>NW_028270142.1:41354933-42554933 GCF_037043375.1 Chiloscyllium plagiosum
GGTTAGAGTGAGTGTTGCAGTGTGGGTTACAGTGTGGGTCTGTAGTGTGGGTTGTAGTGTGGGTTACAGTGTGGGTCTGTTGTGTGGGTTGCAGTGTGGGTTGCAGTGTGGGTTGCAGTATGGGTTGTAGTGTGGGTTGTAGTGTGGTTACAGTGTGGGTCCGTTGTGTGGGTTGCAGTGTGGGTTGTAGTGTGAGTTACAGTGTGTGTTGCAGTGTGGGTCTGTTGTGTGGGTTGTAGTGTGGGTTATAATGTGGGTCTGTTGTCTACGTTATAGTGTGGGTTACAGTGTGGGTCTGTTGTGTGGGTGGTAGTGTGGGCTACAGTGTGGGTCTGTTGTGTGGGTTGCAGTGTGGATTGTAGTGTGGGTTGTAATGTGGGTTACAGTGTGGGTCTGTTCTGTGGGTTGCAGTGTGTGTTACAGTGTGGGTCTGTTGTGTGGGTTGCAGAGTTGTTTACAGTGTGGTCTGTTGTGTGGGATGCAGTGTGTGTTGCAGTGTGGGTTGTAGTGTGGGTTACAGAGTGGGTCACAGTGTGGGTCTGTTGTGTGGAATGTAGTGTGGATAACAGTGCGGGTCTGTTGTATGGGTTGCAGTGTGGGTTACAGTGTGGTCTGTTGTGCGGGATGCAGTGTGTGTTGCAATGTGGGTTGTAGTGTGGGTTACAGAGTGGGTCACAGTGTGGGACTGTTGTGTGGATTGTAGTGTGGGTTGCAGTGTGGGTCTGTTCTGTGGGTTGCAGTGTGTGTTACAGTGTGGGTCTGTTGTGTGGGTTGCAGTGTGGTTTACAGTGTGGTATGTTGTGTGGGATGCAGTGTGGATTGTAGTGTTGGTTGTAATGTGGGTTACAGTGTGGGTCTGTTGTATGGGTTGCAGTGTGGGTTACAGTGTGGTCTGTTGTGCGGGATGCAGTGTGTGTTGCAATGTGGGTTGTAGTGTGGGTTACAGAGTGGGTCACAGTGTGGGTCTGTTGTGTGGATTGTAGTGTGGGTTACAGTGTGGGTCTGTTGTGTGGGTTGCATTGTGGGTTACAGTGTGGGTCTGTTGTGTGGGTTGCAGTGTGTGTTGTGGTGTAGGTTGTAGTGTGGGTTATAATGTGGATCTGTTGTGTGGGTTGCAGTGTGTGTTACAGGGTGGGTCTGTTGTGTGGGTTGTAGTGTGGGTTACAGTGTGGGTTGCAGTGTGGCTCTGTTGTGTGGGTTGTAGTGTGGGTAACAGTGTGGGTTGCAGTGTGAGTCTGTTGTGTGGTTTGTAATGTGGGTTACAGTGTGGGTTGTAGTGTGGGTTACAGTGTGGGTTACAGTGTGGGTTTTTTGTGGGGGTTGCAGTGTGAGTTACAGTGTGGGTTGCAGTGTGGTTCTGTTGTGTGGGTTGTAGTGTGGGGTACAGTGTGGGTGTGTTGTGTGGGTTTTAGTGTGGGTTACAGTGTGGGTCTGTTGTGTGGGTTGCAGTGTGGGTTGTAGTGTGGGTTACAGAGTGGGTCACAGTGTGGGTCTGTTGTGTGGATTGTAGTGTGGGTTACAGTGTGGGTCTGTTGTGTGGGTTGCATTGTGGGTTACAGTGTGGGTCTGTTGTGTGGGTTGCAGTGTGTGTTGTGGTGTAGGTTGTAGTGTGGGTTATAATGTGGATCTGTTGTGTGGGTTGCAGTGTGTGTTACAGGGTGGGTCTGTTGTGTGGGTTGTAGTGTGGGTTACAGTGTGGGTTGCAGTGTGGCTCTGTTGTGTGGGTTGTAGTGTGGGTAACAGTGTGGGTTGCAGTGTGAGTCTGTTGTGTGGGTCTGTTGTGTGGGTTACAGTGTGGGTCTGTTCTGTGGCTTGCAGTGTGTGTTACCGTGTGGGTCTGTTGTGTGGGTTGCAGTGTGTGTTGCAGTGTGGGTTGTAGTGTGGGTTACAGAGTGGGTCACAGTGTGGGTCTGTTGTGTGGAATGTAGTGTGGATAACAGTGCGGGTCTGTTGTATGGGTTGCAGTGTGGGTTACAGTGTGGTCTGTTGTGCGGGATGCAGTGTGTGTTACAATGTGGGTTGTAGTGTGGGTTACAGAGTGGGTCACAGTGTGGGTCTGTTGTGTGGATTGTAGTGTGGGTTACAGTGTGGGTCTGTTGTGTGGGTTGCATTGTGGGTTACAGTGTGGGTCTGTTGTGTGGGTTGCAGTGTGTGTTGTGGTGTAGGTTGTAGTGTGGGTTATAATGTGGATCTGTTGTGTGGGTAACAGTGTGGGTTGCAGTGTGAGTCTGTTGTGTGGGTTGTAGTGTGGGTTACAGTGTGGGTTGCAGTGTGGGTTACAGTGTGGGTTACAGTGTGGGTTTTTTGTGGGGGTTGCAGTGTGAGTTACAGTGTGGTTGCAGTGTGGTTCTGTTGTGTGGGTTGTAGTGTGGGGTACAGTGTGGGTCTGTTGTGTGGGTTGTAGTGTGGGTTACAGTGTGGGTCTGTTGTGTGGGTTGCAGTGTGGGTTGTAGTGTGGGTTACAGAGTGGGTCGCAGTGTGGGTCTGTTGTGTGGAATGTAGTGTGGGTAACAGTGCAGGTCTGTTGTATGGGTTGTAGTGTGGGTTACAGTGTGGTCTGTTGTGCGGGATGCAGTGTGTGTTGCAATGTGGGTTGTAGTGTGGGTTACAGAGTGGGTCTGTTGTGTGGATTGTAGTGTGGGTTACAGTGTGGGTCTGTTGTGTGGGTTGCATTGTGGGTTACAGTGTGGGTCTGTTGTGTGGGTTGCAGTGTGTGTTACAGGGTGGGTCTGTTGTGTGGGTTGTAGTGTGGGTTACAGTGTGCGTCTGTTGTGTGGGTTGCGGTGTGGGTTGTAGTGTGGGTTACAGTGTGGGTTACGGTGTGGGTCTGAAGTGTGTCTTGCTGTTGGTCTGTTCTGTGAGTTGCAAAGCGGGTTTTGCAATGTGGGTTACAGTGCGGGTTACAGTCTGTGTTGTGTGTTACAGTGTGGGTTGAAGTGTGGGTCTATTTTGTGGTTTGCAGTGTGTATTGCAGTGTGTGTTGTATGTTGCAGTGTGTGTTACAGTGTGGGTCTGTTGTGTGGGTTGCAATGTGTGTTGTGTGTTGCAGTGTGTGTTACAGTGTGGGTCTGTTGTGTGGGTTGCAGTGTGTGTTACAGTGTTAGTTACGGTGTGGGTCTGTTGTGTGTGTTATAGTGTGGGTTGTAGTGTGTGTTACAGTGTGTGTCTGTTGTGTGGGTTGCAGTGTGTGTTGTAGTGTAGGTTGCAGTGTGTGTTGCAGTGTGGGTCTGTTGTGTGGGTTTAGTGTGGGTCTGTTGTGTGGGTCTGTTGTGTGGGTTATAGTGTGGGTCTGTTGTGTGGGTTGCAGTGTGGGTTGTAGTGTGGGTTACAGATTGGGTCTGTTGTGTGGGTTACAGTGTGGGTTGCCGTATGGGTTGTAGTGTGGGTTAAAGTGAGTGTTGTAGTGTGGGTCTGTTGTGTGGGTCTGTTGTGTGGCTTGCAGTGTCGGTCTGTTGTGTGGGTTGCAGTGTGGGTTACAGTGTGGGTCTGTTGTGTCGGTTGCAGTGTGGGTTGTAGTGTGGATTGTAGTTTTGGTTGTAATGTGGGTTACAGTGTGGGTCTGTTGTGTGGGTTGCAGTGTGGGTTGCAGTGTGGGTCTGTTCTGTGGGTTGCAGTGTGTGTTACCGTGTGGGTCTGTTGTGTGGGTTGCAGTGTGTGTTGCAGTGTGGGTTGTAGTGTGGGTTACAGAGTGGGTCACAGTGTGGGTCTGTTGTGTGGAATGTAGTGTGGATAACAGTGCGGTCTGTTGTATGGGTTGCAGTGTGGGTTACAGTGTGGTCTGTTGTGCGGGATGCAGTGTGTGTTGCAATGTGGGTTGTAGTGTGGGTTACAGAGTGGGTCACAGTGTGGGTCTGTTGTGTGGATTGTAGTGTGGGTCTGTTGTGTGGGTTGCAGTGTGTGTTGTGGTGTAGGTTGTAGTGTGGGTTATAATGTGGATCTGTTGTGTGGGTTGCAGTGTGTGTTACAGGGTGGGTCTGTTGTGTGGGTTGTAGTGTAGGTTACACTGTGGGTTGCAGTGTGGCTTTGTTGTGTGGGTTGTAGTGTGGGTTACAGTGTGGGTTGTAGTGTGGGTCTGTTGTGTGGGTTGCAGTGTGGGTTACAGTGTGGGTTGTAGTGTGGGTTACAGTGTGGGTTGCAGTGTGGTTCTGTTGTGTGGGTTGTAGTGTGGGTTACAGTGTGGGTCTGTTGTGTGGGTTGTAGTGTGGGTTACAGTGTGGGTCTGTTGTGTGGGTTGCAGTGTGGGTTGTAGTGTGGGTTGTAGTGTGGGTTACAGAGTGGGTCACAGTGTTGGTCTGTTGTGTGGAATGTAGTGTGGGTAACAGTGCAGGTCTGTTGTATGGGTTGCAGTGTGGGTTACAGTGTGGTCTGTTGTGTTGAATGCAGTGTGTGTTGCAATGTGGGTTGTAGTGTGGGTTACAGAGTGGGTCACAGTGTGGGTCTGTTGTGTGGATTGTAGTGTGGGTTACAGTGTGGGTCTGTTGTGTGGGTTGCATTGTGGGTTACAGTGTGGGTCTGTTGTGTGGGTTGCAGTGTGTGTTGTGGTGTAGGTTGTAGTGTGGGTTATAACGTGGTCTGTTGTGTAGGTTACAGAGTGGGTTGTAGTGTGTGTTACAATGTGGGTCTGTTGTGTGGGTTGCAGTGTGTGTTGTAGTGAAGGTTGTAGTGCATGTTATAGTGTGGGTCTGTTGTGTGGGTTGCAGTGTGTGTTTCAGTGTGGGTCTGTTGTGTGGGTTGTAGTGTGGGTTACAGTGTTGGTCTGTCGTGTGGGTTGTAGTGTGGGTCTGTTGTGTGGGTTGCAGTGTGGGTTACAGTGTGGGTCTGTTGTGTGGGTTGCAGTGTGGGTCTGTTCTGTGGGTTGCAGTGTGTGTTACAGTGTGGGTCTGTTGTGTGAGTTGCAGTGTGGTTTACAGTGTGGTCTGTCGTGTGGGATGCAGTGTGTGTTGCAGTGTGGGTTGTAGTGTGGGTTACAGAGTCGGTCACAGTGTGGGTCTGTTGTGTGGAATGTAGTGTGGATAACAGTGCGGGTCTGTTGTATGGGTTGCAGTGTGGGTTACAGTGTGGTCTGTTGTGCGGGATGCAGTGTGTGTTGCAATGTGGGTTGTAGTGTGGGTTACAGAGTGGGTCACAGTGTGGGTCTGTTGTGTGGATTGCAGTGTGTGTTGTGGTGTAGGTTGCATTGTGGGTTATAACGTGGATCTGTTGTGTGGGTTGCAGTGTGTGTTACAGTGTGGGTCTGTATTGTGTGTTGCTGTGTGAGTTGCAGTGTGTGTCTGTTCTTTGAGTTGCAGTGTGGGTTTTGCAATGTGGGTTGCAGTGTGCGTTACAGTCTGTGTTGTGTGTTATAGTGTGGGTTGCAGTGTGTGTTAGTTTGTGTTACAGTGTGGGTTGAAGTGTGGGTCTATTTTGTGGTTTGCAGTGTGTATTGCAATGTGTGTTGTATGTTGCAGTATGTGTTGTAGTGTAGGTTGTTGAGTGGGTTATAGTGTGGGTCTGTTGTTTGGGTTGCAGTGTGTGTTACAGTGTTAGTTACGGTGTGGGTCTGTTGTGTGGGTTACAGTGTCGGTTGTAGTGTGTGTTACAGTGTGGGTCTGTTGTGTGGGTTGCAGTGTGTGTTGTAGTGTAGGTTGTAGAGTCGGTTATAGTGTGGGTCTGTTGTGTGGGTTGTAGTGTGGGTCTGTTGTGTGGGTTGTTGTGTGGGTTATAGTGTGGGTCTGTTGTGTGGGTTGCAGTGTGGGTTACAGTGTGGGTTGCCGTGTGTGTTAGAGTGTGTGTTGCAGTGTGGGTCTGTTGTGTGGGTTACAGTGTGGGTTGTAGTGTGGGTCTGTTGTGTGGGTTGTAGTGTGGGTTACAGTGTGGGTCTGTTGTGTGGGTTGCAGTGTGGGTTGCAGTGTGGGTTGCAGTATGGGTTGTAGTGTGGGTTGTAGTGTGAGTTACAGTGTGTGTTGCAGTGTGGGTTGTTATGTGGGTCTGTTGTGGGGTTTTAATGTGGGTTACAGTGTGGGTCTGTTGTGTGGGTTGCAGTGTGGATTGCATTTTGGGTTGTAGTGTGGGTTACAGTGTGGGTCTGTTGTGTGGGTTGCAGTGTGGGTTACAGTGTGGGTTGCCGTGTGTGTTAGAGTGTGTGTTGCAGTGTGGGTCTGTTGTGTGGGTTACAGTGTGGGTTGTAGTGTGGGTCTGTTGTGTGGGTTGTAGTGTGGGTTACAGTGTGGGTCTGTTGTGTGGGTTGCAGTGTGGGTTGCAGTGTGGGTTGCAGTATGGGTTGTAGTGTGGGTTGTAGTGTGAGTTACAGTGTGTGTTGCAGTGTGGGTTGTTATGTGGGTCTGTTGTGGGGTTTTAATGTGGGTTACAGTGTGGGTCTGTTGTGTGGGTTGCAGTGTGGATTGCATTTTGGGTTGTAGTGTGGGTTACAGTGTGGGTCTGTTGTGTGGGTTGCAGTGTGGGCTATAGTGTGGGTCTGTTGTGTGGGTTGCAGTGTAGGTTGCAGTGTGGGTTACAGTGTGGGTCTGTAATGTGTGTTGCAGTGTGAGTTGCAGTGTGGGTCTGTCGTGTGAGTTGCAGTGTGGGTTTTGCAATGTGGGTTGCGGTGTGGGTTACAGTGTGTATTGTGTGTTACAGTGTGTGCTACAGTGTGGGTTGCAGTGTGTGTTGAAGTGTGGGTCTGTTTTTTGGGTTGCAGTGTGTGTTGCAGTGTGGGTCCGTTGTGTGGGTTGCAGTGTGGGTCTGTTGTGTGTGTTGTAGTGTAGGTTGTAGTGTGTGTTACAGTGTGGGTCGGTTGTTGTGTGTTGCAGTGTGGGTTACAGTGTGGGTCTGTAGTGTGTGTTGCAGTGTGAGTTGCAGTGTGGGTCTGTTGTGTGAGTTGCAGTTTGGTTTTGCAATGTGGGTTGCGGTGTGGGTTACAGTGTGTATTGTGTGTTACAGTATGTGCTACAGTGTGGGTTGCAGTGTGTGTTGCAGTGTGGGTCTGTTGTGTGGGTTGCGAGTGTGTGTCGTGTGTTGCAGTGTGTTACACTGTGGGTCTGTTGTGTGGGTTGCAGTGTGGGTCTGTTGTGTGGGTCGTAGTGTGGGTTGTAGTGTGGTTTGTAGTGTGAGTTTCAGTGTGTGTTGCAGTGTGGGTCTGTTGTGTTGGTTGCAGTGTGAATTGCAGTGTGAGTTGTAATATGAGTTACAGTGTGGGTCTGTTCTGTGGGTTGTAGTATGGGTTGTAGTGTGGGTTACAGTGTGGTTCTGTTGTGTGGGTTGCAGTGTGGGCTATAGTGTGGTAGTTGTGTGGGTTGCAGTGTAGGTTGCAGCGTGGGTTATAGTGTGGGTCTGTAGTGTGTGTTGCAGTGTGAGTTGCAGTGTGAGTTGCAGTGTGGGTCCGTTGTGTGAGTTGCAGTGTGGGTTTTGCAATGTGGGTTGCGGTGTGGGTTACAGTGTGCGTTGTGTGTTACAGTGTGTGTTACAGTGTGGGTTGCAGTGTGTGTTGAAGTGTGGTTTGTAGTGTGGGTCTGTTGTGTGGGTTGCAGTTTGAATTGCAGTGTGAGTTGTAGTGTGGGTTACAGTGTGGGTCTGTTGTGTGGGTTGCAGTGTGTGCTGTAGTTTAGGTTGTAGTGTGGGTTACAATGTGGGTTTGTTGTGTGGGTTGCAGTGTGGATTGTGGTGTGGGTTGTCATGTGGGTTACAGTGTGGGTCTGTTGTGTGCGTTGTAGTGTGGGTTACAGTGTGGGTCAGTTGTGTGGGTTGCAGTGTGGATTGCAGTGTGGGTTGTAGTGTGGGCTATAGTGTGGGTCTGTTGTGTGGGTTGCAGTGTGGGTTTTGCAATGTGGGTTGCAGTGTTGGTTACAGTGTGTATTGTGTGTTACAGTGTGGGTTGCAGTGTGTATTGTGTGTTACAGTGTAGGTTGCAGTGTGTGTTGAAGTGTGGGTCTGTTTTGTGGGTTGCAGTGTGTGTTGCAGTGTGGGAATGTTGTGTGGGTTGCAGTGTGTGTTTTGTGTTGCAGTATGTTACAGTGTGGGTCTGTTGTGTGGGTTGCAATGTGTGTTGTATGTTGCAATGTGTGTTACAGTGTGGGTCTGTTGTGTGGGTTGCAGTGTGGGTCTGTTGTGTGTGTTGTAGTGTAGTTTGTAGTGTGTGTTGCAGGGTGGGTCTGTTGTGTGGGTTGTAGTGTGTGTTACAGTGTGGGCTGCAGTGTGGGTCTGTTGTGTGGGTTACAGTGTGTGTTGTAGTGTGGTTTACAGTATGGGTCTGTTGTTTGGGTTGCAGTGTGTGTTGTAGTGTAGGTTGTAGTGTGTGTTGCAGTGTGGGTCTGTTGTGTGTGTTGTAGTGTGGGTTACAGTGTGGGTCTGTTGTGTGGGGTGCAGTGTGGGTCTGTTGTGTGTGTTGAAGTGTGGGTCTGTTGTGTGGGTTGTAGTGTGTGTTACAGTGTGGGTCTGTTGTGTGGGTTGCAGTGTGGGTTGCAGAGTAGGTTGTAGTGTGGGTTACTGTGATGGTCTGTTGTGTGGGTGATAGTGTGGGTCGGTTTTGTGGTTTGTAGTGTGGGTCTGTTGTGTGGGTTGCAGTGTGTGTTGTGGTGTAGGTTGTAGTGTGGGTTGCAGTGTGGGTCTGTTGTGTGGGTTGCAGTGTGGGTTGTCATGTGAGTTACAGTGTAGGTCTGTTGTGTGCGTTGTAGTGTGGGTTACAATGTGGGTCTGTTGTGTGGGTTGCAGTGTGGGTTATAGTGTGGGTTGTAGTGTGGGTAGTCGCGTGGGTTAAAGTGTGGGTCTGTTGTGTGGGTTGTAGTGTGGGTTGCAGTGTGGGTTGAAGCGTGGGTTGTATTGTGGTTTGTAGTGTGAGTTACAGTGTGGGTGTGTTGTGTGGATTGCAGTGTGGGTTGCAGTGTGGGTTGTAGTGTGGGTTACAGTGTGGGTCTGTTCTGTGGATTGCAATGTGAATTGCAGTGTGGGTGGTAGTGTAGGTTGTGGATTAGGTTGTAGTGTGGGTTACAGTGTGGGTCTGTTGTGTGGTTTGTAGTGTGGGTTACAGTGTGGGTCTGTTGTGTGGGTTGCAGTGTGGGTTGCAGTGTGGGTTGCAGTGTGGGTTGCAGTGTGGTCTGTTGTGTGGATTACAGTGTGTGTTGCAGTGTGGGTCTGTTGTGTGGATTGCAGTGTGGGTCTGCTGTGTGGTTTGTAGTGTGGGTTACAGTGTGGGTCTGTTGTGTGGATTGCAATGTGAATTGCAGTGTGGGTTGTTGTGTGGGTTCCAGTGTGGGTTGCAGTGTAGGTTGCAGTGTGGGTTGTAGTGTGGGTTGTAGTGTGGGTTGTAGTATGGGTTACAGTATGGGTCTATTGTGTGGGTTGCAGTGTGGGTTGCAGTATGGGTTGTAGTGTGGTTACAGTGTGTGTTGCAGTATGGGTCTGTTGTGTGGGTTGCAGTTTGAATTGCAGTGTGAGTTGTAGTGTGGGTTACAGTGTGGGTCTGTTGTGTGGATTGCAATGTGAATTGCAGTGTGGGTTGTTGTGTGGGTTCCAGTGTGGGTTGCAGTGTAGGTTGCAGTGTGGGTTGTAGTGTGGGTTGTAGTGTGGGTTGTAGTATGGGTTACAGTATGGGTCTATTGTGTGGGTTGCAGTGTGGGTTGCAGTATGGGTTGTAGTGTGGTTACAGTGTGTGTTGCAGTATGGGTCTGTTGTGTGGGTTGCAGTTTGAATTGCAGTGTGAGTTGTAGTGTGGGTTACAGTGTGGGTCTGTTGTGTGGGTTGCAGTGTGTGCTGTAGTTTAGGTTGTAAAGTGGGTTACAATGTGGGTTTGTTGTGTGGGTTGCAGTGTGGATTGTGGTGTGGGTTGTCATGTGGGTTACAGTGTGGGTCTATTGTGTGCGTTGTAGTGTGGGTTACAGTGTGGGTCAGTTGTGTGGGTTGCAGTGTGGATTGCAGTGTGGGTTGTAGTGTGGGTTACAGTGTGGATCTGTTGTGTGGGTGTTAGTGTGGGCTATAGTGTGGGTCTGTTGTGTGGGTTGCAGTGTGGGTTTTGCAATGTGGGTTGTAGTGTTGGTTACAGTGTGTATTGTGTGTTACAGTGTAGGTTGCAGTGTGTGTTGAAGTGTGGATCTGTTTTGTGGGTTGCAGTGTGTGTTGCAGTGTGGGAATGTTGTGTGGGTTGCAGTGTGTGTTTTGTGTTGCAGTATGTTACAGTATGGGTCTATTGTGTGGGTTGCAGTGTGGGTTGTAGTGTGGTTACAGTGTGTGTTGCAGTATGGGTCTGTTGTGTGGGTTGCAGTGTGAGATACAGTGTGTGTTGCAGTGTGGGCCTGTTGTGTGGGTTGTAGTGTGGGTTACAGTGTGGGTCTGTTGTGTAGGTTGTAGTGTGGGTTACTGTGATGGTCTGTTGTGTGGGTTGCAGTGTGGGCCACAGTGTGGTTTTGTTGTGTGGGTTGCAGTGTGGGTTGTAGAGTGGGTTGTACTGTGGGGTACAGTGTGGGTCTGTTGTGTTGGTTGGAGCGTGTGTTGCAGTGTGGGTTACAGTGTGGGTTGCAGTGTGGGTCTGTTGTGTGTGTTGCAGTGTAGATCTGTTGTGTGGGTTGCAGTATGTGTTGCCTTGTGGGTTGTAGTGTGGGTTACAGTGTGGGTCTGTTGTGTGGGTTGCAGTGTGGGTTGCAGTATGTGTTGCCTTGTGGGTTGTAGTGTGGGTTACAATGTGGGTCTGTTGTGTGGGTCTGTTGTGTGGGTTGCAGTGGGGGTCTGTTGTGTGGGTTGTAGTGTGGGTTACATTGTGGGTCTGTTGTGTGGGTTACAGTGTGGGTTGCAGTGTACGTTGCATTATGGGTTGTAGTGTGGGTTACAGTGTGGGTCTGTTGTGTGGGTTGGAGTGTGGGTTGCAGTGGGGGTCTGTTGTGTGGGTTGTAGTGTGGGTTACAGTGTGGGTCTGTTGTGTGGGTTGCAGTGTGGGTCTGTTGTGGGGGTTGTAGTGTGGTTTGTAGTGTGGGTTACAGTGTGGGTCTGTTGTGTGGTTCGCAATGTGAATTGCAGTGTGGGTTGTTGTATGGGTTACAGTGTGGGTTGCAGTGTAGGTTGCAGTGTGGGTTGTAGTGTGGGTTAAAGTATGGGTCTGTTGTGTGGGTTGCAGTGTGGGTTGCAGTATGGGTTTCAGTGTGGGTTGCAGTATGGGTTGTAGTGTGGGTTACAGTGTGTGTTTCAATATGGGTCTGTTGTGTGGGTTGCAATGTGTGTTACATTGTGGGTTACAGTGTGGGTCTGTTGTGTGGGTTGTAGTGTGGGTCTGTTGTGTGGGTTGCAGTGTGGGTTGCAGTATGTGTTGCCTTGTGGGTTGTAGTGTGGGTTACAGTGTGGGTCTGTTGTGTGGTTGCAGTGTGGTTGCAGTGTGCGTTGCATTGTGGGTTGTAGTGTGGGTTACAGTGTGGGTCTGTTGTGTGGGTTACAGTGTGGGTTGCAGTATGTGTTGCCTTGTGGGTTGTAGTGTGGGTTACAGTGTGGGTCTGTTGTGTGGGTTGCAGTGTGGGTTGCAGTATGTGTTGCCTTGTGTGTTGAAGTGTGTGTTACAGTGTGGGTCTGTTATGTGGGTTGCAATGTGTGTTGTGTGTTGCAGTGTGTGTTACAGTGTGGGTCTGTTATGTGAGTTGCAATGTGTGTTGTGTGTTGCAGGGTGTGTTTCAGTGTGGGTCTGTTGTGTGGGTTGCAGTGTGTGTTGTGTGTGTAGGGTGTGTTACAGTGTGGGTCTGTTGTGTGGTTTGCAGTGTGGGTTGTGTGTGCAGTGTGGTTTGCAGTGTGGCTTGTGTGTGCAGTGTGGGTTGCAGTGTGGGTTTGTTGTATAAAGTGTGTGCGCAAGGAGTTATTATTTGGAAACTAAGATTCAAAAAGGGAGATAAAATAGATTTTGGTTTTCAGTCTCCTGTTCTTAACAAAGGTCAAGTAGTCATTCTGAGAAGTGATCTAAAAATAACTTTGCAAGAAAGCTATTGAGTTAAGTTACATAATTTTATCAGTTGCCTGTGGAGTTAAATGTGGAATGTTTCAAAAGTTGAGCTTTTTAACACAAAAATAGTCAGGAGCCATTAGTGAGTTATAATCAGAAGAAGAGACGTCATCCTTGAAGAAGAGTAATTGATTAACTTGTGCCAGTCTCCAGACTGTGAGAGTTTAGTTTGTGTAATTCTGCAGACTGTGAGAGATTAGTTTGCATAAGTCTGTAGACTGTGAGAGTTTAGTTTGTGGAAATCAGAGCTGAAAAAAATGTCAGCCTGTTTCAGCAGTGTAACAAGAAAGGCGGGTAAGTGTCACTTGAGTACAAACATATGAAATTGGAGCCAAAGTAGACTCTTCAGCCCCTCATGCTTGTTCCATCATTCAATAAGATTATGGTTATTTGTGTTTCGAATTCCACATTCCCATTAGTCCCCAGTAATCTTGATTCCCCTACCTAATGAGAATCTATCTATCTCTGCCTTTAAAACATTCAATGACTGTACCTCCATAACCTTCTGCGGCACAGTGTTCCAAAAACCTTGAAAGGGTAATCCAAAGTTTCAAATTGTGCTCACTATTTCTGGACTGACCCCCAGGAATGGATGTGCAAATATCCTTTCCGTGTCCACCTTGTCAAGGTCAGTCTGGATCTTATTATAGACTTCAATCAGTTTACCCCTCACTCTTCTAAACTCCAATGTAAAAAAAATCAAATCTGTTCATCCTTTCCATGTGCTTTAGACAGATCGTCAATGCCTGCAAGGAGGAAATACCAGGATTTTGACCCAGTGACAGTGAAAACAACAGTGATGTATTTCCAAGTCAGGATGGTGAGTGGCTTGGAGGGGAATTTGCAGATAGCGGTGTTCTGATGCATCTGCTATCCTTGTCCTTCTGGATGGAAGTGATCCTGGACTTTGAAGGTGCTTTCTAACAACCTTTAGTGAATTTCTGCAGTGTGCCTTGTAGATAGTACACACAGCAGCTATTGAGCATCAGTGGTGAAGGGAGTGGATGCTTGTGGATGTAGTGTCAATCAAGTGGGTTCTTTTGTCCTGTCAAGCACCTTGAGTGTTGTTGGAGCTGCACCCATCCAGGCAAGTGGGGAGTATTCCATCATACTCCTGACATATGCTTTGTAGATGGTAGACCGGCTTTGGGGAGTTAGAAGGTGTGTTACTGACTGCAGTATTTCTAGCCTTTGTGATTTTGTAGCCATAGTATTTGTATGGTGAGGTCAGCTGAGTTTCTGGTCAATGGTAGCCCCAAGGATGTTGATAGTGGGGAATTCAGTAATGGTAACACCATTGGATGTCAAGGCATGTTGGTTGGATTGGCTCCTGTTGGAGGTAATCGTTATCTGGCATTTTGCATGATGCAAATATTACTTGCTACTTTGTCAGCCCAAGCCAGGATATTGTCCAGATCTTGTTGCATTTGAACCTGGATTGCTTCAGTATCTGAGGAGTTGCAAATGGTGCTGAACATTGTGCAATCATCAGCGAACATCCCTACTTCTGACCTTACGATGGAGGGAAGGTCATTGATGAAACAGCTGTAAGTGGGTGGACCTAGAACACTACCCTGATGAACTCCTAAAGAGATGTCTTGGAGCTGAGATGACTGACTCACAACAACCACGATCATCTTCCTATGTGACAGGTATGATTCCAACCAGCGGAATGTTTGCCCCCGTACCCATTGATTCCAGTTTTGCTAAAACTCCTTGATGACACTCTCGATCAAATGAAACCTTGATGTTTATACTCTCAACTCACCTCTGGAATTCAGAGGTGTAACCAAGGCTGTAATGAAGTCAAGAGCTGAGTGGCCCTGGTGGAACCTAAACTGGGCATCACTGAGCAGGTTGTTGCTGAGCAGGTGTTGCTTGTTAGCACTCTTAATGACATCTTCCATCACTTTACTGATGATCAAGAGTAGACTGATGTGGCAGTAAGTGGGCCGGTTGGATGTTTCCTGCTTTTTGTGTGTAGGACATACCTGGGCAATTTTCCACATGGTTGGGTAGATGCCAGTGTTGTAGCGGTACTACAACAGCTTGGTTAGGAGAGCAGCAAGTTCTGGAGCATAGCTCTTCAGATTTATTGCTGGAATGTTGTCAGGGTCCATTGCCTTTGCAGCATCCAGTTCTTCCAGCCACTTCTTGATACCATGTGGAGTGAATCAAATTGGCTGAACACTGGCACCTGTGATGCTGGGGATACTGAAGGAGGCCAAGATGGATTGTCCACTTGGCACTTCGGGCTGAAGGTGCTTCAGCCTTATCTTTTGCAATGATGTATTGATCTCTTCCAACATTGAGGATGGGGATACTTGTGGAACCTCTCCTTCCAGCACGTTTAATTGTCCAGCACCATTCATGACAGGATGTGGCAAGACTGTGGAGCCTAGATCTGGTCAGTTGGTTGTGGGTTGCTTAGCTCTGTCTGTTACTTGCCGTTTATGCTTTTTAGTATGCAAGTAGTCCTGTTTGAAAGCTTCACCAGACTGACACCTCATTTTTAGGTATGCCTGAAAATGTTCTTGGCATGCTCTCCTGCATTCTCCGTTGAACAAGGGCTGAACCCTTGGTCTCATGGTAATGGCTGAGTGGGGCACATGTCAGGTCATGAAGTTGTGCAGTCAATCTAATAAACCTCTTCTGAACTGCCTCCAACTCATCAATCCCTCCTTTAATAAGGAGGTGTAAACTGAACACAGTCAAAAAGTGTGGTACTGGAAAAGCACAGCAGGTCAGACAACATCCTAAGAGCAGGAGAGTTGACATTTTGGGCGTAAGCCCTTCATCAGGAATGGGGGGGTGGGGCGAAGGGGGCTGAGAGATAAATAGGAGGGTGGGGGTGGGGCTAAGGGGAAGGTAGATGGGAAGGTGATAGGTGGATGCAGGTGGGGAGTGATTGTGATAGGTTCCTGGGAAGGAAGATGGACAGGTAGGACTGGTGAACTTGGCACCACCCTTTTGATCTGTGTTTTGAACTCCTGGAGGTCTGAGGGCATCATGAAGGTGGAGCTAGAAGGTCCAGCCATCTCTGTAGTGTCCTGGGAGGAGACTTCTTGGGGACATGACTGTACCTCCACCTACTGGCTGCTTACTGGCACTGCCCTATCTCCTTGTGAGGAAGAGGCACCTGGAGTGAGGTCAAGGATCGTTGTCACCCTTCACCAAAGGCTAAATCAATGGAGTGCAGATCCTAAGACTGCTGAACCTGCATCTAAATGACAGCTACTAATGTGTTATTAGAGGCAGCCAACTGCTTGAATACCTGAGGCAGCAGGCTCTCCAGTGTATTGCTGCAGTTCTGCAGCTTTTGTGTTCACTTGCTCAGTGCCTCTGACAGACCTGCTTGCTGCTCTTGTGTCGCCTTGTGCATGTCAATGCAATCATGAATTGCCACCATCAATGGCTCCTTTCCTGCCTGGGGCTGAGCAGGAATCCGGTCTCTGGCAGTCCACTGTGTGCCAGTGACCTGGGTGTGCCTTTCGCGATCAGCTGCAGAGTGAAGTGAAGTGCTTACCAGCAGTTGTTCCCAATCCCAATCCAGTAATGTACCCACCGAGGTGTCAGTATTTGAGCTGGTGGGTGGCTACAGGAGCAGCCTTGCTTGTGCTATCTCTGAAGTAGCTGCACTCTCTTCCTCTGACACGGCAATGTGGATATGCTGCAGCACAGGCCTCTTGACCATGGAGGCTGTGGACTGGTACATGCAGAAGACAAAAGAGAGAAAGTATTGTAAACAAAGGGTAGAAATTGTGACATGTCAACAATAGATTCCACGTGTAGGATAATGGGAGATTAGTAATAACATGTGCAGGTTAGGTGGATTGGCCACATTAAATTGCCTATAGTGTCTAGGGATGTGCTGATTAGGTGGATTAGCCAGGGGAAACACAGGATTGGGGGATAGGGTAGGGACATGGGTCTGGGTGGGATGCTCTTCAGAGGGTTGGTATGGACTTGATGGGCTGAATGGCTTGCTTCCACACATTAAGGATTCTATTGTTCGATTAGAAACAATGGACAATACTTCTTACTTGGTTAGCAGGTCAGGGATGTTTCAGCATCTCCACAGGAATGGTCTCAGTCTTCACCTGCAAGGGCCATGATCATCTCCTTATAGAGGGTGAGAGGTCCAATGGCAGGCACTCCACTAACCACCCTAGCACTCTTAGTCCTACTCTGGGCCATATTTTCTTGCAAAGACAGAAAGAAAGGAATTGAGTGCAATGAAAGTGGATAGTGTGGCTGTTAGTGCTGGCAGAGGTGGAGGGAATGTGGTGAGGTGTTCCACGTGTGTGAGTGAGCAGACCTGAGGCCACATTGGGTTGGTGATGTGAGAGAATAGGGTAGGTATTCTACCAATGTTATTGATATCTCTGGAGCAACTGAATCTTCTCCTCCCACGAGAATTCCTTTTCAGCCCTGAACAGATGTCCAAACCCTTGACACCAGACATGCAACACAGCTACCTGGACTCCCATGCCTTGCTGTAGAGAATGGTGTCAATCCCCCTTACTGTACTACTACCTAATGCTATTACATTCCTTATTGTTTCCCCTCCCTTCCCATTTAAATGATTTCCTGTACCATGAAGCCATGGTCAGTTTGCACTTTCATTCTGCAACACCACTCTCATGCAAACAGGCACTTATTGCCTCAAACCAATTGGATAATTGGAGAAGCTGAAACTCCTGCAATTGTAACCTCTGGGAAGCCCTTACCTGCTTCATTTACAGTCACACCTCCTGTCCCTGACCAAATCAGAAGATCCAATCCAAAATGAAGTAACTGACGCCCAGTACAAAGAATCCAGGTAACCTTCCTGCTCCCTGATGTGTCACAGTAGTTTAGCCTCCAGCTCATAGACTCTATGTTAAATGTGTTCAAACGTCAAACATTTGCTGCAGATGTGTTTGCCCTGGATAATAGTGGTGTCGAGGAATACCCATACGATGCAGTTTTGTTACATCACCTGAACTGCCATCCTTATGAGTTTTAATTATTTAGTTATATTATTCTTAACTATTTATCCTTAATTATTTTTAACTTATTTTGTTCTTAACTATTTGTTCTTTGGCAGTCTCGTGTGAATATGTTCAGTTACCTATGGTAACCAAATTCAAGAATGAAACATGCCCCATCCAGCCAGGTTTCACTCATGGATCAGCTGGGATCATAACAATGTGCACTAACTTGTGAAACAGAAGCTTCTCAAGCTATTCCCTGTTGGAGAGTCAGTTGACCACATAACATGGCATCAGCAAGGTTATGGTTCAGTATTGGATATCTGAGGACACAGAGATAGCATAGGAAGGGAGAGGTGGGTGAACATTCACTGAGAGAGATGAAGTATACTGGAGTTTGGCAACTTGGGTTAATATGATTTTCCTATAGATTATTGACAACATTGGAATGGCTACACAGTAAAAGCATTAGCAAATCTGGAAATATTTAGCAGATTAGGCAGCTTCTGTGGAAAGAAAGAAAATGTTAATGTTTCAGGTTCAACATCTTCTATCAGAACTGGGAAGGAGTTAGAGAAACAACAGGTTTTAAACAACCACAGAGGGATGGTGAGGGAAAAGAACAAATGTAAAGGTCTGTGATGGATTGGAAGGCAGGAGAAATTAAATGACAACAGGGCCTAATTGTACAAAGCAAAATGAGATGATAATGAGACCGAAAACATGTAAAAGATAGGCCGAGAGGAGGTTTGAATGGTAATAGCAGAATCAGTATACAATCAACTGATTAAAAGAATGAGAGCAGTACTTACCATTTGAAGTTGTTGAACATGATGTTAAGTCCAGAAGACAGTAAAATGCCTAATTGAAAAATGAGGAGCTTTTCATTGAATTTGCTTTGAGCTTTACTGAAATCACGTAGAAGGTCAAGGACAGAAAGGAGTGAATGTGAATGGAGCGGAGAATTAAAATGACAAGTGACAGGGTGATCAGTCTAGTTCACATCCTGGGTAATCTCAGATTGTTAACTAATCTTTGTAGTGAATCAGTTAATAACAAAATTATTTTACCAAATTGTCATGAATTTAAACGGGCTGGCCTTGTTGGCGGATGAGGCTCCAGTGGGAATCACAATGAGTGAAAGTTTTAGTCAAAGAACGTACTAATTTCACACAGGGAACAACATACTCCTTTGTTTATCCAGCGCTGACATGCTTCGATGTGAAAATCAACAACTTGAAATTCCCCGTTAGGTGAAATCCACCTTCAATATTACAAATAGCAAATGCAGTTTTACATTTCTAAGTGTGAGCAGCAGTTGCGTGGGATGGCATTAAATGCTACCCATGATCAGTAGCTCAACCTCATCATTCTTACATTAAACCAGGATGGTTACGAAGTGTCTAATTTTTTTCAAAACACACAAAGAAAATTGGACTTCATTATTAAGAATTAATAATGACTCATTCGCTAATAAATTGAGTTTGCCAATGACTTGTCTTGACTATTTCGGGGGGGATTATACCAGCCAGCACGATGTGTGTGGGAGTTGATATTTAATGAATTGTTTCTGGCAAAGGGGATTCTCAGAGTGCAGAATATGACAAATTTGTTCCACTTACTCATCCCACAACTTTAAGACAAGTAGCAGTGACCAAAGGAAATGCTTATTAATAGTCTGAAAGGACATAGTTAAAGTCAAATCCTTAGAATTCTTCAGATTCATCATCCACCAACATATAAATCATACAGAATTGGAGTTTAATGCAATAATAATCACTTGGGTGCCATGGGAAGAAAAGAATTCTGCAGTCCATTTGTATCAATTATCAAAAGAGATTGAATACATATCATTTTCTGGTTGTTAGACATACATTTCATTTCAGCATAACTATACAACTGATAATAGAATATAACATATTAACCATTATCAGGTTCTCTAAGATAAAGAGCAATTATTCATCACTCAGTCCAACTTTTGCTAACAGTTATTGTTTATTGCCAGACCATACTTTTAATTGTTTTAATAGCTCATATTCAAAATAACATAAAAGAATTAGGTTCTGTTGGGACTGACCAGGTTCTGTTTCCAAATAAGGTGAGTAAAGCTCATTCTCTGGACAGATTCCAGAACAGTGCACAGATACAGAGCCCAGTGAGTAAACCATGAAAAGTATCCACATAAGAGTGTTCACTTGGTCTAAATGTGAACAATAACATCACATGAGGTTTCTTCAGTCTGCTGAATTTTGATTCTGCACAATGAAGACCAAATCTGCTACATACAATGATCATTAAAATGTCATGAACAAATACAGAAAATGATCAAAAAGGTTCATGGAATGCTGACCTTTATAGCCAGTGGACTAGAATACAAAGTGAGTAGAAATCCAATGTCTGTTACACAAATTTCTGGAGGAATTGTGTGGAGGAAGACCTCTAGTAGAGTGAGCAGTTCTGAGCACCACACCTTAGAAAGGATTCATTGACTTTGAAGGGATCACAGTGTAGATTTACTACATTGATAACTGGACACCAAATGTTTAACTATGGGAGGGTTTACAAACATTATGGTTCATATTCTCTGGAATTTAAAAAGTTAAGCAGAATTCATTAAAAGTTTCAACTATTAAGGGAAACAAAACTACTTTTTCTTATTCACACATGGAACATGGGCATTTCTGACTGGATTAGCATTTATTGCTCATCCCTAGTTGCCCTTAAGAAGATAGTGGTGAGCTGTATTCTTGAGCTGCTGCAATCACGTAGAAGGTCAAGGACAGAAAGGAGTGAATGTGAATGGAGCGGAGAATTAAAATGACAAGTGACAGGGTGATCAGTCTAGTTCACATCCTGGGTAATCTCAGATTGTTAACTAATCTTTGTAGTGAATCAGTTAATAACAAAATTATTTTACCAAATTGTCATGATGGACTGATGGAAAATAAGTTATTTCTGCTAGTTAGAGTCTCTCAGACAAGGGGCCAAAATTTAAACAAAATGGAGCATAAAGTTCAATACAAAGTTTGGAAACACTTCTTCATACCAAGGATGGTGCAAGTTGGTGCTCCCTTTGGTAAATGGTGATTGGTGTTCAATCCACTAAGATTTTACATCTGAGTTTGGTGTATTCTTATTCTCAAAAGTATTCAGCAACATGAAGTTATATCACAGATCAACCATGATCTCATTGAATGGCAGAATAGACTCAAGGGACTAAATGGTTCCCAAAATTCCTTCTGGTCTGGCATCTTGGTGGATTTCATCCTATCTGGACGGCCTTTATACTGACAATAGAGAAGTCAATATGTTCCTACATCAAAATGTCAGGGCAGTAGTGTTCTTCATTGTCACAGCAGCTGTACCACCAAAGTGGAAATTGCCTTTATGTTTAATTGCAGAAGATAATTTCTATACAGCACTGGATGGTGGGATTATTCCCACTAACCTAATTCAATATATTCTGTAAGGTATCCGACTATTGTATATCCCACAACAGTTTAGGAAGACAAAAAGTATAATTGAATCTTTGAAATCTTGAAACACAGAGAGAGAATTAAAAGATTTTTTTGTAAAATGAAGTGCCAATCGCTGTCATTAAACTGTAGAAAGAGATGTTGATTAACCCAGATTGCTCCATGAAATGTCAGGGATATTAATAATGATGAGGCTGTTAAATCAGAAATCAGGACATCTTGTGCAGCTTCCATCAAACAATCACAAGGCATTGAAGATTCAGGATTTATTTAATATTCCAATAGCGCAGCTTTCCTCACCCAACCTCTCCTTCCCTCCCTAGCAATCACGGGCTGTAAGGTTAGAAACCCTGACAGAAGTCTGGGTGGACATTGGATTCTTTGGCCTGTGCCAGTTATATATTAACAGAGAGCCCAGAGAAGGATGTGCCGTGTGAACGTCTGACCCCCAATGCCCTCTCATCTCACAGGATCTCATCTCACAGGACCTCATTCCACAGGAGATATCGGGAGTGAAATTGATCTTGGGAAGGAGTGAAAAACAGATGAATGAGCAGTCAACTTAACAGCTTGGCCATTTTTCATGGTTTAAATAAGCAGTGTCTAACACACGGGGAGGGGGGACTTCAATGGCAAAAATAGGCTAGGGGTGAGGTTTGGTGGTGAATTAAATGTAAAAGATCTCAAACTCAAATACAATCACTCTCAGACTGTCCTTTGAATTTGGTAGCAGCTGCAAGGAGCTCATTCTAGCCAAATGTAAAAGTAAAATACTGGATGCTGGAAACCTGAAATAAAAGCAACCCTGGAAATTCTCAGTGGGTGAAGACAGTTTGTGTGGAGAAAGACGTCATACTCAAAATATAAATTTTGTTTGAATCTCCTCTGATGCTTCCAGGTCAGCCAAATATTTCCAGAACTTGCTGTTTTTTCTTTACTTCTGTTCTACACAAAACTGCTCCCTCCACTCCCTGCCCATTAATATAAAGGTCAATGAGACAACAAGGAGAGGTAAGCTGAACATGTTCCTCCTCTGCATTCCTCTGAGGGTGTTTCAAGCTGTGTTTTCCCTCAGAAACAACTAGACTTCAACTTGCATTTGCTCATGACCTTCCCAAGGTGGTTGAGAGAATGGAAGAAGCAGAGGGTAATCAGCAGGTGTGTGCTGGTCCAAATGAAATGGCATATCACATTCACCGAAGCCTGCTCCTTTTATTTCTGATAAGCACTCTATTTTTCTTTCCCTCTCTGAAGAAACACAAGTCTGTACATGTTTGCTATTCAGTGCCTTGGAGCCCTGGGAGCTCCTGCATTGTGAAAGCAGTGCAGCTATTGTATTCGCTTCTCACTTGTACAGAAACAGATGTGTCTCCTTATTGTCGTCAATCTGCTGCAGATAGATCTTCAGCCAATGAATGAATAAAGGTTAAGGAACCATTTACAGGAACTTCAAATATGCTATCAAATAAAAATCAAGGACAAATTGAAAATCAAGTGCAATCTACTAATGAAAGGTTTTTAAAGTTTGGTGTTTGACATAATTTATATCCAATTTTGTAATTAATCATCTTTCGTGTTAGACTTGTATTTTAATTTAAATGCCCAGATATCCCGAGTCAACATAGCATACTGTACCTATATTCTCCTGTCAGTGACCTCCCAGAAATATGGTGTTCTAACAATCGCCTTTCCCCATTACTATGAAGATCTCCATCCCCACCACCATGTACAAGAATGTGAGTGCGCAAGAAACAACTATCTCTCGTGAAGCGGATGGCTGTATTTTTTCATTATTTTGTTCTGAGATTTTTAACGCAAAAATAACTTTTTTATCTCTCTGTACTTAGATTGAATGACATAAAATTAGCTGTACAAGAATAGGCCATTCAGTCCAACTAGCCCTTGCTGTTATTTACTCTCCACATGAAAAGCCTGCAACTACTTTTTCATCTCTTACTATCACTATATGCATCTATTCTTTCTTCTCCCTTTGTGTTTATTCAGCAGCCTCTCAAATATCCACAGTCCGGCTCAGGCACTCCCGAGAGTAATTGTTTCTACATTCTCCCCACTCTCTGAGTTAAGATGTATCTCTTGATTTATCTGATTTTGGCTATAATATTCAGAATAGAAGTGTGCAGAACATACTAGTTTCTTCAGATGATACATGAAGAAAATGAGGTGAACCTTTTAAAGGGATACAAAAATCTTTCAGTGAAACACAGGCTTACTAACTGCCAGAAGTGACAGGCAGTGTTACAGCTGAGGCTGGAAGAGTCTATTCTCACTGTAGTCCCACTACTTGCCAGGTAAAAACATAAATATGACATCAGGTTATAGTTAAAAAGATCTTAAAAAACATATTTCTCAATAACCATACTAATAATTTTAGTAGAGCTGAAAATGTGTTGCTGGAAAAGCGCAGCAGGTCAGGCAGCATCCAAGGAACAGGAGAATCAACGTTTCGGGCATGAGCCCTTCTTCAGGAATGAGGAAAGTGTGTCCAGCCGGCTAAGATAAAAGGTAGGGAGGAGGGACTTGAGGGAGGGGCGTTGGAAATGCGATAGGTGGAGGGAGGTCAAGGTGAGGGTGATAGGCCGGAGTGGGGTGAGGGCGGAGAGGTCAGGAAGAAGATTGCAGGTTAGGAAGGCGGTGCTGAGTTCGAGGGATTTGACTGAGACAAGGTGGGGGGAGGAGGAATGAGGAAACTGGAGAAATCTGAGTTCATCCCTTGTGGTTGGAGGGTTTCCAGGCAGAAGATGAGGCGCTCTTCCTCCAACCGTCGTGTTGCCATGGTCTGGCGATGGAGGAGTCCAAGGACCTGCATGTCCTTGGTGGAGTGGGAGGGGGAGTTAAAGTGTTGGGCTACGGGGTGGTTGGGTTGGTTGGTCCGGGTGTCCCAGAGGTATTCTCTGAAACGTTCCGCAAGTAGGCTGCCTATCGCTCCAATATAGAGGAGGCCACATTGGGTGCAGCGGATGCGATAGATGATGTGTGTGGAGGTGCAGGTGAATTTGTGGCGGATATGGAAGTGTCCCTTGGGGCCTTGGAGGGAAGTAAGGGGGGAGGTGTGGGCGCAAATTTTGCATTTCTTGCGGTTGCAGGGGAAGGTGCCGGGAGTGGAGGTTGGGTTGGTGGGGGGTGTGGACCTGACGAGGGAGTCACGGAGGGAGTGGTCTTTTCGGAATGTTGATAGGGGAGGGGAGGGAAATATATCCCTGGTGGTGGGGTCCGTTTGGAGGTGGCGGAAATGATGGCGGATGATAAGTTGCACATGGAGGTTGGTGGGGTGGTAGGTGAGGACCAGTGGGGTTCTGTCCTGGTGGCGGTTGGAGGGGCGGGGCACGCCCCCCCCCCCCCCCTTATTTCCACTTCCATATCCGCCACAAATTCACCTGCACCTCCACACACATCATCTATTGCATCCGCTGCACCTGATGTGGCCTCCTCTATATTGGGGAGACAGGCCGCCTACTTGCGGAACATTTCAGAGAATACCTCTGGGACACCCGCCACCTTCAAACGGACCCCACCACCAGGGATATATTTCCCTCTCCTCCACACCCCCACCAACCCAACCTCCACTCCCTGCACCTTCCCCTGCAACCGCAAGAAATGCAAAATTTGCGCCCACACCTCCCCCCTTACTTCCCTCCAAGGCCCCAAGGGACACTTCCATATCCGCCACAAATTCACCTGCACCTCCACACACATCATCTATCGCATCCGCTGCACCCAATGTGGCCTCCTCTATATTGGAGCGATAGGCAGCCTACTTGCGGAACGTTTCAGAGAATACCTCTGGGACACCCGGACCAACCAACCCAACCACCCCGTAGCCCAACACTTTAACTCCCCCTCCCACTCCACCAAGGACATGCAGGTCCTTGGACTCCTCCATCGCCAGACCATGGCAACACGACAGTTGGAGGAAGAGCGCCTCATCTTCTGCCTGGAAACCCTCCAACCACAAGGGATGAACTCAGATTTCTCCAGTTTCCTCATTCCTCCTCCCCCCACCTTGTCTCAGTCAAATCCCTCGAACTCAGCACCGCCTTCCTAACCTGCAATCTTCTTCCTGACCTCTCCGCCCCCACCCCACTCCGGCCTATCACCCTCACCTTGACCTCCCTCCACCTATCGCATTTCCAACGCCCCTCCCCCAAGTCCCTCCTCCCTACCTTTTATCTTAGCCTGCTGGACACACTTTCCTCATTCCTGAAGAAGGGCTCATGCCCGAAACGTTGATTCTCCTGTTCCTTGGATGCTGCCTGACCTGCTGCGCTTTTCCAGCAACACATTTTCAGCTCTGATCTCCAGCATCTGCAGCCCTCACTTTCTCCTCCTTAATAATTTTAGTATCCAAAGAAACTTATTTAATGAAGATGTAACAATTGTTTAACTGCACACCTTGTAATGTAGACGTATACATGTCAAACACATGCAAGCACCAATAAAACCACACACACACGCGTGCGCTCTAGGAAAAGAGAAAAAAAAGACATCTCTGCAATGATGGGCTTTTTGAAAATAACAACCACTTTTGTCAATAGTTTATTTTTGAATGCCAAAATGCAGTATGTTCTAAAGTCTGTCACTGTGATGTCCTTGCACATGTGATCAAGTCACTAACCATAAATAGTGATATCTGAGCTTTCACTGACACTGCTTACTCATGAAATACAAGATTGAGAAGTTTACTGCAATCACTCTTTCTGAGCAACGTATAGGTTTCACCCAAAACTCACCAAGAGAGTTCTTTTCAGAAATGTGAGAGATTAGCTTGACAGCACTTCCTTACATGATTCTTGTCCCCGATTTGAAGACCCGATAAAATAAGAACCTCTTTAAGCCAGTCACTGCATGGTCTATAGTTATCACTAGTCTAAAATAGAAATTGCTGAAAAAGCTCAGCAGATCTGGCAGCATTTGTGGAGAGAAATCAGAGTTAACGTCTCAGGTCGAGTGATACTTCCTCAGAATTTCACCCAAAACATTAACCTTGAACTGCAACATTAACACTGATTTCTCTCCACAGATGCTGCCAGACCTGCTGAGCTTTTGCAGCAATTTCTATTTTTGACTCTGATTTACAGCATTCGCAGTTCTTTCCGTTTTTTTTTTAGTTATCACTAGTCATTTGATTTCTAGGCAGCCTTGTTAAAAAAATCTCCAATTTGCTTTCAACAACCTCTTTTCAAGAAGCCAGTCTAGAATTCTCTACAAAACTTGAAAAAAATCTAATATCCAAATCCTTCAATGTGTCAGTCTTCCAAGAAATTTGAAACATCTTCTTTACACCATGATCAGATTAACTTGTCGAACAAGCTTGCCCAGACAATTCATGATGGTTGGAACAGTAGGATAGATCATTTCTACCTCACAACCACCACCCTCTACCCCTTACCCACAGCCAGGGAATTTTTAGAGTAAAAAAAATGCCTTTCAAAGAAAAAAATCCAGAAAGTTCTCTTACAATTTCCTCAAGCAATTGAGACCAACCAGATGGATCAGAGGGCCTATTATCAATTAATCCACTCACCTACAGTATCTGCCCCCTACAGGCAAGAACTGGCCCAACTCCTTCTGAAAGGGATACGAAGAGTCAGCAGCCAGCACACCACTCGGCAACATATTCCAAAACTCTCTGGGGAACGAAGGACTGCCCAACATCCTGTCAGTTCCTACTTCTACACAATTTTAGCTCCTAAACACTGCTTCACCCCCAATCAGTCAAACTGGAGGAGTCTCTTATAGACACACAGACCAGCCCTTTCATTAATTCATAATGGATTCAGCAAATGCCCAGTGGCACCTGTCAGAGAGGCAGCTCGACTGAAAGATCTGAGTGAGACAGGATGGAATAATCAAAGTGGCTTCAAGCTGTAACTGCTAGATGACCAGATTAGAAGAGAAGTCGCAGAGTGTGCACTTAATGAATTTTGATTTGAGAATTTATCAAGCTCATCAGATTTTGTATTGCTCATAAATATAGTATTATCAACCATGAGCATGTACAAATTGGATTAAAGATCAAACACTCTGCACCCAAAGAAAATTAGATTGTAATTAATTACAGAAGGGCATTTCATGATGAATAGTGGGTAGACACGATCATTGTTTTGAGTCAATAAAACACATCAAATAACATAATACAGCTTAACAGATAGATACTTCATCTTTATTCAAAATAAAACTCCAACTAAAAGGTAGCGATGATTATGACAAAATTAGGTGCGATATTCAGATCAGGAGATAATTATAGTACACCATTTTTAATATGTACAAGTAGCATGTGGTATCTCTCCAAAGGACAGACAGGATTATATTGGTTTTAATTTGCTTTTCACATTCACAGCTCACACAGTTGTCATGTTAAGACTGTATTCAGCTACAATTCATTTGTTATTAATTTGCTTGCAATTTTTTAGTGTCTAAAGACCATTGGACTTGATGAGGAGACCACAGGGGATTGTTCGTGCAGGTCAGCGTTGGTTTGTTTGCATCTCTGCCCCATTCCAACTTTCACCCCTTCAGAAAACACTCACTTATATATTCTGTCAGATCCAGCCTTGCTGAAGAGAATTTTCCTCCAGTTATGACCAGACAATTAAAACAGTTACATCTAGCACTTCTAATCAACCTGTTCTTTATCATAGAATCTCTACAGTGTGGAAAGAGACCAATTCAACCCAGCAAGTCCATGTCAACTCTCTGAAGAGCATCCCACCCAGCCCAACACGTCACCCTATTCCTGTAACCCCACATATTACCATACCCAATCCACCTAATCTGCACATATTTAGACATTGGGAATAAACCAGAGCACCCAGTGGAAACCCACACAAACATGGGGAGAACACGCAAACTCCATATAGACAGCTGTCCAATACTGGGATTGAACCTGGGTCCGTGATACCTTGAGGTAGAAGTGCTAACCACTGGGTCACTGTGCCACCCCATATTCTCAGATGTTACTTCACACCTCTGGAGCAGGTGGGACTTGAACATGTGACTCCTGGTCCAGTGCACCACATGAGCTATGGAAGCTGTAGTGGCATTATTGCTAAACTCATCTGTCAGATGAAATGTTAAAGCCAAGATCCCATCTGCTCTCTCTGTTAAAAGATCCCATAGCACTATTGAAAACAGAGCAGGAAAGTTATCCCTGCTGTCTGATACAATATGTGTCCCTGAACAACAGTAACACTGATTATCATGTTACTGTTTATGGGACCTTGCTACGTGCAAATTAGGCTGTTGCATTTTCTACATGACAGTAGTGCAGAGGGTCCATTAAATAAGAGCTTGGTGCAAGATTATGGTTCAATCCCTGTACTGACTGCATGATGTAGTTCTTGGAGCTCATTTCCTCACCTTGACCCACAGTGGTACCATTGCATGAGGCGTGATTCGCAATCTTGGATGGACTGCAGCAGAGATGAAAGAAGTGCTCTCCTCTGTCATTCATTGTGCCTGCCAAGCTATCCAGATGTCGTGGACCCTGTGTACCTCTGGGATCATGGGAAAGCAACTGAGAGAGTGGGGGCAGTCAGCACACACTCTTTCTCCACTAGACTCAATCCTTCAGTGGGGGTTTAGCTGTCAGAGGTATAACCTTTGAAATAATTTACAGCATGGATGTATTCAAACATCCAGGGGTCTACCACTGTGACGATAGTGTAACAAGTAACTACATTGGCTGTGAAGTGCTTTGTGGCATCTGGAGGCTGTGAAGGGTGCTATAGAAATGAAAGGTTTTTTTAGGGTTAGGATTTGAGTCGAGTAAAATTGCTTCTCATTGTCTCACTAGTGAACCTGAACTGTTGGTATTGGTCACACCCTCCACAGATAGTTTACCGCTGTGCAGAGATCAACCTCCTACTGGCTGGCTCTTGCTGGGCATTAATCACAGGTATATCTGAGGAAGGGGGACTAGAGAGGGCTGGGGGAGGGTGGTTTCTGATCACAACGTCTATGGAAGGGGCAGTATCACTTATAGTCATTGAGTCATACAGCACAGAAACAGGCCCTCCACCCCACCTTGTCCATTCTGTCCGGGTTTCCCAAACTACTGGTTCCATTTTTTTTGCGTTTGGCCCATCTTTCCTATCCATCTACCACCCAAATGTCTTTTAAATGTTGTAATTGTACCCACCTCTGCCACTTCCTGTGGCAGCTTATTCCATACACAGACCACCCCCTTCTCTCACCTATGTCCTCTAGTTTTGTACTCCCCTACCTGGACACATTTCTTGTGTGTCTGGCCTCTTCCACACATGGTAGAATATTTTCAGCATGGTCTCCTACAACCCCTTTGGGGGTTAGCTACCTATTAATTGAGCTAGTCAATTAATAGGTAGCTGTTAAACTGAAGCAGTCAAACTGAAACCTTCTGCAGATTGATCCAGTTTGTTCCAGATCTTTACACTTGTGTTATGCAATACATTTATAATAGTGCAATTTCTACCTCATCAAATCTCACCATTACCTGGTCATAACAAATATTGAGCTTACATAGTTTAAAAAAAAGGGTTAGAGAAAATTGGTAGGTCAGTTAGCACCTATAGACAAAACAATTCTGGTCAGTTCACAGCTGGAGTACTGTGAACAATTTTGAGCCCTTTATCTAAGGAAAGGTAAACTGAAATTGGAGGCAGTCTAGACAAAGTGCATGAGGCTGTTACCAGTTATGGAAGTACTATGTTCTGGAGGAGAGGTTGAGTAGATTGGGATTGTACACATTGGATTAAGAAAGAATGAACGGTGACATTATTGAAAAATGCAAACATCTTAGGGGACTTGACAAGGTTCATGCAGAAAGGTTGTCTTCCCTTGAGGGAAACTCTAGGACCAAAGGGCATAAGCCCAGAATAAGGGGTCGCCAGTTAAAATAGAGGTAAAGTTGAATTTTGTCTCTCAGAAACTTTGGAATTCTTTACTGCACAGGGGTGTTATGGCTAGGTCATTGAAAAATCAAGACAGATTTTGAATCAGTAAGGGAATCAAGGGCTGTGGGGAAAAGGGAACAAAGTGCAGTTGAGGTTTTTCAGAGCAGCCATGATCTCATTGGAGTAAACTCAGTTAAAAATCACACAACACCAGGTTATAGTCCAACAGGTTTAATTGGAAGCACTAGCTTTCTGAGCGCTGCTCCTTCATCAAATGGTTCATCAACCTTCATCAACCACCTGATGAAGGAGCAGCGCTCCGAAAGCTAGTGCTTCCAATTAAACCTGTTGGACTATAACCTGGTGTGGTGTGATTTTTAACTTTGTTCACCCCAGTCCAAAACCGGCATCTTCAAATCATGGAGTAAACTCAGTAGACTGCATGACCTACTCCTACTCCTACATCTTATGGTCTTTACAGTCTAAAAAATGGAACTAATGCTTCAATTTGATCATGAACTGAAGGCCAGTTTGAGTTGACAGATCAGGCAACAGGTTCTGTCTTCAAACCCCACTCCTCATTCTGGACCACCTAGTCTGGGATTTCCCTTTAGTACCAAGGGAATGCTACATTTAAGATAGGCTAGACTGCAGGCTCCAGAATGGAGATTCCTGCTGATGTCCTGGGCTCAATTTCTCACTCCATGATCACCACGAGAGACAGATTCACTCATCACTTCACTTTTGCTACCACATTCATGGATTCTGAGCAAACGGTTCACCCTTGCTGCGCGGTCCCTTGCAATTGTTCTCCAACTATAATGGCATAGGTAAGGTAGACAGGAGAAAGCGAGGACTGCAGATGCTGAAGAGTCACAGTTGATAAACTGACCTTGGAAAAAGCACAGCAGGTCAGGCCACATCCGAGGAGCCAGAGTCAACGTTTCGAGAGTAGCCCGTCTTCAGGAGTGGGGAGGGGGAAGGGGCTGAGAGATATAGAAGGAGAGGGGGTGGAGCCAGGGGAAAGGTAGGTGGGCGAAGGTGGGAGGTGACGGTGATAGGTCGGTGGGAAGTATGGAGAAGATACGTGGGAAGAAGGATAGACAGTTATGTCAAGAGGGTGTATCTGGTTGGAGGATTGGATCTGGGATGGGGTAGGGGAGGGGAGATTTGGAAACTGGCGAATTTAATGTTGATGCTGTCTGGTTGTAGGCTCCTGAGGTGGAAGATGAGGTGTTCCTCCTCCAGTGTGCGTGTGGCCTTGTGTGGTTGGTGGAGAAGTCGATAGCCAATGGCTTTTCCCCTATGGTATGAGAGTCTAAACATACAGGGCATAGGTTTAAAGTGAGAGGGGAGGAATACAAAAGGGTCCACAGAGGCAATTGTTTCACATAGAAGGTGGTGAGTGTCTGGAATGGGCTACCAGAGGTAGTAGAGGAAGCAAGTACAATTTCATCATCTATGAAACATTTGGACAGGTACATGGATAGGATACGTATGAAAGGATATGGACCAAATGCAGGCAAATAGGATTAGTTTAACTGTGAAAACTGGGTGGCTTGGGCAAGTTGGGCTGAAGGGCCTGTTTCCATGCTGTAGATTTCTATGACTCTATGCCTATTGCAATATGTCAGTTCCCCTCTCTAAACACAGTTGTTGTTTTTCAGTTGTCAGCCCATCTGCTGCTTTTGTTACCTTCAGTCTAAGCTATTCCATCGCTCACCTGACCGCCACCTGTATTGCATCCTCTGTAAACTCGAGTTTATCCAAAACGCTGTCTGTTTGCTAATTCACACCAGGTTCAGTTCAATTATCACCCCCTGTTTTCATTAGATTTCACTGCCTTCTGATTTGGTAATGCCTTGATTTGAAATCATCATCCTTGTTTTTAACTCTCTCATGGCCTTTCATCCCTCTCTATCTCTGTATCTTCCTTCAGACCAACAATTCTCTCTAATCCAAACTCTCCTGAATCCCCACCTTTTGTTCCTCCCCCATGGATGCCTGTGACTTCAGCTGCCTGGGCCCAATGCTTGGAAATTCCTTCTTTAAACCTCTCGACTGTCCATCCTCCTTTCAGTCTCTCCTTAACATCTCCTTGACATCGACCTCTTTGACCAAAATCTAAATCTATTTAGATTTGAACTGCAATTAACTCTGTTTTTTGCAACCAAGTAATATACACTCTATAGCGAGTATGTTGCGGGAGGATGAGATCTATCAGCTTCCCATTAGTGGACACTGCTAAGTACAGTAATGCAGATCATAAAAGACAGTATGTCACAGCATTTAAGGGAAAGACAATGTCTAGAATTCATCTTTATTCCCCCGGATATACATTTACACATAACTCACCAAACTCCATTTATTGCATTTTTTAAATGACATCACTATTGATAAAACACTAAGTGGTAAACCTTTGTCACCTTAAGAGATGAAAACCAATATTTTTTCCTGACAGGATGCGAGGGATTAAAGATTACATGTGAACCACCAAAATCAGTGGAGCACTGAGCAAGTCCCAGGAGGGGAAAGCTGCTGCTGCTGAAAATGAAGGCTTCTTACAATTACTAGTCCGACACTTTGCCTGACAGATGGCCAGATTTCATCTTAAAGCGTTCCCATCAGCTAATATATTCTGAGAAAGGTCAAAGCATGCAGCGGATTGCAACGCTATCACCAGGGAACGATAATGGATCATTGCTCAACGCCAAAGGGAGAAAGGAAACACGCCTTGCAATGGCTGGTCGATCTGCTGACTGCCTCATTCCTTGGGACAAGTTGGGTCACCCTCTGGAATTGGTTTCTGATATCCTGCTGGAGATGCTGAAGGAGATAGGAATATCTTTGCAAATTACTGTACAGCATTGATGTATGGGAAACAGTGAAAACAAGGAACTCCTACAGAATGCAGCAGCCACGCCGATCAAGTCCCCTGACATTGGTCAGAGATCCAAGCATATACAGGGACCTGAAGAAGGGCTTATGCCTGAAACGTCGACTCTCCTTCTCCTTTGATGCTGCCTGACCTGCTGCGCTTTTCCAGCAACACATTTTTAAGCTATACAGGGACCGCTCAGCAACCCCCTGCCTTTTTCCTGTGCCATCAGACAGCATACTGAGGCGTTCTGCAGGCATATAATTGTCTAGGGAGGCTGCCCTGATTTTAACCTCACCCCCCACATTAGGAAATGAGTTGAATTTTATCCTCTTCTATGCTTCCTAGAAGTTAACTCTGATGTAAAATGGGTTAATGTGGCAGCATCAGCTAAAATCAGATCTTGCATCTGTTCCCAGGTCTACAAAGTGGTAATCATGTCCTAAATGTTAAACAGAAAATGACAAATATTCAGTGTGCCTATGCATCAAAATTTGCTAAATAACATAGAAATAGGAGTAGGCCATTCAATCTGATCACGATTAATCATCCAAATCAATACCCTATTCCAGCCCTTTCCCTCTGATCCCTTTAGTTCTAAGAGGTGTGTTCTGGTCAGAACAATAAAAGAAAAGATAACTGATACAAAAATAGTCACACAAAATAACAGTCACAAAATACTCCAATTTACTTCAGAGGATCTTCACCAGTAAAATTTGGCACCAAGCAATATAACAGGATGTTACGACATGTGACAAAAAACCTTGGTCAAAGAGGTCGATGTCAAGGGGATGTTAAGGAGAGACTGAAAGGAGGATGGACAGTCGAGAGGTTTAAAGAAGGAATTTCCAAGCATTGGGCCCAGGCAGCTGAAGTCACAGACATCCATGGGGGAGGAACAAAAAGTGGGGATTCAGGAGAGCCTGGATTAGAGAGAGTTGTCGGTCTGAAGGAGGATACAGAGATAGAGAGGGATGAAAGGCCATGAGAGAGTTAAAAACAAGGATGATGATTTCAAATCAAGGCATTACCAGGTCAGAAGGCAGTGAAATCTAATGAAAACAGGGGGTGATAATTGAACTGAACCTGGTGTGAATTAGCAAACAAACAGCGTTTTGGATAAACTCGAGTTTACAGAGGATGTAATACAGGTGGCGGTCAGGTGAGCGATGGAATAGCTTAGACTGAAGGTAACAAAAGCAGCAGATGGGCTGACAACTGAAAAGCAACAACTGTGTTTAGAGAGGGGAACTGACATATGGCTGTAATGATATTCCCACAAGTAAATGGGAAGTCTTCATAAGCAGAGATACCTGATTATGATCTCGGCATGTATGCAGTTTACCATAAGTTAATTAGCTTGTAGGAGTAAGAATGTTGTAATTTATTACACATACATCTAATAAGTGACAATTTCTTAAGTGACAGAGAGTTGCAAATTAAATACAAAGACTTAGCATTTTTGAGGCAGGTGTATTCTGGTGCATATTGAGAAGACCACAGATTTCTTGAAGATTGTAATTTTTGACAGGATTACGAGTGTCAGTTTTTGTGCTAGGAAATATGTTTACGTTTATGATCGATTCCTGACATAAAAGTCCATTTGACCCATCAACTGATTACTAGCTAGAAGTGGTTAAATTGAATCCCATTGTCATCCCCTTTTCCCCTGTGATTGGTATCTTCCTTCATTTAAATGAGATGGAATGGTCACTGCCTCAGTTATTACTGCATCAAATCATTCTCCAATAATCTTTGTATAATGAGGTTTACCTCTTCTCATGGTACCTATGAGTCACTAACTCCCCAGTCAATCCATTCCCACTGTATCAAATTCTTTATACTTTTTAATAGATCTGTTGTCTGTCTTTTTACCCTTCTGTAACCTCATGCTGGGAAATAGTGACATTATCTCAAGTCACTGCACATAACTATGGTTTCCTATCCTTGGTATCTTGATGGTGAATCTACAGTTTGCTATGGATTTTTAATGTGCTTTTGATAACAATGCAGCCAGGCCGCACACAGCTTCCACACTCTCACTCTGGATGCTGATATACAATGTTCTCATCAAATAGTAGAATGGGTTTCAGGGGTCAAATGTCCTACTCCTATGTCCAAACCAATGTCTTATCCTCTCTCAGAATGAGGTATTCTTGGTGCTTGACCAGCCAGGGTCACTGTATTGGTCAGGACACTGGTGTCTGTACACATATGGAGTGAGAAGATTCTCTGTCCCCAGTGGCTGTTTCCTAACTCCTAGTTTGTGAACTAGGCTGATGACCTAATTAATAAATAGAGCTCCTGCCTGCTGGGGTACCAAGTTACCAGGTCTGCTGTAAAGGATTAGCATGGATCTTAACTTTATCTGACAGCACCTCACTCCCCTGCTGTTTCATCATATACCCCACAATTCTTTTCTCCTTCCAATATTTATCCAATTCTCTTTTGAAGTTTATCATTGAATCTGTATCCACCATTCTATCAGGCTGTGCAATCTAAATTCCAACTTGTCATTGCAGCCAAAAGTTTGTCCTCATATCATACCTTGTTCTTTTGCCAATTACTTTAAAATCTCTGCCCCTTGCTTATTGCCCCTTTTGGTCATGGAAACAATTTCACTTTATTTGTTCCACCAAAACCATCCAAATCTTGAACAATTCTATCAAATCTCTTTTTAATCTTCACTGTTCAAATAAGAACAGTCCCACCTATTCCTGTCACTCCCACACAATTGCAATCCTTCACCCTTGTCACCATTCTCATTCAATTTAACATTTGATGAGATTCATGAATACATCAAGCAGAGCCTGAAAATTGTCTATGTAAGGTGATGAATAACATTTGCGATAGGTATTTCAACTTAAAATAATACCGCTTTGTAAGCAAACAATGAAGGTGGCTGTTTAGTTTCACAAAACATCTTTACATTGTGAAGCATGAAGTTGTCACCTGTACAAAGGGAAAGACTGCCTGCGTTTTATACAGCACACCACAAACATGACACCAGTGGTACTGAGAGCCTGACTACATCCATCCTACACATGCAGCTCCACAAGGAAAAGTTATTTGATCATAAATTTTGAACATCAGGTCATTGTTTTGCCATGTAGCATAAAGACAAACTGCTGCTGAGAAAAGGCCAAATGTTAAGTATTAACTTAACCTATTATTGGAGAGATAGAATCTTTGAAAAGTTCACTCATGGTACAGTGATTAAACCTCTGAAAGGCAGACTTAAATTTCTATGACACCTTTCATGACCTTAGGACATCCCAAAATGCTTTACAGTCAATGAACAACTTTTATAGTATTATATGAATGAAATGTGGCAAGCTGCCATAAACAGCAATATGTTTATAATCAGATAACCTGCTTTTAGTAATGTTGGCTGAGCGATACATAATGGTCCAGCACACCAGGGATATTACCCTGCCTTTCCTCAAAACTGGGAGTACTACCCACTTGGCCACTGTTAAAAACAGTCCTTGCCAAGGCTTGCCTCAGCACAATGCCTCAGGGTGCACTGATTTGTAACCAATTCTATGAAGACCCTGACCTTCCTACCATTTGTCCACAATTTCAAATCAGCAGAACTCTTCATAAATCTTGATTTACTGTGGAGTGTGGAATTATGTGGGAACATCACAAAAGAGAATGGAATGAGAAAAAGGCTGTTCATCTATCTGGCTGGTATTTCAATAAATGCAATAATTCTCACTGGGCATTGACTTCACAGCCCTGATCAGATCTCTTTTGGAAGGTAATTAATAATCACCAAATCGCTTTGGATCTAGAGGTACAAATAGGGCAGAGTGATTAAGGATGATAGATTACCTTCCCTTAAAGGACAATAGTGAACCAGTTGGGTTTTACAGCAACCCAGAAGACTCCCTGGCTCCCCAATCTATTCCTCGATCAATGCTAACACTCTCTTATCCCTCCATGAAATTACAGAAGGTGTAACACTTGTCCTTTTACCTCCTCCTAACTGATTGTCCAAGCCTCTAATCACACTTTCCATATAAATCAGCAGTTTGCTTGTATTTCTTTCAGTCTACTCTACTGCATCTGCTGCTCACAATGCATTCTGCTTTACATGGGTGAGACCAAATGCAGACTGGCTGACTGCTCTACAGAACATATACACTCTGTTCATACCAATGATCCTGAATTTCCAGTTATTTGTCATTTCATAAACCATGGGCTCCCAGACTATCATTTCCATGCTGGGCTTGCTGCAGTGCTTCAGCACCGGAATAAAAAACTGCAGAAAGTTGCAACACCAAGAGATTTGGGGGTAATTTTACATGAAACACAGTACACAAGTGCAGCAGGTAATCGGGAAGGCTAATGAAATATTGGCCCTTATTTCAAGGGGGTTGGAGTATAAGAATAGGGAGGTCTTACTGCAAATGTACAAGGTGCTGGTGAGACCACATCTGGATTACTGTGAGCTGATTCAAGGTCTGGAGGGATAGTCTTGTGAGCAATGGCTAAACAGGTCGGGACTTTACTCACTGGAGTTTAGAAGATTGAGAGGTGATCTCATTGATGCATACAGGATTTTTAAGAGTCTTGACAGGGTAAATGATAAGAGGATGTTGCTCCTCATGGGACAGTCTAGGACCAGAGAGCATCATCTTTGAATAAAGGGTCACCAAATTAAGATTGAAATGAAGAGAATTTCTTCTCTCAGAGGGTTGAGTGTCTTTGGAACTCCTTGCCACAGAGAGCTGTGGGGACAGGGTCCTTGAGTATATACAAAGCTGAGATGGATAGATTATTGATACCTGGAATCAAGGTTACAGGGAAAATGCTGGAAAGTGAATTATGTTTTAATGAAGGAGGAATGTATGATCAGCTACGTTTCTAATGCATAGTGGAGCAGGCTTAAAGGACTGAATAGCCTACTGTGCTCTTATTGTGGACTTATGAACATAAGCTGGAGGAACAACTCCTAATTTTTCAGTTAGGGCTCAACATGGACATTTATAATTTCAAAGTGTGAACATTATCCTCCATTTTGAATTCCGCACCTCCCCCACAACCCAACCAGTGTTACTTGCTTTGCTCTCAGTCAAATGGACCCATTTTCTCTTTTTCAAACTGAACAATCAACTTATTTTACATCTCACATTTCTCCCTTATCACCATTCGTGCTCCCTTTTACAGTTTCTCTGGCGCCAACGCCATTTGTTTCACTCTCTCCTTCTCCCTCTTTGTCAACAACATAAATGCCATCATTTTGCAGCCACCTTCAGTTCCAAAGAAGAATCTTTGGACTCAGAGCATTAACTCTGTTACTCCCTCCACAGATGCTACACTTACTAAGTTTCTCCCACACTCTCTGCTTTTATTGCAGTAGCTTCATATACTTTCATTCTCACCATTCGCGATACAAGCTTTTTATTTTCAGATATTTAAGACTGAATCAAATTCTCAAACTTCAAGAATACAAGTTTAGGTTTCTGCAAGAAAGGGAGAATTGCTGTCTTTCTAGCATCAAGACGGCTGTCCATCTGCCCAGAATCCAATTAGGAAGTTTTTGTCATGCTGATAACTCCTGATCCATACAACTGCCTTGATGGAAAAGCCAATTAATAGTCTGGGTAAACTGTTAGAACAAGGCAACTGCATCAATACAACTCACAATGAGTTACAGTAACTTGTTTTTAAAACTGCAATATCACCTTCCTTGGTTTAAAGCATCATCCTTTTCCCATTTGGTCCACAAGCCAAAATAAAGGGGAAAATAGAACAAGCTGGTGTCGGAGGGAGGGCTTCCAATTTCTGGATCATTGCATTCTCTTCCAGGGCAGGGGGAATCTGTATAGGAAGAATGGGTTGCATTGAAACTGAAGGGACACCAACAGCCTAGCAGGGAGGTATGCTAGTACCATTCGAGAGGGTTTAAACTAATGTGGCAGGCTCTGCAAACCAGGACAATAGGTCAACTTGTGGAGTGATTGAGGAGAACATAGAGATTAAGTCAAATAAATCTAGTAGAAAGAATAGGCAGGGCCAGGTTAATGAACATGGAAGATCTGGCAAACTGAAATGTATTTATTTCAATGCAAGGAGTATAATAGGTAAGGCAGATGAACTTAGAACCTGGACACGGATCTACAATATTCTTGCCATTGCAGAAACTTGGTTCAGAGAAGGGCAGGGTTGACTGCTCAATGTTCCAGAGTTTAAGTATTTTGGACATGACACAGAGGGATGTAAAAGGGGTGGGGGAGTTGGCTTACTGATTAAAGAGAATGTCACAGCTGCAAAAAAAAAAGGATATCTTGGAGAGCTCATCTGGTGAGGCTATATGGATCGAACTCATAGAGTTTGTGTTTGTCAAGTTCTGATCTGCAGAGCAATCTTTTTATTTTTGACAAAAACATGATTTAAATTATTTCGTGAAGCAGGTGAGATTGCTTACCTACAGAGCTTGCAGAGAGGCCTACATATGGAGGGCTGAAAATGTGTTGCTGGAAAAGCGCAGCAGGTCAGGCAGCATCCAGGGAACCTGCTGCGCTTTTCCAGCAACACATTTTCAGCTCTGATCTCCAGCATCTGCAGACCTCACTTTCTCCTACATATGGAGGGCTCTGGAGAGAGTTTTTTTAAATCTGGAGATTGAAAACTGAATATTGGATTATTCCAGGAGGAGCCGTCTTATTGCTTGTTCAGCTAAGTGTTTGATTTCTTTTTAATATTCATATGTTTAACATTTTTTCCTATTTTTGTATGCTTAGTATTTAATCTGTGCATAAGGACAGGTAGTTTATTTTTATATTTAAGGTGCTATTGAGAGCATCTTCTTTTTAGGCTTAATGTCACTGAGGGTATATAAAAGACACTGAGTGCGATAACTAGTAGATTTAGAGAAGTGATTGCACAGCAGGATCAGTCAGATAGATGGTTGACTGTCCGGAATGGTAAGAAAATAGTTCGGAAATCTCCTGCAGCTATTCCTCTCTCAAACTGATATTACATTTTGGGTACTGTTGAAAGAGATAGTCTCTCTCAAAAGAAAATAGAAGTGTTAGTCAGATCTTGGGCATGAAGAATGAATCTTAAGTTAAAATGTCAAGATTTAAAAGAATAGTTGTTATAGGGCACTATCCTGTCAGGGGCAGAGACAGGAGGGCATGAATCTAGGATAGTCGATTGCTTCCCTGGTGTCAAGGTTAAGGAGATTGCAAAATGTTTGATGCATATTGTCAAAGGGGAGAGTGAGAAGCCAGAAGTTGTTGTATACATTGGTAAGAACGACATGGTGAGGGAAAGGGTTGAGTCTTTGCAGAGGCAATATAAGAGGTTAGGTAGAAGTTTTAAGAAACAGGACATCAAAAGTAGTAATTTCTGGTCTATTTCCAGTACCAAGTTCTAATAAGGGAAGGAATAAAAGGATAGGGGAGATAAGTCAATAGCTGAAGATGTGGTGCAATGTGGAGGGATTCAGTTTCTTGGATCATTGGGATCTCTTCTGGGACAGAAAAGATCTGTTCAGAATGGATGGGTTTCACCTGATCTAGAAAGAGACCAATATTCTGGCATGGAGATTTGCTGGTTCTATTTCGGGAGTCTGTAAACTTTTTTTTTGCGGGGGGCTTCCTAGGTAACAGTGAAAAGACTAAAGAAAATAAAAATGGACTGAATCAGGAAAAAGCAAGTTAATTAGAAAAGACAGGCAGGACCAAGTCAGAAATCGAAGTGACTCTGAGGAATGAAACTGCATTTATTCCAATGCAAGAGGTCTTACAGGTAAGGCTGATGAATTCAGGGCATGTACGGGAAGATGGGACTTAGATTTGGAGCTTTTACAGAAACTTGGTTGGGGTAAGGACAGGACTAGCAGCTAAACATTTCGGGTTTTAAATGTTATAGGAAGGACAGAAAAAGGGGCAAGAGAGGAAAGCGAGTGGCATTTTTGATGAAGGAAAACAGTTCTACTGTAATTAGAGAAGATATTTCTGAGTGATCATTTAGAGAAAATATATAAGTTGAAATTAGAATCTAAAAAGGAATTAACACCTTAATGGGATTACACTATAGTTAGAGGGAAATTGAGAAACAAATAGGTAGAGACATCTCAAATATGTGTAAGAATAATAAGGTTGCAACAGCAGGGGATTTTAATTTTACAAATAATGACTGGGACTGCTATTGTGTTAAAGGGTTAGGTGGTGAAGAATTTGTTACATGTGTTCAAGAAAATTTTCTTTATCGATATATGAATGTTCCTGCTAGGGAAAGAACAAAACTTGAACTTCTCTTGGGAAATAAGGCAGGGCAAGTGACTGAAGTATTAGTAGGAAACACTTTGGGACTAGTGATCAAAACGCCATTAGTTTTAAAATAGTAATGGAAAAGGATAAGTCATCCATAAAAGTTAAAGTTCTTAATTGGAGTAAGGCTTATTTTAAGAGTATGAAACAAGGACTTTCAAAAGTTGATTGGAGTAGATATTTCCAGGTAAAGGAATGTCTGACAAGTAGGACACCTTCAGAGGTGCGATCTGCCGATTCAGAGTTCAGAGCCATTATATTACTGTTAGAATGAAAGGCAAAGCTGGTAAGATTAGGGAACAATGGATGAATAAAGATATTGAGGTTCTAGTCAATAATAAAAAAGAATTGTAATTTAGATATCAACAACTGGGATCAATGGAATCTCTTGAAGAGTACAAAGAGTGTGGGCATTCTTTAGGAGGAAATTAGGAAGGCTAATAGTGAGGGTATGAGGTAGCCTTGGCAGGTAAGTTTAAAGATAATCCAAAAAGATTCTACAAATACATTAAGAGCAAGAGAGCAACTAGAGAGAGAGTAGGACCTCTTAAAGATCACCAAGGTTATCTTTATGTTGAAACTCAGGAGATGGGAGAGATATTAAATTAATATTTAGCATTAGTTTTTACTATTGAGAAAGAAATAGAGGCTAGAGAACTCAGGGAAATAAATAATGATGTTTTGAAAACATTACAGAAAAGAAAGTGTCCGTACATCTTAGAAAACATAAAGGTAGATAAATCTTCAGGACCTGATCAAGTGTACCAGGACATTGTGGGAAGTTAGGGAGGAAATTGCGGGGCCCCTAGCAGAAATATTTGCATCATTTATAAACACAGATGAAGTACTAGAGGGTTAGAGAGTGGCTAATGTTGTGTCATTGTTTAAGAAAGGCAGTAAGAAGCCTGAAAACTATTGGCCTGCAAGTCTGACATCGGTGGCAGGTAAGTTGTTAGAGGTGATTCAGAAAGATAGGATTTACATGCATTTGGAGAGGCAAGGATTGATTAGAAATAGTCAGCATGGCTTTGGTACTGGAAAATTGTGTCTCACAACCTTGATTAAGCTTTTATTGAAGGAATCAAAAAGATTAATTAGGGCAGAGTGGTAGACATTGTTTACTTGGACTTATGTAAAGCATTTGAGTACAGACTGCTGCTGCACACCGTCCACCTCTTCTCCCTCATCCACCGTCCGGACACGCCTTGGCGTGCCCATTTGCCACCGGGCGGTGGGGATCCCCAGTGGAGGGCTCTCTACGCGGGAGTCCTCCCCCTTTCTCTCGGGGATCTGGGGTGGAGGGTGCTGCACGCAGCAGTCCCCTGCAACCGCAGATTACGGTGGTTCACGGACTCCCAGCCCAACTGCTTGTTCTGTGGCGCTGTGGAGTCCGTGGACCATGTATATATTGGGTGTGGGCGTTTGCACTCCTTTTTTGATTTTCTTAAAAACCTTCTCCTCTGTTTTTGGCTGCACTTCAGTCCCACGCTCCTGATCTTTGGGCACCCGGTACGGAGGAAGGAGGGCAGGTCTGAAGACCTCCTCGTGGGTCTGCTCCTGGGCCTGGCCAAACTGGCCATCAACAGGTCCAGGCAGCGGGCTGTGGAGGGGGTCGTTAGGGCCGACTGCCTGCCCCTCTTCCGCGGTTACGTTAGAGCCCGGGTGTCCTTGGAGAAGGAGCACGCGGTGTCGACCAACACCCTGGAGTTGTTCAGGGAGAGGTGGCCGCCACAGGGAGTGGAGTGCATCATTTCTCCCTCCAATTCTATTTTGATTTAGTCCCTCCCCTCCCCTTCACTGTTTTGATCACACAGCACTGTCCCTTGATGTGAAGGGCAGTGCTTGTCACTGGCCACCCGGGTGTTTTCCTATCTTTCTGGTGGTGGAAATTGAATACAGATTGGTGCACTTTGTGTCTTTCACTGTGTCTCACACCTGCACACACACCATGGGTGCTGGGGATAAAATAAGCACTACCGCACTTAGGTGGTAGTGTGGGGGTTAGAATTAAAAAAAAGAAAAAAAAAAGAAAAAAAAAGAAAAAAATAAACAGGAGATTACCGCAGTTAGGCAGTAGAAAAAAAAACAGGAGATTAAGGGCAGTGTTTGTCACTGGCCACCCGGGTGTTTTCCTATCTTCCTGGTGGTGGAAATTGAATAAAGATTGGTGCACTTTGTGTCTTTCACTGTGTCTCACACCTGCACACACACACACCATGGGAAAAAAAAAGAAAGAAAGAAAAAAAAAAAGAAATGTAAAGCATTTGACAAGGTTCCACATGCTAGACTAATTAGTAAAGTCAGATGACATAGGATTCAGAGTGAGCTTGGCAATTGGATGCAAAATTGGCTTATTGGTAGCAGACAAAGCATGGTCATGGTGGGTTGTTCTTTTGGACTGGAGGCCTGCTCTAAAGGGATTGATACTAAGTACACTTTTGTTTGACATTTTATGAATAATTTGGATGAGAGTATAGGACGCATAGTGATTAAGTTTGCAGATGACACCAAAATTGGTGGTATAGTGGACAGTGAAGAAGGTTACCTAAGATTATAAAGAAATTTTGATCAACTGGGTCAATGGGCTGAGGAGGGATAGATGGAATCTAATTTGGATAAATTTAGCATGTTTGTAGTAATACAAACAAGGATTGGACTTATACAATTAATGGCAGGGCCTAGGATAGTATTGTAGAACATGGAGACCTCGTGGTTCAGATACATAATTCTTTGAAATTTGTGTCACATGTAGACAGGATGGTTAAGGAGGCATTTAGCATGTTTGCCTTCATCGCTCAAACCTTTGAGTATAGGAGTTGGGACGTCATATTGAGGTTGTACAGGATATTGATGAGGCCTCTTCTGTAGGACTGCATGCAGTTCTGGTTGTCCTGTTAGAGGAAGGATATTATTAAACTGAAGAAGGTTCAAAAAATATTTACCAGGATGTTGCTAGGAATGGAGGATTTGGGACATAAAAATACACTAGAAAAAAACTTTTTCACTGGAGTATAGGAGGTTGAGAAGTGACCTTAATGAGGTTTATAAAATCATGAGGGCCATAGATAAGATGAATGATATAGGTCTTTTCTCTAGGGTGGGGGTGTTCAAAACTAGTGTCATGTTTTAAAGTGAGAGGAGAAAGATTTAAAAAGGACATGAAGGACAACGTTTTTACACAGCGAGTGGTTTGTTTGTAGAATGAACTAACAGAGAAAGTGATGGATGCAAGTGCAGTTAAAACATTTAAAAGACATTTGGTTAAGTTGATGAATTGGGAAGGTTTGGAAAGATATGATCCAAGCGCAGGCAGGTGGGACTTGTTTAGTTTGGGAACAAGATCAGTGTGGACTGATTGGACTAATGGGTCTATTTCCATGCTATGTGGCTCTATAACAAAGTGCAATCACTATGACAGGATTATACTAGAGGCCTCCCAATAGCCAGTGGGAGATAGAGGAACAGATGTACAGGTGAATCATGGAAAGTTGTAAAAACAACAGGGTTGTTGTCATGGGTGATTCTAACTTGCCCTATATTGACTGGGACTCCCTTAGTGCCAAGGACTTAGATGGTGCAGAATTTGTTAGGTGCACCCAGAAGGGCTTCTTCAAATGGTATGTAGATAGCCCAGCTTGGGAAGGGGCCATATTAGACCTTACTTTGGGAAATGAGACCGCCTATGTGAGTCAAGTTCCAGTGGGGAGCATTTTGAGAACAGTAGTCATAATTCTGTAAGTTTTGAGGTAGTTATGGATAAGGATAACACTGGTCCTCGATCGAATGCATTAAACTGGGGAAAGGCTGATTACAACAGTATTAGGCAGGAACTAGAGAAATCAGATAGGGGCAGTTCAAGGTGGCTATGGATAAGGATATGACTGGTCCTTGAGTGAATGTGCTAAACTGGGGAAAGGCTAAATACAACAGTATTAGGCAGGAACTGAAGAAATTAGATTGGGGTGGCTGTTTGATTGTAAATCCACATCTCACACGTGTGAGTTTCTAAAAGGCCAATTGATTAGAGTTCAGGGCCAGCATGTGAGGATTAAAGATAGGATGGCAAGATTCAGGAACCCCAGATGATAAGAGATATTGAAAGTTTAGTCAAAAAGAGAAAGGTAGTATATGTAAGGTTTAAGAAACTGGAATCAAACAAGACCCTTGAGGAATATAAAGGAAGCAGGAAAGGATTAAAACAAGATATTTGAAGGGCTAAAATGGGCCATATAATGTCCTTGGCCACCAGGATTAGGGAGAATCCCAAGGAATTTTATATGTATATTAGGAGCAAGAGGATAGCTAGGGAAAGGATAGATTCACTCAAGGACAAAGCAGGGAATTTATACGTGGAGCCAGAGGAAATAGGTAAGGTCCTTAATGAGTACTTCAGATTGGTATTCACCAAAGAGAAGCATATAGATGATGGTAAGATTATGATGGGGTATGTTGATATTACAGGACATGTCAATGTTGAGAAGGAGAAGATGTTGGTTGTCTTGAACAATATTAAGGTGGATAAGTCCCTGGGGCCTGATGGAACCTATACCAGGATACTGACGGAGGCAAGGGAGGAGAATCCTGGGGCCCTGACAGAGGCTTTTGCCTCTTCTTTAGCCACATACAAAGTTCCAAAAGACTGGAGGATTGTCAGCGTTGTTCCTTTGCTTATGAAGGGCAACCGAGATAATCCAGGAATTAATAGGCCAGTGCACTTTACTTCTGTGATAGGGAAAGTTTTGGCACTCATTCTTAAGGACAGAATTTACTCACATTTAGAGTAAAATTGACTTAATAGGGATAGTTAGTATGGGTTTGTGTGGGGGAGGTCTTGTCTCACAAATCTGATTGAGATTTTTTGAGGAAGCGACAAAGATGAGTGATGAGGGCAGAGAAGTGAGTGAGTTTCCATGGAGTTTACTAATGCATTTGATGAGGTGTCTCATGGTAGACAAGTACAGAAATTTAGGTAACATGCGATCCATGCTGCGTTGGTAAATTGGACACAAAATTGTCATAGAAGACAGAGGGTAGTTGTGGAGGCATTTTTTATCTGACTGGAGGTTTGTGACTAGTGGATCAGAGCTGACACCTCTATTGTTTGTAATATATATAAATTATTTGGATTTGTAGGTGATCTGATTTGTAAGGTTTCAGACGACATGCAAATTGGTGGAGCTATGGTTCTGGAGAAAGTTTGTCAAAGGATACAGCAGATATAAATTAGCTGGAAAGTTGGGTGGAGAAATGTGTGATGATGCTGCTCCTGTAAGAAGTTTATGTTGTCCTTGGTTTTTCTTTCAAAAGGGGTTGTAAAAGGCAGAGGCTCCGATTTGTCTGGAATTGGGCCACTTTCATTATGGCTAACAGATACTGCCTAAGGCAACAATCAAGGGAAAAAGCTTTTAGGTTTGGTTTTTCTAAAAAAAACACTTGTACAATGAAAGGGGAGTGGCCAGTTCTCCCAGTTCAGGAATCTTTCTAGTTTGGTTTAGCTTTTAGCTGGGGACGCTGTGAAGCAGTTGGGGGGTAAAAAAAAAAAGAGGTTCTATGTATCATCCAACGATCCCTGGCTGATCCTCCCTGCAATCTCTCTCTCTCCTGTAAGAACCTAGGTTTGAATTTACCTTTTTGCCAAGGGGTGTGTATATAGGATGTTGCAGGAAATTGGAACAGCTCTCTGTTATAATTGCAGGGGATAGCAGGTTGGTTGGGTTTTCAAACAGGAGTTATTCTATATTCTGTTTTCTTTTGTTTGTATTTTATTCAGTAGTCTGTAAATAAATTCTGTTTTGTTTAAAATTGAGTGGTTGGATCTCCTGCATCCCTCCGGGAATATCCACCTTACACCTGCATAAAACAACTAGAAAAGTTAGGGTCTGGGCTATCTTCTTGAAATGTTTTGAGGAGGACTGGCACAGTCCATAACAAATGGCAGATGGAGTTCAATCCAGTCAAGTGTGAAGTGATGCATTTTGGGACATCACATGCAAGAGGAGAACATAGCATAAATGGGAGGATGCTTAGGAGCATTGATATATAGAGAAATCTAGGGGTGCAGGATCATTGCAAGATGATAAAGAAAGCATATGGCATGCTTGCCTTCATCCGTTGGGGCACTGAGTATAAAAGTTGGCAAGTCATGTTGATGTTGTACAAAATTTTAGTTAAGCCACATTTGAAGCTTTGTGTACATATCTGGTCACCATACTATAGGAAGGATATACAGGCTTTGCAATGGGTGCAAAAGAGGTTTATCAGGATGTTGCCTGGATAGGAGTGTATTAGCTAAAAGCTGAGGGTGACCTGATAAAAATATATAAAATTGAGAGGCATGGAAAAGATGGAAATGTTAAGATTAGGGTGCACAGGCTTAAGGTGAGAGGGGAAAGTTTAAAGGAGATGTGCGAGGCTAGTCTTTTACACAGATGGTGGTAGGTGCCTGGAACCCACTGCCAGTGGAGGTGATAGAAACAAGGGGCATTTAGACAGACACTTAAATGGGCAGGGAATAGAGAATATTGACCTTGCGCAGGCAAATGGGATTAGTTTAGAATGATATTGTAATGGGCATAGATATAGTGGGCTGAAAGGCCTGCTCATACGCTAAACTGTTCCATGGTCTTTTCTAAATATCTTCAAACAAAAGTGTTGATTGAGATGGTCCACCACAGTCTCTTCCTCAGGACCCCAGTGTAACTAATGAAAGCCTTCGGCTAGTACAATTCTCTTCACATTATATCATGAAATGGTTGAAGATACTGGATACTGCAAAGGTGATGGATTTGGGCAACCTTTTAGCCAGCTGCTCCCCCAAGCTGTTCCAGGACAGTTACAACATTTACGTACCTGACAATGTGGAAATAACCTTGATATGTCCTAATCACATAAACCAGGACAAATCAACACAGCCTCTGACCATCCTATTAGCATTCTCTCAATCATTAGCAGGTGATGGAAGTGTCATTGACAGTGCTATCAAGTACCACTCACTCAACCTGCTCATTGATACTCAACTGGGATTCTGCCAAAGCCACTTGGCATCTGACTTGGTTCAAACCTGAAAAAAAGAGCTCAACTCAAGAGAAGACGTAAAGGTGACTGTTTATGTCATCAAAGCTACATTTGACCAAGAATGGTTTCAAGGAGCCTTAGCAAAACTGGAGTCAATGAGAATCAGGTACAAATCTCCAATAGTTGGAGTCATTACACAAAGAAAGTTGATTTTGGTTGTTGGAAAAGTCAATCATCATAGTCGAAGGACATGTCTGCAGGGGTTTCTCAGGGAAGTGTCCTCGTTCCAACTGTCTTTGGCTGCTCGTTAATGACTAACAAAAAAATGATAATCACACCTTGATGTTACCATTGCTGACTCTCCCACTGTCAACTTGCTGGACTTACCATTGGTCAGAAATTGAATTGGATCTATCCTATGAATACTGTTGTTCAAAGAGGAGGTCAGAGGCTGGGAATCCTACAACAAGTCACTCACTTCCTGACTCCTCCAGTGTACCCACCATCTTAACTTGGAATTCCATTTCCATTCCTTCATTGCCACCGGGTCAAAAATCTGGAACTACCTCCTTTGCAGCACTGTGGGTGCACCTGCACCTCATGGACTGCAACCGTTCAAGAGGGCAGGTCACCATCACCTTCTGCAGGGCAGTTCGAGTTGGGCAATAAATATTGGCCCTGCCAGTGAAGCCCACATCCTGAGAATAAATAACGAGATAAAGAACATTCTATCCTTCCTTCTTTCAGACGTTGATCTATAACTTTTTTATTTTTTGTTGTATCAGGAATCAGTTTGGTTTCTCTGCCTTAGTGCTGAACATGAACTGCATTCAGCCGCAGCTCAAATAAAAACAAATGGCTTAGTTGCAGACTTTCAAACTTTTAATGATATCCCCAGTTCCTCTTTCCTGTATTGACTCTTTAAATCTGTTGATATTGTTATAACTTGATGCTGGTTTTATGTCTGTAATAATGTAAAATGTGACGTTGAGTTGGTACCATGTACTAGCACACATCATTCCCCAGCAGGATCATTCCCTTTTTACATTGAGCCAAGCCTAGTGCAACGATTGACTCTGAGCCAATACCAATGAGGTGTCAGAGAAAGTGAGGACTGCAGATGCTGGAAATCAGAGTTGAAAAGTGTGGCACTGGAAAAGCACAGCAAGTCAGGCAGCATCCGAGAAGCAGGAGAATCGACTTTCGGGCATAAACCCTTCATCAGGAATGTATGGGGGGGGGGGGGGGGGGAGAAGGGGCTGAGAGATCAATAGGAGAGTGGGGGTGAGGGGAAGATAGCTGGGAAGGTGATAGGTAGGTGCAGGTGGGGGGGGTGGTGATGGTGGTAGGTTGGAGGAGAGGATGGAGCGGATAGGTGGGAAGGAAGATGGACAGGTAGGACAGTTCAAGAGGGCAATGCCGAGTTGGAGGCTGATTGGGATGGGGAGGGAAATGTATCTCTGGTGGTGGAGTCTGATTGTATGTGGCAGAAATGGCGGAAGATAATGTGCTGTATCTGGAGATTAGTAGGGTAGAAGGTGAGGACTGGGGGGGTTCTATCCTTGTTGTGGTTGGAGGGGTGAATTTCAAGGGCAAAGGTGTGGAAGGTGGAGGAGGTGCGCTGGAGGGTTTTGTTGATCACATGGGAGGGGAAATTGTGGTGCTTGAAATAGGGGGCCATCTGGGATGTCCTGGAGTGGAATCCAACTTGATACTGCCCTCGGGGACTGTGCTACCTGTCCATCTTCCTTCCCACCTATCCACTTCACCATCCCTCCTACCTATTGCCATAACCACCCTCCGCATTTACCTATTGTCTTCCCAGCTACCTTTCCCCCAGCCCCACCCCCATCTTCATATTTATCTCTTAGCCCCATTCCCCCTGCTATATTCCTGAGGAAGGGCTTATGCCTGAAACATCGATTCTTCTGCTCCTCGGATGATGCCTGACCTGCTGAGCTTTTCCAGCGCCACATTTTTCAACACAAGTGAGGTGTAGCCAACTTACAGAACTGGAGCTGTGGAGGAGGAAGATGATAATGATCAGAGGAGCATGTTTTTCACAACAGCCAGTACATGAATTACACCTAGATATCCAGGAAGATTTCTTTGAATGTGAAATCCATTGGGTGGGTTGAATGGAGTATCAACTTTATATCCATTTATGGAGAATATAGTGAGTTAGCCACAAATCTCACCAACTCTGACTCATTGTTCACTTGTTAATAGGCAGGCTGCTACATTCTGACCTTTTAGGAATGCAGTGAGTGAGTTCTGCTCTTTGTGGGATAGTAGCCCTCACCCATCTAAGTGAAATAAGAAAAGGGGGGTGTATTTAGAGTCATAGAATCATAGAGATGTACAGCATAAAGGTGCCAATTACTTAAGGAGTTCAGGATTCTGAAAGGATTCTATGGATGATTTTCTTGAGGGAGGGTTTGCATCACGGGAACATGACTTTAAAATCAGAGGCAGACACTTCTGGAGAGAAATTGAGAATCACATCTTCACACAAAGAGTAGTCAAAGAGTCAAAATCTGTCCCGTAAAAAGGAGGAGATGTTGGATCTTAGCAAATCATTTTAAATATGTGATTGTAGATTTTTGCCAGTCAAGGGTATTCAGAGATACACAACCATGTACCTTGTAGATGTCAGAAAATTAGCCTAGGCTCAATGAGTAGCAGAACAGGCTCGAGAGGTTGCGAGGCCTCCTCCAGTTGTTATGGGCTGAATTTACATCTTTTGGTTACTTCCAGTGAGTCTCACAGAGAGTTTCTCTCCACAAGGCTTAGTAAATTTTCTCACCATATCTTATCTCTGTATGTAGCTACCCCAGCCATATGGTGGCCCACTCACCCGATTCTAGCCCCCTTCATGTTGAGGCAGCTGGGTCTCCATAGCATCACTGCAGTCCTGGCAGCCTCTGCCTCAATGTTAACCATTTGTTAGCAGATACCTGCCTCTTGGTTTTAAAGGCTGCTTGTGGATTCTGAAGAATTCCCTGATGGCTGGTTCCACTGGGTCCTCTTCTGCCCAGGTCTGAGCAGGTGCTTGCCTGTCTCTGGTGGTCCTCCGAGTTCCAGCAGTCTGAAGCTTTACTTCTTCAGCTGCCTTGGTGCTGTCGCAGTTAGGTGCGCACCAGACTGTACTTCCAAATGTTCCACTCCTGACATTCACATCAACGGGTCAGTATCTGAGCTGTTGGAGGTGCAGGAGGCAACGTTGCTGATGCTTCCTCTGGGGCCTCATTCCTCTCATCCTCAGAGGTCAAGGAGGTGCCATTTGGTTGAGGAGACTGTTTCCCAACCTAGGTCAAGGACATCTCACTGGTACCTGCAGGACACAAAGAGACAAGGTGTCATTGGCCAATGGTTCATAACCGTGTGTAATGAATGACACTGGCAGCGGCTTACTGTGAGAGTTGTGGTGAAATGAAGATTGGTACTTAGTCAGTTGACTGGACATGGATACCTCCGCATCTCTCACAGAACTGGCTTCAGACCTCTCCTACAAAGTCAGGGTTCTCATTTCTGATTAAGAGAGGACCCTAATGTTAGGCAACCCTCCACTTATCTTGGTTGTTTTCTCCTGCAATGGGAGAAAGGGAGGAATTGGGTGAGGTGAAAGTGGCTGGTGGAGTTCGCAATGAGTAGGCAGTGCAGAGGGTATGCCATGTTCGTGGTAATGACGGTGAAGAGAGTTGGGTGGGACAGGGGTAATGAATGGGATTGATAGATGCTGACTGCAATAGTGAGAGTGATAAAGCATGAGCCTCGGTGGTCAGTTAGGTGCAGTAGCAGAGATAGATTAAGCATGAGATGGCAGAGAGAAAAGTGTGGCATTTACGCTGGCAGAATGGAGTAGGGCATTGACCTTTTATGAACAGCTGGCTGTTTCTTCACTCAATGGAAAGGCCCTGACCTGGGTGGCAACCTCTGACCAGGCGTGACTTCCTCTGCCAATCCTTTAGGAAGAGGACAGCCCACCTCAGAGCACCACATCCACCAGGACATCCAGGACCCCGTTGGAGAACCATGGCACCATTTTCTCCTATTCCAACAGCTTCCAAATTACTGTCCATCTCAGTGAGGGGCAGCTTCGGAATGCAAATGATCTTTCAGGGACACAGCAAGATATCTATCTTTTGATGGCTGCCCAGTGAATGGCAGGTTCTTCTAGGGAACAATGGGTGGTAGAATGGGCTGGAATCGGGTGAATGGGACACCATCCGGGTGAGGTAGGTACATACTGAGACAGGTTTGATGAGATATGATGAGGAACTTTGTGAACATGTGTCTGCTTCCATGGACAAGTTGTCAGCTGCTTTGAAAAGTCAGGTCCAGCAGCATCAGAGTCTCTGGGAAATACACACAGGTGTGCACTCCAGCCACTGGTACTCAGGACCAAATGCATGATGACAAAGGGTTGGGGAACCTTGAGGTAGGTAGCCCATCCTCACCAGGATGTACATAGTTGAAGGGAGAGCCACACACAGACCTCTCAGGAGTTACCCCGAGATAATTCCAGAGGTGGGGTTCAAACCAAAAAGGGTCCACATTCCTCTGTAATGGAGAACCTCAGCATATACATGTCCTCTCGACATTGACATCTTTGGGGTCACCCAGAATAATTTCCCTGGAATGGGCTTAACTGCTGAGAAGGGTCTCTCTACCCCAGCTGCAAAACCTGGATGTAATCAAATATTGTAGGTGGGAGAGAATAAAGGGAACCTGTTAAGGGCATGGTGCTGGCATGACTGATGTTGCATTTTCTATCAATGCTCAATCTTTCCGTAAATGCTGATTGTTTTGTAATACATTGGATTCTTTGAGTCTCTGTTTAGCCCTGAGTGTAATTGTGCCACCATAATGTGTAACTTCATGTCCATACAGGATGTCTGTGCTGACCCCATTGCCTCTCAGACCCCCAGCCCATCCCTTGAAGCCCATATGCTTTGCACTTGCCCAGGTCCATACGAAACACATCTGCAGGAGCCTTCATCTGCCCACCTTTTCCCCAGTTCCTTTCCTATGAGCTGATCATGTAAGATGTGGTTATTCACTGTACCCACCTTGAGACTAATATGCTGTTGAATTGGATAAATCCCCTTCAGCCTTACCTTGTTCCCTTCCATTTTTTCCCATATCACCCCCCTTACAAATACAGTTGACCCTCCTTCGCAGTTGTCATCCCCATTCCTCCCACCAATGAATAAGCTTCCTCGACATCTGCCCAGAACATCGGCTCCCCTTGTCCCCTCTATCCGCTTCCCACTAGTCTGTTTTTCTGGATGGACCCAATGGACTGTCATTCTCCTGCCTTCTCTCTGTAACCCTACAGGTTGTGCATTTTTTAATAAGCGTCTAATTCTCTTTGACTGTCTCAATTGAACCCAGCCGCTCCTTTGAGTGAACAGCCTCAGACAAGAAGTATCCATATCCCTGGCTAATCCCCCATTGATGGATGTCTTCATGGACTTGGCAAAAATGACTCCTATAAGACTTGAAGAGATGCTCGTTGCCCATTCATTGCATTTGCTGCGTAAGCTGCTAGCACATGGTGTGGATGTGAGTTGGATGCAGCATGGTTCAATGCAGCAAGATGCCCACTCCCTCAACTAAAGATTCCTGACCAGTAAAGGCAAACTGACTGTTGAGTAACTGTACTAACAGACTGTAAGGCAGGGATCTAGGAGCATCCAGGTGGGCACTGAGTCAGTGAGCACTAATAGAAAAATCAACGGCCCTGCAGTGCAGCCTGGTCCAAGTGTCCTTATAGCAGCATTTTAACGCTAGTTGCAATTCTAGAAACTCAAGTCACTTTGTAAGCATCCTGCAAGAGCGATCAGCAAGGTGCATGAGGATTCTGAGAGTTTGGCAATTATTAGATGCCACTATCCTTGGATGAGGGGTATGTGTATGGGTGGTGCTTATGAATGAGATGCTGTTGCATAGCGACCAATATCTTTTCAGGAAGCTGTGAGCTCAAGCTGTCAGGTACCTGCTCTGACTTCCATGTTGGATATTCTTGGTGTCTAGTTTTCTCATGGTAGATGGTACAATGGTAAGTTTTTATTAACAAAGTGAGACCGGTAGTTAATAAAGTTATTAACAAGTAATAATTCTCCTCAATAAGCAACATGCCACTGCCTCGTGAGAATCTTGCCAACATTCTTAAGTTAGTTAAAAGAAGCAACATTTGTTCCTGATGTTGGGATAGGTCTTGCTGAAAATATCACCCATTTCTGTCACATTTCATATCAAAGCACACACTCAAGTGAATGTACGGTTCTGCCCTATATTTCTAAATGCAGCCTGAGACCTCAGATAATGCTCCAGAGAGGAATGACAACTAACAGCATGATCTGAAAGCAACAAATGCTAGAGATTTCAGCAGGTGAGGCAGCATCCATGGAGAGAGAGCAAGCTAACGTTTTGAGTCGAGATGAATCTTCATCAAAGCTGAAGTGAAGTGAACTAACAGCATAGTTAGCAGTTAGTTACAGCACCACAACCACCAACTGCAGAACCCTCCACCCACCAATCAATCACTGAGCCCAGAATCAGAGTCCCATACTGTTCACAGTTCAGAATGAGGCCATTCAGCTCATCATGTCTGTGTTGGCTCTCCCAATAAGCATTGACTTGATGTCATCCTTCTGCCTTCTCCCTGTATTGGTGCATTTTTAAATTAGAGTCTAATTCCCTTTTGCATGTCTCAATTGAACCAATCTTCACCACCCTCTCAGGTAATGCATTTTCAAATCTAACAACTTGCTCACTCTCTGAAAAAGTTTATTTTTCTCTCTCTCATTACTTTTGTGTATTAATTTAAATCTGTGCCCCCGCTCATTCTCAATCTTTTCATGAGTGGGAATAGTTTCTCCTTATCCAAACCTGTAATGTTTTTTAACACTTCAACCAGATCGCCTCTAATCTATCTCTTCTGTATGGAATAGAGCTCTAAATTCTCCAGTCAATCCTCACAGCTGAAGTTCCTCACCCTTTGACACATTTTCATGAATCTGTTCTGTGTACTCTGTGTGCATAAATTTCCGCCGAGAATTACCCAAGCTTTGTGTCAGTAATCTCTCCAACAGCTCCTGCCTCAGATCAAGCTAATCCTGTAAAAAACAGTGGCCTTGCTGTGCAGTCAGATGACTCCACAAACAGCCAGGAGTGAGATGGAATACTTTATAATGGGATGAGTTCAGCTCCAACAAAGCCAAAGCACTCAACACCACCCAGGGCAGGGCAACCTGCTTGATTGGCATCTCATTCACCAGCTTCAATATTCACTCTCTCCAGCGCTAACACAGCAGCAGATTGTCAGGTTTGTAAAATCCACTGCAGGAATTTGTCAAGCCTCTTTCTACAGCACCCTTCAAATATGTGACCTCTACCATCTAGGACAATGCCAGCATGTACATCAGAACGCCACCACCTACAACTTCTGTTCCAAGCCACAGACTATTCTGAATTGAAACTATGTCACCATTCCTACATTGCTATTGTCTCAAAATCCTGAGACTCCCTTCCTCATAGCACTCTGGACCTATCAGACTGTAATAATTCAGAAAAGCTACTCAATATGTCCTTCACCTGGACAATTACCTATTAGAATAAATGCTGGCCCAGCAATTGATATACATATCTTGGGAATGAGTAATTAAACCATTTTATCAGAAAGGCATGTGTTAGTTCAGCAAATGGTAATGGTAGCAAATAGGACTAGGTCAGATTGGGATGTCTGGTCGGCATAGAATTGGTCTGGAAGGTCTGTTTCCATGCTGCATGACTGTATGACTCAAAATCCCCAGCTCCCACTTGAGTTAGGAAGTAAGTCTCTCCAGAATCAATGGGCTGATGTAGAATTCTGCTGTTACCAGCTAGTTGGGTAGCTGTTGTGTTCCCTTTAAGGCCACAACTTCCTCAAGCTCATTAGACATAAGATAATTTCAAAAATGTGAAGGTAGCAGCGGAGAGCAGATTTATGTGGAAGTGGTAGACAGGTTATAACCAGCAAGATTGGTGGGGGAGTCAACGGTGAGTGGACATAGCCACCAAGAGTTTATTGATCATATTTTGGAAGGGTAAAAAAAGTAATAGATGGAATTCAATACCAATTGGTGTGATGATATGTGTGTTGATAAACAAAAATGAAAAAATAATGATTAATTGAATGAGGTAGCTGTTTGGTGTAGAACAACACGAGGATTTGAGAGTTCACATTCACAAGACTTTAAAACATTGGAAGCAGACAAAGCCAAAAAAAAAAATAGAATGCTGGATTTGTCATGAAAGGTCCAAAAACTACACTGTTATAAAATTTAAACACCCAGAGACCAGTTATTGTAGTCAAGTCATGTCTTTTTTATGCATACAGGGAGCCAACACCAGACATTCCAGGCATCCAAGGTTAAAATTAGCACAGTTTATATGTGTTTTCATTATCAGTTGCCAGTTAACTGTATTAATTAGGCAAAGGCCACAGCATAATGGCCTCTGGTATGTTGATAATTGTGTTCTTGCACAGTAATTGCGATGCCCAGAATTGGTATCATCGTTCTAGAGGTCAGTAAAAAATGTGTGTATTCTGTATATTCTCCCTTTTTTTAACCAAGTTATCCTGCATTATTTTTGTGTATGCTTTGGCACTGTCGCGACTAGTCTTAACTGGCACTCGAAAATAAATGTACATTTTGCACCTTCAGTGACAAGGGGCATAGAATATAAAAACCATACGGCAGTGAACCTGGAGAAAGCCTCAGCCGGACCACGGTTGATGATTGTGTAAAGTTTTGGATTTTACTCCAGAGGAAGGTTGTTGAGACATTACAGAGGGTACAAATATAGATTAATCAGGATGCTTCCTGTTGTGATGAAACAGTTTTATTAGTACTGAGCAGATTACTGAGCAATTTGATAGGTTTGCAGCGATACAGGTAAATATGGACTAAAGCCAAAAGAACATCATGAGGCCAATATGTTTGTGAACAGAAAGTGCTTGCCCGAGGCAAGACCTGATTAGATAGACAAAAACTGCCTTAACCTTCCTAAACATTGTTCATCTTGGTAATTAATCACACCCTTGTAGCAATGTTTTGTAATTTGGTTAACAATTGAATGGCAATTTATCTTTTGCTTCTTTCTCATTAACAATGCACCATTCATAGTGAAATTGTTCAGCGTGTAAGGTGCTGTGTGAGATAGGGAAGAATAGAAAATGAGATGAGTGAAAGTGATACTTTTTAAAAGTTTTAATGAAAATAGTGTCCATAGGTGCAAGGAGACTTGTCTGTTGAGCTCAGAATTGTCTATTATGACTGTGAAATTAGAACTCCGATACAGCTCTCAGGTCTCTTCCTTCAGCTCAGTGCCCACTGACTCTTTCACAAGATCTAATTACCACAAGGGTCTCTAATGCAGCACCTCTCCAGAACTGTGAGACAGTAATTGACTCTCTGATTCAAGTGTTTCCCAGCCTTTAGTGACTCCGTGCTCTCCACCAATCTCCCCTTCTCTATACTGTTTGCAAGCCTACACTATATTAAATTACTTGGAGGAACCCTGGTTCTATGGTTGCCCTGACGGTTAATGATCTTGCAGTATTTTCTTTCAGATAAAACCCTTTTTCTTCCTGGACTTTTCTATTTCCGACCTTGGCAGTGGGCTTTCCAAAAACTATTTCAAACTCTCTGACTCTCATGAGCACTACAACAACAATTTGCATTTATATTACACCTTTAACATAGTAAAATGTTCCAAGGTGCTGAACAAACAAATTTGACACTGAGCCACATAAAGAGTAATTAGGATAAGTGACCAAAAGCTTGTTCACAGAAGTAGGTTGTATGAAGCATCCTAAAGAAGGAGCGAAAGGTAGATGTGCAGAGGGGTTTAGGAAGCATACGTCAGAACTTAGACAGCTGAAGGTAGAATCATCAATGGAGAAGGAATTAAAATGAGGAACCATAACTAAGCTCCTGTCTGCCTGGTCTGCTGTAAGGACTCCCATTTCCGTCCTCACAGTTTCATGACTCCTTCTCATTTGCACTGACCATTCTGATTTTAATATCAGCGCTTCTGAAATATTCTCCTTTGCCTCAGCTAGGATTTCCAGTTGGCAATGGTCAACAGAAGCACCGGACATAGGTGACATCCTTTCTTGTGCTTCTGTCTACCATAGTAGTGACGATAGATTCTTTCTCCTCTCCTTTCCTCCCCTCTCCATACTCATCGAATCATCACCCTCTCTGTATATGTATTGTGGGCCACAGCAGAACATGATATGGCTGTCCAATCTCATAACGTCAGTACGTAAGTAGCAGTCTTGTGGCAACACTGCACTTCATCTGTACATTCCACCGCAACTCCACAGTCCACCTCACGTGTACACTGCACCTCACCCATATATTCCAGCTCAACCTGCACATACCAACTCACCCATATACATCTCTACCCATTCCACCTCATCTGTACACTCTAGTTCAAATGTACACACCCTACCTGCACAGCCCTGTGCACTGGTCCTTACTTGTACACTCTGCCTCGCCTTTATATTCCATCTCACCCATAATACTTCATCTGTACATTCCATTTCTATGCATGTTCCACACCTGTACAGCTCTGTTCACATGTACATCTCACCACACCTGTACACATCTAACCTGTAAACTCCATTTCACGTATACACTCCTCACCTGTACAGTCCACCATACTTGGTATACCTCAGCATGCCTCTACATAACTCACTGTACATCTCACCTCATCTCTACACTCCACCTCACTTTATGATCGCACTTAAAGCTTATTAACCATATCCTCACAAACTATCTTTTCAACCAAGCTTTTGGCTAGTCTCCTGGACCAGCTAGGGATGCCAGAATCTCAGAATGGCTATTTTAAAATGCAGTAATTTTACTTCTGCAGCTCAAAAGCCATAAATCCCACTTGTTTTGAGCTATACAGATGCATTCAACACACTGAAAAAGTGAATGGAGCTAGTGTCATAGTTTAGATAATCAGAAAGAGGGTGTGTGATTGAACAGCTGGCACCGCAGGAGCTGTGGGCTGGATTAGCATAACTCGATAATGCTGGCATAATGGGTGTTACACTTATCCCTTGAACTGCTGATAAATATAGTATCTGACTGCCATCCTTCTACTCTTGAAGAATGAGCATGCAGGGCATGTCCTTGTCCCCATGTATGTACTCACCGCACTCCAAAATGGCACCTATGAAACTGGACACAGTAGTTTGGCAACTTAATGGAGAAAAAGACATTCAGAAAACTGAGTATGTATTAAGAACACAAGAAGGCAAAGGCTTTCAGCTCCATGAGGCCGCTCACTAATTAAGTTAGATCTTCGCTGGTCTGCATACCACCTCAATTGACCATCCTTTGCTTTGTAATCCTCGATGCCACTTACTCAATAAAAACTAACAATGTCAACCTGGAAATGCTTGGGAGTGAGTTCTACATGAGCGCTAGCCTTTCTGTGAAAAAAACACCTCCTGATCTGAATTATTGAAGGATGTAATCAGTCCTGTTCTAATGTAAATTCAGGGTGCAAGTTATTACTTTTCTTGTACTTGAAAGCTGAAAAGATGTTTCGATATTTTGCAGGATTAATTAGAAAAAAGATCTATTGAGCTGGTTTTTACACTATTCCCTAAATGTATTTTGTTCTCGTTTGCTTTGTTGGCAACTGGTTAGCCTCTTGATTGATTTAATGATTCCTCCTCAATCTTCTGAGTCTTCCCATGTTACCTACTTGAACTATTAACAATTTAATAGTTCTTTTAAATTACTTTATGTGCGGGTTAGGCCAGGCTGGAAGGTCCTGACTCTGCTGCTCTCTTGTGTTTGTAACTGGAAGTGCAGGCTGCCTAGAGCTCTTTGCGAGATTCATTGTGAACAGTTTGGACATAGCACATGCTCAAAGAATCAAGATTTGATTTGATTTGATTTATTTGTTGTCATGAGTACCTAAGTATAATGAAAAGCTTTGTTTGTGATCAGTACAGGGAAATCATTGTAAGCAAAGACATACAGATCATAGAGTGAAAAACGAAACTTAAACAGAGTAAGGCATTCAGATTATGCCAAACACTCGGCAAGGTCAACATTAGCAAGATCAGCATTATTTGAAGATAGAGAGTCCATTTATCAGTCTAATAACGGCTGGGGAAAAAAGCTGTTCCTGAAACTGCCGGTATGTGTGTTCAAGCTTCTCTAGTTTCTGCCTGATGGAAGAGGTTTTAGGAGAGCATTACCAAATGCAAGGGGTCTTTGATGATGTTGACAGCCTTTGCAACAAGAAGTGTAAATGGAGTCAATTGATGGTCTGGGCTGTGCACACAAACTTCTATAGTTTCCTTTGGTCCTGGGCACAACAATTGCCATACCAGGCCGTTATGCACCCAGGCAGTATGCTTTCTATGGTGCATATGTATAGGTTGATGAGGGTCCTTATGAATATGGAAAAGCACAGCAGGAACTGGAGAATCGATGTTTCAGGCATAACCCCCTTCATCAGGAAAGAGGATTGTCCCTGATGAAGGGCTTATGCCCGAAATGTCAATTCTCCTGCTCCTCGGATGCTGCCTGACCTGCTGTGCTTTTCCAGCACCACACACTCAACTCTGATCTCCAGCATCTGCAGTCCTCATTTTCTCCTAGTCCTTATGGATATGCCAAATTTCCTGCGTCAGCCTGAGGAAGAAGAGGCATTGTTGCACCTTCTTGTCCGTCACATCTATGTGGGAGGTCCAGGACACGTTGTCGGTTATTGTCACTACTAGGGACTTGATACTGTCAACCCTCTCAACTGCATCTCCATTGATGTAGAGTGCAGTGTGTTCTCCTCCTTTCTTTTTGAAGTCAGTGATCAGTCCTTTAGTTTTGCCAATATTGAGAAAGACATTGTTATCATTGTATCATGTTACCACGCGCTCTATCTTCTTTCTGTATTCTGACCCATCGTTGTTAGATATCCGTCCTACCACAGTGGTGTCATCAGCAAACTTGTAGATGGCATTTGTTCAGAATTTAACAAGACATCTGTGGGTATACAGGAAGTACAGTAGGGGCTGACACCACATCCTTGGGGTCACCAGTTATTGTGAAGGACACGTAATTGTCTGTCTTCACTGATTGCACCCAGGAAGCTGAGGATCCAGTTGCAAATGGCGGAGCCGAGACCTAGGTCTTGGTGTTTTGAGATCAGTCGGGAGGGGATAATGTTGAAGACGGAGCTGTAGTCGATGAGCAGGAATCTGATATAGGTGTCTTTGTTATCCAGATGCTCCAGCGATGAGTGCAGAGCTAGGGAGATGTTGTCAGCTGTGGACATGTGACATCATTAGGCAAATTATAGGGGTCAACGTGGGCTGGGAGACTAGAGTTGTTGTGGGCCATGACCAGCCTCTTGAAGCACTTCATGATTATGGAGGTCAGAGCCAGTGGGAGGTAGTCATTAAAGCACATTGCATGTGCTTTCTTAAGTACATAACAATGCTGCTACATTTGTCTGTCTGGCATTGAAACGCCCTACAAGACAGCCATCAAATCTGAATGGCATGGAGCAATAGCATTCAAGAAACTCCATACCATCAAGGATGATGCAGGGTATTTGATTGACAGTCCTGTCATCCCCTTAAATATTCACTCCCTCCACCATTAGCTCACAGTTGCTTCTACTATCTCATAACATCACAAAAGGAGTCTCTTTGACTCATCACACTGGTGCTGGCCATGGGAAAAAGCCATCCAGTTCATCCCTGCTCATTACTCAAAGCTTTGCATACGTCCTTCCCCTTTAAGAATCTGCTTCCACCACCATCCCCTTGGGCAGTGCAATCCAGATCAAAACTACAGTCTAAAGGTCACAGCTCATGTGCTGGCAGTGCTGGTTCATCCAGCTGAAAGGCTACAGGTAAAAGTGCACCACCAATCACCAATTCCAAACTGTCGACCTCCATTGAAGATTGACAGGAACATCACGGAGATTTGTTGATTGTTCCTCTGTCAGATGGCTCATACACATCAAGCTTTTGGATCTCAATGCAGTGGCATTTATCTCAAATCCCAGGAAATTGAAGCTTGCTGTGTGACATTGTGAGACATTGTGAAAGTAGGCAAATAGATACTTTCCAGTCTATGTCCTCCCTCTGATCTTCCCTTACCCACAGATGAGGAAAGTGCTGTGACCCTCTCTCTCACTATATTGCCAACATGATGGTAAAAGACTGAACATTTAATAGGGGGAAGTCTTTATAATGGGATCTCCAGACATCAATCATCTCCAGGGGACAGAAAAATAAAACAATTATTTCTCACTGGAACTCCTCATCAGTTCATGCTGTTCATTAAACCTTGCATACAACCCGGAAAGGATGTCCAACATCCTGGTAGCATGCTGTGCCCTTCCCAACTGGGAGTTGACAAAGGGTGTTTATTGCAAAAGAAGTAGGGATCGAGAGCAATCCTCTAAGGATGATGGAAAGGATCAGAATATTGAAAAGGAAGGAAATCCTAGAGAGCATGTTAGAGCAATGCACTGTCAAGAAGGAGAGGCCAGAGAGAACGTCATTGACACCTACTTCCAGGAGAAATGAGTTGTTAGTAAATGACAAGCAGCCCCTGATCAGTCAAAAGGATATTTCTGCACTACTGGAACTTTTCTGCTGATGAATTGTTTTTCATCCCTATAACTATTAACTCGGTATTTTGAGGTAATCCTACTTTCACATATCGACACTTTACAATGCCTGTTCAACATAAACGACAAAGCAGCAGTCACTGAGACAGAGCAGTGACCTGCCGTGACATTGAGATTAGGTTGCTGTCAAGGCTTCAGTCAGCCTATATATATATACATTACTGCGCAATACAGTCTCTCATAAAGGCAGCGGGTTAAGAGTACTCCTGAAGCACATCCTTTTCATTCTTCCAACGTTGGTTAGCCTTCAATGTTTCATGGAGACTGCTTTATCACCCTGAAATAGTGGAGAATCCTGTGGGATGCTGCTTGCCGTGGGAGAGTCAGTACTTTGCGTTTTTCTCTTGGTAAGCCACTAAGTTATGAGTGCAACTAGGAAATCCCTACAGTTGACCTCCCAACTGCAATGACAGTGCACTTCCTTGAAAACTGATAGAAAGGATCTTTGCCTCCAGAGATGTGGGACCATCACTGATTCCATATTATCACTCATAAAGTGGGTATAAATGTAGATGACTTTTGCAGGACATATCCTACCATAATTATTTGAAGTCTCAGTGTTGCCCAAATGCAATGTCTTGGCTACTGTCCTCGATATCATGGTTCAAGGATCTCTAACATCCGTCTGCACTCAATGAGTTGGCTGTTTGTGAGAGGTGAGGAATGCTTAGCAATAGTAATTTCTTTTTTGTGTCTGAAGAGACTGCTCTTTTGTCAAATGGTTCCCATTTCACCATGTCCAAAAATGACAATGTCGCTACAGCCGACAGTTTGAGAGTACATTGAATGAATATTTACAGATGTCTAAGAAATGTTACAATAATGTGTCACCCGTGTCACCCATGTGTTCTCAGTCTGATTATTTTCCTCGCCCTCTCACTGTGTCTTAATGTAGTCCTAATTTCAGCATTTGGGTTTATGGGAGCTGCCCTATAATCGGTCCTGTTTGTTTAGGCCAGTTGACTCCTGGCATATTTGAGCTAATATGGCCCAGACCTGCTAAGAGTGTCCTACCCAGGGACAGGCTCACCCTCCTGTCTTTTCCTGCTGCAGCGTTGGAATCACAGATGGTGGAGAAGTTGGAGGGACTCGGCTCCTCTTGAGTATCCTGCAAGAACATTTCTTGGATCCTGTGTGGGGCTCCTCCTTCCTAAAGGTGTCGATTTGAATTACCCTGTTGCTGTGAGCATGAGGCAGCAGAGAGTGGATGGTGGCACCTGGCTCTGTGGAGAGCAGATGATCACAGTGTAAGGGGCAGTTCCCAGTTTGCAGCAGCTGATGTGAGGGGCAGTTCCTAGTTTGCAGCAGCTGATGTGAGGGGCAGGTCCTAACTTACAGCAGCAGATGTGACGGGTAGTTCCTAACTTACAGCAGCAGATGTGAGGGGTAGTTCCTAACTTGCAGCAGCTGATGTGAGGGGTAGTTCCTAACTTACAGCAGCTGATGTGAGGGACAGGTCCTAACTTACAGCAACTGATGTGAGGGATAGTTCCTAGTTTGCATCAGCTGATGTGAGGGCCAGGTCCTAACTTACAGCAGCAGATGTGAGGGACAGGTCCTAACTTACAGCAGCAGATGTGAGGGGTAGTTCCTAACTTACAGCAGCAGATGTGAGGGGTAGTTCCTAACTTACAGCAGCAGATGTGAGGGGTAGTTCCTAACTTACAGCAGCTCATGTGCTGTGGAGTTGGGGTTTATATACAGTGCCTACGATGGTCAATGTTAGAGAGTCCCAGCAGTGTTGAGCAAACACACCTCTCCTGCTGCATCATTCCACAAGATGGGTCCCAAACTGAATAAGTAATGAGGTGGAAGGCTATGTAAGAAAATGTAACATGGACCATGGCATGCCAGTGTCATAAATCTCTCTGAAAGAAACACGTTGCTAACTGAGGTGGAGGTTCAGCCCTGTAAGTCACCCAGAATGACTACATTTTAAATTGTCAGGAAGAAACCAACAGATCCTGGCTCAGAGACAACAATACATTAAACAAATACATGCAGTAATGCTTATATAGGAAACAGCTTGAGTAAATGCCGATGTGTAAATGGGGCATGTTCAAATCTTTATGCTTAGGTGTTTGCCTAGTCTGTATAATGTGAAACTTTGTGCAGTCAAGAGATGTAACCTCCACCAGGAGGCAGAACAAGCATCACTATAATGCTTTACTTCCACACTGTTCCAAGAACTAGGGGGCGGATATCCGTGGGATTCATCTCACATCTTTCCCTCTCGAGGGAAAGCAGAGCAGTGGGGTGTGAATCAACAACAGGGATAGAGAGCATAGGAGGATGCCAATATCCCCACCCTCATAGAGGCAACTACTGTGCTGTGTCAAGGACTTGTGCACACAGCCACTTTCAGAGGGTTGAACTTAATCTTAGGGGACTAATTAAAGTGGGTAGTTTATACAGGAGGGATGGGGAGGATGCTTAAATGCCCCACAACACTATTGGAGGAAATAGCTGGTTATCTCCCCAGTGTCCTCAGAACCAAAATCATCCTCCCAACAAAAGTCACCAAAATGCACCATCCAGTGACTTATCACATCAAAGCATTGCAGCAACTTGCTCAGGTTTCTTCAGCACTACATTCAAACCCACATAGTGAATAAACGCAAGGGAGCACCACCCACATGCAAGTTCCTTGCCAAGGCACACAACGTGTTGACTTGGAACTATATTGCCATTCCATTACTGTCACTGGGTCAAAATCCTTGAACTCCTGACTAAACAGCCTGGGGATGCACTGACTCCCCAAGGACTGCAGCAGTTCAAGACGACACGGTTCACCTTCACCTTCTAGGTGACAATTAGGGATAGGCAACAAAGTAATGTGCATGCACACTTTCAACACAGCCCAAACCTCGTTTGAATCTTAAACATGTCACAATTTACACATAGTATTGGATTGAAACTGTCCACTCAAAATCGGCACTTCTTTTTTATTGACTGCTGTTACTTTGCAATAACAAATGTAACTGATCTCAGCTTGCAAAGGCTTAAGTTTAAATTACTTGAAAGTAACAGCAACTTCATGTTTGATTTACATTCACAACTTTGTTGAAAACACTGGGAAATGTGATAAATCACAAACTAAATCACCAAGTCTAACATCTCCACTTCCTTACAATAACTGATCGGCTCTGAATATAACACCATTTCTATTTAAAACATCAGAAGGTGTGTAACTTCACTCTTAATGTTATCAGGCAGAACTATTAACATATGACACGAACATTCACACAAACTATTAAAACTTAACGCAGAACATCTTCACAAACTGTTAAAATAAAGAGCAGAATATACACACAAATTATTAAAGCATAGCAGAGAACAATCACACAAAATGTTAAAAATAGAACACAATATTTGCACAAACTGTTCAAATGTAATAGAATTATCACACAATTTGTTCAAGCAAATTGGCCAACAATCTCACAAACTATTAGAATATTTGCACAAATGAGGATAATCTATTCTTTGAAGAGAAAGGTTAATGTTGGATCACTGCTGTCAAAAGTAAAATAGCTTCATTAGGTCAATGTTCACCTTTTTGCAGATGACCTGATGATGCTGGTCACCTGTAATGATCATTTTTTTCCAGCAAGAGGCAGCAACATCTCACCAACTGAACCCTGCAAATAATGAACATCCTATTCAAAACTTTTCCTTATCAAATTGAACCATGTCAAAGATAATCTGGAGGAGTTTTTCCCCTTTTTGCTTACTGGATCTTAGGATAGGAACTATCTAAACTGATTGTTTTTCAGAAATCTTTAACGTGTTTGGGTACAACATCTATGGGTAACGCAGTGTCATAGAGTCATAGAGATGTACAGCATGGAAACAGACCCTTCGGTCCAACCCGTCCATGCCGACCAGATATCACAACCCAATCTAGTCCCACCTGCCAGCACCCGGCCCATATCCCTCCAAACTCTTCCTATTCATACACCTATCCAAATGCCTCTTAAATGTTGCAATTGTACCAGCCTCCACCACATCCTCTGGCAGCTCATTCCATACACGTACTACCCTCTGCGTGAAAAAGTTGCCCCTTAGGTCTCTTTTATATCTTTCCCCTCTCACCCTAAACCTATGCCCTCTCGTTCTGGACTCCCCGACCCCAGGGAAAAGACTTTGTCTATTTATCCTATCTATGCCCCTTATAATTTTGTAAACCTCTATAAGGTCACCCCTCAGCCTCCGATGCTCCACGGAAAACAGCCCCAGCCTGTTCAGCATCTCCCTGTAGCTCAGATCCTCCAACTCTGGCAACATCCTTGTAAATCTTTTCTGAATCCTTTCAAGTTTCACAACATCTTTCCGATAGGAAGGAGACCAGAATTGCACGCAATATTCCCAACAGTGGCCTAACCAATGTCCTATACAGCTGCAACATGACCTCCCAACACCTGTACTCAATACTCTGACCAACAAAGGAAAGCATACCAAACGCCGCCTTCACTATCCTATCTACCTGCAACTCCACTTTCAAGGAGCTATGAACCTGCACTCCAAGGTCTCTTTGTTCAGCAACCCTCCCTAGGACCTTACCATTAAGTGTATAAGTCCTGCTAAGATTTGCTTTCCCAAAATGCAGCACCTCGCATTTATCTGAATTAAACTCCATCTGCCACTTCTCTGCCCATTGGCCCATCTGGTCCAGATCCTGTTGTAATCTGAGGTAACCCTCTTTGCTGTCCACTACACCTCCAATTTTGGTGTCATCTGCAAACTTACTAACTGTACCTCTTATGCTCGCATCCAAATCATTTATGTAAATGACAAAACGTAGAGGGCCCAGCACCGATCCTTGTGGCACTCCACTGGTCACAGGCCTCCAGTCTGAAAAACAACCCTCCACCATCACCCTCTGTCTTCTACCTTTGAGCCAGTTCTGTATCCAAGTGGCTAGTTCTCCCTGTATTCCATGAGATCTAACCTTGCTAAGCAATCTCCCATGGGGAACCTTGTTGAACGCCTTACTGAAGTCCATACAGATCACTTCCACTGCTCTGCCCTCATCAATCTTCTTTGTTACTTCTTCAAAAAACCTAATCAAGTTTGTGAGACATGATTTCCCATGCACAAAGCCATGTTGACTATCCCGAATCAGTCCTTGCATTTCCAAATACACGTACATCCTGTCCCTCAGGATTCCCTCCAACAACTTGCCCACCACCAAGGTCAGGCTCACTGGTCTATAGTTCCCTGGCTTGTCTTTACCACCCTTCTTAAACAGTGGCACCATGTTTACCAACCTCCAATCTTCAGTTCCTCACCTGTGACTATCGATGATACAAATATCTCAGCAAGAGGCCCAGCAATCACTTCTCTAGCTTCCCACAGAGTTCTCGGATACACCTGATCAGGTCCTGGGGATTTATCCATCTTTAACCGTTTCAAGGCATCCAGCACTTCCTCCTCTGTAATCTGGACATTTTGCAAGATGTCACCATCTATTTCCCTACAGTCTATATCTTCCATATCCTTTTCCACAGTAAATACTGATGCAAAATTTAGTAACTCCCCCATTCTCTGTGGCTCCACACAAAGGTCGCCTTGCTGATCTTTGAGGGGCCCTATTCTCTCCGTAGTTACACTTTTGTCCTTAATATATTTGTAAAAACCCTTTGGATTCTCCTTAATTCTATTTGCCAAAGTTATCTCATGTCCCCTTTTTGCCCTCCTGATTTCCCTGTTCAGTATACTCCTACTGCCTTTATACTCTTCTAAGGATTCACTCGATCTGTCCTGTCTATACCTTACATATGCTTCCGTCTTTTTCTTAACCAGACCCAAAATTTCTTTAGTCATCCAGCATTCCCTATACCTACCTGCCTTCCCTTTCACCCTGACAGGAATATACTTTCTCTGGATTCTTGTTATCTCATTTCCGAAGGCTTCCCATTTTCCAGCCGTCCCTTTACCTGCGAACATCTGTCTCCAATCAGCTTTCGAAAGTTCTTGCCTAATACCGTCAAAATTGGCCTTTCTCCAATTTAGAACTTCAACTTTTAGATCTGGTCTATCCTTTTCCATCACTATTTTAAAATGGATAGAATTATGGTCGCTGGCCCCAAAGTGCTCCCCCACTGACACCTCAGTCACCTGCCCTGCCTTATTTCCCAAGAGTAGGTCAAGTTTTGCACCTTCTCTAGTAGGTACATCCACATACTGAATCAGAAAATTATCTTGTACACACTTAAGAAATTCCTCTCCATCTAAACCTTTAACACGATGGCAGTCCCAGTCGATGTTTGTAAAGTTAAAATCCCCTACCATAACTACCCTATTATTCTTACAGGTAGCTGAGATCTCCTTACAAGTTTGTTTCTCAATTTCCCTCTGACTATTGCGGGGTCTATAATACAATCCCAATAAGGTGGTCATCCCTTTCTTATTTCTCAGTTCCACCCAAATAACTTCCCTGGATGTATTTCCAGGAATGTCCTCCCTCAGCACAGCTGTAATGCTATCCCTTATCAAAAATGCCACTCCCCCTCCTCCCTTGCATCCCTTTCTATCCTTCCTGTAGCATTTGTATCCTGGAACATTAAGTCCTGCCGATCCCTGAACCATGTTTCCGTAATTGCTATGATATCACAGTCCCATGTTCGTAACATGCCCTGAGTTCATCTGCCTTCCCTGTTAGGCCCCTTGCATTGAAATAAATGCAGATTAATTTATTAGTCCTACCTTGTCCCTGCCTGCCCTGACTGTTTGACTCACTTCTGTTCTCAGCTGTACCCGTCTCAGATCGATCTCTTTCCTCACTATCTCCCTGGGTCCCACCCCCCACCTTACTAGTTTAAATCCTCCCAAGCAGTTCTAGCAAATTTCCCTGCCAATATATTAGTCCCCTTCCAATTTAGGTGCAATCCGTCCTTCTTGTACAGGTCACTTCTACCCCAAAAGAGATTCCAATGATCCAAAAATGTGAATCCTTCTCCCATACACCAGCTCCTCAGCGATGCATTCATCTGCTCTATCCTTCTATTCCTGCCCTCACTAGCTCGTAGCACTTGGAGTAATCCAGTTATTACTATCCTTGAGGACCTTGGTTAGCACTGCTACCTCACAGTACTGGGGATCCAAGTTTGATTCCAGCCTTGGGTGACTGTCTGTGTGGAGTTTGCACACTTTCTTCATGCGGGGTATGGGCACCCTCTGTGTGTTCCAATTTCCTCCCACAGTCCAAAGATGTGCAGGTTAGGTGGATTGGCCATGCAAAATTGCCCATTGTGTCCAGGGGTCTGCAGGCAAGGTGGATTAGACAGTAAGTACCAAAAACTTTCATGTACTTACCCCCACACTCTGGGTTCCTCATTCTTCCTAGCCATCTCGGAAATTAAACACAGTAAGTACCAAAAACTTTCATGTCCTTACACCCACATTCTGGGTTTCTCAATATTCCCAATTCCTTCGTCTCTGCCGCATCTGCTCCCAGGAGGACCAGTTCCAAAATCGTACAACCCAGATGGCCTCCTTCTTCAAGGACCGCAATTTCCCGCCAGACATAGTTGACGATGCCCTTCACCGCATCTCTTCCACTTCCCGCTCTTCTGCCCTTGAGCCCCGTCCCTCTAACCGCCACCAGGACAGAACCCCACTGGTCCTCACCTACCACCCCACCAACCTCCATGTACAACGTATCATCCGCCGTCATTTCCGCTACCTCCAAACGGATCCCACCACCAGGGATATATTTCCCTCCCCTCCCCTTTCAGCATTCCGAAAAGACCTCTCCCTCCATGACTCCCTCGTCAGGTCCACACACCCCACCAACTCAACCTCCACTCCCGGCACCTTCCCCTGCAACCGCAAGAAATGCAAAAACTTGCGCCCACACCTCCCCCCTTACTTCCCTCCAAGGCCCCAAGGGACACTTCCATATCCACCACAAATTCACCTGCACCTACACACACATCATCTATTGCATTCGCTGCACCCGATGTGGCCTCCTCTATATTGGGGAGACAGGCCGTCTACTTGCGGAACGTTTCAGAGAACACTTCTGGGACACCCGCACCAACCAACCCAACCACCCCGTAGCCCAACACTTTAACTCCCCCTCCCACTCCACCAAGGACATGCAGGTCCTTGGACTCCTCCATCGCCAGACCATGGCAACACGACGGTTGGAGGAAGAGTGCCTCATCTTCCGCCTAGGAACCCTCCAACCACAAGGGATGAACTCAGATTTCTCCAGTTTCCTCATTTCCCCTCCCCCCACCTTGTCTCAGTCAAATCCCTCGAACTCAGCACCGCCTTCCTAACCTGCAATCTTCTTCCTGACCTCTCTGCCGCCACCCCACTCCGGCCTATCACCCTCACCTTGACCTCCCTCCACCTATCACATTTCCAAAGCCCCTCCCCCAAGTCCCTCCTCCCTACCTTTTATCTTAGCCTGCTGGACACACTTTCCTCATTCCTGAAGAAGGGCTTATGCCTGAAACGTCGGTTCTCCTGTTCCTTAGATGCTGCCTGACCTGCTGCGCTTTTCCAGCAACACATTCTCAGCTCTGATCTCCAGCATCTGCAGCCCTCACTTTCTCCAGGCATGGTGGATTAGCCATGAAAAATGTGGAGTTTTGGGAGCAGGGTGGGATGCTTTTTGGAGGGTCAGTGCATATTTGATGGGCTGAATGGCCTCTATCTGCATTGTTGGGATTCTGTGACCTACTTTGGTGGACTTCCCAAATAATTTCATTTGTGAATCCCTTTGGCAAGGCAAAAGACACACCCACATAATCCCACCGCAAACATTTTTACTTGCTGTCATACAAAAATCTCTTCAGGGTTCATGAGAATGTGTGTATTTTTATTAATCATCAAAATTAATATTTTCACAATATATGCATTAATACTTTATGAGAACACATCTATTTTAAACATTCTAATATGTAATATAAAATAATCTTATGAAAAATAAATACTTACATCTATACTAATGAAACAATGGTATTATACATCTTGCTAACAGAGGTACATGGCATTCTGCAGTATTTATAGTGACTCATGCTACACACGCAGCTCCAATCTGGTTGCGTGACATCTCATGAGTGATTAGGTTGATGGTTCTGACCTGTTCCCTCAGCCATGGTAATGTGTGTGAGTAACTTCTATTTTGGACCAGCCCGTGAACCACAGGAGGGCCCTCAAGGATGAGTTCCACAGGCCACACTTAAAGAAGTATTCCTCTATAAATATTCATCTATTTGGATAACAACAGAACAACAGCGCAAACACAAACTTTGAGCCTGATTATTCGCAGTTGGCGTCAGGATGCACTTCTTCACAAAATGGGCAATTGAATTTTGAAACTCTCTCCCTGCTGAGGCTGTAGATCAATTGAAGTGGGTCTATGACAGATAAAAATGTTACTATTGGTGTGTAGCAAGCAGGCGTGTAATAGTAGAGATCTACTAGTAACAGTGCAACAGGTTGGGGTGTGATTGGCAAGGTGTGTGATTGGCCAGTGTGCTACAGGAGGGTATAATATACATGGGAGGGCAATAGCAGTTGTGTAATTGGTTAGTGTATTTCATGGTAGTTTGCAATAATTGGGTGTGTAAGATGTGAGTGTGTAATGAGTGGTTGTGTTATAGGCAGGTGGGTTACAGGTACAGCCGGGTGTGTTATAAACGGATATGTTACACTTGGGTGACAGGCAGGAGGTAACAGGTGGGTGGGTTATAGGTGGGTTTTACAGGTGAGTGAGTTACAGGTGGGTGTATTGCGGCTGGGTGAGTTGCAGGTGGTTGTGTTAGATGCTGTTATGTTACAAGTGGGTGTAACTTGGGTTATAGGCAGGAGGTTACAGGTGGGTGTGTTATAGGTGGTGTGTTACAGATGGGTGTCTTACAGTTGGGTATGTTACAAGGGGGGTGTTACAGATGGGTGTGCTAAAGGTGGGTGTGTTAGATGTTGGTGTGCTACAGGTGGGTGTGTTACATGCTGTGTGTTACATGCTGGTGTGTTACAGGTGGGGGTGTTACAGATGGTTGTGTTACAGGTGGGGGTGTTACAGACGGGTGTGTTACAGGTAGGTGTGTTACAGGTAGCTGTATTACATGCTGGCATGTTACAGGTGGGTGTGTTACAGGTAGGTGTATTACATGCTGGCATGTTACAGGTGAGGGTGTTACAGGTAGGTGTATTACATGCTGGCATGTTACAGGTGAGGGTGTTACAGGTAGGTGTATTACATGCTGGCATGTTACAGGTGAGGGTGTTACAGGTAGGTGTATTACATGCTGGCATGTTACAGGTGAGGGTGTTACAGACGGGCGTGTTACAGGTGGGTGTGTTACAGGTGGACATATTGCATTTACGTGTGTTACAGGGTGGTGTTATAGGCATTGTGTTACATGCTGGTCTGTTACAGGTGGGTGTGTTAGATGCTGGTGTGTTACAGACGGGTGTGTTACAGGTGGGTGTGTTAGATGCTGGTGTGTTACAGATGGGTGTGTTACATGCTGGTCTGTTACAGGTGGGTGTGTTAGATGCTGGTGTGTTACAGATGGTTGTGTTAGATGCTGGTGTGTTACAGATGGGTGTATTAGATGCTGGTGTGTTCCAGATGGTTGTGTTAGATGCTGGTGTGTTACAGATGGGTGTATTAGATGCTGGTGTGTTACAGATGGGTGTGTTACATGCTGGTCTGTTACAGGTGGGTGTGTTACATGCTGGTGTGTTACAGATGGTTGTGTTAGATGCTGGTGTGTTACAGATGGGTGTATTAGATGCTGGTGTGTTACAGATGGTTGTGTTAGATGCTGGTGTGTTACAGATGGGTGTATTAGATGCTGGTGTGTTACAGATGGGTGTGTTACATGCTGGTCTGTTACAGGTGGGTGTGTTAGATGCTGGTGTGTTACAGATGGTTGTGTTAGATGCTGGTGTGTTACAGATGGGTGTATTAGATGCTGGTGTGTTACAGATGGTTGTGTTAGATGCTGGTGTGTTACAGATGGGTGTATTAGATGCTGGTGTGTTACAGATGGTTGTGTTAGATGCTGGTGTGTTACAGATGGGTGTATTAGATGCTGGTGTGTTACAGATGGGTGTGTTAGATGCTGGTGTGTTATAGGTGGGTGTGTTAAAAGTGGATGTGTTGGAGGTGGGTATTACAGGGGGCTGGAACATGTGTGTAACATAGCTATAGGACATCTCTGCAGGAGTTCCTCACAGTAAGGCCCAAGGAACAAACGGCTTCAGTTGGTTCATTAATGCCTTCCCTCTATGATAAGGTCAGAATTGGGAATGTTCACTGATGATTGCACAATGTTCAGCAACAGTATTCCCTGTAATTTCTTTGTGCTGTTTTATAGACCACCGAGATCTGTGTGAGTCAGGTCTGGATACCACTTGTTGACATGCTGATTAAAGCACACAAAGATTCCCACCAGACACACAACTTAGAAGGAATGTTTTTCAGCACTATTCATTTCCATTGCCACTACCATCTGAAAGGACAAGGAACCCATCTCCTCTAATTCTCCTCCAAACCACTCACCATCCTGCCTTGAAGCAATATCCCTGTTCCTCCAGTGACATTAGGTCCGAATCCTGGAATTCCTTCATCAAGGATGCCACCACATAGATTGCATCTGTTTGAGAAGATTGCTGTAACACACCCGTCCGTAACACACTCGTCATGACCATGTCAAGGGCAACTAGGGATAGGTAACAAATGCCTGCATTCCATGAACGAATAAAAAAAAAGTGGGTTTGTAACAAGCAGATGTCTAATAAATGAAGGCAGCATCTAACACACCCACCTGTAACACACCAACATCTAACACACCCACCTGTAACGCACCAGCATGTAACACACCCACCTGTAACACACCAGCATCTAACACACCCACCTGTAACGCACCCACCTGTAACGCACCAGCATCTAACACACCCAGCTGTAACACACCCACCTGTAACACACCAACATCTAACACACCCACCTGTAACACACCAGCATCTAACACACCCACCTGTAACACACCAACATCTAACACACCCACCTGTAACACACCAGCATGTAACACACCCACCTGTAACACACCAACATCTAACACACTCACCTGTAACACACCAACATCTAACACACCCAACTGTAGCACACCCATCTGTAACACACCCCCTTGTAACATACCCAACTGTAAGACACCCATCTGTAACACGCCACCTATAACACACCCATCTGTAACCTCCTGCCTATAACCCAAGTTACACCCACTTGTAACATACCAGCATCTAACACAACCACCTGTAACACACCCAGCTGCAATACACCCACCTGTAACACACCCATCTGTAAAACCCACCTTTAACCCACCCACCTGTACGGATATATAACAGACAGCATGAAACAGACAGGTACATAATAATGATGACAAGGAGAATTGTTACCTTGAATGAATCAACACTGTGCAAGGAAAACAGCAGCACGGATGAATTTCTCTCGACACCATCGCAAGTATTAGTTCTTCAACAGTGAATTTTGTAATCTCCAGATAAAATAAAATCTTAATTAAAACTGACTCTACAACAAAGTTAACTACTTTACCAATTCAACTGTTCAATAACTGTTACAAAAGAACAAGTTTTCAGAGACAAGTGGAGAATTGATGTGGCTGGTCCTTTACCTTTGTGTTTTTACAACTGTTTTAAATCTTCCAGCACATTTAGCCAGTTCGAACAGGAATGACTGTGTAAACACATTTGATGGAACATCAAATTGATATGGAAAGGTGTGATTCAACACTGCTAATAATAGCCTGTGCACATGCTGCGGTTTTATAGAATCACACAGCACAAGAAGAGGCCATTTGTACAATTGTGGCTGTTTTGGCTCATTAAAAGAGCTCTTCAATTAGTTCCATTTCCCCGCTCTTTCCCTTTCTAGTATCTATTCAAGTCTCTTTTGAAAGTCACTAAATAATCTGCTTCAATTATATTTTCATAACAACTCACTGTACAAAGTAAACAACTCAACTCCCCCTCTGTTTTTTTTTTAGATGATCATCGTGGATCTGTCTCCTTTCGTTATCAACTGTCCTGCCAGTGAAAACAATTTCCACTTATTTGCTCTAGAAAAGCTGTACTTAATTCAGAACTCTACTATTTGATCTCTCTTTAACACTCCGCTCTAAGAAGAACAATCCCAGTTTCTCTGGTCTCTCTATTTAATTGAAGTCCCTCTGCCCTGGTCCGATTCTCATAAATTTCCTGTGTAGTCCAAGGCCTTGACATTCCTGCTCAAGTCTGATTGCCAGAATTAGATGACATACCCCAGCTGAGACCTAATATGTGAGTTACAAATATTTAGGATAACTTCCAAGCTTTTGCATTCTAGAATTAATAAAGTTGAGGGCTCTGCATGCTGTTTTTAAGACTCTAACCCTAATCCTATGACAGCTTTATCAATTAGTTCTGCCACCTTTAAAGATCAATGGCCATCCCCGAACTTTAGAGTCCCTGCAATTGCTTAGATAAAAATCAAATTTGAAACATGACAGTAGCAGTCTGCTATTTCAACTAATATATGTGTATATGCTAGAATTATTGAGCATAATCTTACAAATATGCTAATTGTTCCAGTTACATCAACGGCTCAGTTAAGGCAATTAAGAACAAATATTCAGACCATTAATCAGAAAAGACCTTGCTTTCTTTTCATTCACAAGATGTCACTGGCTGGGCCAGGATTTGTTGCTCATCTTGGTGGTAATGAACTACCTTCTTGACCACTGCAGTCCACGATGGATTGGGGCACCCATAATACTGCTAAGGAGGGAATTCCAGGAGTTTGACCGGGTAACACTGAAGGAATGATGATATACTTCCAAGTCAGGTTTGTGTTTGATCTGGATGGGAACTCATTGGTAGTGGAGTTCACAAGGTGGTCAAGATTGTGAGTTTGGAAAGTGCTGTTGAAGAAATCTTAAATTTGCCTGGACATGTTTCAGAGAATCATAGTATAGCATTGAAGGAAGACATTTGGCACATCGAGTCCATATCTTTCCTTCAGGTGCTGAATCTACTGACATTGATTTTACCATTGCCTCAAAATCAGACCTTCAACTTCAATTTTCCAAATTTACTGCTCTGTGAAATTTGAATGCTAATAAAAATAAATATGATTTTCAGAGGAAGAAGAAAGGAGCAGCAAATAAAGGACAAAAACTATAGGAGAGTATATCAGTGAGGTTGAATTAACTGGTTCATTGAAACAATGCATCAGAGACAATGGACTTGAAAGAAAAACAGAATTATCCTCAGAAGACAGCTATTGAAATCTCTTGGCCGTCACAATTGAAAGAATTAATGGTCAGAGCTCTCGATCATTTACTATATTTATGAAAGATTTTCCACAGGGTCAACACTGGACAGTAATAGACACTGAGATATCAGGACCCATTAGTGCTGCCAGACAAATATTATCTCTTTGCCTTTTATATATATCCAGAAGTGGCAGAAATGGCAGTCTCCAGAGACACCAGAATGCAGGTATTAGCTGTGTGTCAGTGGGCAGCACTTTTACACCCGAGGACAGAGGTTCTGCAACAAGTCCCATTTCAGAGACTTCAACATGGGATCTAAGATGACATTGCAGGAATGTCATCATAAAGGATAGTGACAAAGATGCTGCCATTTAAACTCGAGCTCCATCTACTTGCTCAAATGGATGCAAGAAAGAATTCCTGTATCCTGGCCAATATATAAATCACAACTAACACACAAAATCCGATTATCTCATCATCATTGCATTGCTTTTTGCGGAGTCTTGCTGTGCACAAATTGTCAACAGTAGTTCCCAAAGCACAACACTTCAAAAGTACTTCAATAGATGTAAAGAATTTTGAGATGTGCTTATACAAAATGGTATCCTTTTTCGCTTATGGAAGAATAAATTTAGTTCAGGAAACCCCTACTCTGTATAGTGCTATGGGATCTTTTATGCTTGTCCAAGGAGCAGAGAGAGGGCCTTAGCCAGCATCTGCAACAATGCTCCTTCACTAACTGACCAGATTTGGCACCCTTATAATTATGCTCAAGTATCTAGACTAGGACTTGAACTCCCAACCTTCTAACTCAAAGGCAAGAGTATTACATGACTGACATTCATGTTTATCCTGCTGCAAATATATCATAAAATATTTTCAATTAAATTGTCTCAACTATATTTTGCAAAGCAAAGAAGTGAAATTAAATACATTTCATATTCTGACATTTAGAGACAGAATTTTTTTTCTGATGCATGACATTTTCTGCTTGCTTGGTTAAACGACTTCTTTCTCACATTTCAGTATCCAGAGCTGATGTTTTACTCCTTCCTGGATAATTGTATACAAATATAAAACCTGAAGCAAGTATTCTTGGTACATCTTACATTAGTGAAACAACTTAGTGCATATGGTAGATGCATATCCTCTGCATTTCTCTTCCAAAAAAAAATTCACATATGTCTTGGCTAGTTGCCGAATTACATTTTTTTGTGAAAATGCTGTTTATTCATCCTAAAATTTTAGATTTTGTGATCCAGAATGTGCTGCCTGAAAAGGTAGTGGAAAAAAAGTAACTTTCAAAAAGCAGATGTATAGCTACTTGAAGATAATTGATTCATAAGGCTATGAGGCAAAAGTAAATTTAGTGAAACTAATCAGTTAGCTCTTTGAAAAGGGCAGGATAGTCTTGATGGGCAAAATGTCCTTGATCTGAGCTGTGTGATTGAATGGCTCTAAGTAAAACAGATTGAATAGAGTTCACAGCATTAAAGTGAACACAAAGACTTTTCATTGGTGTCAAGCCATAATATTTCAATATAATTTGATACTAGATGTGAACTATAAATGTAGGGGGAGAAAATTAATATTAAACAAAGTCTGTTAGCTCTACATCAGACTTTGATTCAGCTGTGATTTAGGGCAATAGCGGTCAAAGGATTTCCAATATTGGAATATGAAGGACTTATTTAAAATTGATGGATCCTTGACCTTCTAATTGTCTCATCAGTTGTCCTTAGTTAATTTACTGCTTTGTCAAAAATCACAGTGATTTATGTGGTGTGATATTAGCAATGGTGAAAATACTTTTGAGTTTCTGTTTTGCCATTTCCTGGTCTTCGATAGCTGGACAATAAAATTATGATCAGTCAAATTATTTAACTCTGTGTTCTTGACTGGTATAAATCTAAAAAAACAGTGTCTTTAAGTGTGTAACCAGAGAAGACAAAGTCATCGATTATTAATGCAAATTCATTCCATGGAGAATGGCACTGTATGCAAAGGGCTCCATGATTCAGCTTTGCATGTACTGAATTGTAAGAAAATTAAACATTTTGTCATGAAATAGGATGCAGCATTATTACAGTAGGACCACATCTTAGTGCCTTTAGCTTATTAGCTAAGTTGGTTAGTCTGTGGTGATAGTAGCGCACAGATTATTGGTTCAATCTGCTTTTCGAAAGAATCAGCTTCTCATAGTCTTTCATGGTTTAGTGGGCAGTACTCTCGCCTCTGATTCAGAAAGTTATCAGTTCAAGCTCCAATCCAGAGTCTGAAACCCACCCAATATAGGCTGGTAATCCCTGTGCAATACTAAGGAAGTTCTCCACTATTGGAGGCTAGTTCAAATCAGCCAGCAACCTTTCTCCCATCTGCCAACTCCGATCGACATCACATGACCCAATTTGGCTGTTTTGAAGATGAGGGGTTCTCACCAGTGCCCTGGGGTCAGGATTTAACCCTCAACTAATACCATTAAAAACAACAGATTTTTCCAATTATTATTTCTGTTTGTATGAACTTGTTCAATGCAGATTGGCTGTTGTGATTCCTATATTACAAGAGTGATCCCACTCAAAAATACTTAATTGGATGTAAAATGCTTTGGAGAATTCTGCAACAAAAGCAGAACATACTGGAAATGCTCAACAGCATCTGTGAAAAATGAAATTGAGTCAATGGGTGGAATTTTTCTGCCCAATCCTTGTGTAATGAACTTTTGGAGGGCAGGTGGAGGAACTTATTTAGACGGGAGCCAAGCATTCAATTTCCTAACAACAGGTTTGAATATTACTTTTGCTTTCAGGAGGGTTGGTTTTATGGCCGGATGCATCTTTTGCATTCATTAAAATTCCATGGATAGTTATTAACACCCAGTCTGTTGGAATTGTATTCATGGTAGCAATCTTTTTTGACAATAAGAGAAAATACAAGTGTTCACAAACCTCATTAATATAATGTATGTACGTATGAGGTTTGTACCCAATGGATAGACTTCTTTCTCCAAATTCTGGTGAGTATAGACTTCTTCAGTGACTTGTCTCCTTCACAATCAAGCCATTTATTTGAACAAATGCTTACAGTGTAAGGTGTGAAGGCTCTCTAGACCAACCAGTCTGTCGTTGCATGAAAGGCAGTACTGGACACATCTTTGTGTGATTGTGGACACTGTCACCTACATCTTTTATCTCCTGCTGGCAAATCTGCAACTGCTCAGCTGGGGAGGCAGAGCTAAGCCTGTGGAACTGTAGATCACAGCAGGATTGAATGTCCCCACCACCAGCTCCTTTCAAAACTCAACTGAAGCACATTTATGAATTAATCAATGCCCTCTATACAGGAAAGCATTAGTTTGTCCAGCTCACCATGGAGTTAGTCAGCCAAGTTGCCCGGGTCATCAGATTTATGGCTTTTTGCTGGGTTCCCTCAGTCACAATGAGTTGTTGAGCACATGTAGCACTCAGAGCTCTCTAGCATCATGTAGCCATATTCCTGAACAGGAAGGGCTATCAGTCCTTGATGTTCAACTTGTTGGTGACTACAGGCATAACTCCTGCAGATATGAACTCATTATCCAGGGAGTTGCCACGATACTTATATTCTGTACAACTCCCAGGTTCCTCAATATTTTCTCTCACATCAAGACTGGAGTTGGCTAATGGGTAACAAGTTGAAACTTTATTGCTGGAACAGCACAGCAGGTCAGGCAGCATCCAGGGAACAGGAGATTCGACGTTTCGGGCACAGTGCCCGAAACGTCGAATCTCCTGTTCCCTGGATGCTGCCTGACCTGCTGTGCTGTTCCAGCAATAAAGTTTCAACTTTGATCTCCAGCATCTGCAGACCTCACTTTCTCCTCTAATGGGTAACAAGGTATAACCCCCAACGCATGGCTAATGATGCCAGTGTGAGAACTTCTGAAGATGAGCTTCTATTTTCTGGGTAGCTCAGGGGGAACACTCCATTTGTCACTAAACAGGGTCTCCAGAAAAGTGATTGGTGCAGCACCCTCCACAACTGAACTCAACAACAGGGATAGTTGGAACAACAGCCTGTCTCTCAGATGAGGAAATTAACGCCAATACTGAGGGTGAACAAGTCATCCCAGCCTGAGTATTGTGCAATGAGGAAGGAATAATTAGCAATCTAGTTGTGTGGGGCCCTTGGGGATGAGTGGCCACAATATGATGGAATTCCTTAACAAGTTGGAGAGTGATGTTGTTGGTTCTGTGGCTATGGTCTGAATCTAAACAGACAAAACTACAATTATATGGGGTGCGAGTTGGGGCATGTTACTTAGAAGGATGGTGATGTAAAGCAATGGCAAACATTCAAAGAGCACATGGATGCACTGCAACAATTATTAATTCTTGTCTGACACAAAAGTGAAACAGAAAAGGTGACCAAACCATGGCGTAGAAGGAAGAAGCATACAAAAGTGGCCAGAAAAAAAAACGCTTAAGGAATGGGAACAGTTTAAAATTCAGAAGTAGGATTGATTAAGAAAGAGGAAAATAGAGTTTGAGAGTAAGTTTGCAGGGTACAGAAAAATGACTGTAACATTTTCTATAGGTACATGAAGAGAAAAAAGGTTGGAGAAGACAAATGTAAATCTCTTATAATCAGAAACAGGGGAATTTACAATAGGGAATGAAGAAATGACAGACCAACTAAATACACACTTTGGTTCTGCATTCACAGAGGAGACATGAATAACATACCAGAAATGTTGATGTACACAGGGTTTAGTGAGAGGGAGAAACTGAAGGAAATCAGGTTAAAAATGATGTTAGAGAAGTTGATGAGATTGAAGGCCCTCAAATCCCCAGGGCTTGATAACCTACATCCCAGAGTACTTGAGGAAGTGACCTGAGAAATAGTGGATATATTGGTGGCCATCTTCCAAGATTCTATAGACTCTGGAACAGTTCCTATAGACTGGATGGTAGCTGATGTAACCCCTCTGTTTAAAAAAGGAGGCAGCGAAAATACTGCAAATTTTAGACCAGTCAGCCTGATATTGATAGCAGGGAAAATGCTAGAATCCATTAAAAGAAGATTTAACAGCTGACTGCTTGGAAAATATTGGCAGGATCAGACAGAGTCAGCATGCATTTTTGAAAGGAAAATCATGCTTGACAAAACTATTAGAATTCTCCAAGGACATAACTTGTAGAGTTGATAAGGAGGAGCGAACGGATGTGTTTTATTTGGACTTTCAGAAGGATTTCAACAAATTCTCACATAAGAGATTAGCATGTAAAATTAAAACACATGGGATTGGAGGTAATGATTTGAAATGGATAGAGAACTTGTTGGTAGATAAGAAACAAAGATTACAGATTACTTACAGTGTGGAAACAAGCCCTTCGGCCCAACAAGTCCACACCAACCCGCCAAAGCGCAACCCACCCAGACCCATTCCCCTACATTTACCCCTTCACCTAACCTACGGGCAATTTAGCATGGCCAATTCACCTGACCTGCACATTTTTGGACTGTGGGAGGAAACCGGAGCACCCAGAGGAAACCCACGCAGACACGGGGAGAATGTGCAAACTCCACACAGTCAGTTGCCTGAGGCGGGAATTGAACCCAGGTCTCTGCCACTGTGCCGCCCACGTGAGCCACCGTGCCGCCCACGGACTAAGAATAAATGGGTCTTTTTCTGAGTTGCAGGCAGTGATTAGTGGGGTCCTGTAGAGATCTGTGCTGTTTGCAATATATATTAATGATTTGAATGGTGGAACTAAACGTAATAAGCCAAAACATCGCCAGTTCTCTTTCTCTGTCTCTCTAATGAGAGAACAGCCCTATGGTCTAGTAGGAGTATAACAACTTTACCTTTACCTTTCAGTATAATATCTCCAGTTTTGCAGATGACACAAAGTTGGGTGGGAGGGTGAGCTGTGAGGAGGATACAGAGATGCTTCAGTGTGATTTAGACGAGTGAGTGGGAAAATTCATGGCAGATATATTATAATGTGGATAATTGTGAGGTCGTCTACTTTGGGAGCAAAACAGGGAGGCAGATTATTATCTGAAGGGCTACATTTTGAGAGAGTGGATTGTGCAACAAGACCTGGGTGTTCTCATTCACCAGTCACTAAAGGTAAGCATTTAGGTACAGGAGGCAGTACAGAAGGCAAATGCTATGTTGGCCTTCATAGCGAGAGGATTTAAGTACAGGAGCAAGGATATATTGCTGCAATTAAACAGAGGTTTGGCCAGACCACACGTGGAATATTGTGGAAAGTTTTGGTCTCCTTATCTGAGGAAGGAACTTCTTCATATACAGGGAATGCAGTAAAAATTTACCAGACTGATCTCTGGGATAGCAAGACTAAAGTATGAGGAGAGGTTGATTCAGTTAGGATTATTTTGCTGAAGTTCAGAAGAATAACAGGATGATACAGGGTAGGTGAGGGAAGGATGTTCCTGATGACAGGGGACTCCAGAACCAGGGGTCACAGTCAAAAATACAAAGTAGACCATTTTGAACTGAGAGAAGGATAAATTTCTTCCCCCAGAGAGTGGTGAGCCTGAGGAATTCACTACCACAGAAAACAAATGAGGCCAAACTATTGTATGATTTCAAGGGGTTGTATAAGGCAATTGAGACTAGAGGGATCGAAGGATATGGGAGGAAAGGGGGGAACAAATTACTGAGTTGGATGATCACCCATGGTCAAAATGAATGGTGGAGCAGACTTGAAGGGCCAAATGGCCTATTTTTGCTCCTATTTTCTATGTTTCTGTGATACAAAGGAAGCCAGTATAATAGTGAAGTAAAGCAGACAGGTTCTAGAGAAACTGATAGCAGGCTAGATTTGAGGGAAAATTACCTCTCTCCATATGTTAAGGAAATCAGAAATATAAGTTAGTTATCAAGTAGACAAATTCCTGGCCTGTTGAAGCAAAATATCAAGTTGGGGTGACACTTCTACTGAGAGAGGGCTTGAGTTATCTCAAGCACCCACAGCAGTACTTCATCACAAGTGTAGGGAAAACAGCTGATTGGCGAGTAGGATGGGTCAATATTTCTAATCTTTAAGATTAATGTTTAGTTTGTATTTTTCTCATGTCTTTTTTTTTCCAGGATGGTGCGTTGCCTCCCTGGAGCCAGGATCAAGGATGTCATGGAGTGGCTGCAGGGCACCATTCTAGGGGAGGGGGTCAGCCAGAAGTTATGGCCTAAATAAAAATTGATGGGAAGAGGGATGAGGTCCTGAAGGCAGATTTCAGGGATTTAGGACAGACATTAAAAAGTAGGACCTCAAGAGCAATAATCTCAAGATTATTCCCAGTTGTACAACCAATGAGCATAGGGTAGGGAGGATTGATCAATTAGAAACATGGCTGGAAAACAAGTGTAGGAGTGAGGAAATGAGATTTCTGAGGCATTGGGACTGGATTCAGGGGTAGATGAGATCAGTATATAATGGAGGGATTACATCTTACTAGGACAGGGACTGGTGTTCTTCCAGGGAGATTTGCTAATGCAGTTGGTGTGGGTTTAACTCAGCTTGTCAGAGGGGTGGGAATCTGAGGGGTAACCCAAATTAGAAGGAAGTAAAATTGGTAACAGGAATTCAAAAAGATGCTATGAAGGTTAGATGACAGGAGAAACAAAGCCAGGCACCGAGCATGCTTCAACAGCAGACGTATGGGCACTGAATGCATGCAGCATTCACAACATGGGAGATATTCTATTGCACAAATGGAGATGATCCAATTGCCATTTCAGGATCATGGCTGCATGGAATTGAATATTCAAGGATGTTTGATGGTTAGATAGGTCAGATACAAAGGAAAAAGAGGTGGTATTACACTGGAAATAAGAGGTAGGGTCAGTACATTACTAAGGAAGGATCTCAGATCAAGGGAACAATGAGTGGAAATCTGTTTGGTTGGGGCTGAGAAACACTAAGGCACAGAAGATGTTGGTTGGAGTTATTCATAGGCCACCAAGTAATAGTGGAAGTAAGGGGCATGGCATTAATCAGAAATTGAGAGAAGCATGTAACATGGATGAAGTTATGGGCAACTTCAATCTATCTATAGACTGGGTAGACCAATTGAATACTAAAGCTGTGGAGAGTATGGGTTAAGAGAGTATCTGGGTTTTCTTGAGCAGGGATGAGTGACCACAATATGATAGAATATAACAGCATATTTCAAAATGTGGTCATTCAATCTGAAGAAAAGATGTTAAATTTGAATACGGGAAATAATGAAGACATGAATCACAAATTGGCCAAGGTCGATAAGCAAAATGGGCAATAGGTAACATTGTAAGAACAACTACAGGACGTGCAGCAACTATACAGGTTCAAGGTGCAAAAACTGAACAGAGGTCGGCCAACTGTAGCCAACAAAGAAATTTCAGAATTGTGTAAGATTAAAGCAGCATGTCTGGGGCCTGGGGTTTTTTTGGAATGCACCAATGGAGGACCAAGAAACTAATAGGGAATGGAAGAAAATAATCCATCAAAAAAAAACATAAAAATAACTGTAAAAGCTTAAACAAAAAACTGAAATTGCTGGAAAACTCAGCAGGTCTGGCAGCATCTGTGGAGAGAAAGCAGAGTTAACGTTGCAGGTCTTACATTTGGAGAGAAACACGTAACATGAATGACACAGATGTTATGAGCAACTTCAATTTAACGATAGACTGGGTAGACCAATTGAATACTAAAGCTGTGGAGAGTATGGTTTAAGAGAGTATCTGGGTTTTCTTGAGCAGTATGTTGAGGACCCACTAAGGAGCATACTGCAGTTCTTTGGCTTTTTTTTCCTTATATAGATTTGTGAAAAGGAATATTTGGCTAAAATGAATGTGGATCCATTACTGGCAGAGTCAGGGGTATTTATAATGGGGAATAGAGAAAATGACAAAGAAGCTAAATGATTACTTCCTGTCTACTTTCACTGAGAAAGATATTTTTAAAAATCTCCCAGAACTTGAGACCCAAATGGCTCGGGAGAACTTCCAGAGTTTCTGATATGATTCCTGTGGATTGGTAAGTAGAAAATATTACCCTATTATTTAAGAAGGGAGTGAGAGAAAATGGGCAACTACAGATCTTTTAGAATTACATAAGATGTAGGGAAAATGCTATTATATTTTATAAATGTGATAAATAGACTGTTGGTTGATAATGATTTAATTGGGCACTGTCAGCACACATTTGTGAATGGGAATCGTGCTTGATTAACTTGTTGGAGATTTTTTGAAGACTTTACTAGCAAATTTCAAAAAAGAGATTTGATGAACCTGGTATACCTAGTTTCTCAGAAGGCTTTTGATGAAGTCCTCTCCAGGAGGCTGTTTAGAAAAATTAAAGCACATTGGTTGGAGGTAATGTACTGGCATGGATCACTGATTAACTAACAGACAGAAAACAGTGAGTAGGAACAAATGAGTCATTCTCATGCTGGCAAACTGTGACTTGCGGAGTACAGCAAGGATCGGTACTTGGGTTCCAGCGTTGATATATATCAATGACCAAATGTAATATTTCCAACTTTGCGGATGATGTAAAGCCAAGTGGGATGATGCATCACAAGGAAGGTATAAAGTGTCCCCAAGAGAATCTAGACAAGGTTAGTGAATGGGCAAGAAAATGGCAGATGGAATATAATGTGGAAAAAGATATGAGGTTATCCACTTTGATTGGAGAAACAAATTTGCTGAGTATTTCTTAAGTGGCAAGCAGTTGGAAAGTGTAAATATGCAAAGGGACCAATGTGTCCTTGTCACTGAAGGCTAACATACAGATGTAGCAAGTTATTAGGAAAAGCAATGGAATGTTAACCTTTATTGCAAGAGAATTTGAGTACATACCTCATAAAGTCTTGCTTCAATTGAACCTGGAGAATTAAGTGTAGTTTTGATCTCCTTTTCTCTGCAAATGTGACAAAGGTTCATCAGACTCATTCCCAGGAAGGTGGGATTGTTCAATGAAGTGACATCATGCAAACTGGGCCTGTATTCTCCAGAATTTCAAAGAATGAGAGGTGGTCACTTTGAAATACAAAATACTTAAAGGGATGGAGAGGGGAGATACAATTAAAATGTTTCTCCTGGCAGTGGATTCGAGAACCAGAGAGCATAACTTTAAAATTAAGGGGGATACCATTTAGGTCTGAGGTGAGGAGATTAATTTTCACTCAGAGGTTATGAAACTTTAGAATTTTCTACCACAGAGGGTTGCGGTAGTACAGTCCCTGAGTATGTTAAAGATAGAGATTGATAGGTTTCTGATTGCCAAAGACATACAGGGTTATGGAGATGATGTGGGTAAAAGGAATTGATTTGTTTGATCAGCCATGATTGCATTGAATGATGGGACAGGCTCGACAAGCTACATGGCTGAGTCCTATATCCCTATTATCATCAGTTCTGTTTATTCTTTAGTGAAGAATGTTGATATGGGTTTCCAGCGTTGATATATATCAATGACCAAATGTAATATTTCCAACTTTGCAGAATAAGTTTGTATTATGAACTCCTGAAAATAATCAACATAATTATTTAGTCAGGGCTTCCCCTTTCAATAGGCTCTTTACATAATTACAGAAGTATTGTCTGATATTGGATACATTATTCAAACAATCACTGATGCAGGGCTCATGGGCCTATGATTGCCCAGAATAGATTTATTACCCTTTCTCTAAATGTTAGCTGACTTTAAGAACATAAGAACCAAGAGTAGGAATAGACAAATCCCCCCCTCAAACCTGTTGCGCCATTTAGTACGGTCATGGCTGATCTTATCTTGGTCTCAACTCCACTCTCCTGCCCGCTGTCCTGACACTTCAATGTATTACTAATTAAAATATGTCAATATCCTCCTTAAATTTACTCAATGTCCTGGCATCCACCACACTCTGGGATAATGCCTTCTACAGATCCATGACCCTTTGTGAGAAGTAGCTTCTCCTCTGATTTAAACCTGCTGTGCCCGATCCTAAAACTACGACCTCTCATGTTACATTGTCTCACATTAGGAAACATCCTTTCTACATTACTTTAACCATCTCATATACCTCAATTAGATCTCTTCTCAAACTCCAAAAAATGAAAACTTAAGCTGCTCAATCTAGTTTCGCAAGACAAATCCCTCAACTCTGGAAACAATCTAGTGAAATCTCCTTTGAATTGCCTCTATTGTTATTATATCCCTCCTCAATTAAGGGATCAAATTTGTATGTAATATTCCAGGTGTGGTCTCACTAATGCATGGTACAGTTCAAGTAACATTTATAGAGTCATAGATCATAGAGATGTACAGCACGGAAACAGATCCTTTGGTCCAACTCAACTATGTCAACCAGATATCGCAACCCAATATATGTCAATGATCTGGCATTGTTGCTAAGTTTTCAGATGAAATAAAGCTTCTCTACTTTTATACTCAATTGCTTTTTTTTTATCTTTAATGTCAAAATTCCATTTGCCCTCCTTATTACCTGCTGTGATTCATGCATGTGGTCATCCAGATCCCTCTGCACTAAAGCACTCTGAAGTTTCTCTACAATTGGGTAATAAGTTGCCTTTCTATTCCTCTAATCAAAATGGATTACCTCACACTTGGCTACATCAAACTTAATCTGCCAAATTTTAGAGCATTCACCTATTCTATCCATATCTAATTTCTTATTTCTTCATTGCAACTTATTTTCCCACCTATTTTAGTGTCATCTGCAAATTTGGCTACAGTACTTTCTATCTCTACATCCTATTACTAGTATAGATAGTAAATACCTTGTGCCTGCGGCACCCCATTAGTTACATCTTGCCATCCAGAAAAAGACACATTTAACCTAACTCTAATTTTTGTTGATTATTCAATTTAATAAATTACCCCTAACCCATGTGATCTGACCTTGTCTATTAATCTTCTGTGGGGCATCTTATCAAATGCCTTCTGGAAGCCCACATATACAACACCAACGGGATCCCCAGTAACCACTTCAAAGAACTGAAGCAAATTAATCTAACGATTTACCATTCATAATACCACACTGACCCCGATAGATTGCTTTTCCAAATAACCTGTTATTGCTTCCCCAATAAAGGATGCTAACAATTTCTGGTGATATATTCTGTAGTTTCCTACTTTCTACTTCCCTTCCTTTTTGAATAAGGGCTTTATATTTGCATTTTCCCAACCGCCTGGAACCTTTCCCACATCCAGGGAATTTTAGAATATTATAACCAATGGATCAACGGTCTCTGCTGCCACTTCCTTTAAAACTCTAGCACGTAAGCCACCAGGCAATGGGCGCTTGTCTGCCTTCAATCCTAATAGCTTGCTCAGTAGTTTTTCTGAGTAATGATTACTGTTCTTAGTTAGCATCATAGAATCCTTACAGTGTGGAAGCAGGGCATTTACTCATCAAATCTACAGTGACACTCAGAAGAACATTCCACCCAGGCCTACTCCCCTACCCTATCCCAGTAACCTTGCATTTCTCATGGCTAATCCACCTAGCCTGCACATTAAGGGCAATTTATCATGGCCAATCCGCCTAACCAGCATATCTTTGAACTATGAGAGGAAACCCACGCACACGCACACAGAATGTGCAAACTTCACATAGACAGTTGTCCAAGGGTGGAATTGAACCCAGCACCCAGGCCTGGCACTGTGAGGCAGCAGTGCCTTTCTTTAACCTCTGCATTACCTATTACTATTGGGATAGTACTAGTGCCCTGCACTATGAACCAAAATATTGATTCAGTGTCTCTGCCATTTCTGCGTTCCCCACTATTAAATCACCAGGGATTAACATTCCTCCAAAGGAGTAACGCTCAATTTAGCTACTCTCTTCCCTTTTATATACTTATAGAAGCTTTTGTGGTCTGTTTTTATAATTTTGTGAGTTTTTGTTTGCTTGCTTAGCCATCGAAGCTGTTCCCTGATTGAATGTTTCCTGTTGCTCTCAACCATAAGGGATTAATTAGATTAGATGGTTGGATAGAGTGAAGACTGCAGATGCTAGAGATCAGAGTCTAAAAGTGTGACGCTGAAAAAAAAACAACCGGTCAGGCAGCATCCGAGAAGCAGGAGAGTCGACGTTTCAGGCATAAGTTCTTCATCAGGAATGTTTGAGCATAAGTTCTTCATCAGGAAGCTCTTGCTCCTCGGATGCTGCCTGACCAGCTATGCTTTTCCAGTGCCACACTTTTAGACTTACAGATTGTTGAATGGCTAGCTGCAGTAAAGAGTGACATTAATAGCACAAGTATGATACCTGCACAAGCTGAGGTCACTATGAAGTCCCTACCTCCTCAACCTCACCCTTTACCTGTGATATGGTGACTGCTGGGTTAAACCACCACCAGTTTTCTCTCTCTGCTGTCAGAGCAGGATGATGGTGACTTTACCTGTCTCCACAGAATGTGCTGCTCCCATGGACTCAACTGTTTTATCCTCATGGATTCTATCTCCCATAAGGTTTGGTTGTCTGCACTGCACTCTTGAGCAAGTTCTACTTAGCTAGATTATTTCTACTCTAAGCTTGCTGTATCTCTGTCTAAAAATAACTTTTCTCACTCTCGGTAAACCCTGTAAACTCTATATTTATATTCTAATAAACAGTCTGTATCTCTCAATATAGTTCTTCCATTTAGCTCTTCTTATAGTTTCAATAACATGAGTTACTTTGCCATCATCATAAACATATTGGTGCCCTATTATGCTGGTTTATTGGTCTTGGCACTAATCACATTTGGCAATTTCCAAATTTTCTTCACCTAAAAGACATCATTTGGACCATCATCACTTAAGCACTGTTACTAATCTTTGCTTCCAGGAAACTAGAGTGAGATATTTAAAGACATTCAATATTTCACCATTTCCAAACTCTCATCAACCTTTAGAGTGACTTGCAGAGATTGAAGCAGCAATTAACTCCACAGTGTGATGCAGTGTGACTTAAAGGGACTTGAGACGATAAAGTTACACTAATTCTGCCTTCGTTTCATATTCTTTTGTTCATTGTATGGGATAATAGGAACAGGAATAGGTCATTCATCATGGTTGATCTGTCCCAGGCCTCAAGTCCTCTTTCGTGCCAGTTCCTCATAGCCCTCAACTCTCCGATATTTCAAACATCCATCTACCTTCTCTAAATAATTTCAGGGATCTAATCTCCATAACCACCTGGGTAAAAGAATTCCAGACTTCCACTACCCTCAAGGAGATGTAAATCCTTGGCATCTCAGTCCAAGTGACCACTTATTCTGAAAATATGCCTATTAGTTTGAGATGCCCCACGAATGGGAAACATTTTCTCAACATAGAACATAGAACATAGAACATAGAACATTACAGCGCAGTACAGGCCCTTCGGCCTTCGATGTTGCACCGCTCTGTCATACTAATCTGAAGCCCATCCCACCTACACTGTTCCATGTACATCCATTTGCCTGTCCAATGACGACTTAAATGCACTGAAACTTGGCGAATCTACTACCGATGCAGGCAAAGCATTCCATACCATTATTACTCTCTGAGTAAAGAAACTACCTCTGACATCTGTCTTATACCTATCTCCCCTCACTTTAAAGTTGTGATCCCTCGTGTTTGCCATCCCCATACTTGGAAAAAGGCTCTCCCTGTCCACCCTATCTAACCTTCTGATTACCCTGTCAAGCCACTTCAGAAAATTATATGTTTTAATAAGATTTCCTCTTGTTCTTCTAAACTCTAATGAGCAAAGCTCTAACATGTTTTGCCATTCTAGAAATGTCAATCCCTTAATGCCAGGACTCAGTCCAGTGAAACAGCAACAGAAATCGCTGGAAAAAAAAATCAGCAGGTCTAGCCGCATTTGTAGAGTGAAATCAGTTAACGTTTCGGGTCAAGTGACCCTCCCACAGTCTAGTGAATCTCTTTTGAACTATCTCCAGTGGTGGTGTAACCTTTCCGAACCTTCCTGTCTGTTCCGAATCCCTGACAGCGTGCTATCCGCATCCCTCTAAAAAAAACTCCCCCCATAATGATCCTTTTCCTAACGGCAGCAGTTGACCACACCCTCCCATACTGCCCCACTGCTGCCAAATAAAAACCACTTGGGCCCCCCTCAGACAACTTCACATTTCAATTCCTCGGCCCCTAAAGCAATCCTGACCACTAAACCCGTGAACAATGATGAATTGTTTTTCTTTTCTCGCCCAGCCCAAACTCTACCCCCACTTCCTTACCTTCCTCCTGCAGCAATGGGCAGCACAGTGACTCAGCAGTTAGCACTGCTGCCTCACAGTGCCAAGGATCCAGATTCGATTCCAGCCTAGGCCAAGCATCTGTGTGGAGTTTGCACATTCTCCCCATGTCTGAGTGGGCTTCCCTCGCGTGCTCTGGTTTCCTCCCACAGTCCAAACATATGCAGGTTAGGGTGGATTGGCCATGCTAAATTGCCCATAGTGTCCAGGGATGTGAAGGTTAGATGGATTAGGTATGAGAAATGCTGGGTTACCATGACAGGGTAGAAGCGGGTCGGGGTGAGATGATCTTCAAAGAGTCGATGCAGACTGGATGGGCTGAATGACCTGTTTCAACACTGTAGGGATTCTATGATTCTGTGATCCTAAATTTGGTGTGAAAGTCCACAAATGCTTGAAAGCATTAGGACAGTTGGTTAAGGTGGTTAAGAAGCTGATGGAGCTGTATATAACATCAGTTAGGCCGCAGCTGGAACCTGGTCATCAAAGTATAGGAAGAATGTGTTTGCACTAGAGAGGGTACAGAGAGATTCACCAGGATGTTGCCAGGGCTGGAAAGTTCCAGCAATGAAGAGACATTAGATAGGCTGGGGTTGTTTTCCCAGGAGCAGAGAAGCTGCAGGGGAAGATGGATGAGGAGCATAGAGCAAGTGGATAAAATAAAGTTTTATCCTTAGCAGAGTGATCAATGATCAGGGACATAGATTTGGGGTAAAGTGCAGGAGCGTTAAAGTGTTTTAAGGAAGTGTTTTAAAGAAGGTAGTGGTGTACTACAGAGTTTCTTGGAGCCAATGTTTAACCTTAATTTCAATACCAGCTCGACTACGTAGTTGCATTGCAATCGGCTGTAAACAAGGGTCCTTCAACCATCTGAAAATGTGTTGCTGGAAAAGCGCAGCAGGTCAGGCAGCATCCAGGGAACAGGAGAATCGACATTTCGGGCATAAGCCCTTCTTCAGGAAAAAGGGCTTATGCCCGAAATGTTGATTCTCCTGTTCCCTGGATGTTGCCTGACCTGCTGCGCTTTTCCAGCAACACATTTTCAGCTCTGATCTCCAGCATCTGCAGACCTCACTTTCTCCTTCAACCATCTGACTATATGCTTGCTTAATGTTGGTAAGATGCCCATTGACATAAATATTCTTTTGTCAAAAAGCTTGGCCTGGATGCCCTACTTCACCTTGGAATATCTTTGCCTTTTCTTCTGTTGCAGACTGTTCTACCTCATTAACTTCTTTGCTGAGTAACCCTTTATCTTCTTGCTGATCTATAACTAAGTCCAACTTAGGTACTTTTTCTGAATGTGACCTATTGCCTTACATATGAAGCAATATTTTTAATAGCTGGGTGCTGTGTGTGTGTCTTTCCTTGCTCCACAGCATGGGCACTGGCTTTTAGGATCTAGTGTGTGCCCTATTCTCTGAATGCAGACCATCAGGCCCCAGGGACTTATCAGCCTTCAGACCTAACAGTCTCTCCAACATCATTTCCTTCCTAATATAAATTCCCTTCAGTTCAGGTCCTTCAGCCACTATTACATCTGGGAGATTGCTCGTGTCTTCCCACAGATCTAAAGTACTAATTCAACTCTTCTGCCATTTCTTTGTTCCCGTAATAAATTCACCCGTTTCTGTCTTCAAGGGCCCAATTTTAGTCTTAACCAATTTTCTTCTTTTCACATACTAAAAAAGTCTTTACTATCCTCCTTTATATTTTTGGCCAGTTTACCTTCCTACCTTATTTTTTTCTTTGCGTATTTCCTTCTTAGTAATCCTCTGTTGTTCTTTAAAAGCTTCCCCATCCTCCGATTTCCCACTCATCTTTGCTATGTTATACTTTTTCTCTTTTGTCTTTATATGCTTCTTAACTTCCCTCGTCAGCCATGGCCACCCCTGCCTGCCCTTAGGATCTTTCTTCCTTTTTGGAATGAACTGATCCTGCATCTTCTGCATTATACCCAGAAATATCCGCCATTGTTCCTCCCTGCTAGGGTATTACACCATTGAACTTTGGCCAGCTCCTCCCTCATAGCTCCATAGGTCCCCTTATTCAACTGAAACATTGTCACTTCCGATTCTACCCTCTCCCTTTCAAACTGCAGATTGAAGCTTATTGTATTATGGTCACTACTTCCCAATGGCTCCTTTACTTTGAGGTCCCTGATCAAATCCGGTTCGTTGCACAATACCAGATCCAGAATTGCCTTCTCCCTGGTAGGCTCCAGCACCAGCTGCTCTAAGAATCCATCTCGGAGGCACTCCACAAACTCCCTTTCTTGGGGTCCAGTACCATCCTGATTCTCCCAGACTACCTGCATGTTGAAATCCCCCATATCAACTGTAGTAACATCTTTGCGACAGGCCAATTTCATCTCCTTATTCAACTTACACACTACATCCAGGTTACTGTTTGGGGGCCTGCAGATAACTCCCATTAGGGTCTTTCTACCCATAGAATTTCTCAGCTCTATCCAGACTGACTCTACATCCCCTGATTCTAGGTCCCCCCGCACAAGGGACTGAATATCATTCCTTACCTGTAGGGGCCACCCCACCCCCCTCTGCCAGTCAGTCTGTCCTTACGATAGCACGTATAGCCTTGAATATTTATTTCCCAGGCCCTGTCCACTTGAAGCCATGTTTCAGTTATCCCCACAACATTGTAACTGCCAATTTCCAAATTCAAGCTCATCCACCTTATTTCTAATGCTTCGTGCATTCATATATAATATTTTTAATTTGTTACTCCCCTCACCCTTCCTATCAATCCCTATTTCACTTGACCTTACGGCATGATCCTTTTTTGAGTTTTCTGCTCCATTGATTCCGTTGTCTTTCTTGACTTCTCTTGTTCTAACTTTCCGTTTAACTTCCTTCTTAAACTTCCAGTTTGTCCCCTCCCCCCAGCTATTTAGTTTAAAACGCAGCTGTGTTGCAGTGGCAAACCTATCTGCCAGAATGTTGGTCCCCCACCTATTAAGGTGCAACCCATCCCTCTTGTATAATTTATCCTTACCGTTAAAATACCCCAGTGATCCAAGAATTTAAATCCTTGCTTCCTGCACCAGTTCCCCAGCCACACATTCAAGTCCATTATCTCCCTGTTCCTGTCCTCTCCAGCCCGAGGAACTGGAAGCAAACTGGAGATAACCACCCTGGATATCCTGCTTTTCAGCCTTCTTCCGAGTTCTCCGAAGTCCTGCTGTAGAATGTTCCTCCTCTTCTTCCCGACATCATTTGTGCCGAAGGCTCTTCACCTTTGCCCTTGAGGATTTCCTGCACTCTGTCTGCGATGTCCTTAATCCTGGCACCAGGAAGGCAACACACCATCCTCAAATCCCGCCTTATGCCGCAGAAATCCTTTCAGTCCCTCTCACTATGGAGTCCCCTATTACCATGGCTCTGTGTGATGTCTGACTCCTCGGCTCTGCCTCCACGCCAATTTCTGATTGGCAGACCTGACTGCCTCTCAGACTGACATTGACATCTCTTACGGTTTCCAAGAGATTCAACCTGTTCCTGACAGGTACTTCCTCCGGGGTCTCTTGCACTTGTCTCATCTCTGCCTTCGTCATCGTCTTCTCCCTTCTACTCTCTTCTGGTATGCTTGGTGTAATAACCTCGCTGAAGGTCCTGTCCAGAAAGATCTTGTTCTCTCAGATGAGCCTGAGGTCATCTAGTTCTTTCTTCAGTGCTGCAATATGCTCTGTCAGCAGCTGAACGTGTACACACTTTCCACAGTTATACGGGCCAGCTACGCCAGAGTCCCTGACCTCCCACATCATGCACGCAGTACACTGAATCAGCTTGGCAGTCATGTCTTCACCCTCTTCAACTGTGGCGTAATCACTTCTCTCAACTTCTTTGTCGAAGACTCCTGAGCCAAAGACTCGCTCTTTTCTCAACAGAAACTTCCCTCAACCCCTGTGTTTTGTTGCAAGTCTGTGGACTTTTAATTTAGGTAAGAGAAGGCCCTACTGTGTAGGACCTGGGGCCTAGCACACACCTACTTAAATAACACTCACCCACCTTCCCAACAGCCTCTTCGCTCCGACTTCACTTCCGCCCAACTCCTGCCGCTCTCTGCTGCTATTCTCTCCTAGTTACCCTTTTGTCCTTAGTGTATTTGTAAACTCAAGTCCAACCTTGCCTAGAGAGGTGTTATAATATATCTGAATTAAAATATATCAAGGTTTAAGGGTAGTATTCCTGCCTGTGGGCCAGAAGGCAACGGTTCAAGTTCCTGTTGCTTCAGCGGCATGTTATAACATGTCTGAACAGGCTGATTACCCCAACTACAAGCCACCAGTGATAGGCATCATAACATGTGAAAATCCTCTCCTCTTCAGATTAATCTGTCTTGCTTTCTAGAGTTCTGCTTCACTCTGCATATGAATAGCTTTTGCCAGAGTCCAATCTTCTCTTGACTCTAATTGATCAGCAATTCTAGCAACAATTCTGTCTCTTATGAAATCTGACTTTAAAGCTCCGTTATCACATTTTTCCAATAATCTGTCATGATCATTGATTAAATTCCTTATGACTGCCCCTAAATGCTGAACTCTTTCATTGTCTTTCTGTTTCATGCATTTTATTTGAGATAAAAATAATTGGTAATGTCTTACATAACATGGTCAAAAGTATTCATCATATCTTTTATCTTTTGGCAAAGTATACCATCATCAATCATAGTCCCAACTGAACTCAGAAGTGAATTTATATATTCAGCTTCTAATTTAGCATCTAGTTTGAAAGCAACTCAGTTTGTTTTCTTCAAATATGTCTGTTTCTATGTTTTAGTTAGTGCATATCTGAAATTAAATTTGAGATTAAAAAAGATTGAACTGATGGCAATCTTTCTAATGCCCCAAACATTTCATTGTGCATAGCCATCAGCCTTCTTCTGTAAGCTGTCCCCTCAAAGTCCTCATCTGGGTCCTCTGAAACAGAACTAGTGTGTAATCTCACCTGCCAGTGAACTAGGACCTATACTATCCTTGATGCCCCGAAAGCTGAGGGACACTCATACCCGATGCAGATCCCATTCCTAAGCTATCTTGCCAGTTATGCAGAGTGTCAGAATAGGAGCTGGTGACTACTGCAACTGTAAGTGAGAGACAGTATTTCTCCATCACCATGTATTTCTACTTTCTCACCTGTCCAGGTGGCAGTTCTTGGGAGACTGAAAGGGAAGTGATAGGATCATGGTGAGGGGTGCAGGCTGGCTTTAAATACTGTGGGATACAGCATTAAATGATAAAGACCTCTCTTAGTTTTGAGCCCATCGCTGAGATGCTCACACATTCACTCGAACTTTGTAAACATATTCATTAGCAGGCAGCTCGAGGCTATATCTGCAACATTATCTCCAAGTCCATTTTCAGGAGCTTGTGTTCTCTTTTGTTTTCAGTCTTGATATTACTGTTGTGCTTTTAAATGCAGCTTTTAATTCAACATAAACGGTGCTGGTTAAAACGTTAAAATGAACAAAAGCGAGAGGTTGAAGTGGTAGGAGTAGAAAGAAAAGCATAAGTGCCATCTTAATGACAAAGTCCCTTCAGTGCACAACGAAAGGAGAATCAAGTAACAATGATCAGACTTCACGTGATGATTGCAGACATATTCCAAGCAATCCAGAGTCTGTCTGACAGTCACATGTCACTGATACAAATGGATATTGATTTTTCAATGAGGCAAAACCTTAAACCAGTGTCGATGCAGTGATACCTTTCCTCAAGAGAACACATTTCTCGCTCATACTTGGCACTCGATCCATCTCCTGCATTACAGATATCACAGCCCAGCAGGAACAAAACACATGCTGGAAAACTGATGTCATTCTCTAGTCAGATAAGTGATTTACAAGCATCATCTTTATGCTCTGAAAACACAGGAATAAACTGGCTCTTTTCGATAGTTTTTTTTGTTGTGATTACCCATCTACAGTTGTGACCTGATCTCTGCAGGGGTGTAGAGTTTGTTGCTTATCAGATAATCAACAGTCTCTTAAACTCTTAAAAATAGGCTTCAGCATACAGTCCAGGTTGGCATTCTATGTCAGAACTGAGAAACTAGGGTCAGCACTGAGGGAGCGCTGCTTTGTCATAAGTCAGCACTGAGGGAGTTCTGTGCTTTCATGGGGTCAGCACTGAGGGAGAACTGCACTGTCTGAGGGTCAGTACAGAAAGAGTGCTGCATTGTCAGAGGGTCAGTACTGAGTGAGCACTATACTGTCAGAGGGAAAATACTGAAATGGTACTGAATATGAGAGGGTTGTTACTGAGGGAGCATTGCATGATTAAAAAGGGTCAGCACTCTGGGATTGCTACAGTTACAAAAGGTCTAAACCAAGGCAGCACGAGACTACTGTGGGATGGGGGTACCAAGGCAGTGTTGCATTATGATAGCTTCAACACTGAAGTAGTCCTGCACTGCCAGAGGGGCCCTAGCTATACCTGTATTTTTGTGGAGTTCACGGACCATTCCTTGTTTCCGCCGAAATATATGCAGCCTCCTACAATGCTTCCTCCAGTACATAATGATTGTTGTGGTTCTTCATCCTAATCTCATTCAGAACTGGAAAATGACAATCAATTTTGTTTCCATATTCTACCCCACTCTCACCATCTCCTGGTCCATCTCTGACTTTTCACTTCCTTACATTTGAATATTCATTGCAAGCCCACCAACTCCCACAGCAATTTCAACTACCCTTCCTCACATCCTGTAAGGAAACCATTTCAGTTTCCCAGTTTCTCTACCTCCATAGGGCGGCACGGTGACTCAGTGGTTAGCACTGCAGCCTCACAGCACCGGGGTCCCAGGTTTGATTCCAGCCTCGGGTGACTGTCTGTGTGGAGTTTGCACATTTTCCACATGTCTGCGTGGGTTTTCTCCAGGTGCTCCATTTTCCTCCCACAGTCCAAAGATGTGCAGGTCAGGTGAATTGGCCAAGCTAAATTATCCATATTGACAGGTGCATTAGTCAGAGGGAAATGGGTCTGGGTGGGTTACTCTTCGGAGGGTCGGTGTGGACTGGTTGGGCCGAAGGGCCTGTTTCCGCACTGGAGGGAATCTAATCTAATCTAAATCATATCTTCTGTACTGATGACAACTATCCATCATTTGTCTTAAACATGTCTTCCTTTTTCCTCAGTTGAGGACTTTCCACCCACTGTGGTGGACAGAAACTTTAAATGCATCCAATCCATATCCCTTGCTTTTGCCCTCATCCTTCCTCTTCCTCCCACAATCACCAGACAGTTCTCTTTGTTCATTAATTCCATCCCACCAGCCTTCATAATCAAAGGGTCATCTACCGTCCTTTCTGCCACCCCCAACATGATATAAACCACATCTTTCCCTCCCCTTCCCAATCAGCAATCTGAAGGGACATCCTGCTTTGTTCCTCTATCACCTCACCACCTCATCCTGCTCCCATGGCACCTTCCTACGCAATTGTAGGAAGTGTCCTTCTTCCTTTTCCCTCCCTTCCATCCAAGGCCCCAAACACTCTATTCAGGTGAAGCAGCACCACAAATACTTCTTTCATTCTCATCTATTATATTCACTGCTCACAAAAGTGGTCTCCTCTCTACTGGGGATTCTAATTGCAAACTAGGTGGCTATTTTCACAACATTTTTCACTCAATTCATTAGCATGACTCTGACCTTCTGGTGATTTGTCATTGCTATGCTCACGCTACTGTCCTCGGTTTTCCTGGTACTTCAGTGAAGCCCAATGTAAGTTGGAGGAACAACACCTCACTTTTCACTCTGGAACCTAAACGCCTTCTGAACTCAACATTCAGATCATAACTGTGTCTATGTTGTTTCTCCAATGCACACATGACTAGACACACACAGACACACGCGTGCATGCACACACACACACACACACTTTTTTGTCAGATTTTCTTGATTGTGCATTCAGTAGAGCTGACCTAAATTCTGTCATTAACATCTATTATTAACACTCATGATGGACAATCATTCTTGACAATCATTAACAATTGGCTTTGCCATCTGGTCTGTCACACTTGTGATATCTAATCTCCCTCACCATCTAACCTTCCCCTGACCTTCTCTTCAGTTCCACTAGATCTCCCACCCCCTCTTCCATAGAACAAAGGCCTTCATTGCAGAAATAAAAGTTCATGGTGTAAGAGATAGCATTTGGACATTAATAGGAGATTGATGGCTAACAGGAAACAGAGAGTAAGCATAAATGACTCTTTTTCAGGTTGTCAATTTGCAATGGGTGGTGTGCCACAGCGATTGGTATTTGGCTTTAACTGTTCACAATTTGCATACACAACTTAGATGAAGGATGGATGTTATGGTTGCCAAATCTGCTGATGATTCAAAGATAGGTTGGAAAGTGAGGTGTGAAGAGAACATAAGGAGGCTACAAAGATATAAGTGAGTGGCCAAAGGTGTGGCAAATCGAATACAATGTAAGAAAATGTGGAATTGTTCATTTTGGCAGGGAAAAAAACATATTATCCTCAGCTAAATGGTTGAAATTGCAAAGCACTGTGATGCAGGGAGATTTGGGCATCTTAGTGCCTGAATCGCAAAAGAACGTAGAGGTACGGCGAGTAATCAGGAAAGCTAATCAAATATTACCATGATTTGGAGATGCCGGTGTTGAACTGGGGTGTACAAAGTCAAAAATCACACAACACCAGGTTATAGTCCAACAGATTTAATTAGAAGCACCAATATAACCTGGACTATAACTTGGTGTTGTGCGATTTTTAACCAAATATTACCATTAATGGTGAGGAGAATAAAATATAAAAGTAGGGAGGAATGCTTCATTGTACAGTGTGCCAGTGAGACAATGTCTAGGTTTGTCAACCTGAACTTCTATGTATTGGAATTTAGAAGAGTTAGCATGACTTGATTGAAATATGTAAGGTTGTGAGGGGTCTTGACAGGGTGGATGTGGAGAGGATGCTTTCCCTCATGAGGGAATTCAGAATGAGAGACCACTGTGTAAAAAGTCAGGGGCTACAGAGGACCATGATTCTTTGAAACTCTCTTCCGGGAAAAGGTGTGGGAGCAGAGTCATTCAATATTTCTAAGGCAGAAGTGGATTGATTCTTGTTAAGGTGATCAAGGGTGAGTGAGACTTTGGATTTGAGACTACCATAGATTAGCCATGATCTTATTAATTGCAGAGTGGGCTCAAGGGGTAGAGTAGCCTCCTCCATCTCAGTTTTTGATTGTTTGTAATCTTTTTTACCACCTCCCTTCAGTTCTGAAGAAGATAATATTAGATTCAAAATGTTAACTCTGTTTCTCTCTCAACAAATGCTGCCAGGTCTGCTGAGTTTCTCCAGCACTTTTCACACTTTCATTTCAGATTTCCAGCATTTGCAAACATTTGATTTATCCTAACTGTGTCTTCACAAATATTTATCCGTCAGCCAGTGTCACCACAAAAGACATCCTTTATTTAATTGTTCTTTGTGGAATCTTGCTGTAAGAAATTGGCTTTTCTTGCATAACAACAATGATGATGCATCATTGGCTGTAGAGTGCTTTCAAATGTCTTGAGTTTGTAAAAGGGACTATATAAAAGCAAGTCTTTCTTTCATTTAAAAAGCAGGATGAAGTTCAATTCATAATTGATGCAAAAATATTGTTCTATCCATTAAATTTCACCACTCAGTGATAATCATTTTCAATTCCTACCCTTTCACATGCAGATTGCATTACGTGAAGAGAAGTGTGACATTAAAGCTGCTGACTCAGCATCAACAACAACCGACATCTCTGTAGCACCTTTAGTGCCTCACAGAAGCATAAAGCAATAGAATTAAGCACCAAGCTAAATAAGGCAAGTGTTAAGAATGTTGTATCACATCAAAAATTCCTGAGGCCCTAAAGTCGTCTCTGCTCACCTATTGTTGAGCTATCTTTAGGTAGTTAGACTTTATTGTTATGCAACCACTTCATTGGTTACATTGGATGACACGTTCATCCTCTGTGTTTCTTTGGACACAAGGTATTTGTATTGTTGCTCCAGAATTCCCTTACAATGTTTCTTTTGTTCTCAGAGAGAAACAGAATTAACTTTTCTGAAGAAGAGTCATTGTGGACCCAAAACTCTCTCCACAGATACTGCCTGACCTATTGCGTTTCTCCTGCATTTTCTGGTTTTATTGTAGATTCTCAGCACCCAGAGTATGTTGCTTTTCTTAATAACCACACTGTTCCTTTGGTCAGCAAGGTAGCTTCAACTATGACAGGGAATTGGAGGCTGGGACAAGATCAGTCATTTTGTTACCCTGATACTGGGGAGACTACCTGATCTACACTGATTGCTAAAAATCACCGAACAAAAATACAAGGTGCTGCATTTTGGCAAATTTAAATCTTAGCAGGACTTGTACACTTAATGGTAAGGTCCTAGGGAGTGTTGCTGAACAAAGAGACCTTGGAGTGCAGGTTCATAGTTCCTTGAAAGTGGAGTCGCAGGTAGATAGGATAGTGAAGAAGGCGTTTGGTATGCTTTCCTTTATTGGTCAGAGTATTGAGTACAGGAGTTGGGAGGGCATGTTGTGGCTGTACAGGACATTGGTTATGTCACTTTTGGAATATTGCATGCAATTGTGGTCTCCTTCTTGTGAAACTTGAAAGGGTTCAGAAAAGATTTACAAAAATATTGCCAGGTTGGAGGATTTGAGCTATAGGGAGAGGCTGAACAGGTTGGGGCTGTTTACCCTGGAGCGTCGGAATCTGAGGGGTGACCTTATAGAGGTTTACAAAATTATGAGGGGCATGAATAGGATAAATAGACAAAGTCTTTTCCCTTGGGTGGGGGGGGGTTCAGAACTAGAGGACATAGGTTTAGGGTGAGAGGGGAAAGATTTAAAAGAGACCTAAGGGGCAACGTTTTCACGCAGAGAGTGGTACGTATATGGAATGAGCTGCCAGAAGTGATGGAGAGTGGTACAACTACAGCATTTAAAAAGCATCTGGATGGGTATACAAATAGGAAGTATTTGGAGGGATATGGGACAGCTGCTGGCAGGTGGGACTAGATTGGGTTGGGATATCTGACCAGCATGGATGAGTTGGACCGTAGGGTCTGTTTCCATGCTGTACATCTTTATGACTCGATGACCTGATAAAAGAGCGGCACTCCGAAAACTAATGCTTCCAAATAAAACCATTGGACTGTAACCGGGTGTTGTGTGATTTTTAATATTGTCCATCCCAATCCAACACTGACATTTCCACATCATTACAGTGATTACCACAAAACAATAGATAGAGAGAGAGAGAGAGATAGAGAGAGAGAATCAGTTAAATCCCTCTGTCCCTGCTGACTCTCACAGTCTAGCCATTTTTTCTACACGACTTCAAAGCAGAACTTTCTCAGGTTAGAGGAGGTAAGTGTGCGAGTATTGGGATGAAAATTGCAGAAAAGGGACTTTATACTGGAATCCCAATGTGATCCCACCCCTGCCTGATTTTCCTGGGGTAGGTTGAGAAGTCAGCAGGGAACACTTGGGACTATGGAAGGAAGCCAGATGAAGCACTGAAGGAGGTAACAAGGCATACATGGATTCCCTCTTTCCCAATAGTGCTGTGTCTATAACTTGGCAGGTTGGAGAAGAACATGAGCGCACTGTGAGAAGACCCTTCTCAGTGAAACTGACAGGCTGGGAAGGTTTTGCTCAAGTGGGCGGCACGGTGGCACAGCGGTTAGCACTGCTGCCTCACAGCGCCAGAGACCAGGGTTCAATTCCCGACTCAGGCGACTGACTGTGTGGAGTTTGCACATTCTCCCCGTGTCTGCGTGGGTTTCCTCCGGGTGCTCCGGTTTCCTCCCACAGTCCAAAGATGTGCAGGTCAGGTGAATTGGCCATGCTAAATTGTCCGTAGTGTTAGGTAAGGGGTAAATGTAGGGGTATGGGTGGTTTGCGCTTTGGCGGGTCGGTGTGGACTTGTTGGGCCAAAGGGCCTGTTTCCACACTGTAAAGTAATCTAAATCTAATCTAATCTAATCTAATCTAATCTAATCTACACTAAAGAGCTCCAGCTTTACAGTCATTGAGAAATTCCTCTGCAAAATGCTCCTTCCCTCAGATATTAGTCTCATTGCCAACCTTCATTGCATCTCTCTAGACTCACTTCCAATTGCATATCCCTGCTATCAGTTTGCAGAGTGGCGTGTGAGAACTTTATTCAGGTCTATTATCCAACTCTGTGAACAGCCAAAAGGCAGTACAATGGCCACAGCCAGCACTCCAGCAGCAGCACTCTGCCTTCTCATCAACCACACAGCCCTCTGCTTGTTGGAAGGGCTGGACATTGACACTTGGCTGAAAGGAGATGAGAACGGCAATACAGGATTGACAGGCAGGGGCTTAACCCTCTCACCAGTGTTTCAGTCTCCAAAGGCTGGTCACTATTGACATCTGCATTAATGGAGCTGCTGTGCATGCATTGCCACTGGCTAGCAGAATTCCAATCACTGTAGGCCCACTGCTCCCCAGAATGCAGCCCCTCCTCTCCCCAGGTCTCTGCCTCTCACTCTCCTCCTACAAGGAAAAAAAGCAGACAGGTGTGACTATTCATAACGGCTTGACCTCAGGAAGGAAGGAAGAGGTGCCAAGCCGTCATTCTGACTTGATCTCCATCCTTTTGCACTCCTGAGAACAACACATCTGACAACTCCACTCATTCCTCTCACTGCAAACAGCTTATATCACCCATCCAAGCAGTCCACATTCTCACTCGCTCTGATCACCAACGCATAGGCCTCTCCACTCCTCTCCACATTAACCATTTAAAAGAGGAATGCAATTATCTCTCTGGCTTCTGTACCTTCCTCTGCTCTTTGGCAGGAACCTTCCACACAGAACCCATGCTGGGAATTACAGTCAGGTATGCATTTTCCAAATATGAACTTTATCCATTATTCAGGGGCATTATTTAGATGCAAACAAAATGGACAGTTTTGCTTGCTGCTAGTGAGAGCCAGGGATAGGGGAACCACTGGCTTTGTCAGATGGGCTACCCTAGCAGCAAAATGCACGATTCACCAAATTCCATCAATTGATGCTTTGGCAATAGAGGGAATCCCTGCAACTGGTGACTGTAAATCAAATCCTGGGTAGTCTGCTGGATTAGGTTGGATTTGAAAGGGAGGGGCAGTTTTGGGGAATGTTACTTCACAAAGTACTCAGACATTTGGAAAACCACTTGCACAGCTACAGATCATAAAGCTGTAATTACAATAAACACACAACATCATCATTGGAATAGACTATCAGCTCTTTATCGGGTTCGCCCAGTAAGGTATCACACATAAAGGATTCCCATTTTTGTACTTATAAGTCAACTTCAGCCAGGATTCAAGATTCAAAACAATAAAGAAGAGAGTTTGGAGCTGCTGACTCTGTTGATTCCTATTCATTGACCTTCAGCACAATGGTAAAGCTGTGGAGAAACCTGAAGTCGTTTCAAGAGATTTTTCTCAGATATAGGCTAATCAGAGGGTTACATAGGGTGGACAGTGAGAGCCTTTTTCCTCAGATGGTGATGGCTAGCACGAGGGGACATAGATTTAAATTGAAGGGTGATAGATATAGGACAGATGTCAGAGGTAGTTTCTTTACTCAAGAGAGTAGTAAGTTCATGGAACGCACTGCCTGCAATAGTAGTAGACTTGCCAACTTTAAGGGCATTTAAATAGTCATGGAATAAACATATGGATGAAAATGGAATAGTGTAGGTTAGATGGGCTTCAGAGTGGTTCCACAGGTCGGTGCAACATCGAGGGCTGAAGGGCCTGTACTGCGCTGTAATGTTCTAAAAAGTGAAATGGATTAGGACATGGAACTAAGAACTCATAATGAGTATGGAGACTATTATTAATAACAAAGTTAGCTGTAAGTCCACCTACTCTGATTAGAACAAATGGAAACACATGTCATTCCTACAAAAATTCAAAAATAAACTGATGGGTTAACTCCAGAAGGAAATACAGAAATAAGAAAAGGTTTGAGAAATAATCATTTGTCAGCTGGCATATACAATCCTTTTGTCAGATTTAACTTATTGGAACTGACCTTAAAATGGAAACCAACTGGGTCTGACTGTTTCAAGCTTCTGGGAAAGTTTCCTCAATCTCTCTCCTGCTTCAAACAGCTGTTTTGTAAGTTTTGCTGTAAAATTAATGTAACGTGTTTCAGTGACCTTTGTGTATTGTTGAGTGTTTTACAGTTTCATATCATATAAAAGATTCTCAGGAGAGTGACAGCAAGTCCAATGCATTATCTCCAATGTCATAATGGGCTCAAAACATTAAATTCCTTCTTCTTTCTACAGATGCTGCCAGACCTCCTGCATTCTTCTAGTACATAATGTTTTTCTCCTTGGAAATTTTGGCTCCTGTTTACTGAGTGGGATCCAAGCCATTCTGGTGCCTGCAGCGTACTTCTTGCTAGCAAAGGCCCCAATGACCTGGCACATAGAAGGCTGATTGGGTGCCTCTGTATGACTCATACCTGTATCAAGGTTTCTCCTTGCCCAACAGCACTGAGACCTTGAGCTCCTCAACACCAGTGCTGCCATTGATCAGGAGTGAGATGGGAAAATCAACACCACTACTTTCAGAGGCAATGGAAATTGGCCGCAACACGCATGTTGGACATTTAGATGGCAACAGATTAATGTGTTGCAGACTGGATTGTGGAAATGTGTCACTGTGGGAATGTTGCACTGTCTGAGGTGCCATCCATCAAGATAATAAAATGAAGAACAGCAGATGCTGAAGATCTGAAACAAAAACTGAAATTGCCAATGAAATTCAGCAGTTGAAAATGTGTTGCTGGAAAAGCGCAGCAGGTCAGGCAGCATCCAAGGAACAGGAGAATCGACGTTTCGGGCATAAGCCCTTCTTCAGGAATGAAATTCAGCAGGCATGACAGCATCAGTAGAGGGAAAGCAGAGCCAATATTTCAAATCCTGGGTCATTAGACTTCAAACGTTAACTCTGCTTTCTCTGCATAGACGCTGCCAGACCTGCTAAGTTTTTCCAGCAATTTCTATTTTTGCATTAAACCAAGATACCATATTCTCAGATGGGAAAGATTCCATGGCTCTTTGCAGCAAGAATAAAGAAGCTGTCAGTTTCCTGGGCCAATATTTATCTCTCAATCACCTTCATATGAAAAATACCTGCTCCTTATCATGTTACAGCTTGTGCAAACTTGCTACTGTGCTTCCTACATCACAACAATGACTCAACTTCAGAATGTGGTTCATTGCTGGTGAGGCATGTTGCGAGATATTGAAGCAAAGTTTCACCCTGGATTTTGTGCTCAAGTTAGCTGGCAAACCATTTCAAGATGTGTGCTAAGTGGAAAATGTCCAATATCACATCACACCCATGTTCAACTGTCCTTCAGAATATGTAGCACGCATTATTAAATCAGTGAACGTTAAGTGTCCAGAGACAAGCGAGATTGGAAAGGAGATTACCAAACTAGTGCAACTGATGTTCAGAGGACAAGTAGTGCTTGACCTGCAGTGCTTTTTCCAGCTCCACATTTTATCAACAGAAGACAAGTGCAAACAACACTGCTCACCCACCAATTGTTTCACCATTCCAAGACACAGGACATTCTTCTACAAAGACAAGCAAGGTTGAAATAGACCACATAGGCAGAGAACTGTCAAAACTGTGCAATGGGACAGATTGCAAGTTTGAAATCCACACACAAAAATTTGGATACTTAAGTTTATAAACTATCCAACCACCCAGATCTGAAGTCATTATTGCTAATTATACTACATTGTGAATAAACATAAGCCAGCTCAGATCAAAGTATTTCACATCATCATGTATAAAGCAAGTGAGGAAGAACACTTCATCGATTGTGATTGTGATGATGTTGAGTGACAGCAACAAGACATTCAAGTTGTCAAACAAATGCAACAGAGAAAAGCAAAGGTATCTTTCCAGATGGGTACACAATGACCAGATCAGGATGAGTTGTCAAATGCAAAGCATTATCTTCAAGTTTGAAATGTTTGTGTTGTATTCTGTTTTGCCCGTTCGTATAATTATCAAATTGACAACATGTGCCTATGTATAAACTTGTGTATCTGCTTGGTACGACTTTTCATCTGTTCTGTCCCACAGTCAGTATGTCAGTAGACGTTACGATACTTGTTCATGATATCTTCACTTTACCATAGCATTTAATGTGAGAGTATAAAGAACTCATCCTTCAAATGACCATGGATAACTTGAAGAATGTTACTCCACTGGGAACATGCTCTTTTGTTGTAAACTAATAGTTTGAAACTAACCCAGACACTTACATGATTGAGGAATGTAATGTTTGTACATGGGAGTCAGTGGTTATAAATGTTGGATTTTTCAATACCACAATATAAATGCCTAGTTTCTTAAGTGACAGGAGATAACACAAGTATTGCCACATCAGGTAAAATACCTACTCATTATCATGGTACAGCTTGTGTGAACCTGCTGCTATGTTTCCTACATCACAACAATGACTCAACTTCAGAATGTGGTTCATTGCTGGTGAGGCATGTTGGGAGATATTGAAGCAAAATTTCACCCTGGAATTTGTGCTCAAGTTAGTTGGCAAACCATTTCAAGATGTGTGCTAAGTGGAAAATGTCCAATATCACATCACACCCATGTTTGACTGTCCTGCAGAATATGTAGCACGCATTATTAAATCAGTGAACGTTAAGTGTCCACTGCCTGCATTTTCTTCCCACTCTATCATTCTATTCCTTTCTCCATCACATATTAATCCAGCTTCCCCTGTAAGTGAAAATCTTAAAAGGACAATGGCTGAGTAATGATAGAGGGGTAGAACCAATCATAAGTAACAAATTAATATTTGCTTTTCTATGTTTCACTATTATACATGTTTTACTATATCATAATCGATAATCTTATCAGGATGTAATTTGAACTTGGGAAAAGAGAGGTTCAAACTCTTTTGCCATGCGAGACTCTTCCCACGTTCCAATCTGTCTTTCAAGTTTCTCAAATAGACACGCATTTCTGATTTTCTGCAAACGTTCAGTTGCGACTGACTGAAAATTGAAACAACAAGCTGTTCGATTCACTTGTGCCCTTCAGCCATTTCTGGTCTTGCATTTCACTTGGAACAGTGGATCTCACAAGCTTTTGGTCTGTACAGTGAGAACAATTATGTAACCCCACTGATTCTCAAGGTGGTCTTACATAGCATAACCCCGAGATAAAGTGTGTTGCGTATGGCTGTCAAAGTGGAGGAAACTCCAGTCAAGTAATATTATGTCTCAGCTCAAAATATTCTGAGTTTGCTTTCCTTCTGCCACCCTCAGGGTCTGCATTGCACATGTAGCTCATGTTTCCTTCTCAAAGTAAAAGATCACTGAGAGAGGCAAGTTACTTCACAGTTAAATGGACCACTGCATCAATGTAATCACACTCAATGTTCACTAACATTGGAAGAAAGGACCATAAGACATAACTAAGCTATCCATCCCATCAAGTCTGCTCCAACATTTGATCATGGCTGATATGTTTCTCAACCCCATTGTCCTGCCTTCTCCCTGTAACCTTTGATCCCTTTACTAATCAAGAGTCTTTCTATTTCTGTCCGAACTACAATCAATGGCCAGGCCTCCGCAGCTGTCTGCAGTAATGAGTTCCACAGATTCACTATGCCCCAGCTGAAGAAATTCCTCCTCATCGCAGTTCTAAAGGGTTGTTCCTTCACACTGAGCTTGTGCCCTTGGGTTCTAGTCTCTCCGACAAGTGGAAACTTCTCCTCCACATCCACTCTCTTCAGCCCCATCCGTCTCCCATTTATCTCTCCGACCCACAAGCCTCATTCCTGATTAAGGGCTTTTGCCCAAAACATCAATTCTCCTGCTCCTCGGATGCTGCCTGACCTGCTGTGCTTTTCCAGCACCACACTCTCGACTCTGATCCCCAGCATCTGCAGTACCCACTTTCTCCATGGAATATAGACGCAGTGTACTAAACTGTTCCTCATATACCAAACCCTTCATCCCTGGGATCATTCTTGTGGATCCCTTCAATGTCATTACACCTTCCTTAGATAAGGGGCCCAGAAACTGCCCACAATATTCCAAATGCGGTCTGACCAGAGCCTTATACAGCCTCAGCGATACATTCCTGCTCTTGGATTCTTGAAATGAATCATTATATAATGCATTGCTAACTGTCAACTGAATCTGCATGTTAACCTTAAAAGAATCCTGAACTAGGACTCCCAACTCACTTTCTCCTTCAAATTTCTGAAGCCTTTCCCCATTTAGAAAGTAGACTATACCTCTATTCTTCCTATCAAGGTGCATAACCTCAAACTTTTATCTGCCACTTCTTTGCTCACTCTCCGAACCTGTTACAGATCTGGTAAACTATCAGCTTAGGTCAGACCAGTGGAAAAGTAAGTACACAACTAGGATTTCTGGTCTCTCAAGTTATCAGTTATGGTAGACATGCAGTCAGCTGCCTTGGGCCTTAAGCTCTGCAATTCCCTCCATAAATTTCCTTGCCTCTTTCTTTGAGATATTCCATAAATTTACCTCTTTGACCAAGCTTTGCATTATTATTCTAATATGTTGATAAAATTTTGTTTGATAGCCCTCCAGTGACATACTTTGCGTTATTTTACTCACTTGAAGGAATTCATACAGGTGGAAATTATTGGTGTTTTGCTTCTAAATATGCCATTTTAAAATTCTGTGCTAGCAGATGATTTGATAGACGAGAAACTTAGTCATGTTAATACATGCAATCACCCAAGGAGATGGCCAATTCTGATTTGAAACAAGTGGACTGAGTTTCGCCCAGCTAATCTTCAAGCAGTGAAGATCGATTGTGGTCTTGTTGTATTGACATGTAATAGCAGGCTTGGTACACTAGATGTCACCCTGGAGCTGTCTCTCACCCAAGGCTGCAAATGGTTACAGCTACAACTGGCAAAGAGAACGAGGTCACATACAACTTACTTGCTACAGCTCACTCCTTCCCAGCTCCCTGGGGCAACTTTGGAAGAAGTGCACAGGACCTATGTGTAGAATGATCTCTTAAAGCAAAATAGGGGCTGTTCTACATCCACATTGGGAATGAGACAGGGCATAATGCTGAAAGAAAAGCCGGTTTTTTATGGTGTTTTTCCTGGCTATTAATCTTAGTGCGCTTCGAAGCCAATTAAATACTTATTGAAATGTGGTCATTGTTGTGGTATAGGACATATGTCAGCCAAAATGTAGTTCTCATAAAAGACAATGTGATTATTGATGACCAGATAATAGGCTTGGCTGGTGCTGGACAAATATTGGGAGAAAACTCCTCCAAAACCTTTTGGAAACAATGAAATAGGAAATTTTACATCCATTTAAGTAGGGTGATAGGGCCTCAGTTTTATACCTCACCCAGAAGATAACATTTCCAGTAGTGCAGCACTCCCTCAGTGCTGCATCAGTGTCAGCCTCGATTCTGATACTCTGAGCCCAGAGCCTTCTGACTCAGAAGCAGGGGTGCTCTTGCTGATGCACATGCAGTCATACTAAAGGCCCTATTATATCAGAAAATTAGGATTGAAGAGAGTAGAAAGCTTCTGCTTTAGCTTTTTGCCTGAAGACAAGTCTGACCCACAATGCCACAGACAGGGAAAAGAGGCAAGTCCCAAATTCTGTCCAGCGTAACGGGGGCGAATCCTGTGCTAAAAGCTTTCATCTGACTCACAACAGCAACCCAACCAACTGAATCAATCAGTAGCCCAAGGAGTTGTTTTGGAAACATACCACTCAGCATGTACATTGTAACCTGGACAATGAAAACATGGACTTAAATTTCTTTCGAATCGGAAATCTTTCTCATGCTTACTAACTGCCATTATGGTACACTAGAAAGCATTTGCAAGTTGACACTCAATTTCTTTGGCCATGTATGAGCACACCTTTCTGAACAATCAAGTCCTAGAGTAGAGCATGGACCTGGAGATCTGGCATAAAGGCAGGGATGTTACCCACAATGCCACAAGACCATTGTGATAGAACACGGTGGAACTCACTCCATGCCCACATTAGCAGTTGGAGGAAAGCACTAATAATATTGTTGCCATTTGGTGAACCTATGCTCCAAACCAGCGAGCTGAAAATTTTAACTTACAAAGATTATGCTGCAACCTTATAAACCTGAACCAATTTAGTATTATTTATATGCAAAACTAACAAAAGATAAACTTTCCTAAATATTAGCACATTAACTGGACGGATCTGTCCCTCATCCCTGAAGAAGCGCTCCAGCCCGAAATGTCAATTCTCCTGCTCCTCGGATGCTGCCTGACCTGCTGTGCTTTTCCAGCAACACACTCTCAATTCTGACCTCCAACATCTGCAGACCTCACTGTCTCCTGTCATACTATATGCAGAGTTCAGGTACAGTCCAAGACATCATTTTAACTCACACCTTGAAAGTGTTCACCCCCAGACCACTACAGCACTGCCCCTGCAAACATCTCTTCTGCAGTTCATTTCTGTCTAATTCTTTCCTTTCTGGCGTGCTTGACATCAGAGAAAGAACTGTAATTTGAAATGTCAGGTAAAAGTAGGAATACTGAAACCGTAGCTGGTGTAATTAGAGAGGAGGATTTTGTTCCAACATTCGGCCGGACTTCAATAAAATACCTAGAGGCTGCTTTTACAAGCATCAATTCTGACACAAATTAAAAAGCACTGAGCAATTAACAAAAATCACTGCTAACTGTTCGCATGTGGCAACATTCTTTTGAATGGAGTAAGAAAAGAAATACCTTCGCAAAGGAAATAGCCTGGATGTTGTTTATTTCATGGTTGATTTAGGGTCATATGAACAATATATTTCATAAAGACATAACTTAAAATTTAGCTTGTATCTTTACCGTAAATCTTCTTTAAGTTCAACCTCCCATGTGCTATGCAGCCTTAGTGCAGAGAAGCAGAAACACATTCAATCATAACTTTCAAAAGGGAATTGGATAAAAGCTTGTAAAGGAACATTTTGAACAGTGCTGGAAAAAGGAGTGGAACTAGTTGGCCTTCAGAGAAATGACACTGGCACCATGAGATAAATGACCTCCCATACTCTACAAGATAACTCCTCAGAAGCATTCCAGGACTGTGGGTTTTAAAAATGTTTCACTTTGCTTATGCTGTAGGCATTACAATTCACCAGTCCAAACTAGTTACAGCTCTAATTTACCAGACTTGTAACTTACAGGGGGGGTAAGTGACACACCAAACCATAGCTTTGTGACTTAACACAACTATTTTATACAATGGCAAAGGAACAAGGGATCCGAGGGCAGCCTTTTCAGACTGACAAGAGGTCTGTAAGGCATGTGGCAACATCCTGCTCTCCCTCCCAATGCCACAGGATGCTCCGCTGACCAAGTAAAATCAAGTAAAGCCAGGGACCAGATGGTACCATTCCACTGAGTTGTCCCCTACAGAACATCCACTACAATGGGCCCAAAAAAGTTGGCCCTCAAGATTCCACATTGGGATCTCTCACACACTTTCGGTGTTTTATTTTACTTTGATTGTTTTAGTTAGGTCCACTGATGGGTCTACTCAGATTTATTTTAGGGTCAGAAACTCAATGATTCAGGGTCTTGCACTATTTGTTTAAAAGTCCCTCCAACTGCCAGATGTTGCAAAGAAGGAAAATAGAGAAGACTACAAGACTGAAAAGCATCACAGCTCTAATAATAAAACCAAGGGCGTCATGAGAAACCCCAAATGAGACAGTCAACTATCATTTGAAAATCCTGCAGTATTAATTATGACTGTGGTACTGTTTGGGACAGTTAACAGGCTTGCGTGAGGTAAATTTATTGCCAAATGTATTCAAAGGAAGCCAGCTTACTCTTTTATTATTTCTTTTCTGCAAAGACTGTGATGTTTTGTGAAGCTTCAGTACAAACTCTTCAATCCATTGATCATGCCAGATGTTTTAAGAGCTAGGAGCTTGCTGCATTTACAAGGAGCAGTATTGACAGTGTGGTTGCTTTGATGAAGGTTTAGCCTCAGTCCACTGACAGTGTGCGATTACGGACTGCCTAATTACAGATTGCTGCTGACCAACAATACAGTGAAAATAGAGATTGAGTGAGTCCCAAACTGATACCATAGGTTTGAAAATAGCTGACAGCAGAGGACAAAAGATCAGGTTTTCCAGTGACTTGTCTGTTAAATATAAAAGGACAGAAAGATAACTGGTGGAAAACTCTTTGTTAAAAAGTTACATAATTATAGTACAGACTTAGTGGGCAGCACGGTGGCACAGTAGTTAGCACTGCTACCTCATAGCACCAGAGACCTGGGTTCAATTCCTGCCTGTTTGTGTGGAGTTTGCACATTCTCCCCGTGTCTGCATGGGTTTCCTCTGGATGCTCCAGTTTCCTCCCACAGTCCAAAAATGTACAGGTTAGGTGAATTGGCCATGCTAAATTGTCCGTAGTGTCATGTGAAGGGGTAAATGTAGGGGAATGGGTCTGGGTGGGTTGCTCTTCAGAGGGTCAGTGTGGACTTGTTGGGCCAAAGGGCCTGTTTCTACACTGTAAGTAGTCTAATCTTTAAAAAAAATGACAGCCATTGGGAATTGTCTCTTTAGGATAAGGGGAAATTTGTTAGAGGTGTCCAAATGCATTTAGTGTTTTGATAGAGCAAATAGGAAGTACCTTTTCCTATTGGTGGGAAGTGTTTCTAACCAAAGGACATAGATACAAGATAATTTGTAAAAGAACCAGAGGGCTCATTTTTTTAAACAATACATTTTGAACATCTAACGTGCTGCCTGAAAGAGCTGAAGGAAATTCAATGATTACTTTCCAGAAGGGAATTGCATGTATACTTGAAGAGGAGAAATCTGCAGTGATATTGCTACAAGAAAAAAAAGCCATGGTGGGTGGCATGGAGGAGGTGGATGTGGTGGGACTAATTATCCTATGAAAGAGGTCTTGGAGGTGGGCGGCCATGGAAATTTGGAACACTGTGCTTCGGCTAAGCTCCCTGACCAGGGGATTTTCTCGAAGGCAGGCTCCAGGGGGCAGAATTACTGTTCAGTTTCTAATCAAGAAAGAGAAATAAGCCCCTAATCGTGCTGCAGCAGAAACCTGCAGAGCATGGGCTGCCTGCTGTGTGTTCCCACCAACATGGGAGAGGAGGCAAGAGCTCAGACCCTCATCACTTCTGAGCTGACTAGTAGTCGATGGTTAAAAAAAAGTTACTGTCTGTCCGTGTTACAGTTTTGTTATTGAATGAAGAATCATAGAGATTGGTCAGTGATGAAGAATAAACAAGACAAGGACTGCCCTTAGAGTGCTGCCTTGCAATGGCCTGTGATTTCCAATATTCCCACTTTGAGAACTGATAAACTGTAAAACTGGCACCAATTGTATAATAGCAGCGAGTACATGGTTCGAAGGAACTTCACTCTAGTAGTCCGAATACATCCCTAATCTATGATCCCTAGTAACAATTCAAATTTACAGTTTCATCCGTCCAATGAAAGCATGGTTCAAAATAAATGTTTTCTGTTTATCTACTATCAGTGATTTAAATGGCTTGAGAAGATTGTTGGCAGATTTTGTTTTACTAATGATATTATCACAGAGCCTTCTGATTGCTTTCTGGCCTACATTATGGAACTCACAACAAGTGCATTGAGATCAGAAATTGATTGCGCTGCAAAGCTTTCCCAGGATAATTCATAATTTCAGAACCCACATCTGGTGTGAGTGCTGGGAAGGTATAATAATGGAGGCGTACAAGGTAGCAAGATAGAGTGATACCATTTGTACTACATTTTTTACGCTTTGAGGCAATGTAACATGCCTCCACATTTAGATTGAGATCTATTCTGTTTTACCCAAACGTCAATGATATTAATACGAATTAACAAATGCTCAGTGGAACATTTAACTGTTAAATGTTAAACTGGTGGAATTTCTCTTTGCCACATCTCACACATCAGCTCCCTTTGGCACCAGGGCCTTTGCATTCCCCTGAATCACATGATGCAGTTGAAAACTCAAAACCAATTCAGGGAAGAGAAAATAGGACCAAGGTAGACCATTCAGCCCCTTGAGCTTATTCTACCATCCGATTTGATGATGGCTGATCTGTAACTCAACCCCATCCACAACCCTCCCTCCATATTGTTTGATATCTTCAGTACCCTAAATTATCCATTCACCTCAGTTTTAATGGCTCCAATTTCCCTAACATTCACAATTCTTTAGGTAAAGAGTTTTCCAGATTTTCATTTCTCTTTGCATGAAGAAGTGCTTCCTGATTTGGCCCCTAAATGGTTAAGCTCAAATTTTAAGGTTCTGCTCCTTCGTTGTGAATTCTCCCCTATCAGAGGAAATAAATAACAACTTGATTAGATTATCCTCTAATCATCTAAATCCCGATGGAATGCAAGATTAATCGATGTAATCCAAGTCATAATTTAATCCTTTTAGTCGTCATAGGAGGAATAGTTAGTAAGTCTGCAGATGATACCAAAATTGGAGGTGCAATGGACAATGAAGAAGATTATCTCAGAGTACAATGGGACCTTGATCAGATGAGCTGATTGGCTGAGGAGTGGCAGATGGAGTTTAATTTAGATAAATGAGAGGTAAGACAAATCAGAGCAGGACTAATACACTTTAATGGCAAGATCCTGGGGAGTATTGTTGAACAAAGAGACCTTGGAAGGCAGGTTCATAGTTCCTTGATGGTGGAATTGCAGGTAGATAAGGTAGAGAAAAAAGTGTTTGATATGCTTACCTTTATTGTTCAGTGCATTGAATACTGTATAGGAGTTGGGAGGTCATGTTGCAGCTATACAGGACATTGGTTAGGCCACTTTTGGAGTACTGTATTCAATTCTAGTATCCTGATATAAGAAAGACTTGAACTTGTTAAACTTGAAAGGGTGCAGAAAAGGTTTATAAGAATGTTGATGGGGTTGGTTGGTTTGAGCTATAGGGAGAGGCTGAATAGGCAGAGGCTATTTTCCCTGGAGCGTCAGAGGCGAAGGGGTGACCCTATAGTTTATGACATCATGAGGGGCATGGAGAGGATGCATAGCTGAGGTCTGTTTCCAAGGGTAGGGGAGTCCAAAACGAGAGTACGTAGATTTAAGGTGAGATGGACAAGATTTAAGAGACATAAGAGGCAACTTTTCATGCAAAGGGTGGTGCGTGTATGGAATGAGCTGCTAGAGAAAGTGGTGGAGGCTGGTACAATTGCAATATTAAAAAGGCATCTGAATGGCTATATGAACAGGAGAGGTTAAGGAGGAAAGGGGCCAAATGGGATTAGATTAATTTAGGATATCTAGTTGTCATGGATAAGCTGGACAAAAAGGTCTGTTTCTGTGCAGTACAACTCTATGACTCTATTAATCTGGTGAATCTACATTGCACCCGTTCCAAGGCTAATCTGAGGGCTGGTGTCCAAAACTGAACATTGTCACACCAGACAGGCTCTAATCCCAACTCTCCGTATACCACCACTCAGTATTTCCCATTGACTGGTAAATGGATTCTTCAACATCCCCAGGAAATTGAATGTTTAACTTTTCATTCATTCAAGTTAAAATGCAGCCATTAAAGACACACATTTCTTAAAGAAAATTATATTGTAATATTAGGACACAAACTGCAAATTATGAAACAAGTAAAATTTCTGAAGTATACATTAGAACCTGTCCATAAATGATAGCCCACAAATAGGATTGGCCCAGACATTGATATTAAACAAGTTCTTGAACCTGCTAGTGTCTGCACATTACCTTCAAGTCTCAGAGACTGACAAGGGACTTTCTTACAGAAATCAAATGTTATAGCAGCTATTTGAGAAGGACACAAAACAACAATCCAAAACTCACAGTCCAACCTCAGCGATCAGGTAGCAGAAGTTCAGATGAACTGAGAAGTAGTACAGAATGTGGCAGACCTCAATTGCTTCAAAACCATGAAGAGTTGTCATCTACAGGAAAGGGGTTGGAGGAGAAAAAGGAACTCATAACTGAAAAAGAAAAGCTCACAGGAAGTTGCCGCAAGTTCAGTGCAGAGACAGCCATGATTCTGAAGGAATTGACAATAAAATGCCCTGAAGGTAGAAACTGCTTCTATTTTACTGATGGATTAAGACCATAAGACCATAAGACATAGGAGCGGAAGTAAGGCCATTCGGCCCATCGAGTCCACGCCGCCATTCAATCATGGCTGATGGGCATTTCAACTCCACTTACCTGCATTCTCCCCATAGCCCTTAATTCCTTGTGACATCAAGAATTTATCAATTTCTGCCTTGAAGACATTTAGCATCCCAGCCTCCACTGCACTCTGTGGCAATGAATTCCACAGGCCCACCACTCTCTGGCTGAAGAAATGTCTCCGCATTTCTGTTCTGAATTTACCCCCTCGAATTCTAAGGCTGTGTCCACGGGTCCTAGTCTCCTCGCCTAACGGAAACAATTTCCTAGCGTCCACCCTCTCCAAGCCATGTATTATCTTGTAAGTTTCTATTAGATCTCCCCTTAATCTTCTAAACTCCAATGAATATAATCCCAGGATCCTCAGCCGTTCCTCGTATGTTAGACCTACCATTCCAGGGATCATCCATGTGAATCTCTGCTGGACACGCTCCAGTGCCAGTATGTCCTTCCTGAGGTGTGCGGACCAAAACTGGACACAGTACTCCAAATGGGGCCTAACCAGAGCTTTATAAAGTCTCAGTAGCACAACAGTGCTTTTATAGTCCAACCTCCTTGAGATAATTGACAACATTGCATTCGCTTTCTTAATCACAGACTCAACCTGCATATTTACCTTTAGAGAATCCTCAACTAGCATTCCCGGATCCCTCTGTACTTTGGTTTTATGAATTTTCTCACCGTTTAGAAAGTAATCCATGCTTCTATTCTTTTTCCCAAAGTGCAAGACCTCGCATTTGCTCACATTGAATTCCATCAACCATTTCCTGGACCACTCCTTCAAACTGTCTAGATCCTTCTGCAGCCTCCCCACTTCCTCAGTACTACCTGCCTGTCCACCTAACTTTGTATCATCGGCAAACTTCAATAGAATGCCCCAGTCCCTTCATCCGGATCATTAATATATAATGTGAACAGCTGCGGCCCCAACACTGAACCCTGCGGGACACCGCTTGTCACCGGCTGCCATTCCGAAAAAGAACCTTTTATCCCAACTCTCTGCCTCCTGTTAGACAGACAATCCTCTATCCATACCAGTAGCTCACCTCGAACACCATGGGCCCTCACCTTGCTCAGCAGCCTTCCACGTGGCACCTTATTAAATGTCTTTTGGAAGTCTAGGTAGACCACATCCACTGGGTTTCCCCGGTCCAACCTACTTGTCACCTCTTCAAAGAACTCCAACAGGTTTGTCAGGCACGACCTCCCCTTACTAAATCCATGTTGACTTGTTCTAATCCGACCCTGGTCTTCCAAGAATTTAGAAACCTCATCCTTAATGATGGATTCTAGAATTTTACCAACAACCGAGGTTAGGCTAATTGGCCTATAATTTTCCATCTTTTGCCTTGATCCTTTCTTGAACAAGGGGGTTACAACAGTGATCTTCCAATCATCTGGGACTTTCCCGGACTCCAGCGACTTTTGAAAGATCTCAACCAACGCCTTCGCTATTTCCTCAGCCACCTCCCTGAGAACTCTAGGATGTAACCCATCAGGGCCAGGAGATTTATCAATTTTAAGACCTTTTAGCTTTTCTAGCACTTTCTCTTTTGTAATGGCAACCATACTCAATTCAGCCCCCTGACTCCCTTTAATTGTTGGGATATTACTCATGTCTTCCACTGTGAAGACTGACGCAAAGTACTTATTAAGTTCTCCTGCTATTTCCTTATCTCCCATCACTAGGCTTCCAGCATCAGTTTGAAGTGGCCCAATGTATACTCTTGCCTGTCGTTTGTTTCTTATGTATTGAAAGAAACTTTTACTATCATTTCTAATATTACTAGCTAGCCGACCTTCATATTTGATCTTCTCCTTCCTTATTTCTCTCTTTGTTATCCTCTGTTTGTTTTTGTAGCCTTCCCAATCTTCTGATTTCCCAGTGCTCTTGGCCACTTTATAGGCTCTCTCTTTTTCTTTGATAGATTTCCTGACTTCCTTTGTCAGCCATGGCTGTCTAAGCCCTCCCCGGATAATCTTTCTCTTCTTGGGGATGAACCTCTGTACAGTGTCCTCAATTTTACCCACAAACTCCCGCCATTTTTGCTCTACTGTCTTCCCTGCTAGGCTCTGCTTCCAGTCTATTTTCATCAGATTCCAAGCTCAAAGATCATTGTGAATTATCAGTTGAGGAAAACATTGCATTAAATCAATACATGATAATATTACATCTGAAAAATAATCTTTTGAGAGAGCAGGAACAGAGATCTTTTAAGTTTGCTGAAGACCATCATGGAAAAACAAGCCCTCATGAATAGGCAAGATTAAATTCAGAATAAAATGTATTCTTCAAATATGAAGGGGAATGTACACCTTTAGCTCTCAGCACCTTTTCAGTTCAAATTCCTGGATTAGATTAGGACTGGAAGTGGGGTGGGGGGAGTGGTGGGGATGTTGATAAACTCCACTGAACAGTACTACTGTTCAATCTTCTGTCAAGTCTGCAGAAGCCCTTCCTAGGAATCCCACTCCTGACAAAAGAATCCCAGAAGACCCACCTTGAAGGTCTTCTATTGTTCATGATGGCAAGAACCTACGTTTTCCAGACAGCCCAGGAATACCTCTCCATAAAGAAGAGGCCTCAAGCTCATGAGAGCAGGAAAATCATGGGATATTTGGATTGTTATCAGTGGCTAGAACCTCAATCTACTGAAGCTTTGTCTTTCCACATACATCAATCATCAAAAATAGCTGACATTATCACTGGAGATTGATGCCTTGGCTAGAAGAAACTATATATGAGGTTGGGGTGTAGGATTAAAGTGTTAAGTATTAATGGCTAATGTTAATTGTTTGGTGAAAAAACCTGAGGGGTGTGGAGAGATGTGGTGAACCACATCGTTATACTAAGAATAGCTACACAGCATGTGCAAAAGGAATTACATCATCATCCTGTGACAACAAGATGGAACTGGGCCCTGAGTATGTAACATCTCAGACAAGATCTCCCTAATCATTCCTTGTGTCGTGCTATGTTCACTAAACCTGCTAACGTTCATTCACTTGAGTGTACATTCAAATATTTACAAATTCACCAATAAAAAGCAAACAAATCAAACTTTTTAAAAAAGTTTTGATGATATGGAATTAAACCTGCACTAACCATTTTAAATGTGGCTTTTATTTCATCGAATAGCATAATGGAATACATATTGGAATTAAATACATCCATTGTGAAGACAGTGCAATTAATTTGAAGAAACATATAAAGAAATGAGCCATTTTCATGAGAACAATGCAGATTACAGTGCGATATGATTGAAGTATTTCTTTGTATCCATTGATGGGATTAGGCTTGGCCAGCATTTACTGTCCACATCTAATTGATACACTTCAAATATCGTATCTAATTAAATCAGATTTTAAGAACCTGGCAAATCAATAATTAGGACTCTCAGCTTTCACTCTAACCACAACCAAGATTCAATGTTCTTTGGGAACTGGTTTTATTCCTGACCTCATCTCTGGGATCTTGCCAACTCCACCATCACAAGGCAATCAAGTTCAGCTGGCAGTCAATCTACTATGAATTAGTATGGTTTATTTCTGATAATAGACCAACAAAATCTGTAATACTCTGATCAGAAAGGTTGCCTTGGGTGGACTTCTACTCTGCTTGTCGCTGTTGTGTTTTATGCATCAAAGATACACTGAGATGACATACCCGCTTCTATATGGGCAGAGGAGCTTTATATACAATGCTTTAAAATGCCTACAGCAAGTCACCTTAGTTCAGTTTCTCAATCTCCACGTGTCTGCCCCCAGGTTTAAGTAATCGCACCAAGTGAGAAGTTATCAGACACACCTAACCGAAAAAACATATTTTTAAACAACCTGTTCAGAGATGTTGTGACACATCTGGACTTGATCTATACTGCAGTCACTGTACAATGAATACAGTAAGCCTACCCTTTGGATTATCTAATTCTTTTGGCTAAACCCTGACAGCAGAACAATCTATGTTAGTTTTGTTTATATGATGAGAGAGTTTCTCACTTTTGTCAAATAATGTTATTTCCTTTCTGGACAGAGCAAGAGGGAAAGAGGTAAGAGATAGAAGAGAAGCAAAGGGGAGATGGGGAGCCAAGTGAGAGAAATGAAACCAAGAGAGGTGAGAGAAAGGCTATCGGGGAGAGTGTGAAACAGCAAGAGCAAAACGAGTAAAAAAAAGAGGAAAAGTGAAAACAAGAGACAGAGAGTAAGAAAAGGGGAAAAGGAACAGGGAGGATAAATCAGAGGGAAGGAAGATTTCCTTGCTGGGTCTGAAGAAATCACCTAATCTAAGGTGGGAATGGTAGTGGTGAGCTACCAGTTGAATCACGTCTTTCCTTTTGGCACAGGTAGCCCGTTAGGTTGTGAGGGAGTTCCTATATTTTGACACAGTGATAGTGAAGGAACAGTGATACTTATATTGCTAAACAGTTTGAAAGGGATCTTGCAGGTTGTGGTGTTCCCAAGCATCATTTGTCCTTCTCAATAGTTGGAAGCTGCCCTCCCTGGTGCCTTGGTGAATATCTACAGTGCATCTTGTAGATGGTACACATTGCTACTACTGTGTATCAGGGAATGAATGCATATGAACATGGTATCAAACAAACAGGGTTCTTTGTCATGACTATTACCTGATGAAGGAGCGTCGCTCCGAAAGCTAGTGTGCTTCCAATTAAACCTGTTGGACTATAACCTGGTGTCATGTGATTTTTAACTTTGTACACCCCAGTCCAACACCGGCATCTCCAAATCATTCTTTGTCATGGATGGTGTCAAGCTTCTTCAATGTTGTTGGAGTTGGACTTGCAAGTAATTGGGGAATGTTTTATCACATTCCTGACTTGGGCCTTGAAGATGATGAAGAGCTTTGGGGAGTCACGAGACAAGTTACTCACTGCAGGATTCCTAGCCTCTGCCCTACTCTTGTAGACACAGTATTTCTATGTGGCTGTCTAGTTCAGCTTCTGGTCAATGTTAACCCCAGGGATGTTGCTTGTGGGTGATTATGATGGTAATGCTGAGGGGAAATGGTTAGAGTTTCTTGGATTGGAGATGGTCATTGTGGAGTATAAATGGTAGTTGCTGGTTGTTGGTCCATGCCTGAATGCTGTCCAGGTTTTGGTGTATTTGGACATATACTGCTTCAGTATTTGAGTTGTCATGAACATTGGGCAATCACTTATGAATATCCTCACTTCTGACCTTATCAGTGGAGGGAAAGTCATTGATGAAGTGGTTGAGGGCAGTTTGGCCAAGGACATTACCCTGACGAACTCCTGAACTGACATCCTGAAGTAGAGAAAACTGACCTGCAGCAACCAAATCTATCTTCTTATGTGTTAGGTACGTATCTAGCCAGTGGACAGTATTTCCCGATTCCCTGTTGAGTCCAGTTTTGCGAAGGCTACTTGATGCCACCCTCCATTAAATGCGGACTTAATGCGACTCTCTCATCTCATCTCTGGAATTCAGCACTTACATCCATGTTGGAACCAAGCTGTGATGAAGACAGGAAGTGAGTGTGCCTGGTGGACCCCAAACTGGGCATTACTGAGCAGGTTATTGTTGAGCAAATGCTGTTGCCCGTGATAGCACTGTTGATGACATCTTCCATCACTTTACTGATGATCAAGAATAAACAGATGGGATGGTAATTGGCTGGGTTGGATTTGGCCTGCTTTGGTGATTAGGATATATCTGGGAAATGTTCCACTTTGTCAGGTAGACACCAATGTAGTAACTACTGGAACAACTTGGCGAGGGATACAAATTCTTTTATTATCAATGAAAGAAACCTGGTCTGTAATGAGAAATACCTGAATTAAGGGATAAAAGTAAAATTGCCAATTTGATAGTTTAATCCAATTTTCAAATTTGTGATGACTCAGGGAAGAGAGGGGCGTATTTTCTAACACACTACCCCAGTGAGTGGTGATACTACAGAGAGAAATAGAATTAAGGATAAGGTGACAGATTTGTGTCACCAGAAAAATGATCACATTCTTTTTCAAACAGATCCATGGCATTTTTTATGTCTACACGAGATAGAAAATGGGGCCATGCTTAAATGTCTTATTTGAAAGGTGGCACCTCCGACAGTGCAGCATTCTCTCAGTGCTGCATCATATGTTAGTCTACATCAAACTCTGAAATCTGAGGGCCTAGAAGCTCCAGCCCTGTAATTCAGAAATAAAAGTACAGATTAAGTGTTAGAAAAAAAGGTGGAAGTCAAGGGAAGAGGAGAGTACAGAAAGAAAAAAGAATATAAAGAGAAAGCAGGAAAGTGAAGTAGGGGGTGGGGGGGGTGAGTCAGAGAAGGGTTATAGGTGTGATAGGGATTTCAACTGCTACTTTTCTCTATTGGCCTGTGGTTTATAGACTCCCAATGGATTGGCATGAGGGCAGAGGTGGAACGTTTTGGATAAGTGCTAACAAACGTTGCTGGAGGCCTCCCACAAACATTAAACACCAGGGAACAGCCAATCTATAGCCTCAGATATTCCCAGAGCAAACTTACCTGATCTGATGTCAATCATACCCTGATGTCATAACCTTTCCTCGTAGTAAAAAACACAAAGCAAGGCATCTGTAACATATGTTTAAAGTGTAGTTAAAGAAGACTCTTCCCCACCCAGTGTGGCATACAAGGTATTAAATATAGTCATTCTGAATCGTGGATGAATGATAAGGTGATGAAACATGTACAACTAATTGCAAACATATTAAATATTAGGGTTCCTAAAGTTTCAGATTAATATATTAGCAAGACGGATGGATATTCATTCAAAACAAATCCTTCTGAATACAAGTTTCCCTTTGTTTTTTTTTATAGATATTTTTATTAGAAATTTAACATTTTTACAAGTTTACAAAAATAAACAAAACTCTCAGATATAAACATTGATATACAATTAGCTCAAATATACAATAGCCAAAATTTGACAAAAAAACAAAACAACAAAAAAAAACGAAAAAAAAAAACAAAAAAAAAACAAACAGACAAAACTCAACTATCTACTAATCTAACCTACAACTAACCAGGGTGTATATTTAAGTCTCTTACATGCTCGGGATGTGTTAACATCAGATATGATAAAACCTGTATTCGTGCGGGATTCCTCCCCCGAGGGGCCGCGGACCAGCCAGGTTTGTAGTCTCAATTAAATAAAAGCCCTTGTTAGGATAGCCGAAATATCTGTATTTATGTAATTCAAAAAGGGCTGCCATATTTTATAAAATAATTCGGTCTTTCGGTGCACCATATTTGTAAGGAAGTCAAGGGGAATACATTCCATAATTAGTCTGTGCCAATTTGAAAGTCCAGGGGGGCCCTCCGCCACCCAGTTCATCAAAATATTTTTCCTTGCACAGAAAGAAAGAATAGAAAATAGTCTCTTCCCGTACGTGTCCAGGGAGGGAAAGTTCGAAAAGCCCAAGAGGAGAGATACGGGGTCCACTTTTATTTCCGTTCCTAAAATTTCTGTCAGGGTACTTGCTACTTTAGTCCAATATCTACGGATCTTATGACAGGTCCATAAGCAATGTACAAGAGTGCCCACCTCTATTTTGCATTTAGGACACATTGGAGATGCTCCTGCCTTAAATTTTGCCAATCGAACCGGTGCTATATGGGCCCTATGAAGTATCTTCAGCCAGATAGCCTGGGTTCTGTTACAAATAGTAATTCTTCTAGCATTTTCCCAGATATCATTCCACGTTTCTGTGGAGATTTCTAGTCCCAGATCCTGATCCCATGTTTTAAGCAGATTATCCATATCTCCCGATACTTCATCATGTAGCAAATGATAAATATTACTGACGGAAGATACCCCCACTGGTCGTAGGACACTACATTCTCTATCGGATTTATAAAGACTATCTAATAACGTAGTCTTCTTCTGTATAAAATCTCGAATTTGGAAGTATCGAAAGAGGTCTCCATTGGGTAATCCGAATTTCTGACGCAGCTGTCCGAAAGACATCAGGACCCCATCTTTAAATAAATCCCCGAGACATGAGATACCCCTGGCTCTCCAGAGTTTAAAAGTGGCATCTGTTAACCCCGGTTGGAATCCCCATGCTCCCACTATCGGTGCATAGGGGGATGTTTTATGTGAATTACTCTCATTTTGCCGCATTATATTCCAAGCCTTGATTGTATTCAGTATTATAGGGTTTTTACAGTGATCTGTAATGATTTTCCTCTTGTCTGAGAATAAAAGGTTAATAAGTGGGTATTTTACTTGAGAAGCCTCGATGTCCAACCAGATTGATTGTGGATCAGACAAGACCCAATCAGCTATATAATTTAATAGGGAACTTAATTGATATTTCCTAAAATCTGGGAAGTCCAATCCACCTCTTGCCTGTGGAAGCTGTAGCTTCTTCAGCTTAATGAGGGGCCGCCTATGGTTCCAGATAAAGGAACTCAGCCAGCCGTATATTAGGATCAGCTCGTATAGCTTCTGCTAATGGTTCAATTATTAGCGTGAATAACAATGGCGAGAGGGGACATCCCTGACGGCAGCCCCTACCCACACTGAAGCTATCCGAGCCTAATCCATTGGTAACCACAACTGCTTTGGGATCACTATACAATGTTGAGATCCATTTGGTAAACACCTGTCCAACACCAAACCTCTCCAATGTGTAAAACAAATATGACCATTCGACCCTATCAAATGCCTTTTCCGCGTCTAATGAAACCACTACTCCTGGTATCTTTCCCTGATGACAAGCTTGAATCATATTCAGAGCCCTTCTAACATTATTGGATGATCTACGGCCCTTAATAAACCCCGTCTGATCCTCCTTTATAATATGTGGCAGTATCCTTTCTAATCTCAGTGCTAAGGTTTTAGAGAGGATTTTAAAATCTACATTTAGCAAGGATATTGGTCTGTATGATGTACAATCTTCTGGGTCCTTTCCTTTTTTGAGGATAAGAGAGATATTTGCCTCTTTCAGCGAAGGCGGGAGACAGCCCTGACTATATGCATAGTTATACATGTCCATAAGTGGACCAACCAGTATTTCTGTAAATTCTTTATAGAATTCAGCTTGAAAGCCATCTGGGCCCGGCGTCTTACCATTTTGAAGGTGCCTAATTGCATCAACTATTTCTTGGGGTGTAAGAGGAGCATTTAGGACCGATACTTGTTCCGGAGTTAGGTCTGGAAAAGTCAAATTTTTAAAAAATGACTGCATCCTCTTCGCCCTATCTTCACAATCCTGTGATTTATATAACTCAGAATAGAATTTTCTAAAGGTCGCATTAATCTTTTTATGATCATGAGTCAAAATACCCGTACTTTCCTTGATAGACATAATAGTCTGAGGGGCCTTTTTTTTCTTTGCAAGAAATGCTAAGTATCTACCCGGTTTGTCGCCATATTCATATAACCTTTGCTTTGCAAATAATATTTCCCTCTTAGCCGTTTGAGTAAGTGTAGTATTTAGAGCTGTCCTAAGTGCTGTAATCCTTTGCAATTTAATAATAGAGGGTCTATCAGTGTATGCTGTTTCAGCCGCTTTTAAGCGGGCTTCAAGCAAACGCTGTTGTTCTCCTTTTAATTTCTTCTGGGTCGCTGAGTAGGAGATGATCAAGCCTCGCGTGTAAGCTTTGATGGTCTCCCACATCATTGACGGGTTGCTAGCTGTACCTGAATTAATTTCTAAAAAAGTTTTAAATTCTTGAGAGAAGTACTTTACAAATTTACTATCTTTCATTAAGAAGGGGTCCATACGCCAATGCCGAGGGGATGTCCCACTGTTCCTCGCCTTAGTTTCCATATATACAGCAGCGTGGTCAGAAATTGCTATATTACCTATTTTACAGGATGATATGGAATTTAAAAAAATTGAGGGGGCAAAAAACATATCAATTCTGGTATGACATTTATGTGGATTAGAGTAGAAAGAAAAATCTCTACCCTGTGGATGAAGACATCTCCATACATCTACTAATCCTAATTCTTTGTTCAGATCCATCAATTGTCTAGATCTGGGAGATACTCCTGCAGTACTCTTGGGAATCCTGTCTATTTCCGGATCCATAATACAATTAAAGTCTCCCCCTATAATTATATGACGGGCATCAAAAGCCATCAATTTTGAGAAGGCTTCCGTTATAAATTTAAAGGGGTGTGCCGGGGGGCAGTACAAATTTAAAATCCCATATTCCTCTCCATTTATGAGAGCTTTAATCAAGATATATCGTCCAGATTCGTCTTTTATCTGCTTTAGGATTTTGAAAGGGAAATTCTTCCGAACAAGAATAACAACTCCCCTACTTTTTGAGCTAAAAGAAGAAAAAAAGGCCTGATCAAATCCGCCCTGTCGTAATTTCAAGTGTTCTTTATCTGACAGATGTGTCTCCTGTAGGAGAGCTATATCAACTCTTTCCTTCTTAAGATTTGATAATATTTTCTTCCTTTTAAGTGGCGAATTACTCCCTTTGACATTCCAGGTGCACCACTTAACCGATTGATCAACCATAATCCTCTGGGCCAATCCGAGACCCCTCGGGAGGGGGAACCCTATCCAGAACATCCCGAGCATGGAACATGTAAAATTTACAAAAATAAACCCTCTTTAATACACCCACAACAATACAGTAAAAAACTATTTCTAAATAAAAAAAATATAAAACGTATCTAAGTGGAGACTTTCCCCCTTGTTCCCAGGGGGCATCACTTCCTCTCCAAAAATCCCTCATATCCTCTCCCAACCAATGCCCCACCCTTGACCCAGGCACTCCTCAATAAAGTGAGGAAAATTCAAATATAATACAAAGCTAGAGTTAACAGTGAGCACCCCACCCCCACCCCTACCAACACCTGGGTATATTTGGTAATGTTAATACCATATATAAACATATAACTATAAAATTACCAGTTCAACAAATAATAATTAAATATGATAATACAAAATAACGAAGGGAAAAACAACCCCGCTCCTAAGTTTCCCTTTGTTAAAGTTCAATAACTAGAAATGGTTTTGTTTTTCAAAAAAAAGCAGTTCTTTAAAAAAAATTCTTTAACCCGCTGCATATTCATCACGACAGTTGCCTCCAGCCACCTGTTGTTTCATTCATTACGGCCACACCACAGCGAGCAGACCAGAGCAGTAGCATAGATTCCACGAAGAAAACTGAAAATAAAAGAGAATGTTTACAAATATGCAAAACTAAAATGCGGCAAAGGAAGCATAAGCAAACTGAATTTGATTTCAGAAGATGTTAAAACATCATGCCTAATTTGATTTTACTGTATTCAGGGTCTAATGGAGTTTAGCTTGCTACCAAAACTGAAAGAGTTAACTTGCAAGAAGTTGGTGAAAATTCACTTGCATGCCTTTCAGGCTGAGTGGTTGGTGGTAATCTGATCAAACTGTTTAAATTGGGAAAGTATTCAATTTGATCTGGAGAGAGAAATTATTTTCTGTTGAGAAAGTCCAGTATAATTCCAGGTTATCCAGGGTTGAAAGCAAGAAGCATGTGTTCACACAAAGGATGGTAGAAACTTTAATCACTGTCCTCACCCTCTAGATGACAGGGTTAATTCAAGGATTAGATCAATAGATTTTTGTTGAATAAGGGGAACAAGGTTAGATCTTGTGGCACAGTTAGGGAGTCATCCTTCCTCTGGCTGAGGCAGAGACTTCAGGTTCAAGTCAAACTCCAGGACCTAATGGCTGAGGTACATATGTTCATAGCAGGAGCGAGACAGACAGACAGAGACAGACAGAGAGAGATTCCTGGTCTAACACATTGGCAAGAAATTGGAGTCTCTCCCATCATTATTCATAGCTACAACATGCATGTCAAAGTGCAGTTGCGATAGCAACTGGCTTCTTGAAGGGTGAGTTGGCCAGATAGCTTGTGTGGATCAGGTTGGTGCCACAACATGGGGTTTAATACCTGGTCCGGCAGAGGTGGATACTTCCAATTTTTGCGTCATCCTGCAAATTTTGAAATTGTGTCATGCAGTCAAGTCATAAAAGAGCATGAGGAGAGGGCAAGAGCAAGAAGGAAATTGAGCATTAGAGAGCAAGAGAGAAATTATGAACACAGGAGAATATCAGTATAAATAAACTCTTGGACTATAGTTTCTATGAAGTAAAGTCCAATGACAAACTAATGTCGTGGCCACATATAGATAATTGTGAATTTCATTACCAATAGTTAACAATCCTTTTTTTAAAATGGAAATATCAGATTGAACACTACAAAGTAATTTACTTAATTGGTTTAAAGAGCCCAGAGGTTTCAATTATACATGTCCTATTGAAGTTAGTTTAATAAACATGTTACCTCAATTGTGTATTAAATTGATGTGCAACAAAATGAGTTTAGATACTTGCTTCTGTAAACAAAACAGGAAACAGGTCTAGTTTTGATGAAATGTCAAAAAGCTAAAATATTAATTCTATTTTTCACTTCACATCAGATGAGTATTTCCAGCTTTTATTTCAAAAGGCCAATGTTGGATTACCTTCAAGAGTTAGCACACTCCCTCCAGCCTGCTGTCATTCAGTAATAGTATGGCTGATATATATCAATGCCATGTTCCTATCCAATTCCCATATGCTTTAAAACACCTTGCTGCACAAAAACCTATCAAGCTCAACCTTGGATAAACTCAATGACTAAGCAACCATAGTTGTCTAATGCAGGAACATTCCAAAGGCACAGAATCCCAAGTGAAAAAATTTCTCTTTGTTGCAGTACTAAATTATTTATTTGTTTGCATCTAATGCTTCTCTAATTCATTGTTCATGTCTCCTATTATCCCCCTGAATCCTATGATTGTTACCTGCTTTTAAAATAAATTATCACCTAATTGCTGATCTCATTTTAATAATATTGAACTTTAGTCAAAGGTGGATGTGTCCAGTAATTTGACTGTTGGGGTTCTTTTAAAGTAAAGTAAGCCTGCCTTAAGTATTTCCTCCAAGTAACAGTTACTCCCTCATCAAAGCTTCATCAGAAAATTGGAGGAGTGAGACAGTGACCACTATTTCCACTGGCCTTCCTGTGAAAGGGGAACATTGCTGAGGAAACTCCTGCAGCCATTATGCCACAAATTATACTTTAAGAACAGTACAAAACCGTAAAAGGTTTTGTTTCAAGTTTCTCACTGCCTAGAATTTGAGAAGTTCCTGCTGTCATGTCTTATTTTGATGATGTTATTGAAAAATGCTAACAAAAAAAAGATTCAAATTCAATTATTCATAACAAGATTCAGCCGACATATTGAAGGGCAAAGCCATCATTGCACATCTGGTAGGTTCATAACACAATTAAAACAATGATTATATTACGTGAACAGGAAATTGTGAAGATTAAAGGATTTATGTATTAACCAAAATTACCAATGTCACTTTCTATTTAGTTTTCCCCATAATTTCTGATTTTTTTTCTTTTCATGCGAGATTCACAAATGACAACATCTCCAATAATGTAATACAACCTCAATACTACATGTGGTCAAATCTGTGGAATTAAATCTACAACTTCTGACAGAGGGGAGAGCTCTATCCACTGAACCACAGCTTGATCTGAGGTAGTGTTAAGGAACCATCTTTTTCAAGCATTGAATGCAGGTTTGATATAATTGGGTATCTTTAAAAGCCATTGCAAAAGGCAGTCGAGAGTTAACCATTCTGTTACAGGACTAGAGTCACACATAGGCCCCAGCCAGGCATGAACAGCAGGTATTGTTCCCTAAAAGGACTCCTGAACCAATTTGGGGCTTCATAGTAAAGATCTACCATCACTTCAAGAGACTAACTTCAAATTCTCAAACTGTCAGAGTGTGAATTGACACCATAATCTCTAGATTGTTCGTCCAGACCACTGATAGATAGCATTGATAGAGCAGCAATATCACCACAACACTATTGCATCCTCCATATAAGCATCTTCTTAAAAAATAATCTATATATTTTGTAAATGTCAGTCCTCAATATGAGTTCAGTAACAAAGCTGATAACATTTGATGAATAAAGATGTTATGCTATTTTTAAATCATTTGACCATAAGTATGGAAGGTGACAAGCATTGCTCTGTGCTTCAATCTGGATCTCATCATTAAGCTATAGTGTCCTATCTGACTGAAAGTCCTGGTGTTCTATTAATATCATTATTAACCCACAGCATCCTCAATTGATCAAGTCATATACATCAAAATAAATTTAAATTGAAGAGATTGAAGAACAATAAATGCAGATTTTTTTTAAAAAACTCGATCTTTTTTTTGGAATGGATTGAGCAAAAGATCAATGGTTTGGGGTTTTTGTGCAATTGTAGAGCTTTTAGTATATTCATGGAAAAACATAGCATAGGAGGCAGCAATTTGACCCACTAAACCCATGCTGGCCCTATTGAAGACCAATCAATACCATTTCCCTCTATATCCCACCCAACCCCAACATCACTGCAATGTTTTGCTCCAATCTAATTAGTAACATCGAAGCATAACTCAGGATCTGGGTCACTCAATTGATTTCTCAAGCTTCTTCTCTGAGGAGCCAATTTGATAACTTTATGCTGTGCTTGCTGAATATCACTCACTCAGACACTAAATAATCTGCAACAGGAAGGCCTCAAGGCAGGATCCAGAAGAATTCAGGTCATTGCAAAAGAGACAACTTTGAATCACTGAGTAAAAGATTTAAGGTAAATCTTATGCGTGCTTTAATACAAAGATGGACACATTAATGGAAAGGGTTATTATCAAAGCAAATTGGCATGGGATTAAAACCCAAAATGAGCCAGATTCTGAAGAACAAAGCCAATAATTTAATTCTTCTGTTGTGCTTTAGGAATTCTTAAGATAGTGAATATAGGGGGATCTAAGATGGCGGCAATCTGAGAAGATCACACTGCAGAGCTTTGCATCGCAGCAGGAGCAGGACAGTCCTTTAACCCACCCAACCCAGGTCATCAGGATTTCTTGGGGTGTTGGAAAGATTGTGGAGCCCCAAGAAACATTTAAAAATGGACTTACCTGTATTTTCAGCTGTCCAGAAATGCCTAAAAAGGGAGGAGGAGCATCTGAGGCCGGGCCTGGTGCTCAGCCTGCAGCAGCCTCAGAGCAGAATACTCTCCAGGACCTGGTGAACCAGCTCTTGAAATCTCGTGAGATGTTGGGGAAACAGATTGAAGATAAGCTGGCTCCAGTCTCTCTCATGCTTCAGAAGCATGAGCAGCAGCTGGGAGACCTGGAGAAGAGGACGGAGGAGGTGGAGCCCAGGGTCACAGTGGTGGAAGCTGATGCCAATTCATTCAAGGAAGAGATCCAAGCCCTGAAGGTTCGTAATTTGCGTGACCAAGTGGATGATCTTGAAAACAGGGGCAGGAGAAAAAACATTCAGATCATCGGTCTGCCCAAGGGTAAGGAAGGTGAGCAGCCTGTGGAATTTGTTGAAGATTGGCTTCCGAAATTCCTTGACTTGGAGAACTGGCATGAGAGGATTGAAGATAGAGAGGGCTCACTGGGTCGCAGCACGGAGGTTGGGTCTGGGTCAACGCCCTCGTCCTTTGCTGGTGTGGTTCCATCATTACCGGGATAAGGAGAGAGTCATGGAGGCTTCCAGACTCCAGGGGAAGGATCCAAAGGCCCTAATTTACGAGGGGTCTAAGATCATGTTTTTATCAGGACTTTTCAGCGGCGGTGATCCAGAAACGAAGATCGTATGATGGTGTCAAGAGAAGATTGAAGGAGCTTGGGATTCAGTACTCCCTGAGATATCTGGCAGTGCTTCGGATCACCTTAGATGGATCCATGCATCTCTTTGACACATCGGAGAAGGCAAGAGACTTTGTGGACAAACTAACCTAAGTTAAACAATTGTAGTATGTATAAATATCATTGCTTGGGTATGCGTTTATCATTCTGTAAAAGAAATGGAGGAAATCCGGCTGGAGCTTTGTTTTTCCCCTTTTTTTCCTCTATTGATAATAATTTGGTTCAAACTATGTCTGGCGGTAGTTAAGATATACATTTTAAATTTCTAAGTTGGGACATACCAAAGGATGGGTGGGGTATTTATTCCCTTTTTTTTAAATAAAAGAATGTTTTTTTTATTCGTATTGATATTCTATGGGATGTTTATTCTTTTTAGCTTGTGCTTGTGATGAGGCTCTATTTGGGAGAAGTGAAGGTGGTTGAGATGGTTAGATGCCTATTTATGAGCAGTTCAGGACGGGTAGTTGCCCCCTTCGGGCAGGGGGTGAGTTCCCCTACTCAGCGATATTGGCACTTTATATGTTGGTTTGTTTTCTGGTTTTTGTTGTTTTTTTATTTTTAATAATTTTGTATGTTTGTTAAATGCAGTGGTTTTAGTTTATGTAGTTTTTATATTTGGTGGATCATGCGACACTAAGGCTCAGCAATTTGTGGTTCGGATTCCTGCTTTCTGGAATTTAAATGTAATTGCAGAAGATTATGGCTAATGATTTGATTAAATGGTGTACCTGGAATATCAAGGGAAGTCACTCACCAATTAAGAGAAAGAAGGTACTCTTCAGTCTTAGAAAGGAGAAGGTGGATATTGCTTTGTTACAGGAGACACATTTGGATGACAAGGACCATCTGAAATTACAGCAGAGTGGCTTTGACCAAGTTTATTTTTCATCATTTAATACCAGAAGTAGGGGAGTGGCTATATTGGTTAGGAAAAATCTCTCATTTAAATTGTTGGAATGTGTTAAAAACACATACAGGAGGTTTGTAATTCTTAAAGCCTTGATAAATGGGGAAGAATATGGTATTTTAAATGTTAATTGCCCCCCAGCTCATCCTCTTAAATTCTTGGTAGATGCTTTTTCTAAACTGATAAGTCTCAAGTCTCTGCACATCATTAAAGGGGGAGATTTTAACTGCCTCATGGACTCCACAGTAGACAGGTTGCCTAAAGGTCTCTTGATATCCTCTGCACAAACTAAACAGTTATTGGGTTTGTGTGGGGAGTTAGGATTGGTGGACGTCTGGAAGTGTCTCCACCCTTCAGGTAGGGATTTCACGTTTTTCTCCAATCCGCGCAGATGTCACACGAGGATTGATTTTTTTCTGACCCCTGCGGTAACCCTGGACCTGGTGGCATCCTTTACGATTGGTAATATTGCCATGTCTGATCATGCTCCAGTGTACCTCATGGTTAAAATTAAGGATGTTACAGTGGATTCAAGGTACCGGTGACTGGACCCCTTTATTCTCATGGACAGCAAGTTTGTGGAGTATTTCTCTAGGGAATTTCAGACATTCCTAGACATCAACATAGGCTCGGTTGATAGCTCATCTGTTCTCTGGGAAACTGCTAAAGCTTATGCCTGAGGGTTTGTTATTTTATATTCCACAAGTAGGAAGCGGCAGAAGGGCGAGCAGCAACGTCTCCTTGAAGCTCGGTTGAAGGCAGCATTTGCCGCATTTTGACAGACCCTCATTTGTCAAACTACAGAGGATTACGGCGCTGCGGTCTGCACTAAATTCCGTGCTCACGCAGACAGCAAAGGAGCTGGCTTTTGCAAAGCAAAGGTTATACGAGCATGGTGACAAGCCAGGCAAATACTTAGCATACCTTGCCAGAAAGAGAAGTGCCCCACAAACCATTACAGCGATTAGGGAAGGGTCTGAGAACCTAACAGGTGATTCTAAAAAGATTAATGTGACATTCCAGAGATTCTACTCTAAATTATATCAGTCTGAGAATTGAGAGGAGGGGCAGGCCAAAATGGAATCCTTTTTTAGGGATCTGAAGCTCCCGGATGTGACTCCCGAACAACAGCCCTTTCTCAATGCCCCATTATCAGAGCAAGAAGTGCAGGAAGCTGTGAGGCAGCTTCAGAGTGGAAAGGCGCCCGGTCCTGATGGAATTCCCAGTGAATTCTATAAGGAATTTATAAGTATACTGTCATGCCCGATGCTGAATATGTTTAATGATTCATACAGTCATGTTTGTCTCCCACCATCTCTGAGAGAGGCCAATATTTCACTTATCCTTAAAAAAGGGAAGGATCGGGAAGACTGTGCTTCATACAGGCCTCTCTCGCTCTTAAATGTGGACTTTAAGATCCTTTCTAAGGCTCTTGCGTTAAGGCTGGAGACTGTGTTACCTTCTATTATTAAAGAGGGTCAGACGGGCTTCATAAAGGGTCGCAGATCCTCCAATAACGTTGGGGGAGCTGCTTAACGTAATTCAAGCATGCCAACAGCAGTCAATACAGGGATTGGTGATTTCTTTAGATGCAGAGAAGGCATTTGACAGAGTTGAGTGGCCGTACCTTTTCTATACTCTAGACCGGTTTGGTCTGGGCGAAGTTTTCATAAGATGGGTAAAGGTTCTCTACAGTGTACCTCTCGCTGCGGTCATTACCAACGGGGTATGATCAAACAATTTTAATATTTCTAGGGGCAGCCAGCAGGGCTGTCCCCTTTCACCATTACTTTTTACGTTAGTGATTGAACCGTTGGCAGAAGCCATTCGTGGGGATCTCAATATATCAGCTCCAGAAATGGGGTCAAAATTACATAAGATCTGGCTGTATGCAGATGATGTTCTAATTTTCTTGACAAATCCAGCAGTTTCAGTGCCTTGCCTGACACAATGCATTCACACGTTTGGTGCTTTTTCAGGGTATAAGATTAATTTTGCTAAATCAGAGGCTATGCCTATGGGTGGTCTTACAAAAGAGTTGGCTCTTGAAAGTGACGATAGATTCCCATTTAGTGGTCACAGGGAGGTTTTGTGTATTTGGGCATATTCATTACTCCAGTTCTGGATGGGCTGTTCAAAGCCAATTTTACTCAATTATTTGAAAAAATTAACAAGATCTCCAAAGATGGGAGGCACTTCCAGTCTCATGGTTGGGTCGGATAGCGCTTAAGATGAATATTCTCCCTCGTTTGCTATACCCTTTACGGATGCTCCCCCTGATTTTCAATAAACAAACACTCAGGAGACTGAACAGTTGGTTCAACTCCTTTATCTGGCACCGTAAACGGCCCCTCATTAAATTAGTCAAACTGCAGTTGCCTCACAGATTGGGGGGAGTAGACCTTCCAGACATTAAAAATTACCAATTAAGCTCGCTTTTGACCTAGGTAAGTGTTTGGGTTTGTGGGGACCCTCTTTCAATATGGCTAGATATCGAAGTCTCCCAGGCAAGGGGCCCCCTTACCAGTTTGCTGTTTTTGGACAAGGTAAGGACAGTTAGGGAATATTGCCATAACCCAATAATCATCATTACTGTTAAAGCATGGAGGGCAATTCGGCAGAGGGAAGGTAATATTGGCAAAACATCTTTGTTTACACCTTTAGTGGGTATCCTGAGTTTTCAACCAGGTATGATAGATTCAGGATTTAAACATTGGGCAGCTAGGGGTATATCTTGCATGGGTGATTTATTTGAGGGAGATGTAATGATGTCCTTCGATCAGTTAGTACAGAAGTACGAGTTACCTAATAGGGATTTTATTCAAAAAACGAAAGAGGTCTCTGACTTGAAAAAAAAAACCACACTTTTGACTAATCCCTACAAATCTGACACAGAAAGAGGGGTACTAAGGGCTAAGAGTCAGTACTGTATACCACTAATTGGGGGGTGCCACCTCAGAGGAGTCTGATCGACTCTGCAAAATGTGGGAAAGAGAGCTGGGTGTTGAAGTTTCTTCAGAGGCATGGGAGGATATTTGGGAGAATGCAAGGAAGATATCAATTTGCAATAGGACCCATGCTTTACAGTTGAAGATTCTCCACAGGGTCCACTTAGCCCCAGACCATTTGTCAAAATTTAAACCATCAGCATGCCCCAAGTGCAAGGTCTGTACGGGTACTCTTACCCATTGTCTTTGGTCTTGTGACAGGCTTCAAACATATTGGAGCGCTATGGTGAGAGCAACGGAGAGGATTTTAGGTGTAGGGGTGAAGGACCCTATTTCTCTCCTTTTGGGCCTACCCATTGTATTTCCTGCAGATGGCATAATGTAAGAATATTGAAAAGTTTTGCCTTATGTGCAAGGAAGAATATCTTGCTAGGTTGGATATCAGAAAACCGCCCAGGCCTGTCAGGTTGGCGGAAGATTGTTATGGAGCATATTCCCCTGGGATTTTCTCACAAATATGGTACACCACAAAACTGAGAATTTTTACAAGACATGGCAACCCTTTTTGAAATACCTGGACACAGATTTATTTGCCACACTAACAAGGGCTTTTATATAGCCGTAACGATTGTGTTTCATGAGTCCAATATCCAGGGAGGAGGAACTGTGAATGTATGAGTTTTGTTTGGCTGGGCTGAGTTATTACTATTTATTTGTTTGTTAGGTATTTATTTAGTTAAATAGCTAGTTTAGGTTTTTTTTAATTTTATACTTCTCTATATATGTTTATACATTCATATAGGAGGGTGGGTTGGGGAATTTGTTTTATTATTTGGGCTTCGTTTTGTATTATTTTTGTACTGTTTTAAATTGCATTGTTTTGTATTTGTTGTAATATTTAAAAATCTATTTTTTCTTAATAAAAATATATTATATAAAAGATAGTGAATTTAAATTGCTCACATAATTGGGACTTAGGATTACAAATGACATAACCAAGGAAGTGTTGATGATTTTAATGTGGATGTAGGAAACAACAAATTCAATTTCCAACAACTTTAACATAAAATGTTTTGTGCAAGAAGTCATTGTATAAAGACAAATGTTTTAGTGGTGTGAACAGACTGGTAGCAGATACAATAAATGGGAGGGAATTCAGTTTAGGAAAAAAGGAATGTGTATTTAAGGGAAGAGATTCTTTAAATGTATGGAAGAGGGGAGATTAAAGATCAGGAGTTAAAGCCCCTGAATGTTGAAGCTAAATGGTTTTAAAGGTTTTTATATACAGCACGAGATAAAATTGAAATATTGATGGAGAACCTTGTACTGACTTAAGGACTTTTTAAAAAAAGGCATTAAAATCAGAGCAAGCAGAGTGTAGATTCACCAGGAAGAGGTCAGTGAGGGAAACAATAAGAATGAAGAGTGACTCAAGATACTGGGATTATTTGCAATGCAGTAAATAAGGTGAAGAGGAGTGTTATATTTTTGTTTATTATGAAGGATTTTGACAGGGCAAATAAGGAGAGAGAATGAGTGTTTCCTCTTTGGAGAGTTTCAATTTTAAGTCATCTCTGAGAAAAAAGATTCTTGCCTTCACATACAGGTTTGCTTCAGCATGAGATGAAAGCAGTGACAGAGATATAGACAAATCCAATTTTTAAGGTAAAATAAGTACGTCAAGCAAAGAGATTCAGGGTTATGGAGAGAGCAAGGCAGTAATGTTAGCTTGGAATTGATTCATGGTTTTGGAGGAATTGGAATGAAGGGATTAATATAATTACAAAGCGAAAAAAGCAGTAAGATTAGTATGGAATCAATACAAGGTTATGGGAAGGGAGAAATGAAGTGGTTTTAGTTTGGAATTGATGCATGGTTTTAAGGGGAGTAAGGCAGAGGGATTAGTTTAGGAGTAATACAAGTTTGTAGAGAGAGAATGGGACAGTGAAATTAGTAGCAAGTGAGGGTTAGTTTTGAAAGAGTTTAGTGAGGAATAGTCAAACAAATATTCTTTTTTTCATAAACTGGTCCTAAAGAAATTGATCAAGTAGCAAATAGAGTAATAATAGATTCTGCCTGATGTAAAATGACACCAATACATTCCAATTTTCCTTACAACAAACAATTGAGATCCCACTTTATTTATCAATGCAAAACCAAGGTTAAAAAAATACATACCTTGGAACAATCCTCACTGTAGGAAATAATATGTAAATAGAGCTGTGTATGCATAGTTAACAGTGAACTGGAAAACAATTTATTCAATTTTCACAATTCATTTAGGACTTAACCACACAATTGTATCAGAAGGTCATAGCTGAGTTTACTAATAGTGGTATTAGATTACCTTTCAACAGGGATCCACAATGTAACCTAGGACCAGCAATCCCAAGTTATACTGTTAGTTCCACATTCAATTCAAAATAGATATCAAAGAGGCAACTGGTAAGTCAGTCAGTTTGCTGTTCACTGGTGACAAAGTTCTCTTCATGTCAATTGCAGCTAACTTGGAGGCAGTACAAGAGGTATAAGTGGTGACCAATTACTATCATTGCAGTGGAAACTTTACCAAAGAAAATGCCAAGGTAAAAGCAAATGAAATCAGAAAATGACATTGTATAGCAAAAGCAAACTTTGACGAATAAACATGCCCTACAGGACCACAATTTGAAGTTAGAGATTAGGTTTGCATTAACAGGCTATATCACAACCACAGGCTTGCATCATCTTTAATAGGACCAAAGCAAATCAAATGGTTGTCGAGGACCGATGCTTATCTGTAGGATGACAACATGAGACACTTGATAGTGAATAGATCCAAATATTTCAAAGGACAGTGATTTTGAGATCACATTTCCTTTACCAATGAATGACTCTGCAGCTGGTCTTCGGCCTCTTGGAACTGATCATGGTAGCACAATGTCATGTTCACAGATCTCAGAGTCACTACCTTCATATAGTATAGATTATAGTTGAAGAAAAAAAGACAAGTCAAGCTCTTGATGTATATTTATTGTTTAGAATGATGGGATTTAAAATAAAGGTTATTGGTATTTCAAGGGAGACAAGATTCAGTGTTCACTTGACTATTCCTTTGAAAGGCTTATCTTAAGGGTGAATGAGTTGGGTCTTTACCCATTGAAACTTAGAGGATTGAGAGGAGATCTCATTGAAACAAAAGATGCTGAATGAAGGGGACAGACTGGATATTACCCTTGGAGGAAGGCAGTTTTAAGATGGAGATGATGAGAATTTCTGTTTGAGGATAACTTGTCTGTGGAGAAGATAATTGAGGCTGTCTCACTGAATTTATTCAGGACTGAGATTGAAAGATTTTTGATAATTAAGAGTCAGGAGTTATGTGGGCAGAGATCAAGGCGGAAGCAATACCATAACCAGCTCAACGATGATTGCCTGAACATGTGATACTGTTCCAAGGGCACAATAGTTGACTCTTGTTCCAATACTCAACCACATCAGAACGTTTACTATTGATTCTCAAGTGCTTGCTTGTTAAGCTTCGATCTGAAGAAAAGTATAGCTGAAGCATGGAGTAGAAATTTTAGACCATTGTACATAAAACCTGTTAGCACACACATTGAAACTAATATCATCACTGCATAGTTTGGAGACACAAAATATACAACAGGTTTGGTTATTAAAGATTCATTAGCTTTTAAGGTAGGATTCAAACTATATTTTTCTTGTGTGGCATTATAATACTTCAAAATATAAATTTTCACAATCTAAGAGACTGAAGGAGGTAACTGGCATCAACTACAATAAAGCAGACTGTTGACACGTTAAATTTTTACATGTTCAGTAAATAAGTTTATTATAGGTAGACTCAGCTTTGTGTACATGCCAGTCAAACAATGAGATATTCATTGCTTGTAGATATACAGATACAGCCTTTGAAGCATTTTATTTCAGCAACTGTCAATAGAACCTGTGCTGAGGATTATATACAGTGTAGCTCCGCTTGTAATCACACATCATAGGGTTGGTCTTTTTGGAATGTACAATAAAAGAAAACAAAAATGCATTAAATGAACAGTCCTCTTCCTGTATTAGAAAGTCTTCTTTCATATAAATAGTTGGAACAAGTCCCATTCTCCACATGTTTCTGCAACTGTTCAAGCAGGGATTGGTGGGGTTTTCTGCCTTTTTCTGCATGCTGCTGTTGTTTTAATCTGTTATCATTTTAATGGCAGCTTGCTGGGCCAACCTATTCCCACTGGCCTTTGTAAAAGTCATTGACACACCAAACTCATTCCATTCAGGTCAAAAGGAGGCAACAAAAAAAAAGTATAAATAAAACAAAGCTTGTGGACTCTCTTTCTCTCATTACTCGCCACTGATATTGTCAGAAGCAGCAGAAGTGTCAAATGTGTGGTGTGTAGGAGGGTGGAGGGGCTTGACGTACTTTGTGTAAATAAAGGGGTTTGATCTTTTACTGGTCAGTTTTCTCTGTAGCTTGAAGGACAACGTACTGTTTGCGATCCTTATGCCTGATCCTCTTGCCCTTCCTCTTGTTAGCACTCTTGCCTTTTTGTTTCTTTTGCTTTCTCTCTGTAGACAAAAGACAAGAGTAGAAAATGGTTAGGATTACCCTTTCTTGAAGGCCTCCAGACATATCAAATAGATTAAAACAATCTAGAATATGGATGAAATTGGAACTTCATGCTCTCTTTACCCCAAAAGGAATAAAGTCAAGCTCTGTCCGGCCAAGGTGCTCCTTCAACATCACCTACCACTAAGCTCTAAAGACAACGGCAGCAAGATGCATGACACCACCACCAACTTGGACCATCCTGACTTCACTATCACTGGGTCTGGAAGTCTCTCCCTAACAGCACTGCGGTGTATTTACAGCATAAGGACTGAAATGCTTCAAGGCAGCAGCTCACCATCTTCAAGGGCAATTAGGGATGGGAACAAATGCTGGCCTTGCCTAAATCCTGACAACCAGTTAGAAAAGGCATCTATCTTAATCACAATACCTTCAGGAGGGTTTTCTGCTGCAAAGAAACAGTTCTATTCCCAGGTGAAGACTATAGATGTCTTGGCAAGAATTATTTACTAAACTTTTAATTTCAACATGTGTTTTGTTTAAAAGTAGGACATCCAGCCAAGGCTAACTGCACATGGAAATTCACTGACTGTCTGGCCAAGCTCCGAGAATGCCATAGAATGTTATGCATAGAAAAAGGTGCCAAGTAAAGTCCACGCAGTAACCTTTCAAAGGGAGAAAGGCAATTCAAAGCACACTGGACTTTAATCCCCTGTGGCTACAGGGATAATGAGGGGCTGACTACCCACCTCAACAGAAAGCCATCTCCTCTGGATCATGTCACAATTATAAATGCAGCATTATTTGTATTTTACACTTCCAAGAATATACAGAAAACCAAGTACAACCTTGGTCTGTACTTACTAGGCTAGTGAGAGACTGTGTACTGTGAAGATCACACCTCGAGGAGAACCATTAGATATTCCTGCTCTGCATGTGGAGGAAGGCTCTCTCCCAAAAGCAGGAAACGGTGCCAATAAGTATATAGGACAAAAGCCTATCAGCTAAATTATAGAGCCATGAATTGCAAAATCAACTGCTTTGCTACATACAGTATATTGGTACCATCCAACTTAACAGCAATGTTCCATAGAATGCTCTTCACAGAACCCAGAGGCTGGAATGGTGTATCTTTTTGACTGCTTTTTACTCGCCTCACATTTCTAATACATGCATGTATGTCATGTTTTATTATCTGTTCTATGTTTAGAAACTGAAACTCACTCTTTCTCCAAGAAAACCTGCTAAATTGACTCATTTTTAAATACTTCAATTGGGAAGAGTCAAAGTTCGGAAACAGACTTTTTGGTTCAACTCATCCATTTCGACAAGACATCCCAATCTTAGAGTCCCATTTGCCATCATTTGCCCCATATCCCTCTGAGTCTTTCCTATTTATGAATCCACCCAGATGTTTTTTCAATGTTTTAATTGTTCCCATCTCCACCACTTTCTCTGGCAGCTCATTCCATACACACACCACATTCTGCATGAAAAAGTTACTCCTTTGGTCCTTTTTAAATCTTTCCCCTCTCATATTAAACCTATGCCCTCTTGTTCTGAACCCCTCATCCCCAACCCCAAGGAAAAGGGATACTTTTGAAACATTAACCTAGTTGTGACAGAGGGGGATTCAAGGAAGGGAAGATCATTCACCCATCCTCACCTAGAATCATAACCATTGGGGTAACTTTTCTGGAATGATGATGAATTGGGTACCAATCACAGGGTGCATTGGATATTGCAACTTGTTAACCAAAACCAGTTTCTTGCCTTCCTGTCCCAATGACTCCATCGTGCTTACAGATATTAACCCATTCTCCAAGAGTCAACCTGCAGTCCTCTACTTCAGCTTTCTTGGGGTACATGTTACAGGGGTAATCAATCCAGTTAGCATCATTTTATGGACCACATCTGATTAACATGAATGTTTGTACAGTAACTTTAGCACTAAATACAATAACTTGTATTAAATCTGTAGTGTACCTATGTCATAAGATACTCTCTGACTAACTCTTTGTACCTTTGTTTCCACATTCCTATCCCTACAGGCAGCATCAATCCACTCCAGCTAGGGGCATCTACAAACCAGAAGTGCAGAGAGGGCTTTTGTTTAATGCCTCAGTGCTTGGTCTTATTAGACTGTCCAGCAGCTCCCAGTCCCAACTAATGTATTTGCTTCTGTTGGAAAACATTTGTCAGAAGAGGGTTCTTTTCCACAAACCGAGGAATTCAATATTCATCAGCTCAAATAATGAGCTTTGTGAAATCATGGCCCTATACATACAAACTGGAATGCATTAGCCACGAAGTGTTTTTTTTTTTTAAAAAGCCAGAGTAAACACAACCCTAGGACTGTAACAAAGCAGCTATATGTCACAATGATTAATTATTAATATATTACACTTAATATATAAAAACTCTCTTGCAAGACAGACAGTACATTAAAGTGAACTTTAAACAGACATCAGACAGACAAATTGCTTTAAGATCTGACTACACAGTTCCCATAAGTGGACCGTCTCGGTGCCAGTTTTACAAGCACTGTAAGATGGCCCCATGTTTAAACAGTAGGGGTCATGCATCTCAATGCTGGAGCCTCAGAATGACAGCACATTCTTGAATGTACTCCTGTCAAGGTCAGTATCTCAAAACAGGGGGTGCATCCATATGGGACTGAAAGGAGGATGAATTTCTCCACTAAGGTGGTGGCGAATCTTTGGAATTCTTTGCCCCAGAAGGCGATGGAGATTCAACCATTGATGCATATTCAAGACATATCAGTAGATTTGTGTATCAAGGGGCTAGAATGGGAAAATGTTGAGGTCAGAGATCAGTCATGGTCTAGTTGACTGGTTGAGCAGGCCTGAGGACTAATCACTGACTCCAGCTCCTATTTCCTACATTCCAAAGTAAACCAAGGAATCGTGGTTTGATGATAGGTCACTGATTTTAAACATTTTTCTTTGTTTCTCTCAAACGATGCTACCAGACCTGCTCAGTACTTCCAGTTCTACTTTATTTCAGATTTCTAGCATCTGCAATACTGTGTGTTGCAAAGCAAAGCATTTGATCATAGATTAAAAAGATAAATATTCAGTTCCTTTGCAATGCTGATTTGTCAAAACTTGTCAAACAAAAAGGATAAGGTAAATTGGAAGAATTCTACCCACACAATGATTTACTACATTACGGGTCATGAATGATTAAACAAGTCATCATCTCATCCTCAAAACTATTCCAACATTACTCAACATTTGATTGAATGAAGTTTGTTGATGTTAGCAAACCCTTTATAAAGAAACAAACTAAACTGAAGACAGAAACATGACAGCAGATATTTTAGGAGTACCGTAAGTAAAACTTTACATTAGCTTGTATCAAAATACAATTAACATTCGTCCATTAAATTATCTCAAACTACCGCCAGTACTTACTGCAGTAATGTTCCTTTGCAAAGGGACTTTATAAATTTAACACAATTCACCACTCCATCGATCCTGAAGCAGTCAGCATCTAGGCTGAGTGGTGGCAAATAACATTCGGACCAAACAAGCACTAGCCAATGGCTACTTCCCATGTTTGATATTCAATGTCAATACTATTAAAGCTCTCCTCTCAACTATCAACATCCGGAGGCTTACCAGAGATTAGAAACTCAACTGTATCAGACACTTACATACAGGGCAAGTTAAAGACTTGGAATTTTGCAGTGAGTAACACATCGTCCCAAAGCCTGTCCACCATCTACAAATGCACAAAGTCAGGAGTGTGATGGAATATTTCCCACTTACCTGGATGGGTCTGGCTCTGACACAGTTTGATACCATCCAGGACAAGGCAGCCTGCTTAATTGGCATACATGTCATGTCCATGTGGCACTCTTCCATAAAGATTAGTAACAATACAACTTAACTGGACATCTTCTGAGAAATTCACATGGTCAAATTCCACCAGGCCATTATTTATGCAGCTGCTCCTCACCTTCAGACCTTAGGTGATGTACCTTCAAAACATGTGAAAAGCTGACATGTGAAGCTAATTTTAAGTTAACTGCTTATTGGCTTTTAGTATTATGCCAAGTTATTTCAGAGAGAATTGAGATTTGCCACCTTGCCTGAAGGTTGATGAATCCTTTGACACACAATGAAAGCCTAAATTGAGTCACCAAGCACTATGTCTAATCTGTTTTAGATATATCAGAAGGAACTGATACCCCAAGATAACCCATGTTGACCCAGATAACTGCATTGAGCAAAACTTCGAGATTGGAGTATACGCAGATAGAATTACTGCACATCAGAAACAGATCACCTCAATCTAACCACTAAGCTCCACATTAGTTTCTGCCTATTCTCACCCTGTATTTCCCCCTCCATGGTGTGTGCATCAAGCTTCCTTGGAACACATCAATCTTCTGCACCAATCACTCCATGTGCAGTGCGTTCCACATCCTCACCATATTCTGGGTAAAGCAAAAGCTATTGACTTCACAAGTGAAAATCTATCATGTAAGTGTAAGCTATTTCAATCTGGACACAAGCAGCCCAAATTACAGCTTTTAAACATTCTCTTCACAACAGAAAATTTAAAAGAAAATACTGGAAACATGGAAAACAAAATGACATTTATTGGGAGACATGGAAAGAGAGAGGTTTTTTTAATGTTGCATATATAGATTGAATTGGTTATCTGGTTGAAACAAACAAAAATCTTTCCCATAAAAACTACTACTACACTCCATGCAATTCTATTAACTTTGGCAGTCTAAGGTTTATTGGAAACATAGAAAACAGGAAACTAGTAGTCCAAAGTAGTCTATTCCTTATCCTTAGACAGTGACCTCTAGTCCTGCACTCCCATCATCCAGAAAATCCTTCCTGCATCTACCCTGTCTAGTCCTGTTAGAATGTCATTAGTTTGATGTTCCTCTTCATTCTCCTGAATGCCAGTAAATATTATCCTAACCAATCCAACATATGTCAGTAATCCCTTCCCAGGATCAGCCTGGTAAACTTATGATCCCTCTATAGCCAGGACATCCTTCCTCAGATAAGGAGGCCAAAACAGCATACAATATGACAAATGTGATTTCACCAAATCCCTGTATAGTTGTAGTAAGAAACCTTTGCTCCTGTATTCAAATCAACTTGCTATGCAGGCCAACATACCATTTGCCTTTTTGACTGCCCACTATTCCTGCATGCTTACCTTTAGTGACTGGTACATGACGACACCTAAGTCTTGCTGCACAATTGCTCGATTAATAGGCAGATAACAATCTTCCTTCCTGTTTTTGCTACCAGTGGATAATCTCACATTTTCTACATTACCTGCATCTCCCAGTTTGCCCAAATCACATCGAAGCATCTCTGCACCCTCCCCATAGCTCACTCTCCCACCCTGCTTTGTGCCATCTGCAAATTGAGATGTTACATTTAGTTCAATCACCGAAGGGTCTGTTTCCCTGCTGTACATCCCTATGACTCTATATTAGAAGAACAATTATAAAGTTAGTGTTGCAAAGTGAGGATCAGATCCTCACCACTCCATCACCATACACAAGGCAAGTACAACATTGTCAGAGACTGATCAAGGACAGTGTCTTCAAGCGAAATCAAAAAGGTTTCAGTTATTCAGCAGGATCTTAGTAGATTTGCAACATCAGTAGCAGAAGACTAGTATGACATCAAATGCAGAATCCAACGCAGAATAAAATTTTATCCTTACAGTTATCTGCTCAAACTTGAAAATTATCCAGATGCCAAATCTGCTTTGAAATTGAAACAAAGAGGTGTCAAGAATAGGAGGACATCCAACTCCTTAAGCCTGTTCCACCAATCAATCTAAACCTTCACTCCTCCGTAATTTCACTCCATTGACCTGACTTTGCTCCATATCCCTATACCTGGTCAAAAAGAAAACTCTTGAAATCTGTAGCTCCTCTATGAGCTTGGGTTGATGGAAGGAGCATATATTATTTGCCACGTAAGTACTAACAATGACCATCTCCAAAAAGGGAAAATCTAACAGTTGTCAATTAGCTGGCATTGGTATCGCCATGGCTGAATCCCACACTAAAAGCATCCCAGGTGACACTACCAACCAGAAGTGAACTGGACTAGCCATATAAACAAGAGCAGGTCAGAGATAAAGAATTCTGCAGTGAGTAACTCACCTTCTGACTGGTGTCAGGTAGATGATGGACAGGCATTGGGGAGGTACACTTCATAAATACACTCAATTTGTCTGGACGAATGCAGTCCCAACACTATCAAGAAATTCAACACCATCCAGGACAACGTAGTGCACTTGATGGACACCCTTATTGCTTTGATCATTCACTCCTTTCTTCAAAAAAATGCACAATGGCCAGAGGGTGTACTGTTTAAGAGATGTTTTGTAGTAACTCACCAAGCACCCTTCAACAGCACCTTCCACCCACCATCTAGAAAGACAAGGGCAGCAGGCGCATGGAAACCTACCAACTGTAAGTCATACACAAATCTGACTCAGAACTATATCCTTACTCTGTCGTGAAGTCAAATTCTAGAACTCCTTTGTTCAAGCAATATGGGGTAAGGCTACAGCAGTTTAGGAACATGGCTCATCACCATCTCACAAAAACATTAGGATAGGTTACAAAATGTTGGCCCAGTCAGCAAGGCTCTTAGCTTGTGATTGAATACAATAAACAAGAAAAATCAGATGGAAAGGAGGTCAGTGAAAATCAGAGAAAGGGATGCAGTTACTGCTGTCCTCAGCTGAAGTAATGTGAAATGAAATTTTCACGGGCTGAATATTAAAATGGATTTAAGTGTTTGACCCAGTTTTAAGGTTTAACCAGCCTTTGAGAATGGGATACCTGATAAATTTGTGCTTTAAGTTACAGTAGCCAGTAAAATTTCCAAATCAAAAGTTAAGGCAAGGGTTTCCTTCATTGGAACAATTGTCGAGATCAGTCATCATGACAAAGATAAACTTTCAGGCACGTGAGGAGTAGTGTCTCACTGCTTATTCTTAAGACAAAGACAATTAGGGACCTTAGCAACACTGAACCAAAGCTTAGCAGCATAGTACAGAACCAAAGTTTTGGGCTACTTCAATACAGAATAATAAAGTGCAACTTCTCCAGCTTAAAGAGAGAAAAATCAAAGAAATGTTCAAATTTACAATTTTGTATTTTAAAATTCAGAACCATTTTAAATGGGGGACAACTTATTTAAGAAAGGCAATCCAAGACAATTAATTCAGTAATTTTTGTTGAAAAAATATTTCAACTCTGGCATGTTATTTATTTCTCTTAATTCAAACTACTGGATAATTTAGTGTTTCTTCACGAAAAAATATTTTGAAGTATCAGCAGTGGATAGGGTTCAAAGTTGTCAAAATTTGGAATGCGGTTCTTAAATATAACCATGAACTTGTCACCATGATATCTAAACAAATGGCAAAGACTAGTGTTTGAAGGGTTAAAAATACAGCTGCAAGGACACATTGTCAACACTGGAAACTAAAGCTGAATGCCGCAGTCGAGGAGTCACACGTAGGCAAGAGTAGAGAAATAGAAAATGCTTGCTCCTCCTCAATTGGAAACGTATATAAAAATAAAACTTGCAGTGAAACCATGGCCTTATAAAGGAATAAGATAATGATTCCAGCACCCCCACCCCTTCCCTCATCCTGAATATTCTTCTTGCAGCACACACTACAGGGAGGATTGTGTGCCAAATGGATGTTTTTAAGGGAAATACTATCCCTGGTTTTAGTTTGAATTATAGTTCAAGGTCCAATAAGAAAGGGAAAAATATAGTTTCATCTTTTTGAGCTGTTAACAGACCCCTACCGTTATAGAAATGTCTCACTTTCTACAGTTACAAAACCAACCTCAAGGAATATTTAATGGCTGTTTGGCATGGAACTATTCATACTTTCAGTACACTCGATTGGCCGTATGTCACGCAACTTTCTCTTTTGCAAATCAGACCCACATTCGGCAGCGTATGTTTTTTTTTTGGAAGAGTGAGCATGAGAGAGAGGGGGATAAACAGTCGACGTTAATGCTATGGGTCAGAAGTCGATATCACAGTGGGATTCATGAAACAAAAGCAGTGTAGGGATTTGTCAAGAGGAAATACTGTCAGAAAAGACGACTGAGAAATGGATGGAGTGATTCAATGTTAGGGGTTCAAGACACTTGGGAATGGGAGAATAAAAAGAAAGCACGCGTAATATTGAGTGGAAAACAAGCAAGCAGCCAACAACCACAGCAGGGAAGAGGACAGGGAAATGTCACATGGAATCATTGGAAAAAAGCAGTTGCAGCAGTAACGCACGCACAATCCATAACTACAAGAGTTAGTAATCAAACAGAACAGGCTCAGTTATATTTGAGGTCCAAACTCCTTTCCTATCAGTTCCAAATTATTCATCTTTTGTCTTTTGTTCCAAGCAGTAGGATAAAAGAAAAATCAAAAACTCAACAGCTCTTCAGGTGGCTGACAGCAGGCCCGAGAACATGCATCTGCATTCATAGGAACCAGAGGAGGCCATTCAACCCCTCTGGCCTGCTAAGCCATTCAACTCAATCATGGCTGATCCTTACTTCATTGTCATTCACCAACCTTTATACCTCAAGTTCAAACAATGTAACCCATTCAACTGTACAACTGCTACAGATCAAGCTGAACTCTTATAGCATGATTAAATAGGTTGTCGCACTTCAGAGTCAGGTGGTAGCGGCTTGAAATCCCACTCAAGAGACTTGGACATAAAGCTGTAAAAACTGGCACCTTCCAACACAGTACTGCAGAAGATAGTATTCCCAGGCAAAAAGTGTCAAAACAAGGTCCCACCTACCCATTTGAATGCTTCTTGAAGAAAAGCCTACAGCAGTAATAATGAATAAAGTGTTCTCCCCAATGTCCTGGCCAATATTTATCTCCAAATCAATAATTCAGACTATCTGGTCATTATCACATTGCTGTTTGCGCCTGATGTACACAAAATGGCTGCTAATCAGCTTTCTCAGAGACCAGAAATGGTAGCACACCTAATGGCAAATGTGTAGATTGGCTTTCCTGCACAATTATGTTCCTCATAGCTCATTACATATCAATGGGTGGGGAAAAGCACCAGACAATATAGTCAGACAGTTCTAGAGTCCACCAGGATCGGGCCACAAACATCCAGGCATCACATTTAAGAAATGTTTATTTCTCAACCTCACCAGAGATAGTGATCATTAGGTAAAGCTCACCACCAGTCATCTCTCCCTCTCTCTCATTAGAGAATCATCTATGGGCATCTGGAACTAAAGTGACATTCACCATTTCATAAACGTATAATGGTGTTGTATAAACCAATCCACAGAATTAATCAATCTCTGGCAAGCAGTTGGGTACGAGATCATTATCTTTAATCACTCACAATCCTGACTGATGAAGGAAGCCTGGTGGCTGGAGGTCAGTGTCCATGGGCACCTCAAGAGAACCTGGCTCCAATGCTGCAAGAAGATGAATGACAAGGCATGTGCTAATGTCTACACCATGCTTCATGATAGATAGCAATGAGAGTTATTGTTGCACTATTGCCATTGCAGAGCACGGTCTCCAGGAGTTAAATGCCAGGCATCTCCAGATACTTCATGCACAGCCAATACCTGCCACATCATTGTAGTTACCAAAGTAATATTTACTGGCACCGTGGTGGCACTGTCTCTCACATCATACAAGGTAAAACAACAGAGGAGCTATAGTACTCAGCTCATACACCATCAGTTCACTGACTTTGCATCACAATTAGATTTTCACCCCCAAAGGTTTGCATGGGACAAGGATTTGAGTTCATCCTGACATTATTTATCTGGGTAAAGTTAGCCACTTTCACTGCCTCATTTGGGCGGTTTTGTTGACCTGTTCAGGCTTCACTGTTAGCTAAAAGCCAGACTTCAAGAGCTGTTCAACATAGTAAGGCTTCACCCCTTACTTCAACACTAAGCATTTATACAATTAAACAGCTTGGTTATGCAGGAGCAACTGACCAAAGTAATAGTTTGTACTTCGAACTTGGAGGAATAATTCTTCCTTATCAGAATTGAGTTTGTGATCACACTTGCACCCCATTTCTGCCCAACACAATTGCATCATGAACTCAATTTCAGTTTGCTGTGGTGCTCTTGAGAATGTGTGACATGCTAATGAGTGCAAAATAAGCTCCTGACCACAAAAAAGGTCACACCCGACCACACCTGAAAGCTTTATAAAAAGTGTTTAACCTGTTGGGTCTCCCAATTATACCTCTCTGCCCAACCTTCTAAAAGCTCTGGGTAGGCTCAGATAATTCCAGCCAAGTTGCCATTTAAATAATAGCTATACGTCGAACTAACTCATCCCGTTTTGATCTCTGGAATTTTCAAACTAGTGGACTCTACCACCAAGAGAACAAGGGTAATAGACACATGACAACACCACAACCTCACCTCTAAACTGTGCATCATTACAACTTGGTACCATATCGTTGTTCCTTTACTTGTCACTGGGTCAAAGTCCTGGAACTCCATCCCTAACAACACTGTGGGTGCACCAACACCACATGGACTGGATCAGCAATTCAAGGCAAAGGAAGACAGCAAAAGATGGTCTCCAATCTCATCTCAATAATACATCTCACAGGATCATGCCCAATATATTTCCCCAAAATCAAAAATTTTGCTACATGATATTACCCACAAAAGTGGCATTTGATTTGAAACACTTACCTCTAAATTGTTTCGCAGAAAGAACTTAAAATCCCTCTTTTTGATGACTGTAGTCAGCCAGGAGGGTGATTACACACTCATTGAAGAGCCAGCTTCAAATCTGGAAACTATTAGAATTAAAACATACCTCTATCAGCTGCAAACACAGTAGATAACTTTATCCAAACAACTGGAGAATTAAGGGCAGCACAGTGGTTCAGTGGTTAGCACTGCTGCCTCACAGTACTGGGGACCCAGGTTCAATTGCAGCATCAGGCTCATATCCATGTGGAGTTTGCATGTTCTTCCCCATATCTGCATGGGTTTCCTTCCACAGACCAAAGATGTGCAGATTAGGTGGATTAGCTATGCTAAGTTATCCATAGTGTCCAGGGATGTGTAGGCTAGGTAGATTAGCCATGGGAAATGCAAAGTTACAGGGATGGGGTTGATGGTGTCTGGGTGGGATGCTCTTTGTCATCGGGTCGATGTAGACTCGATGGATTGAATGGCCTGCTTCCGTATTTTAGGGATTTATGATTTTATAATGAAGGACATTAAATTCCCACAAAGCAATGTACCTAGCAATCAGACAGCTCAGATTTGTGAACGAGAGGAATTGAATAATTCTCTTCAATTTGAACAGTTTCTCAATAACTCAATCCAAGTATTTTGTAATTGATCAATTTTGTAATCGTAGTGCTCTCATCTTGGAATTAGAGTGTTGCCTACAGACAAGTCTGACTACAGACACTTGGAGGCAAAGTTCAGACCAAGTCTCCCAGTGCAGGACTGAGGGAGTGCCACACTGTCAGCAATGCCAAACCAAAGCATTGACCACCTTCTTCAGTGGGTGTAAACAATCCCATTGTGAAAAAGAGCTGGAACATTTTCTTGGCTCTAAGTAGTATGCTGACCTACAGCATATTTGCATCAACTTATATTCAAACATTACGGTCAGTTTACATGTACAGATGCACCCCACAGTCTGCAATTCTTCAGACTCAAAGGCACCTAGGACAGAAAGGGATTAAAATTGATAGCATGTATTTATGCAGACTCTAATGAAGTATTTCACACAAGTGTCATCAAGCAAATTTGATACAGAGCCACATTGGGAGATAGGTCATCAAACGCCAGAAGCTTGGCCAAAGAGGTAGATTTTAAAACAGCATCGTAAATAAGAGACAGAAGCAGAGTTTTAAATGTGGGAGTTCCAGAGCACATGCATTGCTATCGATAGTGGAACAATTTTTTTTTAAATGAAAAAGGTGGGTGATACTTAAGAGGCCAGAAGTGGAAGAATGCAGAGATTGCAGAGGGTTATAGGGACGGGCAAAATCTCAGAGGGATTTGAAGACAAATTTGCAGAGGCATAAATAAGAACCAGCCAAGAATTAAAATATTAAAAAATTACAAGTAATTATCTATTAGAACTTCTGTTAGATGTGCTTCAGAAATGTTAAACTCTATAGTTGATCTACCTATCCTCCAGCTAAGTACTCAATAGCAACAAACCCCAATAGAAAGAAATAACCTAATGCCTTTCATACAGTATAAAAAAGGAGCCATGCTAGAGATGGAGAGACAGATTTCACATGACATTCAAGACTTAATGTACAGCCGGAGTTCAGCTTGTTACATTTTGGTTTTCCATATTTATTGATAGGAAATGCACTGCAGCTGTAACCAAACTAAATCATATCCATCAGGAGCTACACAGACTTATTCTTTCCTTTTGAAAGTACCTAAAAAATAAAAACAGCTTTTTTTGCAGGATTGATTTATTCCATAAGGATGGAGGTTAGGAGTGCTAGACAATTAAATAAATTCAACATGCACCTCTAGCACAAACAGATCAAAGCTCAACACATGAATGAATCAACTTGACAAAGACAATGTTTCCTCTTGCTTAGAAAATCCCAGACTTCAAAATTACATTGGGTAAAAACTTCAGAAATTCCATAGTTAGTGAGTTGTTATGCCTGTTGCTTAAAAATGTGTTGCTGGAAAAGCGCAGCAGATCAGGCAGCAAAGGAACAGGAGAATCGACGTTTCAGGCATAAGCCCTTCTTCTTATGCCCGAAACGTCGATTCTCCTGTTCCTTTGATGCTGCCTGGCCTGCTGCGCTTTTCCAGCAACAAATTTTTAAGCTCTGATCTTCAGCATCTGCAGTCCTCACTTTCTCCCTGTTATGCCTGTTGGTCAGTCTTTGCCTAAGTCTTCACAATTTCAAACATTTGACCAATTTATTGGTTCCCCTGTTCTCACACCATCAGGATAGACTTTAGCTGCATGAATTTCTTCTTCTTCACTAATGCTAGCTGCCTTTCTCAGCTCCATTTGCCTCTTGATGTCTCTCTCATCTCAAATCATTGCAGGTCAATATCAAATTCTATGGCATACAGGGCAGTACTACCAGACAAGATGCAAAATAAACTCCATGTGCATTTTCTGGTGATCACTAAAGATTCTATCGTGTAATTGGAAGAGCAGTATAGAAGCTTATCCTTACCCAATATGTGCCCTTTAACCAACATCAACAAAAACTCCCTGGCCATTATGACTACCAGTCCCTCACATTGTAGTTAAAAAAGTGATAGGGAGGAAGATGGTGTCTGCAAAGGAGACATAATTATTTAGCTTACCAGGAAAAGAATACTCAGCTGCTAGGGAGCCAGGAGAACTTGACTTTGCTTGAGATAACAAATTCTTGCAAATGAATGTGGATTCCCTAGTTTAAAGGATGCATAGGTCCAGAAGCTACTGTATGGGCATAAAACACATGAATGTTCTTGTGATGAGCAGTGTGTCAATTATTAAATTTAAATTGGAGAGGAGGTGCACAAAATGGGCATTGTTTGGTTAAAATATTCCAGAATATTTTAAATGTACATACAACAGAAATCAGTTATAACCTCGCCAGTTTGTAGAAATGCGTTTGAGACAATTCTAAGTTGTTAAATATCAAGTTGAATACTGCGATGCCTATGAAATGAATGTGGGCATGTTGTGGTTGCAAGTTTAATGGAGTGTTGATAATTGACAATATTGATGATATTTTTACTCTACTGTTGCTTCTAAAAGAGTCCAACTACTCCATATGGCAACATAAATGGAAGACAGTTACGACAACAACTACATTACTTATTAAATGATTTTGTGAAAATGAAACAGTAATCTTTGGGGAAAAAAAAGAGGAATCTCAAGGACCCTTAAAAAAATTTGATCCGCATGGTTTATGGTATACCAGTCACTAGCACAATGACATGCACCACACAATCCACAGTCCTACAGACTTCCCCACCACAAACTGCACCCAAGAACCTCCTTTCCCACCACCCAAGGCAAATGTCATATAATGGGTATATTCAGGGAATAGAACCTGATGATTTGGTGCTCGTCAGATCCTATATTTTTACTGCTCATAAATATTGTTTACCAATGCAATGTTAATGAAGATACATAAACAGAGCTAAGGTTGGTGGCATATAGAAGATTGCTTCCTGTTAACTAGCCAGAGGCATAAATGAGTCGTTTTCAGGCTGGCAAGATGTCACTTCGTGTTCCACAGGGGTCAGTGTTGGAGCCTCAACTCTTTACAATTTATATGAATAAATTCAGAAAATGAGATAAAAGGTATGGAAGGTGAATTTGGTGATGATACAAAGATAGGTAGGAAAGGGAGTTGAGAAAAGAACATAAGGGTCCCTACAAAGGGATACAGATTGGGTTAACTTAATGGGCAAATATTTGACAAGTGGAGGTTTTTTTCCATTCATTCAAGGGATGACAACATCTCTGGCTAAGCCAACATTTATTGCTCATCCCTAATTGCCCAGAGGGCAGTTAAGAGTCAACCATATTTCTGTGGGTCTGGAGTCACATGTAGGCCAGACCAGGTAAGGATGAATGTTTCTTTCTTTAAAGTGAACCAGATTTGTTAGAAAAAACCTTCGACAATGGATTTGTGGCCATTAGATTCTTTATTCCAGATATTTATTAAATTCAAATTCCACCATCTGCCATGGCTGAATTTGAACCCAGGTCCCCAGAACGCTACCTGGATCTCTGAATTAACAGTCCAGCGATAATACCATTAGGCCATCACCTCCCCTTATTGTGGGAGGATGTGAAATTATCCATTTTGACAATAAAAAAAGAAGTGGTGAGAGATCAAAGAGCGTTAAGCAGAGAGATCGGACGTTCTCTTGAATGAATCACAGGAAGTTAGTATGCAGGTACAGCAAGTCAGCAGAAAGCTAATATGAGTTATTGAGAGGGGGGAACTGAATGCAAGAGTAGACAGCTCATGCTCCATATTTGTATCCAGAGTACTGAGTACAGGACTGGTCACTGCTTTTCAGAAACAGTTCAGTTCAGACTAGACGAACACCTGGAGTGAGCTGATTGCCTTATGAGGAAAGGTTAGATAGGCTTGGTTGACATCCTCTAGAGTTTAAAAGAGTCAGAGGGATGCAAGACCCTCAGGAGCTAGACTGAGTGGAGTCGAAAAAATGTTTCCACTTGTGGGAGAATCAAACTCTAATTTAAGACAGGGGATGAGGAAGAAATAAAATTGATGGGTTGAATGCCTTCGGAATTCCCTACTTCAAAAAGGAAGTGGATGCAGAATTTTTAGCCAACTCTGCCTTAAAAGCATTTAGATTCTTGATTACCAAGGGATTGAAAAATTATTGGGGATATGCTGAATATAGAGTCAAGGTTTTAAAAAAAAAATCAGTACAGCCATGATCTTATTGAATGGCAGGAGTAAGCATGAAGATCAGAGTGGCCTACCCTTGTTCTTTGTTTATATGTGGCAGTCCTTGACACAGGGAATAGAAGCAATTGGTTATATTGCAGCTCTGGCATGGGAACAACTCATGCAGATTACTCAGCAAGAAGTTATGTTAACTCGTGATTGAATTCATCAGAAAAATTTGCACTGCATTTGTTTGCCAAAACATGGACAGTGAGCATCCAAAATGTATAATTGGTTTCCGTGCTTAATTATTAAATGCAGAGTTTTTGCACCCCATTGCTGTCTGAAGGCCTTTAGTCAGGGAGGAGTAAGATTATTCTTTTTACTTTGTCACACTTGAAATAAGCTAAATAGATTTTGTTCTTTGATGCATTTTATATATTTTTCATACAGTTTTTAAAAAATTATTTAAAATCCTTTCAAGACAACTCTGCAGCCAGCGCAGTATTTATCCAAACCACTGTTTTCTGCTGTATTCAATCCCATTCTCTCCCCCCCCCCCCCCCCCTCCGCTCCGCTCCACCACCACTATTAATGTTTGGGTTGAGCATTTCAGCTTTGCAACAGAAAGACCATTCGGCCCAACTGCTCCATGCTATGGTTTATGAATCATGCAGTACAGAAGAGGTCTTTGCACAAACAAACAAAGCTACTAAAGCTATACTAGCTCTCCTGCTCCTCTCCTTCCCACTGTGCTGCATCTGACCAAAATATTTTTCATTCCTTTCTCCTGACTGTACTTCCCCAACCTCCCTTTAAATGTATCAACCGTGTTATTCACCTCAACCACTCCATTTATTAGCAAGAATCACATCCTCACCACATTAATTTAAATGATTCAGTAGTAGAATTGAGGGGCAAATGACTTTGAATGTACTGGAGATAAATATAAATGAGAATTCCAGGAACGCTTAGTTCAGTTGCTTGCTGGTTTCCGTGACTTTGGGAAAGGACAATTTGACAATGTCAAGAACTTAAGACTTCAAATAAAATAGTATTTTGCCCATCAACGACATTTACCTCTAAACCTTGGTCTTGATCTCATTCTCAAATCGGGAAAAGTTTCTAACCATACAGACATAACTCTAAAAGAATAGTTCTATTTTATGCCAATTTCCAAATCCAAGTTCCAAGGCAAAGCCTGAATCCAGAATTCATTCTTCAGAACAGCTTGTTAAACACAAAGACAAAGAAAACTTAAACAGTTGATTTGATTTGCTTCTTACTGACATGTTTTTTTTAAAAACTGATCAATGTAATGATTTCTTATTATACCACCAATGTCAGTTTACCCAAATGCTATCTCTAAAAAGTACAGTCAATTCCTGGGCTTCAATGTTTGACACAGTGAATTGGGAGAAAGTGAGGACTGCAGATGCTGGAGATCAGAGCTGAAAAAGTGTGTTGCTGGAAAAGCGCAGCAGGTCAGGCAGCATCCAAGGACCAGGAGAATTGATGTTTCGGGCATAAGCTCGAACCGTCGATTCTCCTGCTCCTTGGATGCTGCCTGACCTGCTGCGCTTTTCCAGCAACACATTTTTCACATCAGCGGTTGAAATATTTTTCTACTTTATCAGACATAATAGAATTCTATGTTTCATATTCTCTTGATCAACTCTCCCTCCAACCTTAGCTTGCCTCTAAATCACAACATTGCAGGTTCCAGACTCTCTGGGTTTATGACAGAACTTAATGGCTGCTAATCTGGATTTGTTAAATTTGTGCTGACTTTCATTCCTAATTACTCAGGAAATCTTCATGGCATGTTTTTCTGTATTGGGCACGCCTGAGTCGACAAACCATAACTCTGAACACCGCTTAAACATTTAAGGGGTCTGCTGTGTCCCAATTTAAGCTCAGGAACTTGCTGGCTGACTGTTACAGCACTATTTCATGCTTTAAGATAGTTTAATGATCAAACACTTGTCAGCAATCGATTATGGGTTAGTTTATTCATAATTCACAGTTTTAAAGCAGATATTGCAGCAAACCCTTCTGTGCGTGTGCAGATTACAAGCCTAAAGGCAGACTAACAACTAGGTAGATTCATAACATTGCATACACAGCACCCATGTTTGGAAGGCTGTAATATGCCTAATAAAAAAGAAAGTTCTGCTCCTCAAGCTTCCTATAAAACAAAGATTCTAAGAGACAGCGGAGATGGAAATAGGAGGCATGTAGTAACGCAAAGATGTAAACAGTAATACTGCCAGCATCCAGTATCAATATCCCACCAGTAAATACACGACTGCCTGATGCAAGAAGTCTCTGTTTTACAGGGAGCAGAATATAGGTAGGTTTTAGATTGACATCAGCTTGAACTTGGACTATGCATGGAATGTCATCTACTGACCAATTTCTGTTACCCATTCAGGAGGTTGATGTATTGTAGTGAAGAGCTAAGATTTCAGCAGAAGCACAGGCTGAAACTTATTTAACACCATAAACAAGACACAAAGCTCAAGACTACCTCTCACGAATATACAGAACTTTAAGTAACAGAAGAATCCTTTTGCTTATTTGTACATGGGTACGTTTGGACAATTGAGGAGTTAACGCAGTAGTTAAGGGGGAAAGCATGGTGAGATGTAGGCAGTAAGTTGGAATAAGGAGTATAGAGGGCGAGTACTGAGCCTTGGGTGGTATGCAAAGGGGAGCGGCGAGCAAGTGGTATGAGAGGAGTGGGACATTCACATTTTAATATTTTTAAATTTTGACTACAGTCTTGGAACTCTCCCACCGTGGTTTAATGTACTTCCATCGAGTAGAAGGTACAAAAAAGTTTGAAAACACATACCAACAGATTCAAGAATAGCTTCTTCCATGTTAGCAGACTTATGAACTGTCCTCTCATAAGAGTTGACCTTGCTCTGCACCTTCCTTATTGCTGTAATTTTTTGCATTCTGTTCTGTTACCCTGATTTATTTATGTAAGGTATGATTTGTCTGGTTTGCAGTATCTCAGTACACGTGACAATAATAAATAAAATAATTTGCAGCAGCCTTCATGGCTCAAATAGGACATTCAGCAGAAACACAAAATAAGGTTCAAAAAGTCCCAAATTTGGGACCATCCAGAGGTTGAACACAAGCCTCAATGTAAAAGAATTCTAAAAGGGGTGATGATAGACACACTCTTGGCAGCCATGACAGATACATGGAATTGGGGCACTACAAAAGGGAACACCACAGGAACGCATTGGGCATGACCTACCAGTGTTTCAGTTATGATTCTAATGCCACTATGCAATAAGGTGTCAGAAGTTTGAAGTGATGCTCAATACAGAAGGTTCAGAAAGGGAAGAAGGGGAGAGCAATCAGGGAGAAGAAAGCATCGAAAAAAAAAATTCACAGGAGGAAGGGTTTTGCTAGCTGGGCTAGCAATAATTGCACTAAGTGTCTGACAGAAAGTGGTGGTGGGGCCCTTCTCGAATTACAACAGTCCACGTGTGGAGGTATACCTTCAATGCCATTAGGGGTTTCAGGATTTAAGGGCACTAAAGGAATGGTGATGTACTTGCAAGCCAAGATGGTGAGTGGTTTGGACAGGAACCTGTAGGGCAGTGGGATTCCCTTATATCTGTTTGCTCTTCTCCTTCTAGATGGTAGTGTTCAAATATCTGGAACTTTCAAAGGCATCTTGGTGAATTTCTGTGATGTATCTTGTAGATGGTGCCCACTACTGCTACTATGTTTGTGTGGAAAATAATTGTCTGTAGATACAGGGGCCAAGTGGGCTACTTTGTCCTGGACAGTGAGTTTACCTTGCGAAGTTCTTCTTACTGGGACCCTCTGAACTGGTATGTTCATATGTTACAGATAATATCTAACTATCAGACCAGATCATCAGATCAGTCTTCTTGGGAGTCAACCCAAGGAAAGAGGAGGTCAGGTGGTGTCCCTGGCCAAGCACTCAGATCCTGCATAGACCAATTAGCAGAAGTATTCACCCACATCTTCAGCCTCTCCCTCCTACAAGCTGAAGTCTCCACCTGCTTCAAGATGACCACCATCATTCCCGTATCTGAGAAAGCACATGCAATGTGCTTTAATCACTACTGCCCAGCTGCTCTACCCTCAATAATCAAAGTGCTTTGAGAGGCTGGTCATGACCCACATCAGCTCCCGTCTCCCAGCCTGCCTCAATCCCTACAATTTGTCGAACATCATAACAGGTCTACAGCAAATGCCATCTCCCTAGCCCTGCACTCATCGCTGGAACATCTGGACAACAAGGACACCTACATCAGACTCCTGCTCATCGACCCTCATCACCATTATCCCCTCCAGACTGATCTCAAAACTCCTATGACCTTTGTCTCAGCTCTGCCGTCTGCAACTGGATCCTCCACTTTGACCCACAGATCACAATCAATGAAGGTGGTAACTGCACCTCCTGCACAATAACACAACACTGGAGCCCCAAAGGATGCATTTTCAGCTCCTTGCTGTACTCCCTGTACATCCACAACTGTTGCCAAATTCCAAACAAATGGCATCTACAAGTTTGCTGACGACACCACCGTAGCAGGACAGATATCTATCAAGTCAGAATACAGGAAGGAGATGGAGGGCTTGGTGACATGGTGCAACATGAACAACCTCTCTCTCAATGTCAGCAAAACCAAAGAACTAATCATTAACTTCAGAGAGGGAGGAAGACATGTCCCCATCTACAATTTCAGTGCTGAAGTTGAGAGGGTGGAGAGTGTCAAGTTCCGAGGTGTGATGATAGCCGACAATCTGTCCTGGACCTCCCATGTAGTTGCGACGGTCAAGGCAACACAATAATGCCTCCTCTTCCTCAGGAAATTTGGCATGTCCACAAGGACCCTCACCAACTTCTACAGATACACCATAGAAAGCACAGTCTGGGCGCATAACGGCTTAGTATAGCAACTGCTCTGCCCAGGACTAAGAAACTACAGAAGGTTCTGTGCACAGCCCGGATCAAGGAAGCCAACCTTCCATCCATGGACTCCATTTACACAACTGGTTTCTGCGGAAAGGCTGCTAATAAAGACCCATCACACCCCGGTAATGATCCCCTATAAACTCTTCCGTCAGACACAAGTTACAGAATCTTGAAAATGCACCAGCAGCTTCAGGAACAGCTTCTGCCCTGCTATTATTAGGTTGATGAATGGACTCACTTCAAATAATGCTGGTTCTCCCTAGCACACACCCTGTATGATGCAAGTTGTATGCCTCTCTAGTTATTTTTTCCACCCTGTGATCTGTATGTCCTTGCTTACTATGATCTGCCTGTACTGCTTGCAAACAAAGCTTTTCACTGTGCATAGGTACATATAACAAATCAGATACCAGACAATTTTGGGAAGATTACAGACAATAAGGACTTCACTATCTTCTCAGTTGAGGTGACAGCATGGTGATATACACTTGGGAGGGAGGTGCCCTGGGAGTTCTCCGCATAGACTCCAGACCCCCAAATGATGTTTCGGGTCCAACATAGGTAAGGAAGCTTCCTGCTGATGACCCAAATTAGCAAAAGACCTGAAGATAGGAGATAAGGAAAAATCTTGACTTATACTTTGTAGATCTAAAAAAAAAGATTCAGCTAGAGTTCAATAAAGTGAGAGCAAGAGTGTGTTTATGGACACAATAACAGAAATAGGTAAGGGACACAAGCTAAATTCCTTAAAATGACAATTGTTCAGGTAGGTGGAGTAGTTTGCCAATAAATGATTTTAAAAATGTATCAAAATAAACATTAGCAGTGACAAACACAGCAGAAAGTCTCTTTCATAACAGAATGTATATAAGAAGGTACGCAGCAATAGATTACATGACAACCAATCTTGAATCAGTTATGTCTTTCACAAAATCTTAGCGCATCAAGCAATTTGTAAACTAACATCTACCCTGGCATGGCAGCCCATGCAAATACTCAGGGTTGTAGTCCATATCAACTCTTTATTGGACAGAAATGTAAAAATTAATTCCCAAGCATGGGAAGGGGTGACTGTAAGCTCCAGTTTTTGAGCATTTGAATGTCCAGCATGCAGGAAGGAGGACATTCATTAGGGTGGGGATTTCAGTGTAAATTTGGTTAGCATTACAGCATAACACAAGGCCATCTGATATAAATTTTAATTCAGGGAACATGGTATTTAACAAAAGCAAAAAGATTACAAAGATCCAGGTAAAATTATTGACACTGATAATATATTTACAGAATTAGAACAGATAATGTAGAGTTCCTTATCACTATCTCACATGCACATATATTGGATAATTACAAGAAGCATGTTATGGCAAATGAAGGGCTGACTAAATATGGACATATAGTCCTATCCTGTGTGTTAGTATCAATTTCTCATGGACAACTGCTGCAAGTTCAGACTAAAATTACATACAGAAGGGGCCAATGGACAGAGGGATTCCACCATTATTAGGAGAGCAGGGAAAGCCATTAGCAAAGACAGGTATTAGTTAAATATACAAGATCAGGGATAGAATACAAAAATCTATGGAGGAAGCCAAGATGTGGAAGGTCAGAAAACACAGCAATGGTTCTTGTCCTGAACATGTTCATTCAACAAAAGGTGTTGTCGATGAAAGGAGAGGAAGCGACCTTACTTGTGTGAAAAAAAATGCTGTAAAGAAGGATTTCAGAAATGAAATGGGTTGCCACAAGTCACATTTATTGTTTTGCTTTGTAAAACAAGTCACTTGCCCCAAGAAATTATTAGATGTCAAAACAGATGTCTTGTGCACGGCTTGCCTTCATTGTTCAGTCCTGAGTATAGGAGTTGGGAAGTCATGCTGAGTTTGTACAAGTGAGGTCTCTTCTGGAATTGTATGCCCAGTTGTCGGTAGGATATTATTAAGCTGGAGGGGGTTCAGAAGAGATTTACCAGGTTGTTGCTGTGTATGGAAGGTTTGTGTTAGAAAGATAAGCTTAGACTTTTTCCCACTGGAGCATAGGAGGTTGAGGGGCAACCTTATAAAATAATGAGGGGTATATGGTAGATGTCTTATCCCCGAGATAGGGCATTTCAAGACTAGGGGCACATTTTTAAAGGTGAAAGGAGAGATATTTTTCTTTTAAAAAAAAAGACACGGAGGCAATTATTTTTTAAAAAACAGAGGGTAGTTCATAAGTGGAATGAACTTCGACAGAAAGTGGTGAATGCTAGTACAATTAAAACATTTAAAAGACATTTGGATAAGTATATGAATAGGAAAGGCTTGGAGGGATATAGGCCAGGAGCAGGCAGGTGGGATTAGTTTTATTTGAGATCACAGTCAGCAAGGACTGGTTGGACTGAAGGGTCCATGCTGTACGACTATGACTCTATTGTTTGTTTGGATTGCTCAATAATTGAAAGGATCTAGAACATGAAATTCTTATAACTAAGAATGGTTTGTATATTTCCAATATTTTAAAAAGGGGACATCTGTTAATATAGCACGTACTTAAGGAAATAGGTGTTCAGTGTTAGTATCTAAATATATAAAAAGGGAGAATAACATATCTGAAAAGGTTAATTAGAAAAAGAGATTCTATTAAAAAAATTGAAAATATGAAGGGAGAACGAGGGCCCTCTTGTCATACAGTGGTAGTGTCTCTACCCCTGATCTGAGGGGCCCAGAATCAAGTGCCACCTTATCCAGAAGTGTGTAATAACATCCAAGAGATGATTAGAAAAGTAGGTTTAATAAAAAAAGAGTAGCCCTTTGAGAGGGAACATGCAGTATCCATCAATGCTGCCATTGCCTTGAGAGAGAGGGGAGCACCGTGGGGAATAGAGTGCTTTATTTCCCCTTCCAACTCCATTTTGATTCCATCCCTTCCCTTTCTCCTGACTTCCCCCTCACTTTTAAATGGTTTGGATTGCCCCATAACAGATTGTGTGTGTAAACCTTCAATCGGCTACATTGGTGTTTTTACTGGCGGTGGTTATTGGTTTTTAACAAAAAAAAAGCAAAAATAAAACAAGTCGTGATGATTTTGGTGGTGGAAAGGTTGCTCAGTTGTGCAGAAGGGTACTTCAAAGTTAAAAATGTGGAGAATAGCTAGGACTGGGAGAGAGAACAGTTGCAATGGGAGAGTCAATAAGCCCTCTGCAAAATGACTATCTCAGACTTCCTGTTTGATCAGCCTAGTATCTATTAATGTAGCATACATCTGACTCCACACCCAGAGCAATGTGGCTGACTTTTAACTGCCCTCTGAAGTGGATTAACAGCCCATACAGTTCAAGGAAATTGGGATAGCAACAAATGCTGGCCTTGGAATTGAAGCCTACATCCCATGCAAGAATATCAAGAAAATCTGACAGCTCATTTATGCTAGAAAGGAGAAAAAGGAGAGGATGTAGTTCAGCCTTGGATTTGAAGTACCTGGAAATGAATCCTTATAAAGTACTTTGCAGGAGCGGAATTAAAGCAGATAGTAGCAGAGGATGGACATAAATATTGCCAACTATTTCATCAGTTGGAAAAGTGATTATCTCCTTAGGCAAAACTTGGAGATTGAGCCAAAAATTTATCAACATCACATCCAATTCTGCTGGTATGAAGGTAGGCAAGAATACCTTGTCATTAAACTATAGCCAGACTTGAAACAAGTGTTTAAACAATTAAGACTCCAAGAAAAGTGAAAATATATGTGTATCAGATAGAGCATGTTCAAGAACCTGGAGTCAGGGAGAAGTCCCTGGTTCAAGTCCCATCCCCTCCCCTCCAGAGGAGGGTAATAACATCGCTGAATAGGCTGATTAGGAAGCATCTCCTTTTTAAATGGGATTTGTATTTTGCCAGAAAAAAAAAAAATTCTAAGAGGAACAACACAGCAAGCCCTAGACAAGTTACAATAGTCAATCAATAACTTAGTGTTAAATAGAATTAGTTTTTCTGTGCCTGAAAGCTTGGCTGCAATCATAAATAATCTCGTGCAGAAGGAGGCCATTCCAGCCATTGAGTTTGTGCCAGCTTTCCAGTTAACCACATTCTGCAACCATGTGTTATTTCCCTTCAAGTACTTAAAGGGAAGGTACTACTGAATTGCTTTCCATTTGTTATCCAGATCAGGCACACACTGGTTCTGGTACCAATTTTCTTAAATCCTCTGGTTACCGACTCTACTTAAAATTGTATGGTTAATTGACTCTATCCAAACACTACATGCATTTTTAGACTGCTATTAGCCCCCACCCCTTACCCATTTCTGCTCCAAGGAGTATCAGCTTCCCAAATACCTGAAGTTCTCCTATCAGTCTGGTAAATCCCCTTTGCTCCACAACCAAAGCTTCAATATTTCTGAAACTGGGGCTCTCAGATTGGGCTCCACAGACCCAGCTGAGACCTCAGCAACTTATAGAAGGATGTGCAATTCTCAGACATCAAACAATCACTCTATTCCCTATAAAACTCCAGCCCTTGATGGAGAATTATAATTGGGAAAAGCTTTCTTTTGACAGTTGGGCATATAGTCTGCGGTCAGACAGTGGGAGGATAGCCCAAAAAAAAAAAAAGGAGAATCCTTTGGTGGAATGCAGTTAGCCCCAGAACTCACTCTCATTCAAGTACACAATCATGGAGGTTTTTTGCATCTTTGGAAGTACCATTTGGCTGCAAACCTCATGTGAAATGAGTTCATGCCATCTCAACCTCATGGGGAGGGGGGAGTGTGGAAGAGAAGGAGTAACAGCATACCACCCACCTCCCGCACCCCACATGACTTCTGCCACAGCCCTCCTGAACCCCATCACTCTGCACATCAAGCTTGTTCCAAAAAACCACAGAAGGTACAATGGGTGCAGATACAAGCTCAAAATATAGGTTTACTTACTCTCCAGCTAAATAGAAGTGCCCAAAGTGAACACATCTAAAATAAGGTGGTGGTTACCACAGTCTGTACAGTACTCAGATTTGACCTTTTCCCAAATGAGCCACAGTTTCTGGTTTTTACAGTTTCTTGATATGGTTACTGCCTCAATTAGACCCAAACAGCATGAACAGCAGACCAGGTTCTTAGTTCTCTGGTCGTTCAATTTATATTTATAGCTCTTTTAACCAATTAAAAAAAAGTATTTTTGCTCTCCCATTTGGAAACTCTCATTTTGTTCAATAAAGATTAATCGAAATATGTTTTGCTAAGCAGCTCTCAAGTCAGAAGTCTTCAACCAGTTGTGCTTGAATTAAAAAACTTCAAACTGCATAAAACAAAACAGTTTGCAGAGTCGATTAAGGCATCAAAGAGTCATTAAGGATGAGAAATTTGAGCTTAAAAGCAAATGTTAATTAATGGATATGTAATTAGAAATGGGAGGATGGCTAATTATCAGTGTATCAACCACGTCAAACTTAACATTGATCTGTCTTGGCTATTATTAGCATAGAGGTTTTGGTTTTTATGCCCACGGGGTCTAAAGAAATTGGTACAAAAAGTCTACAACTTCTGGGTTCAGAATTTTCATTAATCTCTAAAAACTTATCAAGCCGCTCTTCCATTACACTCATTGTAACGAAACAATTGCTTACACACCAAGTCAAGAATTCACAAAAATTAGTTGCTTTGACTTGTTGCAGTGCTTCTTGTAGATGGTGCTCACTGCTGCCACTATCCCCACGGGGAGTGAAGGAATTGTTGAAGCTGGTGAAATTGGGTGCTTATTTACTGGATTGCTTTGTTCTGTACGGAGGTGAGCTAGAGTGCTGCTAGAGTTGCGCTCATCCAGGAAAAAAAGAAGTATTCCATCAGTCTCTGGACTTCTGGCTTGTAAATGGTGCAGAGGCTTTGGAGAGGATGAGAGTTCCTTTTACTCCAGCATCTGACATGCCCTTGAGCCCACATAGGTGGTCAAATTCAATGTCTGGTTGATACTCGTAGTGGCAATGTAGTGATAGCAATGCCATTGAATGTCAAGGGGAGATGGCTCAAATCTCGAGATGGTCCTTAGTTGACACTTGCATGGCATGAATGTGGGCACCAGAACAGAAGGTGATGAGTGGGACTGATTTGAAATGAAAGGAGAGATCTGGAGTGAGAGAGAGATGAAAAAAAAAAGAACAAACTGCAAAGTCAGCAAATTAAACTCACTACCCTTAGTTCTTTAAATGCTGTGTTCCTCAATGCCTATTGCAAGTTTATTTCACTAGCTAGCGAATTTTGAGAAGATTTGTAGCTCAGGTTGAGGTTCTGGATGATTTCACTAGTCAAGGTCTTAATTGCGTTACAAAGGTGTAGAGGTATACTATACCTTAGAGTTGAAAAGCTAGCAGAACTACATGACACAGCACCAAGTGTTCTAAACAAGGTAACATTTGGTCAAACAACTAGCTGTGTTGCCTGGATACAAAAACAAATTCAGCCAGTTTAAATTTTGTCCCAAGATATCAAACTCCAATCAAGACTGACTTTAGTATTTTGACCATATTAAAACCAATGAAATGATTCAATATTTTGGGGTATAAGTATCCAATATTCTTAACAGTTACCCAGAACGGCAAAGAGCAGCCAAGCACCCACAGCTAGAGAGAGACTGCTTACAGAAACATCTGCTCTCAAAAGGCACCTTTATCTATCAATGACCTGTGAAACAGAATCCCTAAGAAGAAGAAACAAGACAGAGGAAAATCTACAGAGGACACTCAGCTGAGTTGACTGGTTTTGAAATGTGATTTTTTTTTGTTGTCAATCATAATGGAGTTTTTTTTTTAAATCAGACCAGTATTATAGAGGGGAAGGTAAAAGATTTGTTTAGAGAAAGGAGTTGTAAATAGTTGTTAATTATTCTGTTACTCTTAAGAAGTTGTTAATTTTTACTTTAAATAGTGACTTTGGGATAGTTCTTTGCCTCTCAAATCTTCACAGATTACAGCATGGGGTGAATCTTTTCTGTGCTGCTGGATTAAATTAGCAGAGGGGTTTGCCCTATGTCGTAACAATTGTAACTTCAGCCCCTAATCCTGGTTAGGAAAGTGTATTTGGAGGGGTGACAGTGTAATGGTAATGTCACTGAATGTTTAACCCTGCAGGGAACATAGATTCAAATCTCACCAGAACGGCAGATGGCAAAACTTAGGAATTCTTGTGGTCCCCTTGCCTCTGTACCAAAAGGTCTGGGCTTATGTCCCACCCCCTCTAGAGGTGGGGGTCATAACATCTCTGAACTGGGTGATTAAAAAATAATTTTGCCAACAGCCATGTTCATAAAGAAACACCAGAGCTCCAGTGATCTAAGCAGCTTAATAGACTCTAGCCTGGTTACTAACTGGATGGGAAACCCAGGTATCATAGACTATAGTCATCTTGTGGTGCAGTGGTAATGTCTGTCTCTGGACCAGAAGGTCTGGGTTCAAATCCTACCAAAATTAATTACAATGTATTAGCAAAGATGGTTTCAACAGAAGTGACCATTAAGCTGCTAGGTTTTTTGTTAAAAAACAAATTCAACTGTTTCAATAATGCCCATTCAGGAATGAAGCTGGTTTTCCATTTCCCCAGTCTGACAAACTTGCAAATCCAGTCTCAGACTGATGAGTAACCTGTAACTTCCCAAACTGACCCAGCGAGTCTCCCATTGAGCTGCATTAAATCACTACAATCAGTGATTCAAGGCAGTGCATCACCTTCTCTGGCAATTGAGCTTGGTAATAAATGCCACCAAAAACACACTTTTTTAAAAAAAAAATGTGGGATAAGAAAAGTGGAAAGTTAGATGTAAACAAATCAGAGTTGCAACATGTGGATAAACAGACCACCCACTATAACTGGCCTGCATCTGACATTGAACCTTCATTAGGGATTTATACTCTATAACTAACCATCCCAAGCATGAACGAGTTAGGTAGGTTAGTGTGGGGTGGCGAACAGCAGGGTCTGTGGGGTCACAGGTTTCACCAGTGCATTTAAAATGGGGGAAAATGTGAAGTTATTAGGTCAATTGGAATCCTATATTAAATAGGGGCTTCGAATGGAGACTGGGGAAACTTGTGATGAAGATTTATAGTAAGAACCAGAATTCTAAATTAGAGGAAAATGTGTTTTGGATTTTCAGTATGTATAGGTGACTTGATTTGTTAAGGGCTAACTTTTTTTAAAAATAAAAGTCATGTTTTAAAACAGCACCTTCAAGAAATCTTGAAACTTATAGATAAAGGTACCTAATGAGATAATTGTTGAAATATTTACTAGTTTAACTATTTATAATCGAGAGATAAAAATAGAGATAGACCATAAGCAGATCCAATTCAGAAAAGAAAACATTCGTAACAGAAGTGCAGTTTAGTTTTGGCAGACTCCAGGCTGTCTAGAACTAGAAAGTCTTAATCCACTTTTGTAGACCAAATATAAAAGACTGCGAAGGTCTTAGTTTTATTTAAAAAAAACCTCAGTGAATTAATTTATCTATGCGTCGGAGGGGCAGAAATGGAAAGAATTACACCTAATGAATGTGTAAATAACTGCCAAAAGGAAATGTTTTCAACTTCCTCAGCTAATTAAGAAATTAAAAAGAGGGAAGGTGTGTGAAAACCATCACTGAGATTGAGAGTCTGTCAAGGATATTGCAGGGAAACAAAAAAAAAGTGTTGAATTTTCCTTTACGCCATTTGCAATAAGATTTTTCCAAACAGTTACATATTAAACAGATACATGCCCATAGCTTTTGATTTTCTCGGTCTTAAACCTGTCCTCTCGTTAAAAGTACATTGGCAGCCTCTTTTCAATGTAATACGGGAACCAATTTGCAAAAGCAAGACTTCAGGTCTTTATAGCCAGGTTTGACTCTGATCTGGCTTGTGCAGTATTACAATCGACAGTGAGCATAGCCATTCGTAGACAGTCAGACATCGAAAGGTCACATTGCAAGACTTTGGATCAAGAGCTGGAAAGTGGGGCTAAGCTGGATGACGACTTAAGTTTGAAGGCCCCCCCCACAGAGATTGCTTGGTATGTAGGACTGCTGCCACAAACCCCTTTAAGCAGAGTTCATAAATTCAGAAACAGGCCAAAAAGGGGTGCCGAAAGTACAGAAGTGGCAACTTGATGGTTTCAATAGTCTGTTTTGGCTCTGGAGCCATTTACAATTTTTGTACATTAGTGACAGCTTAAGGACAAATAAATGGTGAAGTTTCAGTGTAACACGTTTATAGCCGACAATAAAACAGAGAAGTCACAAGTTTGAGTGTGACAGGCAATATGGACAGATTCAAGATTGTGGTGCTGGAAGAGCACAGCAGGTCAGGCAGCATCTGAGGAGCAGGAAAATCAATGGTTCCTGATGAAGGGCTTTTGCCCAAAACAAATCAGGTAATATGGACAGTGCTTTAAAATGTTTTCTCCATCTTTTAAGCTCTGGCTTCTAGTTCTTTCACAGTCTAAACAATTTTGCTCTGAATCCACATGTCAATATAAGCAATGAGCACCAACCAATTATCAGATTTTCAATTAAAGGTAGAATAATTGAATGCTATAGTCAGCACCTACTCTCCAGCATCTGCAGCCCTCACTTTCTCCTCAGTATCTAATCTATCTTATAATGGACAATGAAACCCTGACAACCAACCATAGAGATCTACTGATCCAGAAAAGGTGGACTCCAGAGTAGATTAATTAATACAGTTTACAATCATCATGAAAGTTCCTCCTTTTAGGTTTGTGTGAAACTAATATTGGCAACTGAATCTGGAAAGAAGTTGGCCAGTGTGTGTGCAATTTGAAGCCCATTTTTCTTGTTTTAATGTCAAACTTTTGAAAATTTGCTTTCTATGAATTTCCTACAGTTGTGGCTTCCATATTCTCACCACCAGCTCTCCCCAACCCCATAACATGGCCATGTTTACAGCATTTGATTAGATTCCCTACAGTGTGGAAACAGGCCCTTCAGCCCAACCAGTCCACACTGACCCTCTGAAGAGCAACTCACCAGACCCATTTCCCTCTGACTAATGCATCTAGCACTACAGGTAATTTAGCATGCTCAATTCACCTGACCTGCACATCTTTGGACTGTGGGAGGAAACCAGAGTACCCGGAGGAAACCCACGCAGACACTGTGCGAACTCCACACAGACAGTCGCCAGAGGCTGGAATTGAACCTGGGACCTTGGTGCTGTAAGGCAACAGTGCTAACCTGTGCCTTTAAATGCAAACACGGAACAGAGAAAGCTCCAACTCAGAAATCAAATTTTGGACTGAAAAAGTCACCTCATCACTGAATACAGTTTACACGCAATAAGTAGAAAGGTACGTTGTCATGAAAAACGACATCTTGTTGAACATACATGATGAAAAAGATTTCCTTGAAAGTCAAGAACAAAAATAGTACTGGAGAGAAGAATGTGATGTTTTTGAGATATCACAGAAGTAACTTAGCAGAAATTAAGCATGAGCAAAGGAAGTGGTCTTGCTGTTGCAAAAGAATGACCCACCACAACCCAGTTAAATGCCTCACCATCCTAAACGGAGGCAAAGTGAGATTCTTGCTGGATCTTTAGCGAGCAGACGAGACCCCAACTGAACATTCTTTCTGGTTGTAATCTCACTACCTGGTATGAGATATTAAACCTGTAAACTTCATAAAAGCTATGCCTTCTTGCTGCAAGTTCAATAATTAAGTTGAGAAGAAATGAGACTCAACCAGGCCAGTGTTCCAAACCATCCCTGATAACTCACAGGAGCCATGATCTCCATTTTCCTACATTTGTCCACCCTCTGGGGCTGCTATTGCAAATGGAACTGGGTCAACCTATCCCAGATTCAACCTATAGAGTCTTCTGGCTTCTGAATGTAGATCAAAGCTCCAGAGATCGAACTACAGAATAATGCACAACAATGTCGTGATAGTGTGACTCCAGGTCTACCAATTTCATTGGACTATCACCATTAATAATAAAAATGTACAAAAAAAAATTGAACCATAAGCATGGCCCAGCATTATTTTGAAGGGATCTCCAGTTATAAAGAGCTGCTTGGAATTAAGAGTACTGAAATGTTTGAACAAGCAATATGTGCTGAAGGGTTTTGGCCACAGTCAACCGTGTGAACACAACAGGTCTGTACCAAGCAGTTCTCCCTACATTCCAACAATATTAATTACCATTACTGCCTGTGGGGAGACCACAGACATGTGGGCTAACCTTGAGCAATGCAAGTTCTGAGAAGTATGGCCTAAATTACATAGATACACAAATAAAACACATGGTAAGTCTCCTGCTTAAAAGGCTCGTTGACGTACTGAAGTAATTGAGGAAAAAAAGGGTTTAACTGCATGTTAGAAAATTCAAATGGCTAGTGCTTAACCTCAGTTAGGCTCTCATTATTTTATTTCTCCTTGATCTGCTCTCTTATGCAGTTAAGATGTGGAAGATTCAATCAAATCTTTGTAAAGTTGAAACATATGGGCCATAGTTACCAAAACAGTTGAGAGAACCCCTCTTAGGGCAGCACGGTGGCACAGTGGTTAGCACTGCTGCCTCTCAGTGCCAGAGACCCAGGTTCAATTCCCACCTCGGGCAACTGTCTGTGTGGAGTTTGCACATTCTCTCAGTGTCTGCGTAGGTTTGCTCTAGTTTCCTCCCACAGTCGAAAGATGTGGAGATCAGGTGAATTGGGCATGCTAAAATTGCCCGTAGTGTTAGGTGTAGGGGAATGGGTCTGGGTGGGTTGCTCTTCGGAGGATTGGTGTGGACTTGTTGGGCCGAAGGGCCTGCTTCCACACTAAGTAATCTAATCTTCTCATATTTTCATACTTTTCATTTCTCTCATTTTCAGGCTTAAATTTGTATCACAAAGATTTAGGTGGGAGATCACAAATATCCCTCTATGGCTCTATTCTAGAATTATAAACTGAAAGCTTTCGACTTGCAAATTCATCAGTTTAGAGGACCTAATAAATTTGATTCTGAATCATAGAAACTCTACAGTGTAGACGCAGGCCATTCAGCCCATCGAGTCTGCCACCAACCTTCCAAAAAGTATCCCACCTAGACCCACACCCCTCCCCTGCATTTCCCAAGACTAATCCACCTAGTCTGCGTATCCCTGGACTCTTTAGCATTTAGCATGGCCAATCCACCTAACCTGCACATCTTTGGAATATGGGAAGAAACTAGAGAACCCAGAGGAAACCCACGCAAACACAGGGCAAATGTACAAAGTCCACACAGACAGACGGTCACCCTAGGGTGAAATATTTAAGAGTATTATTGTGCTTAAACAATTCATGCAAAAAAAAAACTAATAATTTGGGTTATTACACATTGATTTGCAGAAGATGAGGATTGTAGCACATTACAGCTGCTGCAAACCACAATCAAAGACAATCCTGCGACACTGAAGGCTCAAACCATGTAAAACACAAGAATTGTTGCATTCCCTTTAACTTGTGGGAATAAGAAAAAAATCTAGTACAAGCCAAAAGATTTTCAAAAAGATGATTTGTATTGAAAGGGTATAGAAATAATCTCCAGCAAATGTCAGTACGTTTGGACATCACTGGTTCTGCTTAGAAAGTTACTATCTTTTTAGAAAGTGACCCGGCATGAAAGATACATGGGCAAGGTGAAGTCTGCTCAGGTGAGTTTTCATTCTACCTTTGCCAATGCGATGCAAAATACTTTCCATACAATATTGCCCAGCACAGTTTGAAGCAGCAATTGATCCTTACAGAAAGGAGTAGTGATCAGAGAAAAATTAAATATTCAAAATTATTTCTCAAAGAAAAATAAACATTTGATTATGAATAAACTTCTGATGAAAGGAGATTAAAAAAGAAATCAAAGGAGTAATTAGTTGCATTCTCTAGCATTGTTCAACACCTCCGGTTGTCCCAAAATACATAGATAAGCTGCAGAGCTGGGCTGAGAGGTGGCAAATGGAGTTTAATGCGGACAAGTGCGAGGTGATTCACTTTGGTCGGAGTAACCGGAATGCAAAGTACTGGGCTAATGGTAAGATTCTTGGTAGTGTAGAGGAGCAGAGAGATCTCTGTGTCCAGGTACACAGATCCTTGAAAGTTGCCATTCAGGTTGACAGGGTTAAGAAGGCATAGTGTTTTAGCTTTTATTAATGGAGGGATCGAGTTCCAGAACCATGAGGTTATGCTACAGCTATAGCAAACTCTAGTGCGGCCGCACTTGAGTATTGTGTACAGTTCTGGTCACCGCATTATAAGAAGGATGTAGAACCTTTGGAAAGGGTGCAGAGGAGATTTACTAGGATGTTGCCTGGTATGGAGGGAAGGTCTTACGAGGAAAGGCTGAGGGACTTGAGGCTGTTTTCGTTAGAGAGAAGAAGGTTGAGAGGTGACTTAATAGAGACATATAAGATAATCAGAGGGTTAGATAGGGTGGACAGGGAGAGCCTTTTTCAAAGTATGGTGACAGCGAGCACAAGGGGACATAGCTTTAAATTGAGGGGTGATAGATATAGGACAGATGTCAGAGGTAGTTTCTTTATTCAGAGAGTAGTAAGGGTATGGAATGCTTTGCCTGCAATGGTAGTAGATTCGCCAACTTTAAGTACATTTATGTAGTCATTGGACAAGCATATGGACATACATGGAATAGTGTAGGTTAGATGGACTTCAGATTAGTATGACAGGTCGGCGCAACATCGAGGGCCGAAGGGCCTGTACTGCGCTGTAATGTTCTATCTCCAATAAAATGTTTACAGACAATTAAATACCTCTAAAGCATAGTTTGTATGCTAGATAGAAAATGCAGTGTTCAATTTATGCACAGCATGATCCCATATCAGCAGTCAAGCAATAACTAGAATACCAGTTTACAGATGTCATTTTCCAGGAGTAAAATATTGCCCAGGATACTGGTTTGAACTCCCCATCCAGTGTTGAGATCCTTTACACTCACTGGAGATAAACAGATGGGGAAACAGCTTTATATCATTCAAAAATAGGTACTCCTTCAGTATAGCAAGTTCTTACTTAAAGTTGTGTACGTTCCTGAAAGTCACAACATTAAGTGAAACATCAATTCGCAAAAGAACCAATGTTAAAACTTGAATTAGGTTGTATATGACATTTTTTTTTAATAGATCAAGACTAATACTGAAATGTTATACCTTCTAGGCTGAAAATTTAATGTCAAATTCTTAGAGGTAAATGAAATTACTTGTAAAATGTTTAAGACAAACTAAGTTGCTACTTACAGTATCTTTATCTTGCCAACAATCTGGTTCACTTATCCTATTAGTCACTGCAGACCCTCCCCACTGAGTTGCATTTTCTTCCCCATTCCCCAAACCACCCTCATGTGCTTCCTTCTCCTGGACTGGTGTTCCTGTTCAAGATTCAGATTCAATCTGAAGCTGCAAGTCCAATTGTTTCATTATTGCACAGATGCTATAACTTTAAAGACAAATAAAATGACTTGTGAAAAGAGTATGAAAAAACGCTCCCTCTTACTGCCCATATAGTCTGTTAAGCAGCCAGTCAGCAATGTACCTAATGCAACACAAGGAGGCATAGAGTCCAGCCAATATGCAACCCTGAGATGGCATATTAGAATATATCATTAGCGTTAATAAACTTCCAAATACCAGTCTCAGTAAGAACCAGACACAGATATATGTTACATAGGCAACATGTAGAAAACCACATCTGATGATTGCAGCAGCAAATGAGCACTAGATTCTGGTAAAAGGAAATGGTTGCAAAAAGCTAGTCACAATAAGTTGGTACCAAAGACTGAAGAGGCGATAGCAACATTAGCAGTTATGAAAAGTCCTTAGCTTAATTGTCAGTCAGCAATTTGAGTTCAGAGCTGACGAACTCAATTAAAACTGAATGTTGCAACCTGAAGTACAGTAACCACAATGGAGAAGCAATTGTTAGTGCACCTTCAAGAAAAAGACGTGGCCAATTTAAAATTGACAGCTTATAAGAAGCCGGAGGACAGTCATCCTGGAATAAAGAACAGCTCAAAAAGCAAGAAAAATAAACGTTTGTATAACATTTACCACCCTACCTGTCCACAGTTGATAGCAGGTTCTGCCATTTTTTCCCTTTGGATACTGGGCAAAAGGAGGGAAAAAAAAGGCAGGTGTGACATTACTCCAATACTTCTTTGGCACGAGCATCACATACAGGCACTGCTCAGTCATTTCTTTTAAAAACAAAAAGAAAATAAAGCAGCAACCTCAAACAGCAACACGAAAAGCCAAGAAAAAAAAAAGAGAAGTCACCAAAATAAGAAAAGCATTCTGCTGATTCTTGGTATACTAGCAATTTCTAAAAACAGCACAAAAACGAACAGCAAAGATGGATTGCCACTCTGGTGTTATTGGGTCTCAAGCTCAATTATTCAAATGAACACTGACTTCACTTTAAAGATTGACAGATAAACAACACAGGAATATAGGACATCAAAACTCTTATTGCTTTGGGAAACTAAAGATTAGGAAGAATCAAATTCTCAAATATTTCAAGTGATGCCAGCAGATACCCTGACAAAATTCTTCCATTTTATAGAAGAGCAGCTTAAAGTCCAAATCAACTTTAGGATAGAGGTTTGAGTTCATGTCACATCAACAGCCAAGGGAAAATATCATTCCTAATGAAGGGTTTATGCCCAAACCCGTCGACTCTCCTGCTCCTCAGACGCAGCCTAGCCTGCTGTGTTTTTCAAATGCCGCACTTTTCGCCTCTGTGAGCATTTTCAGTCCTTACTTTCTCCACTGGAAAATCTCTACCAACACAAACCAACAGATGCCTGCTCAAAAATGTACAAACACAATTTCACCAACTTCACCTTTGCTAAAGAGTTCTGGAACTCATCTCTGCTCGTACATTAATCAACTCTTCATGAAGTGCACTTCTGGACAAAATTAAGGAGCATGTAATTGATGCACTGCTAAGTGTAGGGCACAGGTTTGAGGCAATTGTAGCAGGGTAGCAGCATCTACAGCAGTTCCAATCTGTAGCAACTATAGCAGTTGTCAACAGGGCCAGTAAAACATTCAAATCTTGTAGAAAATGTGTATTATATCACCTGATAAAACAATGTGCAGCATTGTGTGAAACGGGAGCTATGGTCTGTAGAGGATACTGGGCTAAGATATGCAAAATGCCCGAGTGCTTGGAAACACTCGAGGAACAACACAATGTGAGGAGGAGACAACCAGGAAGAATACCAAAGACATTTCCAAACTTTCATCTCCAGTATGAAATCATAGTAACAAAGTCGAAGGGATAACCTCAGCTCCATAGATTATAGACACCAGCTACAGATAGTACAAATGGGCAACGTGATATATCACTTAACACCAAAAGACATGAAGTCGCTAACCTCAATCCAAGTGATATCCCTAAAAGAGATGAACAACATGCACCAAATTCCGAGGTGGACATGGATTCAAGTGTAACAATCATCCCAATTTGCATCTTACAAAGAGGTATATTTGGGAAAAATGAATGCGGTCACCAGTCACAATGTGGTGCAGTCCACACAATGTATGCCAAGTGCTCACAAAGTTACCTCATACAACTATCCACCTTAAAATGTCAATATGGCTCCTTCATGATGGACATGTGAAATCCTTTACATAGTTGATGTAACAGGATCTTGATTCATTCATTTATCAAATAAAACAAGACAAAAGACCTGAAGATGCTGGAGATATGAAACAAACAATAACAAACTGCTGGAGAAACTATAAGGGTCAATGGACTTGAAACATTTACACTTTTTACTTTTCACAGATGCTAACAGACTGGCTGAGTTTCTTTACTGTACCAATGTGCAGACATGCGCATATTTGTCAGAGTACGTTCCTTATTTTTCAAAATGGAAAATAAAAAGAGGATATTGTATTATTGCATGGATTTTGAAGCCTCTATACCATAGAGAGGATTAGATGACATCATGATATGTGGCACTCCAGTGAGAGTGGTCTCGATTTTAATCTCTATAGCCAGATAACTATATATCAAATAGTAGATGTACTGTGATTTTCTACATATTAGTCCAGATAACATACCACAGAGGGGCAGGTTCTGTTTGAGACATCTCTTGCATTGTAATAATTATATGATTACAATATCAAAGATTTACACACACAACCAATGTGGATTCTGTGTTTACTGATGTTGTTGTACATTATATACACAGCTGACTGACTACACTGACTATTACACAAAGACAGGAACTGAAAAAGGCGGTATAATGCCATCATGTCATATAACTGTCCAGACCTGTCCAAAATTGAATCTCTGCTATATAGAACTCTGGTAGCATAAGTAGACATAGAACCCTAACTATAAGCAAGTTTGAAATGCCAGATTTGTGTACACCGTCACCTTGTTAATAAGCTTCCAAATTTTTTTTTAAAAAGTCTCAATAACAGGGAGTCTTGGTATATGTTACATGGGTTAATAATAGAAAAATCCCTCATCTTCAGAACTGAAGAGTCACTAGATCTGAAGTGCTGACTCTACTTTCTTTCCTTAGATGCTGCCAGACCTGCTGAGTTTCTCCAGCAATTGGTTTTTCCTACATTAAAGTAAACCTGATGATGCCTAACAAGATTACAGGACCCATTTAGATATGAATGTTAAAACGAGAGACCATTAAAGCAGGCATTTAAAGAGAGACCTTACTGTACCCCAGCAGAAGTCTAGCTTTCATGGTAAGTAGATGGCATAAAGCCACACCTTCTGATTTATAACTGAGTGCTGACAAGTGAGCCACAGCTGGCAAGATATCCCCCACTCTACCATTCTTTTTGAATGTTTCTAGCAACCACATGATTAAATTAAGCCAGATGGCTTTTAAAACAAATATGCGCATTATGTTTCTATAGTAAAGAAATCCCCAATAAAAGTACCCCACTCAGGAATCAGGCCTTATCAGAGTGAAGCCTGTGCAGACTCAGAGAGAGTCCCAAGCCGATCCCTACAATTCATATCATTCACAAATACCTCCCACAGCTATAACATTCAAAGATATGTGTCTGTAACCCAAGCTTAGCCCAACAGTTCTGCTCAAATACTGCATTATACAGTTCTAAACTAGTTTGAAAATCATATCTGGCATGACAGACAAGATAACTTAGCTAGCTGGTTTTCAGTTACAACACAGTTACCAAAACCGTTACGTCAAACTAACGACATGTTTAACTCAATATGGCTTCACTTCGATCTAGTTGCATTGTGGCATTGTCTTGGCCACATGTCACCGTTCCTAGGGAGAATAATCAAATTAAAATTTGTTTATCAGATTACAGGAATACTGCAGCAGAATTGTTCGCTGAGCATTTAAATTTCATTTCTATAGAGTCATTGATCAGATAAAAATCCTAATGGAAAAATCAAAAAACAACTGGTCTGCTGACTGCATCACAGTCACTCAATTCTCCTCTTCACCAACACCACCCCACCCCCATGCAAGATTCACACAGCTAGTAAACACAGGAGCAATATCAATACATAGCAATGAAACCATGGCACTCAAACATTTCCAATTTCCAAGACAGAAAGAGTGGTTTATCCATCCTGCACCAAGCACTGAAAAACAAGAGAGAGTTTCCTTTTGAGACAGCACACTTTTCAGTAGGGCCAGTGAGGGATATATTTTAAAACAAGTACAGATGTATTAACCTAACACTTGCTCATGAGATTCTGTGGCATAATATAATTAATGTATATTTAATGTGAATTATGCAATTTGATGGCATGACTAATTAAACTTACAAGTCTATTTGGCCTGTATTTGTAAGAGATGGCCATCTACCAAAGATATTTATATCCACAGACTGGTCCCAGCTGCTGAAAGTTCCCCTGCTTGTGGACAATTACTTTATGAAAAATTCATTCATGGGATGTGGGAAGCATAGGCTCAGCCAGCATTTATTGTCCATCCCTTGCTGCCTCTGAAAGCCTTCTTGAAACACCGTAGTTCATTTAGTGTAGATAGACCCACAATGCCATTAGGGAGGGATTTCCAGGACTTTGACTCTGTGACACTGAAGTAATGGTGAAATATTCACAAGTCTGAATGGCATGTAGCTTGGACAGAACTTGCAGGTGGTGATATTTCCATGTATCTGCTGCACTTGCCCTTGCAGTGGCCAGGAGTTTGGAAGTTGCAGCTTTAGGGGCATTGGTGGATTTTTTCTTCTTTTTTCATGGGATGAGGATGTCGCTGGCAAGGCCAGCATTTATTGCCTCTCCCCAATTGTCCAAAGGGCTATTAAGAGTCAAACACATGGCTATGGGTCTGGAGTCACATGTTGGCCAGACCAGGTAAGGATGGCAGTTTCCTTCCCTGAAGGGCATTAGTGAACCAGATGGGTTTTTCCAACAATCAACAATGGATTCATGGTCATCATTAGACTCTTCATTCCAGATTTTTGCTGAATTCAAATTCCACCATCTGCCATAGCAGAACATGACCTGGGTCTCTGGATTAACAGTCCAGTGATAATACCACTATGCCATTGCCTCCCCTGCAGTACTATTGAGCACTTGAGTTAAATAACAACTTCGCTATCAAACTTTAAAAGTTTTAAACAACAGTATGGTGACTCTAGTCAATGCATTGCCCAGAGATATCAATGAACCAGAGAATGACTGTCACCTGTTATATTGCATTGAAACAAATGCAGTGTGTACCTGTTCTGTCTACATTAATACACAGAGCTTTGAAATTCCAAGCCCAACCTGTCCAAGCTTTCCTCTTATGACAACCCACCCAAAAGTACTACTAATCTAGTGAACTTCACTGAACCATCTCCAATGCATTTACATCCCTCCTTAAACAAGGAGACCAAAACTACAGAGTGCCCGAGATGCGGTCTCACCAACCTTGTATAACTCAAACAGAACTTCTTTCTTTATTTTCAATTCTGAACAGAACTAGGGGACATAGTCTCCAAAGAAGATTTAAGACCGGAGTTGAGGAACTTCTTCACCCAAAGGGTTGGGAATCGGTGAAATTCCCTGCCCAGTGAAGCAGTTGAGGCTACCTCATTGAATGTTTTTAAGGCAACGATGGATAGATTTTTTTGAGAAATAACGAAATTAAGGGTTATGGTGAGCGGGGTGAGGGTTATGGTAAGTGGAGCTGAATTCACAAAAAGATCAGCCACAATTGTAATGAATGGCAGAGCAGGCTCGATGGACCAGATGGCCTACTCCCGTACCCATTTCTTATGTTTCATGTTCTTATGTTCTGGTCAGGAAAGCAAACCATTGCTGCCTTAATTACTTGTTGCACCCATATAATAACTTTGACTCATGTACTAGAACAACTTTAACTTCCTGCATTTTGGAACTTGGCAGCGGTCTTCCTTTCAAAAGCAAATAACTTCATTTTCCCAACATTATATTCTAGTTGTCAGATATCAATGGCTTGACGGAGTAAGCAAACATCTGTCCGCATCCTCGAGGTCTTTTTCACTGTATACTTTCCTACCTTTGTCACCTGCCAATTCAGTTACCAGCCTTCACTCCCCTCATACAATCTATTTTGATGAATTAAAAGCTATCCATCATGTGGGGAAGAACACCCATGACATTCTAGACAGGCGATGTGCTTGGTTTTGATTGAGACTTGATTAAACAGGTTAAAGTTCATTAATATTAATTAGTAACGAGTTACATTACCTTAGAGATCCAGGATAGTTTCAAGAGTCATCAAGCTCAACTTAAATTCACACTGCTGAAACATTCTTATTCAGATTTAGTAATACGCACAGTAGTAAAATACAGGAACTTGGATATTATTAGAGGCTTCAGTTTAGCAGCTTCAGGAATAAGCCTTTATATCTTGAAGGACAGTGTGTACTCATGCCATTGACACTTTCAGGTACGTACTGTCTTATACAACAGCCAGCAGCTCTCAGAATTACACAGCACTGACATTAGAAGGAATATTTAAGTTAAAGTTTGACTGAAAGAGCGTGCCAGCTTTTACTTGGATGACGCACACAAACAAACAAACAAACAAACAATGAGCAGAATTAACCGATTCCTTCTTTCAAGTTGTGAAGTTGGATTTTTTCCTTCCCCCCCCCCCCCCGCATGGTCATGGATCACTTTCCTCTTCCCTCCCTACAAGTCACCTCCTGATCAGCTGAAACTGCAAAGATTCCAATTCAGGTCAAGTGTCAGCTGTGGCTCCACTCCAGGTATTCAACCACAAAATATAGAGTCAGGCATTCTGTGGTGGAACAAGGTACTGCAATACTAAGCAAACCATGACTTAACCATGTAAATGTTTCCAGGAACACTGAGCTGAATTGTGATGAATTGAACAAATTAAGGCAGAATCCAGATATCATTCTGGTGTCTGATATAGTTAAGCACAAACTCCTTGCTCTCATACTCTATGCCTCTATTAATAAACCCTGGTAACTGCTCTCTCCATCAGTCCTGCCATCTTCACTAACATACAAATACATCATGTCCTTCTGCTCCTCCACCACCTTTAGAATTGTATCCACTCAATTACATGAATACACCATTTTATATTGTCTAATCATGTTCCATGAAAATGTATAACCTCACTTCTCTGCATTGAGCTTCATCTAAATGGATTCTGGGTAATCCAAGATGGAGGACAGGAAACGTTTCTGGCCGTAAGAGCTGCTCTTTTGGAGCTATTTTAGGTGTTGGAGGCTATTTCCTCAAATTCCAGAAGCAGCAATTACTGTTTTATATACTGTTGCATTGTTTTGGAACTTTGGAAAAAAAAAAGTCAGAATAACAGCAGTTTAAAAAGGAAGAGCAGACAAAGGAAGCACAGTGAGGAGTGACGGGCGGGGGGGGGAGAAAAGAGGGGAGTGACGGGCGGGGGGGGGGGAAGAGAAAAGAGTGGAGTGACGGGCGGGGGGGGGGGGGGAGAGAAAAGAGGGGAGTGACGGGCAGGGGGGGGAGAGAAGAGAAGAGGGGAGTGACGGGCGGGGGGGGGAGAGAAAAAAGAGGGGAGTGACGGGCGGGGGGGGGGGGGAGAGAAGAGGGGAGTGACGGGCGGGGGGGGGGGGGGGAGAGAGAAGAGGGGAGTGACGGGCGGGGGGGGGGGGGAGAGAAGAGGGGAGTGACGGGCGGCGGGGGAGAGAAAAGGGGAGTGACGGGGGGTACCTGGGGGGGGGGGGGGGGGAAGAGGGGAGTGACGGGGGGTACCTGGGGGGGGGGGGGAAAAAGAGGGGAGTGACGGGGGAGTGGGGGGGGAAGAGGGGAGTGAGAGGGGGGCCTGCACAGTTCCTACCTTTGCTGTTTGAATTCATGTATCGTTGGACATCGGAGTGCATCTGGGAAAATTAATGTGAATTTCACAACTAATCTTGGAGGAATTGTTGGGTGAAGTTCACAGCACAGAATCAGATAAGTTAACTGTTGTTTTAGAAAGGCTGCAGTAGTGAGTATAGTGGATTCTTTCTTGATAATATGTTTTGTGGAGATAAGTCTCTTGATTAAACTTAAAATACAAGCCATAGCTCCTAATTTAACCTAGTGCAGTGTTTTGTAGAGGAATAAGACGGTGTGATTTTCTGGGTCTGTAGATTGTGAAGGAACAAAAATGGCCTTTGCAGTGATATGTACTTGTCAGATGTGGGAGTTTAGAGAGAGAGTTTAAGGGTTACTGCGGATTATATCTGCCATAAATGCTGTTTGATGCGAATCTTATCAGATCGAGTGGATCGGTTGGAGAGACAGATAAAAAGCAATGAGGAATTTGCAACAGCAACAGTATGTGATGGATGGCAGTTATAGGAAGTGGGGGGGGGTTGGCATGGAGGAAGGTAGGGAAGTCTCAGATACAGTCACATAGATGGGTTAACTTCAGGAATGGCAAGAGAGATAGGCAGCTAGTGCAGAAGTATTTTGTGGATATACCTATTTCAAACAGGTATGCTGTTTTGGAAAATGTAGGGGGTGATGGATTCTCAGGGGAACGTAGCACGAACAGCCAAGTTTCTGGTATTAAGAGCGGCTCTAATGCAATGAGGGGTACGTCGGCTTCCAAGAGATCAATTGTGTTAGGGGATTCTGCAATCAGAGGTACAGACAGACGTTTCTGTGGCCAGCAGAGGAAAAAGCAGAATGGTGTGTCGTTTCCCTGGTGCCAGGATCAAGGATGTCTCGAAGAGGGGCCAGCAGGAGGTCATGTCCACATTGGACCAATGACATTGGAAGGTAAGAGATTGAGATTCTGAAGGGAGATTACAGAGAGTTAAGCAGAAAGTTAAAAAGGAGGTCCTCATGGGTAGTAATATCTTGATTACTCCCAGTGCTACGAGCTAGTGAGGGCAGGAATAGGAGGATAGAGCAGATGAATGCATGGCTGAGGAGCTGGTGTATGGGAGAAGAATTCACATTTTTGGATCATTGGAATCTCTTTTGGGGTAGAAGTGACCTGTACAAGGAGGACAGACTGCATCTAAATTGGAAGGGGACGAATATACTGGCAGGGAAATTTGCTAGAACTGCTTGGGAGGATTTAAACTAGTAAGGTGGGGGGTGGGACTCGGAGATAGTGAGGAAAGAAATCGATCTGAGATGGGTACAGCCAAGAAAAGACAGACAGACAGACAAACTCAGGTCAGGTAGGGACAAGGTAGGACTAATAAATTAAACTGCATTTATTTCAATGCAAGGGGCCTAACAGGGAAGGCAGATGAACTCAGGGCATGGTTAGCAACATGGGACTGGGATACCATAGCAATTTAGGGAAACATGGCTCAGGGATGGGCAGGACTGGCAGCTTAATGTTCCAGGATACAAATGCTACAGGAAGGATAGAAAGAGAGGCAAGAGAGGAGGGGAAGTGGCATTTTTGATAAGGGATAGCATTACAGCTGTGCGGAAGGAGGATATTCCTGGAAATACATCCAGGGAAGTTATTTGGGTGGAACTGAGAAATAAGAAAGGGATGATCACCTTATTGGGATTGTATTATAGACCCCCCCAATAGTCAGAGGGAAATTGAGAAACAAACTTGTAAGGAGATCTCAGCTACCTGTAAGAATAATAGGGTGGTTATGGTAGGGGATTTTAACTTTACAAACATCGACTGGGACTGCCATAGTGTCAAAGGTTTAGATGGAGAGGAATTTGTTAAGTGTGTACAAGACAATTTTCTGATTCAGTATGTGGATGTACCTACTAGAGAAGGTGCAAAACTTGACCTACTCTTGGGAAATAAGGCAGGGCAGGTGACTGAGGTGTCACTGGGGGAGCACTTTGGGGCCAGCGACCATAATTCTACTCGTTTTAAAATTGTGATGGAAAAGGATAGACCAGATCTAAAAGTTGAAGTTCTAAATTGGAGAAAGGCCAATTTTGACGGTATTAAGCAAGAACTTTTGAAAGCTGGTTGGAGGCAGATGTTCGCAGGCTGGAAAATGGGAAGCCTTCGGAAATGAGATAACAAGAATTCAGAGAAAGTATATTCCTGTCAGGGTGAAAAGGGAAGGCTTGTAGGTATAGGGAATGCTGATTGACTAAAGAAATTGAGGGTTTGGTTAAGAAAAAAAAAAGGAAGCATATGTCAGGTATAGACAGGATAGATCGAGTGAATCCTTAGAAGAGTATAAACAAAGTAGGAGTATACTTAAGAGGGAAATCAGGAGGGCAAAACGGGGACATGAGATAGCTTTGGCAAATAGAATTAAGGAGAATCCAAAGGGTTTTTACAAATATATTAAGGACTAAAGGGTAACTAGGGAGAGAAAATGGCCCCTCAAAGATCAGCAAGGCAGCCTTTGTGTGGAGCCGCAGAAAATGGGGGAGATACTAAATGAATATTTTACGTCAGTATTTACTGTGGAAAAGGCTATGGAAGATATAGACTGTAGGGAAATAGATGGTGACATCTTGCAAAATGTCCAGATTACAGAGGAGGAAGTGCTGGATGTCTTGAAATGGTTAAAGGTGGATAAATCCCCAGGACCTGATCAGGTGTACTAGAGAACTCTGTGGGAAGCTAGAGAAGTAATTGCTTGGCATCTTGCGGAGATATTTCTATTATCGATAGTCACAGGTAAGGTGCCGGAAGACTGGAGGTTGGCAAACGTGGTGCTACTGTTTAAGAAGGACAGTAAAGACAAGCCAGGGAACTATAGACCGGTGAGCCTGACCTCGGTGGTGGGCAAGTTGTTGGAGGGAATCCTGAGGGACAGGGTGTGCAAGTATTTGGTAAGGTAAAAACAATGACTGCAGATGCTGGAAACCAGATTCTGGATTAGTGGTGCTGGAAGAGCACAGTAGTTCAGGAAGCATCCAAGGAGCTTCGAAATTGACATTTCGGGCAAACGCCCTTCATCAGGAATGAAGGGCTTTTGCCCGAAACGTCGATTTCAAAGCTCCTTGGATGCTGCCTGAACTGCTGTGCTCTTCCAGCACCACTAATCCAGAATGTATTTGGAAAGACAAGGACTGATTCGGGATAGTCAACATGGCTTTGTGCGTGGGAAATCATGTCTCACAAACTTGATTGAGTTTTTTGAAGTAGTAACAAAGAAGATTGAGGGCAGAGCAGTAGATATGATCTATATGGACTTCAGTAAGGCATTCGACAAGGTTCCCCATGAGAGACTGATTAGCAAGGTTAGATCTCATGGAATACAGGGAGAACTAGCCATTTGGATACAGAACTGGCTCAAAGGTAGAAGACAGAGGATGGTGGAGGGTTGTTTTTCAGACTGGAGGCCTGTAACCAGTGGAGTGCCACAAGGAATGGTGCTGGATCCTCTACTTTTTGTCATTTACATAAATGATTTGGATGAGAGCATAAGAGGAAGTTAGTAAGTTTGATGACACCAAAATTGGACATGTAGTGGACTGCAAAAAGGGTTACCTCCGATTACAACGGGATCTTGACCAGATGGGCCAATGGGCTGAGAAGTGGCAGATGGAGTTTAATACAGATAAATGCAAGGTGCTGCATTTTGCGAAAGCAAATCTTAGCAGGACTTATACACTTAATGGTAAGGTCCTAGGGAGTGTTGCTGAACAAAGAGACCTTGGAGTGCAGGTTCATAGCTCCTTGAAAGTGGAGTCACAGGTAGATAGAATCGTGAAGGCGGCGTTTGGTATGCTTTCCTTTGTTGGTCAGAGTATTGAGTACAGGTGTTGGGAGGTCATGTTGCAGCTGTACAGGACATTGGTTAGGCCACTCTTGGAATATTGCGTGCAATTCTGGTCTCCTTCCTATCGGAAAGATGTTGTGAAACCTGAAAGGGTTCAGAAAAGATTTACAAGGATGTTGGCAGGGTTGGAGGATCTGAGCTACAGGGAGAGGCTGAACAGGCTGGGGCTTGTTTCCCTGGAGCGTCGGAGGCTGAGGGGTGACCTTATAGAGGTTTACAAAATTGTGAGGGGCATGGATAGGATAAATAGACAAGATCTTTTCCCTGGGTTGGGGAGTCCAGAACTAGAGGGCATAGGTCTAGGGTGAGAGGGGAAAGATACAAGAGAGACCTCGGGGCAACCTTTTCAAGCAGAGGGTGGTACGTGTATGGAATGAGCTGCCAGAGGATGTGGTGGAGGCTGGTACAATTGCAACTTTTAAAAGGCATTTGGATGGGTATATGAATAGGAAGGGTTTGGAGGGATATGGGCTGGGTGCTGGCAGGTGGGACTAGATTGGATTGGGATATCTGGTCAGCCTGGACAGGTTGGACCAAAGGGTCTGTTTCCATGCTGTACATCTCTATGACTTTATGCTATCTCTCCACCCATATCATCTTCTCATCCCAGTCCTTTGAGTGTTTCTCTTAGCTCTCTAGGGGTAGAGGCCTGTATTCCAGGCTTTATAATTATTTTCTGTACCTGATCATTGCATTTTATTGATCTGTGTACCTGGACCTTCTTTATTCTTTGGTGGTACGAGTTGCTGTTTGCAAGGCCAACATTTGTGGCCCATCACTAATTGATTTTGAACAGACTGACTAGCTAGGACCATTTCAGAGGTTAGTTAAGAATCATCCACATTGTTGAGGGTTTGCAGTCACAAGTAGACATTTCCAAGTGATGAAAAGTGAGGAATAGTGGGGTAACATGACATGATGATAAATTACCCTGTCCAATTAGAGTCATTGCATCACAACATGGAAACAGATGCTTTGGTCCAATTCACTTCTGCTAACCAGATATCCCAACCCAATCTCGTCCCATTTGCCAGCACTTGGCTCATATCTCTCTAAACCCTTCCCATTCACATATCCATCCAGATGCCTTATAAAATGTTGTAATTGTAGCAGCCTCCACCACATCCTCTGGCAGCTCATTCTATACACGCACCATCCTCTGCGTGAAAAGTTTGCCCCTTAGGTCCCTTTTAAATCTTTCCCCTCTCACTCTAAACCTATGCTCTCTCGTTCTGGACTCCCCCACCCCGGGGACTTCTTGAATCCAAAAGTTAATCATGTCACATTTATGTTGAAATTGATCTAGGACAGTTTTGCCTATTCACAATCTATTACATGTATACCCAGCTCAAATATCACAACTACCTGAGTTTTGTTTTGAAAAGAATGAAAACCCCCACTGCCAATGGTCGGAAAAACAGGCACTTGTTTTAACTACACAAAAATGACGACAAATGATTTCAAATTATTTCCAAATGGTGCAAGGCATGATGTGATCAAGAGGAGTGCCATATATTCACCACTGGACATATTACAGTGTGGGAGGAAGGAAAGGAATGGAAAAGGATCTGTGCTAAGGGAGAGAGCAAAAGTATGCTGCACATGAGTACAAAGACAAACGATAGAGTAGGAGAGTGCAAGTAGTTATTGACATGAATAGTCTCAAAATGCACTTGGAATTTAAGTGCTTCGGGAGGTACTATTAAAATCATTTTAGGGGGTTGGGGAAGTGATGCCGGGTACTTTAAACTCCGTTTATAGGATTGGAGCAACTCTTTACAAATGCAAAATACTTCTTACATTCAATAATCAGAGGTTGCCTCTTGCTCAGCGTTCCAGCAATTGCAGCAAAGAGGCTGCTTCAAGGTTTGTGAAGTTGAGAGAAGTAATCAGTTCCCGAATTAGAAAAGAGCAGAAACGAACCCAAGGCATTTCTACAGTTGGAGCACAATGAAATGGTAAAGTACTTTGAGGAAACAGCACGTATTTGGATTTATGCAACTTCTTTAACTAAGGGAAACATCCCAGGACACTTTCTAATCAAAACTGTTGGAGATAGTCTCTGACACTGCCTTCAGGTGGATGTTAAAAATTTAGTGGAGGAGGAGTGTTCTCCCAGTGTCTTGCCAATGTTTATCCCTCAAACTAAAAGCACAGACAACATGAATTCCTGTTGAGTTGCCATGTTGTAAATTGGCTGTAAGGTTTCCTACATTATAACCAAGTAAAGCACTTTGGGGTTTCCAGAAGTTGTATGCATGTGTGTCACTTATCTTTCCATGTACTAGTTTATCAAACCACCTTCATAAAAAGGAGAGCGCGCTAGGAGCAAAGAGAGCTTTCAGTAAGTTTGTCCTGATATAACGTGGCCCACTTCCAGGAACACGTACAGTCCATAACTGATTTTATATCCTGCATCATTCTCCACCTATTCCCAAGGTTCATGCACAATAACCTGACATTCAGAACCTACTTCTCAAAACTCCTGCGTCAACATTAATTTGTGTGCACATTTCAAAGCTGGCCCTAGGTTGGTGTAATGTAGGAGTGAACTTTCATTTAAAATTTCCAATACGTGAACTTCTCAACTATGGTTAGGAGTCCTTGCTCTTGGAAGTCAGTAAGACAGTGGAGAACAGTACTTCCAAATGCCACTCATGCATGTTGATCAACCACCTTGCTCAACACACCAGTCTTTGGAGAAGCAAGCAGCTTAGGAGTTGCCCACTACCAGAAACAGCTGAATTTCCTATTGTATGCCGAGCACTATAGCATGTCCATCGCAAGGTGACAAACTAGAGGCATCTGACTTCAGTATGTGCACCTCATGCTAGCACCTCACATGGCTTGGCAAACATGAAGGGAATGCTTACATTATGGCATTGCAATTCAAACAACACGTGCAAATGATAAAAAAAAATTGTATACACTATCACTTCCATTGTGTTACCCAAGTTAACAAATATACACACATTTACGCTCATGCATCAGCTGTTTGCTATTCCAGCATTATTTGTATATGCATTGTAACAGTCCTGAAATTATTTTGGTCTTGTAATTGTAGGCAGGCATGTCGTCAATGGCTGTTCATCTGTTCAATACTGGCACTGCAGTAATCAGTTGCTCGATTTTGATGCGGTTTCTTATTCTATGCCCCTGCACATGCTTAACCATGATTTGGAGTACAGATTCATGGCACATTGACAAATTGGACATTTTTATGCCAAATAGTTGATGAAACTGATAAATTGATATATGCCATCACATTTTCAGGATGCAAGTGAACATCTATTGTTGTCAGTACATAGCTCATTTGTGTGTGAGCACCTTTAATCCTTTTTTTAGATTCAGGCTCTCCTAGACCACTTCGCTAAGCAGTAACATTATTGGATTGAATGATGCCATTGTTAATAATATTGTGTCCCTACATCCATGAACCAGCAGATCTGCCACTATTGCTTCTACTCCACAAAGATCACTATGTTGTCTGTGTTGATATTCTTTTGGAGCAGTGGTAATGCCAAATCACATGAGCAACGATTATTCCCTGAAAGGTATGCAGGAAGTAGTTAGAAAGCGATTTATCATCTGTATTAATCATTTGCATCTTGGATGAGCTAGAATTTTGAATTTGCAAATTATAGCAAAAGTTTGTCAACAGTTTGCATGGAGTTGAAATCTCTGCTCAGAGCTTTTTCAGATTCTTGAAGTCAATGGTGTTTCCCTGCTGCCTTTTGTTAACAGGCCTGGTACACAGAGGATGCACAAGGTGAGATGTGGATAGCAACATGCAGCTGATCAGATTTGTGACCAGCTACGAAAGTAAAAGGTCATTTGCTTACCAACAACTAATTGGTTCTGGAGGAGGGAGGGTGTGAATGTGGCCAGAAGCCTTTAGGTCGGTGGAAGGGGAAGTGGCGTGTCCCTCAACAGTAAAGATACCTGAAGACTGAAGGAACCTTCTCATCAGTTGTTGTGAGTTGTGTAACTAAGAAAAGTCAGAGACTTTATAATGTTTGAACCAGTCACTCAGTGCCTCTTGCAACAAAGTAAAAGTACCTGGGGAAGAGAAATTAAACAACATGTCGTTGCAAGCAAAAGGATCATTTTCATGAATGCAGACAACAGGATTAGATTGTTCCCCCCAGTTTATCCCTGCACTGAAACACTATTTTGTCTGCATGTAGGTAGTATTTGTAGAAGCAAGTTAGAGTTTTAACTATAACAGTACATCAACAAGTTATAGTTGTTAATCTGTACATAGAATCTATTCATTTATAATAATAATCCTGGTTAAACATAGAAAACTGGTCAGCACTTTATTAACCAGAGTGTACAAACATAGTATATGAAGTCTCCAATTCACCTTTGATAATATCTTTAATTTTTTATGACAACTGTGGAAATAGTGGAACTCATTTCCTGTGCACTACCCCAGAGAGACGGGACAATTCCCTTCTCTTCCTGTTTTTCGGTTATCTTTCTGGCTAGCCTGGTGAATAACTTTGCTCAGCAGACATGGAATTGATTTACTTTGATGTGAGATTCTCCCAGAAGACATCTGAACCCTTTTAACACAGTGCTGTACTCCTTTTGGATCGGTTTCATGGTCAATCTGTGACATATTACAAAACTCCTCTGCTGCATGGAGGGTTACCACTCCAATCTTTAGGACTTGCTCCAGCTGAGTGACATTCAGTTGCCATCTATGTTCAGCAACTCCAGACCCTCACTCACACTGTCGCACTGGGCTTGCAGTGTATACGGTCCTCTCAGCAGGAGTATGCAATCATTATATAGCCTTAAAAATAAAGCCCTTGAGTAAAGTTAAGATGAATGTGGCACTTCACTCAGGTCTGTGACATTGCATGATGTACTGTGTCTATCAGACACTTTACATTGCAACAATGTAAACTGTGGAAGGAGATCAGCCAATTGCCAACCATGCCCCTTATACAGTTGATGGCACCAACCTATTCAAAGATATATACCAATTCATCAGAAACTTCAGCCCATTTCTCTAGATGTACCTGCTTGTTGTGTTTTCTTATAGTCAAAATAATTCACTGTCTTGCGGTGAGAACATTACTTTTCGTACACTTAACATGCTTTCTTCTGTTTTCCATGATGTGCTCCAGAGTATTTGCAACTTCCACGTTATGCTGCGATCCTCTCAGCATAAATCACAGACACTAAGGCAAGTCTGTTCTGCCATGAACATGCTAGAGATATTGTTTGGCAAATTTTAGCATTTCTGTGCATGTCAAATGCTCTCCAGAGCAAACATGTCCTCAGTAGATGTGCTCTCACTGCTGAATGCCTAATACATTCCTGACATTTAAAGCATGATCGAGTTAATGTACTAATTCACAGGTTTGTATGAGCTCAGTTAATGACATTACATTTGGTCAATGGACTCTTTCACTTTGATCCCTAAAATTGAAAATCTAACTTCACATCGAGAGTTCAAAGCCAGTTTAATTTTTGCTTTCCAGAGAGATCGAGAAAAGATCTCTTAGAAAAGATTCTTCCCAATGATAAAGGTTTGGCAACTTGTAACTGTTCTGGTTGCAGAGGAAGTAGTGATGTAGAGGTAATGTCACTAAAACAGCAATCCAGAGTTCCTCTTATATTTGAGGGAAACAAAAATTGGAGGACAACCGTAGGCCCCTTGCAGTCAGCAACAGAGGAATTTATAAATGAAGCAAAGAAATGGCTGACCTACAAAATGCATACTTTGGTTCTGTCTTCACCAAGGGAGGACACCAATGACATACCAGAAATATTGAGGAACACAGGATTTAGAGAGGGGGAGAAATTGAAGAAAAAAAAAAGTTATTGGTACAGAAATGGTATTGGAGAAATTGGTGGGACTGAAGGTCCATAAAGTCTCCAGGGTCTGATAATCCATATCCCAGAGTACTTAAGGAAGCGGCATCAAAAACAATTCATGCATTGGTGGCCATCATTATTCAGATTCGATGGGGTTGAACAGCTCCTACAGATGGGAAGGTAGCTAGTGTAATCTCTTGTTTAAAAATGGGAGGCAGAGAAAAAGGGGGTGGGGGGAGAAAGAGGGAAACATGGTTGTATCAGGTAGAGTCAACATGGATTTAATGAAAGGAAAATCATGCTCGAGGATTTACTCAGTTGCTGATGGGAAGCCAGTAGAGGAGGCTTATTGGGACTTTCAACCACGTACCAGATAAGAGTTTAACATACTAATTAAAATGCATAGGATTGGGAGTAATGTACTGAGATTGATAGAAGACGGATTAGCAGACAGGAAACAGTAGGAATAAAACCGGTCTTTTTCCTAACGCAGGCAATGACTCGGGAGTACCACAACAACTAGCTTTCATAATATACGTTCCTGACTTAGCTTAAGGAACTAAATATTATCTCCATTTGCAGATGACAAAGCTGGTTGGGAGGGAGAGAGGATGCAGAGATGCTTCGGCATGATTTAGATCCACTGCTGAGTGGGCAGATGCAGTTTTCTTTTAAGTTAATTGACAGGATCGGGGCACCACTGGCCAGGCCAGTATTAATTGTCCGCTAAGGGTGGGCAATAAAGTGTCAACCACATTGGGGTGGGCACAATGTACGCCAGACCAGATAAGGACAGCAGCTTCCTTCCCCAAAGACATTAGTATAAATGTAGATTAATCATTTTGGTGGGAAAAACAGAAAAGTGGATTATTACCTAAAAGGCAATAAATTGAGAAAGAGGGGAGAATGTGCAAAGAGGCCTGGGTCGCCTTGCACACCAGTCAAAGGTAAGCATGGAGAAGGCAAATGCTATGTTGGCTGTCATAGTGAGGACTCGAGCACAGGAGTGTGGTGTCTTACCCAGGGTATTGGCAAGGCCATACCTGGAAAAGATTGTGCAGTTTTAGTCTCTTTATATAGAGCAAATGCAATGAAGGTTTACCAAATTGATTCCTGTGGTGACAGGACTGCCATATTAGGAGAGTTTGAAGCAGTTAGAGTTGTATTGCTGGAGTTCAGGAGAATAAAAGGGGAGATGGGTGCAGGGAAGGGAGGGAAATCTCATGGAAACCTATAAATTTGTAACAGGATTAGACAGGGCAGATAGATATTTCTAAGGATGGAGGAAATTCAGAATCAGAAATAGGGGTCACTTGCTTAAGAGTATGAAGTAAACCATTTTGGACTGAGACAAGGAAAACTTTCTTCACCCAGAAAGTGGTGAGCCTGTGAAATCACCACAGAGTAATTGACGTTATATGATTTCAAGGAGGATTTGGATATAGCACTTGGGACTAAAAAAGGGATCAAAAAAAGATCATGGGGGAAACAGGCTGATTTAGGGTGATCAGCCATGATCATAATTAATGATAGAGCAGGGTTGAAAGGACCAAATGGGCTACTCCCGCTCCTAATTTATACCTTCCTACATTTCTATGTTTGAATAGTCTATTGCTATTTAATATTTCAGCCATTGTACATTGAATAAATTCCAGTTTTGCTTCTTATTTCCCACTATTTGAATAGGATTTGGTAGGGGAAAAGTTGCAGTCATTTTCTCTTAACCAATGATTTAACTATGGCTTGCTGCTTTGATTTTTTTTTTAAAATAGAAAGAGTGGTAGCTCTGCATATAGCTGAACTTTCTTACAGCTCAGCAACCCTCACTTCACTATCACTTCTGACACCACGTTTCATGCGTACAATGCAGGTTTAACAGAAAGCCTTCGTTGAAGTGAATTTAAGATGTCGCTCCATCGTGAACGTACCTCATGGTAGAAGCCATATGGTTACAGCATTCTAGGAAGAATATTTTGCACGATTTGATTTCAATCCAAACAGCTCATAGTAAATAGTTTCCAATAAATCAAGTCTGTCCAGATTGGAGCTAATGACATGAACAAGAGCAAAATTGATTGATGTTCGAGCTGAAAGCTGCCCAGAATTAAAGTCACCAATCACTCAGCTATTATCAATTGCTTCACCTAACTCCCACACTCCATATTCTAAACCTACAAAAGGAAAATACAGGAGAGAAACCATGAGAAATTTTTTTTTAAAATACAAAGAGAAAAAGAAAAAAAATCACCACTGCGTTCTCTCAGTGATTGGCAATGATTTAAACTAGGGGTTACCACACCAAGGTGAGGAGACATTTTGAGGGAGATTCCTTCCTGGTCACCTCAGCCAGTGCAGGAACTAAATTCACACTGTTAGCATCAACCTGCATTGCAAACCAGTTGTCCAACCAACCATATAAAGGGACGAGCACATTTTATATTATGGCATTAGGTTACTGCAAAAATCACAACGCAGAATTTCTTTTATATTTTAAAGTCATTTATTAATTGCAAATCATTCTTACCATTTACTGCCAGACTTGCAAAAAAAAAAAATGCAAATATGATAGTGCACTTTAGGTTTTCAGGGAATACCTTACCTCCTGGACAATGCCTTTTTGCCATTTTACATCTCCTGGATTCTGCAATAGTTGGACAAGGGATAGTGTCCTTCGCTGGCTTTTTCACAATTTGACGTGTCCTGGTTTCTAGCCCCCATTTGTAGCCACATGTTTTGTTGTTTTTTATACATGTTCCCCAGTTGCTCCATGGTCCTACGTCACAACCATCTGAACATAAACACAAACAAGATGTGATTGATGCAGTCAAAGGAAATACAACTGTATATAAAACAATTGAACAACCACTTTCTCTATTAGATAAGGTCATGACCGTTTCTGCACTGCTTGTCTGACAGGAGGAGAATGAAGCATGCAACCTTCTCATTTTAGCCTTGAAGAATCACAAAGTATAAAATTTTAAAGAATGAACTTCAGAGAAGGTACATATTTGCAGCAAGTTCAAAGTAATTGACATTTTTTATCTAATATAATGGAATTCAAAAAGAAAGTGCACAAGGGTTCTTTCAGTTGCAGGGCAGATTGGTCAGACCCAGTCTAGAATCTGGTGTTCAGCCCTTCCACATTAATAAAGCTCTAACAGCATTTGGCCTTGGAGTGTGTGCAACATAGGTTCACCAGAAACATTGCTGTCACATAAATTTGGAGTTTTCATAAACTTGGCTTGCATTCAAGTTTAGAAAAATCAAGATTTGATTCAATTGACATGTCTGAAGTGATTATTGGATCTGTGAAGTTAGTAAAAGGTTTTTGGGGTAAGTAAACAAGGTACATAATTTGAACAAACCATTTCAGGAGTGAAGTCAGGAAGCACTTCAGACAAGGAGCTGTGAAACTCTGGAATTCTCTTCCCTAAGAAATTGTCAATGTTAAGAGTCAACTGGAGCTGTCAAAACTGAACTATATATTTTGTTTCTCTTCAGCAGCTCAACACATTTTCAAAATGGATTTGTTCCAGATGTCCATTGTGCTGGTTGAAAAAAATTTTCCAACAAATTTGTGTGTACAAATTTGTCATTGCTGGCAGTTTCAGGCAAAAAAACTGCATGTCGCACGACTGTACGCACTAATTTCCAGATAGAGAAGCCAGACACACACACACACACACACACACACACACACACAGTCACTCTAACACAAATTGCAAGAAAACACAACTCAATTTATTAAACTGGGCACGAGATATTAATAAATCTTAAGCAGAACCAATTGCTCAAAATGTTCACCACTCCTTGTGTAAGGGGTGTTGTATGAAATTACTTACCAACGCATTCCATGTGATCTTGCAGTAGTACAAACCCTTCAGGGCATTCTTCAAAACAGCGGCCTTTGTGCAAGTAAAAACCAGCTTTGCACTTTGTACAAAAGTCTTTGCTGAAACATGTATCACAGTTATCTATTTTACATCCTATAAATAATAAAAAAAGAAAAAAAAAGGTGTCTTTAGAAACGGGCTAGTACAATACAGAAGTTCAAATTTCAGAGAAATGTTGTTAGTTTTCATAATTATGTAGGTTTCTTTGTCAAAAACACCTCTCTGAAAAGTTTCACCAAGTACGAGTTTGGGAAGCAGCTGCAGTCAGCTGTCACCTCCTGTGGTGTAAAATTATGTCCCAACACATGTGTGAATCATAATGTAACACATGTATTGGGCCAAGCAGTGGAATGTGGTGAAAGGGTTAAAATTATGTCCCAATACATGTGTGAATCTAACCGGAATGGAGGTGTTGCTTAGTCCCGTGTGAATCTTATTACACACCTCCCCGTGTGAATCTTCTTATCTGTATGTAACCAGAATGGAATGTGTTTTTTAGCCTTGCTCTGCTGTTCACATGAATGTTTATATCTGGAAAAGAGTATATCAGCTGGAAAAGTCTCCAGTTCGGGGAGTCTGCTCCGGGGTTACGTTTAACCGCCGAGCGTGGGTTGTTGGCAACCGCTCTACGAGAACTGACGGCTCCCAGTTCCGGTAACATGTAGAGTGAGTATAAGCCAGACCCGTTGTAAGTATGAGACCTGGTTGTGGCGACGCTGCAGGGAATAAAATGCTCATATTCTAGCAGACTCGCCTCTTGGTCGTTTGTTCTGTGTCAGACTACTCTCCTACGAACCTGACCTTGAGAATTTTTTAAAACACCTCCTACATGTTGCAAATCAAAAAAAATGATTCATTCTGCAAAAGGAGTTGAAGAGCTTGCTGCTACATTACATTAAACATATTCTCGGGAAGATTGCAATTTTTACTACCATGACCAACAAAATAGCAGCAGCTTGGTATTTAGTTTTTGAGAAGTCATTTCCCTATTCAGGTATTTGTATTTTTAAAAAAAACCTTCAAATATGGAAATTAAGTCCAAGCTGTATCACAGGAGCATTGTCAATTGACATGGGAAGATGGAGATAATAGGACAGGTACCTGATGAAATGTTTGGCCATAAAAAAAGGTGGAGATATTTCTTCTAAATCATAAAGACACTGGTTCCCAGTTGGGCAATCAGGTTACCAGATGGGTAATGCCTTGATGATTCAGAATGGGACATGTAGCAGAGATCACAACAAAACCTCCTTTGGCAGACGGAGTGATTTACTGCTGAAAGCTTCTTGAGCATGTTCTGGACTGCTGCTGCTTATTTTAATTGGAGCCAATTTCAACCTCACTTTTCATTTTGTGGTTACCTCCAGCCCAAGATAGATATTGGTCAGTCCCAATCTGGTCGCTTTAAAAACAGCCACTGCCCATCTAAAACAGCACATCCAGGAAGGCTAATCACAATCAACCCATCTACAATTTCTAACAATTTCAGAAATTCCAGTTCTATCATCTTATTCAGCACATACCATTCTTGGCACAACCTCTCAAGCACTCCCCAAAAAACTCAACAATGACCCACAGTGTCTCCTCCACCTGGCTGGATTAGTCATCTAGAAAAACTCATTCTACTAAAATGCTCCAAACTGAAAGAAATCACTACGGGAACTTGCATGGGCCCCGATGCAAACTTATCTTTTTGTCATGCAAGATGATAACTGGAGTACAATTTGAACACAGTTATCTCCAGGAGATGGTCTGCTGTTTCTTACTCTTATGCAGAAGGGAACTCACATTTCTGACTTACACTGATCTCTCATCTCCAGTTCTATTCTTGGTAACTGGATTTTCGTAAAAATGCAGTAAAGATCCACCTGCTTCTGAAAGAGCTAGTTTCTTCCCCTACACTACTGGGCAGAACATAGTGTTGAAGTTAGGTGGTCATGTTGCAGCTGTATAGAACATTGGTTGGGCCATTTTTGGAAGATTGCATTCAATTCTAGTCTGCTTGCTACAGGACATAGGTTGGGAAACTTGAAAGGGTTCAGAAAAGATTTACAAGGATGCTGCCAGGGTTAGAAGGTTTGAGCTACAGGTAGAGGCTGAGTAGGCTGAGGCTATTTTCCCCAGAGCGTCAAAGGCCTTATTGCGGTTTATAAAATCACGAAGAGCATGGATAGGGTAAATAGGCAAAGTCTTTTCCCTGAGGTGGTGGAGTCCATAACTAGAGGACATAGGTTTAGGATAAGAGGGGAAAAATAATAAAAGAGACCTAAGAGGTAACTTTTTAACGCATGTGGAATCAGCCGCCAGAGAAAGGTGGATGCTGGTACAATTACAACATTTAATAGACATCTGGAAGCATATATGAACAGGAAGGGTTTAAGAGGGATATGAGCCAAGCGCTGGCAAATGGGACTAGATAGATTTAGGATATTTTGTCAGCATGGACGAGTTGGACCAGAGGTCTGTTCCCATACTATATCTCTGACACTAATTGCTATTGTCTCTCCTCACATTCCCAATCTCCTATGGTCGGTAGGATCATTAACTATATCTATCCATTTCCTAAGCCTTTATTGACACTTTTCCCCCCTACAATTATATTAGCATTCTGGCTTCAGTCGTCAGTGTTCAAGAGTTCACACTGCCCAAATTTCAAAGTTTGTAAGTCCACTGAGAAAGTTCTCTTCTGGCAATTTTTTTTTTTTTAAAAACTAAGTGTTGTTTGATCATCTGCCCCAGGGTGTCCTTCCTGCACTCCACACCAATTCCTTAATTGACTAATCTTCTTTATAAAGCTCCTAGTGATGACATTTGGGGCACATTTTAAATGCTTGTAGGTGTTGTTGACAACAGTGATAGAGTGCAAAATTCAGAAAGTACAGAAACTAAGGAATCGGCAAAAGGTGATGTGTGCTTAGAATGGAAATAGTGCAATGGATTTCAGATGGGAAAAACATTGTTTGCAAGTCATGAGAGCACATGAAGCAAGTCAATGAGAACAAGTGAAAAGACACTGAATAACAAAGAAGTGATGAGCGGTCTTGTTTTTGTGCTGAATTTTGTCTGATAAATCATATTGTAGCTGTACAGGACAATGGTGAGGCCACTTTGAGAATACGGTGAATAATTCTGATTGCCCTTCTGTGTGAAGGACATTGTTAAACTTGAGAGTACAGAAAAGATTAAGACTATTTTAAGGACTGGAGGCATTCAGCTCAAGAGAAGCTGAATTGGCTGAGGTTTTTTCCCCTGGAATATTGAAGGTTGGGGGGTGACCTTATAGAGGTTTATAAAATCATGAGGGGCATGGACAGAGTGAAGAGATAAGGATGAGAGAGTTCAAAACAAGATGGCATAGGTTTAAGTTGAGAATGGAAAGATTTTAAAAAGACCCAAGAGGTAATGTTTTCATGCAGAGGGTGGTGCATGTATGGAGGGAGCTGCCATAAGTAATGGCGGAGGCTGGTATGATTATAACATTTAAAAAGGCACCTGGCTGGGGACATGACAGATGTGGGCTAAATGCTGGCAAATGGGACTAGGTCAGATTGGAATGTCTGGTCAGCATGGATAAATTGAACTGAAGGATCTGTTTCCATGCCGTATGACTCTAAGTCACATGGTAGCTTATTTACTTAATAAAAACAAAATTGTGGAAAAACTCAGCAAGTCTGACAGCATTTGTGGACAGAGAAACAAAGTTAAAATGTATCCAATGTGAAGAATCACATCAGATGCAAAACACTAACATGGTTTCTGTCTCCACTGATGCTGTCAGTTCTGCTGAATTTCTCCAGAACTTTATTTTCATTTCAGATTACCACCATCCAGACCTTTTTGTTTAAAAAAAAAGAAAAAGCTCAATCGTTAAATCAGGTCACATCCAGGAATGCTCTGTTAAATGCAATGAACTGAGAGCCACACACACAAAACTGGTAGGATTCTGGGTAATCCAAGAGTGAGGATGGGAAAATGTCTGGCTGTAACAGCCTGCTCCTTTAGGTGCTGGAGAGGATTTCCTCGAATTCCAGGAACAGCAATTACTATTTTATATGCTGTTGCAATTGTTTTGGAACCGGAGGAAAACAAGTCAAAACAACAGCACCTTTAAAAAGGGAGAAGGACAACAATAGGCAGCACACGGTCTGTGTGGGAAAGTGGGAGAGCCTCTCTACGAACTGACACAGCAGACGCAGTTACTGCCTTTGCTGTTTGAATTCGTGTATTGCTGGATATCAGTGTGTATCTCGGAAAATTTAAACAGCGAAAATCACAACTGATCTTGGAGGAACCGGTTTGGGAGAGGTCACAGCACAGAAACAAAGTGAATAATTTGAAGTAGAGCCTTGCTATAAATCTACAATAGTGAGTGGGTTCTTTCTTGATTATATGTTGTATTGAGATATGTCTCTTAAGCCATAAGTATTAAGTTAACCTGGAGCAGTGTTTCGTAGAGGAATACGATGGCACTATTTTCTGAGTCTGTAGATTGGAGGAAGCAGAAAAAAAAAGGCCTTTAGTAGAGTGATCTGTTCTTGTCAGATGTGGGAGTTTAGAGAGATTATATCTGCAATAAATGCTGTTGGTTGCAAATCTTATCAGATAGAATGGATTGGTTGGAGCGACAGTTAGAGGCAATGAGGAATTTACAAGGAGATATAATGGGTGGCAGTTGTGGGAAGGGAGAAAAGTCACAGATACAGTCACATAGATGGGTCAACTCCAGGAAAGGTAGAGAGGGACATAGGTAGTGCAGAAATCTTCAATGGCTATCCCCATTTCAAGCAAGTACACGGTTTTGGAAAATGTAGGGGGTGATGGATTCACAGGGGAATGTAGCACGAGCAGCCAAGTTTCTGGTTTCAAGACAGGCTCTAATGTAATAAGGAGTACGTCAGGTTCCAAACAATTGATTATGTTAAGGGACTCTCTAATCTGAGGCAGAGACAGACATTTCTGTGGCCAGCAGCAAAAGAAATCAGACTGGTGTGTTGCCTCCCTGGTATCAGGATCAAAGATATCTCAGAGAGGGTGCAGAATGTTCTCAAAAGGGGGAATAATAAAAAAAAGGGACCATCAGGAGGTCATTGTATACATTGGAGCCAATGGAAGGATGAGGGTAGGGACATAGGATGGGAAAAGGATGAGATTCTGAAGGGAAAAATATAGAAAGTTAGGCAGGAATTTACAAAGGAGGTCCGTGAGGGTAATAATATCTGGATTACTCCTGGTTCTGAGCTAATGAGGGTAGGAATAGGGGTACAGAGCAGATGAATGCATGGCTGAGGAGCAGGTGCATGGGAGAAGGGTTCACATTTTTGGATCATTGGAATTGCTTCTGGGATAGAAGTGACCTGTACAAGAAGGATGGATTGCACCTGAATTGGAAGGGGACTAATATACAGACAGGGAGATGTGCTAGAGCTGCTCAGGAGGATTTAAACTAGTAAGGTGGGGGGGTCCCAGGGAGACAGTGAGGAAAGAGATCAGACTGGTACAGTTGAGAAAAGAAAAGTGAGTCAAACAGCCAGGGCAGGCAGAGATAAAGCAGAGAACAAGGTAGGACTGATTAATTAAACTGCATTTATTTCAATGCAAGGGGCCTAACAGGGAAGGCAGATGAACTCAGGGCATGGTTAGGAAAGTGGGACTGGGATATCATAGCAATTACAGAAACATGGCTCAGGGATGGAAAGGACTGGCAGCTTAATGTTCCAGGAAGGAGAGAAATGGGGGCAAGAGAGAAAGGGGGAGGGGGGGGGGGGGGGGAGGAAAGAGGGGAGGGGGGGGTAAGTGGCATTTTTGATAAGGGATAGCATTACTGCTGTACGGAGGGTGGATATTCCTGGCAATACATCCAGGGAAGTCACTTGGGTGGAACTGAGAAATAAGAAAGGGATGATCACGTAGTTGGGGGTGTATTGTAGACCCCCTAATAGTCAGAGGGAAATGGAGAAACAAATTTGTAAGAGAACCATAATTCTATTAGTTTTAGAATACTGATGGAAAAGGATAGACCAGATCTAAAAGTTGAAGTTCAAGATTGGACAAAGGCTAATTTTGACAGTATTAGGCAAGAAATTTCAAAGCTGATTGGGTGCAGATGTTCACAGGCAAAATGTTACAGCTTTGGAAAGACGGAAGCCTTCAGAAAATGAGATAAGAGACAGTATATTCCTGTTAGGGTGAAAAGGAAAGGCTGGTAGGTGTAGGGGATGCTGAATGATGAAAGAAATTGAGGGTTTGGTGTAGAAAAAAGGTGGAAGCATATGTCAGATATAGACAGGACAGGATATAGTGAGTGAAGAGTATAAAAAGGCAGGATGAGTATACTTGAGAGAGAAATCAGGTGGGCAAAAAGGAGACATGAGGTAGCTTTGGCGAACAGAATTAAGGAGAATCCAAAGGGTTTTTACAAATACATTAAGGACAAAAGAGTAACTAAGGACAAAAAAAAGCCCCTCAAAAAAAGCCCCTCACACAAGACAGCCTTTGTGTGGAGCCGCAGGAGATGGGGAAGATACTAAACAAGTATTTTGCATCAGTGTTTACTGTGGAAAAAAGGACTTGGAAGATAGAATGTAGGGAAATAGAGGGTGACGTCTTGAAAAATGCCCACATTAAAAAGGTGGTAGTGCTGGATGTCTTGAAATGCATAAAAGGTAGATAAATACCCAAGACCTAATCAAGTGTACCCTAGAACTCAGAACTAGGGAAGTGATTACTGGGCCCTTTGAGATATTTATATTGTCGACAATCACAGGTGAGGTGCTGGAAGACTGGAGGTTAGCTAACATGGTACCACTATTTAAGAATGGAGGTAAAAGGACAAGCCAGGGAATTATAGATGAGTGAGCCTGATGTCATCAGTGATGGACAAGTTGTTGGAGGGAATCCTGAGGGACAGGATGTACATGTATTTGGAAAGGCAAGCACTGATTAGGGATAGTCAACATGGCTTTGTGCGTGGAAAATCATGTCTCACAAACTTGACTGTGTTACTTCTTCAAAACACTAAGAGGGCAGAGTGGTAGATGTGATCTATATGGACTTCAGTAAGGCATTCAACAAGGTTCCCAATGAGAGACTGGTTAGTAAAGGTTGGATCTCACAGAATACAGAGAGAACTAGCCATTTGGATACAGAACTGGCTCAAAAACGTAGACGAGAGGTGGTGGGAGGGTTGTTTTTCAGACTGGAGGCCTGTGACCAGTGGAGTGCCGCAAGGATCAGTGCTGGGTCCACTACTTTTCATCATTTATATTAATGATTTGGATGTGAACATAGGAGGTTATGGTTTGTAAGTTTGCAGATGGCACCAAAATTGGATGATTATCTCAGATTACAAATGGGATCTGGACCAGATGGGCCAATGGGCTAAGTAGTAGCAGATGGAGTTTAATTCAGATAAATGCAAGGTGCTGCATTTTGGGAAAGCAAATCTTAGCAGGACCGATATATTTAATGGTAAGGTCCTAGGGAGTGTTGCTGAACAAAGAGATCTTGGAGTGCAGGTTCATATCTACCTGCGACTCTACTTTCAAGGAGCTAAGATAGCAAAGGTGTCTGGCGTTTGGTATGCTTTCCTTTATTGGTCATAGTATTGAGTACAGGAGTTGAGAGGTCATGTTGCAACTGTACAGGATGTTGGTTAGGTCACTGTTGGACTTGTGTAATTCTGGTCTCCTATCGGAAGAGTGTTGTGAAATTTGAAAGGGTTCAGAAAAGATTTACAGGATGTTGCCAGGGCCGGAGGATTTGAGCTACAGGGAGAGGTTGAATAGGCTCGGACGGTTTTCCCTGGAGTGGAGGCTGAGGGGGTGACCTTATAGAGGTTTATCATGAGGAGCATAGATAGGATAAGTAGACAAACTCTTTTCCTTGGGATGGGGGAGTCCAGACCTAGAGGGCATAGGTTTAGGGCAAGAGGGGAAAGATAAAAGAGACCTAAGGGGTGACTTTTTCACAGAAAGGGTGGTGCGTGTATGGAATGAGCTGCCAGAGGAAGTGGTGGAGGCTGGTACAATTGCAACATTTAAGAGGCATTTGAATGGGTATATGAATAGGAAGGAAGGGTTTGGAGAAATATGGGACTAGATTGTGTTGGGATATCTGGTTGGCATGGACAGGTTGGACAGAAGGGTCTGTTGCTATGCTGTATATCTCAATGATGCTGATGAAAGAGGTGAATGATAATGGTTAGAGAGAGTTGGGAACAATTCCTCTATGGAACTGTAACAATTAAGTTTTTAAAAAGGAGACACAGAAAAAGGCCTGGGACATGGGGGTCACTGACAATTGGCATTCATTGGCAACAAAGTGCCTCCTTTTTGAACTACAGTCCTTATGGTGACACACCACTTTCTGCCAGTTTGCTCAGGCTCAAGAGACAGAGTCACATGGTCGACCACATTGGGGGAAGTACAGTAAGCAGCTTAACCCTTGAATGAGGACATCACAAACCAGGTGAGTTGGTACACAAACCAGAATATTTTAAAACCAACTAGAAAGGAAACAAGGTCTGAATTCACAAAACTCCCACAGTGAAATTTGAATGTTTGTTTTGTGGATGATTGGCCAAGACCACGTGGATGTTTAGAGGAGTAACAGAACCAGATGTCATCATTGCAGGATTAGCAGTTAATTCTTCAAATGGGCCAGGGCCTCAATTACTTCAAGCTACATACTTCCTGCAATAGATTTTATGATTGTAGGTTTTTGGTAAAGGTGCCCAACTTAATGTCCTGTTGCTTAATGGCATTAAGAAATCTGGAGTAGCCATCCAATGTGTTAACATGATGATGCTCCCTCCACATTTCCCTAAATTGGGTAACTTGCCCATCAGCAGCCTGCCAATATTTCTACTACTCCAAGTCCAGCCTATGGTCAATTCCCAATTTCCTTCTCTGTTATTACCACATACTTGGCCTCTAAGACATGGAATTCCTTTGCTGAACCCCTCTACCCCTCCCATCCTTTCAGATGTTCCTCTTAACCTAACTGTTTGACCAAGCAACCTGTGCTGTCTTTTGGAGATGGCTGTCCAAGTCTTGTATCCCAGCGTAAAAGCTTTGGGTGTTTAAGAATTTAAAAGGTACTATATAAATGCAAGTTATTGTTGGCTTCCAAGAATTTATTTTCAATCCTTCAGACAATTCAAAACTGTGCAACTAGCTGCTTCACAAAGCAGAGAGCAAAATGATTAACAGGAAAGAACTTCACGAGAAATATAGCTGTTTATGTTTCATCTAGGAGATAGTTTATTAAGTCTGTAGAGAAACTGTAGTTGGCACCACAATTAATACCAAATTGATTTTAAAATCACATCAATAAATTAAAGATTGTTTAAACAAATGCTCATGTTTTTCAAGGTGTCACCTGTGGATGATAGTCAGGATACATCCAAAGCGAACTGTTGGCCAGTAAAAGGGACAGGGTAGAGAGAACACAGTTCCACACACAAAGACATTTTAATAAGTGTTTTAACTAGGACTTGATGAAAATACATATCTGAACAACAGACTTACATACAATGCAACAGCAAAAAAAAAATCTTCCCCAAATGAAACAAATTGCTGGAACATTAATTTGCCACTCCTTCAATTATTGATCATTCATCTCCCACATGAAACAACTTCAGCAGGAATTAAATACACTAAGTCATGGCAATTGAAGGGTTAAATCCCATTTCCAAGATTGCTCCCAGATTTTCCCTGAAAATATTTCTCACCTCACATCCCCTTCCATAATTTGTCCATTCAATCACTGCCAGAAACCTCCCTGCATCTCAATAGTTTATGTTACATGGTAAAGCTCAATGGTATAAGAGCATGAAGGAGCAACTCTCCTGCAACTCAAACACTGATGCATTGTCTGAGCACCAAATTCTCAGGGGTGCGTCCAATCCAGTATAAATCAATTCTCAATTTAAAGCCTCTACTTCTCCCAGAGTTTATTTTGAAAACTGGTCTCAAAACTGAAATTACCCAGAGGGAAATAAAAAGTTTATTTTGAATATTGTTGAAAATTAAAACTAAGTACATACTTCTTTACAAAGTCCCCACCAGCTGTCTGACATGACCTATGCAAGTGTTTCATTTTTAAAAAAGTAAGTACTCACAGGATTTCAACATTGCCAGCAAGGTCAGCAATTATTTCTCATCCCTGGTTGTGCCACCTTGGATTACTGCAGCCCATGGGCAGAGGCCTTTACCAGCCCAATGCAATTGGCAAGAACAGTACCAATATAGTCCCAAAGCTGGACTATGCAGAGTTGAGAGAGAAAAATGGTGGTGGTAGAATTTGGCTGTGTCTGTTGTCCTCCTACTTCAAGGTGGAGGAGATTGCTGGGTTAATGGATGCTGCTGAAAGCCTTGACATGTTACTGCACAGCTCGGTTCACTGTGTATTGGTTGGGGAGGGAGCACGATGTTGGAGGTGGTGAATCAAGAAAGTTGCTTTGTCCGGGTTCACATTGGACTTAGTGTTGTTGGACCTCATCCAGGTGAGTGGGAGCATTCGATCACACTGTATAACTTGAAGACAGTCAGGAGGGAGTCACTCACTCCAGCCTCTGACCTCGTAGCATGGATGAGCACAGAGATTCCATGTATTAGATCCCTGCAAGTTGCCACCCAGGTTGATAGGGTTGGCAAGGCATATGGTGTTAGCTTTTATTGGTAGAGGGTTTGAGTTTCAGAGCCACAAAGGTCATGCTGCAGCTGCACTTTAAGTATGGAGTACAGTTGTGGTCACTGCATTATAGGATGGATGTAGAAGCTTTGGAAATTTATTTAAAAAAAAAAGAGATTTACTAGGATGTTGCCAGGTATGAAGGGAAGATCTTACAAGGAAAGGCTGAGGGACTTGAGGCTGTTTTCATTAGAGAGAAGGTGGAGAGGTGACTTAATTGAGGCATACAAAGATAATCAGAGGGTTAGATAGGTTGGACAGTGACAGCCTTTTTCCTCAGGTGGTGATGGCTAACATGAGGGGACATAGCTTTAAATTGAGGGGTGACATATACAGGACAGATGTCAGAGGTAGTTTCTTCACCCAGTAGTAGAGGCGTGGAATGCACTGCCTGCAACAGCAGTGGACTCGCCAAATTTAAAGGGCATTTAGATGGTCATTGGATAAACATATGGATGAAAATGGAATAGTATAGGATAGAATTCTGTGAGCATGATCTTAACCTCCACAACCACCTGATGAAGGAGTGGCGCTCTGAAAGCTAGTGCTTCTAAATAAATCTGTTGGACTATAACCTAGTATTACATGATTTTTAAACTTAGGTTCCACAGGTCAGAACAACAACAACAACAACAACAAAAAAAAAGGGCCAAACGGGCCTGTACTGTGCTGTAATGTCTTGTTCTACCTGCTCTTGTGGTCAGTTTTTACATGGGTAGTTCAGTTCAATTTCTAGTCTTTGGTAACCTGCAGGATGTTGACCGTGGAGAATTCAACAATGCCAGTCAAAATCAATAGGCAATGGTTGGATTCTTGATGGAACTGATCATTGCCTGACACTATGAAGGTTACTTGCCTCTTATCAACTCATGCCGGGATATTGTACGAATCTCGTCAAATGCAGGCATGATTACTTCATTAGATCGGAGGAATCATAAAAACAGTATAATCATGAATAGTATGTACATCATACATTCTTCCATCTGACCTGATGATTCTCAGGAGGTCATTAAATGAATCAACTGAAGATCTTTGAACCTTGGATGCTACCCATAGGAACTCCAGCGGAGAGGACTTGGGGCTGAGATGATTGACTAACAACCACAGGCATTTTCCTTTGTGCTAGCTATGACTCCAACAAGTCGAGAGCTTCATTGAACTTTACAAAGGCTCATCAATATCACATTCTGTCAAAAGCTGCCTTGATGTCAAAGGCAGTCACACACTCTTCTGAACTGTGGAGATCAGCTTTCATCCATGTTTGACCCAACCCTGCAATTGGAGGTCAAGAGCTAAGTGGCCCTGGTTGAACACAGTGCCGGTGAGGTTATTGCTGAGCAAATGCTGCCCGATAGCACGGTTAATAATCCTGTCATTTTACTGATGATTAAGAGTTGACTGATGGGACAGTAATTGGGCAGGTTTATCCTGCTATTTGGTGTACAGGACATAATTGGGCAACTTTCCACATGGTCAGGTAGATGTTTCATTGCAGCTTCAATATTGACATCTTAGCTAGGGGTGCAACTAGTTCTGGAGCACACGTCTTCGGTAGTATTGCCAGAATGCTGTCAGGGACTATACAGTATCCAGTGCCTCCAACAGTTTCTTAATATCATGTGGAGTGAGTCAAGTTGCCTGAAGCAAGCTGCAATACTGGCCAGGCATCACAACTCTTTTGGGTGAGGATTGCCACAAGTGTTGGGCACCTCCATCGTTATGGATGCGATTACTTCTCATTAGTTATTTAACTGTACACCAAATTCATGACAGAATGGAACAGGACTGCAGAACTTTTATTGGATTCACTGGGTGTGGTATTGCTCAACTCTATATTAGAAAACAGCAGCAACATGCAAGTAGTCCTGTGTTATAGTTTCACCAGGTTGACACCTTATTTCTAGCTATGCTTTCCTGCACACTTTATTGAAATAGGATTGATGTTAATGGTAGAGTGAGGGATATGCTGAAATCATGGCATTGCAGAATGCATTACAGTACAATTCTGCTGCTGCTTATCGCCCACAGAACCTCATGTAAGTCCAGTCTGAAGTTGCTAGATCAGTTGTAAATCTCTTAGCATGGTGACTGTGCCACACAGCACAATAGCAATTTTTAACAAGATGGAATTGTCTCTACAAGGTCTATGCAGTGGTCACTTTTACCAATACTGTCATAAACAGATACCTCTGCAGCAAGCAGATTGGAGAGGATGAGATCAATTAGATGTTTTCCCCTACCACAGACCCAGTCTAGCAGTAACGTCATTTAAGACCTGGGTAGCTCAGGCTAGTAGTGGTGCTGTTGAACCACTCTTTATAATGGAGATTGAAGTCCCCCAGCAAGAGTGCATTTCTTCCCTTTCCATCTTCAGTGCTTCGTTCAAGCAGCATTGAGCATAGAGAAGTATGGTGCAGATGTGGGTGGGAATCAGCGATGTTCTTTCCCCAGATTTGACCTGATGCAATGAGATTTCATGAGATGCAGTCTCAATGTTGAAGACTCCAAGAGCAACACTCTCCAGATTGTATACCTCTGTACCACCTCCTCTGCTGGAATTGTCTTGCCAGTGGGACAGAACATAGCTCAAACAATGCCATCACCATTCCTCTGGGTGTTTTGTGCAAGTACAATCCCATGAGCTTAACTCTGCCATTGCTCGAGTCGTCCATGGGAAAACTCAACATTGGCATGAGCCACCAGATGTTGTGAAGCAGTGTCTAGCGGTGATATGATCAGTTTCAATGCGTAGACCAACGACAATTTTATTCCTTCTAGATGTCTCTGTGTTTTGATACAACTGAAATAACTGCCTTCTGAAAAGACCTGGCAAGCCAGAGTCAACCAGATTGCTATGGGTCTGGAGTCATGTAGCCAAATCAGGCAACAATGGTAGATTTTCTTCCTCAGAACAGGCATGGTAAATACTCATCTATTTGGCGAATTTGGAATGATTTACAGTCACTATTAATGAGATGAGCTTAACAAGAGCATGGGTTGGGGGGGGGGGGGGGGGGGGGTCGGGGGCGGGAAGATATGGGAGGGAGAGAGAAGAAAGAACATGACAGTTCACATACAGCAACATTTTTAAAAAAGGCTATAGGAAAAATAGGAGGTAAAAACTGCAAAAGACACAACTGAGGGGCAAAGATAGATCTCATTAACTCCTTTCTACTGCTCAGCAAATGTAAACCAGTCAAAGGGATCACATTAACAGCAAAAGCAGCAAATGCACAGTAGAATTTAAAGAGGATAGTAGTCTTTATAAAATGCCGAGTAAAGAAAATTTAAACATTACACAGTAATATCAATCAAAATTAGAAAAAGACAGCATAACTGATGCCCAAAGATATTACATTCCTTAATTATTCAGGAGAAAATATGAATCAATAACTTTCCAAACTCAGTGCTCCTTCAAATGACAGCATGAGCAATTCATCAAATCAGACTTCAAAATATTTCAGATCAAGAAATATTAGAGTTGTTCAAGGAAGAAAATAAATCTGAATTTTCAAACTCGTTTGATCAGTGAAGTAAAAAGTGTTTTGCAACATGTTTCCAGAGTAAAAATAAATTCCAGTTAAATGTTTTTAACCTTCAACATTAGCCATTTTGCTCATTATTAATTCTGCCTGAACTACTGGGTATTGTTCCTTCGAGATTTCCAACATTTAATGCTGACAAAGTTGTTTTTTGGGACAAATTTAAATACAAGAAAGGTATCAGGGCAGGTTTGGAGAAAAAGTGTGATTATTGGCTGGGGTAAACAAGAAGATAAAAGCTACCCTTCATCCAGTGTCAAATATAGTCAAGCAAAAAAAAAAAAAAAAAAAATTCTTACTTGCACATCTGTTCATCTCAAGCGCACGCACGTCATAATATCCTGATGGACAAGAGTGCAGGCACTCTCCATACTGCCGCATGCCTTGTCGTCGAAGGAAGAAGAATAATTTCTGCTGACAGCTAAGACACCCATTATCCTTGGAACAAAGCAAGCAGCCCTTACAGATTGGGTATGGTCCAGTGTTTGCTGTGGATGACAAAGGAATAGGATCATGAGGGTTACAGCACAAAAAAGTAGTCTTTAGCCTATCATGTCCCATCCTTTGGGACACTCTCTCACCCAGAACTGCTCCTCTATGTTTTCCCAAAACCCTACAAAAATTCTCTCAATTATCCAATTTCCTTTTGAAAGCTAAGATCAAGCCTGCAGCCACAACACACTGTACTCCAGATCCTAAACCACTCACGGTGTAAAAGGCCAATAGAGAAAAGGTATTTGAACACAAGTTCAAAGAAACAAATCTACCAAAAAGTTGAAGATAAATGCTTTTCAGGTCTCTGTATAGTAACTTCTTCCATTTACATTATTCACAGGGTCAAATCCAGCAGGACCGCAAGTAATCGAACAGACTAAACTGTTGCCTTAACACTAACCATTAAAATGAACTTCATGTTGAACATGCGGAACCCACTACCCACATTGAAGTAGTTGAGGCAAATTGCACATGTTTTAAGGTAAAGCTGGATAAACATCCAGTGCAGAATGGAATTAGGTTGGGATTAGATGGAGTAGAGTGGGAGAAGGCTTGTGTAGCGTATGATCATTAGCATTAAAAATGTGTTGGACTGAAATGACCAGTTTCCAACACAGAAACCTTTACATAACATCACAATTTAATGCCTTGAAATTTTACCAAGAACAAATACTAGTCAACAAGGACTGCAGGGCAGGGATTGGTCAGCATCGACTAGGCTGCAGAAGGCACAGGATGATGAGAACAGAAACTGAAGGAGTAAGAGGGGATGATCAAAAGTAAGTGGCTGAATGATTGAAATGACAATACACAATAAGCAACAATACAGATTCAAACTGAAGCCAAGGGGGTCACAATCTCTCATCAGCACAAGCTATCTTTCATAATAGATGCTGAGTATGAGCATGGTAACCCACACAAGGGCTATGGACTCAACGGCACTTGGCTAGTCTGGCCACTTGTCAGAAAGGCTCAAACATGATAGCTGGGACATTGACAATCATGTTACAGAACAACTGCAGGACATTGCTCTGGGGAAGGGGTGGACAGGCATAGGTTGCAGTCCATGACGGCAATAAAGATTTAGATAGGAAAGGGCAAGAGATCCTAACATCAGATTTCAAAAGAATTAGTAAGGAGATTGAAGAGAGTGATCTCCAAAGCAGTAATCTTATGATTACTCCCACATACTGGTAAACATAGGAACAGGAGAATGGAGTGATTAAAACACAGCTGCTAAACTAGTACAGAATAAAGAACATTTGATTTACAAGGCATTGGGATCATTTGTGGGGCAGGTTGGACTTTTAATAGGTGGACATGACAACGTCAGACAGTAAAAACGTTTCTATTGATACATGAAAAGAAAGTGATTAACAGTGATAAATGTGGGCATGTTATAGGTGGGACAGAAGAATTTAGTGAAGTACTGTAGAGAAAAAAAAAAATGGAGGAGAAACTAAACAGTGACTCTGCATCTTCAAAAATGACGGTGGGAATGTAAGTTAGCAAGAAGGTGCAAGGCAGTTTTAAGAGGGTACGAACAGACTAAGTGGAATGTATTGTAATTAAATGTGAAGTTATTTACTATTGTATAAGTGAAAAAGGGGTGGGAAATGCAGATGTCCAAAAGGTATCTTCATCCAGGTGTCAGTAAAAATTAACTTGCAAGTTCAACAAGCAACTAGAAAGGCAAATTGTGTTTTGGTATTTCATTTTCATGGGGGATGGAGTACAGGAATACAAAATATCTTGCTGCAATTGTATGCAGCTTTGGCCAGACCTCACCTGGAGTACTGTGTATGTAGTTTGATCTCCTTATCCAAGGTCAGGCGTACAGGCTATCGACTGAGTGCAATCGAGGTTCACCAAGTTAATCCATAAATTGCTCGGATTGTTTTACGAGAGATTCAAGAAATTGGGTCAATATTCTCTCAGATTTTAAAGAATGAGAGAACACCTCATTGAAAAGCTTACAGAATGTAACAGGGTGGATATTAACAGGACATTTCCCGATAGCTGCTGATTCTGGAGCCACGTGACAGGCCATTAAAAAAAAAGGTAGAATGAGAAATCTCTTCAGGTGAATGTTTGGAATCCACTACTCCAGAGTGTGTTGTGGAAACTCAACAATTGAGCAGATTCATAAAGGAAATGTGTACACTTGTAGTTACTAATGACAATAAAAAAGGAGATGGAAATAGTACAGAGAAATGACATTGAGATGACTAACCATGATCTAAAATGCAGGCAAACTCAATGGGATTAATGGGTTATTCATTTTTTTTATGTTCCATTCATAGAGATCTGCCATCTGGATTTCCCACCAATTTCTCTCTAACAACATTCAATCTTACCATTGCTATCCCTTCCTATTCATTCATTGTCATGTGATTATGAAATAGGAATTGCTCCATTTTCCCACAAGACCAAAGAATGTTTATGTCCCCCATTTCAGTTCCAATGAAATCTGTACCTATGGTACAATTCCTGCTCAAGAACAGAATAGAGGCTTGCATTTTCAAACAACCCTTTCATCATCTGTTTTAAAAAAAAAAGAAGAGAGTTTATAGTCACTGTTGTAATGTAGTAAACACAAATTTGTATCGCCCAAAATTCCCAAATACAAAAAAGGTGATTATATCCAGTTATTCTATTAGTGATGCTGGGTAAGTGATAATTATTGGCTCCAGGACCACACCCCTATTCTTCATATGGTGCCACGGGATTAATTTACTGTCTCACCCAGAAGTGAGACCTCTGACAGGGAAGCATTCCCTCAGCACTACACTGAATTAAGCATTTATGTAAAGGTGGTGCAAATTTCCATTTTTGGACCTTCCCCCGAAACTTTCACAATATGCTTTCACAGCATTTCCTTCATCCCTTCCTCTTCTGAAAAAAAAAAAACCATAAAATAATGATCACAGACAGAATCTCTCAAAATATCCTTCCGAGAGAAGGCACACAGTTTTGCACAAGACTCTGAAAGAGTCAGTACTGAGGAATGTTAAAGGCACTAGTCTCAAATGATTTCATGTGGAATCGTGGGCAGAACACCTAAGGATTGAAGGAGTAACACTCAACATCTGGTGGTCCTCAAAGTTTCTGTAACAATATTGATCAACATAATGCAAGCCTCTATTCTGTTCTTGAGCAGGAATTGTACCATGGGTACAGATTTCATTGGAACTGAAATGGGGGACATAAACATTCTTTAGTCTTGTGGGCGGCACGGTGGCACAGTGGCTAGCACTGCTGCCTCACAGCGCCAGAGACCAGAGTTCAATTCCCGCCTCAGGCGACTGACTGTGTGGAGTTTGCACGTTCTCCCAGTGTCTGCGTGGGTTTCCTCCGGGTGCTCCGGTTTCCTCCCACAGTCCAAAGATGTACAGGTCAGGTGAATTGGCCATGCTAAATTGCCCGTAGTGTTAGGTAAGGGGTAAATGTAGGGGTATGGGTGGGTTGCGCTTCGGCGGGGCAGTGTGGACTTGTTGGGCCGAAGGGTCTGATTCCACACTAAGTAATCTCATCTAATCTAATCTGTAACTACTTGCTAATCACTATATCTTAAATAAAAGGAGACTCTTCAGAAAATGGTTTGCCTGTGACCACATTAAACCAGATAGGCCCTGTAGTTTCCTACACTTAAAAGATCATGGCAATGACCAGCATCATGCACAGCAGCTCACTAGCATAGCGAGCTGGCACATCCATATGACTGATTTTCTCAGCAAGAACTAAACAGAGTTATTCCACTATTGCCCAAATGCTTCAGATGGCCGGGGTAGTCAGTCAGTCATCACAGCTATGCACAAGAGTGCTGCCAGTGACCCACCAATCTCCTGGGAATATGGAATAGCCTTGCAGCACTGTTGGTATTAGTGTTTACTTTGAAGAGGCTAGCTGGATTTGACTTTGCTATGGTTATTTATTGCACCAATTCAGCCCATCTTGGACATTGAAATTTATCCCAGTCTACAGAAGTGACAAAACATTGTGTGTGGACTCAGTACACGAAAAGTGTTAGTGTACAAAAGATAATCCTGTGATCCAGCCTGCCCCACAAGATTACGATACTGGAATAATAGAGATTCTGATATTAAGGGTAATTCAAGAGATACTGTTCAGATTTCCTGAAGTCAGTATTTTAAGCAAAAATAGGGAACTAAATGCTTCATCCCAGAGATCCATTCTAGAGGGCTTGTGGTGGATTAAAAAGCCAAATAAAAGCTGCCACCCATGAAAAACACCTTAGCAAAATCAACACTTCACACTGCAGGAAATAAGTATTCCAACAGCAGGTTAAAGAGTACTGTTGTATTTCAGCAATCTGATGTTAACTCTAGCCTTGGATAAAGACTGGAAAAGCATTCAGAGCCAGGCAATACAGGCAGTTTCAGTCTAGTTCCCAGCAGTTTAAGATTAAGCTACCAATCTCACTTGACACTTGTAATAAAATTAAAAATAGTGTTATATTCATGGAGGTACAAGATTTAAATCAAGAATTGGAATTTGGGCATCTTGTTTTGGAGCAGGATAAGTGTGGTGTCACCAACTAGAAAGATTTTTTAAAAAGGTCCCCAAATGATATCTGTCACAGAATGCGTTTGTGATTTAAACTATCAATACAGTTTCTCTTTCAGGACTTGTTACTAGCATCTCATGATATTCACAGGCCTGTGCAATGCTCATATTTTGCTGGTTTACTTTAGACCAAAAACTTGGAAATTTGCTCACCACAATTAACTGAAGAACATACAGCCCTAGATAACTAATATTCCTTTCAAACTCTGCTACTTTCTGCACAGTGTGTCAAAGCATTGACTTATGCATCTAGATACCACCGCCACCCCTGCACACCCACCTTGAAGTCTATAAAAGCAGAAAAAAAGTAAATCCCTCTAATCATATGTGAACTATAGACTTCATAAAACCTGTTTTCTTAGTTTACATGTAAGTGGCAAATTACAGTTAAAGAACTGATGCCAGTGGAATCCCTGCTTTAATGATCTTCAAGCTCGGTATGCTTACATTTTGCATTACACGAGAGAAAATTTGGTTGAAGATTGCTGCAAATGTTTCAGCCTTATCTTTTGCACTCGTGCTGTGCTCTTCCATCATTGAGGATGGGGATATTTGTGGAGCCAAGTTGCTGCATATTGTTTTGGATAGGATTCTGTTGCTGTTGATGGCCCACAGCACCTTATGAATATCCCAGTCTTGAGTTACTAGATCTGTTCAAAGTCTGTCCCATTTACCATGGTGATAGAACCACACAACGGAGAGTTCACTAAAATGAGAGCGCAGGACTTAATTTCCACAAGGACTCTTGCCACTTCAGTCATGGGCAGATACTTCTCTGGCCAGCAGATTGATGACGATTAGCTTAAATGCTTTTTTCCTTCTTGTTGATTCCCTTACCACGTGCTTCAAACCCAATCAACTATGAACTTTAGGACCCAACCAGCTCAAATCAGTAGTACGTGGGAAATAAGGCAGGGCATTTGACTGAGGTGTCAGTGGGGGAGCATTTTGAGGCCAGTGACCATAATTCTATTAGATTTAAAATAGTGATGGAAGATGATATAGACCAGATCTAAAAGTTGAAGTTCTAAATTGGAGAAAGGTCAATTTTGACAATATTAGGCAAGAACTTTCAAAAACTGATTGGGGGCAGATGTTTGCAGGTAACGAGAAGCCTTCAGAAACGAGAAGCCTTCAGAAACGAGAAGCCTTCAGAAACGAGTTAACAAAAGTTTAGAGACAGTATATTCCGGTTAGGGTAAAAGGCTGGTAGGTATAGGGAATGCTAGATGACTAAAGAAATTGAGGGTTTGGTTAAGAAAAAGAAGGAAGCATATGTCAGGTATAGACAGGATAGATCGAGTGAATCCTTAGAAAAGAGTACAAAGGCAGTAGGAGTATACTTAAAAGGGAAATCAGGAGTGCAAAAAGGGGACATGAGATAGCTTTGGCAAATAGAATTAAAAGGAGAATCCAAAGGGTTTTTTACAATGCATTAAGGACAAAGGGTAACTATGGAGAGAATAGGGCTCCTCAGCAAGGCGGCCTTTGTGTGGAGCCACAGAAAATGGGGGAGATACAAAGAGCATTTTGCATCAGTGTTTACTGTGGAAAAGGACATGGAAAATATAGAATGTAGGGAAATAGATAGTGACATCTTGAAAAATGCCCACAGGCGAAGTAGTGCTGGATGTCTTAAAATACATAAAAGTGGATAAATCCCCAGGACCTGATCAGGTGTACCCGAGAACTCTGTGGAAGCTAGAGAAGTGATTGCTGGGCCTCTCACGGAGGTATTTATATCATTGATAGTCACAGGTGAGGTGCCGGAAGACTGGAGGTTGGCTAACATGGTGCCACTGTTCAGGAAAGGTGGCAAGGACAAGCCAGGCAATCATAGACAAGTGAGCCTGACGTCGGTGGTGGGCAAGTTGTTGGAGAGAATCCTGAGGGACAGGATGGACATGTATTTGGAAAGGCAAGGACGGATTCGGGATAGTCAACATGGCTTTGTGCGTGAGAAATAGTGTCTCACAAGCTTGATTGAGTTTTTTGAAGTAACAAAGTGGATTGAGGAGGGCAGAGCAGTAGATGTGATCTATCTGGACTTCAGTAAGGCATTTGACAAGGTTCCCCATGGTAGACTGGTGAGCAAGGTGGATTCTCATGGAATACAGGGAGAACTAGCCATTTGGATACAGAATTGGCTGAACAGTAGAAGACAGAGGGTGGTGGTGGTGGTGGAGGGTTGTTATTCACACTGGAGACCTGTGACTAGTGGAGTGTCACAAGGATCAGTGCTGGGTCCTCTACTTTTCATCATTTACATAAATGATTTGTATGTGAGCATAAGTATTGTTAGTAAGTTTGAAGATGACACCAAAATTGGGTGTGTAGTGGACAGTGAAGAAGGTTACCTCCAATTACAACAGGATCTGGACCAGATGGGCCAATGGGCTAAGAAGTAGCAGATGGAGTTTAATTCAGATAAATGCAAGGTGCTGCATTTTGAGAAAGCAAATCTTAGCAGGACTTATACACTTCATGGTAAAGTCCTAGGGAGTGTTGCTGAACAAAGAGACCTTGGAATGCTGTTTCATAGTTCCTGGAAAGTGGAGTTGCAGGTAGATAGGATAGTGAAGGTGGTGTTTGGTATGCTTTCCTTTATTGGTCAGAGTATTGAGTACAGGAGTTAGGAGGTCATGTTGCGGTTGTACAGGACATTGGTTAGGCCACTGTTGGAATATTGCATGCAATTCTGGTCTCCTTCCTATCGGAAAGAAGTTGTGAAACTTGAAAATGGTTAAAAAAAAAAGCTTTAAAGGATGTTGCCAGGGTTGGAGGATTTGAGCTATGGGGAGAGGTTGAACAGGCTGAGTCTGTTTTCCCTGGAGTGTAAGAGGCTGAGAGGTGACCTTAGAGGTTTCTAAAATCATGAGGGTCATAGATAGGATAAATAGACAGTCTTTTCCCTGGATTAGGGGAGTCCAGAAGTAAAGGGCATAGGTTTAGGGTGATAGGGGAAAGATACAAAAGAGACAACTTTTTCCATGCAGTTGGTGGTACATGTATGGAATGAGCTGGATGGGCATATGAATGGGAAGGATTTGGAGGGATAAGGGCCAGATGCGACTAGATCGAGTTGGGATATATGGTCACCATGGACGGGTTAGACCAAAGGGTCTGTTTTTGTGCTGTACATCTGACTCCATTACTGCCAAACAATTCTTGGTGGTGGACATCAAAATCTCCCACCCAGAGTACAACCCCTGTTCTTACCATCCTCAGCACTATCCCCCAAATAGTTGCTAAACATGTAGGAATACAGATTCATCAGCCAAGGGAGGATGGACAGTATGCAGTGATCAGATTTCTTTACCCACATTTACACAGAAGCCATGAAACTGCAGGAGGTCCAGAGTCAGAGTCCATGTGAAGGTCTCCCAGGCCAACCATCTGCTGACTGTATAACACTGTGCAGCCACCTCTGCTGAGTCTGTCCTGCTCGTGTGAGGGGACATCTCTAATGATGGTAGTGTCTTTGTACGTGCAGTCGGTTTGGATTTAATGCAATAGTCCCGTTCCTCTACAACTGCACACTACACAAAAATCACATCAAAGCAGCATCATTTAAACCAATGGAACCTGAATTGTGTTGGAGCCAATGTAGGTAAGGAAAGTTAATGTTCTACAAAAAGAAAGCCTAAATTCTTCAATCATGTTGTTACAGCCAATTGGCATTGACGAAAAGCCTGTTTTAGCAGAACCAGTTTTAGTCATATTCATGGATTTTTATCTCAAAGTCAGGCTCTTGCTCAACTAGTCTGTGAGACAGCTCCCCCAGTTTTGGCACTAGCCCTCAGGTGTTAGCGAAGACAACTTTGCAGCATCAGACTGGAAAATCCTGGCCATTTCCAGTGCCAAGATGTGATGACACGTAGTTGGTCCAGTTTCATTACTTTGAGACTTCGTAGAGATCAATACAACGCGTGGTTTGCTGGGCCATTCTAGAAGGCAGTCGAGAGTCAGCCACAGTCATAATGTAGGCCAGACCCTGAACCAGATGAGTTTTCTCAAAAAACAAAGAAAAAGAAAAAAATAATTCAACAATGCCTTCATGGTGGAATTCTGACCCAGGTCCCCAGAACATTAGTGGTATTATCACTGCTATTAATCCAGAAACTCCAGTAGAGTCAAAAAAATGTGGTACTGGATAACTGCAGCAGGTCAGGCAGTATCCAAGAAGCAAGAGAGTCAACGTTTCAGGCATAAGCCCTTCAATCAGGAATAACACTAGGCCACTGCTTCCCCCATGGATAAACCATTGCTGTGGTATAGGTCACCAGCTCAAACTTTTATATTAAAAGCAGCAGACTAACATCTCAGGTCAATTGTTGTTTCAATTTTACATGCAATTTGCAGCCAATCTCAAGCCTTACTGCAACTGATCAAAGAGAGAACATTTGAACAAAGTGTAGCTATTCCTTCCAGCTCCCAAATAGTTTCGACAAAATGGCCATGACACAGACATCAAGTTAGTCAGTGCCAATTTAATTCCAGTCTGTTATTACAATCTTGTTCATTTCCACCCAAATCACAAAAAGCTGTTTGTTGGACGTACAAAAACAGAATTGTACATTCCTGAACACAAACAGTATGATTAAAAACAAAAAAGGTCAGACAAAATGTGGCAGTGGACTATGTAGGGAGATTTTGGGACAGGTGACAGCAAGTTTGCTTAGAAGGGTAGGTTTTAAAAAGGAACATCTTAAAAAGGAAATAAAAAAAGGGGGAAGGTTTGGGGTGAGCAGTTGTTTGGGGAGAGGCTTCCAGAGCTCAAGGAGCCAGTCAGCCGAAACCGAGCCACGAGCGATGGAGTACAAGGAGGAGGTGGTTCATAAAACTACTCTTGCACAAAAGCTAAATTCAAAAAAATGGCAAGAGTCTATTTTTTAACAAAAAAAAATCCAACTTTCTAAAATGTTTGTCCCATGATATAGATCATCTCCTGGCAATAGTGATACTTAACAGAAGAATTGCAGAAAAAACAAAAAAAAAAAATCACAAATTGTTTTTATAGTGAAACTATAGTCTACACAAATTTAATCACTTAGAATGAATGTGTTTGAAAATTAAACCAGAGTAAACCTTCAATTATTCCAGAGACTATGCTCAATAAACAAGAAAATTTTACCTATCACAGCACTCAGGAGGAACCTAGTTCCATAACTTGCACTGTTCAGAGTTCACTGCTGCCAAAATACCCCTCCACTTTATTTAGAACTCCAAGATATCCCCAACTTTAATCAAAGACTTGCCACAACATTTCTTGCATAGCTTTTTAACAAAAGTTGACAGCAACTTGATTAAATGTTGAAATAAGTTTAGATTTTTTAACAAAGTCAGTTAGCATGTGAGAAATTTTTAAGGAGTCAAATTCTTGGCAAATAAAATACTGGGAATAATTCAAATTCAGGAATGGGACAAAATCAGGATTGACAAACCCTAGGATTGCATCTCCTAGGCAAAAGAGATCTTTTAATACTGGAATGCACAGAGACAAGTTTCTAATTCCTAGTAACACATGAAATTCTTAGCTCAAAATTGAAATGCTCGTGTTATGTGGTGTTTCTTCAAGTCTGAAGTAGACAAGTGTTCATCAAGATATGGACCGTGCTGGTCTAACTAGATGAGTCTAGTTGAGCAACATGTGAACTTTGTTGCATTACTACAGTATTATTGCACAGAAACCACAAGTAATACACTATCCCCAGTTCTGATATTGGAACATCAGTGGTGCTTACTGCATTCACTGTCATCAGGCCCATGTACATCAGTTTAACCTCACGGAACAGCAACCTTTGGGAGGTTAGAGGGTGGTGGCAATGTTCACTGAAACTCTGTTCATCTGGTCATTATCATGTCACTGTTTGAGACTTTTGCTGCTATCACACACTGTTTCCTTTCATACCGTGACAACACTTCAAAGAAATGTTACATTTGCTGTGAACGAGCTGCAGATGTGAAAGGTAACGTACAAATGCAAGCAGTTTCTTTAAAAAGTGCCTCACATTCTGTTCCTGGAACTGGTCTTGGGTGGCTTTTTGTTTAAAAAAAAAGGTCCAAAGCTCCAACTGAGTTTAGTGATCAGAGGTACAGCAAGGACAAGCTGTGAAATAAATGGATCACAAAGACAAAGACATTCAGTAGATGCTAGCATTTGCCTGGAGCAGGGGGAAGTTTAAATGGCTAAACTAAGGCTAATTTATGTTTTGATTCATTCGTTACCAAATCAAGCAAAATTGTTCACCTCATAACCCCTCAGCAACCAACAAAACGTGTTGGGTCAGGATATGAGATCTCCAAAAGGGTATGCTGTCATCGTTACTGGTCTGGTAATCCAGGAGATACAAGCTCAAATTCCATGACACACAGCAGGAATGGACTTAAAGTTCAGTTGATTAATTCAGAATAACTGGCATCAGCAGCTGTACAGTGGACTGGTCATAAAAAGGTGGATGGGTTAATATGGAGGAGTGCTGAAAGCACCACCAGTACAATGTGATACGCACTTGTGAGCGCAACAGCTTAAGATTTTGAAAAAAAGTGTGATACCTAATGTCTGGTCCTCCTCAGTCTAAGTGTGTACTGTATCCATATAAACCTCCAACTGCTCACTAACATGTAATTAATTAACTACTACTTGGTCAAAAGCAAGAGCCTTTTCGAGTTTAGAAAAGGGACTGTTTCCCCACAATACTGAGAAAGTGCTTAGCTACCTACATTCAGGATGAGGTAGCAAACCCATCCTGTGGCATGGTGCAGACTTGAACTACACGTACAATGAGCAGCAGTGAAGATTCCATTTAGCAGCCTGATACCATGACTGTCAGTAAAAGGTTGATCAACTACATCCTTTAGGAAAAAAAGGACATGTGCCATCCTTCCCTGCTCTGGCTCCAGACCCACAGCAACATGACCAAAGAATCGCCTTTGAAATTCAAATTTCGCGAATAGCTTTCAGAAGGTAAACATCAAATAAAACTTAAAGTAATTATAAATGAAGCAGGGAAACAAATGTCAAAATAGTTTATAAAGAAATTGCAAAAACACATTCTTTCCCAAATGTAAATTTACCCTGTAAATACACAGAACAAGCTCGAGCAGACTTATTGGAGTCACAAGATCATTATTACTTCATTATATTAGAGAAAGAGATATAAAAAATATTCAGTTTCAAGTGTTTCATTGAGAATAAGCAGGACCCAATGAAGTCACACAATTAACTGGTAGGTAAACAGACAGATGTGTGTGTCACACTGCAGTGGGAGAAAATCAGTCAAATCTTTCTTTCAGCAGAAATACAACTAAATCAGACAATAGGCTGAAGGGCTTAACCCACCTCCCCCAATGAGGGCATGCAGACACAGACAGCACTTAGAAACCAACATATGATTTGCTTTCCTGTTACAAAAAGAGATGGGGGTATAAAAGTGTAAAGTCATCTAACAACTGTATGGAGCATTGATCAGGCCCATGGGGAGTAACGTGTCATTTTAGTGGTCTTAACTCCAAGGAAGGTTGTACCTGTTCTCTATTAGGTCTAAAGGTATTAATGCTTTTAGAGCAAAGGGCAGTAAGCAGTATTCACTGATATTCTGGATTAGTGGTGCTGGAAGAGCACAGCAGTTCAGGCAGCATCCAAGGAGCTTCGAAATCGACGTTTCGGGCAAAAGTCCATCATCAGGAATAAAGGCAGTGAGCCTGCACTTTCCCCTGCCACCGCAGGAACTGTAAAACCTGTGCCCACACCTCCTCCCTCACCTCTATCCAATGCCCTAAAGGAGCCTTCCACATCCAAAGTTTTACTTGCACATCCACCAATATCATTTATTGTATCCGTTGCTCCCGATCCGGTCTCCTCTACATTGGAGAGGCTGGGCGCCTCCTAGCAGAGCGCTTTAGGGAACATCTCTGGGGCACCCGCACCAATCAACCACACCGCCCCGTGGCCCAACATTTCAACTCCCCCTCCCACTCTGCCGAGGACATGGAGGTCCTGGGCCTCCTTCACCGCCGCTCCCTCACCACCAGACGCCTGGAGGAAGAACGCCTCATCTTCCGCCTCGGAACACTTCAACCCCAATGTGGACTTCAACCGTTTCCTCATTTCCCCTTCCCCACCTCACCCTAGTTCCAAACTTCCAGCTCAGCACTGTCCCCATGACTTGTCCGGACTTGTCCGACCTGCCTATCTCCTTTTCCACCTATCCACTCCACCCTCTCCTCCCTGACCGATCACCTTCATCCCCTCCTCCACTCACCCATTGTACTCTATGCTACTTTCTCCCCACCCCCACCCTCCTCTAGCTTATCCCTCCACGCTTCAGGCTCACTGCCTTTATTCCTGATGAAGGACTTTTGCCCGAAACGTCGATTTCGAAGCTCCTTGCATGCTGCCTGAACTGCTCTGCTCTTCCAGCACCACTAATCCAGAATCTAGTTTCCAGCATCTGCAGTCATTGTTGTTACTTCACTCTGATATTGTTGAGAGGACTTGGCCAGAGGGAAAAATAAAGAGGAAGTTGTAGATGACAGACCTATGGCTAGAACAAAGAATGGGCTCCTTGCCCATTCACGTATCGACGCCTAGAGGAAGAACGCCTCATCTTCCACCTCGGAACACTTCAACCCCAGGGCATCACTGTGGACTTCACCAGTTTCCTCATTTCCCCTCCCCCCAGCTCAGCATGACTTCTCCTACCTGCCTATCTTCCTTTCCACTCCACCCTCCTCTCTGACCTATCACCTTCATCCCCACCCCCATCCACCCATTGTACTCTATGCTACTTTCTCCCCACCCCCACCGTCCTCTCATTTATCTCTCCACCCTCCAGGCACTCTGCCTGTATTCCTGAAGGGCTTTTGCCCAAAACATCAATTTTCCTGCTCCTTGGATGCTGCTGAACTGCTGTGCTTTTCCAGCACCAGTCTAATCCAGAATCTGGTTTCCAGCATCTGCAGTCATTGTTTTTACCATTCATGTATGTGTCTAGATAGCATCATCTAAGATGTATAGTGCCCGTCTCTACCACCTCTGCTGGCAACACATTCAAGGCAACCCACCACCCTGTCCGTAAAGATTTTCCACACATCTCCCTTAAACTTTTCCCCTCTCACCTTGAACTAGTGACTGCTAGTAATAGCTAGTTTGCCCGAACAGTCTATTGTAATTTAGGTCATTTATACAAAAACGGTGAAATAGTTGCAATAAATCATGGGCACAGACATTACTGGCTGGTTAAGTATTTGTCATCTTTAGTTGCCCTTGAGAAGTTGGTAGTTTGCTGCCTTCATGAAATCATTACCACCTACATATCTGTAGGTTGACCCACAATGCTGTTAGGGAGGGAATTCCAGGATTTTGACCCAGTGACACAAAAGAAATGACAATATAAATCCAAATAAGGATAAGGAGAGGTTTGGAGGGGGAACTTGAAGGTGACAGTATTCCTATGTATCTGCTGCCCTTATCCTTCAAGATGGAAGTAGCTGTGGGTTTGGAAGGTGCTGTCTAAAAAAGGTACACACTGCTGCTACGGAATGCAGTAGCGTGACAAATGTTTGTTGATGTGGTGTCAATCAAGATGGCTGCTTTGTCCTGGAAGGTGTCGAGCATTACTGGAGCTGCATGCATCCAGGCAAATGGGAAATATTCCTTCTCACTTGTCTCAAGAATGGTGGACAGGCTTTGGGGGAGTCAGGAGGAGACTTATTCACTGCAGTATTCTTAACCTCTGACCTGCTCTTGTTGCTACTATATTTTTGTGCAATGAATCCAGTTGAGTTCCTACTTAAATGGTAACCCCAGGATGTTGATAGGAGAACTCATTAATGGTAATGCCATGATGTCACAGGATGATGGTTAGATTGTTCGTTGTTTTATTGGAGATAGTTATTGCCTGGTGTTTGTATAGTGAAAATGTTACTTGCCAGTCCAAACCTAGATATTGTCCAGGTCTTGTTGCATTTAAGCATAGACTGCCTCAGTATCCATCAAGCTGCAAATGGTGCTGAGAAGTCTGCCCGTGAACATCCACTTCTGACCTTATGATGGAGGGAGGATCATTGATGAAACTGCTAGAAAAAAGGTGGTTGGACCTAGGATGCTATCCTGAGGATTTTTTGCAGGAATGTCCTGCAGCAGAGATGACTGGCCTCCAACAAATGAGAGCATCTTGCGATGTGCTCAGTATAACTCTAACCAGGGGAGAATTTCCAGCCCCTCCATCCCAACCTTGACATTGAGGGAGTCACTCACCTCATTTAATCTCTGAATTCAGTGCTTTGAACAGTGTTTGAACCAAGGGTATAATGAGGTCAGGAACAGAGTGGCCCTGGTGGAATCCAAACTGGTAGTCACTGAGCAGGTTCTTGCTGAGATGTTCCTTGGTAGCATTGTTGATGACACCTTCCATCGCCCGCTTCTGTACAGGACATACCTGGGCAATTTTCCATATTGTCTGGTAGATGCCAATGTTGTAACTATACTGGAACAGCTTGACCAGGGGAGTCTTGAGTAACAATTATTGGCTAGGGGAGCAGCAAGTTCTGGAGCACAAGTCTTCAGTACTGTTGCTGGATCATCACAGCCCATAGCCCTTGCAGTATCCAGTGCCTTCTGCCCCTTTTTAGATATCACATGGAATGAATCAAATTGGTTGAATACTGGATAAAAACTGAAAAAAAAACTGCAATTGCTGGAAATTGGAAACAAAGACAAATTGCTGAAGAGGCTCTGCAGATCTAGCAGCATCGGTGGAGAGAAATCAAAATTTCCCTCTACGAAAGGGTCATTGAACCCAAAACATTAACTGATTTCTCTCCACAGATGCTGCCAGAGCTGCTGAGACTTTGCAGCATTTTCTGATTTTGTGGCTGAAGAATGGTATCTGTAATGCTGCATACCACCGGAAGAGGCAAAGATAGATCATCCACTCGGCACTTCTGGCTAAAGATTGCTGCAAATGACAGCCTTATCTTTTGCACTGATGTGCTGGACTCTTCCATCATGGAGGTTGGGTATACTTGTGGGGCTTCCTCCTCCAGTGATTTGTTTAATTGTCTGTCACCGTTCACAACAATTGGACTATAGAGCTTAGATCTGATCCATTTGTACTGGGGCTGCTTTGGGGATTGTTAACTCAAGACTTGTCAAGTTAGATCAGAGAAAAAAAAAAAGGTAGCTACCCTCATTCACAACATCATTTTGGGATTGAAAGAAACCAAATCTGCACTAAGCCTGGAGATAGCCAAACAATTGAAGGAATTACACAATGAAGGGAGGTAATGTATACAAGGTCTCTGTTCCCTGGAGTTTAAATAAAAAAAAAAGGATTTCAATGAAAGATATAAAATTCTTAAGGGGCTTGATCAGGGTCAAGGTTCAAAAAAATTGAAGAGAATCAAAAATAAAAAAAGGGGTCAAGAGAAGAGAAGATATATTTCTTCATCTAGAGAGTTGTGGATCTTTGGAACTTTGTAACTCAGAATTAAATGAATGCTCTAATTGAATCTATTGAAGGCGGAAGTCAATAGATTTTTGGATATTAAAAAAGGAACTTGGGGACTACGAGAAGAAAGTGAAAACTTAAGTTAAATATAAAGTCAGCCATGGCCCAGCTGAAGAACAGAACAGGCTCAAAGGGACAAGTGGCTCGCTTCTTGTTTTTTTTTTAAAAAACAGCATTCCCCAGTTTGAAAGTAAGACTCCCACAAGTGCCAATGGTAGCAACAGACATATTGGAGAACTGCCCATTACATCAGTCTGGATTGAAGTAAAAATGAACATTTAATGACACCTTAAAAAAAGGTAAGAGGTCATATCCAGGAGCAGACTTAGTAAATAAAATGTTTTTCAAAAATCAAATCATGAGGGGAAGCAAGCCAGTTGTCATGGATACCATATAAAGCAATTATTGATCAATTATGCAATTCCCAACATAGCAAGAACTTAAATATTGGAACATACAAGTTTTCAAATATTTAAGAAATAAATCAGACTTTAGCAATGACAACATAGCCCAGTTAAAATTAGGACTCGACATGGCAGCTCCTAACTTACTGAAAACGATAAGTTGTACATTTGATCTTACACACCGATTAGTCCTAGAAACAGTATCTAAATAAGAGCACGCACACAAGATTTTTCACAAATTTTATCCATTTGGATCAAACAACATTGGTTGAAAATAAAACATACGTGCACATGTTTTACAACAGAAGTGACTTTACGTGCTGCAGTTAAATTAGGAAATTGGTGCAATTGGTGTTTGTGTGTAAGGAGATAAATCCCTATTTGATTGAGCTTGAATGTTGTTTTATATAACATCTGCAATGGAAACCACTTGCCCCAATGCCTCTCATTGTTAACCTCAGGGCACACAGGCCTAGTCTGTTCATTCACTCCTTGTAAGACATTCTCTTTATTGGTGAAACTGGTTATTGCACTCCTTCCTTATGAAAGGAAAACAAAAAACTGTACACATTATTCCAGGCATAGCCTCATCATCAATAGTAGTTCTTCCCAAAGGCAGATAGTTTGCAGTTTTCTCAATACCTTACCTGTTACACATGGATTTGCAAATGTCAATACAATGCAGTGCCACAAAGTACCACTCGCCATAATGTTATATAGATTGGTTGGGTTTTCCTCTCTTGCTACCCAATGAGTGTCCTCAAATTTTCTGCAAGTCTCTCAATTTCAAGGAAACCTGTAACTTGCTGCTAATAGGCAAAAAACATCTTCCAGTCACTGCTAGATAGACTAGTGTTTTTTCCTCGACCATACTAGACCAAGCTGGTCCTATACTTTGGACAGGATAGTGGCAGCAGCCTTCATCCTGAACAGCAGTACATTTTCAAAAATATGTATTTCCATTCAGTTGCATGGAGTACCTCCCTCAGAAGCTCAGATTTTCAAACAGCGTTTCTTTTCCTCCCACTTTAGTTGACATCTCTCTAATATCTTTTGCAAGTTCACTTGCTTTAGAGCAACACCAATCAACTAGAGTCATGCAGTCATAGAGATGTATGGAAACAGATCAGTCAGTCCAACTCTTCCATGTTGACCAGATATCCTAAATTCATCTTGTCCCATTTGTCAACACTTGCCCCAATCCATCTAAACCCTTCCTATTCATATTCTGGATTAGTGGTGCTGGAAGAGCACAGCAATTCAGGCAGCATCCGAGGACAGGCAAAATCGACGTTTCGGGCAAAAGCCCTTCATCAGGGCTTCACCTTCGGGCAAAAGCCCTTCACCTTCCTATTCATATACCCATTCAGATGACTTTTAAAATGTTGGGATTGTACCAGCCTCCAACTACTTCCTCTGACAGCTCATTCCACACATACACCACCCTGTGTGTGTGAAAAAGTTGCCCCCAGGTCCTTTTTAATCTTTCCCCTTCCTTAAATGTACACCCTCTAATTCTGGACTCTCAGGGAAAAGACCGTGTCTATTTATCCTATCCATGCCCCTCTTGTTTTTGTAAAACTCGGAGGTCACCCCTCAGCCTCAGATGCTGGGAAAACAGCCCCAGCCTCTCCCTGTAGCTCAAACCCACCAATCCTGGCAACATCCTTGTAAATCTTTTCTGAACCCTTTCATGTTTCACAAAAAAAGTGGCCTAACCAATGTCCTGTACAGCTGCTACATGACCTCCAACTCCTATACTCAATACTGTGACCAATAAAGGAAAGCATACCAAACGCCTTCTTCACTATCCTATCTACTGGTGACTCCACTTTCAAGGAGTGATGAACCTGCGCTCCAAGGTCTCTTTGTTCAGCAACACTCCCATGAGCTTACCATTAAGTGTATACATCCTGCTAAGATTTGCTTTCCCAAAATGCAGTACCTCGCATTTATCTAAATTAATCTCCATCTGCCATTTCTCTTGCCACTGGCCCAAATGTTCAAGATCCCGTTGTATTCAGAGGTAACCTTCACAGTCTTCTAGACCACCGATTTTTGTGTCATCTGCAAGCTTATTTACTATACCTTCTATGTTCATATCCAAATCAGTTATATAAATGACAAAAGGCAGTGGACCCAGCACTGATCATTGTGGCACACCACTGGTCTCCAGTCTGAAGGGTAACCCTCCACCTTCACCCTTGGTCTTCAATTTTGAACCAGTTCTGTTGCTTCCTCTGGAAGGCATTCACTAATGAGCTATCTTCTGGGAGGAGGAGGACAAGGAAAAATCAACATTGCTCATATGTTCTCCAGAAGGTTGTTCACAACCTTCTAAATGGGAAGTGTTGTCTGCCCTTAAGAGGTAGATGCAAAGCATCCTGTGGCAGTATTTAGGAATTGGAAATATTAAGAGTCATGGCCAACATTTATCCCACTATCATGAAAATAAACTCTAGTCATTGTTGTAATACTGTTTGTGGGATCTTGCTTCATTTAATTTTGGTTGCTGCATTTCCTTCATTACAGCAATAGTTACACAAAGTTCATTCACAGCTAGGAAACAATTTTTAATACAAGAATGCAAATGACACCATAGAAATCCAAATTCCCATCTTTCCTTTCTAGTAACCAATCTTCTTGAGCATTTCTCCTTGCCAGTACACGGTTATGTCTGATCATCAGCATTTTCTTTTCCCCCATACTCCAAAACAATTGCCAACATATCACTTCTACTTCTGTCGCACGTTTAAATCAGAATAAGATATCCCAAGGCATTTCACCCAGCCATTACAAAAAAAAATGCAACACCAGGCCACACAAAAAGGCAATATTAGCTCAGAACTCAAGCTTCAAGATTCATTTTAAAAAGAGAAACAAAAGTAAGGCAGAAATGTGGATAGCTGGAGTATGGGGGGAAAAAAGAAAAATGCTCAAGACCAGACACAAGCTGTGTACTTGCAAGAAGTGCTCAAGAAGATTGGTTACTAGAAAGGAAAGATGGAGTGAATTCCAGAGCTTGCAGCCTAGGCAGCTACAGCCATGAAACAATGAAAATGGTCATGCCACAAGAGAGAGTAGAGTACAGGGAATTTAACTGAGTAATCAAGCTAAGTAGCATACCATTAAATAGGATGGAATATTTAGCTTAGATAGGATCACATTAACTGGTTTGTTGCCCTGTTAATTAAGCTCAGAACAAAGCTCTCATGAAAAAGACAATCAACCTGAAACATGAACCCTTGTTTCTTTCCCTTGCAGATGCTGCCCAGTCAACGGGAAAGTATCAAATGAAAATAAAACAGACATACAATTGTGGAAAAGATTAGTAATAACACAGAGGACTAGAAAAGTTTTAAAAATCAAAAGACGACTAATAGAAGACAGGGACAAATTACACAGGTGGATAAAGCTAGCAAGTAATATCAAAACAAATGGTAGCGGCTTCTTTAAATATTGAAGAAACAGGGACCAAAGTGAACATAGGTCACCGAGAGAATGAACCTGGGGAGGTAACATGAAGAACCAGGAAATGGCAAAGGGGTAGAATGAATATTTTGTGCCATTATTCATGATAGAAAAGTGATCACTAATAGCATTAAAAGTACCAAATGAGGGGGCTAAGATGGAAGAGCCAGAGCAGTCATTGGCAGATAGGATCAAGGAAGACCCTAAGGCTTTCTATACCTATATCAGGAATAAAAGAATGACTAGAGTAAGATTAAGGCCAATCAAACATAGTAGTGGGAAGTGTGAGTGGAGTCAGAGACGACAGGGGAAGCACTAAATGAATACTTTTCATCAGTATTCACATTAAAAAAAAGACAAAGGTTGAGAAGAATACGGAGATACAGGTTACTAGACGAGGTGAGATTGAGGTTCACAAGGAGGAAATGGTAGCAGTTCTGGAAAGGGTGAAAATAAACAAGTCCCCTGGGCCGGATGGGATTGGTCCTATGATTCTCTGGGAAGCCATGGAGGAGATTGCCGAGCCTTTGACTTAGAGCTTCATGTCATCATTGTCTACAGGAATAATGCCAGAAGACTGGAGGATAGCAAATGTTGTTCCTTTGTTGATGGGGAGCAGAGACAACCCTGGTGATTATAGACCTGTGAGCCTTACTTCAGTTGTGAGCAAAGTGTTTCAAAGGGTTATAAGAGATAGGATTTATAATCATCCAGAGAGGATTAGGTTGATTAGGGATAGTCAACACTGTTTTGAGAAGGGCAAGTCATGCCTCACAAACCTTAGAGTTCTTTGAGAAGGTGACCAAACAGGTAGATGAGGATAAAGCAGTTAATGTGGTGTATATGGATTTCAGTAAGGCATTTGATAAGGTTCCTCATGGTAGGCTATTGTACAAAATGTGGAGGCATAGGACTGAGGGGAATTTAACAGTTTGGATCAGAAATTGGCTAGCTGAAAGCCAGAGGGTGGTGGTTGATGGGAAATATTCATCCTAGAGTTCAGTTATTAATGGGGTACTGCAAGGATCTTTTTGGGTGCACTGTTTATCATTTTTATAAATGACCTGGATGAGGGCATAGAAGGATGGGTTAGTAAGTTTGCGCATGACACTAAGGTCGGTAGAGTTGTGGATAGTCACGAAGGATGTTGCAGGTTACAGAGAGACATAAATAAGCTGCTGAGCTAGGTTGAGAGGTGGCAAATGGAGTTTAATGTGGAAAAGTGTGAGGTGATTCACTTTGGAAGGAGCAGCAGGAATGCAGAGTACTGGACTAATGGTAAGATTCTTGGTAGTGCAAATGAGCAGAGAGATCTGTGTCCAGGTATACAGATCCTTGAAAAGTTCCCAAGGTTGATAGGTTGTTAACGTGACATATGGTGTGTTAGCTTTTATTGTAGTGTGATTAAGTTTCAGAACCCACGAGATCATCCTGCAGCTGCACAAACTTCTGGTGCAGCCACACTTGGAATATTGGGTACTGTCCTGGTCACCACATTATAGGAAGGATGTGGAAGCTTTGGAAAAGGGTTCAGAGGAGATTTACTAGGATGTTGTCTGGTATGGAGGAAACATCTTATGAGGAAAGGCTGATGGACTGGAGGCTGTTTTCATTAGAGAGTCGTCGAGAGGTGACTTAATTGAGACACAAAATAATCAGAGTTAGATAGATTGGACAGTGAGTCTTTTTCCTCAGGTGGCAATGGCTAGCATGAGGGGACATCGCTTTAAATTGAGGGGTGATAGATATAGGACAGATGTCAGAGGTAGGTTCTTTACTCAGAGCAGGAGGAGGTGTGGAACAGACTGCCTGCAACACTAGTACGCTCACCAGCTTTAAAGGACATTTAAATACTCCTTGGATAGGCATTTGGACGAGAATGGAATAGTGTAGGTTAGATGGGCTTCAGATTGGTTCCACAGGTCGGTGGAACATCAAGGGCCGAAGGGCCTGTACTGCGCTGTAATGTTCAACGTTCTAAATAATAACAGAAAATGTTGGGAAGCTAAATAGGCGTGAAGGCTGATAAGTTCCCAACCTGATCAGTTGTATCCCAGGATATTAAAGTATAATTAGAGATAATGCATGTACTCGTAGTCTTCTAATAATCCTTGGATTCAGTAAAAGGCACAAGCCAATGGGAAAATTGCTGATGTAACACCTTTATCCAAAAATTGGAGGAGGAAAAAGAGGGGAGAAAAGGTTAGTTAGCTTACTGTGTTTCATTGAGGAAAATGCTAGAGTCTATTATATAAAGATGTAATAGCAAAACATTTGAAAATGCAGATGATCAAGTCAAGTCAGCATAGTTCTGTGAAGGGTTAAAAAAAAAAGACAAAGACAAAGATAAACCTGACAAGATTATTAGAATTCTTTGAAGTGGTAGCAAATGGGATTGATAAAAAAGGAGCAGTGGATGTATCATATTTGAATTTTCAGAAGGCATTTGATAAAGTACCACAGTCAATAAGAGCCCATTGCATTGGAGATGGCTATTAGCATGGATAGATAACTGCCACTTATCAACTAGCCAGAGAGTTGTAATAACATGTAGAGGGAGACATTCTGGATGGTACCATATAACCAGTAAAAAAGTACCACAAAAATCCTAGCTGGGGCTGGATTTTGTAACATATCCCTGACTTGGGAAGAAGGAGTGCACTATCACCATGTTTGTGGGGAATTACTTTTTAAAAAAAAAAGTGTTAGAAATATGGAGCAAGGATAACAAATATAGAGGAACACAGACAGGTCCAGTGAAAAACTTGGCAAATGGAGTCTAATGTGGGGAATGAGGTTATGGACATTGGCAGGAAGAATAGAAGGAGTGAATACTACTTAAATGGAGAAATGCTGCAGGATATTGCAGGAGAAATGCAGTGGGATGTTACTCATGTCTCCTTATACAAGGACAGCAAAGAGGTGGAACGAGTGGAGAGGGTCAAGCTCCTGGTAGTGGTCATCCACAACAAGCTTTCTTGGACTCTTCATGTGGACACACTGGTTACAAAGGCCCAATGTCACTTCTTCCTCAGGCAGCTGAGGAAATTTGGCACGATGGCAAATACCCTTGCCAACTTTTATAGGTGCGCTATCAAGAACATGATGTCTAGATGTATCACTACCTGGTATGACAGCTGTACCATTCAAGATCAGAGATGGTTACAGAGTGTCGAATTCGGCCCAGACAGACAATCACAAAGGCCAACCTCCCAACTATAGAATCCATCTACCAAACCTGCTGTTCAGGAAAGGCCATCAACATTCTCAAAGTTCCATCCTACCCTGACAACGTTCTTCTACAACCTCTACCATTGGAGAAGGTAGAGAAGCCTGAACACGTACCAGCAGGTTCCAAAACAGTTTCTGCTAACCGATTTTTGTTTTTGCCGCTGTTTACCTATAATTTACTTAGTTATGCTACTTAACTCTGATCTGCCTGTATTCCTCGCAAGACAAAGCTTTTCACTGTGCCTCAGTACACGTGACAATAAATTCAATTCTCCTTGTGTCTGTGTGGGTTTCCTCCAGGTGCTCTGGTTTCCTCCCACAATCCAGAGCTTTGAAAGTCAGGTGAATTGGCCATGCTAAATTGCCCATAGTATTAGATGCATTAGTCAAGGGTAAACATAGGGAAGGGGAATGGGTCAGGGTGTTACTCTTCGGAGGGTCAGTGTGGACTTGTTGGGCCAAAGGGCCTGTTGTTTCCATACCGTAGGGAATCTAAACAAACCTAAAATTCAATTCAAAGCTGCAACACTAAAGGATTTGGGGATCCTTCTATAAGAATCACAAAAAGGCAGCACCCAAGTTCAGCAAGTAATAGGGAAGGCAAATGGCATGTTGGCTTTTATTTCAAAAGGGAAGTTTTGCTAAAACTACACAAGACCCAGCTGGAGTACTTTAGTAATGTAGAAGGCTATCCAGAGAAGGTTCACTAGGCTGGTACCAGGCATGGAGGGACTGTCTTATGACGAGAGGTTGACTCTGTACCTTTTAAGAATAAGAGGTAGGTTAATTGAAACACAGATTTCTTGGAAACCTAACAGCGTTAAGTGTAGAAAAGTTGTTAACCCTTGTGAGAGACTAGGACCAGAGGAGAATGTCAAAGCAAGGGGTTGCAGATTTAAAAGCAAAAGGTAGAGGAAAATTTTCTTCTTTTGAGGGTAGTGGAGCTGTGGAATTCTTCACCACAGAGGCCTGTCGAGGCTGGGTCATTAAATATACTCAATGCTGAGGCAGACAGATTTTTCCAATCCATTAGGAAATCAAGGGTTATTGACAAAAGACTATAAAAGAAAAGAGTTGAGGATTACTGGATGACCCATGATCTCACCAAGCAGTAGTGCAAAATCAAAAAGAGGGCGAATAGCCTATTTCTGTTTCCATGTCAAATAGTGTTGTGGGTTGGCAGATGGTGACAAGTAGAATATTATAGGGATCCATACTGAGGGCTGTATTGTGTGTAATGGGCATCAGCAAGTGAGGGAGCCACAGTGAGGGAGTAGTCAACATTAGTTAAGCAGACCCTCTTTGGAGGAAAAAAAGATACCTTTATCTGAAAGAGACCCCAGAGAATTTGAGCCTGTATCCATTGGAATTTAGAATCCTAGGAGGCAACTTGATTGAAACACAATAGAAGGGACTTGATAAGGTAGAGGTGATAACTCTTTTTCCTTATGTGGGAGAATATAGAATGGAGGAGTCACGGTTTAAAATATAAGGAGAAATTCTTTCAGAAGGTAATAACTCAAATTCTCTTCCCATTGAGCATTAGAGGTTTGTTCAGTGAATGTTTTGAAGGCAGGACTGAATAGAGTCTCGACTAAGAGAAAAGGAGTTGTAGGCCCAGGTACAGGAAGATTTAAAAAATGGAGTCCATAATCAGATCAGACATGATCCTATTGAATGGAAGAGGAGGCTAAGTGGCCCCCAGTGGCCTACTCCTGCTCTGAACTCACATTTGTAGATCTGCTTTTATGGACACCTGGAATTCATTTGCACTGCCTTTGGCGTGCAGAGAAGTTCCCCAAAACTTCAACTCAAAAAAAAAAAAGGACAACAGGAGAGATAGAGGGATGTTTGCCAGGATGTTACAGATGCTAGTACGGAGATAGTGTGAATGATACTTTGGTCAATTTTGAGCCTGTCAGTTTCATACATGTATAAATTTAATGTTCCTGAAATAATCAACCCCTGATTTTAAAAGAAAGGTGCACAGGATATGGCGGTCATTGGCAAAGCCAGCATTTTTTGCGAATTCGAATTACCACTAAAAAAAAGGTGATTAACCACCTTCCTGAACCCCTGCAGTTCCTCTGGTCCAGGTACAACAAAACTGCTATCAGGTTGGCACAATTGATGGGCTCACAAGGCTAGTGCAGAGGGCAATTGAAAAAATTCATTATATTGAGGAGAGTCTGGAGTCCCACATGGGCCAGAACAGGTAACGATGGTAGATTTCCTTGCTTTAAAAAAAAAAAGAGTTGTGATCAGTGAGCCAGATGAGTTCTACAACAATTGATTAAAAAAAACCAAGAGAAAAGCATTCAATTCCAGTGCTTTAAATCAATTGAATTAAATTCCACATATTGCTGTGGTGGGATTGGTAGCTGGTAGTCCAGAGCATTAGCTTTTGATCAATAAAATAGAGCTGGTTAATAACTTCAATTTTTAAAAAGCCTATTTAAAAATCAGAAAGACTACCAAGAGACTGCAGTTTCTATGACTGTAAAACTCCATTTGAAGTTGTAGAATACACAATTAACATTTCTAATTTTCCACAAGGGTGAGAAGAGCTGATCTGAAATTATTCAGATGGTCAGGTAAATAGCAGATAAATCAGTTTTAAAATGCAGTAGAAAGCAGCTAAACTCAGGCAAATGTTTAAACAGTCCATCCTCATTCAAACTGCACCTTTTGCTCAATGCATCTGCAGCATCATAGACAGTATAGCATGGAAACAGACCCTTTGGTCCAACCTGTCCATGCCAACCACATATCCCAACCCAATCTAGTCCCACCTGCCAGCACCTGGCCCATTTCCCTCCAAAACGTTCCTCTTCATAGTCCCATCCAAATGCCTTTTAAATGAAAAATATGGAACGCTTCACAAATTTGCATGTCATTCTTGTGCAGGGCACATACTAACCTTCTCTGTATCGTTCCAATTTTAGCATATGTGCTGCCGAAGCGAGGACTAGTGCATCCTCATGTACCCCACAAACATTATCACAAACTCAAACTAACACCAGATGAAGATTTTAAATTAGACTGAGCACTTGAAATAAAATCCCCTTGTGGAGGTCACCCATCATCCAGTTTTAGTGTCATTACTGTTCACTAAAGTGAAGTGAGCACACAACACAGTGCTCAAACCTGGAGCTCAGCATCACACTGCCAAAATCAAAGTTAGACAGTCCATAAACTTTAAATCAACAGTGCAAAAATCATGTTGGCTTCCAGCTGTATTCCAACTGTTCTTGGAACAAGTTGAAATAGATCTTTATTTCAATTACTTTGTCTTAATCCAAACCTTTTTCAAAGCTAAAATGTCATTGCATATTGGATTTTTGGGAAGTTGAAGTAGAGACAGTTAATCAAAAAATTCTGATAATATTCTTGTTAAGACAACCTCATACTTTGAGAGATACATATATAGATATATCTCTGTACTAATTCCCTTTCAGGGCAAAAACATTCTTAACGGCATCTAGGCCATTTTAAAGAGCAACTGTGCAGAGCAATAAATCAATCTTTAGAATTTTATACATTAACACATTCTTTCAGAGTCATGAATGTATCTTCAACTGAATAAACCAAAATACATACTGAGGAATTTTTAAACATTATCAAAACAAAAAATGTATGCCTGCTCTGAAACACAGAACGTTAGAGTCAAAAATAAAAAAAAAAAGGAGAAACAGCAGATGCTGGAATCCAAATTGAACAGGCAGGAGGCTAGAAGAACACACCACCTGATGCTGCCTGGCTTGCTGTGTTCTTCCAGGCTCCTGTCTGAAACACATAAGCACAGTGACCGCTGGAGAAACTCAGCAGTTTGATTTTGTGTCAGCCCTGGTTTGATGGGCATACCTTTCAGGGTCAGGAGATTGTGGTTCAAAGTTCCTCTCCAGAGCCTGATGCACAGAAATCTGGGTGGACACAATTGCAACTACGGAGGGGAGGGTTGCCATATCAGTTGGAGATGCTATATTTCAGATTAAATGTTAAACTGAAGCCTCATCTACCCTGGGTGGTGTAGTGAGAAGATCCCACAGTGCTAGTTCAAAGTAGTGCAGGGATATTCTCCCTGGGGTCCTGATCAATCTTTATCACTCAGCCTACAAATATCACAAGCAAGTTACTGTCATGATCACATTGCTGTAGAGAGGGCCATCTATACATAATATTGGAAATGCAGTAGCTGGTTCATATAATCATCATGTCAGAAGAATTAAGTTATTATTGGGGCATTTTGAAGTGGTACTGAGTTTTATATAAAGGCAAACCTCTTAGCAACTTCTGGAGAACTTCTAGAAGTCATGGCTAAACTGTTCAACTTAAATCTTCCTGTTTCATTCCATATTCAAATATTGATGGGGTATATTTGTTGACTTCAGTCTTTGAAGTTATAGCTTGCTCTGATTTTTCCAAGAAAGAATTCTCTATTTTCATTACTATTTATGAGAAAACGTTCCTGACTGCAGCCCAAATTCACCCAACTGCAATTACAATTATGCCCTTTCAGTTGAGGATTTAACCCAAAACATTTCTTGAAATAAATCCAACTAACATTGTTAATGACTTGCTCAGATCACTGCTTAACCTTCTCAACTTTGAGTTCAAACAAAAAAAAGTGGAGCCAATTTTAAAAGTGACCTTACCCAAATTACATTTTGATGACTAGGGTGGCAACTGGGCAATACCTGCCAAAACTGACCACATACATTTCAGGTCAACTTCTGTTGTCAAGTGCATTTAGTACTTCAACCAAGACCCATGCAATTGTCAACAACACTGATTGTAAATTTAAACTCCAGTGGATGAAGTTTAATCAGCTAAGATAAAGGTCAATTATGACTCACTGAATAGTACACACTTGAGTCCAAGATCATAATTCAAGTTCCACTTCACAATCTGGTTTGACTAGTTAGTGATAGTTCTCAGAACTAAAAAGGGATTAAGGGAACAGGGAGAAACCAGGAACAGGGCACTGAATTGGATGATCAGCCATGATAATACGGAGTGGCAGGGTAGCCTCAGAGTGGCCAGATGATTTACTGCTACTCCTATTTTCTGCTTTTCTAGTACTCCATTGCAATACAGAAATGAGACTGTGTGAGAGAGTGGAGAGGACGAGCTGCGCAATTAGAGAAATCCATGTTTGATGGAGCTGTTGCAGAAATCAGCATTAACCTTCGAGAACCTTTACCTTACATATCATGATAGTTGTGCAGAAGCTTGTGCCAACAGTCACACAGTCACGACTACCCAACTCTCTCATCTATCCCCATTCCTTCCATCCAAGATTCTATAATTTTCATTTTATTCAGAATTGGAAGATTCACAGGTCATAGGCTTGAGAACTATTGACCTAGACACCTCTTCAATTATTGCTGAAAAGGTGTTGCTGGAAAAGCGCAGGTCAGGCAGCATCCAAGGAGCAGGAGAATCGATGTTTTGGGCATAAGCCCTTCTCCTGCTCCTTGGATACTGCTGGACCTGCTGCGCTTTTCCAGCAACACATTTTCAGCTCTGATCTCCAGCATCTGCAGTCCTCACTTTCTTTTTACCTCTTCAATTATTACCTCCTTCAGTGGGATGAACCCAATCATGCAATGATGGACAGTTTCTCTCAAGTGGGACCATGTTCCCATGTACAACTCCCTCAGTTATGTGGACTATACATTGCATGCTGCTGGTCTGAGCTCCTTGAATGACTGTCCTTTTCCAGTGGAGATCCTGTATTTATACTTATTGCCCTTGGCCCAAGTGTGCCAACCATTGTGCATGGCAATCTCTATTATTGTGGGCAGCGTTCAGCTTTGGGTAAGGTCTAAGAACTGGCTTTGTTTTTATTGTCTTTTAAAAGAAAAAAAACTGGAGGCCTGCAACTTGTAAAAAAATTGATTTTTCATGCATAATTTCACAGCGAGGGAAACAAAACAGTGAACTTGTTTTGTGGCTTTGGCTTCCTGCAGTGTGATGATCAAAGGAGTTGTTTATGAAAGAAGTGAATTGGTTCTTAGATAACTAGCAAGCTAGAACTGGGAACAAATTGCAGACAAAAATAAAGTGTACACTGTTGTCCTCCCCAACAGAAGCTGTCCATTCTCTGCAGTAAAAATAAACTCAGTTTTAACTGGAGTAAAACCAGTTCCTTTTCCTGGAACAGTTTCTGTGACCTGTCACTTCTGAAGTGATAAATCAGAGACATTTTCTTTCCGAGAGTCAGTTATTGTGTACTAATAAACCAGTGGAAGTTTTCAGAAAAAGGAAAACTGAATACAAACAGCTTGACTAGCTGAAGTGAAGTGATCATCTCAATATGAGAATCTGCAAAGAAAACCACTAACTTGGCAGTTTTCCCTACATCTGCCAATAATTCTGTTCTGCGTCTCTATGGAAAAGAGGACTCAGACAAAAATTTTGCTCAAATATTTATTCTAGTTCACTTGTAGCTGATGTCCAGTGTATTTATAATAGATAGCAACTCCTGCTTAGTTCAGAAACTCGGCCCTTGCTTTCTATCAACCTTGGTCTGAAATTCAGGTAAGTATGCGTGTTACTTAATTTGGTATGACTCTAAAGAGTTATGGGGCTCAGTTTACGATGTGCTACAGACTCCTACCATTTCTTAAAACGCAGATGTTGTTTAGTCCCATGGGTACCTTTGTGAGCTTATATATGTTCAAATTCAGACTGGTGAATAGCACAGGTATCATAGTTGACTAGGAACCTGTAATCTCAGTCTCCAAGAACGAACCAACCTCTGCACCTACACTAAGTGAGAAACTGGTCTAGGATGCTCCCCTACAAAAGATGGAATGACGAGTCTTATATAAAAGCTAATGCTGCCAATGATAGAAATCAAAAGAGATGACAATATAGACACTACTTATATGTCTGGGGTAGGGATAGCCTAGCAGCTTATAAATCACTGCAGTAACACTTACTAGAAATCTAGACATAAATGCGCTTATTCAATCAAATGTTGATTCGCAACATTTGCGTCCAAATTCATTACACGTTCAGGACCAAAAAAAAAAATCAGAATCCAACCATACAATAGAAAAAATAAAATTATGCTTGAAAAGGGAAAATTATTTTAAAACAAAACAATCTTTTACATCAAGAGCAAGCAAGGCACACTGGGAGGCAGAGTAAAGGCCAGTAGTGTATTGAAGAGCAAGCACCATTACCGGTTCCCTTCACAATGGCAGAGAAAAATACAGGACTAATTGATAGATGATTGAAAAAGAAAGGAACAAATCCGAAGTGGAGACTCTGGTTTAGGTCAAGCAACAACAAGCACTAATCCTGCTCAGGTGACAGTGCTTATATTCAAACACATTCAGTTGATCTCCTTAAATATTTTCCTTATTTGTCCTTAAGCCTCAATGTTTAAGTAGCACAGACTAATATTATTTCAAATAAAACTCAGATTACACTAGACAGCCTGCTATTGCATTGTGACCAGCTTGGAGAAATTCCATTTGTTATTCACTATTAAACAAACCAATTGAATAAATGTTAGGAGCATTCAAACCCAGTCTGCTTGAAGCATGAAATGAATCTTAAATATTCTCAGCTGAAGTGCACACGAGAACTTCATTTTTAGATTTACACATTCATATCGTGCACAGGTTATTTTCCCCTACAGATATCAAACCATCAAAACTATATACTTCACCAGTTGCAATGTGTGTAATGGAGTAAATTTCAGCCCTGAGGAGGAGGTCGAACAAAGCTGGACCAGCCTCTTGCAGTGTCAGGGGAGACACACCTGAATAAAGCATTCCTACTCTCTGATCAAGTGGAAAGGTCTGAAGAGTGACCAGATTTGCATTTCTAAATCATCTTTCTTATCTTAGGGCACACCAAAGCACTTTACAACTAATTAACAACTATTTAGTCACTTATGATGCAAGAAATACAGATTTAAATTTACACACAGCAAGCTACCACAAAAAAAGTTAGAATAATGACCAGATCATCTATTTTAGTTTATTGCTGGATAACTGACCAAGGGACCAATAAAAAGGACTTTGTGCTGTAGTGGTAATGACTCCAGTGGGTCCCATTTTCTAGCCCAATTCATCTCAGGAGGTGCATCACATTAATAAAGAAACAAAAATTTAAGAACCAAAACTCCATTATTCTTCAAATACTTGTCTCAGGATCCTTTACATACAAAAATGGATAGGCAGGACCACAATTTAAATGTCTCATCTGAAAGATAGTACCCCTTAACAGCAGTACTCCACTAGGATGTCAGTCTAGTTATTGCAATGTAAGAAATAAAACGGTCACAATTACAGCCTGGATACCTAGGAATTTAATTCCTTATTTAAAACACAAGAGGCACAGATAAATAGGAGTGTTTGTTGTCATTTGTTTTGAAAGGATCATGGTGAACATAACATACGTACATTAGAATTCAGATACTACTCAGTTTCATTAAGGGAAACCATGGTCCAAACAAAATCTCTAACAAGACTTTTTAAAAGGCAGACTGGTCAGAAGAGATGGCAGCCCTCGCAGAAGTAATGCAATGGATTCTCCATGTGGACTCACCATCTCAAATTCTTACAGATTGACCCATTTGACCCACCAAAATCTTAAGTATTCAAAAATGTAATGTCGCTCAGGTGAGGAGAACTGTAGTAGACTTAAAATCCTGCCACATACTTGAAAACATTTTAGCACCTTAGGGGTAGCACGGTGGCTCAGTTGTTAGTACTGCTGCCTCACAACATGTCCCAGGTTCAATTCCAGCCTTGGGAGACTTCTGTGTGGAGAGTTTGCACATTCTCCCTGTGTCTGCGTGGGTTTCCTCCGGGTGCTCCAGTTTCCTCCCACAGTCCAAAGATGTGCAGGTCAGGTGAATTGGCCATGCTAAATTGCCCATATCGTTAGGTGTATTAGTCAGAGGGAAATGGGTCTGGATGGGTTACTGTTCGGAGGGTCGGTGTGGACTGGTTGGGCTGAAGGACCTGTTTCCACACTGTAGGGAATCTAATCTAAATCAGCAATGTCAACCAGGATAAGGACGTTCAGACTCAGGAATTGGGATTCCACTTTGGATCTTGGAGCAGAATTCTCAGATTAGAGCCAAATACACTATTGTAATAACAGACCAAACTTCTTATTTTTAAAAATAGACTTCTGTCATTTATTTTTGCTTCTCTCAAGCCAGTTTATAATTTTATGATCCCAGCCAATTTTTCTATCGGAAAAAGTCAGTTCCCGAATGAAATCTAGTTTGATAAATCATTGGTCTTTTCCCTTTTTTTTTAAAAAAAGCCTTTCACTGAGCCACAAAAACCAAATCGTGTTCTTAATAAAGGTAGACGCTTATTACACAAAATATAAACATATCAAGTTAAACAGAAAACAAATCTGAAAGATTTCAAACACATGACAAAACAAAAATCCATCTTTTCCACAACTGTCACTTCCCAGTTGCTCAAAAAAAAAAACACTTGGTTCCCGACCCAAACTGTTGGTAAAACTGCTCTTTCTCAGTTCCTATCCTGAGGGCCATGAAATGTTGCCTGAAATATTCAGTCCTGAGATTAGAATAGTATGGACTGTTCTAAACTGAGAAAGTCTAACAAAACACTCCCTGTTTGGAGGTTTTGACAAGCTAAAACCTCTTTCACTGAGATACCTTACGTCCTTCACTGCTCTGAACAAGTCTCCTTTTCCTAGGAGAGATTAGGCCATTGTTTACTTAGCTCAGATGGTTAGAGTGCGGTACTAATAACACTACAGCCATGGGTTCAAATTCCATCCTGACCCAACTTACTGGCTTGCAGCCCCAACTTAAATAGCATTGTGGTGCTCCCTCATTACCGAGGTAACACACATGGTTGCCCCTTGCTGATCGAAATGAACCAAGCTCACTATTTAGGCCCCTTGCTCATATAGTGGTTAGTTTCCACACCTGTTATGCAGGAGACAGTGGCTCAATTCCCCACTTGACAGGGCATTTTTGTGGAGTTCTTGTGGCACAGTGGTAACGTGTCTACCCTTGAACAGAGACCCAAGTTCAAGTCCCACCTGCTGCAGAGATGGGTAATAACATCTCTTCAAACAGCTTGATTAAAGATAAGAAAATGATGAAAGCCTTCTAGAAGAGAGATTATACTTGAACCCCAATCAAGTCTCCTTCAAACTGCACCTAAAAAGAAAAGTGTGCTAAATTAAAAATAAACTTTATCCTCAGAGATTCTACCACAGCTAATGACTAAATGCTTTAAGACCATGAAGATGTTGGAGCAGAGGTAAGCCATTTAGTGGGATCATGGAAAAGTAATGATCAGATCAGCCATTATCCTACATTCCTCCACCTTTCCTCCCCCCCCCCCCCCCCCCCCGCCACCACTAACACTCAATTCCCTTAAGTGATTAAAGTTATCTACTTTCTCTCTTTCCTCATGAGCTGCAATAAAAAACAAACTTCTAAGACCGGAGTTCCTTGCAATCATTTGCCCTCATATATACTGGCTTGAAATCATACCTCTAAAAAGACTGACCTAAATTAATGTTTTAGTACCTTAGCAAAACAGGCCAACACCCACAGTTTGAAATAGACTCAAAGTAAATAAATCACACACCTTTCATCACAATTAAAAAAGATACAGGTTAAAAGTTGGAATTAGAATCTTTCTCCATAAGAAAGAGGCTATAGCATTATAATGTGCACAATAACATTTAGGTTAGAAAGCTATGTATATTAGCCCTAAAAGTGTAGAATAGCAGAATGTGGTGATTGTACCAGTGTTAAATGTGACTGGACTAAATGCTCCAGAGACAAGTTCAAGTCCCATCACGGATGGAAGTTAAATTCAAAGCTGATTAAACCCCATCTGGTTAGCAAATATCCTTTAGGTAAGAAAATGTGCACCTTACTTACCTACATGTGACTAAACCCACAAAGTGGTTGATTCTCAAATGCTCACCAAAATGGCTGTAGTAAAAAGAAATTCCCGCAGAAAGTTAACATAGTGGGTACACCTGTTATCGACGGACGCCACCTTTTGCAAATGTGTATCACCCTCACTACCACCTTCAAAAGCAGCAATATTAGCAAAGCCAATGACTTTCACATTGCAGAAATGAGGCTTCATGGGAAGAATCATCTCAGGCCTTGAACAATACATTCAGAAAAAGAGAGAGATCAGCAGTGAAGAGCTTCTCGATGTTGGGAGCAAAACATAGAACTTTTCAACCAAACTGCTGAACGGCAAGACAAGATGCTCCCCAACGAGAAGATTCATAGCTCGGGTTGAGGTTCAGGTTGTAAGTTTGCATGCTGAGCCGGAAGGTTTGTTCTCAAATGTTTCGTCACCATACTAGATAACATCAGTGAGCCTCAAGCAAGCGCTGGTGTTGTCCTGCTCTATTTGTGTCGGTCTGTTTAAAGGTGGGTGATATCAGTTCCGGGTCATCTCCAACACCTTGGCATCATGGTAGCCCACAAACCTACCAAGACACAAACAGCTACAGATGAACCTATAAAAGGACCCTATACCAACCAGCAAAACAAATGCCATTTACAAAATGCACTGCAAGGACTGCAACAAACTCTACATCAGACAGACAGTCAGGAAACTAGCCACCGGGGTACAGAGTGTAGTGAATATATGGAATGCTCTGCCCCAAAAGGAAGTGGAGGCCAAAGTCTGTGGATACTTTCAAGAAAGATGGATAGAGCTCTTAAGGATAGTGGCATCAAGGGTTATGGGGATAAGGCAGGAGCAGGATACTGATTGAGGATGATAGGCCATGATCATAATGAATGGTGGTGCTGCCTTGAAGGGCCAAATAGCCTACTCCTGCACCTATTGTCTATAACACCAACTGGCCACCCAAAGACAAGACCTACTATCACTAGTATCCTTACATAAAGGCAAAGAAGGACACCGCTTCATCTGGGATAACTCATCCATGCTGGGATAGGCTAAATAGTGACACACAAGGGAATTCCTAGAGGTCTGGCATTCAAACTGGAACTCCATCAATAAACACATGGTTTCAGACCCCACGTACCAAGCCCCTGAGAAAAAAGAACCGGAACGGATATCACCCTCCTTAATGGACCAAGACAAATAGAAAGCAGGACAGGACACCAGCGCTTCAGAGGCTCACTGATGTTACCTAGCACGGTGACTAAATGCCTGAGAACCAACCCTCCAGCTCAATGAGCTGAACACGAACACCTCTTTTGAATGCTGCCTGGACACTGTTCACAGGGACAGGCATCAAACCCATTCTTTCAGTGTCGAGTTGAATCCTGAAACTCCTTCCAATGGACCTATTGTAAACTCCACAAAAGTGCTTTAAGCAAGCTGCTTGTCACCATTGACTCCAGGAAAGTCAACACAGATCCAGTCTATATCCAAGGCCATATCCTTTGAAAGAAAGCACCGCATTCCAATGCCTGTTGGAAAAAAGGTAGATAGGCTGGTTCCAAAAAGACATTCCCAGTACACCTAGACTGAGGCAAAAATGGTATTGTTTCTGCATGTAGCCCCCAATCCACACATGGAGTGTATTAGTCATGCAAGATAGCCAGACCCTGAAAGGCAAGCTACAAAAGCAAAACACTGTCCCTCACGACAAGCCTACACAGTATCCTCCACAGCCTAAAATAAATCCATTCATCTCAAGTAACAGGATGTATTTAATCATATGACTAGCATTTATTACCAGTCCCTAGATGCCCTTGAGAAGCTGGTGGTGAGCAGTTTACCTGCTGTGGGTTGACCCCCAATGTCATGAGAGAGAGAATTCCTGGAATTTTGACTCAGTGACAGTGAAGGAATGGCAATATATTTCCAAGTCAGAATGGTGAGTGGCTTGGAGGTAAACTTGAATGTAATGGCATTTCAATGTAGCTGCTGCCCTTGCCCTTCTAGATGAAAGTGATTGTGGGTTAGAAGGTGCTGCCTGAGGATCCTTGATGAATTTCTGCAGCACACGTTGTGGATTGTACACACTGCTGCTACTGCATGGTGGGAGGAAGTGGATGTTGCTGGGTGTGGTGCCACCCAAGTGGGCTGCTTTGTCCTGGAAAGTGTTAAGCTTCTTGAGTGTTGTTGGGGCTGTAGTTATCCAGGAAAGCAGAGACAATACATCGCCAATAACCAAGATTGCAAATTCTGCAGCCACTCCCATTTACAAAAGGCAACTCCCTTCAATTGAAAGAAAAATAGCCCAACGCCATCTATAATCTGCCCAGTGAGCATGGTTTCTTCCCCCATCCCCTTCAACCCAACAGAACTTTTTAAATTAACCTGTTCACATTTGACATTGAATACCTCTGGAAGCAGGTGGGACTTAAATCTTGTCCTTTAGCATCTTAGCTTAAAAAATTACCCTATTGGTATTTAGATAAAAACTTTACTGTAGGTGTGCTAACAGTTAGCACAATTTGTTACTGGGTCACAAAACTAAATTAGGATTATTATGCCCACAGTGGTTATACACATACAGTGCCTGTATCTCATTATTGGTTGCAGACAAATATATTTTTTTAAATGTTGGAATCCAAAGTAGACAGATCCATTCCTCCCATTGAACAAGCAGGTCGTACCCTCTGCCTGACTTCACCTATCCCCACCTCACCACCTTGCCTCAACCACCCCCTTTATCTGCACCTCCCACTAAAATGTTAAACTCAAACATCAACCTCTTCACCTCCTGATGCTGCCTGGCTCCCTGTGTTCCTACAGCCTCCTGCCTACCTTATCATTGGTCTTCATTTCCTCCCTCAGCTTCAGACTCTTACACAACTTACTAAAAATAGTTGGTTTTAAAAGATGTATCTTCAGGGAGAGAAAAGGAGAGCAGTTTATGGAGACAATTCGAATGTGTGTTAGCAGATTGTTGAACATTGGCACTGAGAAACATTGGGTGTTCAGTGGATCAGTGAGAATAGGGTCAGAGGAGGATGTAGGCAGCATGGACAAAAAGGAGATGGAGTTGAATCAGGGAGATGGGAAAGATAGATAAAAATTCTGGCTAGGAAAGGAAGGAGGAAAGGGAATTGCAAAATAACTTCAAATATCTGAATCTTAACCGAACTCAGTTTAGAGGCTTTTCTCATACAGAAACAATGATGCTAATTATCCAAGAATACACTAGAGGGTCAATGTTTATTACTGTAAAGTGTAGCTTATGTTTGTAAGTCTAACATTTGAGCCTGGAACCAAGTCCAAAAGGATCAGGGAAAGGAGCAAGGCAGATGATTTAGTACTGGTGCCAAGGCAAGAACGACTTTCTACCAACAAAGAATTTAAACAGCATAGAATACATTCAGCTGAAATTAAGTTTAAAAAGATAGATGTCAATTGACATTGCTCTCCCTCATTTACAGCTAAAATGGACAATCCCTGTACAGATGAGAAGACTATAGCAAGTGGTGTATTAGAGAGACGGAACACTTTCACATCATTTGTCACGCGAACAAAACCAAAGTTATTGTCCAAGCTACTACCAAGAGATTCCTCCAGAACATGATACCCTCCAGTGTCTAAAAAAAGCAGGGGAAAAGTATGACAACCAAACAGAATAGCAGAATGATGGTCACAGCAGGTGTCCTGCTGTATTGCTTCAATTCATAGCAGATGTAAGCCAGAAAATGATGCAATTGTGCAATCTCCAGATTGAGCTCAGAGTGGTCCCTAAAGGGTTAGAGAAAAGCAGATTCAGTGCTGTATTGGGTTGATGTTCATACATGGAGATGTTTGAAATGGCTTTTAAAAAAAAAGAGACTGGATTAATCTAGTTTTATTTCCTTCCTAAAGCAACCATTATGTCCCTCACCCCCATAATACATGGAAATTGGTCAGTGAAAATGTGGGCATTTTCTAAAAATCAGAGTAGGTTATTTATTAATTCATGTTTTAAGTTAGATTCATAACTTTTAATGAGGCAGGAATACAGTCCGAGAAAAAATATAATACAGAGAGAGAGAGAGAGAGAGAGAGAGAGAGAGAGAGAGAGACTCTGTCTTGGCATAGAGAAAGTTATAGGACTTTTCTACGTAACTGATCTGAAGGGGGACTTATTAGATTCAGAGTTTCTTGATCTACAGATACTGCCAAAACCTATTGAATTTCTTCATAAGAAAACAGAAAAAGTATTGAAGAGTTCTCTAAAGAAAAGAGAGTGGAAAGATTCAATAGCCTCAAAATTGTTACGGAGGGTAAAGAACTAAAACGTGACATTGACAGACAGACCTGCTAGAACCCAGGTTGTGTCTTGTGGGTCAGTTGCAGCCATTGAGTATTTATTGATGATGTTATTTAAAATATTGAAGTTAACTTCAAAACGACAGGGTATGGAGAGGTAATACTGATCTACCACGCATCTCCATGTCTCGGTCAGGCCCCACAAGATACCAGTGTAAAAAAGTTTTCGTTCTTGTGTTCAAATTGCTCAACAATCTCATCCCTCTCCATGTTCTCACACTTCACCCTATACATCCGTTATTGTAATCTAGATTTGGATCATCCTTCCTAAGTCTCTCACTCCCTCCTTCATTAAAAAAAGCATGCCCATAAAATCTGCCTCCAAAAACAAGCTTCTACTGACTTGTTGAAATCTCACATTGTGGCCCAAATTCCAATTTTCTGACAACCAACAGTTCCAAGCTGCTTCATACAGTAGCAAGTTTAAAAAGAAACTTAGCAGGGAAAAGGCCTTACTACAAAAAGGCAGGCAACATCAGTGGCTGGATTCATGGCTCATTTTGCAAAGACTTCCCAAAACCAGAGAACTTTTCCAGAGGTTCCTGTAATCCACAATCTTCTTAAAAATCAGACATTTGCCATAACCCCACAGGCCTCCAGACACAGTGCTGTTACAACCTGACAGTTCTGGTGCTGCTGAACATTGAAGGTACCTCCACATTGAGCTTTATCTGTAGGTTAGCTTAGAACTCGCTTCCCTTAGAACTAGCTGATTGTGGGTTCAAGTCCCAATTCATACATTTGAACACAAGGCTGGCAAACCTAGTTAACTGCCATACTGAGGGAGCAGACACTCAGAGGTCTGGTCGGCCAAATGATCAGAAAAAAAAAAAAGCACAGATGGATACAAAAATGACCCCATAGTCAAACAGCAGGGATCTTTTCCCCAGAATCCTTTTATCTTTATTCATTGGAACTCAACATTCCTGCTTGGCCCAGCATTCATTGCCCTTGACATGGTGGTGGTGGTGGTAAGTTGCTTTCTTGACCCACTGCAGTCCATGTGCTGTGGGTTGACCCACAATGCTGTTGGGGTGGGTGATCCAGGATTTTGACTCAGCGACAGGAAGGAATGGTGGTATTTCCAAATCAGGATGGTGATTGGCTCGGAGGGAATCTTGCGGGTGGTGGTGTTCCCATGAAAGTGAATTTCTGTAATGCATCCTGTAAGTGGTACACACTGCTGTTACTGTGCATCAGTTGTAGAGGGAGTGAGTGTTTATGAATGTGGTGCCAATCAAGTGGGCTGCTTTGTCCTGGGTGATGCCAAGCTTCTTGAGTATTGTTGGAACTTGTCTCATTCAGCAAAGTGGGGAGCGAGCATTCCAACTGGCTTGTGCCTTGTTTTGGGGAGCAAGCACTCCAGGTTTACGTCTTGTTTGAGAGTCAGGATGTCAGTTAGTTCGTTACTCACTCAGACCTGCTCTTGTAACCCTCCCACACCATAGATTACAACTGACTCCAGCTTTGCTAGAGCTCCATGATGTCACCCTCACTCAAATGCTAGTTTACTGCTGGGGGCAGTCGGTCAGTCAGTGACCCTCTGGAATTCAGCTCTTTTGTCCATCTTTGTACCAAAGCTGTAAAAAGGTTCAGGAGCTGAGTGGCTTTGGCAGAATCCAAATGACTAAACAAGTGCAGCTCGATAGGATACATCTCAACACCATAACATTCAGCCAACATCAAAAACCTACTTGTTACACTGCTGTTTTTAAAAACTTGTTTTGCACAAGTTGGTTTCAACATTTCAATATTGACTGCATTCTGAAAGATATTGCTGTCGCAGCTTCTAAATTGTTATAGGAATGTAAGCCTTTCTTTATCAAGTTTGCAAACCACAACTACATGGGCACTGGGGCAACAAGATGCCATTCATTAGAAAGAGCAGCTTACTTCTGAAAGCAGGTCTTTTATGAACAGACATTATCTTGAATCTCCCTTTCTCCCACATGGAGTTAGAACTAGACATGATAGATAGATCGAGTGAATCCTAAGAAGAGTCTAAGGAAGTAGGCGTATACTTAAGACAGAAATCAGGAGGGAAAAAAGGGGGACATGAAATAGCTTTGGCAAATAGAGTTAAGGAGAATCCAAAGAGTTTTTTGTAAATACAGTAAGGACAAAAAAAAAAAAGAGTAACTAGGGAGAGAATTGGGCCACTCAAAGGTCAGCAAGGTGGCCTGTGTGTGGAGCCGCAGAAAATAGGGTGGGGGTGGGGGAGTCGTGAGGTACTAACGAATATTTTGCATCAGTATTTACTGTGGAAAAGGATATGGAAAATATAGAGAGTAGTGAAATAGATTGTTACACCTTGCAAAAAATGTCCAGATTACAGAGGAGGAAGTGCTGGATGTCTTGAAACGCATAAAAAAAGGTGGATAAATCACCAGGACCTGATCAGGTGTACCGTAGAACTCTGTGGGAAGCTAGAGAAGTGATTGCTGGGCCTCTTTCTGAGATATTTGTATCATCAATAGTCACAGGTGAGGTGCCGGAAGACTGGAGGTTGGCAAACGTGGTGCCACTATTTAAGAAGGGCAGTAAGGACAAGCCAGGGATCTATAGACCAGTGAGCCTGACCTCGGTGGTGGGCAAGTTGTCGGAGGGAATCCTGAGGGACAGGATGTACATTTATTTGGAAAGACAAGGACTGATTCGGGATAGTCAACATGGCTTTGTGCGTGGGAAACCATGTCTCACAAACTTGATTGAGCTTTTTGAAGAAGTAACAAAGAAGATTGATGAGGGCAGAGCGGTAGATGTGATCTATATGGACTTCGGTAAGGTGTTCGACAAGGTTCCCCTTGGGAGACTGATTAGCAAGGTTAGATCTCATGGAATACAGGGAGAACTAGCCATTTGGATACAGAACTGGCTCAAAGGTAGAAGACAGAGGGTGGTGGTGGAGGGTTGTTTTTCAGACTGGAGGCCTGTGACCAGTGGAGTGCCACAAGGAATGGTGCTGGGTCCTCTACTTTTTGTCATTTACATAAATGATTTGGATGCAAGCGTAAGAGGTACAGGTAGTAAGTTGACAGATGACACCAAAATTGGACATGTAGTGGACAGCGAAGAGGGTTACCTCAGATTACAACAGGATCTTGATCAAATGGGCCAATGGGCTGAGAAGTGACAGATGAAGTTTAATTCAAATAAATGCAAGGTACTGCATTTTGGGAAAGCAATTCTTAGCAGGGCTTATACACTTCATGGTAAGGTCGTAGGGAGTGTTGCTGAACAAAGAGACCTTGGAGTGCAGGTTCATAGCTCATCGAAAGCGGAGTCGCAGGTAGATAGGATAGTGAAGGCGGCGTTTGATATGCTTTCTTTTATTGGTCAGTGTACCGGGTACAGGAGTTGGGAGGTCATGTTGCGGCTGTACAGGACATTGGTTAGGCCACTGTTGGAATATTGCATGCAGTTCTGGTCTCCTTCCGATCGGAAAGATGTTGTGAAACTTAAAAGGGTTCAGAAAAGATTTACAAGGATGTTGCCAGGGTTTGAGCTATGGGGAGAGGTTGAACAGGCAGGACTTATGCCCGAAACATTGATTCTCCTGCTCCAGGGATGCTGCCTGACTTGCTGCGCTTTTCCAGCAACACATTTTTCAGCTCTGATCTCTAGCATCTGCAGTCCTCACTTTCTCCTGGGTATATGAATAGGAAGGGTTTGGAGGGATTATGGGCCAGATGCTGGCAGGTGGGACTAGATTGGGATATCTCTGGCATGGACGAGTTGGATCAAAGGGTCCATTTCCAAGCTGTATATCTCTATGACACTCTGACTCAAAAAAGAACGATAAAGTCACAGGGAGCTTTGAACTCTAAGAATGTAAAATCAGATAATAAAAGCTGGATTTTGGCAAGAAGAAAAAAAAAATCAGGGAACTATAAGAGGGACATTTAACCCTCCCAGTTCACCAGTGTCTTAAAAGGAGTGGACGACAGGGAGGGGGTGGAACCTAGCAACCTCTCCCCATATGAAGTTGAGGAACTCCAATCCCTCACCGACAAGTGATTAACTGCCTTCTGACATGGTCTAGTCAGCGAGCTATATAGAAGGCTCACCACCATCTTCTCAAAAGAGGGATAGATAATAAAACATCAACCTTCTAAATGGAGTTTACATGAATAATTTTAAATTAAAAACAGAGATTTGGCTCAATCGTTACCCAGTGAGCCATTGTCTTCCAGGGATGTAAAGCATTGTTCATGAACTGGAGGATTACAAACATAAACAAATCACTATTGAACTTTCAAACTGCTTGTACAGAGGAGTTTTCATTATGGCCAGTTATATTAGACACCAATCTCCCAAGCACACTGATAATCCCAAGAGTTTGAATAGACTGCTGCACTCCAAGAGGCATGTTCACCAGCCTGAAAAACCAACTTGGCCATTTAAAGACAAAATTAAGCTATCGAAAAATGGTGCAATATGAAAATATTCACAATTATTGAAGCGGAATTCAAAGTCACAAATCCCAGTCACCAACAGCCTGACCCCAGGGATCTCTCCCTTCCAGCTACATAGCAGCAATAACCATTTGGAAGTTAAGATTGACTTAAATGTGCTTCATTTTGCCATTATCTTAGCACAAAAGACCCACATTTTATTAGAAGAATTAAAATTCTTACAGTGTGGAAACAGGTCCTTTGGCCCAACAAGTCCACGCCCACCCTCCAAAGAGTAACCCACTAAGACTCATTCCCCTACCCTGTATATACCCCTGACTAATGCACCTAGACTACATGTCCCTGAACACTATGTGCAATTTTTAGCATGGCCAATTCACCTAACCTGCATATCTTTGGATTGTAGGAGAAACCGGAGCACCCAGAGGAAACACACAAGGACACTGCGAGAACATGCAAACTCCACACAGACAGTCACCCAAGGCTGGAATTGAAATCTGGGTCCCTGATACTGTGAAGCAGCAGTACTAACTGAGTCACCATGTCGCCAAAAAAACAGGCTGAGGCTGTGGAAAGTAGATAGCAGAAAGTTACATAGCAAAGTACTTGAGTCACTGAAGTAGGTTTGAAATATAATCACTGTGGTAATGTAGGAAATACAGCAATTGACTTGCACAAAGCAAGTGCCCATAAACAAGGGAATACTGACCAGATTATCAACTTTTGGTGGTGTTGGTGAAGGATAAATATTCACCAGGAAGCCAAGGAGAACATCACTGCTGTTTTTCAAAATGCTGTAGTGCTGAAGTCAATCATTCCCACGTGCTAAGGAGACAGACTGTGCCCAAGATGAGCATCTCGTCTGAAATTTGACACCTCTGACAGGAAAACACCCACTTAGTACTGCAAAGGGTGTGGCAGCCTGAATTGTGCTCTCAATTGGGACAGGAATACATAGGCTTCTGGCTCAGGAGAAAGTGCTACCAACTGGATCATGATAAAATTAGCCACTGAAGATAAAATCGTTATTCAAGACAATTTGTTCCTCTTGTTGAGATATACATAGGGGTCAAACAAGATCCAATACTGGCTCAACCAGAAAATTTATTCAAATTTGAAAACACCCTTTTTGATTCAAAAAGTCAAAAAAGAGAGTATGTTGAAATGTAACATACCAACATATCACAATTAAGTGTAAACAGCAAACATCCATTTGAGAGCGCGATGACTTAAACCCATTTTTTATATAATTTGGCTATTTGGTTGCATTTAATGGTTTTCAGTTTAGCATTGGGATAGTCACAAGGACACTTACAAGAAATGCTGCCTCCTACTGGCAGTCACCCAAAGCACCGGTTGTACAATTTCTGAAACCCTTGAATTGAGATTAGAATTTTCCACAGGTTACAGAGTCTGGCAAAAGAAAAACACAGACTACTAGGAAGTTTAAATTTGTCCAAATCCAACCATGGAGAGATTATAAACTGGAACCAAACACTCAAACCACTTCATTTAATCCATCCCAAACAATCGAGTTTTCATTCTCGAACACCAGACGATGACATCGTAGAGGTTTATAAAATCATGAGGGGCATGGATAGGGTAAATAAACAAAGCCATTTCCCTGGGGTGGGAGAGTCCAGGCCTAGAGGGCATAGGTTTAAGGTGAGAGAGGAAAGATTTAAAAAAAAAAGGGACCCAAGGGGCATTTTTTTCATGCGGAGGGTGGTGCATGTATGAAATGAACTATCAGAGGTGGTGGTGGAGGCTGTACATTTACAACATACCCAACCAGATGCCTTTTTAAATATGAATAGAAAGGGTTGAGGGGGATATTTGCTAAGTCCTGGCAAATGGGACAGTATGGAAGATTTGGACTGAAAAGGTCTGTTGCAGTCTTGTACATCTAAGACTATGACTAGATGTATATCTTCATGGAGGTGCTTTTAAAATTGTTGGAAAAGGTGAGGAATTCTTCCCCCACACCTCCCTAGGAGTCAGTCAAATCATAATTGCTGCTAATCAAACTCTTACACAAACCTGATTTCACATATCAACAGCTCTAGCAAATGGAAAACAACATTTCTCACAAATAATTGCACTTAACCCCCACAAATAGGAAAGCAGAATCATAGCAAAAAAATGCTAAACTAGATAATTGCATCAGGATTAGATGAACTGCCTGGATAATGCAGCTAGGGAGCAAAACTACAATTGTATCAGTCACATTTAGAAAAAGCAATAATGATTTTGATAAATAACTTTCAAAAATAAACCATTTTACACAGCTTGTTTTGAAGCAAACAATACCAGGTTATATTAAAAACTAAGTTGGGTAGTCACACACTCTGGAGCAGAATCTGCACCCAACTGGATAAGGACAGAATGAGGCCACTTCACAGTCCAGCTGAACCTCAACTCACCACAGACTAAAATTGGCATAAATCAAATGATTAACAGATTTAGGCACAAACTGGCTTTGGGAATTAAGCCTTTCAACAATTTACACAGTCGATACCTTTTCTGTGGAAGATGCTTTTATTACCATCAGCATCACATCATTAGCTCTTCTCAGAACTTGCTCCAGACCCAGAATGTCTCAACAGGTCACATCACTTGAGATGCAGTCCAACTAGAATTCTGACTTCCTGGTGTTAACACTGAAATGACGCTCAGGATATATTTCTGATGGGGTGTGCATAAGGTTGTAGAGGCAGCGGTGTTGTGTTTACTTGCCAGAATATTTGAGACTGATTTGAGATAATGCAAGAGGGATTGCAGAATATGTGAAAGAAGCCTTGCTGTAATTGTACAGATGAGACTGTTCCTAGTTTACAATGTACAGTTTTGATTACCTTGCCCACCAGAAGGCACAAGCATTCATGAGATGGGCTGTTCAATGAGGATTAGTTGATCAACATGTGCTTGTATCCTCTGGCTTTTGGAAGAATTCAATGCAATTTTATTAAATAAAGTTTAAGTTTAGAGGTCATTTTACTGTTCTGACTCCATTCCATTAATTTTGTATTGGTCAGGTATGCAGAGCACTATTATCAGCTACACTCCTAGTGGATACAGCATCCATTTCTCCTTCCCATGTGAAGTATTTCATTCCAGCCATTGCTCTGTGTTGATACCCTTGAAGTTTCAGAACTCGGTGATGGCAGTTCTACGACCTTAAGCCTACTTGGAGCTTAAAACACCCACCTCAATTCTATGTTCTCATCATCTCCAGAGATTTCAAGCCCATTTTACACAACTAATCCTCATTTGAATGGCTCATCAATCCAGAACACTTTCTGACTGACATTTTGTGGTTCCCTTGCCCAAGAGAGAATGCAACAACCAGACATTGTAAACCAGGAATAGTGGCAAAATTCTACACAACTACACCAAGACTTCTATTCACACATACTTGAACCCTCACATTCTCTCAGAGTGGACTCTGATACCCTACTGAGCAAATACACTACTGCCTGTTCTGCTTTCTGCACACCTCTGCAGACAGTATTTTACCCAACCTCTGATAACCTAAAACTTGTCTTACATTGAACTCAAATCACACTAATCTCGTAGAATGTTATTCCCACTTCGCAGACAAGTGACACCACCTGGCTTTCACACAGAACTCAGCAGGAAGGCCATGCAAAGATTGGTGGAGTCATCTCAACTGGATGAGAAGTTGAGCAGGTGCAAGTCTTTTGCAGATACACTTTCAGCAGTTCAACGAAATACTTGGGCTTCTAACTAGGTTTCACAATCTACTGAATGCACATGGCATAAAGAATATACAAGTCTACTAATAAAAGGTGACCATCCAAATATAGTTACAACTGTATCTCTGCATTGTGCCTTTATGACTCTGTTGGATACCTCAATGCTCACTTGGCCAAGCTTCCACCACAATCTTAAAAGATCAGCCAAAATTCTACCCAGGGTCTCCTAACTCTTGGAAAGTCCCATTCACCCTTCTCCTGTGCCTGATCAGCACATGAGCAATGATTCAAAAGACTTAACCTCATTTCAAAATTAATTTCCATGATTTGTCCCTCTGCATCTCCAATTTCCTCCACTACGAGGCAAGGGAATTAATTCCCTTTATATTTGGTGCTTAAAATTTCCTTTTTTTTGACAATCTTTGTTGTCTGTTAAGATATCTCCTTGTGAGTCAGTGTCAAGTGTTTTTTTGACCATTTCTATAAAAATGCATTGGGACTTATTTCTTGAAAAAGTTGTGTATGGCTGTGACAATCAAGCTAACCCTCAGACTAAAACAGCCACCTTCACACTTACATGCACATGAAGCCACTTCACGTCAGTTTGCGTTTTCAAACTTAAAGCATTTTATTTTCAAAATAATTTCCCATTGTCGAAATTTTCATCACAATGAGCTGCCTTAAGCAATGGGGCAGTATAATGTAGTGTGACATAAGGACACTTGAGGGCAGTTAAGGGTTAGAACACACGTGGGTCTTGAATCTCAGATCGGAGCGGGTAGAATGGTCGATTTCCTAAGGAACCAGTTTGAGTGATGCCAATCTGAAAGTGGGATGATTGTTTAATAACAATTACTTCTTTAAAAAAAAACAATGAGGAATGGGTGGCACCGTGGTTAGCACTGCTGCCTCATAGCACCAGAGACCTGGGTTCAATTCCCACTTCAGGCGACTGTCTGGGATTTGCACATTTCCTCCGGGTGCTCCAGTTTCCTCCCACAGTCCAAAAATGTGCAGGTTAGGTGAATTGGCCACGCTAAATTGCCTGTAGTGTTAGGGGAAGGGGTAAATATAGGGGAATGGGTCTGGGTGGGTTGCTCTTCGGAGGGTCGGTGTGGACTTGTTGGGCCGAAGGGCCTGTTTCCACACTGGAAAGAAAATAATTTATTTTCAGACTGCCCACACTTAAGATTATTAGTGCAGTACTAAAAAGTAGTATCCAACCGAATTCAGAATTTTCTAGCACGTTACAAACTGAGTGCGCTAGGTTTAATGGGGGGGGGGGGGGTGCAAAACAATCCCTCCAAATCTCAATTAGAATCTAGGGCAATGCTGCCACAGGAGTAAACACTTTCCACATCTACCTTCAAGACAATTCAAGATCTTATTTCAATCAAATCACGCCTTGCTCTTTCGAAATTCGTGCGCAAACACAAGCCTGCCCAATCTTTCCCCATTAAAAAAAAATCAGCAGCTCAGTGCACAGGTCAATCTGGGAAGCCACAACCACTTCCGACACATTTACATCCGTCCTTAAATAAGGAGACAAAAAGATGTGGGGAAGAACTGGAGTGTCCCACTCTTCCTTTCATGTTCCTCAGAAAGACTCGGATCACGAGTTGCCCAGATTCCCCCCGAACCTGGACTCAGTAGCGACGGGAGGAAATCCGCGCCCCCACACCGCTTCTCCCACTGGTTTTCTTAAACAAAAAACCCAGCATGATGGAAAGTTCACTCTCTGCTTATTCTCACCGAGAGGGAGTGTGTGTTAATATTCCGATTTAGAGAATTATTCTCTAAAAGACAATAGCAGCACTCCCAGAGCCGGTCTCAGAGACAGAATCTAAATGGAATTGGAGGCTAAGTGCCACTGGCCGAACTGAGTGGTTTTCAACCAGATTCCCCCCCCCCCCCCCCTTCCTGAACCCACCGGAATGAACTGCCACAATCGCCCCCCTCCCAGAGAGAGGGGAAACTTCCAATGTTGGATTCCTTACTCCCGGGTAAGTGTCCAACTAGAATCTTCGCGTGTAATTGTTAACCGTATTGCAAAGGCTTCTTGGCTTTACTATCCGGGTAAGACAGTTACGCAGAAGGCTTATATTTGGATTGAAGTCATTCCTGACCACCAACTGAAAGTGCAGCCTTTAACCTGCATCACCTGTTACTGAGAGACCAGCCGATCCCCAAACAGCTGAGTTCGTGTTGTCTGGCCCTCTCCTGATGGTTGGAGATATTATTTTCCCCCCATTCCCCAGTATCTTTAAACCGAGCCCCCCACAAAAGGAAACTAGAGGTTGGGGGTAGGAAAGGTGGTCTACAATGTAAATTGTCCCGGTCTTTTCTCAGCCGAACACGGGTACTGGAGACCCTAACCTTCCTGATTTACACATCAGGGAGTGTGTGTGTCTGGGATATGTTCGGAAGGTGGAGTGAGAGAATTGGCTCCAACACAAAACAATAGGCGGTAGATTTAAATAGAATAACCTAAAAAACCAGAGGCAGACGTACCGGAGCACACCGAAACAGACAGACAGTCAGACAGTCAGACCGACCCCCCACACACAGGGGACATGTGGGTCCCCATGCAGAGACGGACAAACAGTCCTGGGCGGTGAAGTGGAGAAAGACGAAAATCAACCCACACGGTTTCATTACGTTCGGGGCTCGGTCTGGCCCGCTGCTCCAATCCGCTTATTCCCTGATCCAGGAGCATTCAGTTTAACCCCAGGATTGGAATTGGTTTAGAGTTTGAATTCTTCAAAATACAACAAAACCTACTCGGGACGTAACTAAGAATCTGCTCTCCGTTAATTTTCAATCCCCTAACTTTGTAAAAACAAAAAGTTGATTAAAGTATCCCGAGTGCTGCGTTCTTTAAGTCTATCCCCATCACTGACCTCTCCTGGTCCGCTTCCCTCGGTTATTCAGGCTGTGCCCATCATCCATACAGTTTAGAAGAACGAGCGCAAGTGAAACGAGTCGAAAATGCATCTGTGCTTCTAGGATGTGGAGGGGGGGAAACAGACGGTACTCTCGGGGATGCCTCCGGGCTGGGTGAGAGACCCAGGCGGCTTGACTCGGATGTGAGGGTCGGAGGGTGGGTCCAAATAACCACACGGATGATGATGATGATGAACCAGCAGCACCGCTTCTAGCCACTGGCCAGACCTAAGCTTCAGCCAGAGACAGAGGAGGGGATGAACAGCAGACTCAGCCTGACCTGCCCTCACACTGGGGACCAGAGAATCGGCAATCTCCCAACTTGCAGTCTCCACATCTTCAGGACAGCAAGGCGGAACTCAATCCCAAAGCTCTAGAGCAGGAGACACAAGTCACAAGATAACGAGCTATCAATAATCACATTAAACTCTCATTTGCATCATCAATAAACAAGTCCGCTTTTAAACAGGAACAACCACAAAATCTGGCTCTAGATTTCCTTTAAAAAAAAAGACAAACCGAAGCAGGATTGTTTTCTTTAAAAGAAAGACAAAACCAGGAGCGAAGAGAAAATCTATTGCAATGTACTCAATAAATCACTTTCAACTTAATTACCTCGAGAAGTGATCACAGCAACACTTGGTCCAGTTTCTTTCTCAAATCAACCGGTCCATGAAGAGCGTGTGAGACAGACAGCCCTGCAGGACATGATCCCATGGAAACTGAAGTTGCCTCTTGCTGTTTCTGTCTATTAAAGCGTAGTCCAGAGGTTTTGCTGTCTCTCCAGTTACTGCACTGTGAGATCGGACTGCACACAGTCAACTACCTTCTCTCTCCCAGATGATGCTTCAGTCCCCTCCCTCTTGTAATCGTTCCACGGATGACGCTCCGAGCTGTGGTACAAGGAGCTCGGTGGGTGGGGAGAAGGAGGAGAGACACAGCCAAACATTCCGGATTTTTTTCCTGCAAGGTGCAAAAGGGATTGAGAGCTAACAGGGGGTGCTGTGCTCACGTCTTACACCAAACTCGCAGCAGATCTTCCCGCTGCTTTCTGCAGGGTCCTACCGCCGGGAGTGGTTCTGTGCTCACACAGCCAGCGAAAACCCTTTCATTTCTCTCATCCCCGCCCCCTCAAACTTGTGCTTCTATGGGCACGGAATCGATACACTGCCAGCATGTTGTTTCATGTGTCCAAATGTGACAGTTAGAAAAGGACACGATCACAACTGTTAAAATAGATATTCTAAAGAATGAGTAAAAATAGGTTTAAATTTAATTTCTATTTAGTAGCTTGCAGCTGATTAAGGAACAAATCTGGGACTGTGTACACAGATTTCAATTAGTTATGCACTTGGATCAGCATCTGAATTATCTGAAACTGTACATGGATCAAGAATTGAATAATCTACAAGTGTGTGTATGCAGGTCAGAATTTGAATAAACTGGAACTGTGTGAATGGATCGCAGTTTGAATAACTTGCGATCCTGTGTACAGGATTAGGATCTGATCAATCATTTCTGGATTTGGAACTGTGTAGATACAGAGCAAAATCTGAAAAATCTGGATCTGTGTGTATGCAGATCAGGATTTGAATAACCTGGAACTATGTGCATGTGAATTGGGTTTTGAATAATCTGAAACTGGTATTTCTTTTTCAATTCAACCTTTTTTTTCTCAATCAACCTGATTCAGAGAAGTTATTACACACCTCAAGATCAGGGTTTGCTAACTCTACACAAGAGGGCCCTTTGGAACTGTGTTATAAAGCAAGTAACTAAATAAGTTATGCTAATTAATTGATTGATTGACTGGGTAGGTATAACGGGAAACAGTTTTATGTACCATCAGACTGAATAACTAATAAACTCTCTCCAGAAGGAAAATGTTTGACATCTGCTTAACCACTGCTTTGCATCCCAATTAATGCGGGTGGTAGAGTTTGCTTGCCTAATGGTGAAAACTCAAGACAAAATGATTGGCACTGCAGGAGAGGGAAGGACACTCATTAAGTCTGAGATTTCAGAGAAAATTTGATGAGCCTTTCAGCATTCTATCAAACCATCAGATATAAATTTTAAATCAGGTGTCATGACAGATTACAACAGAGCAGAATGGTTTGGGTAAGTTTATAGATGGGTGTGCTGTTGCATCACTATCAAACTGTCAAGGTGCATCCCTTACATACTTACAGAAGCTGACCAAGTCATAGAAAGTGATGAGGTGCTGTACACTTACCACACATGTATAGAGTTAGACAGTCATTCAGCGTGGCAACAGACCCTTGGGTCCAACTCATCTGTGCCAACCAAACATCCCAATCTGATTAGTCCCATTTGCCAGTATTTGGCTCATATCCCTCCAAACCCTTCCAATTCATATGCCCATCCAAATGCCTTTCAAATGCTGTAATTGTACCAGCTTCCACCACTTCCTCTGGCAGCTCATTCCATACATGCACCACCCTCTGCGTGAAAAACCTATCCCTCCGGTCCTTTTTAAAATCTTTCACCTCTCACGTGAAACCAATGTCCTCTAGATTTGGATTCCCTTACCCTCGGAAAAAGATCTTGACTATGTCTCGTATTCATGACCCTCATGATTTTATAAATCTCTAACAAGGTCATCCCTCAGTCTCTGACATTCCAGGGAAAGAAAGGCCCAGCTTATTCAGCCTCTCCCGATAACTCAAACTCTTCAGTCCTGGGGCAGCATCTTTGTAAATCTTTTCAGCACCTTCTCAAGTTTAATAACATCCTTACGATAGAAGGGTGACATCTTCATCTGCCCATCACATCCTCAGTTACCTTCCCTCCAGCTCCAGCCCCACCCCTATCCATTTATCTCTCAGCCACCCCCCCCCCCCCACCCCCCCCAGACCATAAGCCTCATTCCTGATGAAGAAGGGCTTTTGCTCGAAATGTTAATTCCCCTGCTCCTTGGATGCTGCCTGACCGGCTGTGCTTTTCCAGTACCACACATTTTGAATGTAATCTCCAGCATCAGCAGTCCTCACTTTCTCCTCATTAGCAGAGCAACTCAACTTCTAACATCACAAAATAAGCCAGCTCCTACATGCTTTGGATTCTGATATGAACAATGGCACTGATGATATTGCTCCCATTCTCCTCAGGGTCTGTGCTTTCTGACTTATTCCAATTCTGTACTATCTCTTAAATCTGCGTAATAAGAATTGTTTTTACCCTTGAAAGTGTGGTCATGTTCATCTTCGCCTTCAATCTACTGCCCTTTTCCTCAACGATTTGTGTTGAATATAGAAACTTCCAATTTACCCAGTGGCTTGAAAGTACTGACTTAATCCATGATCACAAATGTTTCCGTATAACTGTTGAACAGATTATAGAGTCATAGTGTCATAGAGATGTACAGCATGGAAACAGACCTTGTCCATGTTGCCCATCTAAATCCTTGCCTAAAAGTCCTGGTGAACCATCAATCCCTGACTTATCCAGCTCCAAAGTGTATAATGCGATTCAATGCCATGCACTTTGGAATAAGATCACATTTCCCTAGTTGTGCGAGACGAGGTATTATGAAAGAGGGAAAGGATTTAAGACTCTTCAGGTACACAGATCACAAAAACACCATTTCCATGGTGTTAAAATAAGCCAAAAATGTTAATGGAACATTGGTCTTTATCTCAAATTGCCTGGAATCAAAAGGAAGATAGTTATGTATTAGTTGTATTTAACTTCAATTAAACCGCATTTCCAGAAACTACATTAAATTTTAGGCACTGTACCTCTGGAAGTAAAGCCTTGGAGTGAATACCAATGGATTCACCAGAATTATTCAGTACTAGGACATTAATTTGTGAGTTGAGTGTGGTGCTGGAAAAGCACAGCAGTTCAGGCAGCATCCGAGGAGCAGGAAAATCAGCATTTCCGGGCAAAAATCCTTCATCAGGAATGAGGCAGGGAGCCTTGGGGGTGGACAGATGAATGGGAGGGGGTGGGGCTGGGGTAAGGTGGGGGGAGGGGAAATGAGGAAACTGATGAAATCCATATTAATGCCCTGGGGTTGGAGGGTCCCGAGGAGGAAGCTGAGGCATTCTTCTTCCAGGCGTCAGGTGGTAAGGGAGTGGTGATGGAGGAGGCCCAGGACTTGCATGACCTTGGCGGAGTGGGAGGGGGAGTTAAAGTGTTCGGCCACAGGGCAGTGGGGTTGATGGGTACGGGTGTCCCAGAGATGTTCTCTGAAGTACTCTGTGAGTAAGCGTCCTGTCTCCCCAATGTAGGGGAGATTTGTGAGGCTTGATTTTATAAATTTCCTTGAGATTACATTAGATGGGTGTTTATTTGATTCAGGGATAAAATACAATAGACAAAGATATTACTTCCTCTGATGGGAAGAATTGAGAACAATCTTAATATTAGAGACATATAAGGAAGTCCTTCTTCACACAATGGGCAGTGGAAATCTGAAATTCTCTCCCTTGAGAGGTTATGCGAAATGATTATTGGTGCTGAAGAATACGGAACAAACACAATAAACAAATGAAGTCAAAATACACATTAACTTTGATCTATCTAAATGGAAGAAAAAGGTTTGAATATCTGGATCTAATGTTCCTAGAAATCTGAGCCAAATTATTTGGCATCATTAGTTTTCTATCTCAGCTCTGTGCATCTGTATTCCATCAGCATCTCAGACCTTATTGCACTGGCTTCTCCTCCACTGATCGTGATTTACCTCCTTAATCCAGTAAAAGATAAGCCATGAATGTCGTTATGTTAAGTTATAAAGTTCCAGGTCTAAATCTACAAAAAATGAACATTGACATGTATAATGAATGAAATAATTTATAACTTGTCTTTGTATGTGCACCTATTAGCTGACAACATTGCTGCAAGTATTAGCTCAGCTATGCAGAGAATGTTGGTTACTTTTGAACAAATGAAGCTGACTAGGTGGTCTATTAAACTCAAATACCCATTTTATACTAAAATGTCAACACACTATAGAGGATGGTCAATTGATGTTTCAAGAAAGAAGCTATTCTGTATTAGTTCAAAATGCTCTGCCAAATACAGATCCTTAATCTGAAGGACTCAATCTTGTTTTTTTTTGACAATCACATTGCCTGAACCCTCTCTTTTATATGTGAATATTTGAAACCAGTTTTACTGCACCTTGCTAAAACTGATCCATCCATTATGCTATGGAAAATCCATAGTTACCCACACACTATAGCAGTGGTCCATTTTCAGAATATACAAAATATGAGCAGTAGACTATTCAGCCTCTTGAGTCCACTCCATCATTCAATGAGATCATGGTTGGTCATCGATTTAATACCATTTCCTTGCACACTCCATGCTTCCCGTGATGTTTTTACGATGTAGAAATCTATTGATCTTGGTTTTTGATCATACTCAGCAGCTGAGCTTCCACCGCTTTCTCCAGCAGAGAATTTCAAAGATTAACTACCCTCTGAGTAAAGAAATTCTTCCTCATTTCAGTCCGAAATGGTCTGCCCTTGAGACTATGTCTCCTCGTTCTAGAGCCCCCAACCAAGCCCCCAACTTTCCTGAAACTACCCAGTTGATCCTTGTGAGAATTTTGTGTGGTTGGATCAGATGACCTCTCATTCTTCTAAACTCCAGTAAATGAAGGCCCAATTATTTCATGTTTTCTTACAGAACAATCACTCCATTCCAGGAATTACTTTGGCTAATCTTCATTATATTCTATCTATGGCAAGTAAATCTTTCCTTGGTTAAGGAGATCAAAGTTACAGGTAGAGCCCCTCTAAGGTTCTATGTAATTGAATTAGACATATTTACCCTTGTACTCAAACACTTTTGAAATAAAGACCAACATATTATTTGCCTCCTTAATTGCTTGCTGTCCTTGCATGTTAACTTCAAATAACTTGGATGTCCAAGTCGCTTTGAAATTAAAAATATTTCCCAGCTTCTCATCATTCAAAAATTACATTATTTTTCCACCAAAATACAATTCACGTCTCTGCAGATTGTATTCCGTTTTGCCAAATCTTTGAATCCCCTTGAAACATTTTTGCATCATCCTCACAACTTGCGTTCCCACTAGTTTTTTGTCTTCTGCAAACATGGAAATCTTATATTTAAATTCCACGTTAAAACTCATTGATACAGATTGTGAATAGCTCGGGTACAAGCAATGATCTTTACCCCATTACACCAGCTATTATTTCTACTGTCTGTTTACTGCAAGTGAATCAGTTCTCGATCCAGGCAATTGTATTCCTCCAAATCCCATGTGGTCTAATTTTTACCAATTTCTTGTTTGGGGCCTTGTCAAAAGCCTTTTGAAAATCTAAATGTACCCATCCACCAGTTACCCTTTACCTACTGTGTCAATTACATTCTCAAAAAAATTCTTGCAGGTTTATCAAACATGATTTCCCCTCTATGAATTCATGTTGACTTTGCTCAATCCTGCCATTATTTTCTGAATGTCCTGTTATCACATCCTTCATTGTAGATTTTAGCACTTTCCCTACAACTAATGTTAGGCTAACAGGTCTGTAGTCCCATGTTTTCTCTCCCCCTCCTTTCTTAAATAGCAGTTATACATGCTACCTTCTAATTTGGTAGGAACATTTTGGAGTTGACACAATTTTAACAGATGATCGCTAACATATCTACTATTTCTACAGCCCCGTCTTTCAACACTATAGGAGGTGAATCATTGGGTCAAAGGGATTTATCCACTTAAAATCCCATTAATTTCTCTAGTATTACTTTCATTTACTAATAATATATTTTTGTCCTTCAGTCATACTAGTCCCGAGATTCTCCATTATTTCTGCTAGGTTTTTAGTTTTGTTATGTTCCCGGAATCTGAGAATCAATTAACAGAGCTATATTCCAATGACCTCTCCAAAAGAATAAAATAACCTATTAATAAAAATGGCAAATTTTCATTCAAATCACTCCTGAAACGTACAGCATAAAGAAAACTTGCATTTATATAGTGCCTGTCAAGACTAATGCATATATCAAAGAAATGTAACTGTTTTGGACTTATGGTGATGTTGTAAAATTGTAAAGAAGGAAACACTCAGTCCATTGCACTCAGCAAACGTTCACAAACTGTAATGCAATAATGACCAAGTAAACTGATTATTACTGATATCGATTGTGGGATAAATACTCATCAGGGCACCAGGACAAACACCCCCACCCCATTCTTATTGAAAGTCATTGCATTTATTACAAATGCAGCCAAAGTGTGCACCAGTTGATGCTCCAATGTGCGAGAGCTTGATTTGGTCAGCAAGGGATGCAGCCAGCACTGAGGAGCAAGTGGGTATATGGCCAGCAGCAAGAGGTAGGGCAGAGACAGGGGCGAGGAGGGCACAGGCAGCAGTGAGGACTGGAAGTGAACAGGTAGATAGGGTATCTCATCTGAAAGACTGTGCCTCCAACAGTGCTGCACTCCTGCAGGACAGTATTGCCAGGGGAATGCCTGTTTGGATTTCTATTCTCAAGTGGGACTTGAACCCAGAATCATCTGATTCAAAGACAAGAGAATGACCAACTGAGCCACAGCTGACACAATACAAGAAACATTATAATATCCCACATTCGTAGGCTTAATATAATCTTCTAGATACTGACCAAAACTTTCATGTGTTGGCTAGTACTTTGTGAGACAATTCATAACTAACCCCACTGCCCAGCTGTCCATACCACTCTTACCCCTTCATAACTCCCTCTGTCCTCAAGAATTGAGCTACACGTTCTTTAAGAAATGAAACAGTGCTGCCTCAATGATCTTTCTCTCTATGAAGCAGATCCCCCAATATGTCTTTTACCATCTATGCTCATTGATAACCTCCAACCAGAAATGAAAAGTTTTCCATTTTCAAAGCCACCCTGAAGCATAAGACCCTCCCAGTAAATCCCCTCAACTCACTTTCTGTTCCTGTATAAATAATCCCTGGACTTTCAGCTCCTTTTGATAACTATTTCCAAATCTTGCTGTCATCATCTACTCTTGAGTTTTTCAAAACCAACTTCTTTTGAATGAATAAAAGTAAGATTTCCATTTCGATAGCAACTTTCACAAACTCAGGACACCCCAGATGCTTTACAGCCAACTAAGTAATTTGGAAGGACAGTAACTACTGTAATGTGGGAACTGTGAAAACCATTTTGCTCATAGCAAGCTCCTTCAAAGTGCCATGTGTTAATGACCAGATCATTTTTTTGTAATTGAGGACAAAATACTGATCCGGGCACAGGGAGGGCTCCCCTATTCTTATTCAAATAGTGCCATGGGGTCTTTTACATCTGAGGGCAGATTGATCGTTGACTGAAACCATGCCACCAAAAGACAGCAGTTCCTACACTACAGCACCTCCTACAGTCCTGCATTGACACAGCAATAGATCAAGGGCTCAGAATGGGTCCTGAACACACAACGTACGCTGAAACCTCAGTTAATTTAATTACAGACTGCTGGAATGAAAGAGCACAGTAGGAGGCTATTCCAGTTCAAATTATAAGTCCACCATTAACATAGTTTTGTCTCCTGATGCTTTCTGTGGATGCCTTTTTCTTTTAAAATTGTGGAAGCTATCAGCAAACAGTGAGAACAGAAACACCCAACAGTAGGCATCAAGCATACAACAGGAATTGGATGATGTGACAAATTATGGAAACAAACCTAACATGGTTTGTACAATGTCATCTAAGTTTGTCAATAAGTTTTGGAAATACATGTTCACTTTTTAGGTAATATATAACTGATTTGACATATCTTTTTAAGGTTAAATCTTAACATTTCATAAGTGGGTAGAATGATTGGTCAGTGGAGAAAGTGAGGACTGCATATGCTGGAGATCAGAGCTGAAAATGTGTTCCTGGAAAAGCGCAGCAGGTCAGGCAGCATCCAAGGAACAGGAGAATCGACGTTTCGGGCATAAGCCCTTCTTCAGGAATGAGGAAAGTGTGTCCAGCAGGCTAAGATAAAAGGTAGGGAGGAGGGACTTGGGGGAGGGGCGTTGGAAATGCGATAGGTGGAGGGAGGTCAAGGTGAGGGTGATAGGCCGGAGTGGGGTGGCGGCAGAGAGGTCAGGAAGAAGATTGGAGGTTAGGAAGGCGGTGCTGAGTTCGAGGGATTTGACTGAGACAAGGTGGGGGGAGGGGAAATGAGGAAACTGGAGAAATCTGAGTTCATCCCTTGTGGTTGGAGGGTTCCCAGGCGGAAGATGAGGCGCTCTTCCCCCAACCGTCGTGTTGCCATGGTCTGGCGATGGAGAAGTCTAAGGGCCTGCATGTCCTTGATGGAGTGGGAGGGGGAGTTAATGTGTTGGGCTACGGGGTGGTTGGGTTGGTTGGTCCGGGTGTCCCAGAGGTGTTCTCTGAAACGTTCTGCAAGTAGGCGGCCTGTCTCCCCAATATCCTTGGACTCCTCCATCGCCAGACCATGGCAACACGACGGTTGGAGGAAGAGCACCTCATCTTCCGCCTGGGAACCCTCCAACCACAAGGGTTAAGATAGCAGGGAGAAAGTGAGGACTGCAGATGCTGGAGACCAGAGTTGAAAAATGTGTTGCTGGAAAAGCGCAGCAGGTCAGGCAGCATCCAAGGAGTAGGAGAATCGACGATGAAGAAGGGCTTATGCCCAAAACGTCGATTCTCCTGCTCCTTGGATGCTGCCTGACCTGCTGCGCTTTTCCAGCAACACAATTTTTGAGTTAAGATAGCAGGAAGATTGTGTGGAACATAAGTACTGGATCGGTTTTTGTCTTGTAGATTTACATAGAGTATACAAAAACAAAATGTTTGGTATTATGAAAGTTTAAGTGAAGAGGTCAAAGTTGATTTGCATGGAAAATGTTAGACCATAACTGGGCCAAACTAAGGAGCAGCAAAAGACCCAATAACTATCGAACACCTTGCTGAAATCATCACCTTTCCAAGTAGGTCCTTATTTCAAGACTACAACCAGGCATTGTTAATGACCCAATCTATTCATGAAAACATATCCAAATTGATGACCATGTTAATGAAATTCTGCTCATGGCAGATTGTTGATGGTTTTCTGGGACAACAGACGAGTATAACAGTGTTCACACTTCAAAAGTTCTTCATTGCCTATAAAGCACTTTGTTTCATTCTGAGAGCATGAATGGTACTATGGAAATTAAAATTTTACTTCTATCAATTTAAATATAAGCCAGCTGTATTGTGAAATATTTTTAAAGTTTACTTAGTAACAAGAGTTTAGGTATTATTAATCACCCTGTTCAGACATGTTACTACACACCTCATGTGGGACTTGAACCTGGGTCACAAGGTAGGGACATCTTCACTGCACAAAGGACAACAAATCCTCAAGAGTACAGGCGGGTGGAATGGATGGATACAACACAGAAAAGTGTGTGAGCTGCTACATTTTGGTAGACAGGATGAAGCAAGACAACACATGGTGATTATAACAATCTGAAAGCATGTACAAGTTTAGGGAGACTCAGAAATACTTGTGCACTTCTGAAGGTGGTGTGACAGGTTAACAAAACAGCTAATAAAATGGCATAGAGTCCAAAGCCAGGATGTTATGCTGAATGTCTACAAAACACCGGTTCAGCCCAGATGGAGCTGCACACATCACTTTAAGAAGAGTGTAAAGGAGAGGGTTCTTCTGGGGATGGTACAGAAAAAATTTACTCGAGTGGTTTCATTAATGAGGCACTTCAGTTAGCTGGATCTTGCTGAACAAAGACACCTTGGAGTGCAGGTTCATAGCTCCTTGAAAGTAAAGTCACAGGTAGATAGGATAGTGAAGAAATCATTTGATATGCTTTCCTTTATTGGTCAGAGTATTGAGTATAGGAGTTGGGAGGTCATGTCACGGCTGTACAGGACATCAGTTAGGCCACTTTTGGAATATTGCATGTGGTTCTGGTCTCCTTTGTATTGGAAGGATGTTGTGAAACTTGTAAGGGTTCAGAAAATATTTACAAGGATGTTGCCTGAGTTGGAGGATTTGAACTATAGAGAGAGGCTGAATAGGCTGGGGCTGTTTTACCTGGAGCTTCGGAGGCTGAGGGGTGACCTTATAGAGGTTTATAAAATCATGAGAGGCGTGGATAGGATAAATAGACAAAGTCTTTTCCCTGGGGTGGGGAAGTCCAGAACTAGAGGGCATAGGTTGAGGGTGAGAGGGGAAAGATATAAAAGAGACTTAAGGGGCAACTTTTTCATGCAGAAGGTGATGCGTGTATGGAATGAGCTGCCAGAGGAAGCGGTGGAGGCTAGTACAATTGCAACATTTAAAAGGCATCTGGATGGGTAATGATTAGGAAGGATTTAGTTGGATATATGGATAGGGAGGGTTTAGATGGATATGAGCCAAGTGCTGGCAAATGGGACTAGATGAATTTAGGATATCTGGTCAGCATGGACAAGTTGGACGAAGGATCTGTGTCTGTGCTGTACATCTCTATGACTCTGTAAGAGAAGCAATGATCATTCCCATAGAGCAGAGAAGGCTATGAGGAGATTTCACTGATGTGTTCAAAATTGTCACAGGTTTAGATAGAATAAACACCCACCCATTGGTTACAGGAGCTGAAGAGTAGCTATTTATAAATTTAAGGTAACTGGTAAAAGAACCAGAGGTGACATGAGAAAAAGTGTTTTTTAACAACTGATTGGAATATGGAAATACTGCCTGAGAGACTGGTGGTTACAGATTCAAATGGTAATTGGATAAATATTTTGAAGGTAAAAATACTGCAAGGCTATGACAAAAGAGCAAAGTGAAACAAACTTGAATGCTCTTTGAAAGAGCTGTTACAAACTCAATGGGCTAAATGGCCTTCCTCTACGCTGGACTGTTGCATGATTTTGTTAACTATGAATATCTTTAAATTGCTATGTTTGAGAATTTCTTCCACTTGTGAAAAGGGTGAACTGACAATTTAAGTAAGTTTTAATAGGTTTAGAATATCAGATTGATAAACATTCTACTTGAAAGTGAAATAAATTATTCATTATCCCTATCTGTTGTATCAATGATTCCATTACTTATTTCTGAAGCCATTACAGTATAAAATGACATCTTTGGGAAGGAGATTAGTAAGTACAAACTTGTGCCAAAGTAAATTTACTTATGGTTAAATGTAACCAGATCTTTTAAAATTACAAGCCCATTTTTATGTTGCTCTTTCGTAATTCCACAGTATGACTGCACTATTGATATTTCTAAATGTGCAGTTTATTAAACCAATATTCAAATTTGTTTGCATGCTGAAAGTAAAATGGTGAACAAAATGTGGTGAATGTCATTTCAATAAGGATTATATATATTAGCTGTCCAGACCATCTCCAGAGATAAAACATTTATGGGATTTGAACTATTAATAGATGATCCAAAAATATGAAAAGTATTTGAGACTTACAATGGTCAAGTCCTTGATGTAAATGTATAAAGTAATATGCATAATTTCTAAGGTCCTTTTGATTAAAAACAGCCTCTTTAATGCTAAGGGTGCACCATTACTCAGAGGCATAGACCTTTCCCCTGATTTTGAGCATCATAATTCAGCTGCTATATGAAAAGGTAGATGATTTGATTCGAGAGAGAGCAGAGAGGTCAGTTAATTTTATTCCGTACCATGAGGTATATGCTGTGCCTGTTACTGTATTTCTAAAGTACACTGTCTTGCTTGGCCTCCCACATTATGACAGAATTCCAAGATCAAGTCAAATAAATGTCAGTGAATGATGCCTACCTAAAACTTATACTTGTTACTATATGTTGATTCAGTGGTGAATTATACTCGAGGGATTAATATTAAAATACTTTCTCGACAAGGGGAAGAACAACGCATTAAGGTCAGTTTCTTTGCAACACTTAGATGTTTAATCAGTCATCTGGTTAAAGTCATGCATCTGAAATAAGTAGTATTCAATTATAGAGAAAAAAAGCAAACTTAAATGATTCACTCCTTTAACTGGTGAGAATATTGATTGCAATTCATTTTGAAGAGGTGTGGAATGTTTCATAAAGTGACATTACTAATGTATAAAACCACACAAGGTCAAATGTACACATTCCATAGAGTTAGAGAATTGGAAAGAATAATTAATCATTACTCACTTGCTCAAGATTTCCCTTTACAATCTCTTCTGCTTCAATAGAGTATTTTTATATTATTTTATTTCTGTAGGTGCCAAATTGTAAAACACCTAATATCATGGAATGAATTTATTAATATAATGGTTTACTGAAGCTCAGCAGGTCATAAATATCAGCCTTAAATATCCAGAAGGTTGTACGATTCAAGGACTTAAGGACAAAAAGCTAAGCTGGATCTCCCAGTACAGTACTGAGGGAGTGCTGCATTGTCTGAGAGGAGATGGTAATCTCAGGCTGTCTCTCTGCTTTCTCAAGTGGACGTAAACCAATTCCAAATCGCTACAGATTTTCTAATCATTATCACGTTGCTGTAAGAAATTTGGTGTGTACCAACTGCTGTATTTTCTTCAATGGTGACAACACTGCAAAATGAATTGGATGTGAAGTACTTGGGGTATTCAGAGATTATGAATGGTATTGTACATTTTTGTTTTACAATTTACCAAAATTGTCTTACTAACACACAATACCCAGATACACTCACTCCTCACTATCTGTTGACTCACATCTTATGGATCTACATACATCCCAAAAATCAGCCCCAGATCCTGTATTCGTTTCCCCATTGATTCGGCGCTGGAAAAAGCAAAGCAGGTCAGGCAGTATCTGAGGAGCAAGAGAGTTTATGCTTTGGGTTTGACCCTTCATCAGGATTGGGGATGGGGAAGGGGCAGCGAGATAAATAAGGAGAGGGGAGATAGTACTGGGGGAAGTGAGTTAACATGGCCATAGGTAGGTGAAGGTAGGAGGTGACTGTGATAGGTCGGTGGGAAGTGTGGAGCCGATAGGTGAGAAGGAAAATGGACAGGTATGTCAGATCAAAAGGGCGGAGCAGACTCAGGTGCCACCGTGAAGAAGTTTTCCTCCTCCCTCTACAACAATGCCATCTCAGGTCCAATCCTCTGACCCGACTCTGCCCTCTTGACCTGACCTACCTGTCCATCTTCTTCCCACCTATCCACTCCACACCTCCCACTGATCTATCACAATCACCTCCTTCCTTCGCCCACCTATCGCCATCCCAAATACCTTTCCTTCAGTCCCCTTGCCCCTCCCCAGTCCTGATGGATGAAACCTAAAACATTGACTCTCGTGTTCCTGAGATGCTGCCTGACCTGCTGTGCCTTTTCCAGCGCCAGACTTTATCAACTCTGACTGCTCCACATCTGCAGTCCTCAATATCTCCACATTGACTCGTCTGGTCTGATTGTGTCATCCTTTGTGCTACATAAGACTGCAACAAAGGAGTGGTAGTTGTATTTTTTGTTATCCTTGGGAAGTCTATGCCCAATCTCCTATGGATAATGAGGATTTGATGTAATAGGTCTAAAAAGGCCAAAGTAGGCACAGAGCAGATTCTCAACTCTGTATGTGTTAAAGAGAGGACAGGTTGTATGATTTGAGTTTGCATTCCCTAGAATTTGGAATGTGAGCAATAAAACCAAAAGCAGTCACGTGACCTCCCTCAGCCTGCTCCATCATGAATAAGATCATGGATGATAGAGTACCTCAAATTACATTTCCCATCTTATCCCCTTCTTGATCAAAATAAATCTGTACATCTGTTTTGAATGTACTCCGAGCTGAGCACCCCATCTCTCCCTGGGGTAGAGAAATCCATCAATTTGCAAGCAACAGAATGAAACTTCTCCATTCTCATAGGGAAAACTGCTTATTATGAGACTGTGATACATACCTCTATGTCTATCAGGCAGAATGTACAAAGTTAAAAATCACACAACACCAGGTTATAGTCCAACAGGTTTAATTGGAAGCACTAGCTTTCGGAGCGCTGCTCCTTCATCAGGTGGTTGTGGAGTACATAATTGTAAGACACAGAATTTATAGCAAAAGTTTACAGTGTGATGTAACTGAAATTATACATTGAAAAATACCTTGATTGTTTGTTGAGTCTTTCATCTGTTATATTTACCATTATAGTTTCACTTCTTTCATATATAAATCACAAAACTTTTTTTAAAAAGTTACATTCTCAGGTTAACTGTAACAATTGGTGTCAGCCATATAATATGTTTAAGGTGTTAGCCCCCTGTGTTCCCTGTCTGTGCCATAATGTTTGGACTGATTCTAATCGAAAAAGTGAGTTAAGAGAGTCTTACATGGATTCATGCAGTTTTTGAGCAAAGTACAATGTAACTCTGCAAGTACAAATTCACCCCCACAAACATATACATATGTCGGTGCATGTGGGTTTGTGTGCGTGTCTGGGGTGCGGGGTTGAGAGTGTGAGAGTGTATGTGAGTGTAGAGTGTCTAAGTCTGCGAGAGGGTGCATGTGTGTTGTGTGTGTGTCTGTCTGTCTGGGGTGGGGGGTTGTGAGTGTCTGTGAGAGAGAGTGTATATGTGTGTGTGTGTGTGTGTGAGTGTAAAGTGGTCAGGCAGGAAACACCCACTTAAAGTCATGGAATCACAGAGATGGACAGTGCAGAAACAGACGCTTCAGTCCAACTTGCCCATGACGACCAGATATCCCAACCCATTCTAGTCCCACGTGCCGGCACCTGGCTGATATCCCTCTAAACCCTTCCTATTTATATACCCATCCAAATGCCTTTTGAAATTGCAATTGTACCAGCCTCCACCATTTCCTCTGGCAGTTCATTCCATACATGTACCACCCTCTGCGTGAAAAAGTTGCCCCTTAGGTCTCTTTTATATCTTTCCCCTCTCATCCTAAACCTATGCCCTCTAGTTCTGGACTCTCCCACCCCGGTGAAAATACTTTGTCTACTTATCCTATCCATGCCCCTCATGATTTTGTAAACCTCTATAAGGTCACCCCTCAGCCTCCAACTCTCCACGGAAAACAGCCCTTGCCCTGTAGCTCAAATCCTTCAACCCTGGAAACATCCTTGCAAATCTTTTCTGACCCTATTCAAGTTTTACAACATCTTTCCAAAAGGAAAGAGACCGGAATTGCACACAATATACCAACAGTGGCCTAACCAATGTCCGATACAGCCGCAACATGACCTCCCAACTCCTGTACTCAATATTCTGACCAATAAAGCATACCAAACACCTTCTTCACTATCCTATCCACATGCAACTCCACTTTCAAGGAGCTATGAACCTGCACTCCAAGGTCTTTTTGTTCAGCAACACTTCCTAGGATTTTACCATTATGTGTATACATCCTGCTAAGATTTGCTTCCCCAAAAATGCAGCACCTCACATTTATCCAAATTAAATCCATCTGCCACTTCTCAGCCCATTGGCCCATCTGATCAAGATCCCGTTGTAATCTGAGGTAACCTTCTTTGTTGTCCACTACACCTCCAATTTTGGTGTCAACAGCAAACGTACTAACTATACCTGTTATGCTCACATCATTTATATAAATGACAAAAAGTAGTGGACCCAGCACTGATCCTTATGGCACTCCACTAGTCACAGGCCTCCAGTCTGAAAAACCTCCACCACCACCCTCTGTCTTCTACCTTTGAACCAGTTCTGTATCCAAATGGCTAGTTCTCCCTGTATTCCATAAGATCGAACCTTGCTAATCAGTCTCCTGTGGGGAACCTTGTCAAATGCCGTACTGAAGTCCATATGGATCACATCTACCGCTCTGCCCTCATCAATCCTCTTTGTTACTTCTTCAAAAAACTCAATCAAATTTGTGAGACATGATTTCCCACGCACAAAGCCATATTGATTATCCCTAATCAGTCCTTGCCTTTCCAAATACATGTACATTCTGTCCCTCAGGATTATCGCCAACAACCTGCCCACCACCAACATCAGGTTCACTGGTCTATAGTTCCCTAGCTTGTCCTTACCACCCTTCTTAAACAGTGGCACGTTAGCCAACCTCTAGTCTTCCGGCACCTCACCAGTGACTATTGATGATACAAATATCTCAGCAAGAGGCCCAGTAATCACTTCTCTAGCTTCCCACAGAATTCTAGGGTACACCTGATCAGGTCCTGGGGATTTATCCACTTTTGTGCGTTTCAAAACATCCAGCACTTTCTCCTCTGTAATATGTACATTTTTTGAGATGTCACCATCTATTTCCCCACATTCTATATCTTCCATGTCCTTGTCCACTGTTAAGTATTGATGAAAAATACTCGTTTAGTATCTTCCCCATCTCCTGCGGCTCCACATAAAGATCACCTTGCTGATCTTTGAGGAGCCCTATTCTCTCCCTAGTTACCCTTTTGTCCTTATAACTACTTGTGTTACCTTTAATTCTACCCCTTCCCTTTTCAATGTATGGATAGAAAATGCTGACAGTATTAGAACAGTCCAGTCAACACACAACCAAACTGTTCTCTTCTAATGTGTAAAACTTGCAAATGACAAGGTTGTGTTCTATACGCATTCACTAAGATTCCACTCAGTGTGATTTGAACAATGTTTTAGGGCTGCCACCATACTGGAAGGAAAACACTGTGTTGAGTTCCTATGGTATGCTACAAAGGCATTCAAGGTATAGTTTCATTCTTATAAGTCAGTGAAAGAAGCAATCTCAATAAAAGGAGAAAAATCATGAACAAACTGAAGATCATGAAAGCCTGTTCTTCTTTTATCTTAACATTCAGATCACAGCATGAAATTCATTTCTGAACAACCCCAACATTTTTGGGGCGAATTGAGAGCAGAATGGTAGATGTGATCTATAAGGACCTCCGTAAGCCGAACGACAAGTTTCCCCACAACAGACTGGTAAGTAAGGCCTGGACTCATGAAATACAGGAACTAGCCATTTGGATACAGAACTGGCACAAAGGTAGAAGACAGAGGGTGGTGGTGGAGGGTTGTTTTTCAGACTGGAGGCCTGTGACCGAAATCCGAAGCTCCCAGGAGTCATTAGGACCGGAGTTGAGAGTGTGGTGCTAGAAAAGCATGTCTCCAGCATCTGCAGTCCTCACTTTTTCTCCTAGGAGTCATTCGGACACCATCCCATTCTCCCAGTTTCTCAATCTTGAGTCGTAGCTGTACTGATGACAGAACCTTCCCCGCTGGGGGACCCCCAAGAAATTTCCATTTTTACTGCAACCAAGGATTCCTTGTTACCGTGGTGATAGGCCCCTTGGCTGAGTTCGACCCATTGCCAAATTCTGCCCTTACCTCTTCCCATCCCTCCTTCAACAGCGACAGGTTTACCCTTGTCCTAAATTAACACCCCACCAACCTTCACACTGAAAGGATTATAAGTTGCCATTTCCGTCACCTCTAATGGGATGCCAGGACCAAACACATGTTCCCCTTCCCTCCTTTGTCAGTATTCCACAGGGAATGTTCCTTCCAGGACATCCTAACCTACTCCTCCTTCACTCCCAACACCTTCTCACAGCCCCAAGACACTTTCTCATGCAAGACAGAAGGTGTAATGCCTGCCTGTTTACCTCACCATCCAAGGCCCCAGACGTAGCTCCCAGGTGAAGCAGCAATCTACCTGCTCAGTGTAGTCTCCTCTACACTGGGGAAACAAAACACAAACTGGGTGACTGCTGTGCAGAATGTTGCCTGTGTGAATGAACCTGAGCTTTCAGTTACCTACCACTTCAACACACCACTTCTGTCACAGGTCTGCTGCAGTGTTCCAGCATGCCTTTGTGCAAAGCTTGAAGAACAGCATCTTATGTTCCGCTTGGGGACCCTGTAATCTCTAGAGCGCAAACTTCAATAAGTTTAGAGACTGATTCCATCCTTCGATATTTTTGGAGTTTAAAACCAAAAAGTTGGTTTAAAAAAGTTTTAGAACAGCCAACCCATTCTCACTTACTCTCAGACTTATCACATTGCTTTCAACACAGCCTACCCATTCTCTCCTGCTCTCATTCACACTTATTCAGCTTCTCTTCTGGCCTGCTACACTCCCAGTAATCGCCTGCTTTGCCTACCTCTTTCACATATCCCTCTCTTTGGGCTTCGTCTCCATCTATTCGCTCAGCATCCACCCTCCTCCCTCCCAACCTCATCTTCGGCCTAAAAACCACTTTTTCCCAGCAGTTATCAATTTTGATGAAAAGTCAACTCGAGACATTAACTCGTTCTTCCCAGGGTTGCTGCCAGACCTGTTGAGTTTCTCCAGCAATTTGGTTGTTTCATATCTGCAGCATCCACAGTTCTTAGCTACTACTCATTTAATTCAACTCCCTCTGCCAGATTTCCATAGCCCTATAAATTGTTTCCTTTTCAAACATTGTTTTGAAAATTACCATTGAACCAGTTTCCACGAACTTTCATGAAGTGCATTTTGGATTGCCAACTCGGTTGAACTTTTCAGGAGATTTCATCAATCACTTGTCTCCATTCTCTCTTGCCTTCATTTGCCTGACATCCCCTCCTTATGGCCATTCCAAAAATGAAAAGACTCATTATCCACTGGATGATCACTATTCATCAGTAAAGGAGCCTGCATGCTGACTAACCTTCTCCAGTACTTTAATTATTAACAGGTAAATGTGTTTATCATAATATTTTTGTGACTTGTCTCTGGGTTAATTGGCAGCATGTTTCTCCATTCCCAGAGACTCCAGCTCAATCCTAGAACACTGGTAATCTTTTCAGTGCATCCAAATCATAACTTGCTGCATTGAAAAAAAACTTAACTCTAATTGTCTTTTCCAACCATTTTAAGCCTATAATCCTTTGGTTGGAAACTCTCCTGCCACCAGAAACAGTTTCTCCTTTTCATTCTTTATTGAAAGCCTTGCTTAATTTTTGAATGCCTCTATTATATCTCCAATTAACCTTTTCTGTTCTAAGGAAAAGGATCCCAACTTCACCATGTAACATAAAGCCCTCATCTTTGGAACAATTATGGCAAATCTCCTCTGAACACTCTCAAAGGCCTCAACATCCCTCCTAAAGCGAGGAAAGCATAATTGGACAGAATAATCTAACTGGCACTTAAAAGGATCAATAATGCATCAACAGCCTTCATCTAAACTCTGCAGCACATCCAATTTTGTTTCTCCATATCAGCTGCTCATCTTAAACCAATCCAGAGGAAAGGTTGATCACCTTCCCCTCCTCTCTCTGAAGATGCTGACATTTTCCACCATCTGTTTCTACTCCAGATTTCCAGAATTTACAATATTTAGTTTTCTTGCTCCATGTGGTTGGATTTAATGAGTTCTTTGAAACATTTGGATATAATCAGCCACTAATTTACAAAAGTGAAGGAAATACAGAGTCTGGGACTTCTCTCCTTGGAGCAGAGAAGTTAAGGTGAGATTTAATAGAGGTATTCCAATTTTAACATTTTGACAGAGAAGACAGAGAAATGTTTCCCGTGGGTTAGTAACCAGACAGGGATAAATTTAAAATAAATGGTAAATGTGCCAGAGGAGAGAAGAACAGCTTTCTTTACATAACAAGTTCTCGTAATTTAGACAGCATTGACTGAAAGGGCAGAAGGAGCAGATTCAAAAGTAACTTTTGTAAAAGGAATTTGATAAATACTTAAAAAGAACAAAATTGCAGGGCCTTAGCGAAGAAACAGGTACATAGGAAGTGTTATCCAGTTAGTCCTAAAGAGATGACACAGACAAAATGGACATTTTGATACAGATACTGAGCAAACTGGTGAGACGATTTCTTGGCACTCCTGTCATTTCTGCTCCACAGGTTGATTTTGGAATATTTAATGAAATAAAACATCACTGAGTAAGAGTGGAAGAGCATTAATTAAAGTTGAATTTAGTAAACTGATTAATCATCTCATCAATTTTTTCTCAGGTTAAGAGTTCCTCAGTAATCACAGCTTATAGCTGAAAAAAATTTAAAAAGTGTGAAATTGCATTCTGTTAGCATTTCATGGTAATAAAACACATTTCCGCCAATTTTATATTTTTGATGTTCAGTCATTGTTATATTATGGGAATCACAGTTTATTTGAAAATGGTAATATCCTAAAAGAGCAATTATTTTTTCTAATGCTTTTGATTGATTAATAAATATTGGTCAGAACAGGGGGAAATCTGCCTATTCTTTGAAGCAATGCTGTAGCATCTTGTACATCCACCTTAAAGGGCAGATGGCTTTGATTTAACATCTCAGACAAAACAGTGCTCCATTTCTTCATTACTACACCGAGTGTCAAGCAGAACGTTGAACCCAAGTTTCTGGTGTGAGACTTCGGCTCATTACCTTCAGATTCTCAGGCAAGTGTGTTACCAAATAAGCCATACTAAAATAAAGAAAACTGAGAGGGATAATTATATTTCAGATGGTAGGCTGGTGCTAGGAGTCTGTTCAAACTAATAACACAGGTACATTCCCAGTCTAATAGCAGACTGGTAGGGTAATGATGTGAATATCTGACTGTTAAAGGAGATAACTGTGCCTTAAATGACAAGTAGTAGCTGTTGTGTACACATTACTCACTGAAATCAAGCAGTTGAAATCACCTGAATGACACAGATCATGGTTCGAGTGGTGCTGGAAAAGCACAGCAGGTCAGGTAGCATCCACGGAGCAGGAAAATAGACAATTCGGGCAAAAGCCCTTCATCAGGAAACTTGCCTAACGCTATCTTTTAAGTGTTGCCCACATTACGGTTTTTACATACTTTCAAACATTTTACCAACTCTTGATGGCACAATACATCATTTGCAATCAGCTCACTGCAGAGTATAACTTAATATAAATAGACTGATTTCTCTTGTAGTCCTAACACTCAACAGGAACAACTTTTATTGAGTGATAAAAGGATTGACAGACTACAAATAATCCTAAAATAAAAATCAAAAGAATGAAATGTTTAAAAGTTAATATTTTATTTTTTTCCCACTTATATGGACTTCAAAACATGACAATAATGTCTTGCACTTAAAAAAATTTATTGTTAAAGATGAATGTCAAACGACTCAGCACTGATGGAAACTTCAATCTGCTCGCATTTCTGTAGTTCTTGTCAGTAAAAACCAGAGTCTGTAGTGGTCCAGTTAGGAGCCTGGAAAACAAGAGTGAAATCAAAACCAGGAAAAACACTAAGTTTATTTAGCACATCTGATGAACTGACTATATTCAGAGCTTAAGACCTTGTTAGAGTCTACAAGTATTACAGACTGTAGCTTACTGAATAAGGAAATCTGTAACTTAATTAATATTGAGCAGCCATTACACTGTTTAGAAAATGGTCTCAGGAGTTCCAAAAACAGATGCCCAAAAACAACTGAACTATTAAGAGTCTGAAGTGTGAAGCATAGTCATTTCAACTTTTATAAGCTGAACTCCATCACACTGCTTCAGTTAGAGTCCAAAAATGGGAAATCCAACACTAACATTTTACGATTTACCAACAATAAAAAAGACTCTGCAGCGTCCTGCTGAAATGGAAGAGATCTGGTGGTTATGGTACAAGCACATTAGATGACCATAGCTTCTGCACCTTGGAATAAGAGAAGCCATTCAATCCCTTTAGCCTGTTCCACCATTCAGTTAATGGCTGATCTGTAATTCAACTATTATCCATCAAACTGACTACCATACTCTTAATATAATCAATCAATAAATAAATGTAGTGCTGGCCAGACTGTGTACACAAACTAGACTTTAGCTCCTTCAAGTACTGTCCCCTAAAAAAATTTTTCTTTCATAACAATGAGACAATTTTCCAAAATATGTACATCTTATGACAAAATATACAGAAGACAATCCCATCAAAATAAATCATTTTATTCGTCCTTGCAACATTCCAACTTAATTTTATTTCTAAACTGAAGACCATGTTTCAACAGAGCTGGTAGAAAAATCCTGCACAAAAATACATTGTGCACGATTTCTTGCACAGAGCTAATCACCACCCATCTGAAGTGACCCTCTCTGTCAGCCACAATAGCTAACTTGCGAATTTCCTCTCGTCTGTGGGAAAGGCAACAGAGCTTGAAATTGTTTTTTAGTGTTCCTGGAGTGGTAATAGCAGCAGTCTGTGATCAAGGAGCTGGCTGCTACCATCCAAAGCTTGAAACTGCAGCCGTGACCACAGATTGGATTAGAAGTCAGCGAATCCAGAAAGGAGAGAAAAATGAAAATAAAATTATGGCGAAGAAGCTGGAATAATGCAGAAATAATGGTTGTCAACAGAAACCTCAAATATCTGCAAGTTATCCCAACACAATTTCTATGAATGCCATGCGTGCACCAATTACAAATCCTCCATTAATGACATTATTTAGTATGATTTCAGTTTTCTAAAAGGAAAATGAGTAAGTTTTAGCTCAAACATTAAAGGATTTGCATAAGCACATTTATAATAAATTGGTCTATAAATGCACTTTGCAGATTTTCTAAGTTCAGCGATTTTGACTCCTAAGCACATTCCAATTAAACAATTCAACAAAGGCAAGGCAAATGGCAGATAATATTCTTGGTCAATTAGGGACTCAACTCCAGAATAGGAAATATTTCCTGTTTCTCAACAGGGGAATACCTGAACAGGTCTCAAAAGTGGCCTGGCTTTCAGAATTCTCCCTCTTGGTAAAAAAAAACATCTGATAGTAGAAAAGCATTAGAGGATACTTGGTATGAAATAAACTAAATGGAAAATTAAGTGGATTCAGTCCAAGGCAGGATTAGCCAAACAGTTATGTTACCTCAAATCTTCAATAGAGTTAGAAATTAGGATAAACAAGACCTTCACAAATAAGTTTAAAATCTTTCAGTAAAATCACCACTTTCAATGGGTACATACTTCAGTAAACTCAGTATAGAACAATCCTGACTCATTTATAAAGGAATGCCAACCTCAAAGTTCAGACTGGAGTTGGAAAAAAAATGTCAATGGTGGTTTTCCATGTTCATTATAAAGACAGTACATCATAATAGAAAGCCATAAACCACCACCACCATTCCATAACGCAGTCAGTGTTGCTCTAATCGGTGAGCAGTAACATACTACATGAATTAAACTAGTACTGCAGAGCATCAGAAGCTTGATCTGTTAAGCCAAGGAAAACTACTCAGTTCAGTTAAAAAAGAATTGTAATATATGAAAGGTCATTTGCACTTTGTCATGATGCCTAGCTATCCAGATGTTGTAGGACAGGCAAGGCAATTGTATCAAGTGCAAATTCACTGCCATATGCATTATAAAACCTTCAAGAGAAAACAGATCTACCCCTCCACATCCTTCATTAACCATGTAACAACCAAATATGTTTCAATTTACACAATCATAAAATGGGGAGTTGACCAAATTATTGTAGCTCTCCAAGACTTGATTCATTGGTAACAATCCTTGTTTGGGCCTATTAGATAGAAATAAGCCATTCAGACCTATCACACCCTATTACCATTTATGGTCCACTCAAACCACCTCACAATCTTCCATTGGACCCTTGCAATTTTCTTCTATTCATTTCTCCTGCAGGTATAAATTCAACTTCCTCTTAAATACAATTATACTATTCAATCACTCCCTATGTTAGCAAGTTCCGTCCATAATCTCATTGTTTGCATAAAGATTTCTTTTTGGAATTCACCAATGGATTTCTTTGCTGTTCTCCACAAGGAAAAACAATCTGACCCGTACCATCAAACTCCTTCCTAACGTTGAAGACTCAGTTAGGTCACCATCAGCCTTCTCTTTATACAAGAAAATAAATCCAGCCTGTTCAATCTTTCCTACGCAAGTCTGTATGAAATAGAAACTGGAAAGAGTAGTCTACTTGGATTCTTGAGCCTTTTCAACCGGTTAATAAGATCATGGCTGATCCAATTAGTTCACTTTCCCATCTCCTCCCAAAAGCATTTAACCACCTTGCTCATTAAGAATCTACCTATACCTCCTTTAAAACTATTCAGTGATTCTCTTCCTCCAAAGATGGTGAACGTAGAGTTCTAAAGGCTTACGATACTCTTAAGACATTTCTTCTCCTCTGTATCTTGCATGGGTGACCCCTAGTTTCCAGATTATCCAGTGGAAACATCTTTTTCCACATCCAAAATATCAAAACCTGACAGAACCACACATGTTTTAATATTTGACTTCTAAATTCTGGTGGATAACAGCCAAGCTGCTTGTTCAAACTTTTTTCATAAAGAAAGCAAATTCATTCCAGGTACAGTAAACCTTGTTTGAAATGCTTCCAATGCATCCATATCCTTCTTTAAATAAGGAAACCAATACTGCACACAATGCACCAGATGTGGTCTCACCAACATTCTCTATAACTTGTCTCAATTTATTCAATTTCCATCTCAATAACCAATAAACATTCTACTAGGTTCCCCAATTATTTCCTCAACTGAATAGTAACCTTTTCAGATTCATGAATGCAGACATCCAGATCCATCTCTAAACTTTGCAAAATTTCATCATTTGGATAACACTCTTCTTGTCAAAATTGACAACTTTACATTGTCCCACAAATAGATAAATGCGAGGTGCTGCATTTTGGAAAAGTAAGTCAGAGCAGCACTTATATACTTAATGGTAAGGTCCTAGGATGTGCTGCTGAACAAAGACACCTTGGAGTGCAGGTTCATTGTTCCTTGAAAGTTGCAGCTGTACAAGACATTATTCTGGATCAGTGGTGCTGGAAGAGCAGAGCAGTTCATGCAGCATCCAAGGAGCAGTAAAATCGACGTTTCGGGCAAAAGCCCTTCATCAGGAATAAAGGCAGTGAGCCTGAAGCATGGAGAGATAAGCTAGAGGAGGGTGCGGGTGGGGAGAAAGTAGCATAGAGTACAATAGGGTGAGTGGGGGAGGGGAAGAAGGTGATAGGTCAGTGAGGAGGGTGGAGTGGATAGGTGGAAGATAGGCAGGTAGGACAAGTCCGGACAAGTCATGGGGACAGTGCTGAGCTGGAAGTTTGGAACTAGGGTGAGGTGGGGGAAGGGGAAATGAGGAAACTGTTGAAGTCCACATTGATGCGCTGGGGTTGAAGTGTTCCGAGGTGGAAGATGAGGCGTTCTTCCTCCAGGCGTCTGGTGGTGAGGGAGTGGTGGTGAAGGAGGCCCAGGACCTCCATGTCCTCGGCAGAGTGGGGGGGGGGGGGGGGGGGGGAGTTGAAATGTTGGGCCACAGGGCGGTGTGGTTGATTGGTGCGGGTGCCCCAGAGATGTTCCCTAAAGCGCTCTGCTAGGAGGCGCCCAGTCTCCCCAATGTAGAGGAGACCGCATCGGGAGCAACGGATACAATAAATGATATTAGTGGATGTGCAGGTAAAACTTTGATGGATGTGGAAGGCTCCTTTAGGGCCTTGGATGGAGGGGAGGGAGGTGGTGTGGGCGCAGGTTTTGCAGTTCCTGCGGTGGCAGGGGAAGGTGCCAGGGTTGTGGGGGGGGGGGGGGGGCGTGGACCTGACCAGGTAGTCACAGAGGGAACAGTCTTTACGGAAGGCGGAAAGGGGTGAGGAGGGAAATACATCCCTGGTAATGGGGTCTTTTTGGAGGTGGCGGAAATGTCAGCGGATGATTTGGTTTATGCGAAGGTTGGTAGGGTGGAAGGTGAGCACCAGGGGCGTTCTGTCCTTGTTACGGTTGGAGGGGTGGGGTGGGGTCTGAGGGCGGAGGTGCGGGATGTGGACGAGATGCATTGGGCATCTGATATGTTCTGTGATGGAACTGGTCTTCCTGGGAGCAGATACGGTGGAGACGGAGGAATTGGGAATACGGGATGGCATTTTTGCAAGAGGTAGGGTGGGAAGAGGTGTAATCCAGGTAGCTGTGGGAGTCGGTGGGTTTATAAAAAATGTCAGTGTGTTTGTAAAAAATGTCAGTGTCAAGTCGGTCGTCATTAATGGAGATGGAGAGGTCCAGGAAGGGGAGGGAGGTGTCAGAGATGGTCCAGGTAAATTTAAAGGTCAGGGTGGAATGTGTTGGTGAAGTTGATGAATTGCTCAACCTCCTCGCGGTGGCGCCAATGCAGCAGTCATCAATGTAGCGGAGGAAGAGGTGGGGAGTGGTGCCGGTGTAATTACGGAAGATTGACTGTTCTACGTAGCCGACAAAGAGACAGGCATAGCTGGGGCCCATACGTGTGCCCATGGCTACCCCTTTGGTCTGGAGGAAGTGGGAGGATTCGAAGGAGAAATTGTTACGGGTGAGGACCAGTTCAGCCAAACGAATAAGTGTGTCGGTGGAAGGGTACTGTTGGGGACGTCGGGAGAGGAAAAAAACGGAGGGCTTGGAGGCCTGGTCATGGCGGATGGAGGTCTTCCAGCACCACTAATCCAGAATCTGGTTTCCAGCATCTGCAGTCATTGTTTTTACCCTGTACAAGACATTAGTTAGGCCACTTTTGGAATATTGCGTGCAATTCTGGTCTCCATCCTATCGGAAGGATGTTGTGAAACTTGAAAGGGTTCAGAAAAGATTTACAAGGACATTGCCAAGGTGGGAGGATTTGAGCTATAAGGGTGAGGCTGAATAGGCGAGGGCTGTTTTCCCTGGAGCTTCGGAGGCTGAGGGATGACCTTAGAGGTTTATAAAATCATATGGGGCATGAATAGGTTAAATCGACAAAGTCTTTTCCCTGGGGTTGAAGAGTCCAAAACTAGACGGCATAGGTTTAGGGTGAGGGGGCAAAAATTTAAAAGGGACCTAAGGGACAACGTTTTCATGCAGAGGGTGGTGCGTGTATGGAATGAGCTGCCAAAGAAAGTGGAGGAGGATGGTACAATTGCAACATTAAAAAGGCATCTGGATAGATATCTGAATAGGAAGAATTTAGAGGGGTATGGGTCAAGTGCTAGCAAATGGGACTAGATTAGGTTGGGATCTCTGGTTGGCATGGATGAATTTGACCGAAGGGTCTGTTTCCATGCTGTACATCTCGAGGACTCTATACTGTTGGTCAGTTCATTGTCCAGATACTTCACCTGCCTATATCCCACTAAGGCCTCCTATATCTCTTTCACAACTCAAATTACCACCTAGCTACATCATTTAAAAAGTCAGCAATCATCTAAGTCATTTATATAAATTCTAATTTGAGCTTCAAGCAAGCATCTTACCAATCAGAGAATGTCACTGTTTTCTACTTCATTTTCTGTTAGTTATCTAGAGTTCTATCCATGTCAATATGGCACTCCCTACACCATGACTTTTAAATTTTCCAAATAATCTCTGATCTTGCTTCTCACCAAACGTATTCTGAAAATCTATGTTAAGGACTCCAACTAGGTTCCTTTATCCATTTCCTCAGAACTCCAATAAACCTGTCAAACATGATTTCCCCAATAGATACAAACTTGCAGTTTACCAGAACTGATCAATCACCTTTTCCAGTGCTTCTAAATGCTATTTTATACTAAGCACCAGAGTTATGCTCCATATGCCAAAGGAGCGTGAAAGAAGCTTCTTTCCAGCACTTGAGTAGGATCATAAAATCATAATTACTCAATAGTCTTCAATATGTTTGAAAGTAGATTTGCACTTTCTGACCCAGCCCAATTCATATTTTACCGATGTTCCACTGAATGTGATTACCCTCTTCTACATTTCATTCTGAATCAGGTCTACACAAGTATGCTCATTTATTTCATGATTTGCCATCCTTCCTTTCTCATTCTTCCTCTCCTTGCCCAGAATTCTAGATTCTGGTCTTCTGATTCTTCCATGTACACCATTTTCATCCTCTCTGTAAACAGAACTTCATTGCCAGGGTTTTTTTGTATACTTGATGTGGTCCTCAAAAAACCATGCATTTAACAGTTAGACTGATATGAGCAAATCAGGATTCCTGTTGAGACAGCGTATTGGTTAATTTGTTTAAGGGATCAGTGTCACTGGCTGAAGCATCATTTACTGTCAATTCCTGATTGCTCTAGAGAAAATGGTGGTGAGCTGCTTCTGAAACTGTTGCAGTCCTTGCAGTTTAGGGACACCCACAGCACTGTTAGGAAGGCAAACAAAAACAGAAAGCATTGAGGAAACTCAGAAGGTCTGGTAGCATCTGCAGAGGAAAAAAAGTTATTTCTGACGCATATTCCCAGCATTTACAGTTCTTTAATTTTATTTTGCTAAGGACAGAATTTGGCCCAGTGACACTGCAGAAACAGCAATCCACTTCCAATTAAGGACGGTATATCAATTAGAGGGGAATTTGCAGGTAATGATGTTGCCATACATCTGCTCCTCTTATCCTTCTAAGTGTAGATGTAACAAGTTCAGAAGACACCGGTGGAGGAGCATTTCTGAGTTACTGCAGTGCATTGTATAAATGGTACACATAGTTGTCACTGTGCATTAATGATGTTAAAAGTAGTAGATGATGTGCCAATCAAGTAGATTGCCTTGTCTTCAATAGTGTTAAGCTTCCTGAGAATCAGAGAAGCTACACTTATTATGGCAAATGGGGAGGGTTCTATCACACTCCTGACTTGTGTTATAGTTGATGGTCAGGCACTGGGAGTAGAGGAGGAGAGTTATGTTTGGAAGGGTAAAATCTGTTATGGGCAGGGTTACATTTTACATTGTAGTCCAAGATCTCTGACTAAAAGCTGTTTATTTTGAAAACTTTCCAATTTCGATGGAAGATCATATTTGGTTTTCACCACAAAGACTACTTAATCTGTTGAGTATTCTGTTTTTTTTTTAAATCTATTGGCCAATACAGGAAAAATCTTGGAATATTTCTCTCCGATTCTTGGTGACCAAGCAAGTTCTAGCAGTTAAGCAGCAACTGGAAGTATTTCTGAACATCACAACAGGTTGTCTTAAAGGAATTTCAGTGATTCCATTCTCTTTAGCATACTTCAGCACTCCATTCCAGAAAGCACTGGTCCTGTAAAGTAAAATATGATTTTTTTAAATAACCCATTTTCGTGTTTAAAGATTTCATAGGCATATGCTCAACTCTTCCTATCCTCAAACAATTAATGCAAGTCAGTAATTCTTCACTTTCTCTAAAACTAAACCAATCATTTTTCCTCTGCAATATTCCAAAGTAAAACACCCCAAGGTTTAAAGATTTTAGCAACAGCCAGAGAACTATGAAGAGGAAGGTGTTATAAAAGTTCATAACACATTTATTAGTGGGAATGTAGAGCTTAACATTGAAGTAAAACAGATTTGTACTTTGAATTGTGAAGGCCTTTTTAACAAACATCAGAAAGTCATTCCAAATAGTGAACTGAGTATACTATTTCCAAGAAAGCATGTGACTTAAATGAAATGCCTAGTAAGATATCTTTGGAATTAATTAATGTGTCTACAATGCTGAGTTTTGTTGTTCAGTGTATCATAAATTGGTGAGGGGTCACCAGTAGTTTGAGAAGAATCAGATTTCAGTTCAGAAAAACAATTTACGTATCAGGTGGTTGGTTTATTAGTTTGTAAAGTCTCTAGGTTTAGCACTTGTAAAAGTTTCCTAAATGTCAGAACTAAAAATAAGTTTTCAGGCCATCAGAGCTGGTAACAGAGGAAAGAAAGAAATTAATGAGTCAAGTTAGGAGTGAAACTTCAATGGGACTTAGTACCTATAAAGGAGAAGATTTTGCTAAACTGTCAGAGTGTATTCAAAAAAATGCTTAAAAATTATGTTCCCTTTTATTAAAGAACATTCGGAACCTGTGTGAATATATTCAGCAACTAACCATCACCGTAACCAAACTGCAAAAATAAAACCTACAATCTATTAAAACAGGTTTCACTCTGGATCGGACTTGTCCAGTATTACCACTAGTTGAGATCTTGACCCAAATACAAAATTATGCAGTGAGTTATGGTAATTTGGAATGCTCTGTCTGAAATGCTATAAGGTTCAACAATTTTTAAGATCATTAAATGCATACTTAGAGTTACAGCAAAGAACAGGGTAATAACTCTTTCAGGAGCTGACAGAGGCACAACAGGCTCAATGGTCTTCTTTTGTGTTTTAAGTTTCTATAGACTCTCTGAAAAATTGACCCCACCACCTCACTGTCCTAGAGGCTCGTTTGTTCCCTTATCAGTATTTACACTTCAGGAAACGGAGCAAAATTAGAATTCCCCTTGACAGGAGATGCAAAGAGGAAAAAGCAGTGATGTTGAGCAAGGGGCCAGTGTTGTTTGGTAGTTCCTGATCTAAAAAATGCCCATATTAAATTGGAATTGGAATGAAATCTAACATTTAAATAATCTAAAAAAAAACTCCCTTGATACTAAAAGCACAGTCATTTAAGAGCAAGATAATTATGTTATGCACTGTTACGTTTGGCATAATTGCACAAATTTAGAGGCTCAGTAGGTACAGACTGTTCAAGGTTACCTGCTTTAAAATTAAACAGGTTGTGGATCTACAGTGTAAAGATTATATTCTAAATGTTGTCCAGAATTCGAAGCTTACAATACACAGCAAATTAACCGGATGTTAGGATATGAATGTAATCAAGATAATTCCTCGATTTGCACCTGATATATCAAGCAGTCACTGAGGTACACTAGCTACTTGGTTTTGAAGGACCACTTGCAATTGCAAATGATGGTAACATTTATTTTTATTAATTGTGATTTGCTCAGAATGTGCATGCGCCTGGTCAGACCAGCATTTTGCCCACCGCTCGTTGCTCTTGAGGTTATGGTGAACTGGGAGAAAATAAAGACTACAGATGCTGGAGATCAATGTCGAAAAGTGCGGCACTGGAAAAGTGCAGCAGGTCAGGCAGCACCCAAGAAGCAGGAGTGTCGACGTTTCGGGCCTTCCTGATGAAGGGCGTATGCCCTGAAACATCGACTCCCCCGTTCCTCCGATGTTGCCTGACATGTTGTGCTTTTCCAGCGCCACACTTTCTGTTATGGTGAACTGCCTTCGTACACCACTGCAGTGTGTGGTGGAAGTGCCCCACACGATTAGGAAAGGCAGTTCCTTTATAGTCAAAATTCAGTTCTCAGTCAGAATAACGTGATGGACTTGGAAGTGGTGCTCTAAATATCTCAAGAAAGATGACAAAAAAGCTTAGAATAGAAAGACAAGAAAAACAAGAAATTCATTTCCACACAGTCTCAGTACCAGAATGTCCATCTTTCCCACCACTTTAATAGGCAGAAATTGCCTGACATATAACTTTCCCACAGATACACAGCTAGGTATCAGAGTATTTGATCAGTGAAGTAGTAAATGCAATTATCTCTTTAGAAAGCAAGTGGGGAGAGTGGATTTGAGGTGAAGTAAGGCAACTTTGCCCCAATTTATTACTTAATTAAATCACTATGGTTTGTCCTGACGAGATACACAAAATAGATGTATTCACCAGATTCTATATTTCTCAGTGACCAAAATCAGCACTGTTGTGACTGATACTTCGATAAGAACCTTCTGTAATCCATCACTGGCTGTTTTGCTCAATTCACTTGCCGACTTTTATTGAAGAGGAATGGTACTTAGCAAATTTTGTTCTACTCAGAACTAAATTAAGCCAAAGAACTTCCATATTTGGAACTGCAAAGAAACTTACTCCTCATTACTTAAAGCTTAAGTATTATCATGAAATATGGTATTACTTGTTCTTATGTTCCATAAATTTATTTGGCATTTGAAGCCTAAAATGTTATTTAGCCACTTTCTGGTGAGGCAGATCCCATTACCCGTCTTGGTTATATCAAAGCACCAAAATAATTTCACAGAATGTTTTTTTGTTCCTTCCTAGGGGAAAACTCTGAACTTCTCTAACTTTGGACAAGTGAAACCACTCTCTTTGTGACATTAGGTGTTAAGATCACCAAGAATTGTCAAACAGAGAGGCAATTAAGAACACAAACAATAAAGAATTGCCAAAAGTGTTAACAGTGTCCCTTTCTCAACAAATAGGCACAAATTATAATCTGAAATTTAAAGTTGATAATAAAAGAAGCCAAACACACAACACAAAACTTCACAAACGTTTTTAAAAAGGTTGTAAAAAAAGCAATAAATGGCACACATGATGAAGTGAGGAATAAAGTGGAGGTAACCTTTGGGTAGGTACTTGTGAAAGGGTTCTGCTTGCAGAACAGATGCAGTGTTGTCGAGTATTTCCTTAGTATTGCATGTCAGCCTTTTGATTGGCTTACAAAGATTGAACGAATGAGGAGGAACTATAGTCGCAAGCTGTGTGGACATGGTGTTGAGCATGCCCTTTCTGGCTGCACTTGGAAATACAAGGCAAAGAGTGTTCCTTCTCAGCATAGATGGAAGTTCTTTCATTGGCACACAGCTTGTCCATATGCTTCTCTCCACCTAAACTATATTCCCACCATGACAGAGAACAAGGAAGAAAACAACAATCAATGACTGACAAGAGTGTTTAATCAATCTTGCACAATTCTTTCCCTCACTGATGGCGAATCCTATTACTGTGTCACAGCTCCACTGGAAAGGCAGACTCGGGATATCAGTGCTTCAATTAAAGTACAAGGACCATATCGACAAACTCATTGTACTCACATCTACATTTCCTTTTTAATACTTGCCTTTCAAATAAAGTATGTAGTCCTCTCAAATTCTACAAAGATTACAAACTTTTTAAAAAAATACACAATAATTTCATTATACAGTACAAAATGAATCACAGCAAATTAACTTTACTTAAACAATGGAGCTCAGTTTTGTTACTGTTTATTAGAACCAGACATAAGAAAGAAACTGTTAATATGGTCAGAGAATTATACTGAGTTCAGTATTTCGGGAAAACCTTTAGGTAAACAGTGCATCATATTTCTAGAGGATTCAACTAGTAGATACATCATCAGTAGTCAAGTTTTCTAATTGAAGCAGAGGAAATGCAACTGGTTCACAATTCGCTAATCTGTGCAATCATTGAAAATAATCTAAGTCTATATGAAGCACCAAATTTACATGAGTAGATTTGAAAACTCCCATAGGTACACTGTCCTTTCACCCCAGTGGACAGTTTATTTCTCCCCAATATCCGAGAAATGAAATACTATCATCACTCCACCCATACAGGTTTGAAATGTAATAAACAGAACCTAAATCAGAAACTTTGTCCTTGCAATTATTTTTAAAATACAAAATGGATGCATGTAAAAAGCTGCAACTGAAACAATAACGAGTTGACAAACTTAAAAACCAGGAAGAAGTTACAATATACTAACTGCTATATTGTGCTACAAATTGTTTAGGACCTCTTATCCAATTTGCACATTTGTGGAAATGGAAAGTAATTTGTAGTTATCTGGATAAAATTAAGCAAATATAATTATCAGTATTCACCATCATTTGCAAATTGCATGAACCATTTTTAGCATTGAACAATTTACTTCACTCTTAACTTTACGCTAATTTATGAAGGTGGATTTAGAATAATCTAAACTCATTTAATCAGAGATTGGTGGTCATAATTTTAGAATGACATTCAATTACATACTTATTTTTAACTATTGCACTGTACAACGTGTCACTGAGAAATGGTCACAATTTTTAACATTAGAACATAAGAAATAGGAACAAGAGTAGGCCATTCAGGCCCCTTGAGCTGGCTCTGTGATTCAATAAAATGATGGACATTCTGACACCATTTTACCTCTAGCACTACTTCCTTTCGCTCAATGACTTGACTGTCCAAAAAAAAAATCTATTGTTCTCCAAAAATGTTAACAAATTTAAGATGAAGCCTCATGTTAAAAGATAAGTAATTTAAAAATGTGCTATAAAAGCTCGAGCTTAGTCAGCACCCGAGAAGAAAGAAACAAACAATAAATACATCGAGTCAAATATGACTCTTCAGAGCTGCTGAGGTTTCCCCAGCACTGGGTTTTAAGTTGCAGATTTCCAGGATTCAGAGTATTTTGCTTTTATTTAAGATGGGATGCTAACTAACCCCAATTTACCGAATTTAGTATAATACAAAGTCTTCACTCTTCGTACTGCACTTCTGTCCAACACAGATGCTCATATGGGGACTCTGTGGTCTAGAGGCTATGCTTAAACAAGTCCACAGATCTTACCTCTGTCCTATTGTTTTGATTCATTTTCTTTTCTATGTTCATGGCTAACATCTGACTCCGAAAAGAGAGGCTCTTTGTTTTCTCAATGACCTGCTGATAAGGGGACACAGCGTTGTTTCCCATGACGACATGCCCCTAAAAACAAAAAAAAAGTAGCTCAACAAAAAAGATCATTGGAAATTTTCAATCAATTTCAATGAGTTTATATACCATATACACTTGAGTAATAGTCAAATTTTTTGACTACTTTTTAAGGTTAAATTTATGGGGGCGGCTATTACATGGATACTACTTTTGAGGGGCGGAAATTCATGCTCGTCAAAATTCATACCGCACCATTAGCAGAAGCCCAACTGATCTAGAAACAGATGAGAAAAAAAAATGAATTGTGCGTAATTCTGAAAACCCGGACTGGAACACAACAGCCAGTGGACTGGAAGACTGGGAGCAGAGCGGAACAACTGGCAGACTGGAAAGCTGGAGCAGGACGTGGCAACTGGCACACTGACTCATAAACATTGATCTGTTAGGTGTGAAAAACTAGGGTCGACTTTTACACAAGCTACATGGAAAATTCCAGGTTATTTGGCCAAAAATAGGGGGTTGACTTTTACATGAGATCAACTATTACTCGAGTATATATGGTACTTGCGAGAAAAATCACATGCCTCTGGAAAAATTAGTATAAATTTCTGTTAAATCATAAACATGAAACTGGCATACAAGAAAAACTATAATTGCAACGATGCTAACATTTTGTAGGATTATCCATCCACTTAAACTGGACAGAATGTGTTACCTTGCATTGGCTACGGCATATATAAACACACACCTTTGCCTTTAATACAAAGGCCACAGAGGAAAACATATCCTTTCAATTTGGCATGAAATAGCATTGTTAAGAAAATACCTCTCAATGAACTCTCACATGTATTTGATTTCACTCAACCTTTAAACTTGAAATACACTAAATACTGAGTATGAACTTTTATAAACATTAATCACCACTGTAGCAAATGATTTCTTGATAAGCTCTTGTATTTTTAAAGCACTTTTAATGGAGCACAGTGGCAAATTTCCAAGGAAATGCCTTGGAGCAAACAAATTTGACACTGAGCTACATCCAAGAGATAGGTTTTAAGGAGTGTCTCAAGGGGTGAAGCATTTGGGGCCTTGATGGTTGAAAGCATGGTGCCAATTGTAGAATGATTTAATTTTGGGACATTTAAGCAGACAGAATGAGAGCTGCATAATCATCTTGAAGAACGGTAGGGCTGGAAAAGATTAGAGATAGGAAACGGAAGGACATGGAGGGATTTGAAAACATTGGCTAACTGGGAGCAAATATTGATCAATAAGCACAAAAGTGATGGGTGGATAGAGCTTATCGCAAATTAGGACATAGGCAGAATTTCAAATGACCTCAAACTTATGAATAGAAGTTGGAGGTCAGCCAAGAGTACATTGGATTTGTCAAGTTCAAAGCAATAAAAGCATGGATGAGAGTTTCAGCAGCAGATGAGCTAAGGTAGGGAGTGAGGAAGGTAGGGCAATGCTGCTTAATGAGAACATTTCTTCTTCGTGTTGATGTGCATGTGTGCTTCAAAATTCATTGAGATTAAATATAGCAATGGTTTTGGTCTTCCCCATATTTAGTTGGAGAAATTACAATATCGTAATAAGCCTAGCCGAGGGTTCAGAACCATAAAGGTTGTAGCATTCAGAATCAGTTTACTTATGTACATGGTGGATGTTTGACAACATAAATTTTCATAAGAATGAAAATCAGATTTGCTGTTCAATAGGCGAAAAAAGACACGTGAACTAGTGTTAGGATGTCAGAAAATCTATGACCATGAGGGTCTCAGGCAGAGGAATCTCTGAAAAGTCACTACAAGTGCTATCATAGGAATAATTATTTTATTGTAACCTAATGAGTGAAAAAGAAACAGCTATTGTACAACCACATGAAACAGTGACCCTTGAATCATTATTCAATTTTTTTTTAAAAACGTAGCTCTTTCTAGAGTTTGTCAGCCAGACAACAGTCATCATGTTCCAAAGTTAGCAAAGATGAAACTGTAAAGTTGCCATGAAAAGATGGTGACAAATCAATCAACCAACTCTTCAATATGTAAAACTAAAACTTTCCTACAAGTTACTGTAGGAACTTCACTGCTCTAAATATAAATGACACTCCAGTCCACAGATTCACAAAAAGGTAATCAGATTACTTTAATATCAGATAAGGTCATCTGGTTAACTCAACACGAGTTACAAATTTGAAAACACAGCCATATGAAAAATCTTTACTCCTCTTTCCATAGTTTGCCAGATGCATAAAAAAAGTTTTAAAAACATGGTATTTGCCCAAAGACGTGGTAATAAATCCATCTATAATGCCCAAATTTGGAGAAATGAAGAAGTCAACAATTCAAATACACCTAAAGAAACGTGCACCATCACACTGAAGGAGAGCGCTGGAAGCTGTGGATTGTATCAAGAGAATTTTTCTGTTTGGATCAGTGCAATCAAATTGATTTTTAGTGTCTGGAGAACACAAGGAAATCAATGTATTATTTTGTTTTGTTAGAAAGTCACATCATGAGCCCCTGCGCTGACTAAATGAAGCTCTTGCCAGACACCGAACTCTTATTTTAGCATTCAGTGGTCACACCTGTCCAAAAGGTACGGCAGCGCGGTTAAGAAAGTTTCAGACATATCCAAAACAATAGGTGAGGATTGCTGGACAGACAAAGAACAGTAGGAATGACTGGGTTATTTTCAAGATGGCAAGGTGCAAATAACGAAGGTCAAAGATCAGTGCTCGCCTCTCAGCTTTTTAAAGTCGAGGTTAATGTTGGGGAAAGCATGTGATATAGCTAAGTTTGCAAACAACATACAGTTGGTGTTTCCACGGAGTTTAAGGACACTGCACAGACATGGCGAAAAGTATCTACAGGTTAAGTGACTGGTTTCAAAAAGGAAAATCAGCTAAATGAGTATAGTGTGGAGAATTGTGAAACTACTTTGGGCAGAATAAAAAATATGTATTTGTTTAATCATGAGATGTAGGCTTCACTGGCTAGGCCAATATTTGCTGCCCACCCCGAATTGTCCATAGTCAGTCAATCACATTGCTGTACCCAGACCAGATAAGAATGGCAGTTACCTAGACTCAAATACATTGGGTGAACCAGATGGGCGATTTCCAACAATTGACAATGGTTTCATGGTCTTCATTAGATACTTCATTCCAGATTTTTTATTGAATTCAAATTCGACCATCTACCATAATGGGATTTTAAAATCCAGATCCCCAGAACATTACCTGGATTAATATTCTGGCGATAAGGCCATCACCTCCCTGTTTTAGCAAAGGTGAAGAGTGGTAAATGCTAATATTCAGAGCACCCTTGTATATAAATCTCAAAGTTAATACGTAGTAATAGCAAGCAATTAGGAAGACATGTTATCATTTATTGAAAGGGGATTGAATGCAAGTCAAGTCAGTTGTGCTTCAATTGTACAGAACTTTAGTGAGACCATACAGTTAGAAGCTGAAACGCCATTTCTCTTGGCTATAGTCCAGGCTAAAGGTCAACGTCACAGGATTAGGGGATCAGCCATTTAGGATGGAGACGAGAGACTTTCTTCCCTCTTAGGCAACTGAATCTTTAGAATTCAAAACTGCAGACAGCAATGGATGCTTGTCCTCAAGTATTTTCAAACTTGAGACTAACAGATCTTTGGTCAAGAATCGGAAGATTATGTGGGAAAGTGCAAGTCCAATGATGGCTTTATTGAATGGCAGAGGTTCAAAAGGCTGTATACTACTCCTGCTCCTAACTTTTGTGTCCTGATATGAATAAGTGGCTACATGTAGCTTGGATGCCTAACATTTGTGTATTTGAAAACAAAAGATCTGCAACAAACCCACAGAAGAATAATAAAATACTAACAGCACAGATCTAATACTGTTGCTTTGAGACATATTACAACGTTAAAAGTATGTACTGTGAAACAGAACGCCACTCTGCCATTCAGGAGTTTACACTATTGGCAGGAAGAACATCGATAGAGGCTGTCGCTGTGCATTAATATGTTATTTCACTTTTATTTAGAGGGTTAGCAGCTGAGGAATCTTCTGGAGACAAACAATGACAAATTCAAATACTTGACTTGGGTTATTAAATACTCAGCCTTTATAACTTCAACATTTGGTAATGACACATTAGATCACATTCTAACAGAGCCAAACACAATCCAAACAAAAAAGCTCTTACCAGTTTTGAATCTATTTTTGCATCCAGCCTTGCATTTCGAATTAGGTTGACAATCCATCTCTCTGCTTCTTCAGGAGTCATATTTAGTTTCTCTGCAAGCATGCTGCATTGAAAAGGAAAAACAATATCTTAAACAGCACAGTTCCATCACATATCTTCATACAACTTCTAATAGATCTGCATATTGTTCTCTGGCTTGTTAAAAAGGCATATCGTTAATTGTAGAATCCAAAAGGTATGACCAAGAGATTTTCAATGAACAGGGCTTCATTTTGTTAAGATTACATTTACATTACATTACATTACAGTGTGGAAACAGGCCCTTCGGCCCAACAAGTCCACACCGACCCGCCGAAGCGTAACCCACCCATACCCTTACATTTGCCCCTTACCTAACACTACGGTCAATTTAGCATGGCCAATTCACCTGACCTGCACATCTTTGGACTGTGGGAGGAAACCCACGCAGACACGGGGAGAACGTGCAAACTCCACATAGTCAGTCACCTGAGGAGGGAATTGAACCCGGGTCTCTAGCGCTGTGAGGCAGCAGTGCTAACCACTGTGCCACCGTGCTGCCCACTAACTTCAACTATCTGAAGTATTACTGAAACAATATTGCAAACTTCTGATTTCACACACATGATTTGTAATAATTAGGCTTTAAATATAAATAAACACTTCCATAAGCAAAATTTTAATATTTGTTTTAACTTTTAACATTGTCAAGTCATAATAGCGAACCAGAGAAATAAGTTATCCAAACACCCATCATGGAAAGTGCTGATTCTTCAAAACATCAGGGTTAAGGGCCTTTTTCAATGAAAGGAAAGTGAAGGCCAAACTATAGTATGAAATGAAGGGAGAATGCATCAAATAAAAGGGAACCATTTCTAATGTTAGCTACAGGGCATCATGAAAAGAAATTAGATGGTGAGGATTAGTAGGACTGGGAGCCCAGGAAAACTGGCACTGAACAAACACATGAAATAGGGAGAAAGTGTGGATGGAGGAGAAATAAATGAGGAGTGTGCTTGTGGGGGTGGGGGAAGAAAGAGAGAGCGAGAGAGAGAAAAGGGTGGGGTGAAGAGAGAGAGGTGGGGAAGCAGGGGGAGATGGCAGGGACGGGGGAGAGAGCGAGAGAGAGAGCGAGAGAGCGAGAGAGAGAAAAAGAGAGAGATAAGAGAAAGTTAGGATGGGTGGGAAATAAACAGAAGGGAGAGAACTGAGGAGGGTAGAGAGCAAGAGCGAGAGAGAGAGCGAGACAGACAGACAGCGAGAGAGCGTGCCAGACAAATATAAAGTGGGTTAGTGAACACAAAATCATAAAGATGAACAAGTTGCCAATTGTACTGGTAACTGAAACAACAGCGGCCTGACATTGGTCAGTTGAGAGCGAGAAAAGTAGACAGACTTCCCCTCCCCACAGAATTTTAAAGTAATTTAGATAAAGTAAGGATGCCATTTAACCCCTTTTTTCCCTTGGATTGTTTTGTAGATGAATCCACACTGGTCTTGTTGCCCTGCTTGATTGTTTCAGCTACTGTTTCAAATGCTATGTAACTTTTCTTTAGAATATGTCATAGTATCTGCCTTAACTACTCTTAGCAACCAAGCACCACAACAAGTTCATTGAACAGCAAATTAATAATCTGTCAACTTTGTAAGGTCTTTAAGGCTCTGGCCACAGTGCAGAAGGAAAGAATTTGGCGCACAACAATTATCAATATCCAAAAGATTCAAGCCTTTACACTTGGTCTGGCTTGAAACAGTCTTTCCAGCATTACACGCCCAAAACCCAAGCAAACCTTTTGCAGTAAAACGCCCCTGCTTATTTAACCAATATCATCCCTCAATAATAACAATAAATCCATTAATAATTTAGCTACAGTACTTAAACCAGAAGTTTATGGATATTGTTCTCTGATGAAAAACATGAAGCCAAAGGGCTTTTAGTTGCAAGGGAGTGAGGAGGCAGCTGCTTTAGCTCTTGACTATAAATCCAGGATCAGCAAATTACTTCAGTCATCACTGGGAAATATTATTCACTTCCTAATGTCGCAGAAAAGGAAAACATCAATAAAAGTTCTGCAGTTTTTTTTTATTAACACCCTTTTGAAAGGTCTTGAGGGCTTAATTATTTGAGGCCCAAGTACACTTCAATCCCTAGCTGATTGGCCTGCTGCATTTCAAAGGTAGCAAGGTTTCTTGCATCAATGATACAAGATATTCGACTAGAAATAGGTAATGAGACAACACCAGAGGAGGGTTAATACCAGCAACTTCAGTCTTTTTGTTGTTTGCTATTAGAACACAAATAAGACAGAGAAAACTGTTTGAAAGAAATGCTTCATACTGATTCCTTTATTAGGTATAAAAGATGCTCAGTTCACAAAATCACTTTGATCTGTTTTTGTGGTGTTCGTCTGTTCAAGATCAGAGAGATTCTAATGCTTTGTAAATGTGATTGCAGTGGTCAGTGTGCTGACTGTTCCTATTAAAGTCCAGACTCAAAGGCCAGTCTCTATTACATTTTCTGCCTAAAATGTGAGATGTGCCACTTTTATTTCTTTAGAAAAATCTGAGATGCATTCCTTTGAGTAAGCATCATAAATGCAGATGGTGTTTCCTGTGGTTTTTCAATAAACTTATTGCACATGCCGCTGCTGTGTGGCTAGTTTCAGGGACCAATAAATCCCAGCCTATCAACTGCAAGTCTCCAGGAACTCTTGGCATTCTACTGCAGCAGCCAACTGTGTTTACCTGCCAGTAAATCACATGCACTAAAGCCACAGACTGAGAACCTCGCAGTTTCCCACTACTTCCTGTAATTAAATTTCTTCTGAAGTCAAGCAACTTTCTAACGCATACACTAAACTGAAACTAGCAAGCCCAATTAGGAAGGGTTATCACGCTTTTAAGAAACACATCTGGATTCTTCAGCATGGGTTTATATGAAGTGTGCAAGCACAACCATGTAAATAAAGTTGAATGACAGAAAATAATATGAGATTTCATGGAAAGAGTTAGAAACTTACAATAAGCCCGACCAAACATGTGCACATACAGAAAGCTTAGAGTATTCCAGCATTCAATCCAACACACATCTGTCTTCCAAAACCACTGACAAACGATCTGATCATTTACTTCCTTATGCTGGAATATAGACTCATAAATGACAGACAAGCTAGTCCGACATGTTCAAGTCCACACTTATCACGTCAGAACATCAGGATGAAACACTGCCGACTCCACCTCACCCAGCTAATCATCCAGGGAGAGGCAACTCACAACTATTAAGGGGGAAAGAGATAGTGAGGGATTAAAAACCTCTGGAAAGCTTCTCAACAGCAAAATCACATTGGCAATAGGTACAAAAACTGCCACTAAACCTGTATACAGTGTAATTGTTGCTCCAATTAGCAACATAGCTCCTCCTTGAAGGCAGAGCGTCAGCACCCACTATGCCAACTGGTAACGTACTGCAGAGATTCCCTACTCTCTGGGAGAAGTACTCCCAAATATCCAATCTACTTTCACTTCTACAGAATTTGGGTCACTTCATTTCCAAGCCCCCAAAAACAAGATCAAACTTAAAACTATCCAATCAAAAGGTCTCTAATTCTACCGTTTTTATCATTGATCTCTATCAGATTACCTCTAACTAAGTCCAAACAGCTCAAAAGTAAATAGTAGCTCCTCAAGCCTGAATATGTGTGTTCAAGTCAGGAGTAGTTCTTGTCATTCCTCTTCTAACCTTTCTAGAGGCCACTATACAGTTGACCTATATTACAATAACAATACAATGACCATGATGAGTGTTTTGGCATCCTGAAGATGGAAAAGGCACGACATAAATGCAAGCTTCTTTTATCAATTGTTTCATTCTTCAAATGTTGCATGAAACTCTGATACCAATCTTTTAAATGCTTCAGGTGAACGTTTTACAAAAAGCAAACACATTTCAACTGGAACAGGATTCATTGTCAGCCAAACCCTTGTTTTTGGGCTCATACTCCAAAGTGTTACAAAACCCAAGCACCAAGCAAATCAATCATAAATCTTACAGACACACAAATGCCAACCCATGTCAGGATTATCATGGGATAAAATGTGCAAGAGATTTCTTCAATAGACTATAGAAAACTGCTTTCTATCCATAGCCCTTGATCCCCTTAGTTGCAAGACCCACGTCCAGCTTCTTCCTGAATATATGTAATGAAGTGGCTCCATCAGCTTTCTGTGGTAGAAGTTCACAACTCCAAGTGAAGAAATTCTTCCTCATCTTAGTCCTGAATGACTCACCCCTTATTGTTCAATTGTGACCCCTAGTTTTGGTCTTCCCCAACTTCAGGAACATTCTTCCCACATCTAGCTTGTCCAGTCCCATCAGGGTTTTATATGTTTCTAAGAAATGCCCTCCTCATTTTTTCTAAATTCCAATGAGTACAAGCCTAGGCAATCCGGTCTTTCTTCATATGTCAGTCCTGCCACCTCTGGCATTGGTCTAGTGAACGTTCACTGGACTCCTTCAATAGCAAGAATGACATTCCTCAGACTAGGAAGGCCAAAACCGCACACAACACTCAAGGTGTGACCTCGGTAAGGCCCTATACTATTTACCAAGCATAAATGCAATTAGATATTATCTAGGTTTCAATTGGTCACAGATAGTTAGCATAATAAACATTGAATTATAACATTAGATAACTGATAAATGCCTACAAGCTTAGGTTTGCATATTCTAATGAGTTGACATTGCTCATGTACACCACATGCTCTCGAAAGTCTTATGCTTTGGCAAAGCGCACTCCTAATGCAGATGTGCTGAAACCTCAAACACATTCATCTGGAACATAAAAAGTGACACATCAATTCTTGGGTACTTTATCAAGTGAACAATTTCACTCAAGATTGAAACCTAACTTATTGCCATGTCTTTGCAAACAGTAGTAAACTTTAACAAATACAATGAAATTGCCCCTTTCTCTTTCTCGGTACTCTATCAGTATTTTAAACTCAGGTCCTTTTAAAAAAAATTAAACAGAACAGCTTCAGAGCTGACCAAGGAGTAAAGCTCTTTGGGCTTTGTTCTTAAGAACCTGTTCAGAGAGATTTTGTTACACACCTAGGACATGAATCCCTAAAAACCTAATTTCTTCTTTAGTTCAGAGAACTTGTGGATTAGTGGTAGTGTTCCTACCTGTAAGTCAGGAGGCCTGGGTGGAAGATAATTAGTTTTTAGGGATTCATGCCCCAGGTATATAACAAAATCTCTCTGAACGGGTTGATATTGAGAATATCTGAAGAGTTGAGTTGTGTGGCTGTTGTGGTTGAGTGCTAATGTCCCTAGCTTTGGGTCAGAATACCTCCAGTGTTGCATCATAACGTGTCTGGATCGGTTATTCAAAAATATTACCTGGATTCTAAAGGAGCTCTCACATTGGAGCAAGTAGGTTTGAACCTGGGCCTCCTGGACCAAAGGCAAGGACAATACCAGAGCTGTGTCATACATACCTGAATGGGTTAATTAAAAAATTTAAAAACCAGTGGCAGTTATTGGTAATTGGTTGATTTGGGTGGTGTGTTGTTACAAAGACAGAAAAGCTGGTCCCCTCTTCAATGCAGGACTGGCCTTTTGGACAAGAGCTCTGATGGAAAAGGTAGGAACTGGTGTTTGTGCTATATTGTTGATTTACAATAAAACCTCAAGTCATTAGTTTATAATTTAACATATCGATCCATTACACATGTTCTACAGCCAGCTGATTAAATGTTTAGGCTAATATAGCATCCAATTTATGGGGAGGTATACCACAACTATATTGTGGAAAAACTGGAGGTAAAAGTTACTAAAAACAACACCAAATAGTGGGCATTTGACAAAGTTTTTCCTGTCTGACACAAAATTACAAATGTCTGAAATGGTAATCTGAGAAGGTTCTAAACTTACTAAGGACATGCACTAATTAGCTGGGGGAAATGGTGACATAACGGTAACTCAATTCCTTCACTGTTGCATGGATCAAAATCCTGGAATTCCCTTAATAAGGGAATTGTGGGTCTACCTACAGCACATGGACTGCAGCGGTTCAGGACAGCAGCTCACAATCGTCTTCTCAAGGGCAACTAGGACCAGTCAGCAATGCCCATTTCCCACAAATGAATAAACTATCTGGAATAAAGTTTCAGCAATGGAGACTTTATAGGTGTAAAAAAAAACCCATCTGGTTCATCAATATCTATTAAAGATGGAAGTGTCATATTTACTTTGTTTGGCCTACATGTCCTCAGCAATGTGGGTTGACTGTTAAATGCCCTTTGAAATGACAACAAATCAATTGAAGAGCAATTAGAGATCAGTAATAGCAAATCTTTCATCAGCCAAGACCACTTTGGCAAATACAGATACCAGCAATGCACGAGTGCTTTGGTCAACAGGTACAATTGGGAGATTATATTTGATCTTATTAGAATGAATGGTCTATCTGAGGATTTGGAAGAGTCTCAAGATAGGAATAGAGGAAATAAACCCAGGTACTGAGTCAAATTTATTGATCAGTAGTTACCTATGGACTTCAAAAAAAACACTGAACCTCTCAACCAGCAAAATAAAACTAACAATGAACGACAGAAATATACGGCAATATGTAGCCTCAATTCATGCTACCACATCATTTTTTTTCATAAAAATGTTTGTGCATTGCACCTATAATCCACACCCAGCCCCCAAATCTTCTGATATGTATGGAGTGTCCTGTAGACTCAAGGGATATCTTCATCTTAATCACTCAGGTCTCCTAAGCTGAAAAAAGGTAATTAATCAGATTGTAATGCCTGCCACAAAAATATCAATTTAGTTTGCAAAGGAGCATGTTTATTACTCACATACAGCTCTCAAACCTGTGTTATGGACTGGACAGTAGTTGAGTACCTTGGAAACTCTACACAATCCTTAAAAGTAACATAAGACAATTACTTTCTCACTTTAAGTATTTAACTAAATTACATTTGCATATACTGCTGCTCCCTTCCTCCAGGTAACTGCAAGACAAATTACTCCTGCCGTAACCATGACATTGTTCAGAAATTCATTCCTTCAAGTGCTCAAATTTCAGCACTGAAATATAAGACTATAGGGCACCCTACATTGTGTAAAATGGGTATGGAACCATTTGGAGCAGGAAGATGATAATGAACGACTAGTTTAAACTCCAGAAAGTCAGTTGAAAACAATTTGGCATGCAATTGCCATTGGCAGCTTCTGTGCACCCATCTTCTACTTATGAAGATGGTCAGGTAAAAAACCAAATGCTCTGAAATGGTCAGGGGAATTCAATGAGCAATCCAATCTGGGAGCCAAGGGTGAAAGGAATAAAAGGAAACAAATTTTTCCAGTAGAATGCTCTCATTATTACTACTGCATAGAATTGAATCCCTACATTTGGTGATGCAGCAGGAACCATCACTGACAACCAATTAGCGAAACAGGGCATTCTATGCAAATTTCAGTGCTGGCTGAAATTATTAATTATTGAATGAGTGAGGTTTGGAGGACAACAAAGGTCAGGAGAAAACACACATTTATTCAATAACTATCTTAACAGGTTGGCAGAGCATTGTATTGAAGGGAGAATCGTTTCATAATTGATCCCGGTCAGGACGGCAGATGTGACCTTGTCAGGATTTCATAAGCCAAGGAGGAATTAGTGTTGGATAAAGCATGCAAATTGTTAGGAAAACAGAACCAGGGGTTGAGCAAGCTGACTCAGACTGTAGGCCAGTAGAGGAAATTACACAGAAACCTCAGCTCATTAAAATCGATAAAACATACCAATTGCCACGCATCTCTGGCATGACAGACACAAACAGCACAAATGGGAAGGCGGCCCAGCTGAGTGGTACAGCGCCATAACGATGGAAAAATACATAAAACAAAAGGCTGCTTTTAAAATTAACATTTAGACAGAGAATTTCTCCCTTTGATTTCCAAATTTAAAAATGTTATATTCATGGAGGTTGATAAACCAGAAAGTCAGAAAATAAACACTTTCCGGAGAAATTAATGGTAAAGAGAACAAAAAGTGCAATGTTAAAATAGATATAAATGGATAGCCCACAAAATTCAAACTAGATAAACAGGGAAAGTACCAAACAATAGCAGCTGCTCTCAAGAATACACAGGAATGTGCAGTCAGCCACTCAGCCTTTTGAGAGCAGCCATGGTTAACAGTATATTCCTGTGCTATTTCCATATCCCTTGATGTAATTATTAGTTAGATATCTAACAATCTTACCACTCTCTAAGTGAAAAAATTTGTCCTCATCTCAGTCCTAAACAGTTTGCCTTTTATTCTGAAATGGTGTCCCCTGATTCCAGAACCCACAGCCAGAGCTGTCTATCCTTTTAAGAATTTCCTTAGTTTCTATGCGATTGTCTAATTCTTCTGAAGTCCAGAGAATATAATCCTGAAGTCCGCAATCTCTCCTCGCAGGATAGTCCCCTTATCCCACAAATCAGTCTGGTGAACCCCTGCCGCACTCCCACTGTGGCAGAGATATCCTTCGACAAGGGTATCAGAACTGCACAAAATATCTGAGGTGCAGTCTGACACAACTGAAGCAAGACGTTTGTTCCTTTACTCAAGTTGTCCCACAATATAGCTGAACCTTACAATCAATACTGCATCAGTACTTTGAACATTGCACATATCTTACTCTCATACATGACTTAGTAATCTTCAATGATAGTTTCATAAATATCAAGAGTTCTTCAACTAACAACTCTCCAAAGAAGTCAAACACATTTAGTTTTTACAAATTGTCATGTAAAGGTATGTGTCAGTCGAGTGGCCAGTAAACACTCACTCGATAAAGTAAATAACAACTATCTATATTCTTTATTCTGCAAATAGCAAGAAACAAAAAGGAGCCACTATCAACTTTATTTTTACCAACAAGACCATGGGATAACCTGAAAATAGATTTATTTGAATTCAGAGGAAAAGTCTTTACTATTGTAATTGGCTATCTCAAAAATGGATTAAAGTCAATCATCCATATATTATCACAGCAGAGACAGTAATAAAATCACTCTAGACAATCTACTCAACACTTGGGACTTTGGACAATGAAGTATCAGACAACAGTCTACTGTTTTCAAATGAGCTTAAAAGATCTGCATACGAGTAGGATTTCATTCATATTATCAGCTCATCTCACTGTCCTCAAGCATATTTGAGAGGAGTGTGAACAATAAAAGCATTAGTGAAGATAAACAACAATGTAAGTACCATGCTATTAAGTAATTCATTCTCATCACTGCAGAATGGACCATCATAGTCAGAGTTACTGATGGGGTGGAGACTGAGAACATAGTTTCTATATCTGTTTCATATGATGATGACAAAGATTATGGTACAGGAGGCCATACAGCGCATTGTGTTTACACCAGCTCTGCATATGAATATCATGACTTGGTGCAATTCTCTGCCTTCTTCCCCATACTTTTTCACAGTGTTTCTATTCAACAAATCATGTAATGTCCTTTTGAATGCCTCAACGTTTTCACACAACACATTAGCTTCTTTTGCAAATCACTTCAAATCTGTCTCTTCTGATTCTTGATCCCTTATAAGCGGGAACAACTCTTCCCAGCTCCCTCATGATTTTGAGAAGTTGCATTACATCTTCTCTTCAAAGAGAACAATCCCAACCTCTCCAAACTATCCTCATAATTGAAAATTCTCACTCCTGGAAGTATCCTTAAAAACCTCTACTGTACTCTCTCAAATTCATTCTCACCCTTCCTATAATGTAGCACCAATAGACCATAACATAGAACATTACAGTGCTCTTCGGCCCATCGATATGGCGCCAACCGTAATTCAGCGAAGGTCTAACAAGTGCCTTGTACAAGTTCAAAATAACTTCTTTGCTCTTGCAGAGTCAGAGATAGAGATGTACAGCATGGAAATAGACCCTTTTACATTCTTATTAATAAAGACCAGGACACTGCACATTTATTAATTGGTCCTCTTCCTTTCCTGCTACCTTCAATAAATTGTGCATATATACACCCAGGTCCCTTTGCTGTCGCACTCCTTTTAGAATTTGCCCTTCATTTTATTGTCTGTGCATGTCCTTAAAACCAAAATGTATACAAAAAAATCTAGCATTAATGAGAATGTCTACAATAGAGGGAAACATTGTAAAAAGTCCACAAGATTTAAAACTTAAGCCAAAGATATAGGGCTCAAGATTTGGCTACGCTGCAGCCAGAGGACAGAATATTAAATCAAACCAACAGAAAGGTGAAATAATTATAGCAAGAACACCACACAAAAAAAAATTGTATATAGCTGAAACAGATCATGGGATTATAGGAGAAATCATAATACACTGATAGCATTAAACAAAAAGCAATAGAAATTTGAAATCATTACCAAGTAGTGAAAAAAGCAAGCTGTACACCACCACCTCCCCACCGCACCCCCACCCCACCCCCCACCAAACCCCCCAGAAAAGTACAATCATCATACAGAACAAAGCATGTGGAACATCCTTGATTTTAACAAGGATTTGGAACAAGGTTAGCAAGAGTAGCCAAAGCATCACAAAGGCTAACCCTCTGAAGCTTGATTTTTTTTTGGGGTGGGGAAGGAGGGAGAGAAGGAGAGGAGATGTCTGGAATACCAATACAGTGGCGACAAAGGCACAGAGTGGGGAGGAAGGGAAAGAATGCGAGAGCAACAACATGAGCGAGAGGAGCGGCACACTGATGGAGTTATCCGAAGCATATATGATGAAAATGCAATAATTGTCAGTCACATGATTAAGGACTAAGGTCCAGAATGAAGCAGAAGCTCCGATCCTATGTGAAGATAACTTGTGTATAGATAAAGCTGTAAATAGAGTTCTAGCAGAAAATTTCTCAGAACAAGCAGCATGAACAGTCCAAAACCAAAAAAAAATCAATGTGAAATAAACTACTTCTAAGTATGAAAACGTGTAAAATTGCTGAAAGTAGCCGCCACAATACATTGAAAAGTAATTAGATAAAATAATTAAAATGTTTTCTTTGTACATTAATTACAGAACCAGAGCACTTTGCTTGATTTTGTTATAGTTTGCTTAACAGGATGCTATCAATCCTAAAGTCTGAGAATCCTGTTAGTGCTTCAAACATTGAGCGTTTCTGTTTAAGACCAGATTTAACTCTTGAAGAATGAACAACAGATGTCCAAACCATGCTAACAGAGTCTCATTAAAGACAGAATTATTTGATTTATTTTATGTTAAATTAACATGAACCAGGAGAGGCCTTCTACAAACACATGCATCTGACTACTGAAAATCTCCCACTGATAAAGGTAACAAGTTGACAGCAATTTGTTGATAATGCAGAATGTAAAAGTAAAATGCCAAGCAGATTACAAAACACAAGCCTCTGTGACATATGGTAATAGCATGTTTCCTTAATGCTTTGCTTTAAAAAGGAGGCCTTCGAATATGTTGTTAATCTTGATCTTTGACACTATGAAATTTCATCAGTATGGCGAATTAAAACTTAATTGAATTCAGATTTGAATTATTCTCCACTAACCATTCTACGCTTGTTGATATTTGAAAACGTCTCCAAACATTTCATGCCCAAGGTATAACAATGGTATCAGTGTTACATTGATACTATTTTAGAAATATTGTAGGTGGACAATGAAAAGCATTATTTTTTGGAATGCCTTTGGAAGAGTGCAGAGAGGTATTTCTATAGAAGACTGGACAATAGAGGAGTGTGTGCATGCAGGGGAAGTTGTATAGTTTTTGTATTTTATGTTCTGGATTACCAGTGAATTTCTGTTAACTTGTTCGTGTATCAAAGGGAGATTTTGAGTCATCAGATGGAGAGAGGAGGAACTAATTACTTATGCAGTTGAAATTAACACATTCAACATCCTGGCAAAAGGCAAACTATTTCAGAGCTTCTTGCGAAATGATTGAAAAACCAAGCCAATGTTCATGAAATTAGCAGGGACTTGTAAAACATCTGTACTGAAATTAGTATCGAAATTACAACAGTACTTGCTTAAATTTCCATCCTTTTCATGTTATACTCATCCTACTGTTTTCATCCCTCACCACCACCACTACTCCCTCCTGCCAACCTGGATAACTCTTCTTGGTCGCCCCTGATCTGCCACTGTTTGGTTTCTTCAACAAAACCTTGTTGCATAAACTGTCACAATGTCAATTAAACTTTTGGCTACTTGATAACATTGAGAGATATCATTTTGTAGTGGAGTTCATACATTAAGATTCATGAATTTTAAAAAAACTGGTTTGCCAATAACTACCAATGCAATTGACAAGTATGAAGCACAGGAATAGATTAGATTAGATTAGATTCCCTACATTATGGAAATAGGCCCTTCGGCCCAACAAGTCCATACCCACCCTCCGAAAAGCAACCCACCCAGACCCATTCCCCTACCCGATTTACCCCTGACTCATGCGCCTAACACTATGGGCAACTTAGCATGGCCAATTCACCTGACCTGCACATCTTTGGACTGTGGGAGGAGCACCCGGAGGGAGAATGTGCAAACTCCACACAGACAGTCACTCAAGGTGGGAATCGAACCCAGGTCTCGAGGAAGCATGTAAAAATGTTAAATGTCTGTCAGGTATAACACCATAGTAGTTAGTTTTTGATTAATGATTCAAATGCTGGTTCCATTTCAGTGTTACTTACATTCTACAACTTTGTTCTGTCATAATGATTGCCTGCAAAAGAACTGCAGAGACAGTAACAACAAGAGACAGCAGAACTTCACGAAAGCTTAGCAAGTGATGGGACACAGAACAAATAAGTAGCAATGGGTAACTAATCGATTTTTGAAGAACTGGTTGGATAAATCGCTGAATTGCTTCATTGTGTTATTACTATCATCATTTACTGAGATACACAAACTTCCTGTAATATCGCCTTCATCTTTAACATGCTGTAAAAAGCAGCTTTATAATCTACAGTGAAAAGCAACAAAAAAAAAAGTTGGTGTTACATGTCTGAATTGAAGTGACTGGTTTACAGGGTGGGGTTGCATTGCATCGTCCACTTGGGCAACTTAGAACATAGAACATAGAAGAATACAGCGCAGTACAGGCCCTTCGGCCCTCGATGTTGCGCCGATCCAAGCCCACCCTAACCTACACTAGCCCACTATCCTCCATATGCCTATCCAATGCCCGCTTAAATGCCCATAATGAGGGAGAGTCCACCACTGCTACTGGCAGTGCATTCCATGAACTCACGACTCGCTGAGTAAAGAACCTACCCCTAACATCTGTCCTATACCTACCCCCCTCTTAATTTAAAGCTATGCCCCCTTGTAATAGCTGACTCCATACGTGGAAAAAGATTCTCACTGTCGACCCTATCTAAACCCCTAATCATCTTGTACACCTCTATCAAGTCACCCCTAAAACTTGTCATGCTCGACCTTGCCTAAACTGCTCAGAGTGCTGTTGCTTGTGTCCGCTATATACAATTTCCCTCTTGTGTTGATTATTTCAAGTTTTAGTGTAACCTCCCGCCTCAACCCAGAATTGCAGTTTACAATTCAGCACTAGTCATCTACCATCATTTTAAGATTATAAAAATCCCAGCTGTCAAAATTGTTGAGGTGCTGAATGGCATACACTGTCCAATATGCCGCTGGAATCGAATTCTTCCAACACCGAGCTTACCGCATGCAGTTGTTCTGTCGAAAGGTGTGTTAATATTAGAAATACACAATTATGTGAGACTAAGACTTGAAGTTATGTATTCTTTCACTTAATTCTAGGGGAAAAGAAGTGACTAATAGCATCCTTGTGCTTTTTTTTTAAGAATAGCACAAAGCACATCTTGTAAAAGGCCATTTCTTCCAGTTCAAAAAAAGGTCATCCACTTCTGCTTGACTGCTCAAAGAAATTGCTATTTATAGCCATTTACAACATCAAGAAATGTGGCAGCATTGGCAATGGTAAGATGCACAGTAGTTTTCTATTTTATCAAGTTTTATATCTTTCTTAGCATCTTATGAAGTGTTAAGTTAAATAGATGAGAAATTTATTCAGCCATTATTTAGTTATTTTCACTGGATCAAGGAACAATTATTTGCTAGGGACCAAACAAAATTCAGGATGGAATAAAGTGAAACAGGATGTGAAAATAAAGCCTTAGATTTTTATTGGTTGGTCAGCCATTGACATTTAACATTTAAAAGTTGCCAACTTAAAGAAAGCAACTTCGGATAATTTCTTTTGTATTACATGTTGCAAGACTCCTGCCAAAGTTCCTTTCAATGAACACCAGCAATGTGATGGGAAATCCACCATCACAAAATGCAAGAACTCATGCATTCCAAACTTTGCAGAGAAAAAATGCTCAAGATTAACACAGCTCGTCACAGTTGAGAAAAAGTTTTATCTAAAACGTAGAATTTAAAATAAAAGTCACTTCTAAATGTGTCCAAGAATGGTCAATCACATTTTTACCCTGAGGAACATAGAAAATAGGAGGAGAGGCCATTTGGTCTATTTAGCCCACTCCAAATTTCAACATGATCATGGACGATACTCTATCTCAATGCCAAAATCCCAGTGCCTCCCCAAATCCCTTACCATCTTTCGCCTCTAGAATTTTTTTTAAAAAACTTAAATATATTCAGCGATTTTGCTTCAACAACCTTCTGCAGTACAGAATTCTACAGGCTCACCACCCTCACCTCAGTCCAAAATGGTCTACCACATATCATGAGGAGTGATCCCATGTTATGGTACCCTTTGGCAAGGGTAAATATCAGCCCAGCATCCTGTCCAGCGCTGCCAGGATTTTGTATGTTTCAGTGAAATCTCCTGTCATTCTTCTCAACGGCAATAAATACAGACCCAATCTCTACTCTCAGGACAAATCTGCCATCCAAGGAATCAAGTCTGGTAAACCTTTGCTGTATTCCTTTTATGGCAAGTGTATGTTTTTCTTAGGCGAAAGTGGGTACTGCAGATGCTGGAGATTAGAGTCAAGATTATAGTAGTGCTGGAAAAGCACAGCAAGTCAGTCAGCAACCGAGCTACAGGAAAATTGACGATTTGGACATTCCTTATGAAGAGCTTTTGCCCGAAACGTCGATTTTTCTGCTCCTCAGATGCTGCCTGACCGAATGGGCTTTTGCCAGCACTACTCTAATCTTGACTTTTCTTTTTTACCTAGGTATGGAGACCAAAACTACATGCCACATGTGAGGTGTGGTCTCATCAAGGCCATTTACAGTTGCACCAAGACTCCTTTGCTCCTGTACTCATACCCTCTTGTACTGAAATTCATTTGCTTTTCTAACTGCTTGCTGCACTTGCACACTTACCATGCACAGTGGACAAGGACATTTGAGTCTTTGTACATCAATATTTACCAATCTTTCACCATTTAAATAACACTGTCACTATTTTTCCTCCAGAAATGGAAATTTTCACATTTACCCAGCTTGTACTACATTCTACCATGCATCAGCCGACTCAATCAACTGGTCGAAAATCAACCTGACGCCGCCTTACGTCCTCCTCACCACACTCATTTCCTCAAAATTAGTTGTCATGTGGAAATATTGCACTTGATATTCTCATATAAATGGTTGACATATATTGTGAAAGTTGGGTCCAAATGCTGATCCAATTCCAAAATGAAAACATTTTATAGTTTAGAAACTCCAAGCTCTAGGGTGATAGAATAGTTCTTACGACCAGCAAACAGGCATCTGGGCACTGAAAAAGGGCCTGGATTGTACTTTTAAAATTAAAAGGACCCAGTTGCTCAGATTAGTCTCCTCACAGTTTGTAAAAGCTACAGCGTAGGTTGTGCAGACACAACAGATTCTTTCAGATACTAGTTGAAATGCTTTCTCTTTATTAAACTGCCAATCACCTGCCCCAAATTGTGCAGTAAGCAACACAATGATTTTATCCCATCAAGTCACTGTCGCCCATTTCGCTCCAAACAAGGTATTGACACTTTTATAAAGTTTGACGTTTTCTATTTCTACACATTCTGCCTAACACTTTGAAGAACCAAATGATTTTCCTGCCTGAAATGAAGGCTAACAAATGAGACAGAATCCATTTTATTTGTTTCATCAGCTAACAAATAATTGTGACTCCAAGTGCATAATTAGCATGGGTTTAACAGTTGCTACTTGAAGACAAGTTCAAATGATCTATGCATCTGGTGGTGGTGAACACTATTAAATCAAGGCAATCTGCTTCCAATAGCAGACCAGACCAGTAAACTGAACTATACCAATTATTATTAATAGCTCACAAAGACATCAAGATCACACTTCGTAATCAGCTCCAAGAAAACCAAAGCATACAGATGACTCAAATATTTGTCTCACTTCTTTCAAATGTACCCATCAAATAAACCCAATTGATAGGAAGCAAGGGCAGGTGTGTTAAGTGGTATCTTTGCATAGTATTAACATTCTGGAAATTTGTTGAACATTTTTAAAAGGATTTCACATACTGAGTGATGGTGCAGTGCTTCAAATATCATAAAAAGATTTAAAAACAAGACAAAGATGCTCACACATTGTTTCAGGATTTCAGCCATTGTTCAAACAATTATTTCACTGTCCTCCAACGCATGGTGTAAAGGAGCAGAAACACATGTTAAACCAAATTAGCCTGTGTACCATATGTTCTATCACTTGATTCTCTACGAAGTGGTCCTCATCACCACCATAAGTCACAATTGACTTCAAGGTTGGCTTTGATTTTCTTGGTTATTACAGATAAAACATAGTTATGCCAAATTGAGACATGATATATAGACTGCATTGGTGCATGCATTATAATAACAAGTATTTTGGCCTCATACTAGGAGGAGAAAAATATCCAAATTCCACTTCACCAAATACCATGCAAGTAACACAATCGATCATTCAATTTAAAACAGTGTACTTGTTGCGTGGCTAATTTATACACAAGCCAGCTCATCTCTTAAACCAGCTTCAGGAGAAATCAGAGCCAAGTAGTAACTAAAACAACATATTCCTTTCAGCTGCATGCTCATTTCAAACAATATAAAGACAGCAAACATGGGCAGTTGCATCAAACAACAAATCACCACCATCTGGCTTCAAGTTAAATCCAAACCATGAGTTTGAGTGCTTTCAAACTCCCAACATTCCATTTGATCCTCAAGTTGAAAATAGATATTAAAGAGAAGTAACATTCTCGAATGCATACAAATGTTGAGAGATAAAAATCACCTGGACACAAAATTTATACACAAAGTGTTTGATGACCACTGCTCTGCATGTCAAGGAATGGATTCTTGAGGAACTACCAGGGATGACATTATCAACACTTTGTTTGCTATGAAGCTCCAGTAGCAGCACAAATTGAGAGCATTATAAATATCTGTACCTAATGCTAATGCACTGATGAATGCGGCAAAATGTCTCGAAGATGAAGAGTCGGGCATTCTCGATAAAGTCCTCGAGGCAGGCCACCAAGAAAAAGTCATTCACAAGCACCTGGAATGAGAACAGAAGTGATCATAGAAATGTAAAAATTATTGAATACCAGGCTAAACCATTGAACTAGCAATATATCACCATTCACTATTGCAGTATTAAAATTACATGCATTCCAATTATCTTACAAGTAAATGATGATTACTGGACAACATTTCCCCAATGTTCCTGAATGGAACAACATTAAATATTTTCTAGACACTGCCATGTGTCAGGATCACAAGTGGGAAAACAAGACTCCTTTATTTTTTGCTCGGAGGAGAAACAACTGTATTCACCACTGACAATGCAACATAATTGTGCAAGTACCTTAATTATTATACACTCCTGCAATTACATCTAAAGTTCCTTCAGTCAAATCAACTGAATATGGTATAATGAAGTTATCACCAACTTTTACTCAAGTGTTTCTATACCTAGTCATATACTTGCCTTATCCACCAATCAACATAGATATATGTATCAAGTCATATATTGGAGGGGTAGGAGAGAAAGGACAAAATGTGCAGTAAATGTTTTAAGATGAATTAAACAGATAACCCTTATGACAGCATCTATAACTATTAAATCAATGTTTGTGACAAGGAGGAGGAATATTGTGTAAGAGTTTTAGGATCTTGATGCAACCTTGTGATAATGCATTGGTGCCTTACATCATTGAGCCTAAATGCCACAATGGTGGATAGAGTTAGAACACTCTGGAAGATCTCTACACTAGAAGGAACACTCAAAGACACTATGGCGAGACTCTCCAAGAAATAGAGCAAAGCTCATAGACATGAGAAGACAGAGTTAGATTAGTCCTTAACTGACATAAATATGTCACAGCCTGATGTACCAATGATTAATACTAAATGTTTCGGTAAGCTAATATACAGTAAGTTGTAACTTTGAAGTCTAAGGCCTTAAGACAGTCCTCAACTTTGCCATCTTCTCAACCAATTCATAAAAAAAAATCAATGTGACATCAAACCATATGACAAAGCAGCCTTATATTAGAAATCTCAAAATAAAAAGAGCTACTCGTCTTTTCAGACCACAATACTCCCAATCATTCGGCTTTGTTACAGTGGAATGCTTGAAAAACAAATGCACATGTTCCAGTTTGGCAATCCCTTATCCATAATCATAAACACAGATTCCTCAATACACAAACGTGCATCAACTATGCTGCTGAAAAGGTAGCAAAACATATTTGTTCATTTTCCATTATAAAATGCCCATGAGATTAGAAATCAGAAAAATGAAAATGTCATATTACCCATAATCTCAATAGTATCATTAATATTTAAAACCTCATGGTAAGCAAAAGCAGCTTGCGAGAGAAAATCATGAGCCAAAGTTGCTGGAGCCACCTTTTCAGGATCTTACATATCCACTCATTCTGGTTACAAACAAAATCAGACAAGGCTTCACTGGTTTGACTAGATGGAGCAGCTTTTCTCAGCTTCTAATCTTGGTCTTTGTTGACAATTCTCAGAACTTCCTATTGGATTAAAAAAAAAGAGTTCTCTCAACATGGATCCTTCCCAGATAAGGGAATTTACACCACTCAGTGTCCCTTGCGTTTCACAGGCAAATTTGGTTCAGATGTAGCTTTCTTGTCCAGGGTTGTGAATTATAGGTCCAAAACTCAGAATAGGGTCCATTTAAGTGGAAATGTTGGTGCTGTTTTAAGGATGTGACATTGTTAGAGATACTATCTTTCAGATAAGGTGTTTAAAAAAAAGCCCGTCTTGCCTTTCAGTGCAGATACAAGGAAGCCATGGCACTGTGTGAAGAGCTTTTTTAGTATCCCTCATTGCCATCCAAAATATACATTATTAATTTGAAAGGCCCTAAAATCGTGACAGCCACTGCAAAATTCAAGTGCCTTGCTGCCATGGCATATATTTCCTTCAACTCAGTGATGAAAAAGCCTATCAAAGGGAAGATTGATAATTGAGCCAAGTGTATGCTCAATCTCAATCAGGTAACTGAGAAACAAATTACTGACATGCAGCATAATAGCAATTCATATTTCTAAGGTAGCCCAAAGAGAGTGAGAGATTTATTCAGTTAGGATAAGGAATGTATAATACTGTACAAATCTGAAAGTGATCAGAAAAATAAATTTTAGTGGCCAAGATGACATTACTATCCAAAGAAGCTGAAAATGCTAGAAATATTTTGCATCACCAAAGACAAGAATGAACCTTTCGAGTGTGGATCATTTTTGAAAATGGAAGCATCTTTGAAGAGAATGTTTCTGAAATAGTGATTCCCCACAATCATGCAGTGCTTCTAGCATCTTCTGTTTTTGGTTTCAGGTGGAGGGCCTGCCTTGGTGTCAATGTTTAAATCCATTCCAATTTTGCTTTGAATAATAGTCAATCTTTGTTGTTGTTATGGATACAGGCACAAGGATGCAGACTGACGCTGATACTAGAGGAGCTATAACTTACTGGAAAGCTTGATTTATTATTTTCCAAAATAGTGCGCCAAAGCTATTCATGTACTAATGCACATCACCAAAATGATTTCTTGAGTTTTAAAATAAAAGTGCAATTATATTTGCTTGGTAGGAAAAATTGTGTTTTCCTCTGTTGTGATAACGATCATTTATTAAATATTTCTTAGATTACCTTTGAACAGAACCTCACACAATTACACATCTGTGAATCTGACACAAGGTTAACTCTGCGGTGTAGTATTGCTCAAACGATAGAGGCCTCAAATGAAGCTGGAAGATATAATTAATGGTCAGAGAAAGAACAAAGTCAAAGTTATGTAGGCCACATGATGACAGATGTAATTTAACATTATGAAGTGTGCAATGAGAACAGTGTGTAGATAGGACAATAGAATGAAGAGAATTAAGAGATCAGCTTTACATGTCAATATTGTGGATTTCATCTGAGCAGCAAAGATGTAGCCTTCATCACTGGCTGGCCAAAAACAAAGTTATTTAACTTGTCCATAGATTGTAGTGAAGACATCCTCTTCTTCTTGCAGGATGGTTAATTGTTAAGATTAGCAACGATGGAGTCTTCAGCAAGATATGCTGCTGATGAAGCCATGGATCTGAGCATCCTGAGTTGAAGACAGACCCCTTGAGGTTAGCCTTCAGTTCAATAACAGCCATCTTCAATTTTTAATTAATTGTTTATAAAATATTTTCAAACAAACACTTTTAAAAGTACTAAATGGTTAAATACTTAGACACCTCCAACAACAATTGTTAAAAGTACACTCTGAATTGGGTCGGTGTGGACTTGTTGGGCCGAAGGGCCTGTTTCTACACTGGAAGTAATCTAATCTAATTTAATCTAATCTAAAAAAAAACCCTCTGACTGAAGAAATTCCTCCTCACCTCAGTTCTGAAGGGTCATCTCTTCAGTTGGAGACTGAGCCCTTGGGTACTGGTTGCTCCGACAAGTGGAAACACCTTCTCCATGTCCATTCGATTCAGGCCTCTCAGTATTCTGAAAGTTTCTATGAGAAGTTCCTTCAACCTTCTAAATTCCATGAAGTACAGATCTAGAATCCTCAACCACTCCTTTTATAACAAGCCCTTCATTCCTGGGATCATTCTTGTCAAGCTCAGCTGTACTCCCTCCAATGCCAGCACATCCTTCCTTCGGTACAGGCACCGAAACGGCTCACAATATTCCAAATGTGATCTGACCAGGGCCTTAAACAGCCTCAGCATGATCTTTCTGTTCTTACTCGCTCTCTCGAAATGAATGCTAACATTTCATTTGCCTTCCTAACTGCCAACTGAACCTCCACATTAATTTAAAAGAGAATTCTAAACTATGACTCCCAAATCCCTTTGTGATTCAACTTTCAAAACCTTTCCCCATTTAGAAAGCAGTCTACACCTCTATTCTTCCTACCAAAATGCAAAACCTCATACTTTCACATATTGTATTCCATCTGCCTTTTCTTTATCTTCTTTCCTCATCTGCCCAAGCCCTTCTGCAGCCTCCCCATTTCTCAACAGTATCTGTTCCTCCAACTAGCTTTGTCTCATTTGCAAACTGGTAGAATGCTCTCAAATTCCTTCTTCCAGATCATTAAAGTATAATGAGAGTTGCCATGACTCCAACACAATCCCCGCGTCACTAGTCACTGCCTGCCATTCTGAAAAAGACTCCTTTATCTCCACCCTTTGTACTCTGCTAGTCAGACAATCCTCTATCCATGCCAATTACCTTGCCCCTAACACTTACCAGACCTTAGTTAACAGCTTCCTGTTTTGCACCTTGTCAAAAGGACTTCTGGAATCCAAATAGATCATAGTGGGTCTCTGTTGTCTAATTTGTTCAATACCTTCTAGAGAATTCTAACAGATTTGATCAGGCATGACCTCCTCTTGAAGCAGCAGTGTTGGCACAGCGCTATTTTATCATGTGCTTCCAAATACTCCGTAAACTTACCCTTAATGACCAACTCTTAAATCTTACCAACCGAGGTCAGTATAACAGGCCGATAACTTCCCTTTTACTGCTCCCTTTCCTTCTTAAAAGGGGGGTGTTACACTGGTCATTTTCCAGTCCTCTGGGACCCTCCCTGACCCCAGTGATTTCCTGAAAGATTACTACCAATGCCTCCAAAATCTCCTCAGGTATCTCCTTCAGATCACTGGTGTAGTTCATCCAGTCTGACGGATTTGTCTACTTTCAGACTTGTCAGCTTCCCCCAGCACTTTCTCTTTAGTGATCACTGCACTCACTTCTGCCCTCTGATTGTCAAAGTTGTGGTATGCTACTGCTGTCTTCCACCATGAAGACTGATTCAAAGTTCCTACTCAATCTCTTCACCATTTCTTTGTTCCCCACTGATACTTCACCAGCCTCATTTTACAGCAGCTGAAGTTTGCCTCTTTCACTTTTTGTATATTTAAAAAAGACATGCAATCTTGTTTTATATTACCAGCTTACTTGCCCTCATATTTCATCATCTCCTCCCAATTGCTTTTTTAGTTGTCCTCTGCTGGTTTTTAAAGGTTTCCCACTAATCTTCATGAGACTACATGCTTTTTCTTTTTCTGTTACATTGTTCCTGACTTCCTGTGTCAACCGTGGTTGCCTGGTCCTCCCATTAGTATATTTCTTCTACCTTGAAATGAATTTCCGCTGTACCTCACAAATTCACCATCTTCTGTTAGGTTTCTCATTCAATTGAGTTCTCCGGAGAGGCCAGATAGGCTGGAACACTTTTCAATGAAGCATAGGAGGTTGAATGGATAAGGGATAAGGTGAACAGCAGGTGTCTTTTTCCTAAGGTGAGAGGTTTTCAAAACTAGGAGGCATACTTTTAAGGTCAGAGGAGAAAGATTTTAAAAAGACATGACAGACAATTTGTTTACAAAAGAGTGGTTCATGTGTAGAATAAAGTTCCAGAGAGAGAGGTGGATGCTGGTACAGTTACAATTACAATATTTAAGAGACATGTAGATGAGTGCATGAATCAGAAATAGTTGGAGGGGAGGACCAGAGCGAGAGACAGAGAGATATAGACCAGCTCATCCCTCATGTCTTTGTTGTTACCAATTATTCAAGTATAATGTTACAAATGATTCCTACTTCTTCCTCTCAAACTGCAGAATCATTCTGTCATAGGGCAGCATGGTGACTCAGTAGTTAGCACTGCTGGCTCACAACAGGGACCCAGGTTCAATTCCACCCGTGGGCAACCGTCCAGGTGGAGACTGCATATTCTCCAGTGTCTGCGTGGGTTTCCTCCCACAATCCAAAGATGTGCAGGTTAGGTGAACTGGCTTTACTAAATTGCATATAATGTTCAGAGAGTGTTGGTTAGGTGCATTAGTCAGTGACAAATGTAGAGTAATGGGGAAAGGGTTTTAATGGGATACTCTTCAGAGGGTCATTATGGGCTTGTTGGGCCAAAGGGCCTTTTCTACACTGTAGGAATTCTATAATATTATGATCATTCCCCCCTCGGGGTTCCTTCAGCTTAAGGTCCCAAATCAAATCAGTCTCATTACACATCACCAAACCCACAACTGCCTGTTCCCTTCTGGGCTCCACTACAAGCTAATTCAAACCAATGATCTTGTAGACATTCCACAAATTCCTTTTCTTGGGATCCATTACCAATTTGATTTGCTGACTCCACCCACACACAAACTCCCATTATAATAGCTTTCTTCTTAAGTGTCTTTTCTATCTCCCCCTCAATGACTTTGGTGGTCAGTGCTACTGATGCTGTCATGGATGAACACCTTGCAACACGCAGATTTGTTGAAACTTGTTAAATTTTAAAATTTGTTCCATTTAGAATATTTTCCAGCTTTAATGAAAACTCATCAATCTAAAGTTTTAAGAGTTTCAAAAACCTGACATTAGTGGTGGAGCAAGTTGCTGGAGGGGATCCTGAGGGACAGAATTTACATGCATTTGGAAAAACAAGGATTGATCAGGGATAGTCAACATGGATTTGTGCGTGGAAAATCATGTCTTATGAACTTGATTGAGTTTTTTGAAGAAGTAATGAAAAGGATTGATGAAGGCAGAGCAGTAGACGTGATCTATTTGGATTTCAGTGAGGCATTCTCCATTAGGTTCCACATGGGAGACCGGTTAAATCACTTGGAAAACAGGGAGAACCAGCCATTTGGATACAGAACTGGTTCAAAAGGTAGAAGACAGAGGGTGGTGGTGGAGGGTTGTTTTTCGGACTGGAGACCTGTGACCAGTGGAGTGCCACAAGGATCCGTGCTGGGTCCACTGCTTTTCATCATTTATATAAATGATTTGGATGTGAACATAGGAGGTTATGGTTAGTAAGTTTGCAGATGACACCAATATTGGTGGCGTGGTGGACAGCAAAGGAGGTTACTTCAGAGTTCAACACGGTCTTGATCATTTGCGCCAATCAGCCAAAGAATGGCATTTAGATAAATGTGAGGTGCTGCATTTTGGGAAGGTAAATCAGAACAGGACTTATACACTTAATGGTTGGCCACTTTTGTAGGCCACCCTGCTACAGAAAGGATGTTCTGAAACTTGAAAAGGTTCAGATAAGATTTACAAGGATGTTGCCAGGATTGGAGGGTTTAACCTATAGGGAGAGGGTGAATAGGCTGCGGCTATTTTTCTTGGAGCGCAGGAGGCTGAGGGGTGACCTTATAGATGTTTATAAAATCATGAGGGGCATGGATAGGATAGTGGGGGGAACTACAGGACATTGTGGGCGGCACGGTGGCACAGTGGTTAGCACTGCTGCCTCACAGCGCCAGAGACCCGGGTTCAATTCCCGCCTCAGGCGACTGACTGTGTGGAGTTTGCACATTCTCCTCGTGTCTGTGTGGGTTTCCTCCGGGTGCTCCGGTTTCCTCCCACAGTCCAAAGATGTGCAGGTCAGGTGAACTGGACATGCTAAATTGCCAGTAGCGTTAGGTAAGGAGTAGATGTAGGGGTATGGGTGGGCTGCGCTTCGGCGGGGCGGTGTGGACTTGTTGGGCCGAAGGGCCTGTTTCCACACTATGTAATCTAACCTAATCTAATCTAATAAATTTAAGGTAAAAGGGGAAAGATTTAATAGGGACCTAAGGGGCAACATTTTCACAGAATGTGGTACATGTACGAAATGAGCTGCCAGAGGAAGTGGTGAAGACTGGTACAATTACAACATTTAAAAGGCATCTGGCTGCGTAAATGAATAGGAAAGGTTTGGAAGAATATGGGCTAAGTGCTGGCAAACGGGACAAGATTGATTTAGGATATCTGGTCGGCACAGATGACTTGGACTGAAGGGTCTGTATCCATGCTGTTCAGGTCTATGACCAATAATTTTCTGCTATTCCATAATGTTGGCAACAGGCCTTAAAAATGGAGGAGCAAGGGATGCTAGAGAGAGTTCAGAGGATGCCAGAGCAATCATGAAAAATATTTTAATTGCAATCCCAACAATTTAGATGGGGACAAAAGCATTTAAAGTTGATTGTACACCATCATGGTTAACAGGACCCTGAGCAGTGTCCAACCCATTTCCTGCACTTCTGCCATCATCCCTTCTCCTTCCTTCCCACAACACAGACAAGGCTCCCCTGATCCTCATTTTCCACCCTACCAGCAGTCACATCCAAATGATCTTAATCTGCCATTTCTGCCACCTTCAGCAGGTTGCTGTCACCACCAGACACACAATTCCCACCCCCTCCCTTGTCAGACTTCCACACGCACTATTCCCTCCAGGGCATTCTGTTCCATTTTTGGGAGTAGACGAACACTTCCCAACAAACATCACCTTTGCCTGCAATTGCAGGGGATGTGATAGCTCGCTATTTACTTCCTCCCTCTTCACTATCCAAGGCCCAGATAGATCTTCCAGGTGAAGAAGCAATTCACTCAATCTACAGTATTCACTGTTCACAATGTGCTCTCCTCAATATAGAGGACAGGAAACAGACTGGGTGACCATTTAGCAGAACACCTACTATGTGCAAGCTGGAGGAAGAGCAGCTCATTTTCTGCTTGTGGAACCTCTGGCCTTCAGGACTCAATATTCCGTTACATCATTTTAAGACCTGAATACCTTTTTCCAGGCCCTTTCCCCACACCTACATCCATAGCCTTGTCATCGCATGGGCTGGTTTCATCCCAGCCAGCCCATCTTCACCCACTAATGATCTTCTTTAGCAGCTATTCTTTCTCCCCCGCACATAGTTATCCATTCCTTTGTCTGTCCAATTGCGGTTTTCTCCCTTTGTGTGCTATCTCGACCTATCGTTTACTCTTTCCCAACCATTATCTTCAACACATATACTACTTTTTTCTCAACAATCAGTTCTGAAGAATGGTCACAGGATCCAAAACATTAATGCACTTTCTCTCCACAGACGCCACTAGAACCATGGAGTTTCTCCAGCAATTTGCTTTTGTTTCAGATTTCCAGCATCTAATCCAGCTATTGCTTTGTTCTGGTTCAGCATTTAGAGGGATCTGTGCAGGTCTTGGGGAAAGGGCAAAGTATTTAAACTAAGGGTCCCTGCGACTTGAAGAATGAAAACAATGCCACTGAAGAAGCCCATTCAGCACACCAACTTTCACATTCCAATCTAAGTAAGCTTGCCAGAAATTGCAGATCCCAGTGCACTTTTCAATTTTTGTCACTGTTCAGGAAAGAAAATCCAGGCCAGAGAAATCAACAAACAAATAGTAAAAGGAGTGGAAATAGCCTCTCTCTTGCAACTGGATTACAACTCTTCCCACCCTATCTCTTGCAACTGGATTACACCTCTTCCCACCCTTTCTCTTGCAACTAGATTACACCTCTTCCCACCCTCTCTCTTGCAAAAATGCCATCTCGTATTCCTAATTCCTCCGCCTCCGTCGTATCTGCTCCCAGGAGGACCAGTTCCACCACAGAACACACCAGATGGCCTCCTTCTTTAGAGACCGCAATTTCCCTTCCCACGTGGTTAAAGATGCCCATCAACGCATCTTGTCCACATCCCGCACCTCCGCCCTCAGACCCCATCCATCCAACCGTAACAAGGACAGAACGCCCCTGGTGCTCACCTTCCACCCTACAAACCTCCGCATAAGCCAAATCATCCACCGACATTTCTGCCACCTCCAAAAAGACCCCATCACCAGGGATATATTTCCCTCCCCACCCCTTTCCGCCTTCCGCAAAGACCGTTCCCTCCGTGACTACCTGGTCAGGTTCACGCACCCCCTACGACCCACCCTCCCATCCTGGCACTTTCCCCTGCCACTGCAGGAACTGTAAAACCTGTGCCCACACCTCCTCCCTCACCTCTATCCAAGGCCCTAAAGGAGCCTTCCATATCCAAAATTTTACCTGCACATCCACTAATATCATTTATTGTATCCGTTGCTCCCGATGCAGTCTCCTCTACATTGGGGAGACTGGGCGCCTCCTAGCAGAGCACTTTAGGGAACATCTCCGAGACACCCGCACTAATAAACCAAACCGCCCCGTGGCCCAACATTTCAACTCCCCCTCCCACTCTGCCGAGGACATGGAGGTCCTGGGCTTCCTTCACCGCCGCTCCCTCACCGCCAGACGCCTGGAGGAAGAACGCCTCATCTTCCGCCTCGGAACACTTCAACCCCAGGGCATCAATGTAGACTTCAACAGCTTCCTCATTTCCCCTTCCCCCACCTCATCATAGTTTCAAACTTCCAGTCCCCTTGACTTGTCCGACCTGCCTAGCTCCTTTTCCACCTATCCACTCCACCCTCTCCTCCCTGACCTATCACCTTCATCTCCTCCCCCACTCACCCATTGTACTCTATGCTACTCTCTCCCCACCCCCACCCTCCCCTAGCTTATCTTTCCACGCTTCAGGCTCTCTGCCTTTATTCCCGATGAAGGGCTTTTGCCCGAAACGTCGATTTTGCTGAAGCTCCTCGGATGCTGCCTGAACTGCTGTGCTCTTCCAGCACCATTGATCCAGAATCTGGTTTCCAGCATCTGCAGTCATTGTGTTTACCTTGTTGATTTTAACCCTATTGCGAATCCTCTTGCAAGGATGCCTGCCTTGAAGAAGTTTTCCTCCTCTCTCTACAAGAATCTCAGGGAGTCCCTCTCCCACTGCAACCCCCAGGTCATTTCCTCAGCCCTGAAGTTCTTCATCCATGTCGTGAAACAAACGCGCTACCACAGCCACATCTGCTTCCTCATTGCCTGCCTCCGTAACCAACTCATCCCACACGGACTCCGGACCACCTTTAAACCGGCAGCGTTCGGACCCGGACAGGACAAACAGTACAGACTACAGATTCAAAAACACCAGCAACAGTTCTCCTTCAAGATCCTCCGCTCCACGCTTGCAGCAATGCGCCGGCACCTAACCTCTCTACAGTCTGCCCTGCGTCAGCTGAGGGCCACACACTCTCAGAATTGCAAAGGACCCACTCTGTACTACATCCTCAGGAGAATCCATACTCTCAACAAAGAGTATTTCAATTCCATCTCAAACATCAAAAACTGTAAGTACAACAAACTTTTATCCACCCACCTCCATAACCAGCGCTCCTCAAACATTCCAGAAGATTCCCCTGGCCTCGGAAACGCCATTAGCCATGTGGCTGATGCAGCTACCACCCCCACGCTGATTGATGATGTCACTTCCGCCCCATCATGGCCACTCCCACAGCCACTTCCGGCCCTCACATCATCGCCGATGCCACATGCTCAGTGACTTCCGCCACCCCGACTGCCGTGTCTGCAACCACTTCCGCCCCCACCAGCGCCACTCACCTGCATTCTGCTGACACGCCCCACCCCACAGACCCCACTGTCACTATCCCCACCCCCCAGAAACCCGAGGGGAACACTACCCCTGCTCATGACTCTACCCCCATTCCCCCCACCATCACACCCACTCAAGGTACTGGCTCCGACCCCACTCCCAGCTCTACACCTACACCAGCTCCCGGCTCCCAGCCCTACCGAGTTTTCACCATTCCCCCGGACCTCCCACTCACCGAGGACGAACGATCAGTCCTCAGCAAAGGACTCCCATTCATCCCCCTCTGTCCACGCATCAATGAAATTAATACATGCCGTGACATCGAACAATTCTTCCGTCGCCTCCGTCTCCGAGCTTACTTTCACAATCAGGACCCCCGCCCACCTTCCGAGGACCCCTTCGCCCACCTCCAACACACTGCATCCACCTGGACACCCCGCGCTGGCCTATTACCTGCCCTCGACCTCTTCATTTCCAACTGCCGCCGGGACATTAACCGCCTCAACCGGTCTACCCCCCTCCCCCACTCCAACCTCTCACCCTCACAACGCGCAGCCCTCCAATCCCTCTGCTCTAATCCCAACCTCACCATCAAACCAGCGGATAAAGAGGGCGCAGTGGTAGTCTGGCGCACTGACCTCTACACAGCTGAGGCCAAACGCCAACTTGAGGACACCTCTTCCTACTGCCCACTCGACCATGACCCCACCCCCCATCATCAAACCATCATCTCCCAGACCATACAGAACCTCATCACCTCAGGAGATCTCCCACCCACAGCTTCCAACCTCATTGTCCGGGAACCCCGCACTGCCCGGTTCTACCTCCTTCCCAAGATCCACAAGCCTGACCACCCTGGCCGACCCATTGTCTCAGCATGCTCCTGCCCCACTGAACTTATCCCTACCTACCTCGACACTGTCCTATCCCTCCTAGTCCAGGAACTCCCCACATACGTTCGAGACACCACCCACGCCCTCCACCTCCTCCAAGACTTCCGTTTCCCCGGCCCCCAACGCCTCATCTTCACCATGGATATCCAATCCCTCTACACCTCCATCCGCCATGACCAGGGCCTCCAAGCCCTCCGTTTTTTCCTCTCCAGACGTCCCCAACAGTACGCTTCCACCGACACTCTCATTCGTTTGGCCGAACTGGTCCTCACCCTTAACAATTTCTCCTTTGAATCCTCCCACTTCCTCCAGACCAAAGGGGTAGCCATGGGCACACGTATGGGCCCCAGCTATGCCTGTCTCTTTGTTGGCTACGTAGAACACTTGATCTTCTGTAATTACACCAGCACCACTCCCCACCTCTTCCTCCGCTACATTGATGACTGCATTGGCGCCACCTCGTGCTCCCGCGAGGAGGTTGAGCAATTCATCAACTTCACCAACACATTCCACCCTGACCTTAAATTTACCTGGACCATCTCTGACACCTCCCTCCCCTTCCTGGACCTCTCCATCTCCCTTAGTGACGACCGACTTGACACTGACATTTTTTTACAAACCCACTGACTCCCACAGCAACCTGGATTACACCTCTTCCCACCCTATCTCTTGCAAAAATGCCATCCCGTATTCCCAATTCCTCCGCCTCCGCCATATCTGCTCCCAGGAGGACCAGTTCCACCACAGAACACACCAGATGGCCTCCTTCTTTAGAGACCGCAATTTCCCTTCCCACGTGGTTAAAGATGCCCATCAACGCATCTCGTCCACATCCCGCACCTCCGCCCTCAGACCCCACCCCTCCAACCGTAACAAGGACAGAACGCCCCTGGTGCTCACCTTCCACCCTACAAACCTCCACATAAACCAAATCATCCGCCGACATTTCCGCCACCTCCAAAAAGACCCCACCACCAGGGATATATTTCCCTCCCCACCTCTTTCCGCCTTCCGCAAAGACCGTTCCCTCTGTGACTACCTGGTCAGGTCCACGCCCCCCTACAACCCACCCTCCCATCCTGGCACTTTCCCCTGCCACCGCAGGAACTGTAAAACCTGTGCCCACACCTCCTCCCTCACCTCTATCCAAGGCCCTAAAGGAGCCTTCCATATCCATCAAAATTTTACCTGCACATCCACTAATATCATTTATTGTATCCGTTGCTCCCGATGCGGTCTCCTCTACATTGGGGAGACTGGGCGCCTCCTAGCAGAGCGCTTTAGGGAACATCTCCGAGACACCCGCACCAATCAACCAAACCGCCCCGTGGCCCAACATTTCAACTCCCCCTCCCACTCTGCCGAGGACATGGAGGTCCTGGGCCTCCTTCACCGCCGCTCCCTCACCGCCAGACGCCTGGAGGAAGAACGCCTCATCTTCCGCCTCGGAACACTTCAACCCCAGGGCATCAATGTGGACTTCAACAGCTTCCTCATTTCCCCTTCCCCCACCTCATCCGAGTTTCAAACTTCCAGTCCCCTTGACTTGTCCAGACTTGTCCGACCTGCCTAGCTCCCTTTCCACCTATCCACTCCACCCTCTCCTCCCTGACCTATCACCTTCATCTCCTCCCCCACTCACCCATTGTACTCTATGCTACTCTCTCCCCACCCGCACCCTCCTCTAGCCGATCTCTCCACGCTTCAGGCTCTCTGCCTTTATTCCCGATGAAGGGCTTTTGCCCGAAACGTCGATTTTGCTGAAGCTCCTCGGATGCTGCCTGAACTGCTGTGCTCTTCCAGCACCATTGATCCAGAATCCAGCTTCAAATATCTGCCTACCCTTGGAATAAATTCAGCAACTTGTATTTTCACATTCTAATTCCTACTAACTCTGTCACTAAGTCACAACTGATATCAGATTTGTTGCAATAATAAACATAATAAGCCAATTTCTGCCTGTACAAGGACGGATTGCACCTAAATTGGAAGGGGACTAATATACTGGCAGGGAAATTTGCTAGAACTGCTTGGGAGGATTTAAACTAGTAAAGGAGAGGGGGTGTGGGACCCAGGGAGATAGTCAGGAAAGAGATCGATCGGAGATGGGTACAGCTCAGAACAGAAGTGAGTCAAACAGTCAGAGCAGGCAGGGACAAAGTAGGACTAATAAATTAAACTGCATTTATTTCAATGCAAGGGGCCTAACAGGGAAGGCAGATTAACTCAGGGCATGGTTAGGAACATGGGACTGGGATATCATAGCAATTACGGAAACATGGCTCAGGGATGGGCAGGACTGGCAGCTTAATGTTCCAGGATACAAATGCTACAGGAAGGATAGAAAGGAGGCGAGAGAGGAAGGGGAGTGGCATTTTTGATAAGGGATAGCATTACAGCTGTGCTGAGGGAGGATATTCCTGGAAATACACCCAGGGAAGTTATTTGGGTGGAACTGAGAAATAAGAAAGGGATGACCCCCCTCAATAGTCAGAAGGAAATTGAGAAACAAACTTGTAAGGAGATCTCAGCTATCTGTAAGAATAATAGGGTGGTTAAGGTAGGGGATTTTAACTTTCTAAACATCGACTGGGACTGCCATAGTGTTAAAGGTTTAGATGGAGAGCAATTTGTTAAGTGTGTACAAGACAATTTTTTGATTCAGTATGTGGATGTACCTACTAGAGAAGGTGCAAAACTTGACCTACTCTTGGGAAATAAGGCAGGGCAGGTGACTGAGGTGTCAGTGGGGGAGCACTTTGGGGCCAGTGACCATAATTCTATTTGTTTTAAAATAGTGATGGAAAAGGATAGACCAGATCGAAAAGTTGAAGTTCTAAATTGGAGAAAGGCCTATTTTGACGGTATTAGGCAAGAACTTTCAAAAGCTGATTGGAGGCAGATGTTCGCAGGTAAAGGGATGGCTGGAAAATGGGAAGCCTTCAGAAAGGAGATAACAAGAATGCAGAGAAAGTATATTCCTGTTAGGGTGAAAGGAAAGGCTGGTAGGTATAGGGAATGCTGGATGACTAAAAAAATTGAGGGTTTAGTTAAGAAAAAGAAGGAAGCATATGTCAAGTATAGACAGGATAAATCGAGTGAATCCTTAGAGTATAAACGAAGTAGGAGTATACTTAAGAGGGAAATCAGGAGGGCAAAACGGGGACATGAGATAGCTTTGGCAAATAGAATTAAGGAGAATCCAAAGGGTTTTTACAAACATATTAAGGACAAAAAGGTAACTAGGGAGAGAATAGGGCCCCTCAAAGATCATTCGACGTTTCGGGCACATGCCCTTCTTCCTGAAGAAGGGCATGTGCCCGAAACGTCGAATCTTCTGTTCCCTAGATGCTGCCTGACCTGCTGTGCTGTTCCAGCAATAAAGTTTCAGCTTTGATCTCCAGCGTCTGCAGACCTCACTTTCTCCCCTCAAAGATCAGCAAGGTGATCTTTGTGTGGAGCCGCAGGAGATGGGGGAGATACTAAATGAGTATTTTTCATCAATACTTAACAGTGGACAAGGACATAGAAGATATAGAATGTGGGGAAATAGGTGGTGACATCTCAAAAAATGTACATATTACAGAGGAGGAAGTGCTGGATGTCTTGAAACGGTTAAAAGTGGATAAATCCCCAGGACCTGATCAGGTGTACCCGAGAACTATGTGGGAAGCTAGAGAAAAGTGATTGCTGGGCCTCTTGCTGAGATATTTGTATCATTGATAGTCACAAGTGAGGTGCCGGAAGACTGGAGGTTGGCAAATGTGTGCCACCCTTCTTAAACAGTGGCACAAGACAAGCCAGGGAACTATAGACCGGTGAGCCTGACCTCGGTGGTGGGCAAGTTGTTGGAGGGAATCCTGAGGGACAGGATGTACATGTATTTGGAAAGGCAAGGACTGATTCGGGATAGTCAACATGGCTTTGTGCGTGGGAAATCATGTCTCACAAACTTGATTGAGCTTTTTGAAGAAGTAACAAAGAAGATTGATGAGGGCAGAGCAGTAGATGTGATCTCTCTGGACTTCAGTAAGGCGTTTGACAAGGTTCCCCATGGGAGACAGATTAGCAAGGTTAGATCTCATGGAATACAGGGAGAACTAGCCATTTGGATACAGACCTGGCTCAAAGGTAGAAGACAGAGGGTGGTGGTGGAGGGTTGTTTTGACCTAAGGGGCAATGTTTTCACGCAGAGGGTGGTACGTGTATGGAATGAGCTGCCAGAGAGCTGCCTGTGGTGGAGGCTGGTACAATTGCAACATTTAAGAGGCTATTGGATGGGTATCTGAATTGGAAGGGTTTGGAGGGATATGGGCCGGTTGCTGGCAGGTGGGACTAGATTGAGTTGGGATATCTGGTCAGCATGGACGGGTTGGACCGAAGGGTACGTTTCCATGCTATACATCTCGATGACTCTAAATGGTAACAAATTTACAACTCTCGAAAATGAACACAATTAGGTCTGCACTTCATATTTTAGCTATTCCATTTTCTCATCCCAACAGAACCCACAGACAACTGGGGGTATCAGCTAAACGTTTAAGATATTGAATTTCACTTGAGCAAGGTGAATCCTGAAAAGTAGAACAAAATGGCAAATTACACTAATGATGCAGAACCACCCTAGCAATTGAATTTGGATATTTACTTGGGTAATACAATCTTAGAGGATAAGGAAGGATGAGATAGATCTTTCATGACTAACATGCACATGAAAAGGTTCAATGAACTGAATGACAAACTTGGTTTCTGACACGCAAAACACGTCATGTCACATTTTTATGCCTAAATTTGGATAAATATCACAAAACATCTTTGGGTGAAACTATCCATAAATAGACTACAGCATGTTCATTTATACAGCCACTGCTGAAATACCATGAGCCTTAGAATGAATAGATGTCAGCATTTAACACTATGCAAAGGGTACAACTGCAACAATACCACCCTGCAATCAAAGATGATTCATTAGAATATTCAAGCATTTGAACAATAAAAGCCTTTAAAATACTTTGAAAACAAAAATTAAATGCTTACTCATCGCAGTTCTATTTTTTGGAAACCGAATAGAAATACCATATTGTCTAAATGAATGGAGACTCTGATATGAATCAAACTGTATACATAAAATCCACTGACCCCACATGAAGGCACAGATGCAGATCAAACTCACCACTACATAATGAGCGCTTACAACACTGAACTTCACTAATACGCTTACATATAAACATTAAAAAAAAATCAGAGAAACAACCATTAATCTACCTGATTCATTTAGACCTTCTACCAATTTTTCCGAAAGAGAGAATCATGAAGGCATTATTTCAGCCTCTTTAAACTTTTGTCAGCATAATAATTAGTTACTATAAAAATTAAAATCAGCTGAATTCAGTACAAGTCAAAGTGCCAATTATAATGAATTAAAATAGAAAACTCAATAGCTCCATTAAATTAGCTTAGCACACGTTTCAGTTATGTGTTCTTTTAGACAGTGCTTTTAAGATTAAGTAGACTTACTTCTGGGCACAACAAAGTAACCACATTATTCTCAATCACAGCAATATATATTTTTTGGTATATAACAGTACTTCTTCACTGACAGCTTAGTAATCGAGACTGGTTCTTTTCCCTTGTGTGCAATGTTATCTGTACATCACCAGTACATGACTTCATTAAGCACAGAATGATTGTGGAAATACAAAATTTATTTACGTATCTTTATGTGATTGGAAGAGAAGTAATCAGCAAAATTGCCCTTTTTCCATGTTCCCTTCCTCACGCAGAGTATCTTTTCACAGGTATTGGCAGCCCTTCCGTATCTCAACCAATATACAGTGCCATTAAAAGTTGTTTTTTTTGCACACCATCAGGGGGACAACTAGTAAACATCCTGCCAGGTAGCTCCACAAAAGGTGAAAGGCCACATGTGTGCATGTGCTTGAGAGAACATTGCACGAGAAAACGTCACTCATGCATTTTCAGGGAAAACTAGATAAATATCTTGGCAGAGGAATGGAATGAAATTATCCTGGATGGGAAGAGGTTGATAATACAGCATCATGGTGGAGATTGAACAACCGGTCTTTCTGTACGGAAAATACTGTGTAAAGTGAAATGTTTAATTTTGCAGCGAATTATACCATGAATATGCCAAAGAACCCTGTTAGTTTTGGTTAAGTTTCATTGCTGTGAATTCTTAATTTACTGATTGCTTTCATTAAAGATATGAACACAGGAAATTTATAATACCATTCTAAACACTAAAACAGAAAATAAAACTTGAAAATTTTTGAGCTGTGATTCAATTGTTTATGTACTCTGATCCTATTCAGTTCAAGTTGGTATTTGATCTCCACCCCCTTTGTGCATTACCACAAGAGAATGACTAGCTGAAAATTGGTACTAGCAATCCCATAATTAACAGTCCAAAGACTTGACTGCAACACAAGCGTGTGAAGCTAATTTGAAAATATAGAATTCAACATTACATGGATTGCAAGCAATATAATACTATGAAAAGTATAAAATCAATACAGCTGTAAACGTTAATGCACGCTTGACACCCTGCGTTTATTTACATCAAAAGGGATATCTGACTTTTTTTAAGGAAATAAGTGGCTGAATACTTTGGGGTTACTTTCCCTGCGGTTTTGGAGGCTGCGAGGTGACCATACAGAGGTTATTTCAGGAAAGTGTTTGATAAGGTTCCCCATGGTAGGCTATTGCAAAAAATACAGAGGCATGGGATTGAGGGGGATTTAGTAGTTTGGATCAGAAATTGGCTAACCAAAAGAAGACAGAGGGTGGCGATTGATGGGAAATGCTCAACCTGGAGTTCAGTTAGTAGTGGTGTACCATGAGGATCTGTTTTGGTGATTCACTTTGGAAGGAGTAACAGGAAAAACAGACTACTGGACTAATGGTAAGATCCCTGGTAATGTGAAGGAGCAGAGATCTCAGTGTCCATGTGCACAGATCTCTGAAAGTTGCCACCCACATTGACAGAGTTGTTAAGAAGACGTATGGTAAGTTAGCTTTTATTGGTAGAGGGATTGAGTTTCGGAGCCATGAGATTATGCCACAGTTGTACAAAACTGTGGCATGGCCGCACTTGGAGTATTGCTTACAGTTCTGGTCACTGCATTATAGGAAGGATGTGGAAGCATTGGAAAGGGTGCAGAGGAGATTTACCAGGATGTTGCCTGGTATGAAGGGAAGGTCTCATGAGGAAAAGCCTTATGAGGAAAGGCTGTTTTCATTATAGAGAAGGAGGGTAAGAGGTGACTTAATAGAGGCGACTTAATAGAGGCATACAAGCTGATCAGAGGATTAGATAGGGTGGACAGTAATGTTCAGTGAATCTTTCCTTGGATGGTGATGGCTCGCACAACGAGACATAGCTATAAATTGAGGGGTGATAGATATAGGTCAGATGTCAGAGACAGGTTCTTTACTCAGCGGAGTGAGGTTGTGGAATACCCTGTCTACAACAGCAGTGGACTCACCAACATTAAGGGCATTTAAATGGTCATTGGATAAACATATGGACAATAACGGAGTAGTGCAAGTTAGATGGACTTTAGACTGGTTTTGTAAGTTGGTGCAACATCAAAGGCCAAAGGGTCTGTCTGCGCTGTAATGCTCTATGTTGAAAAAAATCATTATGGGCATCAATACGGCACATAGACAAGGGCTTTTTCCCAGGGTAGGGGAGTCCAAAACTCGAGGACATAGGTTTCAGATGAGAGGGGAAATATTTCAAAGGGACCTAAGGGGCAACTTTTTCTACACAGAGGGTGGTGTGTGTACAGGATTAACTGCCAGAGGAAGTGTTAGAGGCTGCTACAATTGCAACATTTAGAAGGCATCTGGATGGGTAAATGAACAGGAAAGGTCAGGGAGATACGGGCCAAATGCTGGCAAATGGGACTAGCTTAGTTTAGGATAAGCAGTTGGACTGAAGGGTCTATTTCCATGCTGTACAGCTCTTCAACTCTAAATAGTCAGACATAGCACATAATGTGAAGTCCCACATAGGCAGCTTATTTCAACTGCAAAGTTTCTTTCCTGCTCCCAAATTGTCCTTCTGTAAAATTTGTTTCTGTAAGAAAAAAAAACCATATATCATTTTTAATAGTCAACAATCTATCTACCATGTTTCACTCCTCCAATTTTGCCCGACTGAACAGACCCAACTTAATTCGCTCTATCGCAGGCAGACATGTGTTCAGCTATCTTGGCCCCCAAGTTTTGGATTCTTTTCCTCAAATTCAACCTCCAACAAGGAATTTTATTTATATAGTGCCTTTGATATCCTCAAGACATTCCAAAGCACACCAAAACAACTGAAGCCTTTTCAAATTTAGTCATTGCTCTTGAAATAATTCCAGTGTCCCGTCACCACGTCACCTTTTATTGACATGTGGAAAGTCCTTGACATTAATCCAGGTCCCTCAGAGCCAGCTCTCAAGAGTACATAGCACACATGGCACTTTTGTTTTTACCTGTCAGCCAAGGCTCCTCAATTAGGGCTGTTAATCTGGTCCAATCAACAAAGTCATTCTATGAGGTCCCCCTCGCTAACTTTGTTACAATCACTACAGCTATAGTGTTGGGAACCAATTTGTATGCAGCAAGATTTCACAAATGGAAATTGGATAATGGCCAGATCATCTGTTTAATGGTGTTGACTAAAAAAATAAATAATGGCCACAACTCCACTGTTCTTTTTTTTTAAAAAACAGCATGTTTGACATTCACCAACATGAGCAGCAAGAGATTTACTTTAATGTTTCATCTCCAAGATTGCACCAGTTCAATGATGTTATGACACATCTAGGACAGGTTGAATGAAACTGGACCTTATAAGAGGTAGGAACAATACCACTGAGCGACAAGAGCACAAGGGACTGCATAAATTTGGTATTCGTACAAACATTGGTGGGAAAATAAACAGAGCTCAAGGATTCTGTGAAGCGATATAAACAAGCATGTGAGTAACAACAAACTGATAGATGGAATATGATGTAGAAAAATGTGAACTTGCCTACTTTGACAGAATGAATTGAAAAGTAGTACATTATTAATGTGATGAGAGTTTATAGCATTCTGAGGTGCAGAATTCTCCCTCAGCAGTTAAATTGTGTAAAAACAGAGATTTCTGTGCACAATCCCTCAAATAGGATTCAAAACCAAAACACTGGTTTCTGAGGGGTGTGCTACTAAATGAGCCACGCTCAATCCATACTTTAAATGTAAGCCTGTTAAACATCTACCAGTACGATATACAAAGTATGAGTAGGTCATTCAACCACTTAAGTTTTCTCTGTCAGCTGAAAGCTGAAATCAAAGCAATACCATTGGGTGACAAGAGTACAAGGGACTGGATAAATTTGGTATTCATACAAAGATAAGTAGGAAAATAAGCAGAGCGCAAGGATTCTGTTAAGTGATATAAACAAGCAAGTGAGTGACAACAAATTGGTAGATGGAATATGATGTAGAAAAATGTGAACTTTCCTACTTTTATAGAATGAATTGAAAACTGGAAATACTCAGCAGGTCAGGCAGCATCAGTGGAAAGATTGGTTACATCAGCATTTCAGGCTGATGACTTCTCCAAATCTGCAAGATGTTAAACAGAATCTGTCAGGTCATTGGCCTGAAATATATTGCTACCTTCCTCTCTTCATATAATACACGACTTGCTGGATATATTCATGGCTGGTCCAATTGTGGCCTCAATTCCACATTCATATTTCCACACAATATCTTTTGATATACTTCATAGTCAGGAATCTATTAATCTCGGTCATAAAAATTCAGTGATCCAACCCCCAGTGTTCTCTGGGGAAAGAATTTCTCAGACCTGTGACATCGCCTCACCACTTCCACACACAGAAACAACTTCTCATCAATACATCTCAAGTGAGACTCCCCTCATTTTTAAACTGTGTCCCTTGTTCTATTAGGAAAAATATTCATTCAGCATCTACCCTGTCAAATCCCTTCAGGATCTTATGTTTCAGAAGAACTAAAAGTTCTCTAACAATAAATGACAACATTACATTTGCCTTCCTAAACCCTTGCTGTAGCTGTTTGCCATCATTTTGTGATCCCTCTGCACCTCAGAATCCTGTAATCTCTCCTCACATTAATAATATACAACCCTGTAGTTTTCAATTCATCCTGTCAAAAATAGGCAAGTTCAATTTTTCCCACATCATAGTCCATCTACCGATTTGTCATCACTCACTCACCTGTTTATATCCCTTAACAGAATCCTTGTGCTCTGCTTATTTTCCTACCTATCTTTGTACGATTACCAAATTTATCTAGTCCCATGTGCTCTTGTTGCCCAATGGTAGTGTTCCTAATCCTTAGAAGGTCCAGGTTCGTCCAACCTGTCCCAGAGTGTCATGACATAGCTGAACAGGTTGATCCAAAATATTTATAACCAGTCCCTTTCACCAAAGTCATAAATATAAATTTTAAGTATCTGCCTGAGTATATGAATAGGAAGGGTTTGGAGGGATATAGGCCAGGTGCTGGCAAGTGGGAGTAGATTGGGTTGGGATATCTGGTTGGCATGGACGGGTTGGACGAAGTGTCTGATTCCATGCTGTACATCTCTATGACTCTCTATGTATTAAATGGAGAAAAGTATTTAGCTGGGTGCATTTTATGAGCTTCTGAAATAATGTAGCACAACATAATTATTGCATAAAAAGCATAACATTTAGTAGAACTGCTCCAGCACAATACAGCTTTTCGTATTAACCAGCTGTTTACAATGCTCAAGTCCCAAATTTCCCACTGCAGCACTTAAATAATTTAACCTGCAGTATTTATAATTGGCATATTTCTCAAACATACTGTTGGGTGTTCAGGATCACTTGGGTTCTGAAGTAGAGAAAATCAATTCTCGGCTTTCAGCATTGTCCTCTTACGCATCATATACTGGTGATATAAGACCTCACGCTTCTCTCCTCAACCTTCACTCCCAGTTGCCACCATTTATTGCACTAATATCTCGAAGTGATCATTTCCCACAAACACTGCATTATTTACGTCAATCCCATTGCCTCTTGAAAAATGAGAATGTCAAAGAGATTAGTACTATGATTGTACCCTGTCAAGCACAGTGTATTTGATCATACAGTAGAAAAGGTATCACCCTACCAAGTTTAACACAAGGATGTCTTCATTCTAAGAATGAACCAGTTTTGACAATCCAGTAAGCTGGATCCCAGCGATCCTTATGTCAAGGCTGGAGCAGCCTTCGCCGGTTATCAAGCTGCGCAGCAAAGAGGTCAGTCAAATCAGATTTGATAGGAGTTGCTCACAGAGCTAAAATTACAGTACCCAACAAAAATTTTAAGCCAGCAAATTGCCAGTCCACAGGATTATGACAATGTGGCGTGTGTAGTGGTTAAGAAAATTGACAAATGCAGACATTATGTTTTGTAGTAGCACAATTAAAGCAGTGGATAAAAAACAACTCTAATCTTTTAACTATTTGGGATCATGCATAGTTATATATCACAATGTGAAATCAATTTAAAACCAGCTAGCTGATAGAAGACTTTTTTCTTGAAAGAAAGCAGAACTAACTTTTAAAATTGCACTGAGAGTGGATTATGCACCAGCACTGCAAGCTTTTGTGGAGGGGGAAAGGTGCATCTGAAAAACATTTGATTCTGGTCAACATGTGTGACTAATTTTACCAACTCTCTGGGATTGTGGTGAAGTCATGAAGATGGATTAGACAGACAACAACATAGAAATTCAGCCTTTTTGGTTCATTATGGGCAATAGGGCACCGCAGCTTCGCAATTTATGACATCTCATTCACTCACTAATACCCTTACTTTCCTCCCACAAAACTAATTTTTTTACCTACTCCACAGAGATACATTATGCACAGGAGCTTCTAACTGCAAGCAGATCTCAGCATAACCAGACAATTTGCAGTTAAATCTCTCAATTCCTGACAGGTTCTGTTGAACGTCGACGTTCTGAAGGTTTGGAAAGACTTCTTTTTGGTGTGACAGATATACTTAGCAGGGCAGGGTGAACTGTGCAGTGATGTGCCCACACTTGAAATGTCAACTCATCCACTATCTGAAAGCCAACCAGCCAAGCCAATTTTCTGCTTAATATTTTCAGCATCTATCATTATTTTTTCCCATGTGCGCTTAGTCCTCTTAAGATTTATCTGCCCATGGTTTAAATCAGAACACTTGTATGTGTGTACAGGCAGACAGTGAGTGACATGCTAAGGAATGGGAACATTGTTATGCTTAATGAGCTGCACAGAAGCAAACAAGATAAAAAGTTTCATATGAATCAACCTTCCCAGAATTTGGGACTAAAGGAATGGAGTGGGTAAAACAAATTTGAGCCTTAGTTACTGGAGCATACTGAAGTAAACAAAATGAGAGAAATGTCTATCATTCACTTTTTTTAATACCCAAAAATTCTCTTTGTGATACTGCAATGTTAATTACTACATTTTGTTTCTAATTCTGACTGGTAAATTAGTTTATATTATCCTGACTGTAATATTGGCGTAACTGGATGGGGAAAAAGATTCCATAGGGCAAAAAACACTGATTTGATCAGTGACACCTCTGTCCTGATGAAGGGAAAATATGGTGTCCGACACTGCTGTATTAATATTACAGCAGTTATTTAAGAATCAGCAGGATTCATAGCTCCAGTCAGATTTCTCATGAGCTAGTGCTCCATTCCCCAGGATCCTATTCCAAGATTTTTTTGTTAAAAAGTGTTTTGGGATTCATTTTGTATGCTTCACTTGTAAATTGCACCAATGGCTCCAGTTAATGGAATTACACGAAAGCAGAAGAGTTTCCTGGTTCATTCACACGCACATGCCAAAGAGCAGGATAGGCCAATTGGACCCATTTGCATGCTCTGCCGCTGGATGACATCATGCCTAATCGAAATGTTGTCTCTACTGTCCATACTCTGAGCAACACCACAGAAAGTACATCAAGCAGCTAGAACTCTTCACTTAGATAACCAACTTATTAAAGAAAAATGCCTTATTCTGCAACATGTATGTAAGGTGGACTTTGCAAACAGATTGTTGTTGGGAGTCAGTTCTTTAATCCTAAATGGATTAAAGCTTGCCACAAATCCAGTTGGACATGTCAGCAGATAACTGAGTGACCTTGATACAACAGTACTCGACACCAGATTTTCCACTCGTCTACTCTTCCAGTTGCAGATTCAAAGGTAGAAAAACTATTTTACTGAATATCAGATCAGGCACAGAATAAAGTTGCCTTCACTTTGTTCCAACATACTGTGATTCTAATCGAAGACCAATTATCCCAATTAATGAGCTCATGTGAATTTCTTAATTTTTTTGAGCACTTTATGTCAATTAACCATTTATGTTCTGCTATTATTACATACAGACTGGCAACCCATTGTAAATGATGATCAATGTCTCAAGCCCCACCTAAGCTGATTTTACAACCTTGCTTAATGACATGTCAGACCCCAGGCAAAGATATTGCTCATTTTCATTTGCCTTCAGCTGGATAGTATTTAAACAGTCACCAAATTCAAACAATGAAAATAGGACTCAGGAACAATGGTAATGTCATCATCTCTAAGCCATATTTAAGCTCCAACTGTGGAACACCACTGGTTATAGGTCTCCAATCCAAAAAATAACCCTCCACCATTACTCGATGTCTCCTATTGTTAAGCCAATTTTGTATCCAATTGGCAAGCTCATCCTGAATCCCACGTGACCTAACTCACTAATTGTCTACCATGTGGAACCTTGTCAAAGGTTTTACTGTACTCCAAGTAAAACTCTTACCTTAAGTGTCTCTCTCTGGCTATTGATCTCTCTCCAAGTGGATGAAGTACCTTTGTATCTTTCTTATTTACGCCTCTCATAATCCTATACACCTCTATCTGATCCCTTCTGAACCTTCAATGCTCCTATGAAAACAACCCCAGCTAATATATTTTTTCCTCATAAATCTCTAGCCCAGGCATCATTCCAGTAACACTCCTCTGCATCTTCTCTCGAATGCAATCACATCCTTCCGATAGTGTTGTGTCCAGAATTGCACACAGTAGTTCAATTGTGGCCTAACCAGTGTTTTATGTGTTTCTGGTGTAATCATCTTGCTCTTGTATTTGAAAAGTGTTGTGCTAGGAAAGCACAGCAGGTCAGGCAGCATCCAAGGAGCAGGAGAATCGATCTTTCAGGCATAAGCCCTTCATCGGGAATCATTCCTGAAGAAGGGCTTATGCCCGAAACGTCAATTCTCCTGCTCCTCGGATGCTATCTTACCTGCTATGCTTTTCCAGCACAACATTCTCGACTCTGATCTCCAGCATCTGCAGTCCTCACTTTCTCCTCTTGTACTCTATGCTTTGGCTATAGTTCATTCAAAGTGGAATCCCAGGTAGACAGAGTAGTGAAGGTGGTATTTGGGTTGCTTGTCCTTACTGGTCTGTGCATTGTCTTTAGGTGTTGGGAGGTCATATTGCGGCTGTACAGGAATTAGTTAGCATTATTTGAATGTTGCATGAAATTCTGGTCTCCCTGCTATAGGAAGGATGTTGTGAAACTTGAAAGAGTTCAGAAAAGTTTTACCAGAGTTGGAGGATTTGAGCTGTACGGAGAGGCAGAATAGACTCGGGCTACTTCCTGGAGTCTCAGAGGCTGAGAGTGAACATATGGAGGGGCAGAATTATGGTGAATAGCCAAGGTCTTTTCCCCAGGGTGAGCGAGTCCAAAACTAGAGGGCACAGATTCAAGGTAAGAGGGAAAATATTTAAAAGGAGCCTAAGGGGCAAATCTTTCATACAGAGGGCAGTGTGTATGTGGATATGGCCAAATGCTGGCAAATGGACTAGAATAATTTAGGATATCTGGTCGGCATGGATGAGTTGGACTGAAGGATCTGTTTCCATGCTGTACAGATCTATGGTTAATAAAGGCAACTAGCCCATATGCTTTAACTACTTTAACGAGCTGCCCTACCTTCAGCAAACTGTGGATATACTCACCAAGGTCCCTCTGGTCTCCAGTACTTTCCAGGGTCTTACCATAAAAATATACATGGTGTAATCCCTGCCCTATCAGCCCTCCCCAAGTCCATTACCTTAGACTTTTCCATGCTGAATTCCATTTGTCACTTGCCCACCTGACCAGTCCTTGTGCACTTCACAGCTGGTTTTTTTTTAAACCATCCCACCAACTTTGGGTCATTGTGGACTTCTTAATTACATCCCTACATTAGAGTTGAAATTATTAACAAACATCACAAACAGCAAAGACTCTAGCAACAAGCCTTATGGAACCCCACTGAAAACAGTCTTCCAGTCACAGAAACAACACTTGATCATCAACCGCTGCTTCCTGCCTGTCAGCCAACTTTGGATCCAATGTACCACTTGGTCTTGGAATCCATAGGTATTACTTTCTTGACCAGTCTGCCATTATAGACCTGATCCACGGCTTTGATAAATTCTACATAGACCACAAGAAATATTATCCTCATCAAACACGTCCATCCCCTAACAAATCCATACTGACCACCCTGATTAATCTGTCTCTCTCCAAGTGCAGATACATTCTGTTCCTCAGAATTCTTTTCAATAACTTCTCCACCACTAAGGTTAGATGACTGCCTGTAATTTCCTTGCCTATCCCTCCCCACCTTGTATTATTTGTAAGAACAAAATGTTACCAGTTTTCTAGTAGCTCACCTGTGGCCAGAAGAGATCTGAAAATTACTGCCAAAGTCCCTGATATATCCTCACTTGCCTCCTTCAACAAGCTAAGATTCATCTCATTCAGATCTAAAGATTGGTCAACTTTTAAGTTTGCTAAACCCAATAGAGTCAACTCTCTCACGAGATCAATTCCTTCCAACACTTCAAAAGTTGTCCATTCTAATGTATATTCTGGATTGTCCTTTCCCATTGTGTAAAGTAATACAAAATACTTGCTGAAGTCTGCACCCACGTATTTTGAGTCCACACAAATTATCTCTATGGTCCCCAAAAGGCCCTACTATCCCTAGTTATTCACTTGCTCTATTACACATTTTAAAAATCCCAATGGGTTTTCCTTTATTCTACATTAATATATTTGATGCATTCCCTCACTTTTTTAAATTTCCTTATCAAGTTTTCCCCCACATTTTTAATACTATGTTGGTACTCCACTATACTGAGCCCTCAGTACCTGTCAGATTCCTTCCTCCTCCCCCCACCACCCCTGCCAATCTTAACCTTTATGGGCCTTGATATCTCTGGTCTTGATCCCACCCTTGCCCTTTATGGAACATATTTGCTCTGTACTCTTACTTTTCATCCTCGAATGCCTTCACTACTCAGACAGTAGGTGTTCCCAGTCAACTTGGGCCAAATTGCATACTTTCTTGGTAAAGTTAGCTTCTCCCCAGTTTAGAACTTTTTCTTTTTCTCAGTCTATCCTTACCTTCTCCAATAACTAGTCTAAATCTAATTGAGTTATGGACCCATCTCACATTTGCCTGGGCTCATTTCTAAATACCTAACTACTTCCATCCCTTCTTTGGCTTTTTATGTACGAACTAAGAAAGTCTGCTTGAATACAGTTTAAGAGCTTTGCTCCCTCCCTACCCTACACAGTAAAACTATACAAGTTAATACGTGGAAAATTAAAATCCCCACTTACTCCCTTATTATCCTTGCATGTCTCTGAAATATGATTACATATTTTATCTTCTATTGCTCCTTGATTGTTTGGGGCCTGTAATACACAATCTTAATTCCAATTTTGTTGTCTCTTAGAAAAGGATGCAATCTCACCTCCTGTCTCTTCAAAGTGTGTTCTCAATCGGCAAGGCACATGTGTCAGAGGTGTGAAGGAATGCTTTCTACTGGTCTTGTTCCAGTACTCAAGAAACTTGATACCATCAGGACACAGCATAGATAGCTTGATTGATCAATATTCACATTCACCACATTAAACATTCATTCTCTTCAGCACCAGTGCACCCAGCCAGCAGTGTGTATCATCTACAGGATGCATTGTAGCAACTCGCCCTTGGATACTTGAAAATACCTTTCCAAACCACTGGCCTCTCCTTAAAATGAATGCATGCATGTTCCTCTTTACATGTCACACCATCTTGATTCCTATAAAAGCCACTCCATTGCAAACCGGGAGTTGTTTTGATTACAGATCCAGATCGCAGCCTTTTATATCCTGTTTCCAAGAGGCAACAAAACAAATTAATATCGGTCAGCACTTTCGAGAAATGTAACCAGCCCAACCATGTTTCATTTTAAATTCTTACTTTAAGGCTTCTGCTGCCCGTCCAGCTCATGCATTTAATAGTTCTGAAAGAAGAACACGTCAAGTACTTTTTGAAGAAATCTTTTTACTAATTCAGTGTACAAGCATTTGAAGATTTTCTTCAATTTGTATCTCTGATTAATTTTTAAGATAGGTAATTTATTGTTGGCTAACAAAGGAATTAAAAGGATATTGGGATAGATAGGAAAGCGGAGTTGAGGTCACAATCAGATCAGCCACGATTTTATCAAGCAGAGTTGATTTGAGGGGTTGAAAGTTTTAAAATTTATTTAAAGGGAAATGGGCATGGCTATGTTCGTGAGCAGTTTGTTCACATTCTAATTGACCTGGAGAAGGTGGTAGTGAACTGCCTTCTTGAACCACTGCAGTGTAGGAACACCCATAACACTGTTTGAAAGAGAATTAAGACTTTCAAAGGTACTGAAGAATGGCAACATAGTTCCAAGTCAGGGTGGTGACAGACTGGGGGGAGAACAGGTGGTGTGGTGGGGGTTCCATGCATCTGCTGCTCTTGTTCTTTCAGGCAGTAAAAGTCACGGGCTGAAGTTTGCTGTTGAATGAGCTTTGATGAATGCTGCAGTGCATCTTGCTGACACTATGCATCAGTGGGGAAGGGAGTGAATGTACAACATAGAAGGTCTAGTTACGAAGTTTGCAGATGACACCAAAATTGGAGGTGCAGTGGACAGTGATAAAAGGTTACCCCAGAGCACAACGGGATCTTGATCAGATGGGCCAGTGGGCTGAGGAGTACCAAATGGAGTTTAATTCAGATAAATGTGAGGAGTTGCATTTTGGAAAGGCAAATCAGAGCAGAACTTATACACTTAATGGTAAGGTCCTGGGGCGTGCTGAACAAAAAGACCTTGGAGTGCAAAGTAGAAAGTAGAGTCACAGTCAAAGGATAGTAAAGACGACGTTTGGTACGCTTTCCTTTATTTGTCACAGCATTGAATATAGGAGTTGGGAGGTCATGTTGCGGCTGTACAGGACATTGGATATTGCATGCAATTCTGGTCTACTTCCTATCAGAAGGATGTCGTGAAACTTGAAAGGGTTCAGAAAAGATTTACAAGGATGTTGTCAGGGTTAGAGGATTTGAGCTATAGGGAGAAGCTGAATAGGCTGGGGCTGTTTTCCCTGGAACATTGGAGGCTATGAGGTGACCTCAGAGGTTTATAAAACCATAAGGGGCATGGATAGGATAAATAGACAAGGTCTTTTTCCTGGGGTGGTGGAGTCCAGAACTAGAGGGTGTAGGTTTTAGGGTGAGACGGGAGAGACATAAAATGGACCTATGGGGCAACTTTTTCACAGAGAGGGTGGTGCACATATAGAGTGAGCTGCCAGAGGAAATGGTGGAGGCTGGTACAATCGCAGTATTTAAAAGGCATCTGGATGGGTAAATGAATAGGAAGAGTTGAGAGGGACATGGGCCAAATTCTGGCAAATGGGGCTAGACGAGGTTCGGATATCTGGTCGGCATGGAAGAGTTGGTCCGAATGGTCTGTTTCCATTCTGTACATCACTATGACTCTATGATAAGGTGATGGATGAAACGCCATCGCAACAAACTGTTTATCATGAATGCTGTCAAGCTTCTTCAGTATTGCTGGAGCTGTAACCTCCCATTCAAGTGGAGAATATTCTATCATACTCCTGATTTTTGTCTTGTAGATGGTGGATAGATTTTGAGGAGTGAGGAGGTAAGTTACTCACTGCAGAACCCATAACTTCTGACCACTCTGATCACCAAAGTACTTAGAAGGCTGGACCAGTTCAGATTCTGGTCAACAGTAACCTCCAAAATTATGATTTTTGTTCATAATCCGATGTAACGAGATTGCCAAAGAAAATACAAGTTGTGTTTCAGCTATAAATTTCCTTCCTATTTTTAAAATAGGAATGTTGCACCTTCTTCCCCTCTGAATGAGAACTAACAGAAATGCTCATGAATCAAAGGGTCCCTGAGGGTTAATGCTTCATGTTCATCACAAGAATAAAGAGTGAAGACGACAGGTCACTATCATTATGGCAATATCTGCATTGTCAGTAATGCCCAATCCTAAACTTTAGTTTGTTTTAATGTTGTAGCAGGTAGCCCAATCTCACTGAATGTCAAGAACTTCTATAAAATTCCAATTATAAATTTGATCATTCCTCATATTTTCTGAAGATTTACAATTCCTGCATCTAGACCATGAACAAGCTTTCATGAGCATGCAGTGAAGGCTGGTGAAGATAATAAATAAGCACAAAGCACCTGCAAATCAAATGCTACCGCTCATGCAACTATCAGCATATACTTCTATTGTTCCCTGCCTTGTACTTAGCGGCCTTTCCCACTAATATATCTACAATATTCACTTCAATTATGTCCTGTTGTAGTGAGGTCCACATTCTCAACACTCTCTATATAAAGAAGCTTCTTCTGCATTACCTGGTGAATTCCAGTTCACAAAACAGAAAGATGGGAAATGCTTGCGTGTAGAGCAAGTTATAAAGGGAAGAAATCATTACATACCATAACACAAACTGGAAACACTAAGAGACAGCACGCATGAGAGGGGGAGAGAGCGCACATGCAAGAGAGCACAGAGAGCACGGGAGAAGAATGCAGTTAGGAGGAACAAATGATCAAGCCTGATTAAGTAATACATAATTTCATGGTACTACAGCCAAAGTGAATGGTAATGGATATTGTATAAAACCAATGTTTTCATTGGTATTTAAAACTATTGTCATTCACCCATAACTTTGCACAAAACAGTCATTGAAAGGTTAACATCTGCTTGAAAGATCATGACTCAGATGAACCAATAAAAGGATTTTCATAAACACATTTTATGTGAAGTACTCATCACAAATACTGACTTCATATAAACCCGACAACACTTATTGCATTTAGGCTTAAAGCAATATTGTAGACACCACCACAGCTTTGTACATAATTACAATTACAGCACTTTTCTCATACCACAAACTGTAGCTCCCGCTAGAAGAAGCCCAAGAAAAAACAACTTCTAGCAAATACTCAGTTGGTAAGAGTTACAAATCATGAGCTAATTCATCTCATTTTCAGCCAGTTTTCAAAAATGATCATGCTATATCACATTTGGTTTACTTCTCCATTTAATAAAGAAATAAAGCCTGCATTTATACAGCATATTTCCAACTTCAGGACACTCTCCAGTGCTTCAAAGCCAATAAAACTATTGTAAAATAGGAAATGCCCCAGTTAATTTGTTCACAAAAAAAAAATCACAATGAACAAGATAAAGATCAAATAATCAGTTCCTGTGATGTTTGGCTCAGTATTAATTATTAGTTTGGAGATCTCACTACTCTCTGGGTTTTTTTTTAAAAATCCACCTGAGATGGCAAACAGAGCCTTGGTTTAATGGATCATCTGTAAGATGACATTCATGACAATGCAGCTGTCCCTCAGAAAATGAGAATGCCAACTTGAAGCAAAACACCATTTGAGTAGTTATTGGGCTCAGTAAATTAGTGTACAGTAATTCAATTTACAAAGAAATATACATTACTGTGCTGTAAAATATCCACATAAACTTTGAATCTGTTATCCTTTCCAAAGTTACTGGCTACTGCAGTCTAATTTATATTTCTCACCTTTGGATGTCTTGCCTGAGGCTGCTGGACGAAGCGCAGTCAGGTTATTAAGAACTCATTTGTGGACAAGGAATTGGCACTGCCCATTCTGGCCAAATTGATAGATACCAGCATCACTGACAACAGCCGAACTCCAATCAGAATCATTTGGGGAGGTAAGAAACTGAAAACTAAAGGCAGATTAAAGCATTTCCTGAACATTAACACCCTGCAAATGTAACTTAATTATGCACCTTTGACATCATTGAAAGATGCAATTTTTTTTAAAAGGGGGGTATACTATAGCTGACACTGAAACTTATCACGTGCAGCATGAAGATATAATAGAGCACCAAGTACTGAAACAAACTCACCGACTCACACTCACGCAGCTTCTTCTGAGCACCATCAAAATCAAAATTCACGTATAGGCATTCCACAAACTCTGTGATGGGGTCCTTGTAAGTATAAGATTCCTGTAGTAATAATAATCAAAAAAACAAATCACTGGAGTCATGATTTGGAGGTGCCAGTGTGTGATTTTTTAACTTTGTAAATCACTGGAGACGGGACATAAAAATGTGACCAACAATAAAATTATTCAGATCTTTTAAGCAGGCTTGAAATTAAAATTCCCAAACTTAAGAATAGTGTCAAAAGATTGCATTTGGCATGACAGACATTGCAAGGTTCGTCGAATAGAACAGAATCCTTTTCAGATCCATTAAGTACAACAAAAATCAATTAATCTAGTTCATATGAAATCTACTGAGATTCATTAACTTGCAGTTCATACAGTAAAGTTTATCTAAGTAGGCTGATAAACTAATGACCAATACTTCAAAACTAAACAATTTACACAAGATTCAGCAATCACTTATCACAGAATGACAAAACGTGTCAATCCCTTCCAACAGTTCAGCCCAGTGAGCAGAAGCCTCCAATTTGTTTGTATTTAAGATCATTCCGAGTTGCACCATTATTAGTCAAAAAATGCTTAAAATAAAGAGTGCCACACAAGTTCAGTTCTGGTTCTCTAAAACTGATCATTTATACAAGTTTGCCCAGTGAGTGAGTAACTGAGCCAGATGAAGTTCAATCAGATAGTTAACTGCTTCATGACTGTGAAGACATGGAGAAAAGATGCACAATGGATTGAATGGCTTCATTCTCCTCAGTGTAATTTTGTGCTCTAACAATTTCACGAAGTTAAACTTTAATACAACATCTATGATGAAGCAAAAGCACTAACTCGATCAAGTGATCCAAGTACTGTGATAGTCCTATAGACAAAAATAGATTTTGGCATTGCCCAAATGAGAACTGTTCTCCAGCAGTATCAAGCTCTTTTCATTTTTTTTCATTCTTTGATGGGATGAAAAGCATCATTGGAATAGTCAGCATTTGCTACTCATCTTTATATTTTCTTGAACAGAGTGATTTACTAATTTAAGTTCAAGAGTCAACCTCATTGTTGACCTGTAACAGATTTCCTTCTCTAAAGCATATTTGTGACCCAGATCAGTTTTGACAACAATCGATGATTGCCTCATGCCCATTATTACTGAGACTAGCTTTCAATTTATTAAGTGAATTTAAATTCCACCAGTTTTCATTGTAGAATTAGAACCGCAGCAGGAAACTGGTCCTCTGGGTTATTATTCCATTGGCATTCCTATTACATCACCATCTCCCCTAACACAAATACAATGAACTCTCTGCTTAATAGTCACATTCTAAATACACCAATGCAAATAAATTATAATGTTTCCCAGAAAAAGAGCCAGAGTATTAAGAGGTTCTGCATTCCACTGATGCAAAACCATAGCTTTATTCTCCAACTCCTGGATTTCATTGAGTTGCCCTACTTCATACCACATTGCCCCTTAACTTCATCAGAAACGGTTATTAACTTTCTACAAAATCATAAATGCAATATCACTAAAGTTTGACTTCAAGAAAACTCCATAGTTATGCTAGAATACAAAGAGTTACTGCAGCTGCAATTCATCAGTTCGGATATTTTGCGATATAGCTGTATCAATGCAGGAGACAACTTAGTTTTGCCTGTATCATGCAAGAGAAGTCAGCAACGAAAGTCACAGTAACACAAAGCCCTGTCAATAATAACAACCACTATCTTTCCACAATTTCCAAGATATCAAAGAAGCAGAAAAATTCAAAACAGTTACAGATGAGCTCAACTGTAATGTAAACGTTGGTCGACGTGTGGCCAAAGTCATCCCTTTCTTGTCCCAGCCCAAGCTTGGCACTGAAATTGTTGTCCAGCATATCAATAAAGCTATCCAATACTTCATTGTTGTCTGAATGCAAGCTTCATAAAGTTGTTCTTCCTGTTTGTCTTTAAAAGTACAGGGAAATATGCACAGCAACAATCAATCAAATGGCAGACCAAAAAAAGTCAAGGAAAAATATTAGGACTGTTCAGAAAAATCTTTGTCCAAAATGTGCGTGAAGGAAGATTATAAATCTTGTGTTTTACAAACAGCTGCATTTTTAAAATGAAATTACCTACTTTATTCCATGACACAGGCCTGCTCAAATGACCCAGCAAGCACCTCAGTTGCAACAAACCACTACAAAGTCTAAAAGGAATGAAATCAGACAAACCACCTGGCACTGGACACAAGTGGTAATTCCAGGCTTTTGCTAACATCTGGAGGCCTGAGCCAAAATTGAGAGAGCTGTCCCACAGACAAGTCTAGTAATAACTTGACAAGTCAAACTCAATGAATCATACATTGCATGTAATGGCCCAGACACCATCACCACCATCTATGGGAAGGACTTATCTTAATGGTTGGTCATGCAGACAAAGGTTGTGACACAGTGGCATACAATCAGGCTGGAGCTGCCCTAAGAGGCATCAATATTAACTCTGGACTCCTTGTGGGTCTGATGGCAAAAGATAAAACATAGACAATGAAACATGTGAAAAACTAACCCATCCCCTGCCTCCTTCAGCTGATGAAATCAGTACTCCTCCTCATTAAATATCACTAGGAGAAAGCACCAAGTGAGGCCTTGAATATTCTCTGCTGGGACCCTTCCAAGAAATCACCAAGAGCGGTTCTAGTGGCACCATTATTCCTCCAGATGTCCCCAACATCATAGAAGTCAACCATTCGACAATTCAACTCACTCCACGATATCAAGAAATAGCTGAAATCACTAAATACTACGAAGATCTTGGATGCCAACGATCTTCCAGCAACAGTACTGAAGACTCGTTGCAATCCTAGCCAAGCTGTTCCAGTACAGTTACACTATTGGCACCTACCGGACCATGGGGAAAATTGTGCAGGTATGTCTTGTGCACAAAAAGCATGACAAATCCAACTCCGCTAACTACTGCCCCATCAGTTTGCAGTCAATCATCAGTAAAGTGAAGAAAGGGTAAACAGTGGATTCAGAATTGGCTTGCCCATAGAAGGCAGAGGGTAATGGTAGAAGGCTGTTTTTCTAGCTGGGGGATCATGACAAGCAGGGTTCCACAGAGATCCTTACTGGGCCCTCAGTTATTTGTGATATATTGGATGAAAATATAGATGGGTAGGTTAGTAAGCTTGCAAACAACACAAAGATTGGGAGAGTTGTGAATAGTGTAGAAGTTGTCAAAGGATACAGCGGGATACAGATCCAGTCCAGACATAGGTGGAGAAATGGAGATGGAGCTTAATTCAGATAAGTGTGAGGTACTGCAGTTTGGAAGATCAAATGTTAAGACAAAGTGCACAGTCCACAGTAGGACCCTGAACAGCATTGATGTACAGAGGGATCTTGGGATTCAGGTCCACAGATCCTTGAAAGTGGCCATACAAGTAGATAGGGTGGTAAAGAAGGTCTATGGTGTACTTGGTATATATTAATTGGGGAACTGAGTACAAGAATCAGGGTGTCGTGTTGCAGCTTTGTAAGACTTTGGTTAGGCCACACAGTATTTCATTCAATTCGGGATTCCACATTACAGGAAGGATGTGAAGGCTTTAGAGAGGGTGCAGAAGAGGTCTACCAGGATGCTGCCCACATTAGAGAGGATGAGCTATAAAAGAGGGGCTAAGAAAACTCAAGTTGTTTCCTCTGGAATAGTGGAGGCTGAGGGGAGACTTGATAGTCTATAAAATTATGAAATGCATAGATAGGGTTGACTGTCAGAATCTTTTTTTTCCCCAAGAGTTGAAATGCACAAGACTAGGGACGATGCATTTAAGGTGAGAGGGGAAAGTTCAAACAAGATGTGAGGGGCAAGTTTGTCGGGAACACACTGCCAGGGGGTGGTCGTGGAGGCAAATACAACAGGGGTATTTAAGTGATTTTGTAAGGAATGGAAGGACAGGCCAAAGGCAAAGGAGATTAATTTAATTTGGCATCACTTTCGGCAAAACGTCATGGACCTAAGGGCCTATTCTTGTGCTGTACTGTTCTATGCTCGATGAATCAAATCGCACTTGCTTAGCAAAAACCTGCTCACTGGTGCTCAGTTTGAGTTCTACCAGGGGAATTCAGCTCTTGACCGCATTGCGTCCTTGGGTCAAACATGGACAAAACAGCTTAATCCCAGAGGTAAGGTGACAGTGACTGCCCTTGATGTTAATGCTGCAGTTGACCAGGTGCAGTATTAAGGAGCCCTGACAAAACTGAAGGCCATGGGAGGGGAAAAAAAAGGAAAAACTCTCCAGTCATAACTAGCACAAAAGAATGTGGTTGTAGTTGAAGATTAATCATCCCATTCAAAGACATCACTGCACATGTTCCTCAGAGTATTAATGCCTTAGGCCAAACAATCTTTAGCTGTCTCAATCACCTTTCCTGTATTATAAATGCCATATGTTGGGATGTTTACTTATGATTGCATAATATTCAGCACCACTTGCCATTCCACAAGTAATGAAGCAGTTCATGTCCACATGCAGCAAGTTCTAGACAACATTCAGGCTTGAACTGACAAAGGCACCACAAATATTTCCTGCCTCAAGTGCAAAGAAACGACTAACCCCCAACAAGAGAGAACCTAAACTATTCCTCTGGGCATTCAATGGTGTGACAGTGACTGAATCCAGTGTGTCATCATTGATGAGAAACTGAACTGGACTAGTCAACCAATATTGAGGCTACAAGGGCAGGTCAGAGGCTAGGAATTCTGCAGCAAGCAACTCGTCTCCTGACTTCCTAGTACTGGCCCTCTATCTGGAAGGCACAATTCAGGAGTGTGATGGAATACTCCACAGTTGCCTAAATGAGTGCTGCATCAAACAACACTCAAGAAGCTTGATCCTTGAAGGACAAAACAATCTGTTTATTGCCTTTCCATTCATAAAATTTAAAATTCACCCCCTCCTAGACTGGTGCGCAGTGTCAATGGTGCATACGATCTCCAAGATACATTGAAGCACTTAACACTCGTTTCACAGCATCTTCTCAAACTGCAATCTTCTCCTATCGCGAAGGGCACTGGCAACAGACACAAGACATCAAACTGAATTGTAACGTTATCACTTTTCCTTCACTGTCACTGGATCAAAATCCTAGAAATTCCTTCCTAAGATCACAGTAATTGGTTACTTTAAATCAACCTATTTGGATAGGCTAAGTCATGCTTGAGGCAGGTGGCACTTTAACCTGGACCTTCTGACAGGGACACAATCACTGTACAAGACTGTACAATGCAATGGATATACTTATACCAAATGGAGTGCAGAAATTCGTAAAGGCACCTCACTACTATCTTAGAGGTCAATTTAGGGGTGAACAATAAATATTATAAAATTAAGTCAAAAACTTTAGTCTGCTACTGCTGAACTGAAACAGATCAGTTATGGTCCAATTTACCTATATTTGGCCAGATGTCTGACATACTTGCTTAAAATATGGAGAAAGTGAGGACTGCAGATGCTGGAGATCAGAGCTGAAAGTGTTGCTGGAAAAGCACAGCAGGTCAGGCAGCATCCAAGGAACAGGAGAATCGACGTTTCGGGCATGAGCCGAAACGGATTCCTGAAGAAGGGCTCAGCTTGCTTAAAATGTGTCAAAGCAAGCTGAAAATCTTGGTTCCTTTTCCTGTCTGGGATTATCCATTGCATGTCAGGCAGACAGAAACTATGAAACATGTGCTAAGAGTTAGGACTTAAAATCGTCAAACCTCTTGATATTCAGGAGAGTGCAACTGAACCAGTCAGGGCAAGAATGGCCTGGGGGGGAACAATATTAGACCACCTAGAGTTTTAGCAATCACACCCAACATTTCCTTCCACTCTACAACCATGATAATGCTTTAGGAATTTCAATTCAAAAAGCATTTAATGCAGGGTGGAAAGTTGGTGGATTAACGATGTCCTTGAAATATCCAAAGGTGGAGGGCATACAGGTGAAACTCATAACCTGTATTTTCTCTCACCAAATGTTGACTATCCTACTGCCCATTTTCAAATTTTCTCTTGTTTTCATTTCAGATTTGTATTTTCCCTTTCACTTTTGAGCCAATTCACATCGATCAAATACTGCATCTAAGCTAATAGAAAATTATATCTCAATTATGATACATTGTAACCAAGCACACTCAGAAAAGTGAATTCAGAACAGGTGAAAATATCCGATTTGGACCACTTCACTTAATCACACTTTCTGACAAAAAACAGGAAGCAGTTTTCAATGTCTGTGGAAACAGTGATGTCCAAAATAAACTCCAGGACAAGACTCGAAAGTTCAATTATTAACAGAACAGATCTACTCAAACAGAGTTTCCCCAAACCTTTTTCCACTGTGACCCAATTTGGAGACTTGAATATTGTAGTGACCCAAAAATGAAATCAGAGTGGAGATCTGTTAAGAGTAGGAATATGGCTGTTATAACTCTGACCATTCCACTAACCATTGCTGTCTTGGAACTTGTGATGCCAAGATTTCAGCTTGCAACCCCACTCGGGATCCTAACCCTACTTTGGAAAGTCCTGTGCTACAAACAGTTGTATAGAAAATGGTGTTAAATGTCTCCCAAACTGTTTGGTTCTTGTGTTAAATATATTCAGTTTTTTGCTCAATTTCAAATTTTCTCCCAAAGGCAACAACACATTTGACTTAGGTTCAGTGATACCAGCAAACCTCGAGTAAAATGCATTTGGCACAATTGCCTTCACTGACCATTGCATTAAATATAGGAGTTGGGACGTCATGTTGCGGCTGTATAGAACATTGGTGAGTCCACATTTAGAATATGGCATTCAATTCTGGTCTCGCTCCTATGGGAAAGATTTCGTTAAACTTGAAAAGGTTTACATAAGATTTACAAGGATGTTGCTGGGATTGAAGTATTTTAGCTCGAGGGAAGGGCTCAATAGACTGGGGCTATTTTCCCTGGTGTGTCAGACATCGAGAGGAGATCTTCTAGAGGTTTATAAAATCATAAAGGGCTTAGTTAGGGTGAATAGCAAAGGTCTTTTATTCCCCAGGATAAATGTAGAGGGCATAGATTTAAGTTAAGAGGGGAAAGATTTGAAAGGGTCCCAAGGGGCAACTTCTCAAGTAGAGGGTTGTGAATGTGTGGAATGAGCTGCCAGGGGAGGTAGTTACAATTACAACATTTAAAGGGCATCTGGATGGGGCCATGAATAGGAAGAATTGAGGGGGATATGGGCCAAATGGGACGAGATAAGTTTAAGCTATCTGGTCAGTGTGGTCAAGTTGGGCTGAAGGATCTGTTTCCATGCTGTATAACTATGACTCTATAAATGGGCATCCTTAAGTCTGTCCCTGAGAAACAAAGGCACCCAAGGCTTCTGGAGTATGAATAACATCAAATCTCTAACCTATACCCTTTACAGGCTTTACAGCAAGCAGCTACAGGATCCATTGCTAAGTTTCCTTCTTGGGGAAGAGGTTTACTTGACTTCAGTGAACTGTGCAGAGGTCAGGGAAAAGAAAGATTTATTTTCATGTACAGAATGGGCTTATTCTCTTGTTCACTTAATAAAAATAGACAGTACAAATGTAACCAAATTAACCACACAAGATTGTTGCCAGGTTTGCAACTAAAACAACAGTAAAATGATCATGATACTTGGAGTGATTACGACTCAGACATAGAAGTAATCTAAACGACTGCAGATGATAATAACAGCACATGGCATAGGTTCAACTCTTGGTCGAATACACAGTTTTCTGTTTGGGCAGCAGGTGGGCCAGACAGTAAGCTACACATTTCTTTAAAGAAATGCAGCTATACTAATTAAATTACATAACATTACATTGCTGCTTCTGGAAGACTAGAATTAAAGCTTTGGGACTAATTAAGTAGGTATTAATAGCCATGCATCAATTTAAATAAGAGGGCAAAACAAGTTGCCGTTTTAAAAGCATAAAACTATGCAAGGGCCAGAAGGTCTGAGCTCAAGTCCCACCTGGCCGCAGAGGTGTGTATTAATATGTCCAAATAATTAAAACTGTGTTCTCAACTTGTATGCCAATCATCTTGGTGCAATAATTTAAACAGAAGGGATTCGAGCCAAATTTTAAGCTGGAACACACTGGTAGAATGATCTAAGAAGGGGCTGATGAATACCGCATCAGATGAAGGTGAAGGACAGAAGTGTGGTGTTACAGGGGATCAGCACAATACCACAAGTGATGTAATGAGGACACATTATTTCTTGTAATATTAGCCAAATAATTTAATACTCCAGTTGCTGCAGAACAGATTGACTAACACAGACAGTATTGTTTTCTAACCCTTTCACCATTTCTGATACACTATCTGCACATAATATAAAAGCTTGATAGGCATGTAGTGAAGCAATGTCACCAAGACACAAAGACAAAGGTCCTAAAATTAAGAAATCAACTGAAATGTGTGTTCTGGGCAGAGTACAACAATATTTTCTGTCAACAGGTCCTTCGTCTTTCTCAACTATACCTCACCCAAACCTCTAATGCCAATGTCTTAATTTGCACCAAGTTCCATTCAACTATCATTCCCCTTTTCTCAGATCTACTCAAGTATCTGGTCCAGCAACATTTTAATTTTAAATTCTCATCTTCCTTTAATTTCCACATTCTTCTCATCTCTGTAACTTCCCCTCGCCCCATATTCAAGTTCGTCATAGAGTACAGCACGGAAACAGACCCTTTGTTCCAACTCGTCCATGCCAACCAGATATCCCAACCTAATCTTGTCCCATTTGCCAGCACTTGGCCTATTTCCCTCACAACCCTACCTATTCATATACCAATCCAGATGCCTTGTAAATGATGCAATTGTACCAGCCTCCACCATTTCCTCTGGCAGCTCATTCCATACACGCACCACACTCTGCATGAAGAAGTTGCCCCTCAGATCCCTTTTTATATCTTTTCCCTCTCACCCTAAATCTATGCCATCTGGTTCTGGACTCCCTCACACCAGGGAAAAGACTTTGTCTAATTACCCTATCATCATGTCCCTCATGATTTTTATAAACCGCTGTAAGGTCACCCTTCCTCCAAATTCTTGTTTTCCTCTGATTTTGATCCTCTTTGCAACCCAATTTCCAATGCCACAACAGTAGTGGCCATGATTTTAGTTGCTTATGTCATAAGCTCTAGATTTGCTTCTCGAAAGTTTTGGTCTCTTCCACTTGTCACAATATCGGTTTCTGGAAGATCAGATTGAAAGCTTTGGGACTAATTAAATTAGTATTAATAGCCACACACCAATTTAAATGAAAGGGCAAAATAACTTGCCGATGTAAAGGCATAAAACACTAAGCAGTTATCTTCCTTTGCAGCTCCTTCAGATGGTTAACTATGTTACAAAGCTTTGGAGGGTTGTAGAGCTGAAGTGGTTTGGAGTGGACAGGCCCATGGCTGATTCATTGGCAGTCATTAGTAAGGGAGAGGGATAGAATCAGCGGCCAGAAAACATAGTGATGTTTGTCTTCCCAATATTAGAGTTAAGGAAATTCTTGTACATCAAATACTAAAGGCAAGACAAGCACATCAGCAGAGACATCGCCAGAGTTGTAAAAAGCATCTTGGAGGTTGAAGAACAGTAATTTAAAATGGAGAAAAAGGTCAGTGTTCTTTCTTTTAAAACGTATCACTGGATAATGTTTCACACTGCAACAGATTTGGGACAAAACAGGAACGCTTCTAAATTGGTTTCTGCACTTGTGAAATTTGAAGTTTTCCGTTTTTAGTTTTAAAAAGGGAGATGGAGATGTGGTATAGCAAGAAAATGCCAAGTTGATCCACTTAAGGTTTCATTTTGATAGCTAAAATAAAATCGATATGATCAAAGTTTTATCTCATGTGTGAATACCTCATTAGCACAATAGACAGTGCCACCTAATTATTATGGGCTTTCCAGATGCATTACTGCTAGAACGTACTTTAAGTCTTCCTGCACATTAAACATTTCGCAACATCAAAAATGATATCTAAAGATGACATCTTACATCATCCAAGATTTCACAAAATAATCTAGGACTTCATAAATGAAAACATTTGCAGCTATATTCCTTCTGTATATTTGCCTGAAAGATTTGGAACTTTGTCTTTTATCAAAATGCCCTGTTGAGTATGGTTCTTTCAGCTACATGATCATTCTCAAGTGAAATATCTGACATATCAGAAGAATAATGCTGTTGCTCCCATTCCCAGTGAAAGAAATTGGACAATTTAGGCTATTGCTCGGACTGAAAATGCAAAGTATACCTCTGATGAAAAACTAGGTTTTTTTGGGGAGAATGGAAGGATGTCAAATCTCAAGGTAAATTGACTGTAATAATACAAATGTGAAGTCCCCTTTCTTGTGTCTGCATTCTGGTGCTGTACCATGTGTGGAACATGTGAGCATACCTAGGGGCATATAATTAGCAAAGAAATATTTGACATATCAGAAAAACATGATCATTTAGACTGACAGATAAAGTTTGACCACTCACTAAAGTGCATTAAAAAAAGAGGTTTACCCCTGAATGGATTAACTTCATTTTTGCTTTGTACTCCTTGTATTCTTTACTGCCTCAGTATAACTCAGCGTGTAAATAGATGTGACTATTAGTTGTAGCCAATGCTCAATGGTCACCATTTGCGTTCCAATAGGACTTGTGAGGTAAAGTACATACAAAACTCCAAGCTTCAGGTCATAAATTGCCCGATTATTTTGAAAAATATCAAAGCATTTGGGCGGCACGGTGGTTAGCGCTGCTGCCTCACAGCGCCGGAGACCCGGGTTCAATTCCCGCCTCAGGCGACTGACTGTGTGGAGTTTGCACGTTCTCCCCTTGTCTGTGTGGGTTTCCTCCGGGTGCTCCGGTTTCCTCCCACAGTCCAAACATGTGCAGGTCAGGTGAATTGGCCATGCTAAATTGCCCGTAGTGTTAGGTAAAGGGTAAATGTAGGGGTATGGGTGGGTTGTGCTTCGGCGGGGCGGTGTGGACTTGTTGGGCCGAAGGGCCGGTTTCCACACTAAGTAATCTAATCTAATCTAATCATTCAGCAATCTCAGACCTTTTCCTAAAAGCACAAATAAAGTATTAGAATTCTGGAATTATAGTGCTTATGATGCATCCTTCTAAACAGTGATTTCAATTGTAAAATGAGAGATTGCTAAAACAAGACAGAAAATAACAACGAAGGAACGGAACTAGAATCAGGTGGGTAGTGAGAGAGAGTGGGCAATAACATTTTGAAACATTGAGAACAAATTATGAGAAATTGCCCTGTCTCGCAGGAAGCTGGACACTGCATGTGGCAATACGATAATCCTCACAAAGTTGAGCCATGGGCACATGCTTTTTGGGGTCTTTTATTGGTGCATTATGTAAACTCTATACCCCTAGGTGCTGCTCACATACTCCACACAGCACCAGAATGAGTGCATGAGAAAGGGGATTACACACATGAAATATTAAAATCAATTTATCTTGAGATCTGACATTCTTTCTTCCCAAAAGAATGATTCTAGTTTTCATCAGAAATAAACTTAACATTTTCAATCTAAGTGGAAATCTAAAATTTTCAAAATTATTCACTGGAAATGGAAGCAACAGCATTATTCTTCAGATTTATCAGATAGTTGGTTTGAGAATTAGAATGTGGCTGAACAAACAATACTTAATTGGAAATTTTGATGAGAGACACAGCTCTTGATTCCAAAATGTAAGCTTTGTTCTTTGTACCACATCTTTCAGGCAAACATGCAGAAGGAATGCAACTGCAAGTGTTTTCATCTGTAAAATCTTCAGGTTATATCGGCCACATTTTAATCCTATTACATAAGTAAGGCCATATGCATAATTTCCCCAACACCATAGTTCCAGAGTTCAAACTATCTTCTTTCCTACTGAAGCAATTACATTTTCTGCTTAACACTACATATTCACATAATGGATCTTTAAGAATGTAATGGTTATGTGAAGAGCCTAACTTCTAAAATACCAAAAACTTCTAAACCAAACTCCTTAAAATTCCCACCCTTTTTCTAAAAGGTTCTCAATAACTTTGTATTTTAGAACATTCCCTTCTGGTGAATTTCAGCCTCCAATCTTTTCACTCCCATTACCCCAGACTAGTGGTGATTACACATTGAGCAACTTAGACTCCAAACACTCAATCATCACAAAAACACACCTAGCTTTTGCTGTTACAGACCATCCTTTTACCCCACGTTTAACCTTCTGTTGAGATCTTCATTATTTTTACCATTTTTGGTTTGGAACTGTGAGATGAGAGCAGCAGCTCGTTACTTTAAAAAAAAAGAGAATAAATAAACTGATATTTGTTTCAGGCCAAACTTGGAAGTTAATCACAGGTTAATCATAGCTGTTTGAATGTTAACAAGAATCTCACAGGGAAGTTGGTGCCAAAGAACATTGAAAAGAAAATCAGAAAGAGAAACCAATGTTTTCATTGGAAAAAAGCACGCAATTCAAAACCAAAGGAATATGGCTGCCAAAGCTACAGCACAGAGGTGTGATTGCTCCCTTGTTTATTCTCCAATTATCAGCTTATTCCAAATTTGGATAAACAGATCTTAGTCATAACAATTAAGTGAATATCCCTGCGTTTACTGGAAGTTATCTGTACTGACCAGAATCTTCAGAGGCCGAGCAAAAAACAATCCCATTTATATTATGGACGATATTTAAGCGAACTGGCCAGTTATATCTCATTTAATTTTATTTTGATTTATCCCTTAATTGTGTCCACTTGGGTCTCGGCCTTTGCCCACATGCGGGCTAGAATCAAAGAAAATCAGGTTGAAATCATAGACATCAACGAGATTACCTTGATCATTTTTCTCTGCTAAAGCTACTATTTATGAATCAATTGTTAATTCTTTTGTTTAAGCTACAAACTTGGTGTCTTGTACTGATTATTCACAAAATTCACTACTGATTATTTATAAAGCCTAGCAAGGAACCATTGAGATAACTTTGAGGGTCATTGACTATTTTAATTTTACTGCGAATCCAGGGATAGGGATGCTGATTTAATTTGGTTCTCTGTGTCATAACACTTCAGTTACAGAAGTGCTCAAACTTTCTGTTCACTTCAATCTATCCTGTGCCACCCACGTTGATGTGACGGTCAAGGAGGTACAAAAATACCTCTACATCCACAGGAGTCTAAAGAAATTCTGCATATCCAACCTATATAGATGCACCATAGAAAGTGTTCTATCTGGATACATCATGGTTTGCTGTGGCAACTACTCTGCACAGGACCATAAGAAACTACAGAGAGGTGAACACAGCCCAATCCATTACGCAAGCCAACCTTTCATTTATTGACTCCACCTACACTTTTCACTGCCTCAGAAAGACAGCCAACATCAAAGACCTCTCCCATCCTGGTTATAGTGTCTTCCAACCTCTTCAATCAGGCAAAAGATACAAAAGCTTAAACACACATACCAACAGGTTTAAGAACAGCTTCCTCCATGCTGTTTTAAGACTCCTGAATGGACCCCTCAGATTTCAACTCTAGTGTCAATCTTGCTTTTTGTGCACCTTCTCTACAGCCATAACATTGCATTCCTCACCCTGTTCGAAGACCCAATGAATTTTGTACAATATGATTTGCCTGTACTGTCAGCAAAACAAAAAACTTTGACTGCACATGTAACAATAATAAATAAATCAAATAAGTGTCATGGTTTGGACAAACAGGCATCATCATGGCATGACTTGTAGATTTTCCATAATGAAGGACAGCTGTTGCCAGGTTAACTCTGTTTGCACAACAGCTGGTTCCTATGTACAAGCATCATGTCAGGCAAATTAACATCTGACTACACTTTTCTGACAACAGCCCTTTGTTAGCCAATAGTTAGGAATATCACTATCCAAAGAAATATTATTGCCCAAGATTTGACAAAGCTATATTTCTACATTTATTTTGAAACCAGAAACTCAATTGAACAGCTACTATATTGGAGTGCACTAAGCTTCAAGTGAATAAAATTATTCAATAGCTGAGCTTGGATTTGAAAAGTTGAAAGATCAGGCAAAGAGGAGGACAAGGGAAAAAAAAGGTTCAATGTTGAGAACTACTGGAAAAGTGGATATTCTGTGAGAGCAACAAATGGACGATAACTTACTTGCTGGATGACCTTCACCAAGTCCTTTAGGACCTGTCTACGTTTTCGCACGTCCTTGTTCGTGATGACAGCTGTGGTCAGGTAACGGAGGATGTGTGGACACATAGTCTGGATGGCGTTTAAATATCTAGACAAGGAAGAGATAGTGGGATTATATTTACTCACAAGAATCCAATTCCATCACAACAACACAAAGAGGACATTATGATTTTGTAATGGCATTATTGCTTGACTAGCAATTCAGTGCACCACGGCACACAGCGGAATTGAACTCCATAAATATCTGGAATCAAAAGTATAATGACAAATATGAAACTACTTGTCAATTGCATCTGTCCTTTAGTGGGAAAAAAAAATCTGCTGCCCTTGCCTGGTCTAGCCTCCATGTGACTCCAGTCCCACAGCAATGTGGTTGACTCTTGTGTGCTCTCTGAAGTAGCTCAGTAACTACACCATTGTATCAAACCACAAATGGCTTAAATAACAAAGCAACAAAACTAGACAGACCATTTTGTACAAACCTAGGCACTAGAAAGAAAAAGTGGCAAACTCAATTGTGCAAAGTCCTTCTTACTAACATCTATAAATGTGAAAGCTAAAATTGGGGGAGTAGTCTCAGACTACTCAAGCAACAGCCGAACACAGCCATTTGCACGTCCCAGACAAAACCATCACTAACCTGAGATATATCCTGTCCATACAGCAGCTAAGGTATACAGCCATGAGGGAGTTGCATGCAATGTTCTTAACATTGGCTCTGCAGCCCATAAAGTCTCATGGCATCAGGTCAAATATGGCAATAAGTTACTGCTGATGACCTCCTTCCTTCTTGGCTGATGAATTCATGTTAAATTCCACTCGCAGGAAGGGGGGCAAGTGTGCAGAGTGTATTGTGGGCGAGGGAATTCCAAGTCTACCACGGTGACACAATGGCATGCTGAGCTGGTCAAATCCTAAAGGGCAAAGTGGGTCTACGGCAAGTGCAAGAACAAACAAGATAGAAACACATATTTGGCTTCATTCTCAGCAATCTGCTTGCCACAGATTCACCTATCCATGACAGTAACAGCATGACTGACCATCACACAAATCGTTGTACAGACACACGGTATCTCCCGACCTACATGTTGAGGATCCTCTCCATCATAGTGCCATGCGACACCATTCTACTAAATGGATAAGTTTTGAACAGATCTCACTCTCCCAAACTTAGCATCCATGAGTGCTGTAGGCTCGATGCAGCAGAGTTGTACTTCAATAGAATATGCACCTTCACGGCTGGCACATCCCCACTATTACCATCAAGCCAAGGAATCAACTCTCATTCAATGACGTGCAAAACGGCATGACAAAACCTAAAAACGAGGCACCTACATGAGAAGCAAGTGACAGACAAGCAATTCCTCAATCAGTGTATCACATCCAAGCTCTGCGTTCCAGCCACAAATCGTCACGAATAATTGTGGACTCCAGTAAGCTGTTTGAGGAGGCAGTTCCATAAACATCCCTATCCTTCATAATGGGAGAGCATATGATAAGGCTGAAGCATTTGCAACATAGGTTCTGAGTGACAAATACAAGTCAGCCACTTGCAGAGGTTCCCAACATCACAGGTACCAGTCTTCAGTCAATTTAATTCAATCCACATTATATCAAGAAATGGTTGAAGGGATTGGATGCTGCAAAGATTATGGGCCATGACAACATTCCAGCAATGACAGTGAAGGAGCTCAAACAAAACCAGCATCAATGGGAGTCGGGAGAAAAATTCTTCACTAATTGGAGTCATACCTAGTATAAAGGATGATGATTTTGGTTGTTACAGGCCAGTCATCACAACTCTTTGATGTCTTTAAGTCATCGAGATGTACAGCACGGAAACAGACCCTTCAGTCCAACTCGTCTAAGCCGACCGGATGTCCCAACTCAATCTAGCTCCACCTGCCAGGACCCGACCCATATCCTTCCAAACCCTTCCTATTTATATACTCATCCAGATGCCTTTTAAATGTTGCAATTGTACTAGTCCTCACCACTTCCTCTGGCAGCTCATTCCATACACATACCACCCTCTGCACGAAAACGTTGCCCCTTAGGTCTCTTTTATATCTTTCCCCTCTAGTTCTGGATTCCCCTATCCCAGGGAAGAGACTTGGTCTATTTAACCTATCCATACCCCTCATGATTTTATAAACCTCTATAAAGGTCACCCCTCAGCCTCTGCCACTCTAGGGAAAACAGCCCCAGCCTATTCAACCTCTCCCTACAGCTAAAATCCTCCAATCCTGGCAATATCATGTATCTGCAGGAGTTCCTTGGGATAGATATTTTCTATTTAACATTGAGTTTTTTTTTAAAAACACACCTCTGGAGCAGGTAGGACTTGAACTTGGGCCTCCTGGCTCAGAAGAAGGAGTTCCTCAGGATCGCCTCATAAGCCCAGCCATCTTCGGCAGCCTCATCAGGACTTCCCTCCATCCTACCCTCAACAATTGGGATGTACAATGATGACTGTGCAATACTGAATACCATTTGCAACTTCCCAGATACTGAAGCAGTCCACATTCAAATGCAACATGACATGGACAATATCTAGGACTGACAAATAGCGCACCCCATATGAGCCTGGCAATAATCATGTCCAACAAGACAGAATCAAACCATCACCCCTGACAGTCAATGACATGACCACTGCTAGCAACACCTTGGGAGAAGAGTTATCACTGAACTGAAACTGAATGAGAAGTCATAAATACTATGGTTAGAGCAAGTCAAAGACTTAAAATATGGCACCCCTCAAAGTCTATTCAACATCTACAAGACTCACGTCAGGACTGTGATAAAACACTTGCCTGAATGACCAGAGCACCAGTATTATAAAAAGCCTGACACCATCCAGGATAAAACAACCTATGCAATTCACATCCCCACAAACATTCATCCTCACCATCATTGCAGGGAACAGCAGTGTTTACCATCTACAAGATACACTACCAGAAGCACCAAGTTTCCTTAGGCAGCATCTTCCAAACCCAGGACCATTATCACTTCGAAGAACGAGGGCAGCAGATACACCACCACACAGTAGGTCCCCTCCAAGCCATTGATGTATTTCCAAGTCAGGATGATCAATGTTCATTTGGTGCCTGTGGGTCAAACTTCTGGAACTCACCAACAGCACTGTGGGTCTATACCTAATGGACTGACGCAGGTTAACCGGGAAGTCACCACCACCTTCTCAAGGACAACTAAGGATGGGCAATCAATGCTGGTCCAGTTAGAGAAGCTCACATCCCATTAATGAATTTTGTAAAAAATTCATTTACAAAAATTAACAGCCAACAACTGCAGTTCACTGAGCTACTAACTCTGGTCCTATTATTGACAGTCATCAACTTGCTTGGCATTAAAAAGAAAAATGACAACACTTCTTGGGTTACTGGATGAAACACTAATCCAATACTAACTTGTTTTATCGCCCACAATTACTCATGATTATTTATGGCTGAACTGCAGAGCTTATATGTGATCCATCAATTGTGGAATTGTTTGTCTGTCACTTGCTTCTCATGAAGTTTGGCAAGAAAATAGTCTGTGGTATAGCTTCTCCAGATTGGTGTCTCATTTTGTGGTTCTGCCATGCCATTCTGCACTTCATTGAATGAGAGTTGATTCCTTGCCTTGATGGAACTAGTAGTGATGTGCCAGCCATGAGATGGCATATTCTATTGAAATATAACTCTGTCGCAAATACCTATCAAAAGCAAAGTTCCACTCCTATTCCATAAGAGTGAATCACCCATCAATTAAAAAACTGCACTGTCAGCTGCTTACCTCAGCCTTCTCCCAGGCTTGAGAGAGAAAGGATGTGGGAAACATTAGAGCAGACACTCACTAACGTACGACGAAATGCAAAAATAAATGCATGAGGCAGTGTCAGCTATGGATACAGGCCACAGAATAAATTTACTTCAAAAATGACATTAGCATGCTGATTTCCAACATTTACTCAGCTGCACGAAATGGGTCTAATTTCCTTTTGCAACTCAGACTGCTCTTGAGCCAGTAATCCAAGAATAATACTTCAGTAATTAGTCTAACTTTTTCTCTCCAACTCAGCGACATAATTTTACCTTCAAATCAGCAGTTTGGGAAAAACGGAGACAAACTATATGCCTTTTACCAGAGATTTGGGGCAAGGTCATTTTGAGCAATGATAAATACATTCCAAATTGTTAAATATTGAGAGCATTAGAAAGTAATTTAAGCTAGTTCTAACAATTGAAATCTATGACCACTGGAGTCACGATTTGCCGAATTCCAATCCAAGACTGCTGGAATTTGTATTACCCATCCCAGTCAATTTATTTCTAATGCATGATTAGTAGAGCTCGAACAACCACACATCTCAAATCAGTCTAACATGCAAAATTCTGGTGCCATAAAACGACGACTTGAGCAATGAAATGTGGGTTTGATGAAATACACAGATTTAGTCACTACATTACAAGAAAGTACAACCACATTAGAGGGAGCAAGAATGAGATTTAGCAGCTGTTGCTAAAACCTTCATTATGAGGAAATATGAGAGATCTGAGCCTGTATTAATTGCAGGTTAGAAGAACGGAAAGTGATTTATTGAAATATACAATATTCTGAGGGAACCTAATAAAGAAAATATTGAAAACATGTTAAACCCAAGGGAGAGATCAGAATTGGAAACAGTTTAAAAATAAGAGATCTCCTATTCAAGAGCCTGTGGAAATCTCCCCAGAAAGCAATGGAGGCAGGACCATTAAATATTTTGAAAGCAGAGGCAGATAGATTATTGACTCACAAGGACGCCAAAATGTTTGGAGCTACCCAGGAACCTGGGTCAAGGTCACAACCATGGACTATTGAATGGTGGGGCAGACTTAAGATGGGAAATAGTCTGATTCCATCTATTTTGTTCCTATGTAATCCCATTTTGCAGATTTTGGTCTGCACCCAGTCATTACAATATTCCATTTCCAGTGCAATAAATAACATTTCATTTACTTTCCTAATCACTTGCTGTAGCTGCATAATAACTTGTGGTGATTCATGAACCAGGAGACCTCCATCCCTTTGTACAGCAGAGTTCTACAATTTCTTATGTAGAAATAAAATGCTGCTTTTCTGATCTGTCCGCCAAAGTGGACAATTCCCCATTTTCCCACATTACACTCCATCTGGTAAATTTTAACCTACTAAAATTAACTGGGTGGGAGGGAGGACCTATGGTGTAGGGTCTCGGGATTAGATCTCACCCATTTATAAAGCAGTTCCTCTGTAATAGGTCTTTTTGTTAGGCACATACAATACCAGCTACTACAATCTCCTTACAAATAAATTCTAGTGTTTTCTTGAAGATAGAGGTAAAGGTGATTCACCTCTATTTCACTGCTTTACCTTTCCTCTTTAGTTGATTGAAAGAGTTACATTAATTTTCCCATCAACTGGGATTAGGAAAGACAGTTCTTTTTCAACAGATGGGGTGATGGGCCAAATTGCCTCCTCCTCTGCTGTTCGTTTTTTTTTGAGTTTCTGAAGGCAATAAAATCTGCCAAAGCTTCTTTTAACTAAAACAGTATTTAAATATCCTATGTATAACTTGCAGCCCACGCCTTTTTCACTTGTGTTACACAAAATTGTTTCCTGCAAATTCAGATTATGAATCAGAATTAATGGTACCCCAAAGGAATCAAGTGACTATCAAGCACCAATTATAATTTCAAGACTACTTCAAGTAATCGCTGAGAATTGAGTTGAATACTCCAATCTCAATGTGTATTTGATTAATGCCAAGGCTTTGGCAACCTTCCAGTAGTAGTACTTCACAAAAAACAATCCTTATCCAAATCAAACAGATTGCTCTTTTCCTCTCTCAAAATGAGAGAAGTCCTTCCCAACCAGGATCATCAAGTTTTACATGAGTCCCAACAAAATATTTACGTTGTAACCTTAACTGACAATTCTCACTCTTACTGGCTTAAATATTTTGCCATTTCAAGTCTTACATTACATACCATGAGGTTTTTGATACAGCAAAGCAATGCAAGAAGATGTTGTACAGGATAAAGACAAATTCACGGTGCTGTAGTACATAGTTACTAAAATGGACTCAAGACCAATTATAGCTTTTAAATGATTCTTTTGTCCTACATTAATTTTCAATTTTGTAGGAGTCATACAGCTGCATGTAACAGTGGAAATGTGAAACCAGAACACAATATTCTCAAGTTTATGTTCTAGGTGTGGATCCTTTCGGAATTGAGAGACTTGTGGTTATACCTGAAAAAAAACCTCCTGATTTCTCTATATTTCACTGCCTGTCTCACTGAGTGAAGCATGGAATGATACACCTTTCAGCCAATCATGCCAATTGAGCTATCCAATCAAGTTCCATTCACATACAAGTACACAAGAAATAAGCATACATTATATGCACAATAAGTCTGCTCCTCGATTTAGTGCAATCACGGCTGATGTGGAGCTTCATTTTACTTTCCCACCAACTTCCTTGTATCCAGAGACATCAACACTCTCTCGGTCTTAAACAATGTATTTATCACTGAAGACGCTACAACCCACTTAGATATGAAATTTCCAAGACTTGCAACCTTTTGTGAAAAGCAATTTCTCATCACAGTCCTAAAACATCAGATGTTCTAGATTCCCTGACCAGCAAAAACATTCTCCCAGCATCTACCCTGTCAATACCCCTCAGAAATCTCCCACAATGAACTGATACCATTCTTGCAATCTTCCCTCCTCCCATACCCAATGCTAAAGGCCAATTTAGTGAGGCTTCACCATAGCACTCCCAACACACGAAGACGAAAACAGCATTCCAGATGAGAGGCCTCTAAATGCCCTGCACAATTGTAGCAAGACGTCTTTATGTCTGTAGTCCAACTTCTTGTAATAATGGCCACCAAGCCTTTTAAATGTGTGCTGTATCTCTATGCAATATACCCTCCAAGCTGCAGAGCTGTTGGTCAGCTCTGCCCATGCTGAATAATGGCTTCTGCTTCCAGAAGCCGGTAGCAGATGTGGATCTCTGTTGCCCTTGTAACAGCAAAAAAAAGTTACAAGGAATATTGACGGCACGTTAACTATTAATTACACTTGTCTCTATGAGCACCAACATTTCATATCTGTTTAAAAAAAATCCTGCTCTTCTAATTCTTGGAACCAAAGTAACTAATTTCACCTTCCCCACATTACATTTGATCCAAAATATTGTTGCCCCTCACATTACCAGTCTTTATCGCTTCACAGCACCAAACAATGTCCACTCTCTCTTCACCTACATCATTATACACTGCCAACAGCAATCTTTCCTATAACCTTGAACATGTTTTCTTCCAAGTATTTCTCAAACTCTCTTTTGAAAGAGATTATTGAATTGGCTTCCATAGCCATTTCTGATAACACATTCCAGTCACGATAATGACTGTCTTAATGAAATCTTAACTTACCTTTGTAGTGATTGCAATGAAGTCAGCCAAGTGGACTTCACAAGAGTTCCCCGACTGGGGCTGTTATTCTGGTCTAAGCAAGGAGCGCTGGCTGACAGATACAAACAGGAATGTCAGACAACCTGTTCTTCAGAGCTTGCTGAGGGACCTGAATCAGTGTCAAGGATTTTCCAAATGTAAATAAAGGGTGACTTGGTGACAGGATTTCAGCCTTCTAGTTCCTATGTCCAATTATTTCAAATCCCATTATCACACCTCCTGGAAGAGGAAATACTTTCTCATCGTTTCAGTACTTCTAGCAGTTTTTGCTTTGGTTCAAATTTCCAGTACCTGCAGGATATTGCTTTTTGAATACAATTCTTCCTTTCTGCACTTCCAACACCACAGTATAAATGATACTGTAATTACAGATTCAAGCTGCATTTTCTGGTGGAAATTTGTTCTCCTGTTGCAGAATATGCAATATCTTGATCTAGTTAAGGTAAATACATCACTACTCACCCCATACAACTGTCGAAAAAGTCTGTGCTTATTATGGATATCACTTGTTGTTCACACAGGAAAAATAATAAAACTCACATCATAAATGTTATTTGCATCATAAACAGAATTCATTTTCTCAGATTGGCAAATAAAACAATAATCAGGAATGACTACTAAATTTAAAAACAAATTTTCCAATCATTTTTTCCATTCCAAAGTGTGAAGATAATAGTGTCAATGGATTTATTAATGTTGTAGAAAGATCAGGTGGCAGACTTTTGATACTGTTTTCCCCACTCATAACAGCTAGAACAAGTTCAGCACCATACTCTACAGCAGATATGTTGACCGTAATCAGAAATCTATTATAGCTGCCATTTTTAACCTCCAATTGATCATTTCTAATAAAAAATAATTTGAACAAATTTAGTTCAATGAAAAAGCTTCACTTTTCCCAACGTGTACACATTGGTCCACCTATGCCTTCAAAATGCTTCCATTTTTATTTTACCTTCCTTACTGAAAGACTTCAGCTCCTCTCAAAGTTTGGACACGGAGGTAATATTGTTCAGTCAAAAAAAGTCCAGGCCCTGTTTTAGATTCACATTGATGCCCATTAACTAAGCACGTGCACTTTGTACAAGTTAAATCCACATATCAACTGGTACTGGAGTTTACAATTGTAGAACCACCACCCCACCCATCGTCCCTTATTAAAGGATGACTTCTTTATTAATTATTCTTTTTCATTGCACATACTTACAAATGTATAAGCACATAGTTGAAAAATCCTGAACCATGCGTGGTTGAACAACAGTTTAACTAGAATTTCAGAAGACTAACTCTGCCACTCTTTAGAACAAATGCTCCAAATTCCACAGACAATAGCACAAATCAAGAACACCAAACTGGTAACAATTTTCAGTTGCAAGGCCATGCCCTTTACAAGCAGAAATGAGACATTTCACCTGGAATTCAGAGAACCTTCAGTGGGGATTACCCAAACATAATTTTTTAGCCTTCCAAGCACACTAATTGAACGTAAATGGAAAATAAACCTGTAATATCAAGCAGCCACGCAACATTTTCCGAAAAAAGCTGCTTTTTTCCGAGACAACTGCTTTTACTTAATTTTTGGTTTCATTTTTCCTTGTATCAATCAAGTCGACAGGTTCTTCATCATGATCAATGAAGTGAACAGTCAGCTTTGCATCTAATGGCAATCTTGTCTGACATGGAGATTATGGGTTTGCACGTGAAAGCAAGGTGACAATGACAAATATTAGAGGTGCCACCTTTAGGATGAAATGCTACACCAAGGTTCCATTTGCTATCATTTGGATGTAAAGATCTTGTTATATTTCTGAGTGGTAAGCAAATGATCTCCTGAAGTCTCAACAACCATACATACCATCTGTAATTTCAGAGATATGTAGAACAGAATCATTGTTCAATGGCTAATGATTTGACTTGTTTAAACAAGTGAGGAACTAAATTACATTTTGATTGTGCTATGTTCTGAAACACTTTGTATCATAAAGGATAGTTCAGTTCCAGGTCAAAAATAAAATCCATTAGGGTTATTGGTGTTTTCATTGGTTAGAAAATGTGAAAATTCTTTTAAGTAAAAAAAGGTTCATTATGGAGACACAGTTAAGGTTTGTTAAAAAACACCAGCTTTATATAGCCTGGTTTTTATATGGTTATTTAGAGCTTCAATTTGTTTCAGACATCCACAACTATTTAAGTTAACTATGTTGTTAGGTTTTGCAGAAGACTTAGATGCACCTGTTGGAACATTATGAATGATTGCTTGCAATTGGGGATGTCACTTTATACTCTCAAATCCACACACAAATTACTTTAGTGGTCAACATTATCAGTAAAAAGCTGACAGGTTGATATGATAGAGGTGAACTTACCAAGTGATTAACATGTCAAAAAGTAAATCTGGTGACAGCAGAAAGTGATTTCACTAAGATGACCACTAATAATGAAATCAACAAAAACTTGGACACACGCTGTTTAGCTAACCTGAGATCGATCATGTGCTTTTTCATGCATTAGCAAGTCAATCAGATTTCAGATATCTCTCATCATGTAGACTGTGGTGGCTAGCAAGAGTTAACAAGTAATTCTTAGTGGTTTAGTGCACAAGAAAGGAAGTCCAAAACAGAAAGGCTTCAGTCAACAGAAAAGAATGAGACATAAGCCCAGTGTCATAACAGTGCCACAATAGAGTCCTTAAATATGTTTAAGGCACTGGTAGATCAATGTACCATAGAAGCCAATTCCAATAACAGAGTGAGTTTGAGACAAATCAATCATTAGAATTGAATTCCATGGCACAATGATCGACCTTTGCCTTAAACATATTTAAGAACTCTATTTTCACCACTGTCATTTTTTTTTTTTACAAAGGAAGTTCTGAAGACTTATAACCCAGAGAAAAAAGACCTCATCATCTCCAGCTCTCTGGCACAATGGTTGTGTCCCTACCTCTGGGCCAGAAGGTCCATATTGAAGGCTCACCTGCTACATAAGTGTGGTATAACACATCCAAATAATTTGATTAAAAATAGAGAATTTTATAGATGTGAAAAGTATGCCGTGCTTTGAAAGAATAAATAAGATTTTGAAAAGCCAGATGATCTCTCAAAATTTCATTGACAATCAACCTGGTGGTTACTGTGGATTGAAGAAAATATGGGGTTCTCTTCACAAGACATTAAAAAGGGAATATCTAACTATAAACCAATGGGAACAATCACATTTAAACCCATCATACCTTGAAACAAGTGCATTCAATGTCAGTTAAAGTCCAAAGAAGCTTGAATAATCAGTCTAATTTATGTTTTCTCACAATAATTAATTTCTTGACATCAAGCAGTTGCAGCACTGAACTTGAAGTCGAGTGATATTAGCTCAGACACATTATCTAAGCCACATACTTGGTGCACTGGGAGAACATCAATATTATAATCTAAATGACGCACTTACTGCATCTATTTATAGTACAACATAGCAGTTAGAAAACCATTTCTAAAATCTCAATCATGTCCCAATGAAAAGTTCATGATCAAGCTTGACCCAAGTCTTTAGCCAAAGATAGAACATAATACCTTACTAGTATTGTATTCTATTACAAATATATCAAATGTCATATTAGTACCTATATTACAGGTCAGCTGTGGACAGTTTACTGCCACTAATTGCCTATGAAGCTGGTTTCACTCAGCTTTTAATGCCTACTCAGGTATTACTTTACCATCAAATCGCTATCTCAGGTCTCAATATTCAACCTCAAAAGATTCCTTCGATGAGACACAGAAGTCAAGTTGGGCAATGATGCAGCCACTATAACAGCATAGACATTTTGGCATTGAAATGCAATGACAGCACATTGACAATTCAAGGACAACCAGAGCTACATAATCCTGTCTTAATGCATTTGGTTTGGAAGGAGAACACCACACTTTTCCCTCAATCTCACTGACCAAACTACTGCCAATAAAGCAGTGTCATTGAACTTGAAGCTTTTGGAATGCTTCCCCAAGTCAATAAAATGCCCCAAACTCTCTCTGATTTCAGACCCTCGTTATCCCAACAACTTGCTTCAGCTTTCGATTTGTTGCAATTAATGCTCTCATTATTTTTGCCTCGGATTTTAAAACAGTGTGCGACTTGGATCACTTGTTACTCTATCACTGGTGACTACAGCAAGCTGAAACAGGTTTAGTGTAAAAACAACTGAATAAGGGAAAAATGTTGACAGCAGGAGTCACTCTCTTTCAGCGAACGAAAATTATGACACTTTGCTATGTTCAAAGGTAATATTTGTGATCCAAACAGTTTGCAAAAATCTTATCCAGAATAGAGAGAACTAAGTGTGGGGGTTAAAAAAGTCAGACTTGTAGAGTCACAGAGTAACAGAGATGTACAGCATGGAAACAGATCTTTTGGTCCAACCCATCCATGCCGACCAGATATCCCAACCCAATCTCGTCCCACCTGCCAGCACCTGGCCCATATCCCTCCAAACCCTTCCTATTCATATACCCATCCAAATGCCTCTTAAATGTTGCAATTGTACCAGCGTCCACCACATCCTCTGGCAGCTCATTCCATACACGTACTACCCTCTGCGTGAAAAAGTTGCCCCTTAGGTCTCTGTTATATCTTACCCCTCTCACCCTAAACCTATGCCCTCTAGCTCTGGACTCTTTTGCCTATTTACCCTATCCAAGCTCCTCATAATTTTGTAAACCTCTATAAGGTCACCCCTCAGCCTCCGACGCTCCAGGGAAAACAGCCCCAGCCTGTTCAGCCTCTCCCTATAGCTCAAATCCTCCAATCCTGACAAATTCCTTGTAAATCTTTTCTGAACCCTTTCAAGTTTCACAACATCTTTCCAATAGGAAGGAGACCAGAATTGCACACAATATTCCAACACTGGCCTAAGCAATGTCCTGTACAGCCGCAACATGACCTCCCAACTCCTATACTCAATACTTTGACCAATAAAAGAGAGCATACCAAACACATTTTTACTATCCTATCTACCTGCGACTCCACTTTCAAGGAGCTATGAACCTGCACTCCAAGATCTCTTTGTTCAGCAACACTCCCTAGGACCTTACCATTAAGTGTATAAGTCCTGCTAAGACTGGCTTTCCCAAAATGCAGCACCTTGCGTTTATCTGAATTATACTCCATCTGCCACTTCTCTGCCCATTGGCCCAATTTTGGTGTCATCTGCAAACTTACTAACTGTACCTCTTATGCTCGCATCCAAATCATTTATGTAAATGACAAAAAGTAGAGGGCCCAGCACCGATCCTTGTGGCATTCCACTGGTCACAGGCCTCCAGTCTGAAAAACAACCCTCCACCACCACCCTCTGTCTTCTACCTTTGAGCCAGTTCTGTATCCAAATGGAGAGTTCTCCTTGTATTCCATGAGATTTAATTTTGCTAATCAATCTCCCATGGGGAACCTTGTCAAACGCCTTACTGAAGTCCATATAGATCACATCCACTGCTCTGCCCTCATCAATCTTCTTTGTTACTTCCTCAAAAACCTCAATCACGTTTGTGAGACATGATTTCCCACACACAAAGCCATGTTGACTTTCCAAATACATGTACATCCTGTCTCTCAGGATTCCCTCCACATTTCAAAGTATTTCTGAAATGTAGTCACTGCTGAAATGTTGGAAATGTGGTGGCAAATTTGCACAAGAGCATTATAATCATGATTATATAATCTGCTTTTGATGATATTGGCTGAGGGATAGATATTGGCTATGACAGTGGATACAAAACATTTATTCCTCTGAAATAATGCCCTGAAATCTTTTGCATCTACCTTAGCTCATGGAGCTTTGGGTTTGTGTCTCATCCGAAAGATGGTAGCTTCAACAGTGCAGCACCCCTTAAATGGCAGAGAACCTTGCCAAAGGCAATAATGTCAGCAACGGAGGCAAAGCTAGCATTTACAGTGTACAGAGTAAATTCTGCATATCGATGTAGTGTTGAAGTGAAAAGCGTTACTTCTTTCCCAGCACTAAAATCAATAAATCTTTGCAACTTAAGCAAAAGGAACCACTTGTCGTCAGTTATTAATTGTATATTTTCCCTCTCAGAGTGACAACCCTGATTCCACTTCTTCGTTTTCCATTTCTAATACAGCAAAATAGAACACTCTTCAAATCCAGTTTCTATAGAATTCTCCTCTCCGATTTTCAAACATCTAATATTTTTTATAAATGATGATCATGAAAGTGATCAGACTGCATTATTTGCCAGTTTTACATTATGAATTCCCGTAACATTTCTCTCTGCTTCACTTTTCTCTTTCAAGATATTCCTTATGTGGCTTAGTTGTCAGGTTTTGTTTCCGAGCACTTCTACGAAGTGTATTGGAACATTTTCTTTTGTTGAAGGTGTTAACTCCCTAATTATTGTTTCCTGGCCGAGGAGGAGGCTAAACCCAGAAAAGCCTTGTTTCTTTAATAATGATAAAACCAAGGCAACGACTAAAAATCAATCTCATCATTTCATTCATTACAAATGAAGTGATTTTTTTCCAAAATACAAGAAAATAATGCCTTGTGATAAAATTATATTGATGTTACATTTTTGTTTCATAGCTGGTAAAACCAAGCTGCTCAAATCAGCTCCTTTCAGCTGAATATCCCTCCTTCAATAATAATGTTTGAGCCCTCATCCACATACCAACAATTCAAACAGAGACTGACTCCATTGCACACTGCAACAGCAGTTTTTGGAGTCATTTGGTTTCATACAATCCTGAAGCCTCACTTTTTCTACCCCTCATTAATGGGACACGATCATCTCAGATTAACAACTGTTCCATTTATGACTTACCTAAGATAACAAATATACCCCAAAATGCCAAATGTTTCAGTGTCCATCACAGAGATCAAAATTTTACAAAATACTATCTTTATGTTACATAATAATATGAAGCACAGCTAAGAGACACATTTCCCAAAGACAATATATACACAGTAAAAAATAGAATCCATTCTTAAAAATGCAACTGGTTTCTGACTTCTCAGCTGATTAACAGCATAAGCTGCAGGTCAGTGGATAGCACTCTCACCTGAGTCAGAAGCTTATGGGATCAAGTACCACTCCAGACACTTGAGCTCAAAAATAAACATTCATTGAAGCATCCATTCAGTACTGTACAATGCCAAAGGTCCCATATTTCAAATGAAATTTTAAACCAATTTTTATCTGCCCTCTGATGGTCAGAAATCATAGCATGCAATGCTAAATGAGGGTGGAGGAGCTCTTCCATGGCTCCTGGCCAATATTTAGCCCTCTAGCATCTGATCATCACTTTGCATATGTAAACTGACTACAGTTACCCCAAATTATAAGTGGATACATCTCAAAAATGACTCCAAAGCAATTTATGAAAATGTCTGGAACCTGAAAAAGGCAACATGGAAATGCAAGTTTTCCTTTCAAAAAGCCTCATCCATACTTTTGTTACTTCCAGATTTGACTATGTCAACGTTCTCTTGGCCAGCATCTCATTCTGCACAAACGTGGCCTTATTTTAAACATTTTTTTCTTCATTCACTAGGGTATGGCCATCAACGTCAAGGCCAACATGCGTTGCCCATCCCTAACTGCTCTTCAACTGAATGGCTTGCTCAGCTCGTCAGAAGGCAGTTAAGAGTCAACCACATCAGCTGAGCAATCACAGACCAGTCACTTTAACTTCAATGAACAGGAAATGGTCATTAGGAATAGAAATACGGTCACAAGGATAAATGTGGATTGATTCAGATGAGTCAGTGCGAAATTGTTAAGGAAAACTTGTACCTAACTAACGTGGAGCTTTTTTTGAAACGACAAGACGTAGTTGCTGAGGGCAAGGCTGTTGGTGCGATGTAGATGCCTTTCCAAAATGCCAAATCAGTGCCACAGGTTTGTGAGGAAAATTATAGGTCATGGAAGAAAAAGGAAAGTCGCAACACAAATACAAAATAGGCCTCGGGTGGAAGCAGAGTAATGGTTCATGGATATTTTCTGTGCTGGAACTTCCTGGGATGAGTATTGGGGCCATTGCTTTGCTGAAATACATAAATGGTTTAGATATAGGTGTGCAGGAGACAATTCTAAAATGTGCTCAGGATACAAAACTTGGCAGAATTATAAACGGTGACAAGGACAGCATAGAGCTTCAAGAGGAGTTAACATATTGATGAAATTAGTGGATGGGTTGCAGATGAAGCTCAATGAGGACACGTGAAGTAATGCATTTTGGTACAAGGAACCAGGGCAGGCATAATTAAAAGAGAACTATTCTGAATGAAGAGACACCCAATATATATGCAAGTCATGAAAGGTGACAGGACAGGTAGAAAGAGCTGTTACTGAAGTTTACAGTAAACTAGGTTTCACAAATACGGGAATAAAGTACTACACCATAAGGTGGTTCTGCTCAACTTACATAAAAATTGATAAAACATAGGTAGAGTATTTTGTACAGTGTTGGATGCCAGACTACAAAGAGGATGTGATTGCATTGGTGAGCATGCAGCAAGTTTTATATGCACGATTCCAGAGACTCTCGAGATAGGAGGGAATTTGGGACTGTTTTCCTTTCAGAGGTGGAAGGGATTTGATGCAAGTTTTCCAAATTATGAGGGGTCTGCACGGCGGGAAAAATCATTCCCATTTGCAAACAGACTTAGAACCAAAAGGCACAGTTTTAGTGTTTTGTAAATGCAAGGCAAGAAAGAAATATTTTCATATAGGAAGTACAATAGAATGCACTGCCTAGAAGTGTGGATTAGGCAGGTTCAACTGAGACATTCAAACCACGTTTAGTAATTATTTAAACAGAAAAAAAAATGTGTACATTTCTGAGCAAAAGGTAGGAAATTGGCAGTAAGTCAAGATGCTCAGGGCCAACACAGACACAATGAGTGGAATGGCTTCCTTATGCACCATTACAATTCTACAGTTCAGTGGCTCTGGAGTCAAACATAAACCAGATTGAGTATGGATGTTACATTTCTTTCTAGAGGGAAAACCAATGAATTTTTTGACAATTTTATGCTCACCACTACTGAGAACAACCTCACATTCCAGATTTATTAATTGAAATTAAATTCAACCAGCTGTCATGATGGGGTTTGAACTTGTGTCTCCACAGCATTAACCTGGTCCTCCAGATTACTAATCTAGTGATATCATCTGCTCATACATCAACTTACATCAAGTTCCATTTTTACATCATTCTTGTACTTACTGCCCTTCGTAGGCATTGGGTGCACAAATGTTTTGCTTTTAAAGCCTGCATCCTCATATTCAAATTACTCCATTGCCTCACCCTTTCCCCATCTCTGATATATATTATTACATTATATTCCCTACAGTGTGGAAACAGACCCTTCAGCCCAACAAGTCCACACCGATGCTCCGAAGAGTAACCCACCCAGACCCATTTCCCTCTGACTAATGCACCTAACACTATGGGCAATTTAGCATGAACAATTCACCTGACCTGCACATCTTTGTGACTGTGGGAGGAAACCAGAGCACCTGGAGGAAACCCACACAGACACAGGGAGAATGCCATCTAGCCAGATAACTGCTGTGGAGAACTGAGTTCTTGTAATTCTGGTCTTGGTCATTTCTATTGCCTTTATTTCATTAATGCATCCAAACTATTAAAACCTAAACCCTATAATTCCAAAAATCTTTCTTAAATCCATCCCACTCTCATCTTTCTTTGAAAAATGTCCTTAAAATCAACGCAGTCAAGCAAGATTGAAGCCTTCACAGACACTTATTCTTGAACCTTAGTTTAGCCTCAGTCTTTTGCGAGGACTCCTGTCAAATTGGTATCAAAACATTAGACAGAAGCTTGGAAAAGAGAAGGAGAAAGCCATTAGGACACTTGACAAAGGCGAAAGTGAGGACTGCAGATGCTGGAGATCACAGTCAAGATTAGAGTGGCGCTGAAAAACCACAACAGGTCAGGCAGCATCCGAGGAGTAGGAAAATAGACGTTTCGGGCAAAGGCCCTTCATCAGGAATGAGGCAGGGAGCTTCCAAGGTGGAGAGAGAAATGGGAGGGGTGTGGGTCTAGGGAGAAGGTAGGTAAGAGTAAGCAGATGTGGCTTTGTAGCGAGTCCATTGTTCACTATGATCATGGTTGATCTTTCAACTCACTAACCGATTTACATTCCCTTAGATACCATGAGCCATCAGAACTCTAGCTCCTTCTTGAAAACATTCAATGCTTTGGCATCAATCACAGAATCACCACACACTGGATGAGTACATTTCTCCACTTATACCTAAAAGGTCTACAACATAGCCTTATACTGTGGCCTCTGGGTGTGGACTCCTTGGTCATCGGGAACATCCCGCATTTTCTTTGTTGAGTCCTGTCATTGTTAGATTCCCTCCATAGCCAAAACATCTTTCTTCAGATAAGGAGGCCAAAACTGTACGCAGTGCTCTGGACCAATAGAAGTTATGGCCATTTATAGAAGGATGCAGATGAAAGTAGGAGGCTGAAAACACAGCAAGCCAATTTCGATTTTTTAAACTTGGTGGGAATTGCGATTAGGTAGAGTTTCATGCCAGCAGAGGTTTTAGTTTCACTGTTTCACAGCCTGCTTTCTCTTAAGATAGAGAGTGAAAGTGAGAATAACAAAGCAGAATCTGATTTTAATCACATGACTAATTTCATCAGGTGGGAGAGAAGGGTGAGAAAAGCCAATCAGCATTGCTTCAGGGTTTCTCCAATCAGAAATCATGCATAGAGACAGGAAACCTTTTAAAACAGGGAGATATCCCATCAACAGGAAGCAGATGTCCAAATGAGGAACAGACAAAGATACAAACACTTCACTTGCCGACATCAAACACACTATTCCAAACAACGGAGTAAACCAATCTTCACAAACTAGTAAGCATGGTTGGTATTTACATCAAGGAAACTAACAAATTTAAACTTCATCAAAAGCACAATCTGCTTTTCATACAAGTGAAGGCAACTAAATTCTATCACACAGATGTTATTGCATGTTGACACAGAATAACTCTGCAAAATTCACAAACTCCACTCAATGTGGGAGGGGAAAGCTAGGTTATGATTCTCATACATGCTTAAAATCCAAGTTCAGTGCATTTGACAAAGTGGGTCATTCATTCTCAGTGATCATGGAGAAGAAATCATAAGGAAAGGAAGGTTTCAAAAAAAATAACATAGGGGCTTTTTATGTCATTTCAGATCCAAAAAGGTGTTCCTTTATTTTCTGTTACTATTCCTTATGAGACGCACATGTATAAAATCATCAGTATACTTCAAAATAGGGTACGTCATCATACACTAATCAACAATCTTTTGTAGGAGGACAAAAAAAAGCACAGTGACGATAGACAACTGAGGAAATCCAGTGGTCAAGTCATTGACTCAGAGTACATGGGAGAAAAGGACACCTGCTTTTGATCATGAAGGAACTTTCTGACAGAAAAATAACTTCAATTTTTATGCACTTTTTTTGGTTATTAATTTGTTTGTTGGGAAACTAAAAGATCTAATGCTCACAAAGTTTCCAAACATTAACAAATTATGTTTCACAATAATAAGACCTACTGTACAAACAGGACCAGCCAGGTCTCCTTCATAGACTAAGAACTGAAAGAACTATGGATCTTGTAAATCAGAAACAAAAACAGAAGTTACTGAAAAAGCTCAGCAGGTCTGGCAGTATCTGTGCAGAGAGATCAGAGTTAATGTTTCAGGTCCAGTGACCCTCCCTCAGACCTGTTGAGCTTTTCCAGCAACTTCTGTTTTTGCTCCTCAATAAACTGCTCTGGCCCATAACACTAATTCTAGGTTGTTTCTCCAAAGTATTTCCAGAGAAGCCAATGACAAAAAGTTTAAGGTTAGACAAAGAAACTATTTGGCAACACAAACAGGAAAAATGTTATTAAGTAATACCCAATGCAATGTCCATATTGTTCCCAACCTGGAAGTTGAACATACTGACCTCATTATTTAACTCCCTTTATGAATGTTGAATCTGTTTGTTACTTTTCAATTCCCCTTCAACAGCATTTACAGAGTTCTGAAAACATCAACCAAAATGTAATTTCCTCCTTACAATTCTTGGGGATGAACAGAAACATCCTTTTTGGCCTGGGTGCACTGATACTTGGCAATGTCAGAATGTTACAATACAGGAGGCTATTCCACTCATAATAATGCTTATGATGGCTGTTTGAAATAGCTATTCAATTGCGTTCCATTCTTTCCCAAAGTTCTATAAATTCTATCCCAAGTGTTCATTCAATTTCCTTTGCGAACTTTTGTATCCACCACACTTTCAGACACAACTTAATCACAATCTCTCCAACTTACTGCCAAGTTTCTTAAAAACTTGCTACATATGGTTGCCAATTCTCTTGCTAGAAGTTTCTCCTACTTAATACTTAATTCCCACAATTCTGAATGTCTGTATTAAATATCCCCTCAAATTTCTCCACTTTAGGAATATCATCTAGTTTTTACATAGCACCTTGTTTACTAAACCGTGTGATGGAATATGCTTCACAGAAGCTTACAAAAGTTTTTAAAAGACTAGATCTCATTTCTCCCTCCTGCATACACAAACATTTTAGTCAAAAGGCACTGGAGGTGATCCCTTTGAGTAAAAACACATTACCATTTTGTTAGCAGCAACCCACTCAATGCATTTATCCCAAGCTCACTGATAAGTCAGTAGTAAGATCAGTTTGATTTCAGTTAATTCAACTTTAATAAGCATAGAAGTGGCTTTTTGAATATCATAGGCCAAGCATACAAACAAAACCTCCAGACAACCAAAAGCGCAGACAAAAATAAGCAAGTAATTTTCTTTACCAACAGAGTACTGAAAGAAACTGGAGAAATTAACCATCAGTGACACACTCCTGAAGGCAAATTAGAAAAAGTCTGCAACAGGGAAGACATCTTATAATTTGAACAGGATTCATCCACACCACGCACTGCAGTAGGCGTTTAGGACTCATGTGGTCTACATTAGAAGCTTCCCACATCTCCACGATAGAACATAGATTAACTAAAGGCCAATCAATCCCTTTGGGCAATCAGATATGTAAGCCATGTGCATACATTCACACTGCCTAAAGATGATGGGCAATTAATTTTAAACTGCAGAAGCTCAACACACCAAAGGATTTCACAATACTGCCCCTGCCGCCACCACCTCCTTCCCACCCCCCAAGTTACTCCTTCAGAAATCGTCAGAAAAGTTGCTCAAACCGTTCTTTTCGTCTTATGTTTTAAAAGAAAGAAAGCTTCCTTCTTGAAATTTTACATTACAACCTCTCCCTCAGCAAGTAAAATGTTTTGAATCATTATTGCAAGAAAAGTTCCATAAAACACACTAAGCACACAACAACAATCTATATGCTTGCGGAAATGAACAATCATTCAGAATATCCATGATTAAAGAAATTTTAATCTCTCCAATCATAATGAAGTCACAATGATCAAATCTTCAAAAACTTCACAATTTGTTATATTATATTTTATTTTATTTAAGTCATTCACAGATGTGAATTTTACAGCTTTTATTGCCATTCCTAATCACCCTTCAAGTGGCATACCAGCTTCCTGAACTGTAATAGATCAAGAAGCTGAAGTTCGAAGGGTGAGGTCCAGGATTTTTAGCCCAGGATGAAGCAGTGTCAATGTAGTTTCAAGTTAGGATATTAAATGATCTAGAACAGGGTTGGAAATAATAGAATTGTTGTCCTGTCTTTCTAGACATCCCTAGATGGTTTTCAAGAAGCTTTAGTGTGTTGCTGCAGTAATTATTGTAAATGGAACACACTGAGCTCAATGTCTGTCAGCGTTGAACGAAGTCAGCTGCAGTATCAAATAAAGGATTACTTTGCTCTGGAAGCTAAAAGTTTGGGTGTTGATCGAGCCCTACTGATCCACACTTGTGCAAAGTATTCAACCAAATATCTGAAGTTGTGAACTCTGCAGTACATAATTCACCTCCTGGTTCTGCAAAATCTGTCTACCATCTACAGAACACAAATCACGAGTGTGATGGAATATGCCACTTGCCAGACTGAATAAGGCTCCAACACCATCCAGAATGAAACAGACTGCTCAAATGGCAATTCATCCACCACCTTCAACATGCACTCCTTCAAGCACCATGGCACGGTGGCATTAGGGTAAATCATCCACAAGATATGCTACAGCAATTCAGCATGGCTCCTTCAAAAGCACTTTCCAAACCAGTGACCTTTACCAACTCTAGAAACAAATGCAGCAGTTGTATGGGAGTGCCATTACCTCCAAGTTATTTTCCTAACCATGTGCCATTCTGATTTGGAACTAATCTGCCTGCAGTGTTTACAAGAATCCGCTTTCTTTATTTTGGGGGGGAGGGGGGGCCTATAAAATGAAAAGGAAAGGAAAGTTGAGTGCTATAATTAAAATATCAGAATAGCTTTGCAAATTAAAAATGAAATGCTGCATGTTGCTCAGCTGCTCAACACCATTTGGCTTTTTGAGGGCAGTGAGAGGGAGAGATCAAAACTGAGCATAACCCAAAACTCAGTAAACTAAATTCTATCTGACAACAGCCCTCTAATTAGTTGAGCAAGACAGAGTTGAAATGTAACAGGAGCATGAAAAGAAACTTCCTGAGAATGCAAACAGAAGGTATTCATCTCTCCCTCTCCACGTGCAGAAAAAGACAGAAAAACCAAGGAAGCATAAATTAAGTCTAAAACAAAAAAAAGGTCCAAGTCCACCTGATCAATCTTCAAATCAAAGAAGTAGCAACATCCTACAGAAAAGTGTGTCATCCTTTCAAAAATTAAAAGGTTAGTGAGAAAAAACAACTTTCCATTCTATGGTCTACTTCCAACCTCCCAAATTTTGTTTACACTACCCATAATCTTTTTTCCGAACAGAAGAACTAGGAGCAGGAATAGACAATTCAGCCCCTTGAGCCTGCTCGAAAATTCAATATGATTGTGGCTGATTTCACCTTGGTCTCAACTACATTTCCCTGCCCAATCTCTTGAATAACCTTACAACCCATTAATTATTAGAAATCCATGTATCTCCTCCTCAAATTAACTCCGGCATCCACCAGTAAATTTCGAAGATTCACAACCCATTGAGAGAAATCATTTCTCTTCATTTGTGTTTTAAAACTACTACTCCTTATTCTAAGACCACGATCTCTAATTCTAGATCACCCCACAAGAGGGAACATCCTTTCTATGCATCATTTGTCAATTCCATTTAGCATTTTATATACCTCAATTAAAACTCTGCATTCTTCAAAACTCTAGGATATTTTATAAACCATTTGTTTTGTATTAATCATGATTGAACATGTGCATATTTGAAGTTGAGAAGTTGCATTTCTCCAGAGTAGCAGTCATAGAATCCCTACAGTGTGGAAGAGGCCATTCGGCCCATTGAACCCACACTGCTCTTCCAAAGACCATCCCAGGTAGACCCCTCCCCCCACCCTATCCCCTTAACCCTGCATTTCCAATCACTAAACCACCGAGCCTGCAACCTCTGGACACTATGGGCAATTGGTCATTTTGATGGTCTCATTGGAATTTTATACATTGATACATTTTGTGACAGCTTCTGAATTAGTGGGGCACAATCATCAGCACACTCTTCCCAGTTAGGTTGTGGCAGCGTCACTGACTCAAAATCCTGAAACTCCTTAACAACAATTCGGGCAGAGAGACACCAAATGGACTGAAGTGGTTCTCAAGGTCAATTAGGGATGAACAACAAATGCTGTCTCTGTCACAATGTCACCTTTGCGTGGGATGTGCAATCTGGTCTTTTGCTGTATGGAAGCTGCAAAGGCTTTAAGGTGTCAGGAATGCACCACCCAAACAATATCTGGCCTCTGATTAGATTCTGTACCCAAAATAGTTGAGTGGCTGGGTGACAGGGACACCCAGTCCTGGTTTTTGTTTTTAAATTCTCATAAATACAGTCAACACTGGCTAGGCCAGCATTTATTGCCTCTCCCTAATTGCGCTCAAGGTGGTAATGGTGAGCTACCCTCTTTCACTACAGCAATCCTTGGTGTGTAGGTACACTATAGTACTTTTGGGAATGGAATTCAAACTCAGTGAAGGAGCAACAAATAGTTAAAAGTCAGGGTACTGTGTGGTTTGGAGGTAATTTCTTGTGGTGGTACTTTCATGCATCTGCTGCCCTTGCTCTTCAAATAGGTAGAGGGCGCAGATTTCAAAGATGCCGACAAAGTCACCTTGCTGAGTTGCTGCTGCAGAACAAAGGAGCAGGAGTAAGCATGTTTCACTATTCAGTTAAGTTCACAGATGATCTAGTGATGGTCTCAGCTACACTTTGCGTCTACCACACCCTGCCCAAAAAATGTGAACCTTTGATTCTGCATGAATCTATCAATACATCTACAAACTCAGGCAGTGATAACTGAATCCCATAACAGAATTTTAAAAACTTTTAAGTACTTGAGGACTAAGACTAGACGCAATTCTTTTTCCTTTTTTAAATAAATACTTGTTGAAACTATAAAATATAGTTTCTTACTCTATTCCTCTATTATTTAAAGATTTTCCTTGATGTTACTTACAATCTGTTGAAACTGCTGATCAACCACTAATCTTTGCAGAATTGCAGTGCTGCTTTCAAGTTGATACTATCCTTAACTCCTTTACTTAACTCCTTAACTCCACAAATGGTGCATCTGTTTCAAGGAACCTGGTTTTCGCACTGTGACATTAAACACATTCTTAAAAAGCTTGCAACAGCAATCTACTGTCCTGAATTTTCCAAATTCACTCTGCCTTTGTGCAATTATATTTCCCTTCTCCACTGAAATTTAACCAGAAACGTAGGATCACTGTCACATAGAAATCCCTTGACTAGGAGGTCACCAATCTATCTCACTGCTCACTGTGCAAAGTAACCTGCTCTCAGGTTGGCTCTAGACAATACCGCTTGAAGAAATTGTTCCTGATATACTGGATTGAATCATTGCCTAGGCTGTTGATCTAGTGCCCAATCCACATACAATTATAAGTTATTTTATGATTATTGAAGTAGCTAACTTGCAAGCCCCATCCTTTTCTTTTCTGTACACTCTAGCTTACTGAAGGTAATATATTTTTATTGAACCAAGATGAAGAATGAGAACATGATACTGTTTGGACATTTTAGATGGTGAATTCTGGGAGTTTTGTTCAAGAGTAATTACTAAAATCAGAAGACTAATGTGAGCTATTAGCCAATTTCAGGCAAGTCAAGTAACTTCGTAAAGCAGGCAAGCAAAGCTTTAAAGAAAAGTACCACTGATTGAGCTGGTCGGATCCTAAAGGACAAACTGGTAGATTGGATCAAAGCAGCTAGTGAGGGAATCACGATGATGGAAAAACACACTTGACCTCATCCTTACTAATCTGCCGGTCGCAGATGCATCTGTCCCTGCATCTGCCAAAGTGACGACCACACACTCCCTACGGAGATGAAGTCCTGCCTTCACATTGAGAATAACCTCAATTGTGTTGTATGGTGTTATCACCTTGCTAAATGGGACAGATTTCAAACAGATCTAGCATCTCAAGACTGGGCATCCATGAGGTACAATGAGCATCAACAGTAGCAGGATTGTACTCCAGCATACTCTGCAACCTCATGGCCCAGTATAACGACCACTCAACCATTACCATCAAACCAGGGGATCAACGCTGGTTATATGCAAAGTGCAAGAGGGCATACCAGGAAATGCACCGAGCATACCTGAAAATGAGGTGTCAACCTGGTGAAGCTACCAACCTGGAATACTTTTGTGCCAAATGGCAAGAGCAGGAAGTGAAAGACAGGGCTAAATGATCCCATAAAAAACAGATTAGATTTAAGCAGTCCTGCCACATCCAGTCGTGAATGGTGGTGGACAATCAAACAAACAACACACTGGAGGAGGCGGCTGCACAAATACCCCCAATGGTGGAAGAGCCCAGCACATTAGTGCAACAACAAAGGCTGAAACATTTGCAGCAATCTTTGGCCAAAACTGCCGAGTGGATAATCCATCTCAGCCTCCTCAGTGGTCATCAGCATTACAGATACCAGTCTTCAACCAATTTGTTTCACTCCAAGTGAAATCAAAAAACAGTTGGAGACACTGGTTATTGCAAAGGCAATGGATCCTAACATTCCAGGAATAGTACTCCAGAACTTGGCTCTCCCCTCGCCAAACTGTTCCAGTACACACTGGAATCTATTCAACAATGTGGAAAATTGCACAGCTATGTCCTGTATATAAAAAAACAGGACAAATCCATCAGTCTATTCTCGAACATCAGTCAAGAGATGGAAGATTCCATCATCAGTTCTATCAAGCAGGCAAAAGTGAGGACTGCAGATGCTGGAAACCAGAGTTTAGATCAGAGTGGTGCTGGAAAAGCACAGCAGGTCAGGCAGCATCCGAGCAGCAGGAAAATCGACGTTTCGGGCAAAAGCCCTTCATCAGGAATGAGGAACCGATCCTTCCAGTTAATGTGCTAAAGTACTGTAGTGCACCTACACTCCAAAGATTGCTGTAGTGAAAGAGGGCAGCTCACCATTACCACCTTGAGCGCAATTAGGGAGAGGCAATAAATGCTGGCCTAGCAAGTGTTGACTGTATCATATGAGAATTTAAAAACAAAAACCAGGACTGGGTGTCCCTGTCACCCAACAGCACACAAAGGTGAACAAAGCAGTCTTTTAAAAAGGAAAATATTCCCAAGTATGTTGACACTTCTCTTGCAGCATTTTGTTTTCTTTAGCTTGGGGATATTTACAGGATAGAAAACATAGTTTCCTTACCACTGACATAAGGCCCATCGACATGTAATCTCCCAGAATATCTCCGCTGCCCTTCCTTTAAACAAAGGAACAAATCGGGCTATTCTCCAATTCTCCAGGATCTCTTCTATGACTAAGGAGGATACAAAGATTGCAGAGAAAGCCCGCGCAATTTCTTCTCCTGTCCCCCTAGCATAGATCCCATCAGGTCCTGAGGACTTGTCAACCTTAATTCTTTTTAAAACATCCAGCACCACCACCTCTTTTATATTGGCATGCCCTGGAATATCAACATACTACTCTCGAGACTCACCATCTACCATGTCTTTCTCCTTTCGGAATCCCAACACAAAGTATTTGTTAAGGACCTCACCTACTTCCTCCAGCTCCACACAAATTCCCACCTTTGAGTTGCGTGGATCTACCCTTTCCCTAGCTACCCCCTTGTGTATAATATAATGCCTTGGGCTTTTCCTCAATCCTGTTTGCAAAAGACATTTCATGGTCTCTTTTAGTCCTCCTAATTCCTTGTTTAAGTTTTTTCCTGTTATTGTTATATTCTTTGAGGGTTTTTGTCTGTTTTCAGTTTCCTAGACCTTACATATGCCTCCTTTCTCATTTTGACTAAGCTCTCAATTTCCCTTGTACTCCAAGGTTCGAATTTAATGGTTTGATTTGTTTACAGGCTCTCATACTCAAACTCCACTTTGCTGGCAAGAAATTAAACTGCAGATACTCGAAGTAAAAATCACTACAACATTGATTAACATAATATTTGCTGTATCACTCTTGGCTGGATTTTAATACAATTCAATATATGAGATAGGAAGTGGCTTGGCCAATTTAAGTTTTTCAGTTGCTGGGTGAAATGCACCTGTGTAAAACTAGAGAACAAGTCCATAACGTGTAAAGAACGAGAACAATTTTCAGCCTTCATAAGAAATAGGAGCACAAGTAGGCCATTCGGCCCCTTGAGCTATGTCATGGTTGATCAGACTGTGATTTTGAATTAACTTTGCTGCCTACCCTCCTTAACATTCATCACTCTGGAGACTAGACTCAGTCTTGAACATGTTCATTGAGCCTGCCTCCACTGATGTCCGGGGACAAGAATGACAGCCCCCTTCGATGATGGTGCTTCCATTAATTAACTGTTAAATTCAGTTATGCGCACAGTTTAACAAGTGAAAGCAGTGTGGGTTTAAGGTACTCACTGTGCCTGGTAAAGGAAGAGGTCAATGATATTGTCTCTGCCTTTAGGGTGATTGAAGAATACAAACAGAGACCAGTGGATTAACCATGTCCTCTGCTGAAGGGATTGGAGTGGTGAACTGACGGACTAAGAAAAAAAAGAAACAAACTTTTAATCTGCAGGGTAAAATTTACTGCAAAGCTCCATGTGCACTAAACATATAGAATATACAAAGCATAGTGATGAATTCTTCTGAAATTTGACAAAGGATCACTTTACTTCAGGTTAACCAAATTGAATGGTTGAGCAAAAGAGTGCAATGTATTCAAAAGGAGCCTACATTGTTATCAATGGTTTCCTTGAGTCGTGTTAGGTCCTCCATAGCAGCTTCCCAGTTCTGCATCAGAATTTCTGATGCTAGCTTGCCCCAGAGTGAACTCAGGGCATTCCGGTCTGTCGAAGGAACCTGTTGAAACAGAAAGAAAATATATTAAATTTATTAAGCTCAATCCACTGAACTTGTTGCCTTACCAGAACTAGTGAGGTGTTTCAAACAGTCGCTGATATACAGAAACTACCTGTAGCGAGCACTGGAAAAAGCCCAAATGGCTTGGTTTAATAATGTAGCATTATGGCTTGGGAGTTACAAGTTAATTCTGGTCAATCAGTTAAAAATCAATCAAATATGAACCAGCCTGCTGGAATTAATTCTGCATCCTCAGATTGCAAACTGCACATGACAGCCTTGGAGTGCAGGTTCATAGCTCCTTGAAAGTGGAGTCACAGGTAGATAGGATAGTGAAGAAAAAATTTGGTATGCTTGCCTTAATTGGTCAGTGCACAGGGTATAGAAGTTGAGAGGTCATGTTGCAGTCATGTTAAGCCACTGTGTGCAATTCTGGTCTCCCCTCTATAGGAAGGATGTTGTGAAACTTGAAAGGGTTCAGACAAGATTTACATAGATGTTGCCAGGATTGGAGGATTTGAGGTACAGGGAGAGGATGCGTAGGCTGGGGCTGTTTTCCCTGGAGTATTGGAGGCTGAGGGGTGTGAGGTTCATAAAATCATGATGGGCATGGTTAGGTTAAACAGAAAAGGTCTTTTCCGTGGGGTGGGGGAGTCTAGAAATAGAGGGCATAGGTTTAGAGTGAGAGGAGAAAACTTTATAAGGGATCTAAGGGGCAATATTTTCATGCAGAAGGTGGTGCATGTACGGACTAAGCTGCCAGAGGAAGTGGTGGAGGCTGGTACAGTTAAAACATTTAAAAGGCACCTTGATGGGTATATTAATACGAAGGGTTCAGAGGGATATAGGCCAAGTGCTGACAAATGGAACTAGACTAGTTTAGGATATCTGGATGGCATTGAGGAGTTGGACTGAAAGATCTGTTTCCATGCTAAATGACTATGACAGGACAGTTATTTATTGGTTTAAAAAAACAAACTTCTACAAGAATCTTATTAAACTTTTGCTCATTAATGGTTGCAGCCTTCTAACGAAGCACTGTTTCTATGGAATTTGCTTCTAACAAATTGAAACCTTGCATGTGTATCTGTTCCTTAAATATTTGTTCCCTAAATACCTGACATTGCCCGTTCTCTGTAAATAAGTAACTGACTACTTCAGCACAGTGTGAAATGGAGCAAACGCTACACATGTGCATGTCTGTGTAACATACAAAATTAAAAAAAAAGGGAACTTGCAAAGTAAAAAGAGTGGTTGCTCACTTCCAGCCAAACACTGGTGCATTTATCTTTCTGGTATTTAGGCATCAAGGCAGAACTGGTAAATACTGCTTTGTACTGTAAAGATTGTTTTTATTGTTTGCATTTGAAGCAAAGTGTGTGAGGGGATTCTGTAGTCAGAGGTACAGACAGACGTTTCTGTGGCCAGCAGAAAAAAAGCAGAATGGTGTGTTGTTTCCCTGGAGCCAGGATCAAGGATGTCTCACAGAGGGTGCAGAATGTTCTCACGGGGGAGAGGGGCCAGCAGGAGGTCATTGTCCATACTGGAACCAACGACATTGGAAGGGAAAAGGTTGAGACCCTGAAGGGAGATTACAGTTAGACAGAAATTTAAAAAGGAGGTCCTCAAGGGTAGTAATATCTGGATTACTCCCAGTGCTACGAGCTATGAGGGCAGGAATAGGAGGATAGAGCAGATGAATGCATGACTGAGGAGCTGGTGTATGGGAGAAGGATTCACATTTTTGAATCATTGGAATTTCTTTTGGGGTAGAAGTGACCTGTACAAGGACGGATTGCATCTAAATTGGAAGGGGACTAATATACTGGCAGGGAAATTTGCTATAACTGCTTGGGAGGATTTAAACTAGTAAGGTGGCAGGGTGGGACCAAGGGAGATAGTGAGGAAAAAGATCGATCTGAAATGGGTATAGCTGAGAACAGAAGTGAGTCAAACAAACAGTCAGGACAGGCAGGGACAAGGTAGACTAATAAATTGAACTACATCTATTTCAATGCAAGGGGCCTAACAGGGAAGGCAAATTAACTCAGGGCATGGTTTGGAACATGGGACTGGGATATCATAGCAATTATGGAAACATGGCTCAGGGATGGGCAGGACTGGCAGCTTAATGTTCCAGGAAACAAATGCTACAGGAAGGAAAGAAAGGGAGGCAAGAGAGGAGGGGGAGTGACATTTTTGATAAGGGATAGCATTACAGCTGAGCTGAGGGAGGATATTCCTGGAAACACACCCAGGGAAGTTATTTGGGTGGAACTGAGAAATAAGAAAGGGATGATCACCTTATTGGGATTGTATTATAGACCCCCCCCAATAGTCAGAGGGAAATTGAGAAACAAACTTGTAAGGAGATCTCAGCTATCTGTAAGAATAATAGGGTAGTTATGGTAGGGGATTTTAACTTTACAAACATCGACTGGGACTGCCATAGTGTCAAAGGTTTAGATGGAGAGGAATTTGTTAAGTGTGTACAAGACAATTTTCTGATTCAGTATGTGGATGTACCTACTAGAGAAGGTGCAAAACTTGACCTACTCTTGGGAAATAAGTCAGGGCAGGTGACTGAGGTGTCAGTGGGGGAGCATTTTGGGGCCAGCAACCATGATTCTATTTGTTTTAAAATAGTGATGGAAAAGGATAGACCAGATCTAAAAGTTGAAGTTCTAAATTGAATAAAGGCCAATTTTGACGGTATTAGGCAAGAACTTTCGAAAGTTGATTGGGGGCAGATGTTCGCAGATAAAGGGATGGCTGGAAAATGGGAACCTTCAGAAATGAGATAACGAGAATCCAGAGAAAGTATATTCCTGTCAGGGTGAAAGGAAAGGCTGGTAGGTATACGGAATGCTGGATGACTAAAGAAATTGAGGGTTTGGTGAAGAAAAAGGAGGAAGCATATGTAAGGTTATAGACAGGATAGATCGAGTGAATTCTTCAAAGAGTATAAACGAAGTAGGAGTATACTTAAGAGGGAAATCAGGAGGGCAAAACGGGGACATGAGATAGCTTTGGCAAATAGAATTAAGGAGAATCCAAAGGGTTTTTACAAACATATTAAGGACAACAGGGTAACTAGGGAGAGAATAGGGCCCCTCAAAGATCAGCAAGGTGGCCTTTGTGTGGAGCCACAGAAAATGGGGGAGATACTAAATGAATATTTTGCATCAGGAGTTACTGTGGAAAAGGATATGGAAGATATAGACTGTAGGGAATTAGGTGGTGACATCTTGCAAAATGTCCAGATTACAGAGGAGGAAGTGCTGCATGTCTTGAAATGGTTAAAGATGGATAAATCCCCAGGACCTGATCAGGTGTACTCGAGAACTCTGTGGGAAGCCAGAGAAGTGATTGCTGGGCCTCTTGCTGAGATATTTGTATCATCGATAGTCACAGGTGAGGTGCCGGAAGACTGGAGGTTGGCAAACGTGGTGCTACTGTTTAAGAAGGGCGGTAAAGACAAGCTAGGGAACTATAGACCGGTGAGCCGAATCTCGGTGTTGGGCAAGTTGTTGGAGGGAATCCTGAGGGACAGGAGGTACATGTATTTGGAAAGGCAAGGACTGATTCGGGATAGTCAACATGGCTTTGTGCATGGGAAATCATATCTCAAACTTGATTGAGTTTTTTTGAAGAAGTAACAAAGAAGATTGATGAGGGCAGAGCAGTGGATGTGATCTATATGGACTTCAGTAAGGCGTTTGTTAAGGTTCCCCATGGGAGACTGATTAGCAAGGTTAGATCTCATGGAATACAGGGAGAACTAGCCACTTGGATACAGAATTGGCTCAAAGGTAGAAGACAGAGGGTGGTGGTGGAGGGTTGTTTTTCAGACTGGAGGGCTGTGACCAGTGGAGTGCCACAAGGATCGGTGCTGGGTCCTCTACTTTGTTATTTACATAAATGATTTGGATGCGAGCATAAGAGATACAGTTAGTAAGTTTGAAGATGACACCAAAATTGGAGGTGTCGTGGACAACGAAGAGGGTTACCTCAGATTACAACAGGATCTGGACCAGATGGGCCAATGGGCTGAGAAGTGGCAGATGGAGTTTAATTCAGATAAATGCGAGGTGCTGCATTTTGGGAAAGCAAATCTTAGCAGGACTTATACACTTAATGGTAAGGTCCTAGGGAGTGTTGCTGAACAAAGAGACCTTGGAGTGCAGGTTCATAGCTCCTTGAAAGTGGAGTTGCAGGTAGATAGGATAGTGAAGAAGGCGTTTGGTATGCTTTCCTTTATTGGTCAGAGTATTGAGTTGGGAGGTCATGTTGTGGCTGTACAGGACATTGGTTAGGCCACTGTTGGAATATTGTGTGCAATTCTAGTCTCCTTCCTATCGGAAAGATGTTGTGAAACTTGAAAGGGTTCAGAAAAGATTTACAAGGATATTGCCAGGGTGGGAGAAGTTGAGCTATGGGGAGAGGCTGAACAGGCTGGGGCTGTTTTCCCTGGAGCGTCGGAGGCTGAGGGGTGACCTTATAGAGGTTTACAAAATTATGAGGAGCTTGGATAGGATAAATAGGCAAAAGAGTCCAGAACTAGAGGGCATAGGTTTAGGGTGATAGGGGAAAGATATAACAGAGACCTAAGGGGCAACTTTTTCATGCAGAGGGTGGTACGTGTATGGAATGAGCTGCCAGAGGAAGTGGTGGAGGCTGGTACAATTGCAACATTTAAGAGGCATTTGGATGGGTATATGAATAGGAAGGGTTTGGAGGGATATGGGCCGGGTGCTGGCAGGTGGGACTAGATTGGGTTGGGATATCCGGTCGGCATGGACGGGTTGGACCAAAGGGTCTGTTTCCATGCTGTACATGTCTATGACTCTAATTATCTACAAGTAGATTGCTTCCCACTTCATAACTTTAAACACAAGTAGATGGAGGTCAAACAATTCTATTACAACAGAATTGATGCATAGCTGATTTTCAGTGGCTATGTGCAAACATGTTTCAAAGATCACAGCTTGCAGTATTTTCTTAGCCACTGGAGTGTGTTGGGTCTAGATTTGTGGACAGTGTGAAAACAGGAAGACTTTGGATCGTTTGGACAATTTCTGGATTAAACAGTTTTTTCACTAAGGGAAAAGGGAAATCATGAGATTTCAAATCCACTGTTTACCGAGGCCGAGATGCACCTGATGATTACAAGTAGTCAAATGGCTTTAGGAACAGCTAATCAAAGCTTTTAAGGAGATAAGGGATGGGGTTTATTACATTTAAATAGTGGTCAACCTGGCTTTGGAAGAGACTATGGGCATTAGTGCTGATGGTTGCCCAACAGTTCCTTCTACTCTTGGTTTTAGTTTCAAAATCGTATGGACGAAGGAAGAAAGCCTCCAAAGTCTGCAACAAAGCTGCAAGCTTCTCTCTCCCTCTCCTGGTGGAAGTATTCCAGAACCTCAAACTTTACACATCTCAGTATTTTGACCATGTTTTAAACTTTGAGAAAGCGAACAGTGTTACAACGCAGAGGTCGAACCCCTCTGTTAATTAAAACCAAACACCCAGAAAAGCTCTCCTTCCAATCTGATAAAATGTGAATGAGTGATAGACAACTCCTAATTTCCACCATTTAAAGAAAAATAACAATTTATTTTCCTAACTCTAATAGTGAACATGAAACAAAACATTATTCACAAATCCAAGCCCCCTTTCCTTCAGTACTTACTATTTGACCCCAACTATGAAAATGCTGCTCCAATGTCATCATTATTAAACATTACATTAACTTAGTCTCAAGACCGCATAGTCTTGTCGGCATTCTTCAACCTTCCAGCTGATGATCTCCCTGGGTAGTCTTCCTTCTTTTTACTGCAAGTATGTTTTCCATGAAAAGGTACTTTTGATAGACAGTGTTCTCTAATTTCTTTAAGAGCAAGATGCTCGATGGGCAGTTAGCTCTCCGGCAGTTCCTTGGCTGATTGATGGCAGTTGTTCTCTCGGACCAATTTTTAAAATGCCCGTGTGTTTTTATAACCCCAACATCATATCATCTCATTGCTGTCAAAACAAGAAATTCAAACTCGATTGGGGTTCAGTTCCCTGGGCATGCTTTAAACTAATTGGTTAAATTTGAATTGCTGTTAAAACAGCAACCAAAACTCAGGTATCCATTTAACAGCCATTTGCTACACGTATCTATTTTGGAACAGCTCATTCTCCCAGCCTTTCCATTCAGGCAGCTGAGCCTGCACTTGAAGTTTACTTCAAATTCAGAAAACACTTTCTATTTTAAAGTGAACGCATATGCTTTCAACTTCATCACAACTGCAAACACTAAGGACTTAGAATCAGCTTGGTTACCATCCAAATCGATGTGTGTATGGAAGATCTTCCACAGTTCTGCGGCTGTCAACCATTCAGTTCCAACAATAGGAAATCCAATGGCCTGAGAATCTGTCAAAATCTCTCCTTTGCTTTTCATAATATTGGCTGATGAGTGTGGTTTCTTTTGGCCTTTCTAAACTATCATTTCTGCAGAGTCAGGATGTTTCTCACGATGTGCTAACATGTTTGCCTTGTGATTAGAAGGGGCAAAGAGTGTGGTGCCAGTCAGGCAGCATTCAAGGAGCAGGAAAGTGGATGTTTCAAACATAAGGTCTTCTTCAGAGAGGGGAGAAATGTGATAGAAAGATGAAGATGGGGGTGAAGGTGATAGGAGAAAGTGAGGTCTGCAGATGCTGGAGATCAGAGTCAAGAATGTGATGCTGGAAAAGCACAGCAGGTCAGGCAGCATCTGAGGAGGAGAATCGACGTTTTGGGCCAGAGCTCTTCATCAAGAACGAGTGAAGGTGATAGGTCCACTCCGACAGGTGGGAAGGAACATGGGACAGATAGGAGAGTTCAAGAGGGCGGTGCCGAGTTGGAAGGTTAGATCTGGGATACGGTGGGGGGGGGGGGGGGGGGGGGGGGGAGGGGAAATGGGAAAACTGGTGAAATCTACATTGATCCCATGTGATTGGAGGGTCCCAAAGTGGAAGGTGAGGCGTTCTTCCCCCAGGCGTCAGGTGGCTAGAGTATGGCAGTGGAGGAGGCCAAGGACTTGAATGTCCTTGGCAGAGTGGGATGGGGGAGTTAAAGTGGTCAGCCACAGGCGGTGGAATTGTTTAGTGTGTGTGCATCCTACAGATGTTCTCTAAAACATTCCGCAAGTTGGCATCCTGTCTCTCCAACATACAGGAGACCATATCGAAAGCAATGGACACTGTAGATGACATGTGTGGAAGTACAGGTAAATCTCTGCTGGATATGGAAGGATCCTTTGGGGCCTTGGACGGAGTTGAGGAGGCAGGTGTGGGCACAGGTTTCGCACTCCTTTTGGAGGTAGTGAAAAGATGCTGGAGAGTGGGTTGTTGGGGGGTGTGGACCTAACAAGGGAGTCGCAGAGGGAATGGTTTCTCGGGAACGCAGATAGGGGTGGGGAGGGAAATACATCCTTGGTGGTGGGGTCTATTTGTAGTTGGTGGAAATTGCAGAGGATGATGTGACGTGTCCGGAGGTTGGTGGGGTGCAAGGTGAAGACTAGGGGTCTGTCCTTGTTGTAATTGGAGGGGTGGGCTGCAAGGGCAGAGGTACGGGAAGTGGAGGAGTTGCACTAGAGGGCATCGTCAACCATATGAGAGGGGAAATTGTGGTATTCAAAGGAGGTGGGCCTCTGGGATATTCTGTGATTGAACTGGTCCTCCTGGGTGCAGATGCAGTGGAGGTGAAGGAGTTGGGAATAACAGATAGTGTTTTTACAGGAGGCAGAGTGGGAGTTGTCGTCCAGATAGCTGTGGAGTTGGGAGTAAGTGGGTTTGAAGTAGATATCCGTGTTGAGTTGGTTGCCGGAAATGGAGATTGAGGGGTCCAGGAACAGAAGGGAGGTGTCAGAGATGGTCCAGGTGAACTGAGGTTGGAGTGGAAGGTGTTCATAATGCACCTCCTTGGGGGAGCACAAGATGGCACCAATACAATCATCGATGTAGCAGAGAAAAGGTGGAGAATGGTGCCAGTGTAGCTGCAGAAGATGGACTGTTCCACATATCCTATGAAGAGGCAATCACAGCTGGGGCCCATGCGGGTACCCATGGCTACCCCTTTGGTAGGAAGGAAGTTGGAGGATTCGAAGGAGAAACTGCTGAGGGTGTGGACCAGTTCAACCAATCGAATGATCGTGTCAGTGGGAAGGTACTGGTTGGGTTGGCGGGACAGCAAGGAACAGAGGGCTTGGAGACCTTCGTCATGGCGGACGGATGTGTACAGGGACTGTATGTCCATGTGAAGATGAGGCATTGGGGGCCTATGAAAGAAAAGTCATGGAGGAGGAAGAGGGTGTGGGTGGTGTCATAAACGTATATGTGAAGATTCTGGACCAAAGCAGACTGAACGATGTCAAGGTATGCAGACATAAACCGGTGGGGCTGGAACAGGTTGAAAACAGGGGAAGTTGGGTTTGTGAATTTTGGGTAGGAGGTAGAACCCGGCAGTGTGGGGTTCCTGGAGGCTTTTGGTGGATCTCCTGAGGTGATGAGGTCGTGGATGGTCTGGGAGATGATGGTTTGATGATGGAAGGGGAGGTCGTGTTTGCGGGGGCAGTAGAAGGAGTTGTCTGCAAGTTGGTGCTTGGGTTCAATGGTGTAGAGGTCGGTGCGCCAAATTACCACTGCACCCTTCGTGCCTGCTGGTTTGATGGTGAGGTTGGGGTTGGAGCGGAGGAAGTGGAGGCCTGCGCATTGTGAGGGTGAGAGGTTAGAGTGGGTGAGGGGGTTAGACAGGTTAAGGTGGTCAATGTCATGGCAGCAGTTGGAAATGAAGAGATCGAAGGCATGTAACAGACCAGCATGGAGTATCCAGGTGAATGAAGCGTGTTGGAGGTGGGAGAAGGGATCTGCAGAGGGTGGGTGGGAGTCCTGATGGAAAAAGTAAGCACGGAGGTGGAGGTGGCAGAAGAAAAGTTCAATGTCGCAATGTGTGTTGAATTCATTGATCCAGGAGCCTAAAGGGATGAAGGTGAAACCTTTACTGAAGATTGATTGTTCATCCTTAGTGAGGGGGAGGTCTGGGGGATGGTAAAAACATTGCACAGCTGGGAGCTAGGACCTGGAGTGGGGTAGAGTTGGGAGTGGGGGCAGATTAAAAAGGGGATATGGTTCCAACTCTAGATTATAATTTAGATGCCAACTTTTTTGGCCACAATTTTAAAACTCGGCAAAGATAAACTCTTGGCTACTTTGGAAATTGAATCAAAAGTTATACTAATGGTGCAACTTCTGGAGTAGTGGGGCTTGATTACCAGTATTTTCCTCATGTCCCAGTCACAACAAAAACAACAGACTCTCAAACCTGATCAACATCAATAAATTCACAAATAAGAGTAATAGAAGATGATATTTATGGTTTCACCCTTTTCTGATATGGTCTCAACAAAGTTGTTTACATTGTGGAATGTAGATGTTATTCCTTCTCCTAAATTTACTTAACCCACAAAATGGAGATTAAGTCATAATTTGATGCAGAAATTCAAGTTAGAAATCAATTTCCAATGCCTCAGAAATAGAGTTCAAGCTTCAGTTTTCAACTTATTACATTATAAAAATCTGGTCCATTTCCAGCATTGTATTACATCACAGAGGCATTAGCTTCACCCCACCAGAAGCACTGTAAGGTCTCATGTGTCCTATCAGGTGTCATGGCTTTACTGCATTTACTATTTATGCTGACTATACTACTGTAGTTGAAAGTTATTACAGATTATATGAAGAACTTTGCTTTGCCAATGCAGAATCACATTGTGATTTCTTGCAATGGAAAGACACCAGCTGACTGCTCAACAGATCAGTAAACAAGACCCTCTCCTGACCGATGCTTCCCACCAGCTGGCACCTCTCCACCACCCTCCTCTCCCCTCTGTACCTGCTGCTTTAACCAGCTCACCCACCCCTTGTTGCCACTGCTCTCATCAGCTCACTCTCCCACCACCAGCTCTATCCCCCCAGCACCCGCTGCCCTCACACAGTCCCCCACCAGCTCCCCCCCCAGTGCTCTTGCCAGCTCTCCTCCCCAACTCCCACAGCCTTCACCAGTTCCCCCCTCCCCCTGCAGCTCTCACTAACTTTCTCCTGCCTCCAACACCCACTGCTCTCACCTGCTCCCCTCCTCCGTACCCGCTGTTCTCACCAACTCCCCCCCCCCCCCACCCCAGAACCCGCAGCTCTCACCAGCTTGCACCCCCTCCCCCTCAAAGACATCTGGTGCTCTCATCAGCTCCCCCGCCTCTTCCCACCCACTGTTCTCATCAACTCCCTAGTCCATGCACGCGGTGCTCTCATCAGCTCCACTCTCCACACCCGCTGCTCATCAGCTGTCCAGGATCCCCCACCTTGCACATACCAATTGCTCATCAGCTCCCCCACACTCAACTATCCAAGATCATATCTGACTAAGTTATTCGAGTTTTTCCTAAAAGTCTCAACCAGAGTGGATACAGGGGAACTAACAGAAATGTATTTGGATTTCCACAAGGTCAGTGTCAGAGACATGCACAGCATGAAAACAGGCCCTTCTTTCCTTCTTGTCCATGCTGACCAGATGTCCTAAATTCATCTAATCCCATTTGCCAGCATTTGGCCCATATCTCTCTAAACCCTTCCTATTCATATATCCATCGAGATGCCTTGAAAACGTTGTTATTGTACCAGCCTCCACTATCTCCTCTGGCAGCTCACTGAATATACACACCACCCTCTGTATCAAAACATTGCCCCTTAAGTCCCTGTGAAATCTTACCCCTCTCACCTTAAACCTACGCCTTCCAGCTTTGGATTGCCCTACCCTGAGGAAATGACCTTGGCTAGTCATCATATCCAGGCTCCTCAGAACTTTATAAACCTCTAAGGTCCCCTCCCAGCCTCTGATACTCGCAGGTAAATAAGCTTAGCCAGTTCAGACTATGCCTATGGCTCAAATTATTTATACATACCACAAACAGCAAGAGCCCTAGCACTTGTGAAACCTCCATGAACCTCAGTGTGGAACCTCCATGGACACAGGCTTCCAGTCATAAAAATATCCCTCAGCCATCGCCCACTGCCTCCTGGCATTTAGCCAAGTGACCACATTTCCTTGGATCCCATGGGCTCTTGCCTTCGCTATTAGTCTCTCCTATCACGTTATCACAAGTCTTGAAGTCAAAGCAGGCGATGTCAAATGTATTGTCCTCACTTCTTGAAGAATTCAACTTAGTTGGTCAGACATGACCACCCCTTGCCAAAATCCTGTTGACTGCTATTCATGAATCTCTGCCTCTTCAAGTGCAGATTAATTCATAACAACATCATAACTTGGGGCAGAAGGAAGCAATTCAGCTCCTCGAGGCTGCTCTGCCATTCAGTACAAACATGGCTGATCTCATCTGGTCTCAACTCCACTTCCCTGCCCACTCTCCATAATTGTTCAACCCATAACTAATTAAAATCTGCCTATCAATTGCTTAAATTTACTCAATGTCCTATCATCCACCCTACTCCAGGGTACTGAATTCCACAGATTCACTGTCTTTGACAGGAATAATTTCACCTGATCTCGGTTTTAAATCTGCTTCAATTTCCTCTATGGCTGCTTAGTGAATCCATGTTGGATGTCAACCATTAGGATTATGACGGACGTTCACAAGGAAAATGCTGAGAGGATGTTCCCTCTCACTGGAAAGCCTAGGACCAGGGCCTTGTGTCGGACTAATGGGGTGCCAACTGAAGAGTGAGATGAGAAGGAATTTCTTCTCAGGAGGTGGAATGCCTTTGGAACACATTGCCACAGAGAGCTGTGGGGGCAGAGTCCTTTTGGTAAACTTAAGGCTGAGATAAATAGATTCTTGACTAGTAGGGGAATCAAGACTTTATAGGGAAAAGCAGGAAAATGGACATACGGAATGCAACATCAGCGATGACCCTATCAAATGGCAAAACAGCCTTATGGTCTTTCAAGCATTGCACGAGTCCGAGGCTACATCACCAACAGAATCTTTCTGCTCCCTCTCATTAACTGGAAAATTTGCAGAAGACTTGCATTTTTAGAATTTCTCTTGTACTCTGAGGACAAGGAAGTATCTTCGAGAAGTAATCATGAGAAACGTAGCAAATCTGCACACAGCAGGACCCTCCAATATGCAAAATAATAATGAACAGATCACATTTCTTGGTGATATTGATTGAGTTGTACCAATTATTCAGGGCACCAAAGTAATCTCCCCAGCTTTTCTTCAATTAAATCCCCAAGGAGCCTTTAATTACACCGGAGAGCTAACAATTCTTGCTTTACTATTTCACCTGAAATGCAGCAGTTCAGACAATGCAGAATTCCCTCAGTCCTGCACTAGAATGTCAGGCCTAATTTGTGTTCAAAACCTGAAGTAGGACATGAACCCATACCTTCTCACTCAGATCTGAGAATGCAAATGAACCTTGACTAAAAACAACACTAGAACTTTTTTTTAAATTGACTATTCCACCTTCATTTCGACATCAACTATCACAGTCCTCCAGGCGTTCCCAGAGGATTGTTGTCTATTTTATAGAAAGGACGTGGTTGCACTGGAGAGGGTACAGGGAAGATTAACGAGATGTTGTCTGGCTGGGGAGTTCAAGTTGGGAAGAGTGTTTGGATACGAGCTGGAAATGTGTTGCTGGAAAAGCGCAGGTCAGGCAGCATCCAGGGAACAGGAGAATCGACGTTTCGGGCATAAGCCCTTCTTCAGGAATGAGGAAAGTTTGTCCAGCAGGCTAAGATAAAAGGTAGGGAGGAGGGACTTGGGGGAGGGGCGTCGGAAATGTGATAGGTGGAAAGAGGTCAAGGTGAGGGTGATAGGTCAGACTGGGGTGGGGGCGGAGAGGTCGGGAAGAAGATTGCAGGTTAGGAAGGCGGTGCTGAATTTGATGGATCTGACTGAGATAGGGTGGGGGGAGGGGAAATGAGGAAACTGGTGAAATCCGAGTTCATCCCTTGTGGTTGGAGCGTTCCTAGCCGGAAGATGAGGCGCTCTTCCTCCAACCGTCGTTTTGTTGTGGTCTGACGATGGAGGAGTCCAAAGACCTGTATATCCTTGGTGGAGTGGGAGGGGGAATTGAAATGTTGAGCCACAGGGTGGTTGGGTTGGTTGGTCCGGGTGTCCCAGAGGTGTTCTCTGAAACGCTCCGCAAGTAGCCGGCCTGTCTCCCCAATATAGAGGAGGCCACATCGGGTGCAGAGGATGCAATAGATGATGTGTGGAGGTGCAGGTGAATCTGTGGCGGATATGGAAGTTTCCTTTGGGGCCTTGGAGGGAGGTGAGGGGGGAGGTGTGGGCGCAAGTCTTGCACCTCCTGCGGTTGCAGGGGAAGGTGCCGGGAGTGGAGGTTGGGTTGATGGGGGGTGTGGATCTGACGAGGGAGTCACGGAGGGAGTGGTCTTTACGGAATGCTGATAGGGGAGGGGAGGGAAATATATCCTTGGTGGTGGGGTCCGTTTGGAGGTGGCGGAAATGACGGCGGATGATGCGCTGTACATGGAGATTGGTGGGGTGGTAGGTGAGGACCAGTGGGGTTCTGTCCTGGTGGCAGTTGGAGGGGCGGGGTTCATGGGCGGAGGAGCGGAAAGTGGAAGAGGTGCGGTGGAGGGCATCGTCGACCACGTCGGGGGGGGAAATTGCGGTCCTTGAAGAAGGAGGCCATCTGGGTTGTGCGTTTTTGGAACTGGTCCTCCTGGGAGCAGATGCGGCGGAGTCGAAGGAATTGGGAGAATGGGATGGCGTTTTTACAGGGGGCAGGATGGGAGGAGGTGTAGTCCAGGTAGCTGTGGGAGTCGGTCGGTTTGTAGTAGATGTCAGTGTTGATTCTGTCGCCTGAGATAGAAATAGAAAGGTCGAGGAAGGGGAGGGAGGAATCTGAGACTGTCCAGGTGAATTTGAGGTTGGGGTGGAAGGTGTTGGTGAAGTGGATGAACTGTTCAACTTCCTCGTGGGAGCACGAGGCGGCGCCGATACAGTCATCGATGTAGCGGAGGAAAAGGTGGGGTGTGGGGCCAGTGTAGTTGCGGAAGATGGATTGTTCCACATATCCTACGAACAGGCAGGCATAGCTGGGGCCCATGCGGGTTCACATGGCTACTCCTTTCGTTTGGAGGAAGTGGGAGGATTGGAAAGAGAAGTTGTTCAGGGTGAGGACCAGTTCAGTCAGTCGAAGGAGGGTGTCAGTGGAAGGGTACTGGTCGGTACGGCGGGAAAGAAAGAAGCGGAGGGCTTTGAGTCCTTCGTGATGGGGGATGGAGGTCTACAGGGACTGGATGTCCATGGTGAAAATAAAGCGTTGGGGACCGGGGAAGCGAAAATCATGGAGCAGGTGGAGGGCATGGGTGGTGTCCCGAACGTAGGTGGGGAGTTCTTGGACTAAGGGGGACAGGACGGTGTCAAGGTATGCAGAGATGAGTTCGGTGGGGCAGGAGCAGGCAGAGACAATGGGTCGGCCGGGGCAGTCAGGTTTGTGGATTTTGGGCAGAAGGTAGAAGCGGGAGGTGCGGGGTTGTGGGACTATGAGGTTGGAGGCGGTGGATGGGAGATCCCCCGAGGTGATGAGGTTATGGACGGTCTGGGAGATGATGGTTTGGTGGTGGGGGGTGGGGTCATGGTCAAGGGGGCAGTAGGAGGAGGTATCTGCGAGCTGGCATTTGGCTTCAGCGGTGTAGAGGTCGGTGCGCCAAACTACTACCGCGCCTCCCTTGTCTGCTGGTTTGATAGTTTGGATAAACTGGGAACAGGAGAAATGGAGGGGGATCATAATGGAGATATGTAAAATTTTAAAAGAGGCACAAATAGGATATTCAACAAGGACCACTTCCCCTTGGTGGAGGGATCAATGATGGGAGCAATTAGATTTAAGCTGAAAGCCAGGCAGTTTAGAAGGGTTTGAGGAAATATGTTTTCACCCTTTGGTGGGAATCTAAAACTTACTACCTTTAAGGGTGGTAAAGGCAGAACTCCTCATTAAATTTAAGAATTATTTAGATATGCACTTGTAACGTGAAAACATACAAGGCTATGGGGCAAGTGTTATAAAACAGGATTAGAATAGTTAAGTGCTTGCTTTTGACTACTGCAGACTCAGAGGGTTGGAGGGTCTTTTTATTGTGCTGTAGACCTCTCCGATTATGAACAATTAACCTCACTTGGTCACTCATGACTACATACAAAATGGCCAGTCCCCTAGTTGGTTCAACAATTAATGTTCTTGACTAGCCAATGGCAAAGATAAACTAGTAGCATTAAAATCAACTTGAAATTTTTCAGACAAATTCCTCAGAAATTAATTTGTTTTGGATGAGATTTCTTTTGCATTCTTCAGAACTGCACAAGTTTTCAAGGTCATGAAAAATGCCTTGTGTGCAGGGTGTAAGGAATTGGAAATGGGCAACCCGAACCATTTCGGCAGCATTACATCAGCTGCTAAACAGTTTCAGGACATTGCCTTGGTAGAGCTTAAGGCCCTTGTTCAGACTTAGGATTAGCAGAATCCTCCAAGAACATATGATCCAATATAAAACTCACCAATAACACAAAAATGCTCAGACTGTGTGGTAAGGCAAAGAAAGAGTTATTAAAGTAAAATAGCCATGAATAAAACCAACATGGAAAAGCATCTTCACATAAAATGGTAAGGATATGGAATTCACAACGACATGGATTATTTGGCAACAGGATAAATGCACTTAGGAGGAAGCTAGATTAAATTGAAGGATATATTCGTCGAATTAAATGAATAATGATTGAAGGGACGTGTGCGCGACAACTGAGTCAATTGATCCAGTAAGTTCTGTTGTGTTTTTCTAATCTGTTACAATTCTGAGTCAATCCCAAGTGTAAATGTTGCTCACTGAATGAACCCTGCTCAGTCTACAAAGATTTTAACCAAATTGTTGCTCCTAAGTCATATCTGCAATTATGTAGAGCAACCACATCATAGCCATGAATATAGTTGTTAAGAAAGAAACAATTTCTGGTAACCATGGAAAATAACCGCAAATTTAATCAGAACATTAAAATTTACCTGCAGGAAATGGTACTCACCAGAACTCTGAAAAAGTAGAGATATTCTGCTGCACCAGAATAATTGCCACATTCATACTGGAATTTAGCATATCGGTATAAGGTGTCCAAATATTCTTGACGAAACTTCAAATAAAAATAGATTAAAAAATAAACAGCATGATAGAAACAAGTTTTCAGAACTGAAAATATTGCGTCTGTTATTTAATAATTCAGGACAAATTATAGTATTTAATTACATGTAAACTGTAATATGGTATGCAGATTTTCAAATATGCCATTTTTCATCAGCTTTCCAAATTAAAGATAGAAAATTGAGTTTTCCAATGCATCAACCCAAGTTCCATTTGACATCAGAACATACCCTAGGTTCACTATTTGCTAAAAAAAACCATTTTAGCAAACAGTCAAGTAGTTTGTCACAATATTGATTGCACCCATTAAAAATGAAGTCTGTCTACACTGTCCAAAACATACTAAACAAAAGAGCAACAGTAGATCATATGTCAAGGCCCCTTCACCAATTAATGATTATGACTGATCTTAGGATTCAATTCAACCTTCCTGCCTGCTTTGATATTCCACAATCCCATGCCCAAGAGTTGAATGAATTCAAAGACGGAGTAGTCACAATCTATTGAGGAACAGAGTTCAATATATTCACAACCATTAGAAGACAGCAATTTTTCAATTCAGTCATATGATTGACCCCTTATTCTAAGACAGTGACATGTTTTAGATCCCCTAAGCAATAGAAATAATCTTTCAGCATCTGCCCCCTCAAGTTGCTTCTTATATATCCCAATGAGCATGCCTATAAATTTCTTTAAACTCCAGACACCATGGACCCAATTTACACAGTCTCTCACAAATGACAATGTTCCTGTTCATTAGGATCAAGTTAGTGAAGCTTTACTGCATTGCCTCCAATTGAAGTATATCCTTTCATAAACGTGGAGACCAAAACTACACAGTACTCCAGACGTGATGTCAATTTAGACAATAGACAATAGGTGCAGGAGTAGGCCATTCAGCCCTTCGAGCCTGCACCGCCATTCAATATAATCATGGCTGATCATTCCTAATCAGTATCCTCTTCCTGCCTTATCTCCATAACCCTTGATTCCACTATCTTTGAGAGCTCTATCCAACTCCTTCTTAAATGAATCCAGAGAGTGGGCCTCCACTGCCCCCTGTGGCAGAGCATTCCACACAGCCACCACTCTCTGGGTGAAGAAGTTTCTCCTGAGCTCTGTCCTAAATGGTCTACCCCGTATTTTTAAGCTGTGTCCTCTGGTTCGGCACTCACCCATCAGTGGAAATATGTTTCCTAATGCCAGAGTGTCCAATCCTTTCATAATCTTATACGTCTCAATCAGATCCCCTCTCAGTCTTCGAAACTCAAGGGTATACAAGCCCAGTCGCTTCAGTCTTTCAGTGTAAGGTAATCCTGCCATTCCAGGAATTGACCTCGTGAACCTACGCTGCACTCCTTCAATAGCCAGAATGTCTTTTCTCAAATTTGGAGACCAGAACTGCACACAGTACTCCAGGTGTGGTCTCACCAGGGCCCTGTACAGCTGCAGAAGGACCTCTTTGCTTCTATACTCAATTCCTCTTGTTATGAAGGCCAGCATGCTGTTAGCCTTCTTCACTACCTGCTGTACCTGCATGCTTGCCTTCATTGACTGGGTGTACAAGAACACCCAGATCTCTCTGTACTGCCCCTTTACATAAATTGATTCCATTGAGGTAGTAGTCTGCCTTCCTGTTCTTGCTACCAAAGTGGATAACCATACATTTATCCACATTAAACTGCATCTGCCCACTCCAACTTGTCCAGGTCACCCTGTAATCTCTTAACATCCTCATCACTTTTCACCCTGCCACCCAGCTTTGTATCATCAGCAAATTTGCTAATGTTATTGCTGATACCATCTTCTATATCATTAACATATATTGTAAAAAGCTGTGGCCCCAGCACGGATCCCTGCGGTACCCCACTGGTCACTGCCTGCTATTCCGAAATTTCAAACTTAACATGGAATTCAGGAGTATTATGATCACTAATTTCCAATTTTTTCATTACAATGCTACAAATTAACCCTAATTCATTACACAATGCTAGGTATAAGATAGCTTCACACCAGTAGGTTTCACAGCATCAACAAGCTGTCAAAAAAAAAAAGCAAACTCAACTTCTTGACCACCCTAGCTAATTTGGTTGTAATCTTCATTTGGGCTATGACAAAATCCTGAATCAATTATCACATTGTTTTTACTTGATATGCAAATAATCGCCTGTTTAATCTTCAGTCAAATGGTATAATTACTGTTGGCGGTGGGGGGGTAAATCTTGCCTCTTATTCCATGCGCTGTTGTTGAGCTCCTTCTACGGTTTGGGTATCATGGTTGCTCAGTGGTTAACACTACTGCCTCACAGCACCAGGGACCCAGGTCCGATTCTGATCTCCAGTGACTGTGCGGAGTTTGCACATTCTCCACATAGATGCATGGGTTTCCTCCGGGTGCTCCGATTTCCTCCACAGTTGAAAGACGTACAGATTAGGTGGACTGGCCATGCTAAATTGTCCCATGGTGCCCAGGGCTGTGCAGGAGAGTTGGGCTAGCTATGGTAAATGTGGGAATATAGGGTAGGAGGTTGGGTCTGAGTGGGATGTTGTTTGGAGGGTCAATGCAGACTCGATGGGCTGAATAGCCGTTTTCAGCACTTTGGGATTCTATGATTCTAGCTTCCACCCATACTGATTTTACATTATGCTGTTCAAAAGTTAGATCCAAGGTCACAAATGTCCTTATGCCATCTTTTACTATCAAGAATACTTATTCTTTGCCTTTCCTGTCTGTCCTTTGGAAATACTACATACCCTCAAATACTTCTTTTCCAATCTTGATTAATCTGTAATCATATCACTGGCATGGCGACTGGCAATTAGATCCAAAGCATTTATTCCTACTTATACTACTAATTCATCTATCTTATTGCAGATAAGATGGGAGAGACAGTGGTAAATTCACAGGACTAGTAATCCATCATCTGAGGCTCATGTTCTGGGTTTATGAATTCAAATCAGACTACAGCAAATGGTAAAAATGGTAAATCTAACCACGTAACTCACAAGTATAGCCCATTTGGCTCACCACCTGTCCTTCGGGAAAGGAAATCTGCCATGCTTAACTGGTCTAGCTTACATGTGATTCCAGACCCACAGCAACGTGGTTGACTCTAAACTGCACTCTGAAATGGCTCCAGCAAGCCACACAGTTGAAGGGAGATTAGGGATGGAAAAGAAATGCTGGTTTCGCCAGTAACGACCATAAATGAGTAAAAATAGATATATCATGCACTCAGATAAAGAAACAAATTGCATTTATATATTTCTATTTCCTGCAATTACCTCAATCACTGATTTGCAATTTTCGTTAAACTAACCATCCCTTCCTGTTCCATTCTGCTTGAATTTACTATTCCAATGCCTCAACCTTTTCCCCGGATTTCAATATCTACCTCAAGCATAAGGGAGAGTATAAATACTTTGATTCACTAGTTATTCACGGATCATTTCACAGAAAATGAATTACAATATTATGCTGCATTCATTATTAAATATTCACAAAAATCAACAAATGCACACTTACTCCATGCTTATCTGCTAGATAATCAAACAACATGCGTCCGTCCCTGTTTAATGGAGAAAAGTTTTTAAAATTAATAATTTGAAATGCATTGAGCAATAATTCATTTAGCAATTATTAGAATTAAAAGATATTACAGGAATAATCTTCTATGATGTTAAGAGTAACAAAAGGATGTTTTGTTTTAAAAAAGCAATTCATATTTGGAAGCAAGAACAATGCATCAGCCAACAATTTCTGGGACTATTAGCATTCTAATGTCAATTAAACCACTGCAAGTTGAAGAAATCTTAACACTCTTTATTGTGATTGTACATGTACACTCATACAATCACCAGCACCAAGATAGATCAGAGTTTGGTGTCATTTCAAATTAGCCCAAATCAACATTTAAATGTTCACAAAGCATACCTAACAGTCTATTTTGTTGAACTTTTGGTTGGCTTTTTATTAAAATTCCACCAATTCTGCAAAAACAACTGAATGTGCAGTGTGATCAGAGTGTGAAAGCTTGTCGAGTGCAGGTGACAGGCTCCTAAATACACTGAGGTGCACTTTCAAATGAACCTTTTTAAATCTGCGATGAAACCTGATGCAGGAGCATAAGTTACTTGATAAGCACGATATACTTGCAATCTGTCGTTTTTTTCAAAAAATGGAACCATTTTTGCATGTCAAATTTGTTATAAAGATGTAAAAGATTAGTTGTGTCGTGATGGTAAAGCACCCAGGGAAAATCTTGGACTTGTGCAATTTCTTTTAATCGTACTTGGCAAAGTCGACTCAAGGTGTTCAAACGGTTTGAAGAATTTGATACAAACTGGTTCAAAAAGGAAGGAGACAGAGGATGGTGGTCAGGGATTGCTTTTCAGACTAGAGATCTGTGACCAGTGGTGTGACATAAGGATTGGTGCTGGGTCCACTGCTTTTCGTCATTTATATAAGTGATTTGGATGTGAACATAAGAGATATACTTAGTAAGTTTGCAGAAGACTCCAAAATTGGTAGTTTAATGGAAGCCAAGAAGGTGACCTCTGAGCACATTGAGTCTTTGATCAGTTGAGCCAAGGAGTAGCAGATGGAGTTTCATTTAAATAAATGTGAGATATTGCATTTTGGCAAGGTCCTGGTGAGTGTTGCTTAACAAAGAGAGCTTTGAGTGCAAGTTCATGGTTCTTTGAAAGTCGAGTTGCAAGTAGTTCAGATAGTGAAGGTGGCATTTGGTATGTTTGCCTTTATTGGTCAGTGCATTGAGTATGGGAGTTGGGAGTCATGTTGCGGCTGTACAGGACATTGGTCAGGCCACTTTTTAGAATGCTGCATTCAGTTCTGGTCTCCCTGTATAGGAAGGATGTTGTGAAACTTGAAAGGGTTCAGAAAAGATTTAAAAGGACTTTGCCAGGGTTGGAGGGTTTGAGCTTTAATGAGAAAATGATTAGGCTGTTGCTACTTTCCCAGATGCATCAGAGACTGAGGGGTGACTTAATAAGAGATTTATAGAATCATCAGAGGCATAGATAGAATGAATAGCCAAGGTCTTTTAAGTATAATCAAGAGCATAGATTTAGGTTGAGAGGAGATAGGTTTAGATTGTGAAGGGAAAGATTTAAAAAAGGGACTTCAGGGGCAACTTTTTTTTATGCAGAGGGTGGTGTGCGTATGCAATAAGCTGCCAGAGGAAATTGTTGCGACTGATACAATTGCAACATTTAAAAGGCATCTGGATGGATATATGAATAGGAAGGGTTTGGAGGGATTTGGGCCATGCACTGGCAAATGATTTGGGATACTTGGTCAGCATGGACAGGTTCGACCAAAAGGTCTGTTTCCATGCAGTACAGGCCTCTGACTCGGTCTCTAATTATGGAAACCTCTTCAGAATATCTTTATTCAGATTGTTTTCTTCATCACGTTTATACACACTACAAAATTACTCAACTCTTAATATTGGGACATTGGAATAGCTTATTTTGACAGGAATTAGCCTTACACAGAAAAGTGATAGTCCTTGATGGGTTGTATCATTTCAAGATGATTTTTCTCAAATATTATCCTTGTTATTTATCACATTTTTAAAAATCCCTTTACCCTGCACTGCAAACATTTGTTCCACCTTTGACCATCTCTGTGCAAGATCATCCAAATGCATATCCATCTCTCTCCTCAATTATTTTTGAATTTACTTTGACCCAACCAATTTCCACCAATGCAGGAGAGAATACATAATCATCAGCATATATAATCGCTGACAACATTCACCACTGAGGCAGGAAGTAGTTTGGTCAACTGAAACAAGAAAATAGCTGCCATGGTTGAGAGCAGTGTTCAATTTGGCAACCTTCTTATTGAATTCATGGAATGCACAGACCTCGTGTAGTATCATTTACAATCAACCGCAAACTTTACAACAGTTATACTTATACTGTGGTTTTATCTAGAGTCTGAAAGGTCAGTAGCTTATCCAATTTACAGGTACAGAAATATTTTACTCAGATGTACAGCACGGAAACAGACCCTTCGGACCAACTCATCCATGCCGACCAGATAGCTCAAACTAAACGAGTCCTACTTGCCAGCACTTGGCCCATATCCCTCCAAACCGTTCTTATTCATATACCCATTCAGATGCCTTTTAAATGTTGCAATTGTACCTGCCTCCACCACTTCCTCTGGCAGCTCATTCCATACACACACCACCTTCTGCGTGAAAAAGGTGCCCCTTAGGTCTCTTTTATATCTTTCCTCTCTCACCTTAAATCTATGCGCTCTAATTCTGGACTCCACACTCCAGGGAAAAGACCTAGTCTATTTATCCTATCCATGCCCCTCATGATTTTATAAACCTCTATAAGGTCACTCCTCAGCCTTCGAAGCTCCAGGGAAAACAGCCCAACCTATTCAGCGTCTCCCTATAGCTCAAATCCTCCAACCCTAGCAACATCCATGTAAACCTTTTCTGAACCCTTTCAAGTTTCACAACATCCTTCCAATAGGAAGGAGACCAGAATCGCATGCAATATTCCTACAGTGGCCTAACCAATGTCCTGTGCAACTGCAACATGACCACCCAACTCCTGTACTCAATACTCTGACCAATAAAGGGATTTATACCAAATGCCTTCTTCACTATCCTATCTGCCTGCAACTCTACATTCAAGGAGCTATGAACCTGCACTCCAAGGTCTCTTTGCTCAGCAACACTCCCTAGGACCTTACCATTAAGTGTATAAGTCCTGCTAAGATGTGCTTTCCAAAAATGCAGTACGTCACATTTATCCGAATTAAAGTCCATCTGCCAATCCTCAGCCCAGTGGCCCATCTGATCAAGATCCCATTGTATTCTGAGGTAACTTTCTTCACTGTCCACTACATTTCCAATTTTGGTGTCATCTGCAAGCTTACCAACTATACCTCCTATGTTTATATCCAAATCATTTATATTCTCTTAGTATACTTGCATTGCAGGAGCGGGATCATACAGCAGCCATGGTAAATCTCCCCTCAAAATTTGCTTACAAAGACAATTTCTGTACAATCAGAGCAGCACTCATTCAAAGCACCAGCGAGAAATACAAGTCTATACAGGGTTTCACGTGCAGTCAGAATAGGAAACGGCCAGTCCACGGAGCATCAAAACCTATATTTTGATAACTTTTTTTTTAAAACTCTAACATTTTAGCTTTAAATAAAAATCATTTTACCATTCATGGGATGTGGGTGTCACTAGCAAAGCTGGTATTTACTGATCACGTCAAACTCCTCTTGAACAAGTGGTGGTGAGCAACCTTCTCGAACTACTTCAGTCCAGATGGGAGAACTGATCAGTTTGCATTCAGTCAACAATTCACTTCTGACCTTACTATAGATGGAAGGTCTTTGATGAAGCATGTCAAAACGGTTTCACATTAGTCTCCAAAGACCACAACCATCTTCTTGTGATTCAGACTGCAGTTAATGGGAGTATTTTCCCACACAATATGTAACGACTTATTTTTAAAATTATTTTTGGATGCTGCTGTTGTTTTGATTTTGAAGACAACAGCGAATGTTTGGTTTGAGATTAAGCTAAAATTTTAATAAGTGTCTTATTGGAACAGCACGTTATAGAGTTGGAGGGAGATAGTATGCAGTCAAGAGAAAAGGGGGCTTAGAGTTGTGAATAGTTGTTGTTTCATGTTCATTTTTAGAGTTAAAAAATAAATTGATGTTATTTTCTTTAAACAATGGAATCTAGGAGTTCTTTGTTACTCATATTTCAACAGATTAGGTGAGCTTTTCGGGGTGTTTGGTTTAATCAATAGAGGGGGTTCATCTCCATGTCGTAACAATAATTAAACATAAATAGGGCTTATTGCAACTTTAGCCATCTTGTCCAAATACAGATTTGGTCAAAGACTTATATTTATTTAAAATTCAAATCCACATCTAAGATTGACTCAATTACATTTCAATTCAAAATATTTAACCAGGGTCACTTATTCAAAAAAAGGCACATCTTTCTATTAGCTACACAATAGAAAACTACATTTTCTTTAACTCATGTTAAGTGACCAGCAGCTAGGTCACTTTGGAGTAAGTTATAATTTGTATTAATTAGTGTTATATACAGTCAAGCATTGTCAGTGCTATAACTCCAGAACACTATTAAAGTTCAAAGTCAACTTCCTTCAGCCTTGTGGCTCAGCTCCTTAATAAAGCACAATTATACAAGGACTTAACTTCAAACGCCCAAGCAGCTTGGGGCACCTAATTACCATTTAACAACAGTAAGAACAACCGGATGAACACAAGTGTTTGCCATACATAAAATAGCTATCATCATTCTATTATTTGTTTTAAAATTTCTACACTATAAGGAGTTTGGTCCATGTGCATCATAGCGTGTAATTTCTAAATATCTTCTGAACATGAAAAAGGGAAATGAGGACCACCTGTTCAGCATCTGATGATCAGCCCACAAGTGGAAGTTGTTGAAATGCATCTCATCCCATCCTTGCTTACCACATGTTGACTCTTTGCAAATGTGTCTTGTTACAATGAAAAGCAAGGGGAGGAAAAAGGGAAAATAATTTTTTTCCTCTGCATTTGTAAAATGCTTAACTGCTTTTTAGTGAGCTTTACTTTAGATTTGCAACGAATAGTTATTGGTATCAAGCATCCCTACAGAATACAACAGCTAGCTGGGATTTTATGAAGATTGAACAGCGTTGGTATCTTAAAATGCCATCAGGTTCTGCTGTTGAATCTAATCACCTATTTGAAAACTGTACTGCATCACACAAAGCATTTGCCTGTCACTCTGTTCAGTTTCACCTTCACTCCCAGACTCAAACTGTTGCCCTCTGCATTCTATGTTTTGGCACTGGAACACTAGTTCAGTTTCTGTCCTGTACTAGAGAACCAAAAGTTAAAAGGACAATGTGCTGGAAATTACTGAAAAAAATGGAGTATGCAACATTGGTGCACAAAAAGGATACTGCTGATCATTACCAGAGAGGTAATTTACTCTATTATTACACTGTGAACACAGTGCCTCAAGCAATGCACAGGGGTCTGGAGCTGGTAAGCCTTTTGCCAGGAATGCAGAGGCCAGGAGATTACATGTAAACACTACTGTCGACTGATAGGATAGGTGGGAGTTTGAGCCTGTAAGGGTGGGAAGGAAAACGAGTCAACAAGGTAAAGGGGAGGTATTACACAACGGAGATTTAAAAGCAAATGCATAAAAACAGTTCAGGTTAAGTATTAGCACCTGACAATACTGAATTAATAGTCTCTTCACAACAACAAATTCAATAAATCTTGCATCCTAAACACAAATAAAAAGTGGGCCATACCACCAGCACTTCATCTGGAGGCTCACTAACGGTGATGAAACGTCTGAAAACAAGCCTTCCAGCTCAGCAAGCAAACTTCCATCCAAAACCTTGCATCCTTAAGTATAGGCTCTGTCTTTTGAAGAGCATTTCTACACCTCTAATCTTTCTGAAGCAGACATTTATGGAAGTGAATGTGAGCTACAATATTTTCAATATCTAATCTTTTCTGAAACTTCCTAAAGCAAGTCACAAAACTGTCACTGTTAACAGCACTTTACCCTTCAAAGACTTGGCTAAGTAAATCCAGAGCTTTCGGCAGTGGCTTTTAATGAAAGCTGTCGCTAACTCTTTCATGCCTTCAATTTTGTATCCTGTATAGCTCCATGCAGGAAGTACTAAATTCAGATTCAGAACTGAAGACATGAATGGAGAACTGGAAAATGTTAGTTAACAGCTTGTAATGTCAATATTACTCTGCTTTTTGAAGTAATATCTATAATGGGCTAACTGATCGACAAGAGGGCCAATGGTTCATCTGCAATTATATATAAATCTGAAAAATTATTTCAAAACAAATGAAGGGGTCACACCATTATTTATTTTTAAGAATCAGTTGAAAATAAATGCATATTTTTGCATATCATTTATTACATGTTTAAATGAACACTTTAATATATTAGTAGGGTAAGAAGCCTAGAAAAGTGCCAAATCAGGCCACGTGAGGAAGTGGACTATCAGTAGAAATTGAGTAGTGAATCAAAGCTGCAGAATATGCTAAACTCATCGTACCAGTGTCAGACACATTAACCATTCAAAACCAATTTCATCCAACATCAGGAAATAACAATTCTTTAATTTTATTCCAACTATCAAATTAATAACTAAAGCAGATAGTGAGCAATATCAATTTCATTTCTGTAATTTGTCCCTCTTCCTCCCCATTTTAAAATTGAAATAGTTTTTGCCTTGATCTGATGCTGTTCCCAGCACACAGTTCAATTGCCCATAGGCTTCAATTTCAAATGCGAACTACTCAAAGTTTAATCAACCTAATACAATTCTTCTTCAGCATACCAACCAAATACAATATTTTTTTAAAAGATAGTTCAGGCTGGAATTGGCTCAAAAGGGAACACGTTGATAATTTAAATTGAACTAGTACAACTGCCTTAAAACTTATCAAAGACTCTCTCTTCTCAAAATGAACAGAAAACAATACAAGTCCAGTAATAAACTAAACTCAGACAAAACAACATCTATAATGCTCTGAAATAGTTTCCCACTGCTGTGCACTCTGAGGCAGATAGGGCCATTTTTTTCTTTATGATTGCAGAGAATTGGTCAATTTTACCAGCTCAATGCTTCTGGCCAGGCTCAAAGACTTCCATCATACAGAAAACCTGAAGAATACCAATGGGGTGCTTGCCTTCCACATCAGGCAATTAGAGCCCAGTTAATAGTTTTTCTTCTTTCATGTATAAAGTGTTGAGCACCAGCCCCACAGCTAAGAACTCTGAATAATCCATTCACGTAACCATTTCATCACAGTTGTTCATTGGACGTCATCGCTCAATATCCTCATTTCAAAAAATATTTGGTCAGAGACAACGCACAACAGAATGCTGGTGCAAAAACCTAATTACTGGCCTTTGGGACAAGGGTTTGGATTCACTTCAAAGTGACAGTAGGAAAGTTACCGATTGTTAAGATGATCCATAATAAATGAAACAAATCTTCAACCCAGTTTCTCATGTGTTCCCAGGTAAAGAGGCTGTACCAGCTATGAGCAGACAATTCTCATCACTCATTACAAACAATACTGACACTTGGATTGCCAACACATTCAAAGGCACCACTATAATGACCAAATTACAGTGGAAGTTTTAGCATCACTGCACGAACTATTGCTGTCATAAAGCTACTCAAAAGTAAAAATTTTACTTATGTATAAAACCAGAATGATTAAACATTTTAATCATGATTTGGTGATACCAGTGTTGCACTGGAGTGTGCAAAGTTAAAAATAACAAACACCAGTCCAACAGGTTTATTTGGAAGCACTGCTCCTTCATTAGGTGGTTGTGGAATATAAGATCATAAGACATAGAATTTATAGCCAACATTTACAGTGTGATGCAACTGAAATGATACATTGAAAAAAACCTGGATTGTTTGTTAAGTCTCTCATCTTTTAGAATGACCATGTTGGTTTTAGTTCTTTCGTATGTAAATTCCAGAACCTTTTTTAAAGTTACATTCTCAAGTGAAATTTAACAAAAGATGCCATGTCAGCATAGATAATCACTGAAGGTGTGAAGTGCCCTGTGTGAGGGTGTCTGTGCCTCAATCTTCAGACCGATTCTATTTCTAAAAAGGGGATTTATGGAATTGTACATAAATTCATGCAGTTTTTGATCAAAATAAAATGTAATTCTTCAAGTACAAATTCACCCCTCAAACTTATATGTGTATGTGTGCGTGTGCATGAGTGTGACAGTGTAAAGGGGTACAAGTCTGTGAGAGGGTGAGCGTGTGGATGTGTACGTGTGAGCGTGTATGTGGGAGTGTATGAGAGCGCTTGTGTATTTGTGATGGCCTGTGTGTGTGTGTGTGTGTGTGTGTGTGTGGCGTGGCAGTGGGGTCACCTGTAGTATGAACCCAAGGTCTTGGCTGAGGCCATACACATGGATACCGAGCTCGTCTATCAGCCTCAGCTCAGCCACTTCATGTTGTTGCCTGCCCCGAAGTCTGTCTCGGAGGATGGTTACCCAAAGGTTAGAGGTAGAATGTCCCAGACCGCAAAAGTGTGCTCCGACTGGGAGAGAACACTCTTCTGTGTTGATTGTTGTGCAGTGTCCATTCATCCATTGCCGTAGAGTCTGCTCGGTCTCATGAATGTACCATGGACCTTCAGGTGACCACCTTCAAGGAGGACTTTGGAGCCAAGTTTCCTCACGAGCACACAAAACACACACACAAAACAGTCTGAATATTGGGGAACAGGCAGACAGTCTCAAAGGACACCTCACACCTTCAATGCATTATCTGAGCTGACATGGCACCTATTGTTGAAGTTCACTTGGGAATGTAACTACAAGAAAGTTCTGCAATTTACATATGAAAGAACTGAAACCAACATGCACATTCGAAAAGATGAGCGACAAACAATCCAAGTCTTTTTCAATATAATTGGAATTACAAATTACATCACACTGTAAACTTTTGCTATAAATTCTGTGCCTTATGTTTTATACTCCACAACTATTCAAACCATCACGAGCTCCGAAAGCTAGTGCTTCTAACTAAACCTGTCAGACTATAACCTGGTGGTGTGTGATTTTTCATTTTAAACATTTTAAATATTTCAGTTAAAAAGTAACAATTTAACCAGTTTTCTCCAGTCGCTCCTCAGCGCTCCCATTCTAAGAGCATTTTAATTTTATTTTTGGTTTATTAGATGCTTTTAGTTTGAACATCTCTTGCTGAGCTTTCACCTTTTCCTGGCTTCACTGTCCATTTTTAGAGGTCGCAGCAACTTCACAAAACTGCATTAGAACCGTCTTTGAAACATGTTACAGCCAAATAAAATGGTGTGTATAAATATCAAGAAGAATGCATTAAATGCTCAATCTGCGTACTGGAATGAGTCATGCACAGAATAGGCTCTGACAAGATATGGAAAACCTAGAAGATGAGAGGAAGCAATGGGATTCAGGTGACTATCTACACAAATCTCTGATGTAAACTATGCAATTTTTCATGACAGTTGCTGTAAGCTTGGTTTTCTGAAGTTGAGATCACAACCGTTGGATATTTATGTATAAAGTTAATAATAAGCTTGCAAATTAATGTAACTATGGTGATTTTGTTTAAAAAGCAGTTATTTATAAGCTTGGCTGTAAGAGTGGGTGGGTTTCATGGCAATAAGAGATTTGCGTTTGTGACCTACCACGGTAAATGGGGTCCTCAAAGTTTTGTTAAGAGTTCTGGAATCCATTCTTTTAGCTTGAGGGAGACCCCTTTACTGAGAGAGAAACTTTTAATTTCACTTTTAACTTTGAGTAATGTGTTTAAAGAAAAAGGATGGCTCTACCGAAAAGTGCTTCTGATAAGAGAAGGAAGTTATGAGTTAAGTCCTTACAGTGAAGAATTAGTGTTGGCTGCAGAGCAGTCAAAAGCAGGACAGGAGTACTGTAAGGCTCAAGTGTACTATTGCCCCAGGAAGACAATACCACAGTTCCAGTTTAAAAGTTAAAAGCCCCAGAAGACTTCAATCAACTAAGGCGTTAGATACAGGAATACTAATGCGAGCATTATACAAGTGGTGTTTCAACTATTGTACCAATGCTGTTTTGGGTCTATCCAAAAAGCAGTTTTGTTTCTTTTGAACTGATAAAGGAGTGTTTTTCATTAACAGAGTCATGTTTCAAAAACGGGGGTTATATTTACCTTCAGTTCAGAAGGTTGAGGGGTGCTCTAATCAAAGCATTCAAAATGATAAAAGCGATTTATTCATTTAGCAAGAAATAATGTCACTAGTCTAGCATCCAAAACCCCTCACTAATATTCTGGGGACAGAAATTTGAATCTCACAAATGCAGATGATGAAATTTGATTTTAAAAAACTGGAATAAAAAGCTGGCCCAGTGACAACCACTTTGACTGTCATAAAAATTCATCTGTTCTCTAATGTCAATTAGTGAGGGACATTTCCTTGTATATTTTTAGTTTAGTTTAGACTTCAGTGCCACCTCTGAACACCAGCATGTCAACCAAAACAAGTGGAGGTCCCAAGGGCAGTGGGTGATTCCCAATGTATTCCCTGACCTCAGCATCTTCAGAGCAAAAGAAGAACAAGGTCTCACCATATTGAAATTGCTGACCTCACCCTGAAACCTACGAACAACCAGACACATTGGCAGAATTCTACATCAATGGAATTTGAACTGCATTTACTTAAAACAAGGATGAGAGGTATACTTAGGGCACTAGGCCCAGGTAGCACAAAAGTCACCAGTTCAACAAAATCACTGCACAGTACCTAGATTTTAAAAAAAAGTTAAAATCTTTAATTACTTTGCAAATACTCATGATAAGACTCATTTGTCTGTCGCCCCTCATTCGACCTTTAGTTCTAATTGCAATCCCTCACATGGAAGAAACTTGGGGTTGTGCATTGCCCTGTATTTGATGTGGCTTGTCAAATCTATTAATGACACCTTCCCCAGAGTCAGTCCTCCAACTTTGATCTGCAAATATATATCCAAAGCCTCTCATTTGATCTTAAGCTCTACAATCTGTTGGTACCTCACAGACCCAGGACTTCAATGGAATACTTTCTTTAATGTACCAGTAAAAGTACACTTAATATAATTATAATAAATATATAATTCCTTGGACCATTCATCTACATGCTAAAATAATTTAGTAGCAATACTTATACTGTAATTGGAAACGTCAATTAATGTGCAGGGTCAGAACTAAAAAGCAGACACTCAAAACAAAAACTACCAGCATTTGAAATATTCTCCAGATGGAGATTAATAATTTTTTTTTTCTACTAAACAAATTTAAAATGTGAAATATAGAACAGTTCTGCTTTGAGTAACCTGAATCAAACCAACTCCATTCCCCAAATTTGAACAGAGTTAATTATGAAACCTCTACTCCCACTTGCCCTTTAAACAATAAAAAATTCTGGAAGATAATTCATAAAGAACTGTTGCCATTGCAAGTGCACAATTTTGCCATAAGATTTGCAGATTAAGAATTTCAGTATTTGCCATACAATATAGAATGAAACCATCCAGCCTGTGTCTGTCCCAGTGTCTTCAAAGACCGACACAATTAGACGCTCACCTTAGTTCTGTTCCCATAGTCCTGCATTTTTTTCCCTTATATTTAGTTCCCTTTTGGATAGTTTCTTCCATTCCCTTGGGTTGTGCACTTGAGTTTGCAACAACTTGATGTGTTAAAAGGAATGCTCATCTCAACCTCACTGGTTCTTTTACCTATTAATTTAAAGGGTTCTGTACCTACATATCTTTACTGCAAGATTATGCAAGATGAGCAACAAGAGAACTAGTGACACAGCTTCCATTCAGAGTTTTGAAGTGCAATGAAATACGCTTCAGTAGTTGGTGGCACATGTAGGAGCACAAGGTGCAGCTCTGCATTTATGACTAAACAAGGATGGTGAGCTTCAAATCTGCCCTCCCCATTTCTACCTTTGCGTCAACAAGGGAAAACTGCATTAGCCAAGACACTATTGTGTACTTCACAGTTGCTGATGAGCTGGAAAACAGAATTTTACAGTACAGAAGGAAGCCATTCGAACTATCAAATCTGTACAGGTTCCCAAATGAGCTATGAAATGTGTCCCATTCTCCAGATCTCTGTAGCCCCTAAATTTATCACTTCTAAATAGATGTCCAACTCTTCTTTAAAACCTCCTGCAGAACCACCTTCACCACTCTCTTAGGCAACACATGCCAAATCCTAACAGCTCTGAGTAAAGAAATTCGTCCTCATCTCACTCCTAGCTCTCTTACTGACGATCATAAGATTGTGATCCCCAGTTACTGACATACCAATTATTGGAAACAAAGTACAGGATCCTTTCTTCACTGTTAAAATTATTCATAATTATCAACACCTCAATAATGTCACCTCTTAGTCTTCTCTGCTCCGAGAATAACTGAAATTCCTCATTCCTGGTATTATTCTAGTAAACCTCCTTGGCACTCTCTCGAGGGCTTCAACATCCTTCTTTCAATAAAGGTGGCCAGAATGGAACACAATACTCCAAATGTGTTCTGAACAATGATTTGCTGAGGTGTAGCATCACTTGCAGAGTCAAAAAGAAAAGTTGTACAGCATTGAAACAGATCCTTCGGTCCAAACGGTCCTTGCTGACTATAATTCCAAACTAAACTAACCCGACCTGCCCTGCACTTGGCCCATATCCCTTCAAACATTTCTTATTCACGTACTTATCCAGAATGCCTTTTAAACATTTTGACTATACCCACATCCACCATTTCCTCTGGTAGTTGATTCCACACACAAACCACTGCGTAAAAAAACCCTCGTCTTTTTTAAATCCTTCTCGTCTCATCTTAAAAATATGCCCCCTCATCTTGAAATCGCCCACACGAGGGAAAAGATACTTGCAATTCGGCTTATCAATACCCCTCATGATTTTATAAACTTCTATAATGTCACCCCTCAACTTCCCATGCTCCAGTGAAAAACACCCCAACCTATCCACCCTCTCCTTATAACTCCAACCTATTTGGAATTGTCATATTTCTATCAAGTGTACTGTAGAATCAATAAGAGAAAACATTGAAGGTGAAAGATTCCACAACCAAAGTTGCTTTTTGGTATTGTAACGGACAGAAACAATTAGCATGAACAATAATTTGAAACGTTTGATCAAATTCTAGTAACTGTGGTAAGCTGCCAGGAACTGCAAATCATGATAGTCCAGGTCACTGAACACTTACAATAGAATGAACCAAAACAGAAATTGCTGGAGAAACTCAGGAGGTTTGGCAGCATTTGTGGAAAAAAAGAACAGTTAATGTTTTGAGTCCAGTGATCCTTCTTCAGAATGGACATTGGCCTGAACCAGGGAAGGAGACTCTGGTATCTACCAATCAGCGCACATACACACTTGCACTGGCAAAAAAAAAGTTTCCACTGAAAAGAAACTCAAGGAAATCCCTGGCCAATGGCGCCTCAAGTCAAGGGGCTTACAGTGTGACTAGGAACAGCAGAATCTGCAATCAATTAGTGTCCTATAAGCCTCCTTTTAAAAAAAAAGTGTTTCAACGGGCCTGGCCACTTTCAGAGAATCATCCACATAAACCTTGATACACACTGCTTCAGTAATCCCCTCAAAGTTGTACCATGGAATCTGTATTGACTCTCCATGTTGCTTCTTCCAAAATGGATTACCTCATTCTTTCTCCATACTGAGAAATATATCACTGAGCTAGTAGATTAAACATGAAAGAATAAACTTCAGCTCATTAGTTCCAGCAAGGTAGCCCATGTGGTTCACAAATGTCCTTTAGCAGCAGAAATCTGATATGCTTCCTTGGTCTGGCCTACATGTAACTGCAGGCCCATAGCAATGTGGTTGTCTCAAATACCCTCAAAAAACATTCAGCTGTATTTTACTACTAAAAAAGACTGAAGAAAAGGAATGAAACTGGACAGATACCCAACTTCAACGTAGGCACCAGAAAATACAAGAGCAAACACAGCTCTGACCATGTGAGAAATCCTCCTCACTAACTTCTGAGGACTATTGCCAAACGTGGCAGAGCTATCTCACAGGCTGGTTAAGCAACAGCGTGATATAGTCACATGTATGCAATCATACCTTACAGACAATGGCCCAGGCAACAACATCACCACCCCTGGTTATGTCCTGTGACACGAGCAGAGATGGCCACATAATGATATACAGTCAAAGGAGAATTGCCTTGGAGTCCTCAACTTTAAACCTGGACCCCATCCTAGACCCATGTCTAATGTTACCATATCAAACAAAATCTCCTGTTATTACCCCTTCCCCTTGGCTGATGAGTCAGTACTTCGTCGTGGAAATACCATGAGTGCTTCCTCCAATTCATAACAGCACAAAATGTACTTTGGGTAGAGAACTTCAGTGTTCATCATCAAGATTGACTAAGCAGCATCAATGACATGGCTATGAGATTGGATCTACGACAGGTGGTGAAAGAAATAATTAGGAGAAAGTGAGACTGCAGATGCTGGAGACCAGAGTTGAAAAGTATGGTGCTGGAAAAGCACAGCAGACTAGGTAGCATCCGAGGAGCAGGAGAATCGACGTTTTGGGAAGAAGGGCTTATGCCCGAAACATCAATTCTACTGCTCCTCGGATGCTGCCTGGTGAAAGAAATATTAAAAGGAAAAATAAAATCACGAATCTGCATGCCACTAATCCATCTGTCTTTTACAGGATCATTTGGCATGACCACCACACCGTCCTTGTGGAGATCATATCCCATCTTCATATTGTGGATACCCTCCATCGTGCTCCATGGCATCATCACTGTCCTGAATACAAGTGGCTTTGAACCGATCTAGAAACTCAAAACTAGGTACCCAAGTGCTGACTGCCATCCGCAACAGAACTGTAGTCAAACACAAATGGCCTTGCATTTCCCTTACTCTCAATATTACCATTAAACCAAGGGACCAATTTTGGTTCAATGCAGAATGCAGGAGGGTATGCCAGGACCACCAGACACACTTAAAAATCCAGATGGAAATCTGGTGAAGCTACAACACAGGACAGAATAGAAAGGCTTAAACAATTTCCGAACCAACAGATCACATTTAAGCTCTGCAACATCTAATTGTGAACAGAGGAGAATATTTAAGCAGTGGAGGAAGCAGCTTCAAAAGTATCTCCATCCTCAACGATGCAAGAGCCCAGCACACCTGTGCAAAAGATACAGCTGAAACATTTGCAATAATCTTCTACCAGAAGGGCTGATTCGATGATTGATCTGTCTCCTCGAAGGTCTCCAGTATCATAGATGCCCGGCTTCAGCCAATTTGATTCATTCCCCATGATATCAATAAATGGGTAAGAGATAAGCTAAAGTTGTTACAATGTGCAGCAATAGTACTGAAGAGATTGCTCCAGAATTTGCTATATCCCGGGCTGAGCTGTTTAACTACAACATTGGTGTCTACCCAAAAATATGGAAAATTGTCCAATATTTCCTGGACACAAAAAGCTGGACAAATTAATCCAGCCAATTACCACCCCATCAGCCTACTCAATCATTGATAAAGTAATAGAAGGTGTCATCAACAGTGCGAACAAGCAGAACTTGCTTAGCAGTAACCTGCTCATTTATGCTTATCTTGGGGTCCATTAGGATGAACTCAGCTAGAACCTTGCTTCAAACATGATTTAAGAAAAAAAAGTGAGTGAAATTTGAATAGGAGGTGAGAATGACTGCCCTTTAATGTCAAGATCACATGTGACCCAGCGTGGCATCTCCCGAATCAATATAAATAAAGCTTACAGTTTGCATGGATATCAATTTAAATTACCTTCAATCATTAAGTGAAAAACAAATAGAACCTCAAATTCAAAAAATGCTCCAATCCTTACTATTCCTCATTCAAGAACTCCCGGATATTAAGCAAACATTGTTATTCAACTCCAACATGTTATTATTAAAATATATAGATATATTTTGATACAGCAAACTTTATTTTAAATAACATCTTATGAACTAATACTCCAGACAAACCAGCAAAGAATAAATTCCTCCCTTTGGGGCAGCACGGTGGCTCAGTGGTTAGCACTGCAGCCTCACAGCACCAGGGTCCCAGGTTCGATTCCAGCCTCAGATGACTGCCTGTGTAGAGTTTGCACATTCTCCCAGTGTCTGCGTGGGTTTGCTCCGGGTGCTCCGGCTTCCTCCCACAGTCCAAAGATGTGCAGGTCAGGTGAATTGGCCATGCTAAATTGCCCATGGTGTTAGGTGCATTAGTCAGAGGGAAATGGGGCTGGGTGGGTCGGTGTGGACTGATTGGGCCGAAGGGCCTGTTCCCACACTGTAGGTAACCTAATCTAATTTAAATACCACAAGTTTACTGTATTATCATGATCTCCACGATATCAAAGTAGTCAGTTGAGGATGCAAGTGAGAAGGCTCTCTGCCAGTAATTTTTATTTAAGACAAAGTTGCATTATTACTTAAGTGATTTATGCTGCAAATAAAAGTATAACAGTGATGTATGTACTTCCTGCATTACATTTCTATTAACGTGTGTTTTTACACTGATTATGTGGATCTCTTGATCAACTGGAATATTTGATGAACCAGCACACCTCTGGTCCCATAGGTGGTGGTTAATAAAATGTTTGCTGTACATATTGGAACAGAATACAAAAATTCAACCTGTAACAACAATATGAAACTTGGAGGTGCAGTGAACAGTGAGAATAATACAAACTGCCTGCAACAAGACATGACATAGGCTTGCTGAAACTTTATTGCTGGAACAGCACAGCAGGTCAGGCAGCATCTCGGGAACAGAAGATTCGACGTTTCGGGCACATGCCCTTCTTCAGGAATGAGACATAGGCTTACAGAAAGGGGAGACAAATGGCAGATGAAATTTAATACGGTTACGATCCTGTCGTGTTAGCGCGCCACAAACCAGGTCCCAGCTGTTCCAGATGTTGTACGTACTGTCTCCCAATTTACCTGACTTTCAGACCAAGGTTGATTAGAAAACATAGACCAGATTTCTGTACTAAAAAAAATGTTTTACTCTAAGTAACTAGATGATAGCCAAAGTAAACAGATATAAACCAGTGGTACACATCTACTCTACGAAAACACTCATTCTCTTTTAAACGCCCTCTGTACATACAAACAAATGGGAAAAATAAGATTATTGGTAGAAGAAGGAAAAAAAACTGCAAAGTCAGTTCAATGGTCAGCTTCACTTGTAACCAATTCCTTGACTTGTCATAGTCTATATATTGCAGGAGCTCACAACCACCACAAAAAAAGTTCACAACAGATATTGAATTCTTTGCTATGAAATTATACAGCTATCTTGGTGAATCCCTATTTTTAAAAGTAGTTCTTTTTGTTGTAGTCTACATTTTTTTCAAAAGACAGAAATAAAAAGACACTGAAGTGGGATGTGAGATGATACATTTCAGCTGAGGTAAATGGGATCAGCAATATGGACTTAATGCTACAATTCCTAAGTGTTTGCAGAGTTAGAGGGACCTGAGAGTTCACATAAATAGATTTTTAAAGGTGACAGGTCATAGTGAGAAACTAGTTAGCAAAGCAAAAGGATATTTGACTTCATAAACTGAGATAATGGATATGATTGCAAAAACATTATGCTGAACTTTTACAAAGCACTGGTTAGGCCACCACCACAGAACTGCATCCACTTCTGGTCACTGCACTTAAGGAAGGATGTGACGGTCCTTGAGAGGGTGCAGAGGAAATTTACCATGATGATAGATTTTAGTTACCCACTTAGATTGGAGAAGCTTGGGTTGTTTGCCTCTGAGGTAAAGGAGATTGTTCAAAGTTGATATAATTGTGTTCAAATCTATCGAGTTTATATAAAGTTTATGGACATAAATCGGAGGTTCAAGCAAAACATTGACCCCTTGAAATATTACAAAACTAAATACTACAACTGTAAATTGCACCATTCACCCATTTAACTCTAGCAGAGTTTGCCCACCTAAGTCTGCTTCAATGTTGAGAGCTACTGCCCGGGTCGGGACATCACCCTGCTATTTTGCAGCCCCCAATGCAAAAATCACAACACTCAGCAATTGCTGCAGCAAAATAAATAGTTTCTTCAGGTACTAGAAAGAAAACCATTCATGGCACTAGTCGTGAACAGACTGGAATGGATGGTGCTATCTGGAATATACATGAAAAACACAATTGTAACATACCATGCCCAAATGAAAAATGAGACACCTCAAACAGGAAAACATCTTGTGCAAATGTAATCAATTCTGTGCAGCAGTTTTCATTTTGGAGTACCTACTAATAAATTTAAGGCATGTTGACATGTGGCAAGTAGGACAACATCTAACCAGAGATTACAAGTGGAGCAACTTATTACAGAGTAACCTTTTCAGTAGAGCAACAATTTTAAAATCAGATCAGACAATCGGCACACAGTTTACCACTGTTGATGTCCACATATGACATCAAGATAAACATGAACTGAAAATGCTGCTTCTAGTTATGAAGTCAGAAGTCACACAATACCAGGTTATAGTCCAATAGGTTTATTTGAAATCATAAGCTGTCAGAGAATTGCTCCTTTGTCAGGTGAAGTGACGAAGAAACAATGCTCCAAAAGCTTGCAATTTCACATAAACCTGTTGGACTATAACCTGGTGTCATGTAACTTCTGACTTCAGTCCAACACCGCACTTCTACATCATGTCTAATTATGAACACATTGTACGAATTATATTTGCTTACCTGGTTGATTGCATTTGCCTTGTTGTTTCTGGATCCTCAAACATCTTGACAATTGGTTCAGTTTCTGATTGAAGCTGTTTCAGCTGAGCAACAACAGTCGTTCGCTTCTCTCGCAAGGCTGTGAATTCAAATAGATCAGTTTCACACAAATGATTATGGGTGTGGGCTTATACAAGGCAAAATGTTCAAGCTAACCCAGAATTTTAATTCCTCTTGAATTCTCTTGAAAGATTACATATAAATGATAGTTAATTATACAAATACAGTTTTATGCCTATTTTGAGAATGCGAGCGTTCCACATTAACTTCCCACTTATATTAAGTTAGCATGAGTTCTCAATCAATGTTGGCTTTAAACATCAGTTTGTCATCCGGATTTCAGAACAGTACATAGTAATTCCGCTTTGATCTACTCACTGACACTGTTTAGCTATGACTCCTTGCACGGTTGCCTCAAAGTCAGAAAGTTGTGGGTTCAACGCAATGCTCAGGGATCATTGCACTCCTAGTACAGTTTTTCTGATGAACCCATTAAACCAAAGCTATGTCTGCTCTCTAAGGCAAATGGAAAGGATTCCACAGAGCTTTTGAATAGAGTGTACTGGACTTCTCCTATTGAAGCAAATGCACTTAACACATCAACTGGTAATTGTCACATCGTCACATTACAAAGAAGGAGAAAGTGAGGTCTGCAGATGCTGGAGATCAGAGATGGAAATGTGTTGCTGGAAAAGCGCAGCAGGTCAGGCAGCATCTAGGGAACAGGAGAATTGACGTTTCGGGCATTAGCCGAAGAAGGGCTAATGCCCGAAACGTCGATTCTCCTGTTCCCTAGATGCTGCCTGACCTGTTGCGCTTTTCCAGCAACACATTTCCATCTCTACATTACAAAGAACTACACTTCAAAAGTACTTCATTGGTTATAAGGTGCTTTGGGGTGCCCCAAAGCCACGCACTGCAGAATTGCAGGCATGACAGAAATCAAAGATGCTACAGAATTGCAAAGTACTCCAGAAATGCAAGTTTATACCTTCTTATTGCAGACAACATTCATTACAATTCATGGATATAACAAGCTAAGTTATGGTGACCCCAGCCATAATAATTACAGCTACTTTTGGAGAATTCTCAAAAATTTTGTTTTTTTCCCCTATCTACCTTGTACTCAAGGCTATAGATTTCCACCACCCCTTGCTTATAATGGGAGCATCAAGGTTATCAAACTGCATTCCTTTATATGGATGACGAACGTGAATTTTCTTGATTTTCACTGCAACTTAGAATTCAGAAATGTTGTTATTGCTGTGCTCAATGACCGTGTAATCAAGTCAAGTAAAGCGAGAGCTCAATTATGATTCGAACTGTTTGCAGCATCTGTCAATGCACAGAAAACCACTCAATCTATTTCAGAATCAGTAAGAAAACATTTACGGCATTTTGAATGCCTGTTTTGCATAGGTTTCTGGCACTATGATTAAACATTTTATGCTGAATACTTTTAAGCCTTTCCATCTTCAACAGTGATCAAAATTAACTTGAACAGCTGAAAATCAAGATCTGACCCCTGTAAGCTATTGATTCACAGACCGAGCAACTTAAATGATGAGAATAACAAAATTATGTGCTGCATAAAGGCAGATACAGTCTACAACTAGAACTGAAATTTGTTTCGGTAAACCCACACAACTGAAGGGAGGATTAGGGAGAACATAGCTCAAACCTCAAACATCGTGTCAGAGAATTACAAAGCTGGCATTTGTCCATTATGGTACAGCAACAAGAAGGAAACCATGAAACAGTGTGGCATTAGAATTCCAACCCAGAGAAGCCACAGGAAACTTCCTCACAGCTCTTCATCTTCGGACAGTTTGGGTCAGGAATGAAAACAAATCAAATATGGAAGTCTCCATCATGAATATGCAGATGCTTTTCCCTACTCTGTGTGGAAAGTGGATTCAAAGATCACCAGAAAACAGAGAAATTCAATGCAGAGTCCATCAATGTCCACAGCTTGTTTGAAGAACATGAAACTTAACCGATATTAGCTAAGGTATTAGGTTAAGTCAATTTACTTTTCTGCTTTGGTTTATCTGGTCATTGTTACTGTTGATGTTTGTAGGAACAGACTGTGTGCAAAATCAATGCTGCATTTTCTACATTATAACAGTCCAACAGTTATAAAGTACTTTGTTATTTCAAGTGCTTTACAGCAAGTGAGTGGTTCAGAAAGATGCTAGATAAATTAAGTTCTTACTCTCTAACATAGATAACATTCACTACAAAACTGGCTTAAGAGTTTGTCTGACAAATTCCTTATCAATTACTTTTCTTCCTTCAATTTTCCAATCAGTAAATGACACCTGACATCAAATTATAGACAATGTTCTTCAAGGTAGGAACAGGTAGTAGTTAGTGGTTCCTAAACAAAAACAATCCACAGACTTGTATACTTGTGTTGAACATTAATAGCACAACTGAAATGGGGTTTGGGATGTTGAAGCATGCTGGGTGAGAGGAAAGTTAACTGCACTCTGAGATGTGCTATGAATTGAAAACACAGTCATAGAGTCAGATGTACAGCATGGAAACAGACCCTTCGGTCCAACCCGTCCATGTTGACCAGATATCCCAACCCAATCTAGTCCCACCTGCCAGCACCCGGCCCATATCCCTCCAAACCCTTCCTATTCATATATCCATCCAGATGCCTCTTAAATGTTGTAATTGTACCAGCCTCCACCACATCCTCTGGCAGCTCATTCCATACACGTACCACTCTGTGTGAAAACGTTGCCCCTTAGGTCTCTTTTATGTCTTTCCCCTCTCACCCTAAACCTATGCCCTCTAGTTCTGGACTCCCCCACCACAGGGAAAAGACTTTTGTCTATTTATCCTATCCATACCCCTCATAATTTTGTAAACCTCTATAAGGTCACCCCTCAGCCTCCAATGTTCCAGGGAAAACAGCCCCAGCCGGTTCAGCCTCTCCCGGTAGCTCAAATCCTCCAACCCTGGCAACACCCTTGTAAATCTTTTCTGAACCCTTTCAAGTTACACAACGTCTTTCCGATAGGAAAGAGACCAGAATTGCACGCAATATTCCAACAGTGGCCTAACCAATGTCCTATACAGCCGCAACATGACCTCCCAACTCCTGTACTCAATACATCAATGGAGAAAATTTTCTTATTGTGGTGTTAAACACATTTCCAAACAACAAGGTTATTTCATTTGAGTTCATATTACGGAAAACATCAGGATTATGTTAAGGATATTTATGAATATTGATCAAGGGTAGAAGAAATTGGGGTTAGGATGCAGACCCCCATACTCGATTGGTGAAAAAGGTGCATAGAGTGAACAATCCCTTTTAAGCAAATGTCAAGATTGCCACTACCTATACTGCCTTTTCAGTAATGATACAAAGGATGTCCCTGCTCTGTTTATCTACAGTGAACTTCATGAGTGGGCCCATAAGTGACAATGTTCTATGGCATTCAGACAATTAACAAGATCAGAAATAATTTTGGTGACTGAAACTGCAAATTATCTCCGGCTTGTTGTAACACTTCAACTGCATATTCTATTGTATATATTCTTTGCAGCCATTAAAGAATAAGACAAAATTGGGTCACAAGACAAGGATACAGAACATACAAATAAAAAAGCTTTGCAAGCAGTTATTCCTCAATGAGAGAAAAACATGCCAGAAATGGAGGACATTGTTACTGAGGGGTTCATGGGCATCACAGATCAACTATTTGTTGAGGGGAAAGATATCTGGTTGCTTGAACAAGGTCTTCAGGACATCTGACATGCCCACTTTTGTTTGGTAACTCCAGCACAGAACTGCTCAGGTACAATCAACTTCAAGGTTTGCCACAGAGCACAGTCTCTGTTCTCCAGCCTCCAGCTCCCGCTTTTTACTATTCCTCTTTGAATTGAATAAAACCTGCTGCAAATGGCAAGGGAAGAACCGCAACAGTCTACAAGACAGATAGCATTAAAATATACTCCATTCACCATGCAGAAACAGCTTTACGTTGGCTATTTAATCTTTGTAGAAATATAAAGTTGTAGTTGAGAAGCACATATCTAATCTAAATGCTAATTTAATGGAATAAAATCTACACATCCATAAAAGTGCGTTTCTACAAGGCAGATCATTAATCAATGTTTTCACTTTTTAAATTGTGAAGATTTTACTTTCTAAATACCAAATTACATTTAAATGCATCATGTACAACTAACCTTGTGGAATTTCCTTATCAGGATAGAGGTTTTTGTACACATCCATAGCAAAGTCAACCATGTTCGTGTCACTAAGAAGATCCAGTTTCCCTTGCAGGAGTTCCTTTTCATTGTAAATCTGTAAATAAAATGGGTCAAATATTTGTAAAAAAATTATTCAAAGGTCACGTGGTATGTTGGTCAGACAACAGCTTGAAGACTGCATCAGGTTATAGTCAGACCATTGAGGAATATCATGCCCAGCTATGGTCAGATCACACCTTCTGTGTTCTGATTACAGCTCAAGTACGGAGTTCAGATCAGGTCAGTCTACCTCAAGTACGGTTTTCAATTCTGATCAATCAACTGATCAAGTACTATGTCCAGTTCTTACCACTATTACCAACTTAAGTCCTGAATCCATATATGGCAGGATCAAAATCGATCAACTTCCCTGAAAAACCATACGATGCAGAGTACATAAAGGGAGCACAAATTCAGTTACGAGAGCTGGATTAACTGATTTCAGGCAGGCAGTAGTTGGTACAGTCAAATTGACTGGAGTGCCTACGGGTTAACAAAAAGAGCAAAAGAGGATCAAGGCATCCGTCACTATCAACATCAAAGCAAAGGTCCCTGTTCCTTGACAGAGGGGCAAGAGATTTGTGTGGGGTGAGATGGGAGATAGTACAGGGCCATTAAGATATCTACCAGTCAGACAGCATACAAATATTCAATGCATGTGGGAGCATAGTGAATTGGATAGGCCAATTCTTGCCTCATCCTTCTCTACTCTGAGATGATCAATGTTAGCTTCTTCGGTTTCCCCAAAGACTTAACGCTCCATTAATAGTATCTTCTGAGTATATCTTCTCTGTGACCTCTCTAGGGATCTTGACAACTGAGGAGAAAGTGAGGTCTGCAGATGCTGGAGATCAGAGCTGAAAATGTGTTGCTGGAAAAGCACAGCAGGTCAGGCAGCATCCAGGGAACAGGAGAATCGACGTTTCGGGCATAAGCCCTTTCCTCATTCCTGAAGAAGGACTTATGCCCGAAACGTCGATTCTCCTGTTCCCTGGATGCTGCCTGACCTGCTGCATTTTTCCAGCAACACATTTTCAGATCTTGACAACTCTGCCAATATGGAGTACTTCAAATTCTACACAAACTTGACCAAAGTCAAACCAGCATTTTTGTTTTTGAATTCACTTTTCCTATTTTAAAAGCCACACAATCCACTTAAGGTATTTTTATGTCTCATCATCACTTTTGAGGATTTGTGAATATATTTTGTTTTCTGTAATTGTGATCTAGTCTATAGTTATTGCAATGGTACACTGAGAATAGGAGTATTCCTTCTATTCCTCAACTCTACCTCTAGAATTCTGTTAGCTGTGTCTGATCAAGAACTCACTCATTTAGCCACATTTGCTCCATAGACTTTTGTAGCTCACACTCGCCCAACTGAACTCTATCGTCCTCAGTCATGAAAACATCAACCAACCCATAAGATCCATAGACTTTTGGGTACACTTTTCAAATTAAAATGTATGTTGAAAATGCTAAACCAACTAAGGATTCCATCAAACATTCATTAATATGATGCAATACATAATTATATACTGGGCACAATGAAGCCAGTTTTCAAGCTACCATTGCTTTTCTTGTCAAAAATCTGAAATTAGACCAGTCTGCTTATAATCTCAGTGACATCTTTGACCTAGAGTCAGGTTTCCAACCTCAAGCTCACACCATATTAAGACCACATATTCTACTTTTACATAGCTACCTCATTTCACATGCTGTTGAATCAGGCTTATGCTTCATCACATCTAGACTGGACATCACAACGAGTAAGTGCTGGACAAAGTACTTGATCAGTTGATTGATCGGAACTGAAAACCATACTTGAGGTATGGACTGACCTGATCTGAACACAGTACTTGGGCTATAACCAGAACATACAAGGTGTGATCTGACCAGAGCTGGGCATGATACTCATCTATGGTGTGACCATAACCTGATGCAGTCCTCAAGCGGTTGTCTGACCAGCATACCAACACACTTCTAGTCACTCTTCAACTGTCTACCTTCCATATAACTTAAAATCATCCAAAACTCTGATCCGCCCCGCTCTAATCGGTCCTGTCCTTGCTAGTCTTCTGTGTCCCAATCAAGCCACAACTCCACATTAAAATCCTCACCTGTTGTTATGATCTCTCCATAGAATCTTATTTCTCCTTACCTCTACAATTATCCTCAAATCCACAATCCTACAAAGTCTCCACCCTTCTCTAATTCGAGTCTTTTACATGTGTCCAATCATTATTAATCCACTACCAATGGCCACATTGTGATTTCCTGGGTAATGATCTCCACACTAATACATTATTAAAAATTTGGACAAGCTGATGCAGGCATCTCAAAGTACAAGAGAAATACTACCAGTGGTGCCTTTGCGAAACCTGACAAACCTGGCAAGAAAAGTGTCCAACAGCAGTATTTGTTCCGAAGCGAGCATCAAGGCACTAGTCATTCAGAAGCAGCTCTCCACTGGGCAGGACATATCACTTGCCAGACTCCCAAAGCAAGTGCTCCACTCATAACTCAGTTTTAGAACACTCCAAGGAGGACAAGAAATGCTTTAAAGATGTCCTTTACGCATCTCTGAAGAAATCAAAAATCCCCATTGACTGAAGAGTGTGCCTGGCTTGTGATGGATCAGAAGGGAGAAACTTCACTCAAAAGATACTGTCAGGAACGTGCATAAGCGAAGTTCAGGCATCAGAGTACATGCACACAAATCTCCAAACTTCACCTGCTCAGAAATGTGGCACAGTTCCTGCAGATCGTACACTGGATATATCAGCCATGCCAGAAACCGGAGTGGAAGAAAACCACCGTTGATCTCCAGAAACTGTAGAAAGTAGGTGATGGTTATACTTTCAGCTACCGATGTAGTAAGCTCTAAAATTTCCTCCCCAGTTTTTGCCCCTTCTATAACTTATTTTTCTCCAATAAAATTAATGCATTTAAACAAACGGTTGGTTAACTGATCAAGGTGACTAGGGAATATAGAAAAGCAAGAGAGGCGATCGGTAAAACCGGATAAGCTGATGTGGGAATCAGAACTCCTCGGCCTTAACATTGCACAGTGCTGGAGGCGGACTACTCACTCCAAGGCCAGGCTCGGCCTTGGGCCTATTTCACGTGCCGGGGCCTGAGAAGCCTCGAGCTCCGTTTTGGTACCGTTATCGGGCTCCCCGAGCGTTATGTGCGCACGGAGAGGAGATCCGAGACCGTACCTCTTTAACTGACAGGAACTCGAGCAGCGGGAAGACCAGGTGCCGATCCAGGAAATTAGCGATCCGCATCGTTAGATCATAATCCGCCATCTTGACAAATGGAGAATTCAAACGGCAGCAACTTTATTGACAGCGACTGATGCCGGGATAGCTCCGCCAATTGCCCAATCCGGCCCCGCCCACTACCCTCCCGGCCCCGCCCACTAACCCCTTGGCTCCACCCATCAACCAACCACCTTAGTGGTTCAAAATCAACCTGTTGGCCGATAACCTGGTGTGTGATTTTTAAGTTTTTTCTATATTCGTTTTGCATTTCTCTCAAGTTAGCGTGTTACAAAGTCTAGGTTGTTGTAGTAACGCAGATTTATAATTTACAGTTTGTACTCTGGAGCAACTGGATTGAGATTGGAGAGGCTGCAAGTTTCTTTCATCACATGGCTGACTAGGAATCGCTTCCAATTTTACCACCAGCCATTGGCTTTTGATGGAAGGATTTGCTGGTTGACCTGTTCAGTCATGTTATAAATGAACTTTTCTTGGCCATCAAGTCCTGGGGCAAACTTCCAGGCAGACGCAATATATTCCTGTTAGGGTGAAAGGCAGGTGGTGCAGGGAATGCTGGATGACCAGAGAAATTGAGGTTTTGGTTACGAAAAAGAAGGAAGCATATGTCAGGTATAGACAGCAGAGATCGGGTGAATCCTTATAAAAGTATAAAGACAATAGGAGTATACTTAACAGGGAAATCAGAAGGGCAAAAAGGGAACATGAGATAGCTTTGACAAATAGGGTTAAGGAGAATTCAAAGGGATTCTATAAATACATTAAGGACAGAAGGATAACTAGGGAGATAATAGAGTCCCTCAAAGATCAACTAGGAGAAAGTGAGGACTGCAGATGCTGGAGTACCAGAGTTGAAAAATGTGGTGCTGGAAAAACACAGCATGCCAGGCAGCATCCAAGGAGCAGGAGAATCGACGTTTCGGGCATAAGCCCTTCTTCAGGAATGCGGCTTGGCAGCATCCGAGGAGCAGGAGAATTGACGTTTCGGGCATAAGCCCTTCTTCAGGAATGCGGCTTGGCAGCATCCGAGGAGCAGGAGAATCGACGTTTCGGGCATAAGCCCTTCTTCAGGAATGAGGCTCTAGCAGGAGAATCGACGTTTCGGGCATAAGCCCTTCTTCAGGAATGAGGCAAAGCTCAGCAAGGCAGCCTATGTGTGGAACCGCAGGAATTTGAACTGTTCGACTCACAAGATGATTTTTGTGCGCATTTATCATGGCCAATGGTTAAAAAAATAATTTCACATTGGATACAAGGGTTAGGCAGCGTGGTTGAGAAAAAGAGTCGAAGGCATCCATTGAAAGTTAAGGCTCATGAGGTGGTGAAATCAGAGTAAAAAGCAAGATCCATGCTTTAGTTTGCAATGATTGAAGAGAGGTTTAAGAAACCGTGTATGTCATTCTCAACCAGCATTGCTACTGCAATGGTCTTGAACCTCCATTCTGCAATAGCTACAGCAGAGATTGAAATCAATTTGTTATCCAGTCTGTAAGACTTTGTTGTTGGAATGCAGAAAAATATTACAGATCTTACATCTTTCTTTGAAGCACGACTAGAAGGAATAGCAACATGGTTGCACCAAGGATGACAGTATCCCACTGCAAGGTGAGTTTGTAGACCCTAATTTGCTTTTTGAGAAAGCGATCTAAGTGAAAGAAACTGCCAAAGATGCAGAGGATCCATTGGTTACTACACTCTTTTACTTTTAGTGCCAATGAATTCTTAGCAGTTTCATTTGATGCGGCTCACTTCTTCGCTTGGAAAAGAAGAGGCAAGTTGGTCTACTTATTTGACTGAACGGGACAATATGCAGTAATCATTGCAAGGAGTAGAAGAAGTTCTGGGGGAAAGGGACCCATAACTCCAATGACAAAGTTAAACTACCAGGTCTGTAGTCCCCTAATTTCTGCTTACCTCCCTTTTGAATAAGGATGTTATGTTAGCATTTTTCCAATCCACTGGAACCTTTCCTGTAAACAGGAAATTTTGGAATATTACAAAACACTATTTATGCTTATCACTTCCTTTAAGGCCCTCGGATGTAGACCATGAGGCCTGGGGACTTGCCTTCAATCCCAGTAATTGGGTCAGTACATTTTACTTTGTGATGATGATCATTTTAATTTCCTCCCTTTCTGTCACCTCTGCATTACCTGTTACAATTGGAATGGTACTAGTGACCTCAAATGTGAAAACTGAAGCAAAATATTGATTTAGTGACTCTGCGATTTCTGCATTCCCCACTATTAACTCCCCAGTCTTATCCTCCATGAAACCAACATTCACTTTACCTACTCTCTTTTCTTCCATATACTTGTGGGAGCTTTTGCTATACATTTTTCTATTTTATGCTAGTTTGATTTCACAATTTACCTTTGTTCTTTTTATCACATTTTTAGTAAACCTTTGTTGATCGTTTAAAAGTTTCCCAACCTTCCTGCCTATCACTCATCTTTTGTACACTTTATGGCAAATGGTACGCTTCAAATTTTGTCTTTGTTTTATCTTTAACTTCTTTGCTTAGCCATGGATCTTTCCCCCTCTTATGAAAGTTCTTCCTTTCTGAAATATATTTTAGTTGGGAGCAATTGAGTATCTCTTTAATAATTTGCCAATGCTCATCAACTGTCCTACCTCTTAGTCTTCCCACCCAATCCACTATGGCCAGATCTGTTTTTATGTCTATATAGTTGCCTCTGTTAAACTCCAGAGTGCCAGTCCAGTTGGAGCTTGAGAAACTCCAGTTTCTCAAGCTCCAACTGAATTTGAAATTCTAGAATGCTATGATCACTCTTCCATTGAGGATCCTTTATAAAGTAATTAGTTAATCCTATCTCATTAAGCAATACCAAATCCAGAATAACCCCCTTCCTGTTTGGTTCCCCAACATATTGCTCTAAGCGACAATCAAGACTTTCTTTGCAAATTTCAAGAATCCAGCTTATCTGAATATTAAAATCACCCATGGTTATCGCCTTAACATTTCTTACAAAGTCCTATTTCCTTTATAACTGTGCCTGACTGCAGGTTTACTGTTTGGGGACAGAGAGATGACTCCCACCAGGAACTTCTTTTCCTTATTATTTTTATTTCCACCCAGACTGATTCTACATCTTCATCACCAAGGCTAATATAATTTCTCACGACAGCACTGATCTCATCCTTTACTAACAAAACTACACCACCTCATTTTCCTTCCTGCCTATCCTTCGAGAACTCGGAGTACCCTCAGATATTCAGTTCCAAAAACTGGTCTCCTTACAACCACGTCTTAGTAATCGCCACCAAATCATACCCATTCTGAAAGAGTTTATAAAGGTGTCATCTTGTCAATGCGGCATTAATACTGTTGCTCCATCTGCCTTCTAGAGTGGATGTAAAAGATCTCAAAGCACTTCAAAAAAGAGCAGATGATTCCTAACCAACAATACAGAAAGAAACCGGCTGTCATTACATTGCTGATTGAGCTCATACTCAAATTTACTGTCATGTTTCCTACACTACAAATGATTACAATTCAGGAGTACTTACTTCATCGTAAAGTGCTTTGGGACATCCTGAAGTTGTGCAAGGCATAATATCAAGGCAAGTTCTTCTTTGGTTTCTGATAGGATCAAATTTAGCTTTTAAGGAGATGAACTATGGGTCACTGTTGTTCCTTTATTGTGCTGAACAAACACTCAGTCGTAAGATCAACTTTCTGCTGTGTTTATGGACTGCATATCTCACCTGGCCAGCTCCTTTGTTCAAGGGGCTAATAGTTCAAACCTGGAAAATGTGTTTCCAAATCCCACAGTGTAAATCAAATATTTCAAATGAAGACATCCAGGATCAGGGTCAGTGAGGAGTTTGTCAGCAACTTGTGAGAATTATGTCAAATTCTCGAACAGGCTCAATCCTAGTTCTTTAAAATGGCATACAAGGTGCCTTGGCAGAGGGTCAGACAAAATTTAATCATTCATCTTGTCTTCACAGGCAAAGAATAATGCGCAGTAGCAATGGAAGCAAGAAAAGTAACTTACAGCATAGCAGTGGAAAGCAAATATTAGAATATCTGTTAGCTTCAAATAAAAAAAAACACAATCAAAATGACTGAAGTGTTTCATTTGTTATTTGCTTACAATCATACAAAACAACATATTCTAAATCTGCAAAGCATCCGAAGATGAAAATTAAGTTCAGATCTTTCTCTTCCTCAAAGAGTGAAAGATTCCCAAATATCTTGTTAAAACAAAGTAAGTGTTATAGGTGCCCCTGAAGTCTGAAGCTCACAGACCATTGAGTTTTATGGTGTTGAAATTTAATAGATTGGGAGCAGAAGGACAGAATTTTCTCTTTTGCATTTCCTTTAACAGAAGCTGTAAAGTGCTTTAGGGATGTATTATTGTGAGACACAATAAATGTAAGTTATTTTTGTACTATTGCTCACCACAAGGTAAGAAATATTACCGTGATTGGAATATTTTTGTACTTTACATACAAAATTAATTGAACTTATGAACAATATATAACTTAATATCCTTCAAATGGTTTTAATAAAGTTTTAATTGGGATAGATCTTATATTGCAGCATTTCGCTGTAAAGCAATTCCCACTACTGTTAATGTCGTAGCTTCATTTCGAAGTGCTCATTTCTACAGCAGTGATAAATGGTAGCAGTTTTTCATTATCAGGAGATTTGCCAACACTGGGACCATGAACAGAGTCAAGATAAATAGTTTAAACAACTGCTCATGTGTGTGTGAGAACTTCACACCTGCATTGGTATTTTGTTGAAAAAAGTTTCTTTACATTAGCTTGGAAAGTTCTGCAATGGTTGGAAAACTCTGTCCACATCAATAATGACTGTGTCTTTCCACAGAGGAGATATGGAAAAAGAGTTAAATTTAAGTGGTAGGTCTTTAAAACAAAGTGTATTCACTTCCAAAAAGCGTTATAAGACACAGAGTGATGTCATGTTTACCCAATAGACTGAGTTAATCTGGCTCGGTATTCGATAATCATCTCAGATCCATTGTGCTGAGGTGTCAATGGCTTGAGATGCTTGATTTAGACCAAATTCATTTAGCCAGAGGGAGATAATAGAATATATCATGCAGGCAGAAAGGTTTCATCGGGTATGGAGTCTGAGAATAAAGGGAAACCATCAAGTTATTTTGTTTACTCAAATGAGGTGAATTGAATTGAATTGAATTTATTGTCACATGTACTGAGGCACAGTGAAAAGCTTTGTCTTGCCAGCAATACAGGCAGATCACAGAGTTAAGTAGCATAGATAGGTAAAAATAAGTGAACAGCAAAAACAAAAACAGATACAGGTGAATGTTAAGAATTTGTGAGTCCATTCACTATTCTAACAACAGTAGGGTAGAAACTGTTTCAAAACCGGCTGGTGGGTGTGTTCGGGCTTCTGTACCTTCTCCCCATTAGTAGAGGTTGTAGAAAAACATTGCCAGTGTGGGATGGATCTTTGAGAATGTTGGCGGCCTTTCCTTGACAGCGGGCCTGGTAGATGGATTCTATAGATGGGAGGTTGGTCTTTGTGATTGTCTGGGCCGAGTTCTCCACTCTCTGTAACCATCTCTGATCTTGAATGGTACATTTGCCATACCAGACAGTGATACATCCAGACAGAATGCTCTCAATGGTGCAAAAAGTTGGCAAGGGTATTCGCCGTCACGCCCAATGTCCTCAGCTGCCTGAGGAAGAAGAGATGTTGTTGGGCCTTTGTAACCAGTGTGACCACATGAAGAGTCCAAGAAAGCTTGTTGTGGATGATCACTCCCATGAGCTTGACATTCTCCACTCGCTCCATCTCTGTGCTGTTAATGTGTAGGGGGGCATGAGTAACATCCCGCCGAAAGTCAATAATGAGTTCCTTGGTTTTGCCGGCTTTGAGAGCTAGGTTGTTCTCAGTGCACTATTTTTTCCAGTTGTTCCACCTCCCGTCTGTAATCTGTTTTGTCGCCATTTGAGATTCGACCGACTATGGTGATGTCATTAGCGAACTTGTAAAATGGCATTAGTCTGATATTTAGCGATGCAGTCATGGGTATACAGTGAGTACACTAGGAGCCTGAGTACGGACAGTATTGAGTGTTAGTGAGGATGAAATATTGTCCCCAGTCTTCACTGATTGTGGCCTGTGGGTCGGGAAACTGAGGATCCAGTTGCAGAGAGTGGGGCTTAGTCAAAGATCACTAAGTCTAGTAATTGGTCTCGAGTGGATAATAGTGTTGAAGGCTGAACTGTAGTCAATGAGTAGGATTCTTACGTAGCTGTTCTTAATGTCAAGATGTTCCAGGGAGGAGTGAAGGGCAAGTAACATAGCATTTGACGTGGATCTGTTGGTCCGAATGGCAAATTGGAGTGGGTCAAGAGTAGACATGTACAATTTTTATTATTTTGTATTGTTACATGAAAATAAATTTTCTGGGTTGAACTAAGCCTTTCCAGTCAAAACTCTTACTCATAGAACATAGAACATTACAGCCCAGTACAGGCCCTTTGGCCCTCGATGTTGCACCAACCTGTGGAACCAATCTGAAGCCTATCTATCCTGCACTATTCCATTTTCATCCATATGTTTATCCAATGACCACTTAAATGCCCTTAAAGTGACGAGTCTACTACTGTTGCAGGCAGTGCATTCCATGCCCCTACTACTCTCTGAGTAAAGAACGTACCTCTGACATCTGTCCTAAATCTATCACTCCTCAATTTAAAGCAATGTCTCTTCATGCTAGCCATCACCATCAGAGGAAAAAGGCTCTTGCTGTCCACCCGAGCAAACCCTCTAATTATCTTGTACCTCTCAATTCAGTCAACTCTCAACCTTCTTCGCTAACGAAAACAGCCTCAAGTCTCTCAGCCTTTCCTCATAAGTCCTTCCCTTCATACCAGGCAACATCCGAGTAAATCTCCGCTAAACCCTTTCCACAGCTTCCACATCCTTCTGGCAGTGGCCAGAACTGTAAGCTATACCCCAAGTGCGGCCACTGAAGCATGACCTTGTGGCTCCGAAACTCAACCCCTCTACCAATAAAAATTAGCACACCCCTGTATGCCTTCTTAACAACTCTATCAATCTAGGGATCTATGTACATGGACACCGAGATCTCTCCTCTCATCTACACCACCAAGAATATTACCATTAGCCCAGTACTCTTTATTCCTGTTGCTCCTTCCAAAGTGAATTACCCCACACTCTTCTGCATTAAACTCCATTTGCCACATCTCATCCCAGTTCTGCAGCTTACCTGTGTCCCTCTGTAACCTGCAACATCCTTCAGCATTATCCACAACTCCATCGACCACAGTGTCATCCGCAAATTTACTAACCCTCATCCTCATTCTACGCCCTCATCTCGGTCATTTCTAAAAATGACAAACAGCAGATCCTCATGGTCCACCACTAGTAACTGAACTCCAGGATGAACATTTCCCATCAACCACTACCCTCTGTCTTCTTTCACCTCGTCAATTTCTGATCCAAACTGCTAAATCCCCCTCAATCCCATGCCTCCATATTTTGTGCAATAGCCTACCGTGGGGAACCTCATCAAACACCTTACTGAAATCCATAGACACCACGTCAACCGCTTTACCCTCATCCATCTGTTCGGTCACCTTCTCAAAGAACTCAATAAGGTTTGTAAGGCATGACCTACTGTGGTGTAAAATTATGTCCCAATACATGTGTGAATCATAATGTAACACATGTATTGGGCCAAGCAGTGGAATGTGGTGTAAAATTATGTCCCAATACATGTGTGAATCATAATGTAACACATGTATTGGGCCAAGCAGTGGAATGTGGTGAAACGGTTAAAAATTATGTCCCAATACATGTGTGAATCTAACCGGAATGGAGGTGTTGCTTAGTCCCGTGTGAATCTTATTACACACCTCCCCGTGTGAATCTTCTTATCTGTATGTAACCAGAATGGAATGTGTTTTTTAGCCTTGCTCTGCTGTTCACATGAATGTTTATATCTGGAAAAGAGTATATCAGCTGGAAAAGTCTCCAGTTCGGTGAGTCTGCTCCGGGGTTACGTTTAACCGCCGAGCGTGGGTTGTTGGCAACCGCTCTACGAGAACTGACGGCTCCCAGTTCCGGTAACATGTAGAGTGAGTATAAGCCAGACCCGGGAGTCTGCTCCGGGGTTACGTTTAACCGCCGAGCGTGGGTTGTTGGCAACCGCTCTACGAGAACTGACGGCTCCCAGTTCCGGTAACATGTAGAGTGAGTATAAGCCAGACCCGTTGTAAGTATGAGACCTGGTTGTGGCGACGCTGCGGGGAATAAAATGCTCATATTCTAGCAGACTCGCCTCTTGGTCGTTTGTTCTGTGTCAGACTACTCTCCTACGAACCTGACCTTGAGAATTTTTTTAAAACACCTACCCTTCACAAAACCGTGTTGCCTATCCCTAATTAACATATTCCTCTCTAGATGATTATAAATCCTATCTCTTATAACCTTTTTCAACACTTTACCCACAAACAAAGTAAGACTCATTGGTCTATAGTTAGCAGGGTTGTCTCTACTCCCCTTCTTAAACAAAGGGACACATTTGCTATCCTCCAGTCTTCTGGCATTATTCCCCTAGACAATGACGACATAAAGATCTAAGCCAAAGGCTCTGCAATCTCCACCCTGGCTCCCCAGAGAATCCTAGGAGAAATCCCATCCGGCCCAGGGGACATCTATTTTCATACTTTCCAGAATTGCTAACACCTCCTCCTTGTGAACCTCAATCCCTCCTAGTCTAGTAGCCTGTATCTCAGTATTCTCCTCAACAATATTGTCTTTTTCCAGTGTGAATACTGACAAAAAATATTCATTTAGTGCTTCCCCTATGTCCTCAGTTTCTTGATTGGCCCTAATTTTTCTCTTGTCATTCTTTTATTCCTGATGTCCCTACAGAAAGTTTCAGGATTTTCCGTGATCCTATCTGCCAACAACTTCTCATGTCCCCTCCTGGCTCTTCTTAGCTCTCTCTTTAGATCTTTCCTGGCTAACGTGTAACTCTCAAGTGCCCTAACTGAGCCTTCATGTTTCATCCTAACAAAAGCCTTCTTCCTCTTGACAAGAGATTCAACTTCCTTAGTAAACCACGGCTCCCTCGCTCAACCACTTCCTCCCTGCCTGACAGGTACATACTTATGAAAGACACACAGTAGCTGTTCCTTGAATAAGCTCCACATTTCAATTGTGTCCATCCACTGCAGTTTCTTTCCCCATCCTATGCATCCTAAATCTTACCTAATCGTATCATAATTGCCTTTCCTCCAGCAATATCTCTTGCCCTGCAATATGTACCTACCCTTTTCCATCGCTAAAGTAAACATAACTGAATTGTGGTCACTATCACCAAAATGCTCACCTACCTCCAAATCTAACACCTGGCCAGGTTCAATACCCAGTACCAAATCCAATGTGGCCTCACCCCTTGTTGACTTGTCTACATACTGTGTCAGGAAACCATCATGCAAACATTGGACAAAAACTGACCCATCTAAAGTACTCAAACAATAATATTTCCAGTCAATATTTGGAAAGTTAAAGTTCCCCCATAACAACTATCCTGTTACTCTTGCTCCTATCCAGAGTTATCTTTGCTATCCTTTCACCTACATCTCTGGAACTATTCGGAGGTCTATAGAAAAACTCCCAACAGGGAGACCTCTCCTTTCCTATTTCTACTTCAGCCCTTATTACCTCAGTAGACGAGTCTTTAAAAGTCCTTTCTGCCCTCAACCCATGCTGTAAGTTCACCCACCTTATTCCAAATGCTCCTGGCGTTGAAGTAGGCACATTTCAAACCCCCTTCCTGCTTGCCAGTGAATTCTTGTAACCTTGCAACCTCATTTCTGACCTTACTGTTCTCAAACTCCTGGATGCTGAAACTACAATTTAGGTTCCCATCCCCCTGCTGAATTAGTTTAAACCCTCCCGAAGAGCATTAGCAAATTTTCCCTCCAGGATATTGGTACCTTCTGGCTCATCCTGTTTAGAGGGGTCCCACCTACTCCAGAATGAGCCCCAATTATCCAGGTATCGGCTCCTGATGCGGTCTCCTCTACACTGGGGAGACTGGACGCCTCTTAGCAGAGCACTTTAGGGAGCATCTCTGCAACATCCACACTAATCAACCACACCGCCCTGTGGCCCAACATTTCAACTCTCCCTCCCACTCTGCCGAGGACATGGAGGTCCTGGGTCTCCTTCACCGCCGCTCCCTCACCACCATACACGTGGAGGAAGAACGCCTCATCTTCCGCTTCGGAACACTTCAACTCCAGGGTATCAATGTGGACTTCAACAGTTTCCTCATTTCCCCTTCCCCCACCTCACCCCAGTTCCAAACTTCCAGCTTAGCACTGTCCCCATGACTTGTCCTACCTGCCTATCTTCTTTTCCACCTATCCACTCCACCCTCCACTCCCCGAGCTATCAACTTCATCCCCTCCCCCACTCACCTATAATATGCTACTTTCTCCTCACCCCCACCCTCTCATTTATCTCTCCACCCTTCAGGCACTCTGCCTGTATTCCTGATGAAGGGCTTTTGCCCGAAACATCGATTTTACTGCTCCTTGGATGCTGCCTGAACTGCTGTGCTCTTCCAGCACCACTAATCCAGAATCAGGTATCTAAAACCCTCCCTCCTGTGCCACCCTTGTAGTCACGTGTTCAACTCCCCTCTCTCCCTATTCCTCACTTTACTTGCAAATGGCATGGGCAATAAACCAGAGATAACAACTCTGTTTTTTCTAGCACTAAGCTTCCACCCTCGCTCCCTGAATGTCTGCCTTAAATCCCCATCCTTTTTCCTACCTATGTTGTTAGCACCTATGTGGACCACGACTTGGGGCTGCTCCCCCTCCCCTCAAGGATCCCAAAAACACGATCTGAGACATCACGAACCCTGGCACCTGGGTGGCAATAGAACCTCCTGTCTGTCCTCCTAACTATGAACTCCCTCCTTCCCTTCTGAGCAATAGGGATAGATTCTGTGCCAGAGATCCCTGGTAAGTTGTCCCCCTCAACAGTATCCAAAATGGTATACTTTTTATTGAGCGGAACAGCAATAGGGGGTATCTGCACTGCCTGCCGGTTCCCTTTCTATCCCCTGACAGTAACTCATCTGCCTTTTTCTTGCACCTGAGATGTGACTACCTCTCTGTAACTCCTCTTAATAACCCCCTCTACCTCCTGAATGATCCCAAGTTCATCCAGCTCCAGCTCCGTAACGTGGTTTTTGAGAAGCTGGAGTTGGATGCATTTGCCGCAGAAGACGTCAGCAGAGACACTAGTGGTGACACCTACCTCCCACATTCTGCAGGAGGAACATTCAACTCCCCTAACCGCCATTCCCATAATTCTACATTCCCAAACAGACTGTAGAAAAATCAAGAATATTTTTTAAAAAGAACTAGTTATCTTATCAATCCGGCACACAGAACTATTTTTTTGGTTAGAGGAGGAGAATGGGTGGGAGACATTACCTAAGTAGTGTTTTGGGTAACACAACCACACAAATATATTACTTCACTTACTCAGCAGTCCTGTGTCAGCACCTGGTCAGCGTGCGCTCCACCTATTCATGAGGTAAGTTTATAAATCAGTGATTCACCGTCCCGTCAATCCCTGGTCGACACTCCCACTCTGCTGAAAAAAAATTCTTTATTTATTTTCAATCAAATAAAGCAGTTTAGTTATTTCATCTGCATTTTTCTTGCAATTATATTTTCAATCTGCCTTCAAAGAGATAGCTAGAGAGCATGATAGAAATGGTATCAAATTCTGGTTTTCTTTTATTACAAAAGCAGAGAGTTTGTCATTATACTTAAGGATGGCCAATAAATGCTGGTGTAGCCAATGATTTCATGCTGTGAATGACTTAAAAGAAAAGACAGTATCGACACACTCCTGAACATATGATGTGTAGATCACTCAGAGGAGTTTGCAGCGTTGCTGCACTGAACTGCACATCTAAGGTAGGCCCTACATCCTACTGAGAAACCTACACAGGACAAATTTATACTTGCCTACCAAGGACACTACACTCTCTCTCCTATAGTCACCAAACTGCAAGAAAGTAAAAAGGAGCTAACAGATGAATTTATTTCAAGTCAAGAAAGCTCCAGCTTACCCCAATTGTCACAGGGACCCTAGAGAATAATGCAATCGAACTCATCCCAGCCTTCCACACAAGAAGCATTTTAGCCCCTTACCCTGGCAACAGATGTCCTGTGATGATGCTATTATGCCACTTCCAACACCAGGTACAGTGCATAAGAAATGGAAGCCAGAGCTTTCATGGTGATTGAAAGCATTACCAGTCATGTATTTACATAGTGCACCGGATGCACCAATGCACACAATACACACTGGGTAATTTCTGGTAAATGAAATTCATTTATACAAGTATATTCCACTCTTGTTCAACTTTTGTACACTCAAGTTTATTGCTGTTTGATCAAAACTGTGGTATACTGTTGCTTTATTTTCTTACTAAGTCCCCTGGATCTCACATTTTATCAACAAAAAATTGGAGGTCTGATCTGAGATCTAAACAACAAAGCTTGAACATTGCAAAATAGAGACTAGAAGCTGAAACCTTTTGTCTTTCACTCATTGTAAATGGTATATGAGAAATAGACTTTTAAAAAATGACACCTTTTGATCAAGAATGAGAAGTGGATGCTGAATGGTTAAGCTATAATTGACATGGAGATACATGAAAAAGTAAACTTTTGTTGATTTTGGGGGGTTACTGATCACGGTTACCTAATACAGTATAGGCAGTTGACGACTTATAAGCAATTTGAAAATAGCTTATTGAGTTTGTAAAGAAGCAGCAGGTTAGGTATGATACATTAATTTGTTGGACAAAGGAAGTATACAACTGTGATAATGAGGATGATTCGCGAATAACAGAAGATAAACAGGCTGATGGCACGGAACATATTGATCTCACTAAAGTTGCAAAAGCAGCAAGCTGAAGTGTTCTTCCCTAGGTCTTCCTCCTTTATTCTGGTCCATCTTCCATCTGAAGAAGACAGCTCACTGATGAGGACTGCTGCCTACAAAGGTTGTCTGACAAGGAATCCCCTCTGCCTCTGAGCACTTGTTGATATACCCTATTTCATGAGGCTGGTGGTTTACACTGTGTTAATCAATTGTCTGAATCCTTTTGACCAATGGCCATGGGGCACCTACTCATGATGTCAGATGATCTTTGACCCCATGCCCACTTCCATTTGAAAGTTGGTTTTCATCCTTTCCAGGAACTAAAACTTCTCAGTTCCCAAAACTCTACATAAATAACTCTGCCCAATAAATCTTTCGTTTACATTTGTGGAAGGCTAGATTTGACTGCAACACAATTAAATGAAGTTTCATGCTATATAGAAAAAAAACTAATACTAAAAGAATTCAGTTTTAAAAGGGATCCCAATTTCCAACACTGTCATCTTAATTCTCAGACCTGGCAGGTCGTCTCTGATCCAGCAGAGATTGGCTGTATTCAATGACTCCCTTTTTTTGAAAAAGGTGCAATGTATGTACAAATTTGTTTTGTCTACATAAAAGAAACCACTCATGCTTAACCCGTGCTTGCAACCCTCAGGAAAATAAGTACACCATTAGATCTGATTCTGCTTTGGAAATCATTTATTAACTAACCCTGTTCCTAATCCTAATTCGAATAATTGCCGCTATGTTAAGAATTATACCATTTTAAGATCATCAGTCACAGGGTAGAAGTTGGGGCAGTGATAAACCTACTTTATTTATTTGAAGTAATTGTATAAACAATGCAATCATTGGGAAAAAAACACTTAGGGATGGGGAGATGTTTTATAAAATGGTTAATATTCTAAAAAGTTAACTGATATTGCATGTTTAACTTCTTCAAAGAACAGTCCTTTATAACTTCATGGGTGGAACTTATCAAGGGTGTGTCCTAAGAGTTCTGCATATGTTCACCAGAAAGGGTATTAACAACATACAGCGAAAGTAGAGATTGAATTTGTTAGCCTTTTGTGAGTCTATCATCTTTTGTCTCAGATGAACATTCAATATAATGTAACTAGCTACTAAGAAATATGTATAAACCTGGAACAGAAACAGAAAATGCTGGAGAAATCTGCAGGTCTGATAGACCATAACACCATGAGATATATGAGTAGAACGAGTCTGAAGACCATTCTCCTGCCTTCTCCCCATAACACATGATCCCCTTACTAATCAAGAACCTATCTCTGTTTTAAATATACTCAATGACTTGGCCCTCACAGCCATCTGTGGCCACTGAAGAAATTCCTCTGCCTGAAGAAATTCCTCCTCATCTCAGTTCAAAATGTTTGTCCCTTCACTCTAAGGCTGTGCCCTCAGATCCTAGGCTGTCCTACCCGTGGAAACTTCTCCATATCCACTCTATCCAGGTCTCTCAGTATTCTGTAAGTTTCAATGAGATTTCAAACCCCATCGCCATCTCCCCCACTCCCCCCCCCCCCCCCCCCGCCCCTCCCCGTCCCTGACACCATTCTTCTAAACTCCATTGAATACAGCTCTACACTACAGTATACATATAAAAAGTGCATGTTGCTACAGCAACTTGGAATCCTTCAGTGAACTGAAACACAGCATCACCATTGTCCTATTCATTAAAGTGTGCAGGACCTTGCTAAGGATCTTAACCTATTTGTCTGAAATTGCATGACGACAGTTCAGGTATCGGACAGAAAATGAGCATATAGACAACAAAGTAAAACTCAGAGGCAGTACACACCTTAAAATTGAGGGGCATAGGAGAGAAAGGAAGTGACTTTACCTGTAGATAGAAGGATCACTGACCAATTTTATACATCCCAATCATGTCTTGTTTCAATTTCTTCTGCTCCTAGGAAAACAACCCCAATCTCTCCAATCTCTCTTCATCACAAACTCTTCAGTCCAGGCAACATCCTGGCAATTTCCTCTGCACCCCTACCTGAGCAATCACATCCTTAAAGCTTCAAGAAATTTACTGCATTTGAAAAACAGTTAAATAGATTTATAACAAAAGCTGCTGACATGTTTGCAAAATGCATGTCAAAATCAAGTTTAAGATCATAATTCTAATGAAAATGTGTGATATTAATGTGTGAGGAATTGAAAGCAATCTGCCTATTGAGTCTTATTCTGACTATAAAATCTTATGAATCCTACAATATTTCGGCAAACAGATTTTCAGCTTTTGCTCTTTGTTTCCCTCTGATTTTATGCCGTAACTTACATCAAAACCCTCCCTACCTACAGCACATGCAGCATTTTAAGATAATCCGTAATTGGATTATCTCTTATTGGAGATGGTCATTGCCTGGCGTTTGTGTGGCATGAATGCTACTTGCTACTTGTCTATCAAAGCCTGAATATTGGGCGTTGAGAGTGTGGTGCTGGAAAAGCACAGGGGATCAGGCAGCATCCGAGGAGCAGGAGAATCGATGTTTCATCCATAAGCCTTCCTGATAAAGGACTTATGCTCGAAACATTGATTCTCCTGTTCCTTGGATGCTGCCTGACCTGCTGTGCTTTTCCAGCACCACACTCTCGACTCTGATCTCCAGCATCTGAAGTCCTCACTTTATCCTTCTTGAAGCATGGATAGTGTCCAGATCTTGTTGCGTTTGAACATGGACTGTTTCATTGGCTGTAAAACACTTTAGGACATCCTGTAGATGTGAATGATGCTTTCGAAAAGCAAGTCTTTCTCTCTTTTACACAGAGTTGCATTGACTTTCTGAGGGAGTAACCTGATCAAGAGTGTGAGGGGCAGGCAGGCTACGGAGCAGCAATAGCAAAAAATGGCAGGGATCACCTCAGGCAATTATTGTCACACACTTGTAGACAGTTCTAAGGCAATGGTGCAGTTACAGTATTGATAACTATCTCTGTAACCTCGTCTAAACTTCTAAAACCAACTTTAACATGTCTGATTTCAACTGCAACAAGGCAGTTGTGCCTTCAGCTGCTTAGGCACTCGTTTCTGCAATTTCTTCCTTAAACATTTCCACGTCTCTCTCCCTCTTATTAATATATCGTTTGAAGTTTTACTGTCAGGTTGTTCATTCAAATCTCATAGCCCAAATCACAGTAATGATAAATAACCCCAGTGTTTACTATTCACTGGATGCAAAGGAAATGACTGACCATTGAATTGCTTATAATATATCAATAAAAACAACTTGCATTTATATAGTGCCTTCAGCTTAGTGAAAAATTTAAAGATTTTCACAGAAATAGTATCAAACAAAATTTGCCATTAAGCTTCATAAGAAGCTACTAGATCAGATGATGAAAAGTTTGGTCAAAGATGTAGGTTTTAAGGAGTGTTTTAAAAGAGAAAGATGGACTAGTTTAGTGAGGATGTGGAGGAGTTGGTGTTGGACTGGGGTGGACAAAGTTAAAAATCACATAACACCAGATTATAGTCCAATAGGATTATTAGATGGAAGTGGGTGGCACAGCTGCCACTTTCCATACAGATGGTGATGTGTCCTGTGTGAGTGAGTAGGCCATCCAAAGTCATGCAAGATTATTGGGATGGGCTGTTGAGTGGGTGAGGACAGGCGAGGGAATATGTTGTAAGTATTAGCGATGGACCATGAGCCTTAATGGACATTGGGTACAATCACAGAGTAGTGCGAGTGTGACATATTGGAGAGAAGACGGTGCCACTTACGCTGGCTGAGTGGAAGTCATTGAATTTTTCTGACAGTGCAGGACATTTCTCCAGACTGCTTTAATCAGGTGGCAAAATGAGAGCAGGCGGCATGGTCTGGTGTCATGGTCTCCACATCTGGTCCTGGGGGAAGAGGAGCTTTGCATTTGCACCACCCCATCCAGCAGGACATCCGAGTCCCTGCTCACAAAGCGGGGTGCCAACTTCTCTACATCTGCCATGTCGGGGCAATAGTGTATAGGGCAGCTCTGAACTGATACAGTTTGTCCAGGTACACAAAGGCTATTTGGAGAGGGCATGGGCACAAGAGATGCCACATTTTCAGTGGAGATCTATTGAGGAGTGAGTTGTTCTGGGGCTGGTGTATAAACAGATGGGGATAGAACTGGATATGAGGGACACATAAGGGTAGTGTATGAGGCATGTTTGGTAGGAAATGGTGAGAAATTTTGCAGTGAATCCTTCCAAAAAAACTCACACTTCGCCAAAAAAAAATTCAGAATGTGTTCTTCTCTCTGGTTTTGAGTATGGATATTAGTTTATTAGGAGAGGCAGTGGAGAAAGATGGTGTGGCCAACCATGCCAAAGGGTACAGACAGGTGGAAAATAGAGTAATAGAGTTGTAAAGCATGGAAACAAACCCTTTGTCCATGTCGAGCAGATATCCTAAATTAATCTAATCCCATTTGCTAGCGTTTGGCCAATATTCCTCTAAATCCTTCCTATTGAAGTACCCATCCTGGTGCCTTTTAAATGTTGTAATTGTACCAGCCTCCACCACTTCCTCTGGCAACACATTCCATACATGCACCACCCTCTGCATGAAAGAGTTGCTCCTCAGGTCCCTTTTAAATCTCTATCTCACCGTAAACCTTTGCTCTCTAGATTTGGACTTCCCTTACCTCGGGAAAGACTGTGAGTATTCACCTTATTTGTGCCACTCATGATTTTATAAACCTCTATAAGGTCACCCCTCAGCCTCCAATGCTCCAGGGAAAATAGCCTCAGCCTATTCAGCTTCTCCTTCTAGCTTAAATCCTCCACCTTGGCAATGTCCTTGTAAATCTTTCCTGAATCTTTTCAAATTTCACAACATGCTTCCTAAAGCAGGGAGACCAGATTTGAATGCAGTATTTCAAAAGTGGCCTAACCAATGTCCTGTACAGCCACAGCATGTCCTCCCAAATCCCATAGTCAATGGCACCAAACGCCTTCTTCACTACTATGTCGACCTGACTCCATTTTCAATGAACTATGAACCTGCACCCCAAGGTTGCTTTGTTCGGCAACACTCCCTCAGACCTTAGCATTAATCCTGCCCTGATTTGCCTTACTAAAATGTAGCACCGCACATTTATCTAAATTAAATTCCCATTTTCTAATTCCCTTTGAAACTGAATACTTTAAGGTTGGATCTCAATTTTGTTTTTCCATATGATGTTTTTTCTCTCCATTTCTTTTGCCATCCAAACAGCTCAAAAAAAAGACAATCCATTATTCCATTGCAGTTTTGACTGCCAATCTTTAACACTAAATGACTTGCTACTGATTCGCTCTCATCTCATTGGTGGTTTCCCTTTCTCAAACAATTAATTTTACTCTGCATTGCTCCTTGTCCTTCTATCATAAAGACATACGTTAGCTGCTCCAGTCCCTTTCTCCCACATCCCACCCGAAACTTCAACCACTCATTGGATTGGAAACGTAATGCTGCAGATAATTCCCTCTGCTCACACTCTGGAAACTCTTGCCGGTGTCAGCCCTTTACATTATTACTTTCCCAGTCTATGTATATGATTAAAGTTTGCATTATAATGACTTGATAATTGTTGCACAAATCTGACAATTTCCTTGCAAATTTGTTCCACTGTGTCTTTTGCCCTGGATGATGATGTACATCACACTCAGAATAATGTAGTGGTGCTTAGTGTTTCTTCGTTCCAACCAAATAGATTCTCACCATGAAATGATGGAAAGTTCACCTTTGTCATATTCATTTGGATGCTTTGGTAAGAATCTATGATGGGGAGAAAAGCTAAATGAAGGGATTTAATTATGGAGTTCCAGGAAAACTGAAAGGAACTTTGGAGGTGGGATGTTCAGTTGCATTGACAATGAGGTTAATGAGATTACATTCAAATAAGATTGGTGAGAAATCGAAAGGCAGAGGAACAGTACCTGAGGAGACAGAACTGTTAACAATGTCGGCTAACACAGGTGCCAGGAATGGAACCTGGATGATCAGTAGTTAGTGGAAATGGTGGGAGAGAGAGATCTAAAAAGACGCAAAGATATATCACCTTTCGTTGACCATGGTGGAGAGTTCAGTAGATTTTCTGATGCCATATTTGTGTGACATGGAATAAATGACCATTTCAGCAGAGTTTTGCAGCTGTGAGCAGGTGTTCATCTGCCAGCCATATAGAGAAGCTTCCAGCCAAGTGCAGCTGCTGACTGGACCATTTCTAACAGGTTCCACTGACCTTGTTCTCCTGACAAGCTCATGGCATTGCACACAGCACTTGCTTACTGCAGAATAAAGCAATGTGTCAGGGAAAACAGTGCCTCCCTTGTTCACATATGATTAAACATCTGAGCAAAAGCTTAGCTGAATTAAAGCTAACATGTCAAAAGGTGATTTATATGATACAGCTACTGAATTCAGATGAAGTCGGTACTGTTAACTGAACCTTTGCTTTGCAGTCTTTGGTTCTGCGTTCTGTCATGGATTCCTATGTCTAGTTCATCTGATCAACATAAAGATAAAAGTCCATGCTTAATTATTGCTATTACCATTGACGTTAATGCTGTTTCGAAAAGCAATTCAATGAGGCATGGCACAACCAACATATTATGTTTGGCAGTGTTGTGTAGAATTAAGGCCAGCAGATGGAAAACAAGATTCAAACTTCAAATTTTGTTTTAAAGAGGTGAGGGAACATTGAGAGCTAAAGACTCCCATTCTGATTCTAACTCATGGAACAATGGAATCATCCAGCATAGAATGAGGTTTCTCAGCCCCTTGTGCCTATTCTGCCTATTTGCACGAGATCCCATGAGTCGCATTTTCCTCCTCTTTTCTCCATAGACCTGCAAATACCTTTTTTCCCTTCAATTATTTATTCAAGTCCCTTTAGAAGGCTGTGATTGAATTTATTTCCTTTCAGGCCATGCAATTCAGATCGCAACTCTGCACATAAAATGTTCTTAATTTTCTCTCTAGTTCTTTGGTCAATTTTCTTAAATCAACATCCTCTATAGAGCTTCAGTAGAATCCCTACAGTGTGGAAACAGGCCCTTCGGCCCAACAAGTCCACACAGAACTTTCAAAGAGAGGCCTCCACTCAGACCCATTCCCCTAACCTATATTTACCCCTGATTAATGCATATATCCTACACCATGGGCAATTTAGCATGGTCAATTCACCAAACCTGCACGTCTTTGGACTGTGGGAGGAAACCAGAGAACCTGGAGGAAACCCACGTGGACACGGGGAGAAAGTGCAAACTCCACACAGTCACCTAAGGCTGGAATCGAACCTGGGTCCCTGGCGCTGTGAGGCAGCAGTGCTAACCACTGAGCCACTGTGTCTCCACGCAACCCTACCACCCCCAAACCAGCAACCTTTCTGCTAATGAAGACAGTTGCTCAAAACTGTCATGATCTTGAGCACCTCTAATTAAACTTCCCAACCCTTAACATTCACTGTTAGAAGGAAAACAGACCCAGTTTCTCTAATCTCTCCATGTGCTTGAATCCTCTCAGCGGTGGTAACATCATAGTAAATTTCCTCTGCATTGCCTCTGAGGCCTTGAGATCCCTCCATAAGAGTGATGGCCTGAAGTGATTACAATATTCCAGTTGGGACCTAATCAATGTGAGGTTTCTATGCTTTTGTAGTCCATTCCTCTCTGAACAAAGCCAAGATTCCTGTGTTGAGAGTGTGATGCTGGAAAAGCACAGCAGGTCAGGCAGTATCCAAGGAACAGGAGAATCAACATTTCGGGCATAAGCCCTTCAACAGGAATGATGCTTGTGGGCCGGGAGGGGCGTGATGAGAAATAAATAGGAGGGGCGGTGGGGCTATGGCTGGAGGAAGGCAGCTTGGAATGTGATAGGTAGATGAAGGTTGGGTGGGTGAAGGTGATAGGTCGGAGAGGAGGGTAGAGCAGATAAGTGGGAAAGAAGATGGAGAGGTCAAAAGTGTGGTGCCGAATTGGTAGCTTGGGACTGGGATAAGGTGGGGGGAGGGGAAATTAACATTATCCCTGTCCCAAGTCTCCAATTTGGCAGACCCCAACTTGCAGATCGTTTCAGAGAACATCTGTGGGACACCCACACCAACCAACCCCACCACCCTGAGACTAAACACTTCAACTCCCCCTCCTATGCCACCGAGGACATGCAGGTCCTGGGCCTAATCCATTGCCAACCCCTAAACACCTGACACCTGAAGGAAGAACACCTCCTCTTCCGCCGTGGGACCCTGCAACCACACGGGTTCAATGTGGATTTCACCAGTTTACTAATTTCCCCTCCCCCACCTTATCCCAGTCCTAAGCCTCCCATTCGGCACCGCACTCTTGACCTGTCCATCTTTCTTCCTACCTATCTGCTCCACCCTCTGATCTATCACCTTGTCCCCCCCCCATCTTCATCTAGCTATCACATTCCCTGCTACCTTCTCCCCAGCCCCACACCCCCTCCCATTTATTTCTCAGCCCTCCCCAGCCCACAAGCCTGTTTCTTGAGGAAGGGCTCATGCCCAAAACATCGATTCTCCAGCTGTTTGGATGTTGCCTTTTCCAGCACCACACTCTCGACTCTGATCTCTAGCATCTGCAGTCCTCACTTTCTCCGACAAGAATCCTGTGTGCCTTGTTAACAAAGTTCTCAATTTGTCCTGCCACCTTCAAAGAGACTAGTTTGGGTTGGGATATCTGGTCGGCATGGACAGGTTGGACCAAAGGGTCTGTTTCCATGCTGTACATCTCTATGACTCTATGACTATTTAGCCTGAACAGCCTCGGGTTTCCAAGTTCCTGAAGCCACTTTGAACTTATTTGATTTGATTATGTTTCCTGGGGATAAAAATGCTTCATGCAAAATTATTCCTTTTCAATCTGGCAGGAACTTTCTTTAATATTTAAATTCACTCTCAAGATGTGAGAAGGGCTGGCAGTATTTATTGCCTATCCCTAAGCACAACTGAGAAGGTAGTGGTGAAATGCCAAAAGAGAAAATGCTGGAAAATCTCAGCAGGTCTGGCAGCATCTGTAAGGAGAGAAAAGAGCTGACGTTTCAAGTCTAACTGACCCTTTGTCAAAGCTACCAACTTGTCTAACACTGAGAGAGAAAAGGAAAGCAGTGAAGGTGGACAGGGGGAGAGAGACAAACGAAAATCCTGTCGGAGAGACGAGCAGTACTTCTTCAGGGTAGGCACTCCTGGAAGAGAGGTGGCAGTGGGTTAAACACCTGGATAAAAGCAAATTACTGTGGATGCTGGAATCTGAAACCAAAAGAGAAAATGCTGGAAAATCCCATAAGGTCTGGCAGCATCTGTAAGGAGAGAAAAGAGCTGACGTTTCGAGTCTAACCGACCCTTTGTCAAAGTGGTGAGATGCCTTCTTGAACACACTGCATTCCTTGGGGTGTAGGGACACTCGCAGTGCTGAAGGGAAGGGAGTTTTAAGATTTTGACCCAGTGACAGTGAAGGAACAACGATATCATTCCAAGTCAAGATAATGTATGGATTGGAAGGGAGCCTATAAGATTCCCATGTGTCTGCTGCTCTTGTCCTTCTAGGTTGTAGAGGTATGAAATTTTTTAAAAATCCTTTTAGAAATGTGGGATTCGTTTTAATATTGGCTAGGGCAACATCCTTTCTTTCGGCACACAATACAAAACTGGCCAGTATTGTGATCCTGCTCCTCAGCCTAAGTTTGAGAATGAGCCGACCTTCTGCTGCTTTTTTACCCAGGGAACCCATCATTCAGAGGTCATCATGTGCGTCAGTTTCCTGTTCTCAACAGAAACAAGACATTTGTCTTTATATGCCTCCCCTGGGCAAGTAATCAAACAAATGGACCCCATAAATTAGGGTGCTGTGCTATCTGCTGCTGGTCCACCCACCCACCCGCATTTCCACCATACTTTTGCAAGGCACGGAGGAGGTGGTCAGGTGGTTGCCCACCTTTCATGGTCAATTAATATTTGTCTCCAGCGGGGTCTCAAATGTGTCTGAATATCTGTGTCCTTTGATGAACATCGCACCCCCTGGTTTCCCAGCAGTACCAATAGTGGCCACTATTCTTGCTTGGGACGACCTGTCCAACCCATATTAATTCAAAAATTAAAGTGGGGCAAGCAGACTAGATAGGCCCAGTGATTCAGGCCATTTTAATAATTATTCCAGTATTATGCCAAATCAACTCTGTCCCTGAGCTGAAAAGATGCCTATTGGGGAAGGTAGCCTGCAATGGTTCAAGAAAGCAGCCCACGACTATTTTCTCAAGTGATGAGCAATAGATTAGATTAGATTATTACAGGCCCTTCGGCCCAACAAGTCCACACCGACCTGCCGAAGCGCAATCCACTCCTAACATTTACCCCTTCACCTAACACTACGGGCAATTTAGCATGGCCAATTCACCTAACCTGCACATTTTTGGATTGTGGGAGGAAACCAGAGCACCCGGAGGAAACCCACACAGACACAGGGAGAATGTGCAAACTCCACACAGTCAGTCGCCTGAGACGGGAATTGAACCCGGGTCTGTGGTGCTGTGAGGCTGCAGTGCTAACCACCATGCCGCCCATAAATACAGTCCAGCCAGTGAGGTCTACATCCCATGAGTGAATGAAATGAAAGTCACTCCACTGATAACTCTCAGTCTGGTAGGGTTGGGTTAGGGGGTGAGGGACACAACAATATCATTTAGTCTTGGTCAGGAGTAATGATCATCCTGATCAACCAGACTTCTAGACCTGTGAATGGGTTGCATCATATAGGTTATTGTGGTGTAGTGATCATATGAGTGGACTAGAAATCTAGAGAACTGACCCAAGAGTTCAAGTGAGTTCAAATCAGACCAGACCACAGGTCAGTGGTCAGTTAAATTCTTAATCCATTGTTCAACTAAATAATTGAATTATTTTCATCAGTAAAAGTGAACATGAAACAGTCAGATTATTTGTTTTTCATTCATTCATGGAATGTTTGCATGGCTAGCTGGGTTAGTATTTGTTGCCCATCCCTAATTGCCCCTTAATCTGAACAGTGTGAAAGGGCCATTTAAGACAGTGGTTAAGAGCCAGCCACAATGCTGTGGGTCTGGAGTCACATGTAGGCCTGGCCAGATAAGGCTGAGAGATCGCCTTCTCTAAAGGACATTAGTGAACCAGATTGGATTTTGTAACAATCGACAATGGTTTCATGGTGATCTTTAAACTCTTAATTCCAGACTTTTATTGAATTCAAAATTCACCATCTGTTATGAGTCTCTGGTTATGAATTACTAGTCGGGTATATGGCCACTGCCTCTCATATATTGTAAAAATTCAAATGGCTCAATGATGTAGTTTAGGGAAAGAAATTTGAAATCCTCATCCAGTCCCAAAAGCAAAGTGGCTGACCCTTAAGTACAAGCCATCATAGCTGTAGAAAATCCTGGCCTTGCCAGTGACATCCTGAGGAAGTCTCATCCCGAGAAAAGATAAAGAAGGACGTAAGATGACTCAACACCCTCTTAAATATGGATTCGTGAGGGCAAGTTACTTTCCCATTAATCCTGGAGCAGTTTTATTTTTGACATTAATGCACTGTTTTGATCAATTTTGCATCAGAACATTTCTCAAACATTGGTAGTAAAATTCAGTCTTTTGTAAAAAACACAATTTTCTTGTTATCGACAGCTTGATTTTGTAGTTTTATAAGGAGGTGGAAGTTTTCTGAGTCAGAAAGCAGGAACATTTTCATCTTTTCAGTCCATCATTGTCTAACAGATATCAATAATTAGCACAGCAACACACATAACAACAGTTTGGGACATCCCAAAAACAGTCATAGACTGTCAAGCAGTTTGGGACTTCCTGAGGTTGCGAAAGGCACTGTAGAAATGCAAAACTTTTTTTTATCTTTCTTACACAAACACACAAAATGAATATTAATTTGATAAACTTCACACACAATTCAGTAACCAAGGGAATAAAACACTCACAATGATTAAAAGGTTCCTGCATATTTTGATTTTCTTTTCAAGTTTGCCAACAAATGGACAAAATAGTTAAAGCTCACATGTTTATACTGTGTGAATCTGAGTTTTGAGATTAGAGGCACATTAATGTGTCTATTATTCTTTGTTCATTTACTAATCAGGCCTGTAGTTAGCCACATCTGGATTCCCAATTACCCACATGTGGCTAATGTATTGACCAACACTGATCCAGACTACAGCATAACCGATTGTCTCTTAGAGATATTCATTGCAGTGGCTGTACCTCCTGTGTGCTTGTAAAGATCTTATTAACTACTGTTCCTCTCCAGGATCAACTCATGTTTCACCTTGTGACAGTGAAACATGAAGGTTGTCCAGTTTAATATCTATGTTGCTCAGTTACTGACAGCAAGTTCTGAGTGAAGCAATCATGCAGCATGAGACCCAGCAAGTCCATATATAACTGCAGTAAAGTAATGGATTCCATCCCCTCATGTGTTTTGTTTTAAATCAACTCCATGATTCCAAACAAAATTCACCAGGGAAAAAGGAATATTGACATTCCCATTCTTTGGAGGCTGCCCACTTTGTGATTCGAACAGTTATTGACAGCGCAGTCCTCCATTGTTTTTCGGGATCATCGCCAGCATCTTGCTAGCATGTTTTGCATCAGTTGGCTAGTTAGTTTCTGGTTATTAAGCTGATTTATCATAATTTCACCTTACATCCCTTGTGCAACAGAGGTTTCTATTTAGTTAGCTTTTTTAATACACTAATATGTCCCAAGATACTTCATAGAACCAATTATCAAACGGGTTTGACACAAAGCCAAATAATTATATTGCGATGGTTGGAGTAAGTTTTAGGAGAGATAGGTTTGGGGGAAGCTCCCGAGCTTAGGGCCTCCATAGCTGAAGACAAGACTTTCAATGGTGAAACAATTAAAATCAGGGATGGTCAAGAGACTAGAATTGAAATAATGCAGAGGATTATGAGGCAAGGTTTGCAACAGAAGGAGTTTGAATCTCTCATTAGCATATGTAAAAGGCTTGATCTCCAATTTATGAAGTCATCACGATGCCTGAAAAACCAGCCAGCTCAGAATGGGATTAGACTTCGTTCAGGGACCTTTCAAGCCTGGGATATAAGTCTGCAATGTGAAATGTTTTCCACCCACTTTGTACATCTGTGAACTTTAAACTTTTGCTTATTTTTAAAATGCAGATGAAATACAGAATGTGCCAGCAATGTTTTATCATTCTGAAAGCTTTTCTCCCTTGGTTCCATCATGATGGGAAATGTTTCTTAAGTACATGACCACAAGGGAATAAATTTATTGTGTGTAGGAAATTTCGAACTAAGTGAGTGCACATGGTTAAAAAAAGTGTTGCCCATAGCAGCATCTGTTCTATGAATTAGTCTAAGATTTCTATTGGAAATACAGGTTGAATCAACTTCTCAGAACTTTCAGTATGCACTCAAGGCCATCTGAACACTGCCCATCAGGGTACTCCTCTGGTTAGAAGATGACAGCTCACAGAAGGTGACCATTCGGCCCATCAGGTTGTGCAGACACTACCTGTCCTGCTCCCCTTGCTTTTTCCCGAAAACACTGCACATTTCACCTTTTGACGCATTTATCAAATCCCCCTTTTGAAAATTCCTTTTGAATCTGCTTCTGCTGCGTCATCAGTAATGCCTTTCCAGATCACAACTCACTGTGTAAAGAAACAATGCTCCTAATCTCCCAGAAGCAGGCACAATATTCCAGCTAGGACCTAAACAGTGATGTATATAAATGGTTTGGCATGAAAGTCATTTCTGTTTTCATAGCCTTGATTAAAACATTGAGATGCTAGAAACTGGTGAATTTGAGATTGCTTTGAGTGTTTTACAGGCAGATGAATTGACTGAGGCAGAAAGCCCAGAAAAGAAGTGGGTGCACCCCCATGTAGCCCAGTATCACTCATGGGGTAAAGTCATTGCTGTGTAAATTAATCCACGGGATGTGAGTGAGTAAAAGGCTGCAACTTAATCCCAGGTTTCAGATAATGTCTGTAAACCACATGACATCATCTGAAGCACTTATTAAATTACAGCCTTCTTACTGACTCCCAACTCTCCATAACCTCTATATCTCACACATCAGTTAAATATGATATTGATTTCAGCATTTGATGCCAGAGGTAACTCATTATTGTTACTAACATCCCCCATGAGCTCATTTAAAACTGCATACAGCTACAAGGACAGCAATCTGAAAATCAACTCATCTTTTAATTCCATATAGATGAGAGAAATTATTCTGTATTGTATGCAGAACCCCAGGGGTAAAAAAATTGAGGATCAGAAATCTTTTCAGAATCCAATTTACATTCCTGTGTCCTCAGTTGAAAGTTTGATTCACCAAACAACAACAATTTGCCTTTAGAAAGCATTTTTAATGTAGCAAAATGCTCTCAAGAAGCTTCATAAAAGTCTTGACAAGCAAAGCTGCATATTCTAACAGGTGACCAAAGCTTTGTAAAGGAGGTAAGTTTTAAAAAGCAACTTAAAGGAGAAAAGGGAACTAAAGACATTAAGGGAATGGGAAAATCAAATTTGTAAAATTAGCTGTTTGACAACTGGAGCGATTAAAACTAGAAATGTTGAAGACCATGGATGGATTTGAAAATGTGAATGAGGGTTTTAAAATTGAGACATTGCCATACTGGCAGCAAATAAAAGCTGCAGATTTAACTGTGTACTGTCATGGTCATGCCTGATATTTGCACATACCTGGATTCTCCTGGTAGAACAGACTTTCCATAATATACAAGGGAAACATGTTGGCTCAACTGACTCATTCCATTCCATATTTCAGAATTTGATCCCATCAAGTAGGGGGAAACTGTTAACATTAGCAGAATATTCAAGGAGAAGACACCAATTTTGTGTTTTTGGCAAAGGGAATAATGGTGATGTGGTGATGAGGGTGAAATGTTTTCACAGAGAATAAGTGGTTTAGATCTGGATGCACTATGTGAGAGTGTTATAGAAGCAAATTCAATCATGAATCTCAAAAGCAAATTGAATTAGATTTCATGATTCCACCTTGGAGTGGTAGATCGAGTTTAATTTAGATAAATGTGAGATGCTACATTTTAGAAAAGTAATTCAGTGCAGGACTTACACGCTTAATGGTGAGGTCCTAGGGAATGTTGCTGAACAAAGAGACCTTGGAGTGCAGGTTCATAGCTCCTTGAAAGTGGAGTCGCAGGTAGATAGGATAGTGAAGAAGGCGTTTGGTATGCTTTCCTTTATTGGTCAGAGTATTGAGTACAGGAGTTGGAAGGTCATGTTGCGGCTGTACAGGACATTGGTTAGGCCATTGTTGGAATATTGCATGCAATTCTGGTCTCCTTCCTATCGGAAACTTGAAAGGGTTCAGATAAGATTTACAAGGATGTTGCTAGGGTTGGAGGATTTGAGCTATAGGGAGAGGCTGAATAGGCTGGAGTTGTTTTCCCTGGAGCGTTGGAGACTGAGGGGTGACCTTACAGAGGTTTAGAAAATCATGAGGCACATGGATAGGGTAAATAGACAAGATATTTTCCCTGGTGTGGGGGAATCCAGAACGAGAGAGCATGATTTAGGGTGAGAGGGGAAAAATTTAAAAGGAACCTCAGGGGCAACTTTTTCACGCAGAAGGTGGTGCATGTATGGAATGCGCTGCCAGAGGAAGTGGTGGAGGCTGGCACAAGTACAACATTTGAAGAGCATCTGGATGGGCATATGAATTGGAAGGGTTTGGAGGGATATGGACCAAGTGCTGGCAAATGGGCATAGATTAGGTTAGGATTTCTAGTCGGCATGAATGAGTTGGACTGAAGGATCTGTTCCTGTGCCGTACACATCTATATCTCTATATGTAGCAGTTTTCATGATTTTTTTAATATTAAAGGCTTGCCATAGAAGCCCTCACTTGTTAATTTATATTTGTTATCTACATTTAGGTTAAAGAAAATAGATGAAATTATTTAATTGCTGTGCTGTCACCTTCCAGGTTGATTTTGAAGCCCTGGCTTAAAGGAGGAAAGAGCACTATTTTTCATCTGTATTCATCCTGCACAGGAGAAACTGCTGACTGACTGGTCCAATTGTTTCAGCTCAAGCACTTGGAAAAGTTAACATATTCCTTAAAACAGCACACGTTTCAGCAACTAGTCATCAGTCATGGCCTTGAAATTCACTTGTTCATTTCTTTTTTCAAGGGATTGGAAAGTAGTTTTTTAAGACTGATGTGTCCACTCATTCTCCCAAACAATATTGTTCCAATACAAATACCCTCCAAGTGTTTTTACTCAGAGTTTCCTTCTGCGGCTTGGCTTCATACTCAAGAGGACAGTGAGATAAGCTGAGCCAGAGAAACACTGACGTCAGAGATCCCTGTGTGGAGGCCTAGCTCAGTGTGCAGCTTGCCACAATAATCTTTGCCATTGATGGTGCCAGCAGCTGAGAGACTCCCGGCCTCTTGGTGAAGGCTGTGATTATTTTTTTTTGTGGTTCTCATTTTATTTGGAATGTCTAACCAGCCTGACCACATATTCACTTGGAGGCCCATTGCAGGCTTGAAGATTAAAAGTCAAGCAGTTCAACGGAGCGTTCAGAGAGACGGAATTCGCACAATGCACATTTGTTGCTCTAAGTGCCATGACGGAATCCCACTGGCCCCCATGTTGATTATTCTCTCGCTGCTGCACAGCACATTACACTCATTCTCTCCTCCATCAACACTCTCTTTTTCCAACACATAAATATGTCTCCAGCCATTGGGATTCTAAAAGTCCCCATTGGTTCCCAACTCTCCAGGGTTGTCTCTGGCAATTGAATATGAATCTCCCAGGAGTCATTTACCAGTAAAAGAAAAGCAATTTTAAAATTTTCTTTCCATACAAAAATATTAGTGAGGTTGCAGTGAGAAGAAGAGGGAAGCTTGTTTGTTTGGGAGAGGCAATAGGAGGCAAGATGTGATGTGATGAAAACTCCAGAAATATTTCAAACTCAAGTTGGCAACATGAGATGCAACAGTGATTCAGATCAAAGTCACCAGGGAAATGGAATAACCACGAGAGGGGAGTGAAAACCATGTGCAATTTCTGCACTATTGTATGTTATCCTTTTTAAATCAGATGGAAAAGCGAAAGTTGCACAATGTCATATAGTGTATTGTGAAGGAGGTCTTAGTAATGGAAAGGTAAGGAGTTAAAAGCTCAGCTCAGGCACAAGCAGAATGACAGGGTTGCAAACAGTTTGGTTTGGCCTCAGATATTGGCTTATCATCCTATTTCTTGGAAAAGTCCATAAACTAGTGATTTACCAGGTAGGGAATGAACAGACTGAGCCACTTATAAATGAGGCATAGATTTTATGATACAGCTTTGTTTTTGTGCCAAGTCTGTTCCTGATGATATGAGACTGTTGATGGGCAACACACTTTATTCATTATTCCCGAGAAAGATTTTATGATTTAATTCTGATTTTCAGACACGCAAGTGTTTCTCTTCACCATTAAACCTACTATAGTTTCCAGTTGTATTGTGTTTATTAATGAAGAGATCAATACAGATAGACAGAAGAGACAGGGTTTTAACAAATCAGCTCATTTCTTTTCTATTTAGGAATGCTTTATAGCTTTATCATTGGCTTCACTCTCTTTTGTCCATCTCCAACACAGCTCAATAATTTGTCTCCCTTCATATTCCCGTACATTGTCCAGACTATATTAAGGGCTAATTGCTGTGTAATTTAACTCACAGCTGAAGAGTTTTTGAAAATGCAGGAACAAATGTTTCTTTAAATTCATTCTGGAAGAATCCAGAGTTTATTCTCTGTTACTATTACATTCTGTTGTAGAAAGCTCTTAATGATAGTGCAATTGCAGTGAATGCAATATATTTATCTTGTTAGTTAATTGAGCTCTTCAAAGCAAATTAATATTTTCCCCAAATAATTCCAAGCCATGTCTTGAAAGAACTTTACCTGACCTAAATCACTGATGTTGATTTTTATTAGCTCATAGAATTTTGCAGCACAGAATAAGACCATTTGGCCCATCATGCTTCTGTAGGATCTATGAAAGAGCTTTCTATCTAGCTGCTCTTTCCAGGTAATCCTGCAAACTGCTCCTTTCTAAATGTTAATCCAATTCCCTTTTGAAACCTGGGACATGATTTTCTCTTCCTAGGAGCAGGATGAACATAATGGTTCAATCAGATGAGAGCTCACAAATCAAATTCCTGACTGTTGAGAAAAGCTGTTGCAGCTAAGTTCTCCCTCCTCAAATGGTAAAATCAAAATCATCAGGTGGCAAGAAGCCCATGTACATGCATTAACATTTTGTTAATTACCCAACCAACTGCATTAATTTCTCTTTACGATTAACCTTGCCAACCAATGTTCCAAAAACATAACAGCAGTAACCAACTAGGTATCAGTTATGTTGATTCTGAGCCTCCAATCTAGGTGAGTACAGGGCAGCACCTGCCATCTTCCTTCTCTTTGTGCAGCATGTATCTCTGCAGTCAATTGGCACAATGGGCTAAATGCCCATGGCAACCATGCAGGTCCTTGGACTCCTCCATCGCCAGACCATGGCAACACGATGATTGGAGGAAGAGCGCCTCATCTTCTGCCTGGGAACCCTCCAACCACAAGGGATGAACTCAGATTTCTCCAGTTTCCTCATTTCCCCTCCCCCCACCTTGTCTCAGTCAAATCCCTCGAACTCAGCACCGCCTTCCTAACCTGCAATCTTCTTCCTGACCTCTCCGCCCCCACCCCACTCCGGCCTATCACCCTCAGCTTGACCTCCCTCCACCTATCGCATTTCCAACGCCCCTCTCCCAAGTCCCTCCTCCCTACCTTTTATCTTAGCCTGCTGGACACACTTTCCTCATTCCTGAAGAAGGGCTTATGCCCGAAACGTCGATTCTCTTGTTCCTTGGATGCTGCCTGACCTGCTGCGCTTTTCCAGCAACACATTTTTCAGCTCTGATCTCCAGCATCTGCAGCCCTCACTTTCTCCACAATGGGCTAGATGTCAACTTCATTGAGTTTTTTGGAGGGCTTTTCTCCACAAGGTCTAGTGAGACCTTTTGCCGTATCTTACCTTAAATTACATCTTTAACTAGTTTCTCCTCCCCTCCGGTGCCTTTCTTACGCAATTCTAGTCCCATCTCACCACGCACTGCTCCAAAAACACCTGGGCTGGTTTGCAATGCAGAGTAATACAAACAGTGTGGATTCAATTCCTGCACCAGCTGAGGTTACCATGAAGACTCTCCTTCTCAACCTCTCCCCTCGCCTGAGGCATGGTGATCCTCAGGTTAAACCACCAATAGTTGTCTCCCTCTCTCTCTCTAATGAGAGAGCAGTCCCATGGTCTGTTAGGTCTATGGTAACATTACCTCCGCAACTTCATACTCACTCTATCTACTTCATCCACCTCCGACCCAAGGGTCATGCCCTACCACTGTCACTATTGTCTGCAACATCTTCCTTCATTCAGGTTAATCATCCCTCAGTCTCCCACACAACTAACTCTGCATGCCCTCAGCAGTTGCTACTTCCTCGCTCAGGACATTTTACCCACATTTTGATCACCTGCGCCAGCACTAATAGCCATCCCACCCACTTTTATCTCAATTGCTCCCTTTCTCTCATTCTAGAAGAAAACAGCTCATAATTGACCAGAGAGGGTCCTGCTGGATGGAGGGATGCCTGACATCAGATTCCTCACTCCCTGCAAGTAGAGAATCCTGCTCCTCAAAGGAGAAGACAGGGATCGTTTCTTTGAGGATGCCGGGACAGTCATGTCTCACTAATAAAGTAAGCACCGCTCTTCATTCCACTGTGACTCTCATATTAACTCTGCCATTGGCTGCTATGGTTCTGTCCCTTGTGTCTCACAGGTTCCAGGGAGACATCAATGACACTGGTGGAGGAGGGGCTTCCTCTGTCAGAAGCCACCACCTAGACCTCAGAGGAAGAATGCACCATGGCCTAAGGGGAGGCATTGGCAGTTTTGCCTCCTGCACTCCCTCCAGCCCCACTAACCCAGATAGTCAGATGTGACAATGCCACTCTTAGAAATTTTGGGAGTACACAATCTGACAGGCACTTAACTGCAGCTAGCCCCTGGCACTTGGAGGACTGTGAGTGGAGACTAGGCAGCTGCTCATCCTCAGGCAGAGGAGGGCCCTGTAGTATTGGCAATCAGGTATATCATTCACATACACAGGAGTACCAGGCAGGTATATGGTAACTAATGTGCATCATTGCCCAAGGGTTGCAGGGCTGAATGGATGCTATTAGGACCCAGCTGTCCCAAGCATGTGATTTTCCAGTCATCTCCAGGACAGTTTGCTGGTTGCCATGGAAAACCTCTGGCTGCATTCCATTGCCTTAGGAATGAGGGCATGGTGACAAGGGGGCAGAGAATCTGGCACAGATTCCAAGTCCTTCCTCACTAGGAGAAAGGGAGAATCCAGGAGGTACCCAGCCAGAGCAGGAACTACACACAGACCCCTCAGACATCTCCTCTGAGGACAACTTCAGAAGCAGCTAAGCCCTCAGCCTCTACCTTACTTTCCCCCTCCAAGCATAAAGAACTTCCACACATCAGGCCCATCAGACACAAATGCCCCAAGGTCACTGACATGAATGCAAAGTTGGATCCTCACAATAATGATCTGAAAATCAACTGCACAATGACTTCGACAAAACACCCTCAAAGTGGGAAGAGTAAATAAATGTTTCTTTCAAAGGAGGCAGAGTTCAGCACTGGAATGTAAGGCTTTTTCGGGGTCAACTGCAGTTATCAGGAATCCAGTTTTTATCATTTCACAATTAAGTAGCATCTCAATATTCCTCATATTATGCAATTCTGAACTGCTCATGGAGAAATGATTGAGAGAATATTGTTCTGAAAAAGGGTCACCGTACACAAAACATTAACTCTGATTTCTTTTCACAGGTGCTGTCAGACCAGCTGAGCTTTTCCAACAACTTTTATTTTTGTTTCTAATTTACAGCATCTGCAGTTCTTTTGATTTTTATAGAGAATATTGTGCCTTGGTTATCATCATGGGATCTCTGATGTCAACATGACTCAATGAATCAAGATATATACACTCATTAACTTATCTTCCCAAAAGGACATTCCAACATGTTACAACAGCAACATCCTCACACAAAACACAAAGCCAACTGGGATATGGCTACTGACTTGGGGGGTGTTGGTTGGAGCTGAGAATGGGATGGGATAGAAGTGGGGGAGTTGGTTGCTGACAGCTTCCAAGGAAACATGGATGCCTTATTGGGCCAACTTAAATTAGTTATGGATGACTAACAGGAAGGGCTATTGCCAGGGAAATCCTGCCTCCATGCTCTTGTGAGGTTGGAGAACCAGTTATCAATACATAGGCAGCAATGTTGAATTGATCAGAGCACATTCTATCTGGTTCTTTGTGCAGGTGCCACACTACCTCTATGTGGGAATAATCTGGAGCTTCATAGGAAAGGATGTTGAAGCTGAAGGACCCTTTACTAAGATTCTATTTTCTCTGAATGTTCTCATAGATTTGCTACAACCATGATACAATGGCAGAGGTAAATCAAGTTGTTGCTCCTGCTATGCTGCAACTGCAATGAAACCAGTGCAGAAGTCAACACAGAGTACAGCTTTGGATACAAGAACTGTGGCTGCCAGACAGCTTATAGAGGGAAAAGCAGTAGGACAAGCTCCACCATGGAGAAAGAGAGTGGAACTAAATGTATAAGCACAAGCAAGTGCAGCTTAGTGCAGACGAAGCATATGCCAAGCCATCAAGTCATACCAAAACCAGTTGCTGCATGAGGACTGGTGGTCACAAGGCTTACAGCTGCCATTAATGCTTTTGTAAGCAGGTTATTTCACAGAACAACTGAGGCCCTCTGTGGCATTTCACAGTCTTCTACTCGTACGTCATCTGGGATGTCACTGATGTTCTATTCACCAGAGCCCACCTATTCAAATCATTTCCCTCTTCAAGTAGCTACTCAGGTAGTGCATTACAATTCTCAGCCATCTTGGGCTTTTTGCAAGTGACTTAGCTATAAGAACACCCTATCAATGACCAATAATTTCTTTGAACAGAATAATATCCCACTCCTTCAATCTTAAATCATTTGATAATACAGGCTTATGCTGTCCAACCTGACACGGCTCGTACATCCTGAACCCATCACAGATACCAGCTTCTGTCAAAGATCCTCAGCCCACTACAAGGATGGTTGTTGGGCAATAAGGGATACCCTCTCTGCACCTGGCTGATGAAACCTCGAAGAAATCCTCAGTCTGTTGCCAAGGAAAGGTACAATGATGATCACCTTTTGACCAAGTCCATTGTAGAATAGACCATAGCCTCCTGAGGATGATATTCTGATGCTTGATCCAGTCAGATGGAGCCATACAGAATTCCCCAGACAGTGTGTCCCACATCATGGTGGTCTGCTGTGCCCACCAGAATTTCAGTCGCTAAGGTTGGAAGATATTTGCTGGGGTAGAGATGCAGGAGTGAGATGATTGGGGTGAGAATAGTGAGATGGTCCAAGTGGAACACTAAAAAGAGGAAATAATGATGACAGTCCTGAGTGGCCAGAGAAATCTAGAGAACTCTTGCTTCCTGGGTGATTGAGCTGTGTTGAGACTTTAAAATTGCAAGTAATATTTCGGTTTGTGCAGTTTGGAGTAGACTTTCTGCCTGCTGTATTACACATTCCTCAAGGAGTAATGTGTTTTACTATAATGTATACAATTAAATGTTAGGTTTCTCCATCAACTGTTGCTCTGTTCTGCAGATGTTTCTGTGCCTGTGCACACCTTGCCCTTCATCAATGTTAGCACAAAAGTAGCTGTAATACAGCAAATCTAACCACTACCTCACTTTCCTGAATGTAAATGTGAAAGTGGCTTTTGAATCAGTGACATATGAGTGACATCAGAGATTGAAATCCCTGGTAAGATTATCAAGCCGTCCCTCAACCTGAGAATGATCCTTCTGAGTGTGTAACTATCACTATCCCTGCATTGCTTCAGAATGCAACAAGCCTTCACTACATACTTGCAATGCCTGAGCTCCACAGTTGCCTGTCTGTTGCTGTTGCTCCCTGTGGATGGCTGCTGACACTATCCCATCACTTCAGGAAGAAGGGGTACCTGGTGAGGTCAAGTTCCCTTACCATCCCATCACTTTGATTGATCCTGAGTAACCTATGATGAGAGTAATAGTCCAAGTGCAGCCACTGAACATTCTGCTAGACCAGGGTTCCCTAGGCAGCTCCCATACTTACCGTGAAGGCAACCAAACACTACATTCTGGAGCCACTGAAATAACGGGAATATGAACCCTATGCCCCTGACTCCTTCATCTTTCAGTCCAGCTCCCAGGGCATCTGGCACAGCCACTTGATGTTCCACAACTCATGTCTGCAGGTTGAGCATATTTCTTAAAGCTGCATACAGAAGCATACACTTTGCATAGGGCTAAGCAGGTGCTTGCTCTCTGACAGTCCTCTGGGTGTCAGAGACCTGAAGTGTTCTTTCCTACAAAGGCTGCAATTATGTGCTCACCAGAATGTGTCCCTGAATCTTTCCTAAACTACCAACCGAGGCAATAGTGGAGAGTAACGGAGAGTGATCACCACAGGAATGGCCCAGAACTTCTCCAGGCAGTTCAAAGGCCCTTGCCTTGAGGAGACACCCTCCAGCAGTCTTGGCCCTCTCAATCTGGATCTGGGCCAATTTCCCATCCAGTGATGGGAAATCTTAAAGAGGAAGCATTAAGATTGATGGGAATATATGCAGCAGTAGTTGGAAAAAGCATAACCATGCTAGCTGATGAGATCTGGCCAGTGAATGAATGAGAAATGCAGAAGGCAAGCATACTTTGTACTTTGCGACAATGTGGCAGATCTGAGGCCTTGAATAAATATCATGTATGTGATGCTGAGGCTTTGAGACTGTTTGAGTTGTATTTGCAATGGTGAAGCTAGATGAAGTGATGGCTCTGTGACAGTGAGCTAGCTGTGAAAAGATGGTGTCTGTTACCCTTTCAGAGCACAGGAGTTGGTTGATATGTTTTGTGAGGGTGGACAGCACTGATCTGTCTGCACACAAGTTGGATGAGCCTAATGATGTGGCCTCATGATTCTATTCACTGTGAAGATGTGCTGTCTTTCTGTGACTCTGGTCCAGCAATATCTTCAGCGCATGTTCCTGGAAGTGGGGAGGCAATGGAAGCTTTTTTTACTGGCATTTCTTCTGCCATTGGAGTGATCACCACAGTCTGTATTGCAGCATTTGAAGTACTGATCTACTGGCATTTAAATGTGGTGTCAGTCTGTGCAATATGTGAAGCTCCTGCCTGTGGCAGGAATATTTAGCTCCTTCATTAAGTGATTTCTTGAGTAACTTACACAAGATCTCACTTGCCTAGATGATGAACTAAGAAAATAAGGATATGTCCTCCAGTTACCAATCCTCCTGCTGTTTCTCCTCATACTCTCTACCAAAACCACTTATAATTTTAGTTAATCTTCCCTTAACTTTTCTTCCCTGAGCAGAACAATTCTCTGGTCTCTCCTCAACCCTGGAGCACAGGGGAACACACATTTTCAGATTATTTCTCCTCAAAGTTGTGAGGCATGAACGTATTCAGTATTTTGGAAGGTACCATGTCTGGAGACCTGCTCATTCACCTGTGGTGATGGCATACCATCATTGCTTTGGCTCGGCCATCTAAAGGCGATGTCAGTTAGCACTTCTAACGCAACAGGTAAGGAGCTGAGGGGTGTGGATGGGGTTAGTCAATGAAAATGTCAATGCTGAGCTTGACAGATTTTTTCTGGCTAAGGGTATTAAAGGTTACAGAACTTTAAAGCAGGCAGATGGAGTCAAGACACAGATTCACAATCATCTAATTGAAGAGTGAAACATACTCTATGAACTGAATGGTTTCCTCATGATCCAATGTTCCTCTGTTATAACACTGAGTAATTATACATTGCAACAGAATATAAATCATTATGGATTTTAATTTGTTTCACCTGTTGTCAACAAAACATGAATAGAGTGCAACAGGGTTAGTTGTCATACAAACATTAGAGCTATGCTGACTTGCTCACTGTGACATAAGGATGCGAGGATTCATAGCATTTGCAGTTCATTGAATATTATCACCTGGAAAGAATTCCTCTCACATAGTTGTGCAGTAGGATACAGATCATTAAACATTCTACACCCTAAAGTAAACTCCAAGTTGGACCAACTATGTATTGGTATCCACATCAACCATAGCCAATTACTGAAAGCTGAGTAGATGTAATATCATTGAGAGAAAGTGAGGGCTGCAGATGCTGGAGATCAGAGTTGAAAATGTGTTGCTGTAAAAGCGCAGCAGGTCAGGCAGCATCCAAGGAACAGGAGAATCGACGTTTCGGGCATAAGCCCTTCTTCAGGAATGAGGAAAGTGTGTCCAGCAGGCTAAGATAAAAGGTAGGGAGGAGGGACTGGGGGAGGGGCTTTGGAAATGCGATAGGTGGAGGGAGGTCAAGGTGAGGGTGATAGGCCGGAGTGGGGTGGGGGCAGAGAGGTCAGGAAGATGATTGCAGGTTAGGAAGGCGGTGCTGAGTTTGAGGGATTTGACTGAGACAAGGTGGGGGAGGGGAAATGAGGAAACTGGAGAAGTCTGAGTTCATCCCTTGTGGTTGGAGGGTTCCCAGGCAGAAGATGAGGCGCTCTTCCTCCAACCGTCGTGTTGCCATGGTCTGGCGATGGAGGAGTCCAAGGACCTGCATGTCCTTGGTGGAGTGGGAGGGGGAGTTAAAGTGTTGGGCTATGGGGTGGTTGGGTTGGTTGGTCCGGGTGTCCATCCCATATTTCCAATTCCTTCGTCTCTGCCGCATCTGCTCCCAGGAGGACCAGTTCCAAAACCGTACAACCCAGATGGCCTCCTTCTTCAAGGACCGCAATTTCCCGCCAGACGTAGTCGATGATGCCCTCCACCGCATCTCTTCCACCTCCCGCTCGTCCGCCCTTGAGCCCCGCCCCTCCAACCGCCACCAGGACAGAACCCCACTGGTCCTCACCTACCACCCCACCAACCTCCATGTACAACATATTATCCGCCGTCATTTCCGCCACCTCCAAATGGACCCCACCACCAGTGATATATTTCCCTCCCCTCCCCTATCAGCCATCCGAAAAGACCACTCCCTCCGTGACTCCCTCGTCAGGTCCACACCCCCCACCAACCGAACCTCCACTCCCGGCACCTTCCCCTGCAACCGCAAGAAATGCAAAACTTGCGCCCACACCTCCCCCCTTACTTCCCTCCAAGGCCCCAAGGGACACTTCCATATCCGCCACAAATTCACCTGCACCTCCACACACATCATCTATTGCATCCGCTGCACCCGATGTGGTCTCCTCTATATTGGGGAGACAGGCCGCCTCCTTGCGGAACGTTTCAGAGAACACCTCTGGGACACCCGGACCAACCAACCCAACCACCCCGTAGCCCAACACTTTAACCACCCCTCCCACTCCACCAAGGACATGCAGGTCCTTGGACTCCTCCATCGCCAGACCATGGCAACACGACGGTTGGAGGAAGAGCACCTCATCTTCTGCCTGGGAACCCTCCAACCACAAGGGATGAACTCAGACTTCTCCAGTTTCCTCATTTCCCTTCTCCTCACCTTGTCTCAGTCAAATCCCTCGAACTCAGCACCGCCTTCCTAACCTGCAATCTTCTTCCTGACCTCTCTGCCCCCACCCCACTCCGGCCTATCACCCTCACCTTGACCTCCCTCCACCTATCACATTTCCAAAGCCCCTCCCCCAGTCCCTCCTCCCTACCTTTTATCTTAGCCTGTTGGACACACTTTCCTCATTCCTGAAGAAGGGCTTATGCCCGAAACGTCGATTCTCCTGTTCCTTGGATGCTGCCTGACCTGCTGCGCTTTTACAGCCACACATTTTCAGCAATGTGTAATATCACTTAGGGGATCCAGCCTTCCTCCAGACCTCTGCTGAAGTAGAGGCAGATAACTTAAAGCAGAGTGGGCTTGTCAGAAACCTGTCTAATATTCACCATGGGATTTACTATTTCACTTTCTTGAGATTTAGCTGAACTTACATTGAGAAACACCATGTCTTAAAACAGGCTCATAATCCAGATTACACACTCTCAGTGCTCTACTGTTGTACTGCCAGAAGTGCTGTCGTTTGTATATGATGTTAATGAATCTCTGCTTGTCCTCTCAGGTGGGTGTAAAGTTCTCATGACAGTATTTTGAAGAGCAGGACAGTTCTCAACATTTATTCCCCAGCCAGCAAAACAAAAAGATTATCCTGTTACGCTCCTATTGCTGTTTGTGGGATCTGGATGTATGCAAATTACCTATGTTACAACAGATATCACATTTCAGTTGTAGCTCTTTGGCTGGGAAGTACCTTGAGATTGTGGAGGGCACTGTGGAAATGAAAGCTCTTTCTTTCTGTCTTTTATTTCTTTCACTAAATATGGGACAAGGAGAACCTCCTGTCAAATTCTTTCAATTGGTTACGTCCTTTACCTATGATACATGAAGCAGTGAGATCCACAATTCCAGATGTTCCACTGTGGTTTTCGGGAATAATGAACCTTCTTTACTAGACATTTTTCAGATGTATAACTATAAACCCTTCCACAAGCCCTTTTAAAGGAGATCAAAGGTGGTTTGTTTTAAGCTGTGAATATTAGTTGGGAAGTTAATTAGAAACCTTTGACCACTGGTAAATCCAGTTTCATTTATAGAATTTAAGTGGGCTGTGAACTGCTGATAAACATATGCAGCATTTTAAAGACAATGTGCTTGTGTGTTTGAAAGATGGAATGTGTAAAGAGCAAGTTTTGTGTCTTTTCCTGAACAACTGGTTGGAATTCAATTTTGATAAATTGAAAGGGGAGAAATTTGCAGAGCTTTGTGGAAAGTTCAGTCATAGTTGATGTTTCCTAATGTGCATAAGTGGGTTAGTCTTTTATAAATCTTGCCTGATGTTTCTATTAAAGCCAATGGAAACTAGGAATCAGACAGGCATTTGATCAGCAGCCAATGTCCTACTGCCTGTTTTACACGCCTCTGACAACTGAACTTCAATTCCCAGTGATCACATTTTCCATTTTTATATCTCCAACCCAATCTTACATTATGTCTTTGTTCTCGGCGTCTGCTCCACGGGAATTCAGAGTAAGGAAATGTCATTTTCAAATTAGAGAATGACCATTCAGTAGGGAAATCACAATTCACATGACACTTAGTGGAAATCTGCAACTTTCCTCTCCCCAGAGGCTGGATGCTGGGATTAGAGTTTTCCAGCAGAGGTCATAAGGCCAGAATTTAGGATGTTGCTTATGATTGCACAATGTTCAGCACTATTTAGGATTCATTGATACTGAAGCGATCCATGTTCAAAAGCAGCAGGACCCAGACAATATCCAGGCTAATACTGGTATGTGGCAAGTATCATTCATGTCACCCAGTGCCAGGTAATGACCATCTCCAAGAAGAGAGAATCTAACTGTCATCCCTTCACAGTCAATGATGTTACTATCATTGAATCCCCACTATCAATATTCTGAGAGGTTCCATTGACCAGAAACTGAACTGGACTAGCCATTTAAATACTGTGGATACCAGAGCATGTAATAAGCAAGGAATCCTGCAGGAAGCAACTGCTGACATGTCTAAGCCTGTCCAGCTTCTACAAAGTAGGAGTGTGATAGAATACTGTCCAATTGCCTAGAGGAGTGCAACTCTGATAACACTTGTGAAGCTTGACACTATTCAAGACAATGCTACCAGATTTGCACCACATCCACAAAAAATCTCTCACTCCACCACTGACACGCAGCATCTGAAAGTGTGTGTACCATCTGAAAGAGGCACTATAGAAATTCACTAAGGCTCCTTAGACAACACGACCAAACTCATGACACTGACCATTTAGAATAACAGTGGAAAACCATCACCTGCAATTTCCCCTCTAAGCCACTCAACATTCTGACTTGGAAATATTTTGGCATTCCTTCAATGTTACTGGGTCAAAATCCTGGAACTCCTTTTGTAATCACATTGTGGGTGTATCTACATTCCAAGGAACAGTGAATGGAAAAGGCAATTTGCATTACCTTCCCAAGGGAAATTAGGGCTGGCCAATAAGTATTAGCACAGCCAGCAATACCCACTTCCACAAATGAATGGAAGTATGATTTTGTTCACAGCTAATAATTTGGTGTGAAATATTTTAGGATTTTAAATCCACTCACTTTAATCATGATCCTTTTATCAATTGTGGAAAAATGGGTGGAATAAAGAAAGCTTCAACTTTACAGAATGCTTCTCACAATCTCAGGACACCCCAATACTTCATAGCAAATGAAGTTCTTTTGGTGTGAAGACATTGTAATAAAGTAGCAAACACAGGCACTAATTTGTACTTATTAAACTCCCAAAAATACCAATATGATAGTGACCAGATAAACTGTCTTTGTGATGTTGTTTGAGGATTAAATCTTGACCTGAACTTTGAGCAAAACTCTTCTTCTCTTCACTTACATCATGCCTTGGAATTTTTTCCCACCGAGAAGGCAGAGCTTTGGCTTAGTATCATATCTGACAGTCCAGCTTTCTCTCAGTACTTCAACATGAGTTCTGGTCTAAATTCTGTGCCCAAGTGTCTGGAGTGCGATTTAAATCTGTGATCTTGTGCATTAAAGTTAAGAGTGCCACTCATTGAGTCTCACCAAATGGGGGATTCAAAGATATGAACTATTAAAATGGAAGAATGAATAGAAATGGAAGATGGAAGAAAGGATCTTGTTTCTCTGTTCCTGCTAGCTGGGGTTTCTAGTCGATTTATTCATATAGCTTCCCCTGTATTTTCTAATTGATTACAGATTCTACTGTTCCCACTCACACTGTAAGGCCCTCAACTTAAGATGCTTTTGGCCAGGAGTTTCCTCAGGTTTCTGTTCAGTGGAAACTTTTCTGCCAGTGCCAAGTGTGTACGTGTGCTGATTTCTACACACCAGAGTCTCATTTCCTGGTTCAGGTTGATATCCATTCTGAAGACGGATCACTAGACTCAAAATGTAAATTCTTCTTTCTCTTCACATTCTGCCAAACCTGCTGAGTTTCTCCAACAATTTCTGTATTGGCCCATTCTATTGGAAATGTTCAGTGACCTGGATGATGATGAGTTACAGCTTACCACAACGACTATAATTTGATCAGACATTTCAAATTATTGTTCATGCTAACCATTTCTACCCATTACATTTCCAAAAAGGAAGGGACGTTTTGTTATAAGTCTCACAAAGTTTGGTTGGTTGAATCTTTTACCTTCAGTATTTTCTCTTATTAATTCGACAATACACTTGATAGGAATACGACAACACCAAATACATTTGAGTTAGAAGGAGAGGCAGGATAGGTTGGGACTTTTCACTGAAGTGTAGGAGATTGAGAGGAAACTTTATACAGGTTTCTAAAATTATGAGGGGTATGGGTAAGGTGAATGTCAGGTTTTTTTTCCCTCGAGTGGGTGATTTCAAGACAAGGGGGCATATTTTAAGATGAGTGGAGAAAGATTTAAAAAACAGACGGCAATTTTTTTTTGAAAAGAGTGGTTCATGTGGAATGAACATCCAGAGGAAATGGTGGATGGGGGGGAGGAGGGGGTACAGCTCCAACATTTAAAAGACATTTGGTTAAGTACATGAATAAGAAATGCTTGGAGGGATATGGGCCAACACAGGGTAGGTAGGACAGTTACATTGGTATTATGGTCAGCATGGACTGGTTGGACTGAAATAGATGTTTCCGTGCTATATGACTCAATGGCCCTATAACAAACAGGCTACATTGAATCACTCTAAACATGTCTGATGATTGAATTCAAAACAAAAAGTGAAAAACTACCAGAATTTTAAAAAGAACATTCTAGCTATATATTCTCAGCCTCAACTTTAAATGGAAATTTGGAGGTACAAACCCCTTTTGAGCATGTAATTGTGAAATATTGAGGTAGTGCTGTCCCATTGGAGGTTGAACAAGACATTAGGATGGGGCCTGGTCAACTCTCTTTAGTGAACACAAAACCCCATGGCAATACTTTGAAGAAGAATACAGGAGTTCTCCTTGGTGAACTGCTCAACTAACATCACAAGAACATTACCTGGTCATTGTCACATGACGGTTGGTTTGATCTTGCAGTAAGCAACTTGGCAAAATTTAACTATGACTGTACTTCAAAAGATACTTCTTGGCTGCAGAGCACTTTGGACCGGTTATGAAAGATGCTTTATCAATTCACATCAGTTTTTCATGTCATCTTTCTATCCTTGAAAAGTCCTTACTGTTTCGTATAATATAAACAGCCCAACTTCACTTTTTAATAACTGAATTCACCCATGAATTTCCTTGAAAATAAAACATTCTCTGTGCCAAAGACTATGTCCACAAACATTTCAAGTTAAATGTGAAACTTAAAATTATTATGAGATGATTCGAACCTCTCCTAAATCTTTCGGGTGAAATCAAAAAAGGCACTGGGGTTTGATATCATTTGAACCCCAATGGGCTGAGTCCTCCAGACTTTGAAATCTTTTGGCAGTCTGGAGTATTTTCCAATCCCTGTTTGTAGCTGGACTGTGCCTTCCATGTTAATTTGATGGGAGGTGACACCGATGAAATGAGGTGGGGTTGGATGAAATCAATAAAATTGATTTTATTGGAGAATTGCTGCTAATTGGTTAGTGATGGACCTCAGTTGCTTTACCCGTTGCACCATTGCCAGACAGTTTCCCATCACTGCACTGAAGCTTCCTCTGGGAAAAGCACAAAGATGTGGGACAAATTGGAAACAGCAATAATGCCTTTCACTGCAATTCTCCTTGCTCTCCTGCCATTCTGCTGCGCCAGACATGCTGCATCAGATAACAGTGTTTCAGAGAGATAATTCAATCAAAGGCTTTTAGCAGGATTATAAACTTTTTGAGCCTCCTTCGACTTGTGAGACTAAATTAAAGCCTGAAGAAGCCTGCCAGATATGTGTTATTCTTTATAATATATGGTAGCTTTTCCAATTACATCTTCAGAGCTGTGCAGCAGGTAATGTACATGGCACAGAAAAAAAGAAAACAAATTAACTGCAAAGACAGATTGTCATGATGTTGGATCAACTGCATTCAGTTCGACCCATACAATATTAAAATGCCACCATTTTAAAACTCTGCTAATTCCACTGCTGCACTTCCAATTCTGGAACATTTTCTCCCAATACTGCAATGCAGAATTCAGAAATATCACAGTTAATCCTTAAATTTGGAATTCTGATCCTTGTTTTTCAAATTCCTCCACGGTGTCAGCTTTTCTGATCTTTGCAATCTCCTCCAGATCTTCAATCCTTAAACGTCTCTGCACTTCTCTAATTCTGTTCTCTCTTGAACATCCCCAATTTTAATCATTTCACCACCAGTGGCTATACCTTTGAGGTCCTGGGATCAGCAACATCAGCAACCTTATTCAGTATAAAATTATTTTCAAGCGTCTCATAGAGGACATCTTGAGGCAGCATATATACTCAGGTGCCAGTTCTATTTATTTACGTGTTATCATTAATTACCATAATATTGTGCTGTGGACCTCTATGACTCATGTATGAATCCCAGTGTAGTGCATTTAGTCGCGTGGGCACCATGCTCTGGAATTCTCTCTAATCCTCTCTGTATATTTATTTTCCTTTGTTTCCTAAGACAATCTTTAAAACTACATATTTCACCAAACATTTGGTCATCTGAGCTAATGTCACCTTATGTGACCTCGTATTAACTTTTTCTCTGATAACGTTCCTGTGCAGCACCATGGAATGTTTTACTATATTTTTTCTAATTTAAATTTCTTCCATTTTACTTGGAATCACCAAAATGCTAGTTGGTCACTTTTTTTCATCTTCTCATGTCAGTCAACCACTCCCCTTTCAATCACACTGAATTTATAAAGTTAAAAATCACACAACACCAGGTTATAGTCCAACAGGTTTAATTGGAAGCACATTAGCTTTTGGAGCGATGCTTCTTCATCAGGTGATTGACAACCACCTGATAAAGGAGCACTGCTCCGAAAGCTAGTGCTTCCAATTAAACCTGTTGGACTATAACCTGGTGTTGTGTGATTTTTAACTTTGTACACCCCAGTTCAACACCGGCATCTCCAAATCATGAATGAATTTATATCTCTCATAACTACAGTAGTCATTTGGTCACAAACTTTCCTCATCTCCTTCTTCCTGGCCATCCAACAATCACCTTAGGACATTGCCTGTCACTCTAACAGAAAGAAATGTAAACATCATTGTGGCTAATTATCAAATGTATGAAATGACAATAGATCTCAACAGTTTGTATAGGAGGGATCTACTTCCCTTAGCAGAGAGGTCAATATCCAGGGGCAAGATAAGAAAAAAGTGAATGGCAGAAGGACTAAAAGGAAGGTGAGGAGATAGCTTTTGACCGAGAGGGTGGTGGTTGTGTGGAACTTTCTGCCTGAAAGGGTTGCAGAGGTAGATATCCTCAATACATTTTTAAAAATACTTGGATACACAATTGAACAAAAAACAGCCACATAGTGCTACAGGTTAAGTAGAATAGGTTGGATCATTCCTTCTGGGCCAAAATAGACACACTGAGCTAAATAGCCCCTTTTGCTCTTTGTTATGGAAAGTATTTGTCTCTGTATTAGAAGTCACTTTGTCCTTGTCAATAAGGATGTGTCTTTCATTTATTTGTGGTGCCAGTACTGTCATTATATCAGCCACTAGCATTAACCAGCACACATATGGCCAGACAGACGGATAATCAGCTAAAAAGTAGACTTCTGCTCTTCCCTTTATTTAACATCAAATAGTCTGCATCTGTGTATGGGAACATTCATTGTATCTTCATTATACCCTTTATATCTCTGACAAACCTAATGCACCACACCACCCCCACTACCCCACATTCCTTCTACTCAATCAATCACTTTTTCAAATGTTTCAACAAGATTTGTTGAATAAATTAACTTGAACAAATCCATGTTACATTTCCTTGGGCAAATGCATTGACTTTTAAATACTCAGAATTTTATCTTGCGTTAGTTGTTTCTAAAGTTCTATCAAAACAGACATTCAACCATTTGGTCAGTGGTTACTCAGTTTACCTTTTCCTTATTTCATGGCCCAGTGGTTAATTCACCTTGAGTTCTGATAAATCCTCTTCAAAAATCGATTCCATTTCCCGTGTTACTTCAAATCCTACTGTTGTGCACTTACATTCTCACACTAGAAAACTTTTGTCATGAATTTCTATCGGAGAAATTATTCAATTAAACTGATACCACACAAGCATGGATCAGGTGAAATTGACAAGCTATTTATTACAAGCGATATTGCTGGAAGAGAAATTGACTGGGCTGACACAGAACTGACAGTCTGTACAGGTAAATCAAGGCTTCTCTTCCCTGAGCAGTGGGCACAGGTAGTCTTTAAGGGGTACAGTAATATGGTGTGAATTACAGTCCAATCAAGAGTAAAACATAATCAATGGGAGGACAATCCGTCCGGTAGCAACAATCCGTGATTGAGTTAGGTGCTAATATCTCTCATTCTGGCATCAATGGGTTTCCATTGTGGTTAGTCCACAAGCAAGCTACCTTGGTGCCTTTCAGTCTGCGCACCCTCTGTGGAATTTCAGTATGTGTGAGGAGCGAGGCTGCCCTTCGGGCTTCGGGAGAGGTTGTGCTTATTGAAGGCTCGGAAGTCTATTGTCAGGCTGTCTTGGCATGTGTATTCTCCAGTCTGGAAATGGCTTGAGTCATCTCCTGTTTGCTGCCTAGTGTCTTAATTAGCCTGTTTGGTCAAGGCTGAGGCACTCTGGGTAGTTTCTGTTGTGGCTTAGACAGACATTGTTCCTTATGCTTTTTGTGGCCATGCTGTAGGTGGACAGGGTAGCAGATTTTCTTCCACAATTTCCATTGTCAACATATTTCATCACAAATGACCATACTGTATATTTTATACATTATCTGTCGGTTTCTTTCCATGTTGTTTTTAACCCTTCTAATCTCATTGGTCCCTGAAACATTTGGTATTCAGAGTTAGAGGTGTCCCAAAGTTCTCTACAGTCAAACACGTTCATCTGAAGATTATAACATCGGAAAAATGACTCTCAATTATGCAAAAAACCTCACAGATAGTAATGCAATACTTACGTGATAATCTGTTTTGTAGTTAATGGCTGAGGGTTAAATGTTGGCTAAGCCACCAGAGGGAGATTCCCTGCTCTTCGTTGAATATTAATATTGAATATTTTCTATCCAACTGAAAGGCTGTCAATTTACCATAGAATTCTTAGCATGGAAACAGGCCATTTGGCCCAACAAGTCCACACTGACCCTCCAAAGAGTATCCAACCCCTACCCTAAAACCCTGCATTTCCTACAATGCATGAACCTACACAGCCTTGTACACAATGGGCAAATTAGCATAGCCAATCCACCGTCTGAAAACCAACACTTCTAAAACTGCAATAATCCCTCAGTATTGATTGTCCAGGAATGCAGTCCTCCCACTGTCATTTGACAGTGCACCACTTCGTAAATACTCCCTTAGTGCTAACCCTGTGATGGTGAAGCACTCCTTCAGTATTGACCCGCTTACCATGCAGCACTATGACACTGACAGTTCAGTGATCCTTGACTGCTGACTCTCTGACAGTGCAGCATTCCCTCAGTACTGGCCCTCCAACAGTGCAGCACTTTCTCAGTGTTGACCCTCTGACAGTGCAGCACTCCCTTGTTTTGTACTGAATGCTTCTAATGTTAGTGTATGATGCGGCAGTGTTACCACAGTTACCTAACTTGTGGCTGGTCAGTAATTTCAATTGGCCAACTTGACTCTTAAATGTCATCAATAAAATAAACTAAGACATGATAAATGAACAGAATTATAGAACGTATAAAACAGAAAGAGGCCAATATTGCTGTGCTAATAAATAAATTACGTACACTTCTCTTTCTGGAGTTCAGTTTGAAGAAATAAGTTTTTCACAAGAGGGAAAGTGCAGCTGTTTTTCTGTCACTCTTTTTGTTGGCAAAACGTGCAGCAGAATTCTCCTTGGTGCCCTGACCAATAAATTTGACTAAAACAGATTATTTCGTCATTATCACAATTTATGTAAATTGGTTGTCGGGTTTCTTGCATTACAACAGTGACTACCTTCCAAAACTACTTCACTGACGAAAGCATTTGGGAAATCCCAAGGTTGTGAAGGATATTGTGTAAATGCAAGTCTTTCTTCATCTCTGAAACATGGGGTTTGGCTTTAATTTCAGACTCCCAGATGTCTTGAGGACAATAATTATACATGTGGTCAAAAATTAAATCTTTCCAAAACATTTCCATTCCATAATCATGAAGCTGGTGTTTGATGTCAACTGTACAATCTGTAGATTGGTTGTTAATTTTAAAGTGTGTCTTTGAAACTCATTAATTCCAGCCTCTGCGAAAAATTTAAATTCATTCTAAATGAAAGGGATGGTCTGGACAAGTTTCACACTATTTTGTTTCTTCTCTTTTTTTTGAGATTAGTGGATGTCATTGGAGGTCCCATATTACTCTGTAGAAAATTAAATACTTCTTTAATTGTAATCATATTGTAATGTAGGAAAGACAGCAGTCAAGTTGTGCCTGGCAAGTTCAGACAAATAGCATATTGCTGCTGACCAGACCATTGGTTATCCGTGATGTTGATTTATGGATGAGTATTGACCAGGATACTGGCAAGAAATTCCCTGCTTTTCTTTGTACAGTGCTGTAGAATCTTTTACATTAACCTGAAGGGGTCATTCGGAGACTTGGTGTAATGTCCCATTGGAGCAACAACACCTCTAACAGTGCAGAACTCCCTCACTACTGCACTGGGAATGTCAGCCTGGTTTCTGTTCTGCAGTCTTTGGTATGGGACTGCAATTTAATTGGTTTATTATAATTTTTTCATGCCTTTGCATACAACATCCTTTGTGCATGAACTGCAGAAAACTTGCATGCAGGTACAACAGGTTAAAAGGAAGACAAATAGAATTTTGGCATTTATTGCTACAGAAATAGAGTATAAAAGTAGGGAAGTGTTGCTGCAAGTGTACAACACGTTAGTGAGACTGCACCTAAAGTATTGCATACAGTTTTGATTCCCTTACTTGAGGAGGGACATTGTTGTATTGAAGGCAATTCAGAGGAGATTCACTGGATTGATTCCAGAGATGAGGGCTTTGTCTTATGAAGAGAAATTGAGCAATTTAGGCCTATAAACTCTTGAGTTCATAACAGTGAGAAGAGATCTAATTGAAGTGCAATGTATACTAAAAGGGATTGAAAAGGTAGATATAGAGAGGATGTTTCTTCTCATATGACAATCTAGAACAAGAGGTGATAGTTTTCGGATAAGGGATGGCAAATTTAAAACAGAGATGAAGAGAACTTACTTTTCTCAAAGTGTCACGATCTGTGGAATTCACTAACCCAGAGCATGGCAGATGCTAGAATACTGAGTAAATTTAAGGAAGAGGTAAAGAGATTTTTAATTATTAATGGATTGGAGGATTATGGAGAGTGAGGATGAAAGTAGAGTTGAGGCTGAGATGAAATCAGTAATGATTCTGTTTAACGGTGGAGCAGGTTCAAGGGGCTAAATTGCTCACGCCTGCTCCTAATTCTTTGTGCTTTTTTGTCCAAGCTCTTTTTAATACCTACTTCTTTGGCTTGATGTCAATTTTAGACTGTTAATTTTTTTGGAAAATTTTAGAATATTTAATACAGTCTCCAAAGAAAGATCATACTTGAAATGTTAATTCTGTTTCTCTCGCCACAGATACTGCTAGACCCACTGAGTTTCTTCAGCACTTTCAATTATTTACTGCATAAGCTTCATGTGTATAGGTCTCTGTGTGAAGTGGCCAACCAATATGAAGTCGGCCCAAAGTGAAATTTAAAATTTTAATTATCCACCGTGGCAACAAAAACAAAAAAGCAGAGTATTTTGTAAAGGGTAAGCGATTGTCAAGAGTTGATGTCCAAAATGGAACTGTGTATGCTTGTTCATAAGTCACTGAAAATTAACATGCTGTATAGCAAAGAGTAATATGTTACTACAGCTGTACAGAGTTTTGGTAAAACCATACCTGGAGTATTGTGTGCAGCTTTGGTCTCCTTACTTTCCATTCAGGGAGTACAACAAAGATTCAACAGACTGATCCCTGGGATGGAATGATTGTCTATAAAGAGACTCATGATTTAGAGACACCATTAACTTGGGGTGTCCCAAGTTAAAAATCACACAACACCTGATGAAGGAGCAGCGGTCCAAAAGCTAGTGCTTCCAAATAAACCTGTTGGACTGTAACCTGGTGTTGTGTGATTTTTAACCTTATAAAGAGACTGGCTCTGTATTCTATAGAGTTTTGACTGAGGATTATCTGCTTAAAACATAAAAAAAGTTTAAGCATGAAAGAGATGCATACGGTAAGAGAGGTCTCCCTCAGTTAGATAGTCAAAAGAATAAGTTGGTCATTTAGGCCGGAGGTAAGGAGGAATTTCTTGAAGCTTTGGAAATCTTGATATCAGAGGACTTGAGGATCAATCATGGAGTACCTCCAAACAGATTGATAGATGTGTAGATATTAAAGATATCAAAGGAATGTGGAGATACTGAAGGGAAATAAAGTTGAGGTAGATCACCAGCCCTGTGGCCGAAAGAACAAGCAGATTCATTCCCACATTCAGGTGAGTTGGGCTGAGCTGCCGGAGACAATGTCACGTGGTATGATTGTTTACATCACTATCGGCCAACTGCACCAATCAGCTGCAGGATATGTGCGACCTTGTCTGTCACTCACACGGAGACCCCGCCCCCGTCCAGGCGGATTGCGCAGTCTAGTCCAGCCTTGTCTCCTCTGATTGTTCGCGGCCTGGTGGGCGTGTCCATGACGTAACGGACAGGGTCAGCTGACCGTGCAGTCAAGATGGCGTCTGTTGCTGAGATGTACGATGTGACTTGGGAGGGTGAGTGGGCAGACTGCGGGCAATGGAGCAAGTGGATCGTGGTGATCCGACATCCAGACCGGGGTTTGGGAGGTTTTTCGCTTCAGCGAAAGTCGAGGGGAAGTTCGCTTGAGTGGAGGGAGAACTCCACGGGTGTTGGTTACACGAGTCGGATTGAGTGGGGATGAGGGCATGGAGTGTGTGTAACGTTAAGCTGGAAGTACAATGCCGCTGGAAAACAGGCACACAGGTCCGATGAGAAGAGGCTTAGGAGAGAAAAATACTGCAGATATTGGAAGTCTGACGTGAAAGCAGTAAATACCAAAGTCCAGGGATTAGACAACATCTGTGTCGTCCCATTCTGTTGTTGTGCTTCTTTCTCCATAGATATGTGCATAGTGGCGAAGAGATTAGTTGCATGTAAATGACAACTCCAAGTAGGAATTGGGCAAGGGATGTAAAGACCGAAAAATGGTATTCAGATAGCCTGCAGGATTAAGACCTCTGATTGGATGATCAGAGGGTGTAAACTTAATCAATTTGTGTACTTAGGTTTTAAGCATCAACTCTAATTAATTGAACGATTTGGTGATGGTTTGTGAGGTAGATTTTTTAATCTTTATATTAACCTTGTTGACTATTCTTAAACTTAAATGCCACAACAGAAGTTTATTTTGCATAAAAGCTTCTTCCTTCAGTTGACACATTAATATAAATAACAGTAGGGGTGCGCTAGTTGGCCCTCAACTGCTCCAAAATTCCATGTAGTTATGGCTAATACTTTGCCTCAATCTTCCTTTCTTGTCTGCTCCCCATTTCCCTCAATTATGCTACCAAATAACTGCCTAGCTTTAAAAATTATCTATCCATGAAATGTCTTTAAGATCATAACAAACAGTAGTCTCTTGAGCCTATTCTCCTACTCGATAGGAACATGGCTGATTTGACATTCCTTAGGTCTACTTTCCTGCCTTTTACCTGTAACCTTTGATTTCCCCTACTGATCAAGAGCCTATTTATCTCAGCCTTAAATATACACAAGGACTCTGTACCTGCTGCTCTCTCAGCAAGGAGTTCTAAAGCGTTCAACCCTCTGAGAAGAAAATGCTCCTTATGTCAGCTTTAAATTGGCACTTCTTTATCTTGAGACCATCTTCTCTGGTCCGAGACACTTTCACCCTCTCACCGTTTACTCTATGAAGCCTCTTTAATATCCTATGTGTTTCAATGAGATCACCTCATTCTTCTAAATTTGTGAGCAGAGTCCCAACCTGTTTGGCTTTTGTTCATAAGACTGTCCTTCCATTGAACTGTCTCAAATGAGAGGACTAAAACTGCTCCAAATGTGGTCTAACTTTGAACGGTTGTAGTTAGACTTCTCTACTGTTGTACTTTTGAGAGGTACCTTGTTGAATGGCTTCTGGAAATCCAATCACAACTTATCTACTGGTTCCACTCTATCTATTCCTCAAAAAGTCTGTTTGATTAGTTTATGATCTTCCAAATGTTCTCTTAGTACTTCCCTAATTACTGATTCTAACATTTTTCTAATAATAGATATTAGGCTATTTGGCCTTTAGTTACCTACTTTTTGGCTCCATCTCTTTTTGAATAGGGGACTCTCATTGATCGCTTTTGAATCCTCTGATACGTCTCCAGAATCTAAGGATTTGTGGAAAATTACAACCAAAGCATCCAGAATCTCTGTAGCTAACACTTCAGAGTAATGAATTTCAAACATTTAATTAGATTAGATTAGATTACTTACAGTGTGGAAACAGGCCCTTCGGCCCAACAAGTCCACACCGACCCGCCAAAGCGCACCCACCCAGACCCATTCCCCTGCATTTACCCCTGCACCTAACACTACAGGCAATTTAGCATAGCCAATTCACCTAACCTGCACATTTTTGGACTGTGGGATGAAACCGGAGCACCCGGAGGAAACCCATGCAGACACGGGGAGAATGTGCAAACTCCACACAGTCGGTCGCCTGAGGCGGGAATTGAACCCGGGTCTCTGGCGCTGTGAGGCAGCAGTGCTAACCACTGTGCCACCGTGCCGCCCACAATGCCTTGAAGAAAACCCTATATTCACTTATTTTGATCCTAAGTGGTCAATCCAAGTGGCAATGTTCTTGGAATACAAAACAGCAAGTCACATTGCTGTTTCAGTCCTGGGGTAAAGAGATAAATGTGATTGAGTCATCTGGTAAGCTTTATGCTGCTTGAACCATAATATTAGGGGTGATGCACAGTTTGCAAGGCCAAACATCAGTAAATCTGACAGATGTTTATTACAATTGAACCATATTGTGTCATTTTAAAAAATTGAAATCAGGCAGGTGTAAAAGATTCCACAGCAATCTAACAAAGAGCAGGGAGATCTCATGGTCACTTGTCAGTAGTTATCCCTCAATGAAAACCATAGGTTTATCTGTTCATTCATCTGTTGCAACTTGTGGGGATCTTGCTTTGTGCCAATTGGTTGGTGCACTTCCTGCATTAAAGCAGTGACAACAGAACAAAAATACTTGAGCTGCAAGACATTTTAGCATATCCTGAGTTCATAGAGATGTATAGCACAGAAACAGACCCTTTGGCCCAACTCATCCAGGCCGACCAGATATCCCTACCCAATCTAGTCCCACCTGCCAGTACCTGGCCCATATCCCTCCAAACCCTTCCCAGTTATAGCCCATCCAGATGCCTTTTAAATGTTGTAATTGTATTAGCCTCCACCACTTCCTCTGGCAACTCATTCCATACACGTACCATCCTTTGTGGAAACCTATGCCCTCTAGTTCTGGACTCCCCCCACCTCAGGGAAAAGACTTGGTCTATTTATCCTATCCATGTCCCTCATGATTTTACAGATCTCTATAAGGTCATCCCTTAGCCTCCGATGCTCCAGGGAAAACAGCACTAGCCTATTCAACCTCTCCCTATAGCACAAATCCTCCAATCCTGGTAACATCCTTGTAAACCTTTTCTGAACCCTTTCAAGTTTCACAACATCTTTCCAATAGGAAGGAGACCAGAATTGCACACAATATTCCAACAGTGGCCTAACCAATGTCCTGTACAGCTGTAATATGACCTCCCAACTTCTGTACTCAATACTCTGACCAATAAAGGAAAACATACCAAATACCACCTTCACTATCCTATCTACCAGCGACTCCACTTTCAAGCAGCTATGAATTCGTACTGCAAAGTCTGTTTGTTCAGCAGTACTCCCTAGGGCCTTGCCATTAAGTGTATAAGTCCTGCTAAGATTTGCTTTCCCAAAATGCAGCACCTCACACTTATCTAAATTAAACTCCGTGAAATATCATGAAAAATGATATTTAAGTACAAGTTCATATTTTGTCAAAGGGAAACAAAGTGATTTTTGAGAAGGTTTACAGCTCAGGTGAGGTTCAGATTGTACGTTTGCTCGCTGAGCTGGTAGGTTTGTTCTCAGCTGTTTCGTCATCATGCTAGCTAACATCATTAGTGAATCTCTGTTGAGGCACTGTTTATATGTCTTGATATGTTAAGGTGGGTGATATTATTTGGGGTTCTTTTTCTCAGAGATTGGTAAATGAGGTAAAATCGATGTGTTTATTGATGGAGTTCCAGCTTGAATGCCAAGCCTTTAGGAATTCCGTGTGTGTTTCTGCTTAGCTTGTCCGAGAACGGATGTTGTCCCAGTCGAGGTGGTGTCCTCTTTCGTCTGTGTGTAAGGATACAACTGATAGCTGGCCATGTCTTTTGGTGGCCAGTTGGTGTTCATGTACCCTGGTGGCTAGTTTCCTGCCTGTCTGTCCGATGTAGTGTTTGTTGCAGTCCTTGCAGGGTATTTTGTAAATGACATTCGTTTTGCTGGTTGTTGGTACAGGGTCCTTCAGGTTCATCAGTAGCTATTTCACTGTGTTGATAAGTTTATGGGCTACCATGATGCCAAGGGGTCGGAGTAGTCTTGTGGTCATCTCTGAGATATCTTTGATGTATGGTAGTGGGGCTAGAGTCTTTGGGGCTGTTGTGTCTTGTTTGGGTTTATTGTTTAAGAATCAGTGGACTGTGTTTATCGGGTACCCATTGTTCTTGAACACGCTGTATAAGTATTTTTCTTCTGCTGCTCATAGTTCCTGGTGTTGCAGTGTGTTGTGGCCCATTTAAATAACGTCTGATGCAGCTCTGTTTGTGGGTGTTGGGATGATTGCTCCTGTAGGACATCCTTGCGTTTGTGGATTGCTTTTCTCAATTACAGGAGACTCCAAAATGCTCTCTGCAATAAAGCAGTGAAGCACTTTTGAATTATCAGTATCGTTATTGTTATAATGTAGAAAACATGGCAGTCAATTTGTACATCACAAGATCATTGAAACAACAGTATGATAATGAGCAGTTTATTTAAGTTCTGATTTTGAGGGATAAGTATTGACTCAGAACATGATTTACTATAGTGGGTTATTTTCTAGCCATCCAAATAGAGCCTTCACTTAATGTTTTATCTGAAAGATGTTCATCTGATAATGCAGCTTTCTATCAGTGCTGCAGTGGAGTGTCAACCTTGATTTTATGTACAAGTGACTTGACTGCAACATCTCCCTTAATAAACAGTGTCATAACCATATGATTAATGCAGTTGCTGAATGATCAGAGTTGCTGCTGCTCAGTGTACTCAAAATAAGTATTTCTAACATGGAATATTGCAAAAGGCTGGTTACAAATACAACTACAGATGCTCATATTTGTGATGCCCAATGCGTGAACCAAGCTGACATTGGGAGGTTTGACTGAGTTATTAGTTATGGTGTATATCGTCCTAATTTGTGCAGATTAGTTGTGCTGACAATCCAATACGCTGTGCTGTGGAAATAATGCCAGAACAGTATAGTGTTTGGTGTGAAATTTTGGAATAAATTAGGATTACACCTTCTTAGTGTGCAGTGAGACTGATGAGAACATCGCATCGTTGTGTTGATTTGAAGATGACTTCATTTTGAATACGTCATTGTGTAACTGACATTAACTGGCAAGTCACCTGCTGACTGCTCTTTTTTTGGTTAAAACAGGATTGTAGTTACTGATATTTGTACCGTGGATGGTATGTCATCATCTTAGTGAAAGCAAAATCAGTCTGTAGAAATAAATATATTCCTGTGCAACCTGAAAAGCCTTAACTTGATAAGTATGTCTGGAATTATTTCTGCTGTCCCTTTCTACACATGTCATAGACTGCTGTGTTTCAAGACCTCAGCAGTGATATCAGTAATTAAGGAGCTGATTTAATGGAATACAGCGTCAAGTAACTGTAATTAGTCAGGAAGCCTGCAAAAAAAGTTCTTTAATTTGTTCTTAAGGTTAGTTCTTCAAAAGGGCATATTTAAGGATGTCAGACATGGGTACTGCAGTCACATAGGCATTATTTCAAATCCATCAATGGCCAAAGCAGTTGGTGATGGGCTGCTTGAAATAGTTGGATAAAAGTGTCTCACTCGGCCAGTTGGAGTCTGTTAAACTGTCAAGTCTGGTGGACATATTACAAGGGTAGCAGGACCTTGCATTCAGTGTGATAGAGAATGTCAGCAGGTTAAACCTTTGAGGCTCACGCCATCTCAGAGGGACATGAGGAAGGGTCAAGCCTCTGACCCCCACCATTAGACTTTCATTGAGCTTGTGAATGGAGGATTAAGGGCGATGTAAGTGATAGTTGAGAGATTGAGCAAATAATTTACAGAGGAGGAAGAGTTGAAAATGAAAGGATGGTGATGAGTGTTGTTTGAAAGATGAGAAGTTATGGATATGATGGGAGTGAGTGGTTTGGAGGTGCAATCAGATAAAATGACCAATACTTGATTAAAACAGAAAGCAGAAACTAACGCAGCTATCTTCAGACTCAGATGATGTCAGGAACTTGTGTCTGCCCAGGGGACTGGGTTCATTTAAGTAGGAGATGTTGTAAAGTGAAAGTGCCATTATCATCATAACATCACCCCACACACTACCTGGATGGTTGAGGGGATTTCCTGGCTGTTCTCTTGACCAGTGTCCCATCTGCAAGTTAAACTTTTAAAACATGAGCAGAAAGAACAGACAAAGAAGCAGAAAGTATTGGAGAAATGGTAGAGACACAGCAATTGCATAAAATTGTTATATTTTTAAACATCATAGAACCAATTATCAAACCAAATTTGACACAAGCTATATGAGATATTCAGACAGATAGCCAAAAGCTTGGTCAATGAAGTTGATTTTAAGGAGAGCCTTAAATGAGCAAAGTAGAGAAGTGTAGCAAGAGTATCCCAGAGTAACCTTTGTGACTGAGACACAGACATTGGTGGAACAAATAAAATTCACCAAGTACAAGCTGCGAGAAATCAAGAACCCGAGATATACTATTGGGTTGGAGGCGATTATATAGATAAGGATGAGACCAGGTAATGATTTGAAAACGGACAAAAATTTGAAAAGCAAGGCATTTCTGATTCAAGAGTCAGTGTAGGTCAGCAAGTATGGTTGATGTATGAACAAGACTTGGTTTAAGTTCAGATGATTTTTGAAATTTACACAGCAATGGAAAGACAGTAGATATCATATCTTGACTGAGTACAAGATGATAAGAGATCTCCCAGACTACACTTGTAAAACATAAAAAATCCAGTTTTGCAGTGAGAAATCACAAAAGTTACTAATCCCAGTTTTTGATTAATCCAGCCACAGTTCCATGGAATAACCTCTCTTCTCAGAGGACTGTCATTTGCCTTTGCTTTGCTGCCAGACATTTTGTCCTTGCATAAGTTTTTAGAAACAAGATGACCAATTCTACTAATATGATTTTTCGGGCTCTTTGAGCTATTGAATTAGTCACACTCACCCGGGCTTTCCCGATAGACTTTTCAATGTTTCCCCTTCAAGTATTTATCTAATTCTCTCTTGGAAAGCTACTATTGAATGTGCTTCCGCCTCTCTTTCAGTCGGTACATTCCAGATCTCAATCTGCTGCAAAAGAAGAAATTCACAACTTGCATTACTTTGTGTCTCCCTGTATGTGCTTTTGTTAATCATTTCCAGGACACATGCTATCACCACCAAGACCAGCATCCACTGCCCATTTCTAATTTCTCTTGAAAACATTTCGTTGAACCACTGCAGTCTGTGTGATGTAAATCTGCATAGAGTGCTGCTAATGCAAGATTGTTACAAAGATATAATGAAATTCATGGAGATTTTAATCTATATATAAACTGGAAAAGATGGACAGAAGTAGTCTAAAAACATAATGTTTTCAGGCTAGATTTTTCTTAGATTAGTAACTTCTGGTGCCAGCCAGAAAGCAGAGTATACTAGACTTGGTATTATGAACATGATAGGATTAATTAATAACCTCAGTGAAAGTGCCCTGACATAGCAACAATTAGAATATGATTGAGTTTTAAATTCAATTTGAGGAACAGAAGAATAGGTCCAATGTGATATTTAATTCTAAATAAGAGCAATTATGAGGACATGAAAGCAGAGATAGCTAAAATAACCTGGCAAACAAGATTGAGATATTTCAGTGAGAAGCAATGGAAGGTATTTATGGGAATATTTCAGAATAGATGCATTCTAACAAGAAAGAAAAAGTCCAAAGGGAAGACCTACCATCTGTGATTAAATTCAAATGTTACATTTAGTTTGTATTATCTTTAATTAAAAGATAAAATATAATTACATCAAGATTGACAGCAGGCAACAAGATTGGACAGAATATACAATAAAACAAAGAATGACGAATAGATTAATAAGCTGGGGGAAAATTAGACTATGAGAGAAAGCCAACGGTATGTCTGGAAATGAAAGAGAGTGAAGAACTCAAAATTACAATCAGCAGGGAAGTGGTACCTAATCAAACTGTTGGACCAGAGGGCTGTCAAGACCCAAGCCCTGAAGGATTTCATGATCGAGTTTGAAGAGAAATGACAAGTCAGATAGTTGATGCATTGGTTTTAATTTTCCAGAATTCCTTATATTTTTGGAAGCTTCCAGTGGATTGGAATATAATAAATAATGATTTTGTTCGAAAACATCAGAGACAGAAGCAAGAAAACACAGGCCAGTGACTTTAACATCTGTTAGAAGGAAAATGTTAGAAGCTATCGTTAAAGATCTTACAGCAGGGCAGAAAAGATCAAGGTAATCAGGGAGAGTCAACATGGTTTTATGAAAGGGAAATCATGTTTAATTAATTTTTGGGATCTTGGATGAAGCAATTTGTTCCTTGGATAAAGGGGAACTGATGGGTGTACTATACTTGCATTTCCAGAAAACAATTGTTGAGCTGTCACTTCAAATGTTATTGTGGAAAGTGAACGATCATGGTGTATAGAGAAGATTGACTATCTAACAAGAAATAGAGTATCTATAAGTAGGTCATGAAGTCATAGAGTCAGAGATGTACAGCACGGAAATAGACCCTTTGGTCCAATTTGTCCATGCTGACCAGATATCCTAATTCAAAGTTTGTGCGAAGATTTGTAGCTCGGGTGCTCGTTGTTGTGGTTCTGTTCGCCGAGCTGGAAGTTTCTGTTGCAAACGTTTCGTCCCCTGGCTCAGCAACATCATCAGTACTTGGGAGCCTCCTGCGAAGCGCTTCTTTGATGTTTCCTCCGGTGTTTATAGTGGTCTGTCCCTGCCGCTTCCGGTTGTCAGTTTCAGCTGTCCGCTGTAGTGGTTGGTATATTGGGTCCAGGTCGATGTGTTTGTTGATGGAGTTTGTGGATGAATGCCATGCCTCTAGGAATTCCCTGGCTGTTCTCTGTCTGGCTTGCCCTATGATAGTAGTGTTGTCCCAGTCGAATTCATGTTGCTTGTTGTCTGCGTGTGTGGCTACTATGGATAGCTGGTCGTGTCGTTTCGTGGCTAGTTGATGTTCATGGATGCGGATTGTTAGCTGTCTTCCTGTTTGTCCTATATAGTGTTTTGTGCAGTCCTTGCATGGTATTTTGTACACTACATTAGTTTTGCTCATGTTGGGTATCGGGTCCTTCGTTCTGGTGAAGGACAAAGGACCTGATACCCAACATGAGCAAAACTAATGTAGTGTACAAAATACCATGCAAGGACTGCACAAAACACTATATAGGACAAACAGGAAGACAGCTAACAATCCGCATACATGAACATCAACTAGCCACGAAACGACACGATCAGCTATCCTTAGTAGCCACACACGCAGACAACAAGCAACATGAATTCGACTGGGACAACACTACTATCATAGGGCAAGCCAGACAGAGAACAGCCAGGGAATTCCTAGAGGCATGGCATTCATCCACAAACTCCATCAACAAACACATCGACCTGGACCCAATATACCAACCACTACAGCGGACAGCTGAAACTGACAACCGGAAGCGGCAGGGACAGACCACTATAAACACCGGAGGAAACATCAAAGAAGCGCTTCGCAGGAGGCTCCCAAGCACTGATGATGTCGCCTAGCCAGGGGACGAAACGTTTGCAACAAAAACTTCCAGCTCGGCGAACAGAACCACAACAGATATCCTAATCTAGTCCCATTTGCCAGCACTTGGCCCATATCACTCTAAACTCTTCCTATTCATATACTCATCCAGCTGCCTTTTAAATGCTGCAATTGTACCCGCCTCCACCAAATCCTCTGGCACCTCATTCCATATATGCACCACCTTCTGCATGAAAATGTTGCCTTTTGGGTCCCTTTTAAATATTTCCCCTCTCACCCTAAACCTATGCCCTCTAATTCTGGACCCTCCTACCCCAATGAAAAAACTTTGCCTATTTACCCTATCCATGCCCCTCATGATTTTATAAACCTCTATAAGGTGACCCCTCAGCTGCCGACCTCTCTCCTAGTCAGCCTCCCTATAGCTCAAATCCTGCAACCCTGGCAACATCCTTGTAAATCTTTTCTGAACCCTCTCAAGTTTTACAACATCTTTCCAATAGGAAGGAGACCAGAATTGCACACAAAATTCTAAAAGTGGCCTAACCAGTCTCCTGTACAGCTACGACATGACCTCCCAATTCCAATACTCAATGCTCTGACCAATGAAGGAAAGCATACCAAAAGACGCCTTCACTATCCTATCTACCTGCAAATCCACTTTCAGGGAACTATGAACCTGCACTCCAAGGTCTCTTTGTTCAGCAACACTTGCCAGGACTTTAAGTGTACAAGTCCTACTCTGATTTGCTTTTCCAAAATGCTGCACCTCGCATTTATCTAAATTAAACTCCATCTGCAACTCCTCAGCCCATTAGCCCATCTGATCAAGATTCCGTTGTACTCTGATGTCACCACCTTCGCTGTCCACTATACCTCCAATTTTGGTGTTGTTATCTGCAAACTTACTAACTACACTTCCTATCCAAATCATTTATATAAATGGCGAAAAGCAGTGGACTTACTGGTCACAGGCCTCTAGTCTGAAAAGCAACCCTCCAACACCACCACCTACCTTTGAACCAGTTCTGTATCCAAATGAGTTCTCCCTGTATTCCATGAGAGCGAACCTTGCTAAATAGTCTACCATGAGGAACCTTGTCGAATGCCTTACTGAAGTCCACATAGATCATGAGCACTGCTCTGCCCTCATCAATCCTCTTGGTTACTTCTTCAAAAAACTCAATCAAGTTCGTGAGACATGATTTCCCATGCACAAAGCCATGTTGACTATCCCTAATCAGTCCTTGCCTTTCCAAATACATTTAATGTCCTGTTCCTCAGGGTTCTCTCCAACACGTTTCCCACCACCAATGTCAGGCTCACCGGCTTATAGTTCCCTGGCTTTTCCTTACCACCTTTCTTAAATATTGGCACCACGTTAGCCAACCTCCAGTCTTCCAGCACCTCACCTGTGACTATCGATGATACAAATATCTCAGCAAGGGGCCTAGGAATCACTTCTTTAGCTTCCCACAGAGTTCTCGGGCATTGATCAGGTCCTGGAGATTTATCCACCTTGATTCATTTTAAGACATCCAGCCCCACCACCTCTTTAATATGGACATTTATCAAGATGTCACCATCTATTTTCCCATTTTCTATATCTTCCATGTCCTTCACAGTAAACACTGTTGCAAATTACTCGTTTAGTATCTCCCTTGTCTCCTGCATTCTCTGTAGGCTGCCTTTTTGTTCTCTGAGCGGCTCTATTCTCTCCCTAGTTACCCTTTTGACCATAATATATTTATAGAATCCCTTTGGATTCTCCTTCACCCGATTTGCCAAAGCTATCTCATGTCCTGATTTCCCACTTAAGTATCCTCATACTGTCCTTATACTCTAAGGATTCATTTGATCTCTGCTGTTTATACCTAATGTATGCTTCCTTCTTTTAAACCAAAACATCAATTTCTCTAATCATCCAGCATTCACCTACGAGCCTTGCCTTTCACCCTAACAAGAATACACTGTCTCTGGATTTCCGTTATCTCATTATTGAAGGCTTCCCATTTTCCAGCTATCCCTTTACCTGCTAACATCTGCCCCCAATTAATTTTTCAAAGTTCTTGCCTAATACTGTCAAGATTGGCCTTCCAATTTAGAACTTCACCTTCTAGATCTGGTCTATCTATTGTCGTCCCATTTCCCCCCTCAGTCAAAGCAGAACACTCGGAGATACAGAGTAGTTTTACCTCCTTCATTTTTATTCTGTGCCCTGGAGGGAGAGAGACTGATCGCCTATGTGTACAGGGACATGAGTTCGCAATCTTCTCTGGAATAACAGTTTCTCAGTGAATAATATAGTCATTTTACAAGGAGGAGCATCCAGATAAGGCAACATACATATTGATTGGGTGATTGCTACAATCAACAGCAATGAACAGTTCAAGATTAAGTCATCTGCTGTTACATAATAAATGATCTTAATTTTGTTAAATGGTTTCACATGATTAGATTAGATTACATTACATTACAGTGTGGAAACAGGCCCTTCGGCCCAACAAGTCCACACCGACCCGCCGAAGCACAACCCACCCATACCCCTACATTTACCCCTTACCTAACACTACGGGCAATTTAGCATGGCCAATTCACCTGACCTGCACAGTTTTTGGACTGTGGAAGGAAACCGGAGTACCCGGAGGAAACCCACGCAGACACAGGGAGAACGTGCAAACTCCACACAGTCAGTCGCCTGAGGCGGGAATTGAACCCGGGTCTCCGGCGCTGTGAGGCAGCAGTGCTAACCACTGTGCCACCGTGCACATTTCACCTTGTTAACTGATGTTGCATACTGAATGCTACCTCATCTTGTTAAACAGCTCTACATAATGAATGCTTTTCCACCTTGTTAACCCATTACCCTTGCCTCCATACCATTGTTAACTGTAAGTTGGTATCTGGTCTGAGTCATGCTCAGCTGAACTTCTTGTTTCACAAAACTCAGCTTAACTCTTTCCCTGCCAGCTTATACCCTTTACATATTCTCGTATCCTTTTCCATCACTATTTTAAAACTAATAGAATTATGGTCGCTGGCCCCAAAATGCTCCCCCATGACACCTCAGTCACCTGCCCTGCCTTATGGCCAAGTTTTGCACCTTCTCTAGTAGGTACATCCACATTCCGAATAACAAAAGTTTCTGATACACACTTCACAAATTCCTCTCCATCTAAATACTTAACACTTTGGCAGTCCCAGTCTATGTTTGGAAATTAAAATCCCTTACCATAACCACCCTATTATTCTTACAGATAACTGAGATCTCCTAGTTTCTGAATTTCTTGCTGACTGTTGGGAGTCTACAATCCAATCCAACTAAGATGATCATCACTCTCATATTTGTCAGTTCCACCCACATAACTTTCTTGGATGTATTCCCAGGAATGTACTCCCTAAGTACAGCCGTAATGTAGTCCCTCATGAAAAACACCACCCCAACCACCCACACCCCCTTTCTAGCCTTCCTATAGCGTTTTTATCCTGGAAGTTGCGAATCCTGTCCTTCCCTGAGCTCTATTACTGTAATTGCTATGATATCCCAGTCCCATGTTTCTAACCATGCCCTGAGTTCATCTGCCTTCCCTGTTTGGTTTCCTGAATTGAAATAAATGCAGTTTACTTTATCAGTCCTACCTTGTTCTCTGCTTTGTTCTTGCCTGCCCTGACTGTTTGACTCGCTCCTTTTCCCAACACAACCAGTCTCAGATTGATCTCTTTCCTCACTATTTCCTTGGTGTCCCCTCCCCCCGGCCACAATTACTAGTTTAAATCCTCCTGCGCAACTCAAGCAAATCTCCCTGCCAGCATATTAGTCCCCTTCCAATTCTGGTGCAATCCATCCTTCTTGTGCAGGTCACTTCTACCCCAGAAGAGATTCCAATGATCCAAAAATGTGAACCCTTCTCCCCTCACCAGCTCCACAGCCAGGCATTCATCTGCTCTATCCTCTTGTTCCTATCTTCACTAGCTTGTAGCACCAGAAGTAATCCAGATATTACTACCCTCGAGGACGTATTTTTAAAATTCCTGCCTAACTACTTGTATTCTCCCTTCAGAATCTCATCCTTTTCCCTTCATATGTCATTAGTTCCAATGTGTACAATGACCTCCTATTGGTCCCTCCCCCACTTTGAGAACATTCTGCACCCTCTCTGAGACCCATTGATCCTAGTACCAGGGAGGCAATACACCATTCTGACTTTTTGCTGCTGGCCCCAGAAACATCTGTCTGTGCCTCTGACTTGAGAGTCCCCTATCACAATCAATCACTTTGAACCGACATACCCATCACTACATTAGAGTCATTCTCGGTACCAGAAACTTGTCTGTTGGTGCTATGTTCCCCTGAGAGTCCATCACCCCCTACTTTTCCTAAAACAGCATACTTGTTTGAGATGGGATAGCCACAGAAGACTCTTGCACTACCTGCCAACCCATCTACCTGACTGTATCTACATCTATTCTCCCTTCCTATAACATCCATCCATCACATCCCTTAGCACCTGTAAATTCCTTATTCCCTCTAACTGCCGGTCCAACTGCTGTACACAATCTAATGGGATTCGCAGTCAAAGGCACTTCCTGCAGACATAATCATCAGTAATATGGAAACTCTCTCTAAACTCCTACATCCCACTGAAAAGCACATCTCTATATAAAGGCTATCCTTCACAACTTACAGACCAAGAAAATAGCACCATCTTATTGCTCGAAAAAAACACTTGCCAGTGTTACATCTTTAAAAATTAATCAAGAGAAAAGTCTCAATAAAACATAAAATCAAGAAAGAATCCACTGTGCTGACTATTGTAGATTTTCAGTAAGGCAGCATTTAAAAACTATGCACTTATCTGTTCCTATGCTGTGAACTCTCCTACACAAGTCATGTCTAGAGATGCCTGAACTCAAACAGCAAAGGCAGTAACTATGCAGATTCATTGCTGTGATCAGAGAGTAGCCCAGGTTTCTTTCTCTGACCATGTGCCTTGTCTGTTTTGATTTTTTGAAGTGCCGTTGTTTTGATCTTTTCTCCCCCAAAGTTCCAAAACAATGCAACAGCACATAAGACAGTAATTGCTGCTCCTACAATTCGAGGAATTCACTTGTAACACCTAAAATACCTCATAAAAGGAGCAGCTCTTCCAGCCACAAATTTTTCCCCCATCGTCTAACATGGATTACCCAGAATCCTCTGATTGACATTATCTAATTCAAGGTGTGCCACAGGGATCACTGCTGGGGCTTTGACTGTTTTGCACTTGATATCAGTGACTTGAATGAAGAGACACAGAATGGTTGCTACATTTACTGTTGTTGTGAAGATAGGTGGAAAACTAAGTTGTGAAGAGGACATGAAGCATACAATGGAGAGGTATAAATGAGTTGCGGACGAAGATCTGGCAAATGGAGTACAGTGTGGGAAAACATGAAGCGACCCATTTTGGAGGAGGAATAAAAAAAAGTAGTATTATTTAGATAGTGAAAAATTGCAGAAGTTCCAGATGTCCTTATGCATGAATTGCAAAACATTGCTATACAAGAAAAGTAAGTGACTTTTTGTTTTTTTGCTATCCAAATTAGCAAAAAAAAATTTTTAATTCCATTATAATCTGTACAGGGCATGCCGAACTTAATGATTATGCCTACAAATGTGATCTCGTACAGGGGTGTCATTCCAAAGATCTGATGTACAAGTATTTCCTGTACTTATGAATTACTTTTTTAACAAAAATGGAAATTGCTGGAAAAGCTCGGCAGGCCTGGCAGCACCTGTGGAGAGAAATCTGTTAACGTTTCATGTTGAGTGACCCTTCCTCAGTTTCACAGATGCTGCCAGACCTGCTGAGTATTTTTCAGCAATTTCCATTTTAGCTTCTGATTTGCAGCGTCTGTGGTTGTCAATTGATCCTTTTTTAAAAATATTGTCCTGCATTGTGCGATCAAATGGATTCCAGAACAGAACTTGTTCACAACCTGCTGACTGCCTAATGTAGAGTCTAATGTGTATAAATGCTGTGGTCTACGTTATAACATTTAGTGTATGAAATGTCAGTTGAATGCTAAACGAAAATTATTTGATACTTTGAACATAACAGTTGAAATGGGTGTTCTCCTGTGCAATAATGATTCAATGATGCCCAATTGTAAACTTTTTGTTTTTAATAAGATAATTTAGTCCCACTTGCCTGTCCTTTTTCTGCAAGATTTCTTTTCACCCCTTTTTTTCAAATATATATTCAGCTCTCTTCTTGAAATGCATCTGCTTCCACCACTTTGAGCTGTACATTCCAGATCAACTTACTTCAAAACAAAGTAAGCTTGGCTCTTTTCCAGCGCTTTTCCCAATTAGCTTCATGCTGTGTCATGTGGTGACTGGCCCTTCTGCCAGTGGATCATAGAGTCATAGAGATGTACAGCACGGAAACAGACCCTTCGGTTCAATTCGTCCATGCCGATCAGATATCCCAACCCAATCTAGTCCCACCTGCCAGCACCCGGCCCATATACCTCCAAACCCTTCCTATTCATATACCCATCGCAAGTGCTTCTTAAATGTTGCAATTGTACCAGCCTCCACCACATCCTCTGGTAGCTCATTCCATACACGTACCACCCTCTGCATGAAAAAGTTGCCCCTTAGGTCTCTTTTATACCTTTCCCCTCTCACCCTAAACCTATGCCCTCTAGTTCTGGACTCCCCCATCACAGGGAAGAGACTTTGTCTATTTTTCCTATCCATGCCCCTCATAATTTTATAAACCTCTGAGGTCACCCTTCAGCCTCCGACGCTCCAGGGAAAACAGCCCCAACCTGTAGCTCAGATCCTCCAACTCTGGCAACATCCTTGTAAATCTTTTCTGAACCCTTTCAAGTTTCACAACATCTTTCTGATAGGACAGAGACCAGAACTGCATGCAATATTCCAATTTTGGGCTAAAATTCTCAGCACGAGGTTGTAGTCCAACAGGTTTATTTGGAAGCACTAGCTTTCAGAGCGCTGCTCCTTCATCAGGTGGTGTCCTGTAACCTTATACTCCATAACCAGCTGACAAAGAAGCAGTGCTTCCAAGTAAACCTGTTGGACTGTAACCTCGTGTTGTGTGATTTTTTTTTTAACATTGTACACTCCAGTCCAACATCGGCTCCTCTAAATCATGACTTATTTTGGACAGTTATGTAATTTCCTCTATTCCCACTGGTGGTAATGAGACCCTATCAAAACATCCATCACATCATGTCAGAAGCTCTGGTGGAAGGCTAAAGGACAAATGGAAGGAAGGCATGGCTGTGATGCTGAAAGCTGGCCTGTGGTGTCACAAATGTACTCCTCTGTCTGCTGCTCGTACCTGCTGAGGTGTCGAGCATCACCAAGCAATAATGTAGTAACTTAGAAAGTGGTTGATTTAATGGGAAAGTAAGCTAGGCAGTGTGATATAACCCTTCAATATTACGCTGCAAACACCATCTGATGAAGTAGATCATCACGGTGGTGGCATGGCAGTTCAGTGGTTAGCACTGCAGCCTCACAGCACCAGGGTGCCAGGTTCGATTCCAGCCTTGGGTGACTGTCTGTGTGGAGTTTGCACATTCTCCGCGTGTCTGCGTGGGTATCCTCCGGGTGCTCTGGTTTCCTCCCACTGTCCAAAGATGTGCAGGTCAGGTGAAGTGGCCATGCTAAATTGCCTGTAGTGTTAGGTGCATTAGTCAGAGGGAAATGGGACTGGGTGGGTTACTCTTTGGAGTGTTGATGTGGACTTGCTGGGCCGAAGGACCTGTTTGCACACTGTAGGGAATCTAATCTAATCAAAGTACAGTGACTAATTAGGGAAACTGTTAGATTTTTTTTGCAAGGGCAGTTGAATACAAACGTAGGGAGATTATGTTTCAGTTACCAGGTATGCCAAATTTTGAGCATTCTGTACAGTATTTATTTAAGGAAGGATATAAATGTGTTGGAAGCAGTTCAGAGATAGGACTAATACCTGGAATGGGTGAGTTGTCTTCAGAGCAAACGTTGGCCAGGCTAGCTTTGTACCTTCGGGCATCAGCCCTTCCTTCTCCTGTTCCTCGGATGCTGACTGACCTGTGCTTTTCCAGCGCCACACTTTTTGACTCTATCTTCAGCATCCGCAGTCCTCACTTTCTCTTAGGCTTGTATCTGCTGGATTTCAAAAGAGTAGGAGACTACTTGATTAAAATATACAACATCCAGAGGGATCTTGACAGTGCATGTGAAAGGATGTTTTCACTTTTGGGAAAATCTATAACATGTAAAAATCAGTAGTTGTCCATTTAAGACTGTGATTAAGAAATCATCTGTCTCTGAGTCCTGAATCTTCAACAATCGCTTCCTCAACTGGTGGTGGAAACAGAGTCTTTGACTAGTTAAAAGATATAGGTAAATATATTCTTGATTAGCAAAGGGGTGAACGTTATTAGGGATAGGTGGGAATCACATCATCAGGTCAACCATGATCTTATTGAATGATGGAGCAGACTTGAGGAGTGAAATGGCCAACATTTCCTAAATTGTGTTCATATGTGAAGGATTGAGTTCTAGAATTTTGACCCATTGACCGTTTAGAGGCATCGCCATAGTTCCAAATCAGTTTAGTGTGAGCCTTGAAGGGGAAGTTGCAAGTGGTGTTCCCAAGTACTTGCTGACCTTGTTCTTCAAGGTAGTAGAGGTCACACATTTGAAAGATACTGTCAAAAAAGGCCTCGTGAGTTGTCACAATGCATCATGTAGATTGACATATTGCTGCTAATTTGCATTTGTGGATGGAGCAAATGTTTAGATGATTTGATTGCTTGAGCATATAAAGTGGGTTGTTTTGCCATGGATGCTGTTGAGCTTCTTGAGTGTTGTTAGAACTGCACTCATTCAAGTACTCCATTATATCCTGAGCCTTGTGGACAATGGGCATACTTTTTAGATCCAGGATACCACGCAGTGCTACTCCATTTTCTGCACTTCAGTCATGCCCATCTATGATTTTAGCTTTTCCATGTGTATTTAATCTCTGCTGGAGAGAGATTACCTGGAAGATGTCTGAGAAAACTGTAAGTTCACTTTCTGGACAGTGTAAGGTCAGTTCAGTGTCCAAGTTGAAGCACAGTCAGTGGGAAAGGAGAATAAGTTAATGGAAGAACTATAAGATGCAAGAAGGCAGCGAACAGTTAAGGCAGATAGAGATATAAAACATAATGAGGAGGATGAGGCAGATTTGGCAGGAACATAAAGAGGGGAATAATCTTAAATTCTTAACAAGAGAGGTACAACAGAGTATGAGTTGGTCCTGTACTGATTTACATGAAATATGCTGCCTGAAAATTGGTCATTTGCCCCACAGTCTGTGCTAGGTATTCTGCTCCATTCAAGCTAATTGAGATCGGCAGCCTAAGCATATTTACGTTTAGCTAGTGAAAGCTGGGTGCCACATAGTTTTATTATTGGAGGCTTGGAAGTGACTGGATGTCTTGAAACAGCATCAGTGAGGATTGACAAAGGGTTGACTTGCAAGGTTGGTTGTAATGTATTGTATTTATATAGCACCTGCAATGGAGTAAATTGCTCACTTCACAGAAATTTGGCAGAGATATTGGGTTAAGTGTCCAAAGACTTGATCAAAGAGAGAGATTTTTTTCTTTAGTTTTTTTAGTTTGATTTATAAGGAACATGTTAAAGCAGGAGAAGTAAAGGTGGAGAGCTTCAGGGAGAGAATTCCAGAGCTTGAGATCCAGGCAGCTGAAGGCATGGCTGCCAATTTTGGAGTAAAGAAAATTGGAGATAGCAAAGAGGCTAGGATTAAGTGAGTGAGTTGTGAAAGTGGTGAGTGGGAAGCATTGGAGGACAGTCATAGCGAGTTGTTTTTTAGACTGGAGGCCTGAGACCAGCAGTGTTCCTCTGGGATCAGTACTGGAGTCCACTTGTGTTTGTCAGTTATGTAAATGGTTTGGATGAGAATATAGGAGGCATGGTTAGTAAGTTTGCGAATGACACTAAAATCAGTGGTATAGTTGACAGTGAAGAAGGTTATCTAAGATTACAAAGATATTTTGATCATTTGGTTCAGTGGTCTGAGAAGTGGCAAATAGAATTTAATTTGGAAAAATGCGAGGTATTGCATTTTGATAAAATAAACAAGGGCAGGACTTAGAGAATTAATGGCAGAGCCCTGTGTAGTATTGTAGAACAGAAAGACCCAGGGGTTCAGGTACATAATTCTTTGAAATTTGTGTCACAGGTAGATGGGGGTACTTAAGATGATGTTTAGCAAGCTTGCCTTCATTGCTTAGACCTTTTGAGTATAGGAGTTAGAACGTCATGTTGAAGTTGTGCAGGATATTGGTGAGGCCTCTTTTGGAGTACTGTGTGCAGTTCTGGTTACTCTGCTGTAGGACGGATATTATTAAATTGGAGAGGGTTCAGAAAAGATTTACCAGGATGTTGGTGGGAATGGAGGATTTTAGTTAAGTTGGATAGGCTGGGACTTTGCTCACTGGAGTGAAGGAGGTTGCGGGGTTTATAACATCATGAGGGGCATAGATAAGGTGAATAGCAAGGGATTTTTTTCCCTAGTGTGGGGGAATTCAAAACTATGGGGCATATGTTTTAAAGTGAGAGGAGAAAGTTTTAAAAAGGACATGAGTGGCAACCGTTTTTACACAGAGGGGCTTATGTGTGCAATTCTGGTCTCCCTCCTACAGGAAGGATGTTGTGAAACTTGAAAGGGTTCAGAAAAGACTGACAAGAATGTTGCCAGGGTTGGAGGATTTGAGCTATAAGGAGAGACTGAACAGGTTGGAGGCTGAGGGTTGACCTTATCGAGGTATATAAAATCATGAGGAGCGTGGATAAGATAAATAGACCAAGTCTTTTTCCTGCGGTGGAGGAGTCCAGAACTGGAGGGCATAGGTTTAGGATGAGAGGGGAAAGATATAAAAGGGACCGAAGGGACAACCTTTTTTACTCGAGATGGTGCTTCTGTGGAATGAGGTGCCAGAGGAAGTGGTGAAGACTGGTACAATTGCAACATTTGAAAGGCATCTGGAGGGTTTTGTGAATGGGACGTGTTTAGAGGAATATGGGCCAAGTGCTGGCAAATGGGATTAAATTAATTTCAGATTTGTGGTTGGCATGGACGAGTTGGACCGAAGGGTCTGTTTCCGTCCTGTATGTCTCTATGACTCTGTGTGTGGAATGAACTGCCAGAGAAAATGGTGTTTGCAGGTACAGTTACAATATTTAAAACACATTTGGATAAGTACATGAATAAGAAAGATTTAGGAATATAGGTCAACCACAGACGAGTGGGACTTGTTTAGTTTGGGAACATGGTCAACGTGGACTAGTTGGACTGAAGGGTCTGTTTCTATGCAGTATGATTCTATGACAGTCAGTCTTAGAATGAAACCTGGAACTCTGAATGTTGTGGTCGTTTTGCTTGCACTGCTATTTTTATTTTTGTTTTTCTTAAACTGGTATTCAATCGTAACTAATCTCTTCCTTCTGTGCTTTTTTTTTAAAGTGTGTCTTTTTGTATGGTGTTAGCATCATTTTCGAGAGAAGTTTTAAAACCTGTTTCACAAGCCAGATTTTGCAAACTGTATACAATGGTTGATCTTTTAATCATTTTCATGTCAAGCAAGGTGGAAGTTCCTGCAGACTGGTCTTCAATGTCCACATTGTTCACACATTCTTTGTGTTTGAAGCTGTAATTGTTTCTGCAAACTTCTCATCAGTGTGCTGAGTTATGGTTCAGCGCTCCAATTTTTTTATGTCTGAAGATCTCCCATAGTAATTCCATTACTTATTACTCTTTATGTAATTACAAAGCATGATATCATCACAAGCTATTCTCTTTTATGATTTTGAACATCTTGCAAAAGTTAAAAACAATTTGTTGGGAAGCTTGTTGATTCTGCACTAAAATGAATTTGATCAGGTGATGTTAGATTAGACTCCCTACAGTATGGAAACAGGCCCTTTGGCCCAACCAGTGCATACCGATCCTCCAAAGAGTAACTCACCCAGACCCATTTCCCTCTGACTAATGCACCTAACACTATGGGCAATTTAGCATGGCCAATTCACCTGACCTGCACATCTTTGGACTGTGGGAGGAAACCGGAGCACCCGGAGGAAACCCACGCAGACACGGGGAGAACGTGCAAAGGGATGGAATATTATACGTGTTTGTGCCAAGCCAAACACTTGTTGGATTGAAGCTTAGGCAGTGGGTATGAGGCAAATGGTTTCTTATGCAATCGACACAAATGATGCAATTCATCTTTTAAGTCTTGCATGTGAAACAGCACACTAAGGTAATGACTTCCATGTCGACAGTTCCTCTCACAACTTCATGACACTATGAAGTATCTTGCAGCCAGATAAATATTTTTGAATTTTACTTTGAATTGTAACTTAGAAATCTTGCCTATCAATGGGGCAGCACAGTGGTTAGCACTGTTGCCTCACAGTGCCAGAGACCCAGGTGTTCGATTCTAACCTCAGGCGACTGTCTGCGTGGAGTTTGCACATTCTCCCTGTGTCTGCGTGGGTTTCCTCCGGATGCTCTGGTTTCCTCCCACAGTCCAAAGATGTGTGGGTTAGGTGAATTGGTCATGCTAAATTGCCCATAGTGACAGGTGCATTAGTGGGGAGTAGGTGAATGGGTCTGGGTGGGTTACTCTTCGGAGGGTCGTTGGGACTTCGAACATAGAACATTGAAGAGTACAGCACAGAACAGGCCCTTTGGCCCACGATGTTGTGCCGAGGTTTAATCCTAATGTAAAATATAGTAACTTAACCTATGCACCCCTCAACTCACTGCTATCCATGTGCATGTCTAACAGTTGCTTAAATGTCCCCAGTGACTCTGCTTTCACCACCACAGCTGGCAACGCATTCCATGCATTCACAACTCTGAGTTTTTGGGCCAAAGGGCCTATTTCTGCACTGTAGGGAATCTAATCGAATAAAATCTCATCAAATTTCCACAAACAGCAATGAGATAAATAATCAAATAATCATTGTTTTGGGTGCATATAAATAGGAGATGAACGTTGACCAGGGCATTGAGCTGCAGGATGTTTACCACCCACACGGCTAAACTGGTCCTTGGTTTAATGTTTTATTTGAAGGAAAGCACCTTTGATAGTGCAGTATTAGTATTCCCTTGTTACGACACCAGGAGTGTCAGACTTGATTCTGTGATCACATCTGAAGCGGGCACTTTAACCCATAACTTTCTGACTCCGAAGCATGAATGCAACTGCTCAGCCATGGCTGATTCGTAAAGCCTATTTGGTCACGGTATAACATGTGCTAACTGACCTACTGGGCCAATACAGTTAAAATGTTTGAATGATTGACATCTGATCCACCAGCTAAATTGCCCATAGTGTCCAGAAGTGTACAGGCTCGGTGGAGTAGCCATGCAAAATACAAGGTTACAGGGATGGGGTGGGTCTGGGTGGGGCGATATTTTTCGGAGAGTCAGTGTGTATGTGATGGGCCAAACGGCTTGCTTCTACACTGTAGAGATTCTGTGATCCTCCGATCTTAAACATTCAATCCTTCCAGCACCAAAACACTGTACCAAAGGTGCATGCCATCTTTGGCAAGTATATCCCTCCTTACATGAAGGGACCAAAACTTTGCACCTTATTCCAGGTGATCGAGCTCTCACCAAAACTTGATATAATTGCAGCAAGAAACCTTTACTTCTGTGTTCTCCCAAATCCCTTCACGATGACAGCCAACGTTTGCTTTCTTGATTGCTTGCTGTGTCTGAATGCTAACTTTGTGACACTCAAACAAGGACACCCTGATCCCTTTGGACACCGAAACCTCCAGGCTCTTAACGTTTAAGAAATAATCTGCCCCACTGTTTTTATACCAAAGTGGAAACTTAACATGTATTCACGTTATATTCCATCTTTTAGCCCATACACTTAGCAAACCCAAGTCCTCTTAAAACCTCCTTGTATTCTACTCACAACTTAGATTCCCAACCAGTTTGGTGTTGTCATAAGTATTACATTTGGTTTCCACATCCACATTTTCTGTAGGTTTTGAACAGCTGCGGACTTAGTACTGATCCATGCAGAACTTCACTAGTAACAGCCTGCCATCCTGAGAATGATCCATTTTGTCATATTCTCTGCTGTCTCTCTGTTAACCATTCTGAAATTAATTTTTAAAAATGTAATCCTAATTCTGTCCATTCTTGCTGTTCAGTCAGTCATTAGACATGTACAATGACAAAAGAATTCCTTTTTTGATTGGGAGTCGTCTTGTTTGGAAATTTCTGCTGAAGCATTTGTGGCAGGCTTAAGACTCTTTATTTCAATGCCATGACCCAAAGAGTGTCCATTTTTGGAAAGTTGTCTCTGACCATGTCGCGTTAGTACTGATCCATGCAGAACTTCACGAGTAACAGCCTGCCATCCTGAGAATGATCCATTTTGTATATTCTCTGCTGTCTGTCTGTTAACCATTCTGAAATTAATTTTTAAAAATGTAATCCTAATTTTGTCCATTCTTGCTGTTCAGTCAGTCATTAGACACGTACAATGACAAAAGAATTCCTTTTTTGATTGGGAGTCGTCTTGTTTGGAAATTTCTGCTGAAGCATTTGTGGCAGGCTTAAGACTCTTTATTTTAATGCCATGACCCAAAGAGTGTCCATTTTTGGAAAGTTGTCTCTGACCATGTCGCTGTTGGGCCTGTGGTGTCTCTGTGGTGCCTGTTACTTCGATGTGCAAAATGTCTACTGTAGTTCATGAGAAGGATCAGCAATACATTACCTTGTGGAGATGCTTGTTCAAGTCAAGTGGGCAATTTGACATTCCTTGTGTCTTTTACTGATCTACATGATGTTTTAATTTATGTTAATAAGAAGCTATCCTCATATTTCACACATCATTAGTTCTCCAAATGTTTGATTATATTTGTTTACAAGATTTTTTCTGTTTCTGTTTATTCAAAAATCCTTTTTCTGATTTTTCAGATATGCGCGACAAGCTGAGGAAATGGCGAGACGAGAACTACCGCAACAGTGAACAGATAGTGGAAGTCGGAGAAGAGCTAATAAGTGACTATGCATCAAAACTTGGAGATGACGGTGAGTATGGAATTACAGGAGAAAGGATAGGAATAGAGCTTCCCTGATTACAGTGATTGAGCACATTCCACACTTACAATCTAATGTAATTTAAATGTCAAGGAAAAAGAAAAGACTGATTCTTCTCGAGGCTGGTTGTATGCTTCATGTACATCTGCTTAGTGATCTGTATGCCATATCACACAAAGTGGCCTGTGTTTGAAAAGCAGATCAGTATTGAAAAATCAACTTGGAGAAGTTTAAATTTACAAAGTTATTGACAATTTTCATAACAAATTTTAATTGTGTTTGCAATTCTGAAGGATATTAACAGAGTACATAAGAAGAATCTGTCAGATTGGAGTGCAGGCGAGTTTGTGACCACAGAGCACCAATAATTGGCTAAAGAACTAAAGGGAAGATGTGAATTTGTTTTGGAGATCTGGAATGCAGTGCTTGAAGGGGCAAGTGAAAGCAGTTTCAATAATAACTTTCAAAAGGAATTGGATGTCGAGTTGAAAAGGAAAAATGTACAGGGCTATGGGCTAACAGAAGGGCCATGGTGCTTTTTGGTAGCTTTTTCAAAGAGCAGGCGCAGGCACAATGGGCTGAATATGCTGTGAGATTCAAGATAAATGCCCAACTTCAAAATTGAATTTTTTGTCAAGGGTGAAAGTCACATGAGTTTGAAGATGGAGACATAATTTTCTCTGTCACTCCTTTTATCTCTGTTGCTCTCGCACATACTTCTGAGTGACTACTGTGGCATGTTTCTTAATTGAAAAGGAAAAAGGAATGACAAAGTGTGACAGAAACGTGACAAGAAGGCAAGGAGTAGCACAGGCAAGTGCTATGTATGGGCATAGGAGTTTTATGTTCTGTGGATGTTCAATGATAATTTCCCTGTAACAGTGAGAACTGATCAACTGTTGGACCACTTTGTAAACTTCTTTCGCCTCAGGGAGATCATCCTTCTCCATTTGCTAGCTCTAACAGGTGAATAAGAGCTGCAGTTGGCCCTGAGATAACACCTGTATTCAGGCTCTCCCTTAGTAGAATTGTTCTTGTTAGAAATCTCTGTTTAACTTAAATTTTTATAGTACTGCCTGCTTGGAACTTTAAATATATCCATCAATTACAAAGATTTGCATTGAATTACAGCATAGAAACTAGCTATTCAACACAATTGGACCATTCTTTTTATGGTTTATTTATGCTTTGTCTTTTCCACCCCCTTCATCTCACCTGATTAGTACATTTTCCCCACAAATATTTATTTAACTTCACCTTAACTGAATCTGTATTATTGGCCTCAATTACTCCATACATGCGCAAGCTCCAATCTCTTGGCATAAAGTGGAGTTTTCTGCATTCCCTGCTGGATTGATTCATGACTGTCTTATAATTCTAGCCCCTAGTTTTGACTATCCCACCAGTGGAAGCAATTTCACCACATCCTCCTCATTGGAAGGTGAAGTCTTCACTTAGATTACTGTTGTTTCAAAAATTGCCTGCTGAAAAGTTGGTGGATGAGACGATTGAGGAGTTTGCAAGAGGTGTGACGGCAAAGTCTCTCAACGTAATCTGTGGTGTACATAGACTTTTGTGTTTGTGATCTGTAGTCCTTTTGGCATCTTGCCTGCTTTCTTGCATCTCTGCAGAAACTTGATGTCTGTGTCAATATGCACGATCTTCTTGGAGGTCCTCTCCACTTTGAGCCGGCAGTTGGTGGTGTCAATGGTAGCCGCAATTCAGAGGTGCTGGGGGTGGACAAAGTCAGAAATGACAAAACATTGGGTTATAGCCCAACAGGTTTATTTGAAACCGCAAGCATTTGGAGCCCCTGCTCCGTCGGAAAGCTTGCGGTTTCAATAAACCTGTTGGGCTATAATCCGGTGTTGTGTTATCTTTGGCTTTAGTTTTTATTTTTCTTATTTTATGGAGATAAAGTACAGGCACATGAAAAAATGAGAGTTAGCTAAAGCATGAACTGTGAACTCATAAAAGGGTAAACACTGAGTTTCCAAATCCTTTTGTTTCAGTTATGACCCACAGGAAATCCCTGGAAGCGGAAATTCCTTTGCATAATTACATTACCTCATCATCTGAATCTTAATTTCAGACTTATAGTCTTTTATAGATGAAATAATTGTTTTTTAATGATTTTTATGTCTACATGAGCAAGCTAAACATCTGGAAGCCAATTTTCTTCTTGGGTTTGTGGAATGACGTTAGGTTAAAGCATTATAATTAAATTATACGAGGTAGCTGTACTCTCCCGAGGATAATAGCATAATTTTTGGTGCTGTATTACATTAGAGCACGGTCTATGTTATCCTACATATAGGGAAATTAATCTCTGAAAGGATGTGTTTGCATTGCATAAAATAACATATTTTACAGGTGTATACTTTGCAAGGAATGGCAGCTGCATTCAGCTTAGTACAGTAGTTTCAAACTTATCAAACTTTAAGCTAATGTTTGTGTTGTTTACTAGTTCCAGTAGGAAGCAAATGCACACAACTCATGTAAGCAACAACTCTTTCTATTTCATGAATTAAATGAGTCATAGAGATGTACAGCATGGAAACAGACCCTTCGGTCCAACCCATTCATGCCAACAGATATCCCAACCCAATCTAGTCCCACCTGCCAGCTCCCGGCCCATATCCCTCCAAACCCTTCCTATTCATATACCCATCCAAATGCCTCTTAAATGTTGCAATTGTACCAACCTCCACCACATCCTCTGGCAGCTCATTCCATACAGATACCGCCCTCTGCGTGAAAAAGTTGCCCCTTAGGTATCTTTTATATCTTTCCCCTCTCACCCTAAACCTATGCCCTCTAGTTGTGGACTCCCCAACCCCAGGGAAAAGACTTGGCCTATTTATCCTATCCATGCCCCTCATAATTTTGTAAATCTCCATAAGGTCGCCCCTCAGCCTTCGACGCTGCAGGGAAAACAGCCCTAGCCTGTTCAGCCTCTCCCTGTAGCTCAAATACTCCAACCCTGGCAACATCCTTGTAAATCTTTTCTGAACACTTTCAAGTTTCACAACATCTTTCCGATAGGAAGGAGACCAGAATTGCACGCAATATTCCAACAGTGGCCTAACCAATGTCCTGTACAGCCGCAACATGATCTCCCAACTCCTGTACTCAATACTCTGACCAATAAAGGAAAGCATACCAAACACCTTCTTCACTATCCTATCTACCTGCGACTCCACTTTCAAGGAGCTATGAACCTGCACTCCAAGTCGCTTTGTTCAGCAACACTCCCTAGGACCTTACCATTAAGTGTATAAGTCCTGCTAAGATTTGCTTTCCCAAAATGCAGCACCTCGCATTTGTCTGAATTAAACTCCATCTGCTACTTCTTAGCCCATTGGCCCAGATCCTGTTGTAATCTGAGGTAACCCTCTTCGCTGTCCACTACACCTCCAATTTTGGTGTCATCTGCAAACTTACAAACTGTACCTCTTATGCTCACATCCAAATCATTTATGTAAATAACAAAAAGTAGAGGGCCCAGCACCTTGTGGCACTCCACTGGTCACATGCCTCCAGTCTGAAAAACAACCCTCCACCACCACCCTCTGTCTTCCACCTTTGAGCCAGTTCTGTATCCAAATGGCTAGTTCTCCCCATATTCCATGAGATCTAACCTTGCTCATCAGTCTCCCATGGGGAACCCTGTTGAACGCCTTACTGAAGTCCATATAGATCACATCTACTGCTCTGCCCTCATCAATCTTCTTTGTTACTTCTTCAAAAAACTCAATCAAGTTTGTGAGACATGATTTCCCACGCACAAAGCCGTGTTGACTATCCCGAATTAGTCCTTGCCTTTCCAAATACATGTATATCCTGTCCCTCAAGGTTCCCTCCAACAACTTGCCCACCACCGAGGTCAGGCTCACCGGTCTATAGTTCCCTAGCTTGTCTTTACCACCCTTAAACAGTGGCACCATGTTTGCCAACTTCCAGTCTTCCGGCACCTCACCTGTGACTATCGATGATACAAATATCTCAGCAAGAGGTCCAGCAATGACTTCTCTGGCTTCCCACAGAGTTCTCGGGTACACCTGATCAGGTCCTGAGGGATTTATCCACTTTTAACCGTTTCAAGACATCCAGCACTTCCTCCTCTGTAATCTGGACATTTTACAAGATGTCACCATCTATTTTCCTTTGGATTCTCTTTAATTCTATTTGCCAAAGCTATCTCATGTCCCTGTTTTGCCCTCCTGATTTCCCTCTTAAGTATACTCCTACTTTGTTTATACTCTTCTAAGAATTCACTCGATGTTATGCTTCTTATTCACTGACATATGCTTCCTTCTTTTTCTTAACCAAACCCTCAATTTCTTTAGTTGAAAAATGTGGTGCTGGAAAAACACAGCAGGCCAGGCAGCATCCGAGGAGCAGGAGAATCGACGTTTCGGGGATAGTTGTGAACTTGATTAGTTTCTAGAATAGTCAACTGAGGTTACATGGTTGCTATTAGGTAGGCTAGCTTTTGTAAAAGGAAGTTCCTGATTTCCTGGCAGGTGGGACTAGATTGAGTTCTGGTCGGCATGGACGGGTTGGACCGAAGGGTCTGTTTCCATGCTGTACATCTCTATGACTCTATGAATTCCTAAATTCCCTCCTTAAACTTCTTTCGCCTCCTTTAAGCCACTCCTTAAAAATCAAGCCTTTTTCCAAGTTTGTTGATATTTCTTGACATGAGCCTGTGCCCAGTTTATTTAACGTCCAAGTTGTGCCTTGGTGTAGTTTTCTACATTAGAAGCACATCAATGTTTAACTGTTGTAAATGTGGAACGGTTTGAGTGATTCATAGATGAAAAACTACAAATATAACACCCTTGTTCAAGGTTGGAAAGGTAGACTCAGCAATGATAGACCAATCAATTTAACTTTGGTATTGGGGAAACTTCTAGATACATTTACAATGGAATTAATAATTACAAAGGAAAATGTGGGTAAATTCGCAAGAATTAGCCTAGATTGTCTCAGACAAAAACTGTGTCTAACTAACTTGGTGTTTTTTGAACAAATAACAGGGAGAACAATCAGGGCAAGGTGAGAGATGTGGTACATTGTGGATATCCAAACGTCATTCAATACTGTACCATGAAGCAGATTTGTGAGGAAAATGACTTAGAATAAATGGCTCAGTAGTAACGCTGACACAAACAGGGCTGAGAAATAGGAAACAGATAGTAATAGTTAAAAGATGCTTTTTCGGATGGCAAAAGGTTTGCAGTGGAGTTCACCAGGGGTTAGTAATGGGACCCTCGATTTCCTTATAACTAAAAATGATCAAAGTTCAGGGAACAATTTCAAAGGATTGTAAAAGACACACACCTGTACGATTTATAAACTGAGGTTGACAATGCAGAACTTCAAAAGGACATTGACAAGCTGATGGAGTGGCAGGTAGGTAGCAAGTGACGTTCAATGTGGAGAAGTAATATATGATAAACATTGATACAAACAACATGGAAGAACAGTATAAAAGTTACTGTCCTCAACGTGTTGCAAATGCAGATATCTTGTAAATCTGCATATTAAAGACAGTAGCCATAGAGTATTCTGGGCTTCAGTATTAAAAACACAGAGCCCAAGGTTATGAAGAACCTGGCTGTACCTCTGCTGCAGTACTGAGTGCAGACCTCGGTGCCACACTTTCGGAAGGATATCAATATATTAGAGAGAGTACAAAAGAGATTTAGGAGAATGATTCCAGAAATGAGAAATTTCAGTTAGAAAGATAGACTGGTGAAGATGGGATTGTTTTCCTTGGAGAGTTAAAAGCGAGATAGAAAGCTTCAAAATCAGTAGAGAGAAAATTGTTCTCACTGAGAACCAGAGGGCACAGCTTTCAAGTGTTTTGCAAAAGATGCAAACACAAGCTGAGAATAAACTTTTTCACACAGCAAGTAGCCCACTTTGGAAATATGATGTATCAGATTGAACTGAGGCATTCAAAAGAGGTGATATTTAAATAGAAGTAACATGCAAGGATATGTGAAAAGGAATTTGACACTCAGTTAATGTTCAGAGTACCACGCCAACATCATGAGCTAAATGGACTCCTGCAGCATAATAATTCTGTGATTATAGTTAAGGAGAATGCTATGTAAACATTTTCCTTTCACAATAATGTCAAGGATTGTATTAACTCTTGTGTAAACATTTATAAACTGTCTTAGTAAATTTGGTTATACAGGTATTGGTGTGCCTTGGGTGCATCTCTAAGCCTTCATCTTCAATGACACAACCTACAGGCCATACAACACTCTCTAGAATTTTACACTTAAGTATGAATAAAAGTATTAGACAAAAACAAGAACAGAATCTATGGCTTGAAAGTGTTATGAAGTTGAAGGCGTGTACTGTACCTGTGAGAGAGTGAATGCTGTTCTGAACTGAGCAATTTCAAGCACCTGGGTAGATGACTAGATGGCAGTGTCACAGTATACTGAAAAGTTGAAAATATGTAACACTTGGCTGTGAAATTGATACCTGAGTTTTGGTTGCTGTTTTGAGAACAATTCAAATTTAACCAAGCAGTTTAAATTATGTGAAGAGTGTGGTGCTGGAAAAGCACAGCCAGTCAGGCAGCAGAAGAATCGATGTTTCGGGCATAAGTCCATTATCAGGAATGAACCTTCATGATGAAGGGCTTATGCCCTAAGCATCAATTCTCCTGCTCCTCAGATACTGCCTGACCGGCTGTGTTTTTCCAACATCCACTTGTTGATTCCTACCTCCAGCATCTGCAGTCCTCACTTTCTCCTAGTTTAAACAATGCCCCAGGATACTAAAACCCAATCAAGTTTCAATTTATTGTTGTGCCACCATCAAACCAATGAGACAATCCAATGTTGGGGATATAAAAAAATATAAAAATGCAGACATTTTGAAAATTGCTGAGAGAGCAACTGCCATCGAGAGAGACCCAAGAGACTAGGAAACACCCTATATCAAAGGTACCTTTTCATATCGAGTCATAGAGATGTACAGCATCCAAACAGACCCTTCGGTCCAACCCGTCCATGCCGACCAGATATCCCAACCCAATCTAGCCCCACCTGCCAGCACTCGGCCCATATTCCTCCAAACCCTTCCTATTCATATACCCATCCAAATGCCTTTTAAATGTTGCAATTGTATCAGACTCCACCACTTCCTCTGGCAGCTCATTCGATACACGCACCACCCTCTACGTGAAAAAGTTGCCCCTCAGGTCTCTTCTATATCTTTCCCCCCCATCCTAAACCTATGCCCTCTACTTCTGGACTCCCCGACTCCAGGGAAAAGACTTTGCCTATTTACCCTATTCATGCCCCTCATAATTTTGTAAACCTCTATAATGTCACCCCTCAGCCTCCGACACTCCACGAAAAACAGCCTCAGCCTGTTCAGCCTCTCCCTATAGCTCAAATCCTCCAACCCTGGCAACATCCTTGTAAATTTTTTTCTGAACCCTTTCAAGTTTCACAACATCTTTCCAATCGGTAGGAAACCAGAAGTGCCTAACCAATGTCCTGTAAGCCGCAACATGACCTCCCAATTCCTGTACTCAACACTCTGACCAAGAAAGGAAAGCATACCAAATGCCTTCTTTACTATCCTATCTACCTGCGACTTCACTTTCAAGGAGCTATGAACCTGCACTCCAAGGTCTCTTTGTTCAGCAACACTCTCTAGGACCTTACCATTAAGTGTATAAGTCCTGCGAAGATTTGCTTTCCCAAAATACAGCACCTCGCATCTATCCGAATTAAACTCCATCTGTCACTTCTCAGCCCATCTGATCAAGATCCTGTTGTAATCTGAGGTAACCCTCTTCGCTGTCCACTGCACCTCCAATTTTGATGTCATCTGCAAACTTACTAACTGTACCTCTTATGATAGCATCCAAATCATTTATGTAAATGATAAAAAGTTAGGACCCAGGTTGCTGAAGGTATGGTCAGTCATGATACTTGTATTAAAATGACCAGAAATGGAGGAAGCAGAGATATTGGAAGGTTATGGGACTAGAAGAGATATGGAGGGATGAGGTCATGAAGGGATTTGAAAACAGGGATGAGAATTTTAATATATGCTAGCAATTTTTGACAAATTATTTCTACAAAACAATTAATGGAGTTTAATAATGACTATATATGACCGCAACAGTGTGAGGTATAAACTCTGTTTCCACAAAGTTTCTTTGGAATGATTTATAGTATTTGTAAAAAATATGAACTTTTCAATGTTTATGACTTTCAAAGCCCAGTCTTTGATTTAAAAAGGATTTTAAATTAATTAAATTAGTTAGGTTTCGGATTCACTGTTTCATTATTTTAACTGGAGAAAGTTAACATTTGCACTGTTGATGAGAGATTTTGTCAAGATGTAATGGTGCAATTAAGTAACAGCGAAACTGAAGTTTTATCCATTTCTTGGACTTCATAAAATGTGATGCAAGGCAGGTTCAAAAGAGCGCAAATATTTTTGTTTGCAGGAATATTATTTTCCATGTGCCATTGAACAGGCACTTAATTATCCCTGGGGAAATTGCATACAAATTGATTCACTAGCTCTTTCAATGGAGATATGTCACTCCCCTAATTGCTTCAGCTAGCACCTGTTCCCTCAGAGAACAGCAACGTCTGACTTACCATGGACAGCATCAAGAAAGATATGCTAGAATAGTTCGGATTGGTCAAAAGATGAACAGAATGTGAGCATAAGTTGATATTTTAAGAAAATGAAGGGCGTGGATTCATATCACACCATGGACAATTTTAAGCCGTCCAAATCTGCTTCACATCCAATGAAGTACTTTTGAAGTGTTGTCATTGTTATAATAGAGGTGATGTGGCAGCCAATTTTGCATGTTAAGGTCACAGACAGAAGTAGTTTGATTTGATTTAATTGGAAGTATTGGTCAGGACACCTGGGAGAACTCAACCTCCTGTTCTTCAAATAGTACAGTGGGATTCTTTATATTACCTGGGAGGGCAAACAGTGCTGTGGTTTGATGTCTCAACTTAAAAACCTGCACCTCTGATGTGTACCAATGCTCAGGAGAATCAGAATAGTTAATGTACTCATGTTTTTGGAGTGGGACTTGTAATTTAACCATTGAGTTAGAGTTTGCATCCACACACTGAATCCAGGCTGACTGCTAAGTTTGGGTTTTAATCATGGAACAATCTCAAATCTATTCAGTCTGATTGATAGGATGGGTGTTTGAAACGAGAGTTGGTTTCTAAATTGGTTGCGATGGGTTAGCAGGTTTTGTAAACTGCATACATTGTAAGTATTGTTTAAATTATCTAAACATGTGGTCATATATAATAACTTGCTGATAAGTTGCATGTGTTCACTAGTCAGTGTTATAAACGGCTTTTTTATATATACATTTATAGTATGTAAAAACAGTTAAATGTTGGGTGTGTGACCTTAGGTTAAACTAAATTATTTTCACGGTTACTATAATGAATAACAGTTCTGTACAACTATTGTGATTCTTCTGGCAAAAGGGCAAGATTCTTTCCTCTGATTTTATTGCTTTATGAAGTTACTTTGGCTGATGGCTAAGTAAGATTAATTAACATTGACATAAAATATTATATAGGAATTTCTTGTAAAGCTCCATCATTGCATAGATAGATGTCATGCAAGTCAAGCCAGTGGTAAGTTGATAGAAGTGTCACTGACATGAAACATAACTCAGTTTTTCTGTTCACTGAAGCTGCCCAGACCTGCTGAATATTTCCAGTACTTTTTATTTACTCCACTTTTAGTGCCCAGGATTAAATCAAATTGATAATGAATGTCTGTTGATGACAGTGTATTCGACATCAAGTTACCCTTTATTAACTAATGAATTGGAGGAAAGGCAGGTTTTAACAACAGAATTGTAGCAATTAGTCTATTTTAGGGCAAAGTATATTTACTCAACAAATGGAGTCTCAAAAAAAATGCACCAATATCACCTGATTCAATCAAGTTAATTTCTCCAGCACAATGTAATTAGTGGAGGATAGATGTGTGATGATATACACAATGTTCTACACAAAATAATCCAAGGCATTTGCAGTGATAAAGCCTCCAGGCGTAACTGGGATATTACTCAATCTATTTTGACCTAGACTCATTTGAATAGATCATATCAATTAGATGTAGAATTTAGAATAATCTGGCTCTTGTGACTGACTGAAGCTTGAAACGCGCACCATTTACTTGGGAATTGATAAACATGTCTACTGTCCATATTTTGTTTCTAACCCACATTCACGCACTTACAGTTGTTCTAAATTAGCAACGTTTCAACGTTTAAAATTCTCATTCTCAGGTTTGAATTCTTCCAAGGTCTCTTAACTTTCCATCACTGCAATCTACAGTGCACTCGTTCAGTTCCAGCCTATTATATATTTTCTCACCATTGATCATCATTGAGAGAGCAACAGCACAGTTGCAGTTTTTGGTGTCACCTGCTGAAGCCAGTACTGTTTTATTTGTTAAGTGTCAACCAGATTATTAACTTTGCTTTTGGTCTTAAAGCTGGTCTTAATCTTAAATCCAGACTGCTTCAAAATACCTGTCCAAGTTGTCGTGTCTCTTTCCTGGTGGCATTTTCAAACTGTAATTTCATAAATCTATTGTCATTGGATAAAATGCAGTTGCCATATGAACTTTTAACAGAGGTTTACATTTTAAATTTATCTTGCTGAAGGTCAGTCTTCACTCGATAAAGCCTTGATAATTATGATTTGTGCCCCTCTCAAAATATTGGGCTGAGTGAATCTGTTGGTATGGAACAGCTCCTAAATCTCTAAGGTTAATTTTAATCCTCATGATAAACTACAGATTTGTACAAATCCTTTCACAATTTTAGCACATCCCAAAGTGTTTTAAAGCAAATGAAGTACTTTTCAAACATAGTCACTGTAAGGATCACATAACATCAGACTATAGTCCAACATGTTTATTTGGAAGCACTAGCTTTCAGAGTGCTGCTCCTTCATCAGGTGGTTGTGGAGTATAGGATTGTAAGACACAGAATTTATAGCAAACATTTAGTGTGATGCAACTGAATTGATATATTTAAAAAGACCTGGATTGTTTGTTAAGTCTCTCATCTTTTAGAATGACCATGTTGGTTTCAGTTCTTTCATATGTAAATCCCAGAACTTTTTTAAAAAGTTGCATTCTCAAGTAAACTTTAACAATAGGTGCCATGTCGTCTCAGATAGTGTATTGAAGATGTGAGGTGCACTGTGTGAGGCTGTCCATGCCCCAGTGTTGAAACTAATTCTGTTTCTAAAAAAGGCATTTACAGAGTCTTGCATGGATTAATGCAGTTTTTGAGCAAAATAAAATGTAATTCTGCAAGTTCAAGTTCACCAAGTTCACCTACAAACTTATATATGTGTGTGTGCGCGCACGCGCGGGGTCGGAGTGTGTGTGTCTGTGACAGTATGTGTATGTGAGTGTAAAGTGGTATAAGTCTGTGAGAAGATGCATGTGTGGGTGAGAGTGTGGGGGTGCATGTATATGTGAGTGTATGAGAGAGAGTCTGTGAGTGTATGGGTCTGTAGTACTATGTGTGTGCGCGCGTGTATGAGAGGGAGTGTGTAGTGCATTGGGGTCACCTGAAGTGTACATGAACCCAAAGTCCTGGTTGAGGCCATCCTGATGGGTACTGAACTTGGCTATCAACCTCTGCTCAGCTGCTTTACATTGTTGCTCGTCCCGACGTCTGCATTGGAGGATGGTCACCCGAAGGTCTGAGGTCGAATGTCCCGGACCGCTGAAGTGTTCCCTGACTGGGAGGGAGCACTCTGTCTGTTGATTGTTGTGCAGTGTCCATTCATCCATTGTCATAGCATCTGCTTGGTCTTGCCAATGTACCATGTTAGCGGGTTTTGAGAAGATTTGTAGCTCGGGTTGAGCTTCTGGATGTAGGTTTGCTCGCTGAGCTGAAGGTTCATTTTCAGACATTTCATTACCACACTAGGTAACATCTTCAGAGAGCCTCCAGATGATGTACCATGCCTCAGAGCATCCTTGCCTGCAGCATATGAGAAAGATAACATTGGCCGAATCACATTAGTGCCTGCCATGTACATGGTGTGTAGTGTCCCCACATGTAATGTGGTATCCATGTCGGCACTCTGACATGTCTTGCAGTGTCTGCCATGACAGGTGTTGTCCCGAAGGCTGGGAAGTTTGTTGCGAAACAACTACCAAACCTCTGTTTGAGGTTTGGTAGTTGTTTAAAGGTGAGAAGTGGAGGGGTGGGTAAGATCTTGATGAGATGCTCATCCTCATTGAGAATGTGTTGTAGGCTGCGAAGAACATGGCATAGGTTTTTTGGCTCCCGGGAAGTACTGGACAATGAAGGGTACCCTATCAGTTGCAATCCGTATCTGTCTTCTGAGGAGGTCATTATGGTTTCTCACTGTGGCACGTCGGAACTGGTGGTCAATGAGTTGAGCATCGTACCCTGTTCTTAAGAGGGCATTATTGAGTACTTCCAAGAGCCTGTCATTTTCTCCTCATCCGAACAGATCCTGTGTATGCGTCGGGCTTGTCCGTAAGGGATGGCTGTTTTAATGTTTTGGGTGGAAGCTGGAGAAGTGTAGCATCATGAGGTTATCCGTGGGTTTGCGGTAGCGTGAGGTGCAGAGGTGCCCGTACTTGATGGAGATGCATGTGTCCAAGAATGAGACAGATACTAGAGAGTAGTCTATGGTGAGGTGAAGTTCGTTGACACCACTTTCAGTTGTTTCAGTGACTCCTCGCCATGCGTCCAGAGGAAGAAAATATCATCAATATATCTGGTGTATAGTGTTGGCTGCATTGAGAAGCCTTGTTTGAGCTTGTGCATGAAAATGTTGGCATATTGGGGTGCAAATTTGGTCCCCATGGCTGTTCCGTGCTTCATGATGAAGAACTGCTTGTCAAAGGTGAAGGCATTGTGGTCGAGGATAAAGCGGATGAGTTGTAGGATTTTGCTTGGAGATTGGCATTTGCTAGTGTTGAGTACATGGGCTATGCCGCAATGCCCTCATCATGGAGGATGCTGGTTGGAGTGCTGAAACATCCATTGTGACGAGGAATGTTCCCGGTTCGACTGGTCCGCGGGGCTGAGTTTCTCTAAGAAATCTGTAGTGTTGTACAGAAGGTGGGGGTCTCCTGTACAATGGATTTCAAGATGCCTTCGACATAGCCAGAGAGATTCTCACACAGGGATCCATTGCCTGACATGATGGGACGTCCTGGTGGCTTGGCTTTGTGTATCTTCGGAAGGCAGTAGAAGTCGCCTAAGTGAGAAGCATGTGGGGTGAGGGTGTGTAGGAAACTCTGAAGGACTGGATCCAAAGTCCTGATCAATGTGTTTAGTTCACGGGTGTGCTGTTTGGTTCGATCGGCTGGTAGTTGCCTCTGTTGCTCCTGGTTGTTCAGTTGTTGGTACACTTTCTTGCAGTAATCTGTTCTATTCTGAATGACTATGGCACCTCCTTTATCTGCTGGTTTGATGACAATGTTGCAATTGTTTTGAGAGCATGGATGGTCTTGCATTGTGATCGGTTGATGTTTTGCTCTACCTTGTGGATGGGGCTGATGAATCTGGCATTTATATATTTCCTTATGGTTTGAGCATGCATGTCAAGCCTCGGGCAGTGACCCTCCAGTGGGGTCCAAGTTGACTCCTCCTTTGGTCACCCGTCTACGGATCCCTGTGATGACTGGTCCGGCTCCTCAGTGGGCTCATTGGGATCACTGCTGGCATCTTGAAAGAATTCCTGGCGTCTCATTCGTCTGATGAATTCCTCCATGTTTGCTGCATTTAGTGGTGGGGCAGAAATTGAGACCCCAGCTAAGAACTTCAATCTCTTCGGGTTGAAGGGTGTGGTCCAATAAGTTGACGATCGACTTCCTCGTGGTGATAACGTTTTCCACTGTGGTGCTTGGGCGGCCTTGGCTACTGCTGGTGGTGATGCCAAGTTTCTTGTTCTTGTGCATGTATGTGGTGTAGTTTTGTCACCTTGCCTGTTTGGTAATGTCCCATAATTGTACTGTTGCATCCTAAGTGTGGACTCCATCTTAATTTAAAGGTTATGGTGCCTGCTTTAGAGTTGGTGCATGAAATGATTGAGGATTTTGCGAGAGGTGCGGCAAAATCTCTCCATGTAATCTGTGTTGTAAGTCTGTAATCTTTTTGGGATCTTTCCTGCATTTCTGTGGAAACTTGACATCTGTGTCGATATATGTGATCTTCTCGGAGATCCTCTCCACTTTGAGCTGGCAGTTAGTGATGTTGATGGTAGTCATGATTTGGAGGTGCCGGTGTTGGACTGGGGTGTACAAAGTTAAAAATTACACAACACCAGGTTGTAATCCAACAGGTTTACTTGTCTTACGGTCTTATACTCCACAACCACCTGATGAAGGAGCAGTGCTCCGAAAGCTAGTGCTTCTAAATAAACCTGTTGGACTATAACCCTGGTGTTGTGTGATTTTTAAGGAGAAAGTGAGGGCTGCAGATGCTGGAGATCAGAGCTGAAAATGTGTTGCTGTAAAAGCGCAGCAGGTCAGGCAGCATCCAAGGAACAGGAGAATCGACGTTTCGGGCATAAGCCCTTCTTCAGGATTTGTGTGATTTTTAACCCTTCAGATGTGTTTCATTGGGCCTAAGACACATTTGGACACCTGAGTTCCTGAAAGTTGCTGTATAAGTACAAGGTTGTTTCCTTGAATTCTTTGCTCGGTTAATTGCTTCTTTGATTAATAGGCACTTGGAAGTTTTTCACTTGTTCATGTAATGTTTACAACAATGTTTCCAGGCCTCATCTGTCACAATTGATTGTCACTATCCATTGTTTAACTTAATATATTTTAATTCTTTACATGAACTATTGAGAACATAAGCAGGGATGATATTGTCAGTGCAAGGTGGTAATTTACTCTCTTGTATTGTGAAGATTTCCATAACCATTTGAGAATACCTTTCAATGGTTTATGATGTCCTCTGAATTCCCAGGGCAAAGCCTTATCACTCACTCACTCACTCACCATCTGTAACTCTGTTCCTAGTGTACTTAAGAAATAATGAGCAAGTGGCTGCCCATTTCTGGAGAATTGATGATAAACAGATCAGCCTGAAGGATGAACCTGCCAGCTGAGACTTTCCACTCTCAGAGCCATGACCTTGTCTTTTCAGTATTCTTCAATAATTATTGACTGCTATCAACTGTAGCAGAAATTTTACCTTTCTTCGCATGCATTGAGTCAGTTGACATTCCATCATCTGTTAATCTGTCTCAGCAGAATATCTTCAACCAGCCTTAAACTGCAAGTCTTATGTGGAATCCATAGCAACAGCTGAAATACTTAGTCATATCCTCCCTCACTCTCTACATCCCTCAATTTTCTCAGGCACACTGCAGTCAAGCCAAGAGTCCTGAAAAGTTACTGTTGTGTACGGTGCCGAGAGTATTTTTTGTAAAATTCATTAACGGTTTGAGGGCCTCATTGGCTAGGCCAGATTTATTTCCCATCCCAGAGGGATTGCTGGATGTATGGAATCAGATATAATCCAGACCAGAGAAGAATGGCAGTTCCTTCCCTCAAGGACATTAATGAACAGATGAGTTTTTCTGACAATCGATAATGATTTCAAGATCATCATTAGAATCTTAATTCAACTTTTTTATTGAATTCAAATACCACCATCTGCCATAGCAGAATTCGAACCCAGTTCCCTGGAACCTTTCCTGGGCCTATGGATTAATAGTCTAACAATAATACCACTAGTCTATTGCTTCCTCATTAGGCAGTGGAGTTTATTAAGTGCCACCCAACGTGATAATGTCCTAAGAACTTGGGTGAGGAAAACAGCTTTGTATTTTAAAGAAAGTATCCTCCTAATCCTCGGAGCTATCATCCCAATATAATTTGTACCTGATCTCTATCATGTGATAAACTCCTTCTTGTTTAAGAGTAGAGCTTCTTCTCATTAATATACATAATGGTTTTCCTTTGCTACAACAGGCAAAGGACAAAGCAGAACCTATAGTTCTCAACCCAAAAGAAGGATGGTGTCAGCAAATTTATTTTGTGTTGTATGAACACTTAAGTCATCATAGTGAGCAATGGTGAGCATAAGTATGAATTCGAAGCAGGGATCGGTCACTAGTCCCTAGAATCCTGCTCCACCATATAATAAGGTCATCAGAGATTTGCTAGTATTTTGATTTCCACATTTCACATTCCAATCGACGTCAACAGTCTTTGATTCCATAGCCTAACAGGAATTTATCCCACTTAAAGGTATTCAGTGACCTCACCCTCCCATTGTATTGCTCTCTCTTCACCGGCAGGTCAGTCTCCTATTCTGCCCGCTGTTGCTGTCTGCCTCTGTGTCCCTCACATTTCCCTCTCCCCACATCTAATTGCTTCTATTTTGGCTCCTATTCTGTTAGTTGTGAAATACCCTGCTTTTATATTTTTTTCCTCCAGCTCCCATGTTGTGTGTGTGCAGGTGTGAGAAACAGTGGAAGACACAAAGTGTACAAATCTTTATTTAATTTCCACCACCAGGAAGAAAGGAAACACCCAAGTGGCCAGTGACAAGCAGTGCCCTTCACATCAAAGGGCAATGCTGAGTGATCAAAACAGTGAAAGGGAGGGCAGGGATTAAATCAAAGTAGAGCTGGAGGGAGAAATGATACACTCCACTCCCTGCGGCGCCCACCTCTCCCTGAACAACTCCAGGGTGTTAGTGGACACCGCGTGCTCCTTCTCCAGAGACACCCGGGCCAAAACGTAATCACGGAAGAGGGGCAGGCAGTCGGCCCTAATGACCCCCTCCATGGTCCGCTGCCTGGACCTGTTTATGGCCAATTTGGCAAATATCCTGCCTTTATTGTGATAAATGACTAGCCGTACAAAAAAAATTAATTAATTGTCTGATCATGATTGTCAATCAGAATTACAAATTGAGGACCCCTGAGTTAAGAACACTTGAGATTAGATTAAAAAGCTAGCTTCCTTTAAATGATACTTATTTCATCACTAAAACCAATTTTGTAATAATCAGTTACTTGTGTTTCAGTGAGAATAAAATTTAAGTAATTTTTTTCAAATATTCATGTTTAACTTATGTTTAAAAAACATTTGCCTGATTTCTTTATCTAATTAATTATGTTGTGTCATCTGGTGTTTCCTAACACTTGTGATTTTGTTCATAGTGTGTTTAACTATATTCCACAAGTAGATTATATGCCTATTCTGTATGTGTGATGATTGTGAAATGAAGTCCAGATTCCAGGAGAAGGCATGCAGCTCTCGGCATGAATGTTCAAACCACACTTTGATGTTGCATCTGTAAGTGATGTTGGCAATGTTGGTTGAATATGAGAGTAGCAGGTTAATTGACAAACAAAACTAAAAGTCTTGGGGTCCTGGTGCACTCAATTAGATTCCCTATTATTGTTAATTACAAACATTATGTGTTTTAAAGTAACCCTTTTCATCTGTTTTCTGTCTGCCTCTGAGATTAGGGACTAAAAGTGGGCAGTGAGCACATTTTATTCTTGGCTGTAGAGCACATGGGTTACACAACAGGAAAGGAGGATTGTCAACTTGTGAATTGGTTACAGTGATCCAGTGTGTCTCAGCATACAAGATTTTTTTTCATAATCCGCACCCTCGTCTCTAAGGTCCGGCTTTTTCTAAGAATTTATTGTCTTCAATTTGTTTTAAGTATTGAACCAGTAAGTCGACTTGACACGACATAGAGAAACTGTGGTGAATGCTGTTTCCCTTTTCACTCTGCAAATACTGCAGTCTTTACAAGACTAACAATGTAAAGCAGCTTCCACCGCCTCTGGTGTAAACAATGGTTCCACAGTAACCACAGAATTTGAGTGAAGTTTATGCACTGTGCTCTCAGCAAAGGTAGTGCTCTGATATCATTACTAATATGGCAATTATTCCTAGGTGATGGTTGAACAAAGACCCACTGTCATGATAAAATCTTATTGTGGAGCACCCTTGTTTTCTACTCTGTTACATTAACTCTTCTCTGCACAGTAGCAGTCTTGTTTGATCTGTGGCCACTGTTAAATTGTCTTCTTAAATTTTAGAAATATTGTGCTTTTAAGACATTTGCTGAAGATTAGACCTGAAAAATACTTCAAAGGAGAAGTAATAGTTTTAGCTGTTCCAACATGGAGCAAAAAATAATTATGTTTCTGCACTCATGAATTGCCTGGCAAGTATTTTGCGAAACACAGTCACCCCCAGATGTTGTTTAAATGAATCGTCATATCTGGCCTGCCTTTCTTCCTTTCTCATTTTTCTGAATTTCCTCTTTCTCTCACTTCATATATTTTTCTTTTTTCTCTCTTGCTTTCTCCTTTCCCATTCTCTCTTCTGATGTTTCTCTTCCTTCCTCCGTCCTTCCTCATCCTCCTTCCCTCCTTCTCTCCTGACCATCCACTCACCCTCCCCCCTTTCCATTTCCTCCCCCCCTTCCATTTCCTCCCCTTTCATTGTATGGTTTTACACAGATAATAAATTACTTTTTTTTACTTTAAAATGTGATTTCATTGAGAAGATACAACATTTTAATTGCTGTCATAATTTTTTTCTCCTTCTTTCAATTTCTGTTGCATTTAGTTTGGATAATTTACGAACAAGTGATGATTGCTGCCCTTGACTGCAGCCGTGATGACTTGGCAATGGTAGGTAATTATAACAGATACATTTTTATAGTTTCTTACATTGTTTTAGCTGTGAATTTAACATGCATACTGTCATTAAATTCATTGAAATGCATCTTGCTTAAGAATTGAAGAAAATGCTTCGATTCGTACAATCAATAATGTTTTCCCACTATTTCGTGCCTAGCCAAATTATGACGAAGTATTTTAGAGATATAATTCAGTACAAAATAGGTCTGAATAGACCACCTGCAAAGGATTTTCAGCATCTTCTGCATATATTTCAGATTTCTAGCATAGACAATATTTTGTTTTAGAATAAAGCATACTGGAATAAAGAATCTGAAGTTTAAAGTTATCCGTAGTCCGAAATTGACTGAAGTGATATAAAATTGTGGGCTTTTCCAGAAAGAAGCCACACAGTTCCTTTAAAGATAGTGTTGTATTCACTGTCCTTTGTTGATTTGGTGCTTCTGCTTTCCCCCAGGTTACTGTATTCATGCAGTTTCATTGGTCATATCCAAGCTATAGCCAGTCAGACATGCCTAAGAGTGAACCTAGTACTTGTTTAATTCCTCCTACTCGCCTTCCTTCCTAATTGGTCTGTACTGTCTGAGATACCGTCTGTATCTCAGTAATCTGACAGCTCAGCAGAATGGGGAGAAAGTGAGGTCTGCAGACGCTGGAGATCAAAGCTGAAACTTTATTGCTGGAACAGCACAGCAGGTCAGGCAGCATCTAGGGAACAGAAGATTCGACGTTTCGGGCACATGCCCTTCTTCAGGAAGCTCAGCAGAATGTCAGGTTTCAAGTACTAGCCCACCCATTGACACACTACTGTGTTTGACTGCTTTAACCATATGAGCATTTTGTAAACTTGTACTCATCCGATGATTCTAATCCATATCTTAATCGCCAAGAGAACCAATTTCAACTTGAATTAATATCATCCATCTTTGTCCTACCTTATTCCATTTCCTGTTCAAATCCTCATCTATACATGCAGACTTCGCTGTTCAGATACAACATCTGACCATCTGCTATAATGAGCAAGTAATTTTTCTTGTGCTGTTGATTGAGGGATACTGGTTAGAACTCTCCTGCTTCCTTCAAATGTGCTCTGGGCAGTAGATTAGACCTTAGGTTAATTTCTTATCCAAAAGACGAGTCAGTCGATACTACAGCATTTGGTCAGGGCTACAGTGGAGTGTCAGTCTTGATTTTTGTGTTCAAGCCCCAGGGTAAGAATTGAACCCACCATTTTGTGATTCAGAGCATACATGCTACCACTTGATCAGAACCTGCAAGCAATTAAGTGCGCTGTTTCTGCTGATTCCTTTTCGAGTCATAGAGTTGTACAGTATGGAAACAGACCCTTCGGTCCAACCCCTCCATGCCGACCAGATATCCCAACCCAATCTAGTCCCACCTGCCAGCACCCGGCCAATATCCCTCCAAACCCTTCCTATTCATATACCCATCCAAATGCCTTTTAAATGTTGCAATTGTACCAGCCTCCACCACTTCCTCGGGCAGCTCATTCCATACTCGTCTTCTATCAGCATCTTTAAAGTGCTCCATGTTTTTGTCCAAATCTTCTTCCACCTTTGTCACCACCTCCTCCAGATCTCCACAATCACTGCACTCTTCCAAATCTGTCCTCTTGAGCTTTCTGGTATCTTTTACTCTTTGGTTGCTGTGCCTTCAACTGTCTGGGCTCCAAGTGCTTGAACTACTTCAACCCCTCCCCTTTTTTTATCCTTCTGTGTGGCCATGCTTAAAATTACCTCTTTGACAAACCTAATATCTCCGGCATTGATTTGATCATAAATTTTGTTCGATATTCCTGTGATGCACTGTGTGGCATTGTACTGCATTAGGGGTACCATATAAATGAGAGTTATTGTTGTATAGCTATGCACTTCGCTTTATTTTGCAGGAGATCATTTTTCATGATCTGAGATAGCTTGAATAAATATGGATCAAATTAAGATTGAAACTCATCTTTTGTGATATATTGTAAATGAGTCATTTCAGTGAAGTGCACAAGTCAGTCTGATGATTTTAGTTATGAATTTCAGCACAGCTGGCTGGACATGTGAAGTCCACTGAATATCAATTGGTTGTTATCAGTCTGAATTGCATTTTGAAAAAAAAACTATGATCAGGAGACCCAGGATCAAGTCCCACTTGGATTCATGGAGGTATAAAGCACTGACCGAGACCCTTTAGTGCAACCTGTCCGTACTGACCGTGCTAGCCTAAACTGATCTAGTCTCATTGGCCAGCATTTGGCCCATATACCTCTAACCCCTTAGTATTCATGTATCCCCACACAGATGCTTTTTAAGTGTTGTAATTATACCTGCCTCCAGCACCTCTTCTGGCAGCTCGTTCCATTCAAGCATCACTCTGTGGAAAAAGTTGCCTGTCAGGTGCCTTTTAAATCTTTCCCCACTCACTTTAAACCAATACCCACTAGTTTTGAACTCCCATATCCTAGGAAAAAGACCTTGGCTGTTCACCCTATCCATGCCTGTAATGATTTTATAAATCTTTGAAAGGTCACCCTTCAAACTTTTCTTCTCCAGGGAAAATCGCCTAAGCCTATTCAGCCTTTCCCGAGAACTCAAACCCTCCAAATTCCGGCCATGTCCTTATCAATCTTTTCTGAACTCTTTCAGTTTAACAACATCCTTCCTGTAGCAGGGAGACGAGATTGAATGCTGTATTCTAAAAGTGGCCTCATCAATGTCGTGTGCAGCTTGTGCCAGAGGTACAAATTTAAACCAGAGCCCATCCAATTTCTTTTCCAAGTCATTCATCATCTCCACTTATTCCTAGATTGTGAGATCCAGAACTATACTATTTGCTGCCTTAAAAAAAAATCATCCTGATGGTTCCCCCCTCAGAATTTATGCTTGAATTCTTGAATTTGCACGCCTGGTTGTTGTATCATCAGCTAAAGTTTTCTTTTTCCCTCCTATTCAGCAGAACATTTTGGAGCGTACCTAGTTTTTACCTAAAACGGAATGGAAATTCGCAAACTCATCACTAACAGTGTTAACTGACCAGAGCTCCAAATCTAGTCCGAGTGGTCAATTTCTAAGAGTTTTAATTAATAAAAATAAATAAAACACCCAACATGGTTCTTTTGTGATTGTGCCAAAACTAGTGGCACAGACCTCAACACAGCTTTGCAGGAGATGGGCATGCTCACGCTCATTCATTCCTTGGATTTAGGTAATAAATAAGAGCAATTTTAAATTGGAAGTGAACAGTGTTTGCCAAGTGGTTCTGATTTGCAACATACTTGCAGTGCATAATGTTCTATCCATTATGTACTCTGAAATGGATCAGTATTAAAATGCTACCTTGTTACACTGCTTCAAGTTTAACAAGAAGCACCTGGACATTTTAATACTAAATGTCAAGTCAAAAAAGCACTGAGAAGAAAATTCCCTTTGCTTGGATCAGGTTGTTTTAACAGATGGAAGTTTGCGTTCCCCTATTCAAAACAGCAATCCATTCCAAAGCACCACAATGATTTTAAGTTGGTTTACGTTACTGATTTGCTCTTCAGCTTAAAATGCTGTTTGGGCATTTTGAAGAAATTTATGATGGAAATCTAAGCTATTTTTCATTGGTATTTATATTAAAGTACAAATATCAAAGGACAAATTAAGAGCGAATGCATGTAATTTGACTCTGACAGTTATTCTATCTGGACCCACTTGACAGCGTTTTTAACATTTCTCACATCCTTCACTCTTCCATCTTACCTGGCAACTTATTCCAAAAATTGAAACTTTTTTTTAGGAACAAGAGACCATTCAGCATCTCAAACCTGTTCTGGCTTTGATGGCTGATTCATACCTTGACTCTCTTCATCTGCCTGTGCTCTTTGGCTTTATATCTTTGTCCAATAAAAGTCCATTGATCACCGATTTGAAAGTTTCAGATGGTCCCCACTATTGATAGCCTTTTCATCTTGAGAATTCTAGTATCTACTCTCCTTTTTATGTGGATGTGCTCTCCAGTCTTGCTTCCAAATGGCCTGTCTTGAATTTTAAGATTTTTGTCTTTGTTCTTGATTCCGTCCCATCAGAGGAACTAATTTTCCTATACCAATTGTACCAAATCCTGCTAACATTTTAAGTACAATTATGAGGTAATGACTCAATTCGTATACTCGAGGAAATGCAAATCAAGCAAAGTTCCCTCAATTTAACTCACTAAGCCCCATTATCAGTATAATGAATCTGTGTGACATCTCCCAGGTTCTTAATGTGGGAACTCATGAAAGGATTTCTGAAAATTTATGGAGTATACCTTTGTAAGATAGGAGTCTCTAGGGCTGTGGGACTAACATCAGTAAATGCGACATGGTCTACTGAAATGGCAAAACAGCCTAAAAAGGCTGCAGGCACTTTCCAACTCTGATAGGTAACAATCACAAATTGAAGTTAAAAGTTTCAAGGCTCTTGCCCATTTGACATTTTCTCTGTCTGGTCCTTGTCAATGTTTTCAGTACTTTACATAGATTGATGTTAATTTTCACAAGCTGATTTTGTGTCCCTTTTAGACTTTAAAAATCTGTTAATCTCAATGCCCTGGTGCAGCTGAAATGCCTGAACAAATGGAAAATAACTCCTGCAAAAGCAAAATACTGCAGGTATTGAAAATCTGGAATAAAATCACAAATTGTCAATATTCATCAGGTCTTGATAGCATTTATGTAGAAGGAAATTGTTAACATTTCAGGTTAATCAACTTTTGGTTTGAACTGATTTGGTGTAATTTATTTCAGTAGCAATTTTAACAGCTCTGACATGGTCAGCAGATCATTTACAACTGTGGGATTCAATACGAATCTCAAGATGTTTGTACATTTGTTCAGAAACAAAGCGGCCTGTCTAATGTTCATATGTTAATATAGCATTGACATATTGCTAGAACCATGTTGAGTCTCCCAAGAAGGTTTTCAAAATTAGGAAATACTTGCAGCCTGCACTGGATTAATGGTAGAGGAACTAGGTAAGGGAATATGCTGGCTTAACTTTGACCAGAAACTCTCAGTTGGATTTCACACCGTTGGTTTTAAGTGCAGCACTTTACCATCACATTTTTATAAACCAGTGATATATTATATCATTATACTGTAAGTAATGAATGGAAAAGCATAGTGTAATCTTGCAACTTCATTCACGTACATGATATATGTGCATGTATGGGACATTTAAGTGTCAAGACTTCATCCATGCAGCTGCACAAATTAGAAATTTATGCATTTTGCTTATTTGAAAGAAATTGCCAAGCATTGTTGTACTTTGTTCACAAAGCAAACTTACTGGCTTTATTTGTGAAATGAAAATCTGTGTTTTTGGAATGTTGTGTTTCCATTTTCAAACCTAGTTACATTGTGCCATGAAATTATTACAAAGTGATTTGAATTGACGTGGTTATAGGGTGATTTTATCCAAGTTTTCAAGGTATTAATGCAAATAGATTCTGCAATACTTGTTGGTTGACTATCAGTATGTTGTAAGTAGAATGAAAGTGTGAGTGAGAGGCATATAAAACTTACACTAATGTTACTCCATCCATAGCTGTGTCTGCACGAACTACGTAAACAATTTCCAGGCAGCCACCGAGTGAAGCGATTGACTGGGATGCGATTTGAATCCCTCGAAAGGTATGTGAGAACGTGTTTATTTTGCTCCAGGAAGATAAGAGTAGAAATTATGAAAGGCATATTGAAGGTGTACAGATCATTTTCAAAATATGTTTGCATGCCTTGTCCTACCATATCATTTACTATTTAATAGTGCTATTATTGGTTTTCAACGCTTTAAAGCAGACAATTGGCAAATGAAAGGAATGGTGTTGCACATTTGTCATCTCATGCATTTTCATGTATTGATACATGACAGGAGCCTGTCATTTGATAATGAAAGAACATTTGTTGCCCTTAAGCACTTGATCATATAAAAGTCAACTATCGCATGCTTTGTTCTTCCACAAGGTATGAAGAAGCCAACAGGATGTATGATGCAATTTTGCAGGAAGATGCAACAAACACAGTAAGTAAAAATGTTTTCAGTGCATTTTGATTCAAAGGGTCCCAATATGGTTACCAGCCAATGTCAGCCGCTGAATAAATGGTTAATGGAAATGAAAAACACCTCTGTTAATTGTTACCTATTCTGTTCAACTAATGTTTGTTTCTACAAGACTGGAATAATTAAATAATTTGAGGTTAGATTCAGCCTTCATTAACATTTTTGTGATTTTGTTTGGTCAATTGATGTTGAAAGTGAGAGCTATTAATGAAGCTCCTGACCACTCATAATAGTATTCAGTGACATTAATGAAGATTTATACAGTTGTAGCTGGGATAAGGGCATAGGGCAAGATTAATTTTATGATCAAAAGAACTTTATTCACAATACAATTACTCAAAAAAAAATTGAAATACATTTGATTCCTCATGTGTTTTTAACACATGGCACAAAGTCTGTTCCTAACCAGAACACCTTGGAAGTCAGGATTCCCTTCTTCTACCCTCACATGTTCACGTTGTTGGGTTAAAACTGCTGGAAAATATAAAGAATCTTACTCTATAACAGAAATAAGGGTTTGTTTCTCCCTTCTCAGTCCTTGAGATTGCAATAATACATGATTGCTGATTCATATACTGTTTGCGTAATTTGTGTTCATGTTGTTATCTCTTTCAAGTAATTAAAATTCAGCTTACTTGGGTGAGTTTGGGTTCGAGAAAGAGGGCAGTCATGTTGTTTGCAAGTGAACAGTTCATTTTTTAGTCATCATTTGTGTCTAATCATTGGAGAGGGTCAGGAAGTGATTGTGCTTTGCATTCTTGGATCAGCTTGCTTACCTGTCGGATTTGTGGAGTGTAGACTGATTGAATAGATGCGAAAAGATGTAGAGATCAAACCAACTGTCAAGTAAGACATAGTACTTCAAAAGTGGCATGAAATGCATGTTATCGGCCAGGAATTATATGAAGATGGATTATGTCTTTGTATTCTTTCTGATCTGCAGTTGGGCAACATCTGTTGTAATAGTGTGTCAACTATCTTGTGGATGTACAGCAGACAAAATGATTCCTTATTTATTCGGTCTTGTCATTATAACCTGTAAAATCACAGTCTTGTGTATTGGAAATTGTCGAGATGTTAGGTACCTGCTAATAATCATTTCCATCAGGGCCGTGAAGCCGTAGCAGGAGAATAACATAGTGCATGATTTTAAACAGAGATCTTTTGCCTTGTTTGCTTTGGCACAGTGAGAAATTTGTAATGGTTTCTTTTGATGAGTCAGTTTGCCAGTTCATGGTGTTGCCTCAGAATATTAAGTTTCCATGTTGGCAGCTGCTGCAAGGTAAACAGACAGATTTGAGGGGGAATAAAAAAAAAGAGCTGTGCTCCAGGAAACGAGGAAAATGTCACTAATAAAAGCCATTTGCAGACTGCACACTCTTAATTATATTTTGGCAAGCCACCTGCCAAAAACAAGGAGCCTTTTTAAGAAAAGGTCTAATAGTTTATTCTGTGTCTGTAGATGTGTTAATGCAGCTACTTTTTGGAGTTCAGCAAATTTTATTCTCACCAGAGGTCACTGAATCAGTTGGAAACTCTGAGTTCATAGGAAGTTTTCTCTTTTAATGTAATTTTGCACACAGTGAAGAGCTGCCTTATACAGGCTGATTATGAGACCAGTATCTTGAGCTGAGGTTGTCATTTCTTTCACTGTGCACTTTGAAACATTAGCATTATTAGTAGTAAGTCCTGATCTAATTTCAACTTAAAATCCCCCTATCTTGCTGTATCCGAGTAGTGGTATAAATAAAAGGAGAAAGCTTGCTTCTGATTATGGCAATGATTCTGTAGCTTATGATTTGAGCAAAAAGTAGTGTTTTTGTACAAGGAACAAATGAGAAAATACAGGAAGTTAAGGGTGTGCAACAGAGGTTCACCAAATTGATCACTGGGATTGCAAGATTTTCCATGGAGGAAAGGTTGAGGAGACTAGGTCTGTACTCCTTAGAGTTAAGAAAAATAGTGACCTCATGAAAACTTACAGAATTCTTGCAAGGCTTGACAGAATGGATGTAGATTAGGTGTTTTCCTTGGTTAAAACAAGGACTGAAAATGTGTTGCTGGAAAAGCGCAGCAGGTCAGGCAGCATCCAGGGAACAGGAGAATCGACGTTTCGGGCATAAGCCCTTCTTCAGGAAAACAAGGACTGCAGATGCTGGAAATCAGAGTCTAGATTAGAATGGTGCTGGAAAAACACAGCAGGTCAGGCAACATCCGAGGAGCAGGAAAAGCGACATTTCTGGCAAAAGCCCTTCATCGGGACTGAAGGCAGGAAGCCTCCAGGGTGGAGAGATAAATGGGAGGGAGGTGGGGGGATGGGGAGAAGGTAGCAAAGAGAACAATAGGTGAATGGTCAGATGGGTCACCTGCCTACCTGCCAATCTTCCTTCCTACCTAACCGCTCCACCCTCCTCTCTGACCTACCACCTTCATCCCCACCCACCCATTGTTCTCTTTGCTACCTTCCCCTCCACCCTCCTCTCTGATCTATGATCTTCATCCCCACCCCATCCACCTGTTGTACTCTTTGCTACCTTCTCCCCACCCCTCCCATTTATCCCTGGAGGCTCCCTGCCTTCAGTCCTGATGAAGAGCTTTTGCCCTAAACGTCAATTTGCCTGCTCCTCGGAGGCTGCCTGCCCTTCTGTGCTTTTCCTGCACCACTCTAATCTAGACACAGAAATTGATAGACACTAATGTCATCATGGGATATGAAGGAAGTGTAGAAAAGTATTATTGAATTAGATCCTGAGCTGTGATTTTACTGAAAGGTGGAGCTATCTTGATGGACTGAGTAACTTTTCCTGTTCCTTTATTCTGAATATTCAGCAGGTCTATTATAGTTAATGGAGAGAAGCAGAGTTTTGTCAGAGCTGGAAAATGCTATGGGCAAGAGGATGGTGGGGAAAAGAACAAATTATAAGGCTGTGATGGGGAGTGATGCAGGACAGATGAATTACAATGCCAATACAATAACAATGCCAAAGAAAATGTAATAATCAAATAAAAGAGACTCAAGAAAATTCCATCAAAATATGCGGCTATTAGCATAGCTTCTTTGAGGGAAATGGCTGACTTAGATCTGATGATTGCCAAAGTTGTCACCCACAAGTATTTTTCTCACCTCAAGTCTGAATTGTTGCAAGTGTGGGTCTAATTTATTGAGGTTGATGGTTGTGACTTGTCAACAACTCCAGTGTCTTTGCAACATGAATTGTTACAGTGGTTGAAGGTAATCTAGGTAGGACCTTGAACTACTCTTGTCTCTCAATTCCTGTTTTACTGTGGATGCAGTTTGTCATGGCACAGAGTATTGGAGATCAAGAGCTGATTTCCATGTCTGTCAGGCTGATGTGCAGTTTGTCTCACTGCTTTTTTCCCTACCACAGTTCAAAATATTTGTCCATGCAGATCACAGAATCTTTGATTCTCCTTTCTATGTTATAACTTGTCCAAGTGGCAACAAAGTGTAGAGTTCTTGTTTTCTGAGGACACCGAATTACATTCTCTGACAGGAGTAGAATTAGAGCTGCTGGTGATTTAATTGCTTGCACAATTGACTGTGAAAACAGTTAAATCATTACCACTACAGAAAGAAAGACTGTTTGCTCCTTGCATATGTCTCCATTTCTATGTGTTGAGTGCTCGTGATCTCTCTTGGATGTTCCCTGACCCTCTGGCATCCTGCACATAAAGCTGTATTGATAAAAGTTTGGTGGGTGATGTCTAGTGTTCACTCTTAATTTTCATTTGCTGTATGTAGCAGGCTTGCTGTACAGTCTGGTCGCATTAAAGTTGGTGCACATCTGTGCATGGGTTTATCTTAAGCCGAATGTCGCTATACACAGCTTGTTTTGTCCTTTACTTGGCAGATGCCTTGTTTCTGTGCAACCACATAGTTGGGAAGCAGCATTGGTGATGCCTCCTTTGCATTGACTGATGGCAGTGGATAATAAAGACCCACTATATACTTCATGTTCACAGATCAAAAGCCTTGTATGTTATTTTTCCTTATCATTCTTTGTTTCAACTTGGGATGATTTTCAAACTCTTCAGGGTACAATGGCCTGGAAAGACCACATATTTCTCCTTTGCAGTCTGGGATCTACCAAGTCTCTTTATGCAAGCAGCCTTCTCTTTAAAGTGCTTGCTTGCATGTCGTGAGTCTGTCTTAAAACACAGCATAAAAATTAAAGGGAATATTTGGCATTGCCATCCCGAAATGCCATTGGAAAGGTGGTTGTGAGATTTCTTGAAATACTTCAGACCCCTATGCTGTAGGTACATCTACACTATTCCTTTTAGAATTCATAGCGGTTTGATGTACTCAGAGATATGCTATGCCATTTTAGAGGCTACTTGAACTTAATTGCATTGCTGTAGATTGGAAATCACATGTAGGCCAGACCAGTTGAGCATGTCAGATTTCCTACCCGAAAGGACATTGGTAAACCAGATGAGTTATTGTAATGATTGATGATTACTGAGTGTAGCTTTTGATTTCATATTTGTTAATTGAATATAAATTCCATTATCTGCTATAGTTGGATTTGAACCTGTGTTCTCAGAGCATTAGCTGCATTGAAAATAGGAGCATGAGTAGGCAATTTAGCTCATCAACGCAATTTTCCACACTATTGCCGTACCCCTTGATATCTTGAATATCTTGAAATCTATTGATTATCATTCTGAGACTGAGCAATGAATTCTAGAACCACCATCCAGGGAAATATCTTTCCTGCATCTGCCTTTCCGCCATCCTGAGATCCAGTCAAGTAAACCTTTGTTGCACACACTAACGCAAGTATATCCTTACTTAAAGACATCAGAACTAAGCATAATATTCCAGTTGTGGTCTCACCAAAAGTCTTCATAATTGCAGCAAATTATCTTCACTCCTGTAAAATTGTTATGGACTTCTCGATTCCTTATCTTGTGACATTACTGGTCTGCCATCGTCACCCCATGCAAGATGAGAGTTTGAAGGTGCTGAATATTTTTATTTGTTCATGGGATATGGACGTTGCTCCCTGTGCCAGCATTTACTGCCCAACTCTAGGTGCCTTTGAGTGGTGGTGGTAGTGAGCTGCCTTCCTGACTCAATATCTTTGATTTAGATACACCCTCAATGCTGTGAGGAAGAGAGTTCAAGGATTTTAACCCAGTGGCACTTAAAGAATGGTAAAATATTTCCAAGTCAGGATGGTGAGTGGCTTGGAGGGGAACTTGCAGTTAGCGGTGTTCCCATGTATCTGCTGTTCTTGTCCTTCCTGATAATAGTTGTCATGGATTCAAAAGGTGCTGTCCAAGAAGTGAATTTCTTTTTCAGTGCATCTTGTGGATACTGGTGGAGGGAGTAGATGTTTATGGATGTAGCGCCAACCAAGTGGGATGCTTTATCCTGGATGGTATCAAGCTTCTTGGAGCTGCATTCATTTGGGCCAGTGGAGAGTGATCCATCACTTTGAGGAGTCAAGAGGTGGGTTATTCTCCGCAGGATTCTATGCCTCTGACAAGACCTTTATATGGCCAGCCCATTCCAGTTTCTGGTCAGCGTTAACCCCAGGGATGCTAATAGTGGGGATTCAATTATTATAATGTGTTGAATGTCGAGGGGCAATCTTTAGATTCTCCTTTGTTCAATGTGGTCACTGCCTAGCACTTAATTTCCATGAGTGTAACTTGCCACTTATCCACCCAAATCTGGATATTGCTCAGGTCTTGCTACATTTGTACATGGTCTTCTTCAATATATGAAGATATCTCTGTGAATGGTGCTGAATATTCTGTAATCATCATAGAACATCACCACTTTTGACCTTAAAATGGAAGCAAAGTCACTGAAGCAACTGACTATAGTTGGACCCAAGGCACTCCTCTGGAACTCCTGCAAAGTTGTTCTGGAGCTAAGATGACTGACCTCGAACAGCCCGAACTGTTTTCCTTTGTGCCAAATATAACATCAACCAACATAAAGCTTTTCCCCTGATTCCAGTTCTACTAGGCCACCTTGATGCCACAAGTGCAAATGTAACCTCAATGTCAAGGCCAATCACACCTCACCAGAGAATTTGAATATTTTGTCCATGTTTGAACCAAGGCTGTATTGTGGTCTGGCGATGAGAGGCCCTGACTAAAATCCACACTGATCGACAGATTGACAGAAAGTCATTGCTCAAAGTGCTGTTTGATAGCACTGTTGATGACACCTTCCATCACTTTACTGATGATTGAGAGTGGACTGGTAGGGTTGATGGGCGACTACTGAATAGATTCCATTGTTGTAACTATACTGGAGCAGTTTGGCATGGGTTATGGCAAAATCTGGACTACGTAACCAGGACTACTGCTGGATTGTTTCTGGGCTCGTGGCCTGTGCAATACAAGGTTCATTGTTGCTTGAAGGTAGACAAGGTAGAGGAGATGGCTTTTGATACACTTGCCTTCATTTGACAGAGTATAAGAATTGGGAAGACATGGTGTGGCTGTACAGGACTTTAGTTAGGCCATATTTGGAATACTGTGTTCAATTCTGATCTTCCTGCTATAGTTGTGAAACTGTTGGGCATAGACATTGAAGCTCTTCCTTGCTCCTGTTTCTCATGCCATGAGACTTTCTGGGGTTGGGTGTTGATGTTAAGGACTCTTAGGGCAATTCAGTACTGTATATACCATTGTGCTGCCATCTCTGTTTGGTTTGCATATCCCTCTAACAACATGCAGATTAACAGTATAATTTTTGTTGTTGAGGTAAAAACAATGACTGCAGATGCTGGAAACCAGATTCTGGATTAGTGGTGCTGGAAGAGCACAGCAATTCAGGCAGCATCCGAGGACAGGCAAAATCGACTTTTCGGGCAAAAGCCCTTCATCAGGAATAAAGGCAGAGAGCCTGAAGCATGGAGAGATAAGCTAGAGGAGGGTGGGGGTGGGGAGAGAGTAGCATAGAGTACAATAGGTAGGTGGGGAAGAGAGGGTGGAGTGGATAGGTGGAAAAGGAGCTAGGCAGGTCGGACAAGTCCGGACAGGTCGAGTTACTGGAGGTTAGAAACTAGGATGAGGTGGGGGAAGGGGAAATGAGGAAACTGTTGAAATCCACATTGATGCCCTGGGGTTGAAGTGTTCCGAGGCGGAAGATGAGGTTGTCAGGGACGTTGTGTGTAAGCTTTGATTTCATGGGTATGACTTTGTCAGGTCATTGCCTGACCAGTCTGAGAGACAACTCTCCCAATTTTGGCACTTGCTCCCAAATGGTGGTAGGGAGGGTGTGCAGGGTTGACAGTACTCTATTTACCACTGTTGTTTTGGTGCTGGAGTCATAGAGATGTATAGCATGGAAACAGACCCTTTGGTCCAACCCATCCATGCCGACCAGATATCCCAATCCAATTTAGTCCCACCTGCCAGGACCCGGCCCATATCCCTCCAAACCCTTCCTATTCATATACCCATCCAAATGCCCTTCAAATGTTGCAATTGTGCTAGCCTCCACCACTTCCTCTGGCAGCTCATTCCATACAAGTACCACCCTCTGTGTGAGAAAGTTGTCCTGTAGGTCTCTTTTATATCTTTCCCCTCTCACCCTAAACCTATACCGTCTAGTTCTGGACTCCCCAACCCCAGGGAAAAGACTTTGTCTATTTATCCTATCCATGCTCCTCATGATTTTGTAAACCTCTGTAAGGTCACCCCTCAGCCTCCGACGGCTCCAGAGAAAACAGCCCCAGCCTGTTCAGCCTCTCCCTATAGCTCAAATCCTCCAACCCTGGCAACATCCTTGTAAATCTTTTCTGAACCCTTTCAAGTTTCACAACATCTTTCCGATAGGAAGGAGACCAGAATTGCATGGAATATTCCAACAGTGGCCTAAGAAATGTCCTGTACAGCTGCAACATGACCTCCCAACTCCTGTACTCAATACTCTGACCTCAATGCCATGTTGTCTGTCATTCCTTTCTTCAGACTTTGTAGAGGTTGACAACTTAGTGGCTTGCTAAGGCCTTTTCAGAGAGCAATTGAAAACCATTTAAATTACTGTGGGTCTGATGTCACACCTAGGTAGACCACGAAAGGATTGCAGTTTCCTTCCCTGAATAAAATGAATGAATCAGGTTTTGATGACAATTGACAATGGGTTTCACAGATGGAAGGAGATCTTTCATTCCAGATTTTTTTAAAATTCTGCAATGATGCGGTTCGAAGCTGTGTCCCCCCCCGAGACATTACCTGGATGTTTAGCACCAATACCACTAGACCATTGCCTCCCCCAATATATCTGCGCCACAACAGAGAATCTCAAGTAGTCCATTCACTATGAGTGAGGTTAGTTAGTTATCTTGTCATTTACAAATTTTCCAAACCACGGCAGGAATTGCTCAGTGTCATTGACGGTTTGTGTGCTTCCTGAATGAGTTGTGCACTAACTATAATCTCCCTACCAACATGCACATTGACCACATGGGCACAATGGTTTTCTTTGCTCATGTACATACTTAATACAGTACCACCAGCTTCCATTTTACCAGTACGCAGCATGACTTGAGCTTTCACGAAGCCTGTTAAGTCAGCTACTCAGTTGGTTAAACTTGCTAAAAACTGGGGTAAACTTTGAAGATGCTGAAACTGCCTTTAAATGATAAGTATGACAGTCCAGATAATAATCAAGATAATTATTATTGCATTTCTCTCCACTAGTAATGTATTTTCAGTATCCATTTTGTAAAATATGTTTTGCAGTAATGAAAACATTAATAAAACCACGTCTTGCCTTGGCAAATATATTAAACTGTTACACTGCAGAATGGAATAACATGTAAAAACTGATTACGTTTGTTTTATTGCATGAATATATTAAATATTTAATAAATTAATATTTGTCTAGACATCTTGGAATACAAGCACAGTGGTGCATCTTCACAGAATAGTGTAAGTGTTGTGTTTTCTCCAGATAGCCAAACCACCGAAAATGTGTGGGGAGAAAAATGTGCTTAAAATGTAGAGTTTGCAGTTTCCAGTTTATGGGAAAATTGTTGGCAAAGTTCAAGAATTTCTGCTTCACTGGAATATGTAGGGGATGCCAGCTTCAAAATATCTAAATGTTGGTTTTATCAGTGGGAAAGTATTGGAAGTGTGATTGGAATACTGTCTTGTTTTAGGTGGGCAAATTGTGTGTTGCCTTTCATTGGACTCATGTCTCATAAAGGGTATGAGACAAGAGATCCAAAGTCAGAGAGCTTGAGATTGGGCTCATTTGACTTATTTCTGTGAGCTTGAAATTGAACTTTTTTTTTTGCTAAATAGCTATTTAACAGTGTTTTAACACAAATTATGTACTGCTTCACATGACTGAAATGCATCCTTGTGTGAAGAAATATTCCTTTGAAAGTGCTATGAATTAACTATGTTTCAGTCAAAACAGGATGAGTTGCAGGAGGTAGATAAATGCTCTCAAATGAATATAGAAACCTAAGAGTGTGTAGGGTATAAGAGGTTACAAAAATATTAAAAAGACAGAACAAAAGGCTCTGTGTCTGAGTTGCACAGTATTTTCAACAAAATTAATTAATTGAAAACTCAAATAGGCATAGGTAGCCATTGCAGAGGTGACACCTGAATATTCAAATGTACAGTTAGGAAGGGCAAGAAGCTAGCAAAAGGTGAAGGATTACCTCTGTTAATTCAGGATGACATTGATATAATAAAAAGAGATGACCCTAGTTCAGAAACTCAAGATGTAGAATCGGTTTGGGTAAGATGAGCAATCGCCAAGGTGAGAAGTCACTTGTATGAATGGTTACAGCCACACTGTAACATAGGTATACAGGGAGAAATATTTGGAACTTGTGCAAAAGGTACGACAACAGTCATGGATGTTAATCTACGTATAGCCTTCACAAAGATGATTAGCAAAGTATGCTTAGATTGTGAGTTGGTGGACTGTTTTTAAGACAGTCTCTTGGTCAGTAGTGTGTTCTAGAATCAACCAGAGAGCTATTGTTATAGATCTGTAATGTACACTGGGATAGGCCTCTATTAGTTACCTCATAGTGAAGACAGCCCTCAGTAACAATGAATACGTCCTAACTCCGATTGGAACTGTGCACTCAAAATCAAACTCCATTATTCCATGAGTCATTTCAAGTATTAGCCATGAACAACTTAATCACAAGTAGGTAATATCTGTCTGCAACCACTTCTAATGTAAAAGAAACTCTCTCAAGGTTTCCTCAATTAACAAGAAGAATAATTGATTTATTGATAACCTGTTTCTCCAGCATATGTTGAAAGGATTATTTATTACTAAAGTGCAAACTTGAGCTATACTCCATTTAAATCCAAATGTGTACAGATTAATTCACAAATAATATGGACAGGACAAATGAGACAAAGTCTGTGGATCAACCTTTCACTTTTTAAATTTTTGGCAATGATATCACGTTGTCAATTGCAATGATCCTCAATTTGGTAGCCTGTCAGTTGGGCTCTTGTTAGCTCGAGTAGAAGTTTTCTTTCTTTGCAGTGTTTTTGAATATTGTTTCTTCCAGGGAGAGTGAAAGACCTGGCTCATTGGTGAGCTTCTGAAGGTCTGAGTCCAATTGCTGTCACTGCTTTCAGTTCTATGTTAAGATGCCACTTGAAACCAGTTCAAAAGATGTTGGTTCTTCCTTTTGCTTCAACCCAACAACACCTGGTGCCAGTGTTCTCACAAAAGTATCAAATCCAGGTTTTTTAAAAAAATGACTGCTCAGGACGGCTTTTCCTTTGAGATGTAATTTTTAAAAAGGTTTTATTCTCTGAGCATCTAAACTATCATTTTCCGTTTATGTTTCAATTTAAAATGATGTAGTTTTTATACAAGTGGATCAAATACTCTTGTTTAAAACTTAAATGACAGTATTAAAACACACCTTGGTAAAATGAACTGTTTGGCTAGCTTATGGGTGGGTCAGTCGAGATGCAGTGGCAAAATTATTTTGCAATATTCAGTAAAGATGCATTGACGTGAGAAAGAAAGACTCCAAAGGTAGTATGTCACCGTGGGTAACTAAAGAAGTTAAAGATATTATTTAATTGAAAATGTATACTTCTGCAAAGATTATTAGCAGGTTCAAAGATTCATCAGGTAGCTACTAGGACTGTAACCTGGTGTGTGACTTTTTTTTAAACAGTTATATAAGACACGGGTAACACTCTTGGAGTGCTATGTGCGGTTTTGATCCACTTTATTAAGAAAAGATATAAGTGTATTTGAAGCATATTTAAAAAAGGTTCAGTTGACTAATATGTGTGGTTGACTGGGTGAAGTGGGGGAAGCAGGATGAAGAGATTACCCTGTGAAGAAAAGTTGGATAGGTTGGTCCTGTATTGATTTGAGTTGAGAGAAACGAGGTGATCTTACTGAGTCTTAGAAGATTCTGAGTGGATTTGACAGAGTAGATTCTGAGAGCGTGCTTCCCTTTGGTGAGGAATCTAGGATGCACTGTCTAAAATTAAGGGCCTCCCATTTAAGTCTGAAATGAGAACTCATTTTCTTTGAGGGTTGAGAGTCTTTAGAACTTTTCTCTGAGTGCAGTGGAGGCCAGGTCATGAATATTTACAAGGCAGAGTTAGATAGGTTCTTGATTGACAAGGCAGTGAAAGATTTTGGGAGGTAAGTGGGAATGTGAAGTTGAAATCCCAATCAGATCTGCCATGGTTGTGGAGCAGGTTTGAAGGATTGAAAGACTGATACTACTTATTTTTATATCATAAATGCAGTAATTATTGTATTCTTTTCTGGCACAGATACACTTGTCCTTCCTTTTATGAAGCTACATCTCTTTCATTTACATTGTTTTAAGGCAACTAATTTCTGAATGCTGTAATTAGTGCTCCTCAAATGGTCTGTTTTGGATCCATGGCAGAGAATTGCTTGGTCGAGTTTATAGTTGAAATTAACTTGACAACAGTGGCTTGCTAGTCCATTTCAACAATTAGTTAGGAGTTAGCAACATTATTATATCTCTGATGTCACATGTGAGCCAGATTGGGTAAGAATGGCAGATTCTGTTCCCCAAAAGACACTAGAGAACTAGTTGGGTTTTTACCACAATCCAGTGGTTGATTCCTGAGATTATGTTTTTATTTCAGGTTTATTTAATTTGTAATAAGTACATTCTCTCATTTTGTGAAGATTTAAACTCATGTCTCTGGATAATTTATCCAGCCCTGACTGTCTATAATTGGGAACAACTCACCATATACTAGGCTTTAAACTTGGAGTATTTTAAATAGAAGATCAGTGTTTAGCTGAGTATCCATGGAGAAGAGAAGTGCATTGACCAGCATGTTCCTGTGAAGATGAAAGATAAAGCTGGCAAGATTCGGGAACCCCGGGTAACGGATATTGGAAGTTCAAAAGAAAAATGAACCATATGTAAAGTCTAAGAAATTGAAATCAGACAAGGCCCTTGAAAAACATAACAGTAGCAGAAAATAATTTACACAGGAATTAGGATGGCTAAAAGGGTCCAGTACAATTAAAAGCATTTTATACATATATCAGGGAAAGGGTAGGTACACTGGAGGACAAAAGAGAGAACTTTTGTTTGGAATCGGAGAAAATCGGTGAGGTTTTTAATGTGTACTTGACAACTATACTCAGGAAGGAGAAGGACGTGAATGATGGTAAGATTAGGGAAGGGTATGTTGATATTTTAGGGCATGTTAGTATTAAGAGGATGAGGTGTTGGATGTCTTGAAAAATATAAAATCGAAAAGTCCCCAGAGCCTATTGGGCTCGAGACCAGGATACTGAGAGAAGTAAGGGAGGAAGCTGTTCAGATCCTCTGTAGTCACAGGGAGGTCCCAGAAATCTTGGGAATAGCCAGAGTTGTCTGTTTGTTTTAGATGGGCAACAAGAATAATCCAGGACATTATTCAGCCGGTGACCCTTAGATCAGTGATAGGTAAATTATTGGAGAAGATTTTTAGGAACAGGACATACCTGCATTTGGAAAAGAATGGACTTATTCGAGATTGTCAGCATGGCTTTATGTGCGGGAGGTCTTGTCTCACAAATTTAATAGAGATTTTTGAGGAAACTAATTGATGAAAGTAGGACACTGGATGTTGTGGACTTCACTCAAGCAGTTGACAAATTACCTCATGGTAGACTGGTTCAAAGAGTTGGGAATCCACATGAGAATCTGTGGTGAATTGGTAAGTTGGTTACAAAATTGGCTTGGTCATAGAGTAGTTGTGGGGAGCTGTTTTTCTGACTGAAGATCTATGACCAGTGGTATTCCATAAGGATCAGTGTTGGGACCTCTGTTCGTTTATACTATTTAAATAATTTGGATGAAAATGTGATGGTCTGATTACTAAGTTTGCAGACAGTGAAAATTGGTAGAATTGTGGATAGGGAGAAAGTTTATCAAATGATACAGCAGGATAATGATCAGTGGGAAGTTGGTCAGAGGAATAGTAGATGAAGTTTAGTCGTGATGCGTTTTAGGAAGTCAAATGCAAGAGGAGAGTATAGGGTAAATGGCAGAAACTTTAGGAGCATTGACATACCGTGGGATCTTGGGGTGCAAGTACATAAGCCATGAAAATGGCAACACGTGGATAAGATGTAAAGAAGGCATGCAGCATGCTTGGCTTCATCAATTGAGGCATTGAGTATAGCAAGTCATATTGCAGCTGTATAAAACTTTAGTTAGAATTTAGAATTAAGTTTATTGTTATGTGTATTCAAGTACAGAGGTACAAGAATACAGTGCAAAGTTTACAGTATTGCCCCTTATGACACTATCAGGTCACATTTGGAGTATTGTCTATAGTTCTGGTTGTTACACAATATGAAGGATGTGGAAGCATTGGAGATGGTACAAAAGAGATTTACCAGGGTATTGCTTATATTGGAGTTTATTACCTATAAAAGAGAGGTTAGACAAAGTTGGATTGTTTTTGTTAGAGCATCAGAGACTGAGGGGCGAAGTATACTGAAAGTATATAAAATTATGGATAGGGTTGATAGTCAGAGTGTTTTCCCCCAGGGTGGAAATGTCAAATATTAGGTTTAAGGTGAGAGGGGTAAAGCTTTAAAGGAAATGGGCAAGCCATAGAGGGTGGTAGTTGCCTGCAATCTGCTGCTAGTGAGGTGGTAGAAGCAGATACAGTAGCACTATTTAAGGGGTATTTAGACAAATACCTGCATCTGCAGGGAATGTGCACCTACCAACCATGAGCACATAGATGGAATTAGAATGCCGTCATGGTTATCACAGCTATGGCGGCCCAAATGGACTATTCCTGTTCTCTGCTGTTCTATCTTCTGTGTGAGGAGAACTTCTTCTATTTTGTCACAAGCGAAAATGATAATTGTAGCTTTCATTCACTCAACCGTGATCCAGATGGAAGTCAGATCTGACATAATGCTCATTAGGTGCCTTTATTGTGAACCCCTGACTTTAACCGTGAGTAGTTTCTTGCATTTCATTGGTTGCATTCAGGCAGGTCTCATTGAGGTGGCAGATGGAGGCACTTCTCTTTCCCCACTGTCCATCACCCTACTTACTCACGCCTCCTCACCTGCATAAAAACAAGTCGTCATGATAAACCAGAACACAACTAAAGTTGTATTGTCCAATGATAGTGCATACATTCTGAACTGAGGCCAACCCAAGAATAATCTCTACTTGTCATTTTTTGGCAAATCAAGAAGTAGTTTTCCCCGCACCAAGGGTTATACCTGGTGTATGCTTCATTCTTCCAAACACGATGTCAGTCAGATATCTGCTGGCAACAATCACCAGAATTCTCTCAACCTAGACCACTGAGTAAAGCTCATTCATGAATGCAATTCACAGTATCTTAACGAGCTTTGAGAAGATTAGTAGCTCAGGTTGAGGTTCTGGATGTAAGTTTGCTCACAAAACTGGAAGGTTCATTTTCAGATGTTTCATGACCATACTAGTTAACATCATCAGTGAGCCTCCGGTGAAGCACTGGTGGTATAGCCCACTTTTTATTTGTGTTTAGGTTTCCTTGTGTTGGTGATATCATTTCCTGTTTTTTTTCTCAGGGGCTAGTAAATGGGATCCAAGTCAATGTGTTTGTTGATAGAGTTCCAATTGGGATGCCATGCTTCTAGGAATTCTCGCGCATGTCTCTGTTTAGCTGGTCCGAGGATGAATGTGTTGTCCCAGTCGAAGTGGTGTCCTTCCTCATCTGTATGTAAAGATAGTAGCGAGAGTGGATCATGTTTTTTTGTGGCTAGATGATGCTCATGTATCCTGGTGGTTAGTTTTCTGCTTGTTTGTCCAGTGTACTATTTGTTACAGTTTTTGCAAGGTATTTTGTAAATGATATTAGGTTTGCTTAATGTCATTTAGAAAATACCTAGCAAGAAATGTAACAAACACTACACTGGACAACCAGGCAGAAAACTAGCCACCAGGATACATGAACATCATCTAGCCACAAAAGAACATGACCCCCACTCGCTACTATCTTTACATACAGATGAGGAAGGACACCACTTCGACTGGAATAACACATCCATCCTAGGACCAGCCAAACAGAGACATGTGTGAGAATTCCTAGAAGCATGACACACAAACCCCTGAGAAATAGAACAGGAAACAACATCACCACAGGAATTTACATCACCAACCCAAGGAAACCTAAACACATACCACCATACCACAAAGCAAACCATACCACCAATGCATCACCGGAGGCTCACTGATGATATTACCTAATATGGTGACAAAACGTCTGAAATTGAACCTTCCAGCTAAGTGAGCAAACTTACATCCACATTATCTTACTTCTGTTTTGTACTGTTATACCATGGATGTAACATGTTGTAACCAAAGGACAATATTATAATAAGGAATCAAAATATTCCAGTATTTGCACCCAGATGAGGTTGGAATTGATACCGTCTCATCTGGACTGGCAAGATTTAAAGTAGATAAATCTCTAGGGCCAATGAAATGTATTTCCGTTTAAGTGAGGCAAGGGGGGAAACAGCAAGGGTGGCTTGCAAAATTTTCAATCCCTCTCTGGCCACAGAGATGCTAGAGGACAGTCAATGTGGTACCGTCATTCATGAAAGGAGCGAAGTATAAACCAGGTGATACAGGCCTGTCTGTCAAACCTCACTGTTGGGGAAACTATTGGAAGCAATTCTGAAGGACCGAATTAATCTGCATTTGGAAAGGCAGGGATTAATCAAAAACAGTCAGCATGGTTTTTTTAAGGGGGAGATCATGTCTGAAAACCTGATTGAATTTTTCAGTGAGGTGGCCAGTCTGTGGGTGAATATAGTGTTTTTGATGTAGTCTACTTGGACTTTACCATGGGATTCAATGATTATATGAAGGCTTTTGCTGAGGCCTTGCATGAGGGATTGCTCATTGGATCCAAGGAAATTTGGCAAATAGGGATCAACAATTGGCTGAGAGGCAGAAAGTGGAGGGTGACAGTTCAGGGGTATTTTTCTGACTGGAAGTCTGTGTCCAGTGGCATCCAACAACGGTCATAGAAACATAGAAGATAGGAGCAAGAGTAGGCCATTTAAACCCACAAGTCTGCTCCACCATTCATTTTGATCATGGCTGATCAGCGAACTCGATACCCAAATCTTGCCCTTCTTTTCTCCCCCCACCCCCATATCTCTTGACTGTTCAGCCACATATACGTGCCTCCTTGAAATTGCACAATGTTTTGGCCTCAGCCACTTTTTGTGGTAGTGAATTCCACAGACTTGCCACTCTCTGGGTGAAAGATTTCTCCTTATCTCAGTCCTAAAAAGTTTATCCCTTATGCGTAAACTAATTCCCCTGGTTCTGGACTCCTCCACCATTAGGAACACCCTTCCTCTGCATCTGACCTGTCCAGTCGTGTTCAAACTTTATAGGTTTCTATGAGACCCCACCCACCCCCATTCTTAACTCTAGTGATTACAATCCTAATCAACTCATCTATCCTCACCGAGGGTGGCACAGTGGCTAGCACTGCTGCCTCACAGCGCCGGAGACCCGGGTTCAATTCCCGCCTCAGGCGACTGACTGTGTGGAGTTTGCACGTTCTCCCCGTGTCTGCGTGGGTTTCCTCCGGGTGCTCCGGTTTCCTCCCACAGTCCAAAGATGTGCAGGTCAGGTGAATTGGCCATGCTAAGTTACCCATAGTGTTAGGTAAGGGGTAAATGTAGGGGTATGGGTGGGTTGCGCTTTGGCGTGTCGGTGTGGACTTGTTGGGCCGAAGGGCCTGTTTCCACTGTAATCTAATCTAATCTAATGTAATCTAATCTAATCTAATCTTTTGCGTGAGACTTGGACAGTCTTTGGAAAGTCTAAATAAACCACATTCACTGGCTCGCTAATCAACTGTACAAGTTACATCCTCAAATACTTCCATTGGATTTGTCAAGCCTGATTTCCCATTTGCAAATCTATTCTGACTGTGTACCAGTGTTTTCCAAGTATTTTGCTATAAAAATCCTCATTAATGGACTTAATATTTTCCCCACTACCGATATCAGACCCACTAGTCTATAGAACACAACGTAGACTGTACAGCACAGGAATGGGGCCTTTGGTCCACAATGTTGTGCTGAAAATGATGCCAAATTAAACTTATCCCTTCTGTCTGCTCTTACTCCATATCCCTTCAATCATTGCGTATTCATGTGCTTATCTAAAAGTCTCTTAAATGCCCCTATCGTATCCACCCCTGCCATCATGTTCCAGGCTTCTATCATTCTCTGTGTAAAAAAAAAACCTGCCCCTCACATCTCCTTTTCACATTAAATGCACGCCTGCTGGTTTTAGACGTTTCAACTCTGAGAATAAGATTCTGACCATCAACACTATCTATGCATCTCATAATTTTATAGATTTCTATCAAGTCTCCCCTCAGCTTCTGCCAGTCTAGAAAAAACAACCTGAGGCTTTCTAATTTCTCCTTATAGCTCAACCCTTTAATCCAGACAGCATCTTGGTAATCCTGTTCTGTACCCTCTCCAAAGCCTCTACATCTTTCCTGTGATGTGACAACCAGAATTGAATGAAATATTGTGTGGCCCAACCAAAGTCTTATAAAGCTGCAACATGACACCCTGATTCTTGCACTCAGTTCCCTCACTATTAAAGGCGAGCATGCCACAGGCTGCCTTTACCACCCTATCTACTTGCATGACCACTTTCAGGGATCTGTGGACCTGAACCTCAAGTTCCCTCTGTATATCAATGCTGTTCAGGGTCCTGCCATTAACTATATACTTTTCCTTAACATTCGATCTCCCAAAGTGCAGCATCTTGTGCTTAGTCAGATTAAAGTCTATCTGCCATTTCTCCGTCCATATCTGCAATTGATCTGTATCCCATTGTAGCACTTGACAAGCTTCTACACTATTCACAACTCCACTGATCTTTGTATCGTCTGCAATCTTACTAATCCACCCATTTTCATTTTCATCCAAGTCATTTGTAAATATCACAAACAGCAATAATTCTGCATTCTGTCTCTACCTCCTATTTTTAAATCACAGTCTCATTCGCTATCCTCCAACTTGTGCAATGTTCCAGAATCTAAAGGATCTTGGAAGATGACTACTAATGCATTCAGTATTTCGAGGACCACAGGATTACCAGGCTCTGGTGTTTTATCAGCCTTCAATCTCATCAATTTCTTCATGACTATTTCTCTTCTAATACAGATGTGTTTCTTTTCCTCCCTCCCACTAACCCCTTGCTCCCCGTTATTTCTGGTACATTTTTCATGTCCTCCTTTGTGAAGACAGAAATGAAGCACAAATATAGTTTGCTAGCAGTTTCTTTGTTCCCCATTATAAATTCTTCCCTTTTTGATTGTGAGGGACCTACATTAGTTTTCACTAATTATTTTCTTTCCACATAGCTATAGAAACTTTTGCAGTCACCTTTTCTTTTCTGCAAGCTTACTTTTATACTCCTTATTCAATGCCTTGGTTCTCCTTTGTTAATTTCTAAACTGTTCACAATACTTGGGTCTTTTTTTTTATTGCCAATTTGTATGCATCTTTTTTGCATCTAATACTGTCTCCAAAGTCCCTCATAAGTAATGGTTTAGCTACTGTTCTCTGTGTTATTGCCAGACAGAAATAAGTAATTTTTGTAGTTCACCCATTCGCTCTTTGAATATTTGCCATTGCCTTTCCACTGTTATTCCTTTCAATAACATTTCCTAATCCGCCACAGCCAACTGTCATCAAATGACATCACAGTTTCCCTTATTAAGTGTCAGTGTGGGCTCTTGCTGTTTATGGTTTATATAAGTAAATTAGATTTGACTGCAGGAGAGTTGTTCAGTAAGTTCACAGATGATACAAAAATTGGGGTTGTAAATAGTGAGAAGGATTTCCTGAGATTAAAGGAGGATATAGGCAGCTGGCGATTTGGGCCGATCAGTGGCAAATAGAATTTGGTCCACATATAATTCACTTGGGCAGGACAAGCGAGGCAGGGGAATACAAATTGAATGGTAGGACCCTGGGAAACACCGAGGAACACCAGTATGCACTCTGGTTCCTCAAGGTAGCGGGACAAGTAGATAAAGCGTTTAAAAAGGCATTTAGTATACTTACCATTATTAGCTGAGGCATAGAATTAAAGAGCAGGAACATTTTGCTGGAACTGAATCCAAACTTGGTTAGGCCACAGCTAGAGTATTGTGTGCAGTTTTGGAATCCACATTACAGGAAGGATGTGCTAGCACTGGAAAGGTTGAAGAGATTTACTCGTATGTTGCCTGGGCTGGAGAGTTTCAGTTATGAAGAGAGATCGGACAGGCTGAAGTTATTTTTCTCAGAGCAAAGGAGATTAGGAGGGGACATGATTGATATGTATAAAATTGAGAGGCATGGATAGATTAGACAGGAAGAGACTTCTCCCCTTTATCAAGTGATCAATAACCAGTGGGTACAGATTTAAGGTAAGTGGCAAATGGTTTAGAGGAGATGTTAGGAACATTCTTTTCACCCAGAGGGTGGTGGGAATCTGGAACTCGCTGCCTGTAAGGTTGGTGGAAGCAGGAGCCCTCCTAACATTTAAGATGTATTTAGATATGCAAGCACGCCAAGGCATACAAGGCTATGGGCCAAGTGCTGGGAAATGGGATTAAAATAGATGGTTGTTTTAATCGGTGTAGACACAATGGGCCTTTTTCTTTGCTGTAGATCTCTCTGACTCACTGCCTGCGCTGATGCATTTTTTATAATTGACTGATTGTGATGTGTGAGAAGAAATATTCGAGAAGAGCACTTCAACCGTGGTCATTAAGGATTGTCAATTTCTGAAAGTGCTCATCACTGATGTTTGTGGACAGACTTGCAGATTTTTCAGGTGCAAAACATGAAATAGAAGCAACTGAATGTGACCTGAAATATAAATGTAGATGTACAGTAGGAAACAGGTTGGAGAGCATGAATTCAGAAAATTAATTCATATTAAACCACTCAGTGTAGATAGGTCAAAAGGGCACAAACCTAACAGTATCAAAATTGCAACAATTTATCATCCATATGGCTAAAGTACTAATACCATGCTGGCTACTCTTAGAAACCTAAAGAAACCTCATTCCTAGTACTATCTCTCTAGCCATTTCTCTCTCATTTCTGCATTTCATGGTTCTGCTTAGGAAAAGTAAAATTGAGGACTGTTGTGGGAAGAAGTTTTCTCACAAACTGGCACACAGGCTGGGATGATCAGTGAGGTAAATACCCTGTAACTGTTTAAGAAATAATTAGACGCATGATCAAGTAAGGAACTATTGGATCTATCTGCACAACAGGAGCTAAAATATCCAAAGAATCTTCTATATCAGAACTTGTAAAAAAAGCGATTTGGGAAACTTGATAAAATTAACAGAATTGCTGGCAAAAGAGGGAATTGAAAGCTCCTATCACTTGTAGCTATATCTGTTTAATTTAAGAAAAGTAAAGGAGGTGAAAATATTTTGACAATAAAGGATTAATGCTGAAGGTAAATATTTGATGAGCTCCCAAAAGAATTGTTTTGTATAAGCGTACAGTGCCACAGTATTATTTATCATAAAAGTAATCAGTAGTAAGAGGAAATTGACATTCCGATGCTGGTCAGTTCCTTCTTTCCTCATTTCCGTTATTATTTTATTGTGCCACATATCCAGTGTGCTTTTTAAAAAAAAGGTTAATACTGTTGTTGCAGCCTTGTGCAAGTTTTATTTCGACCTTGCTGTGCTGTATGTCATTACTTAACCGTCCATTAATTTCTGAACCCTTAAACAGATTGTCACCATATATGTTTCCATTAACATTAGAGACTTTGGAACAATTATCTCTGTTGAGAAGAGCTTTTTAACCTCAACAATTTGAGGTATTGCCTTGCACGGATTAATATACATCTACATAAATTTGGCTTGTGTTTAATGTGCACTAACGTAAAAGTCTTATCCCACACACTTTGTTCACAGTCCATTGTTGAAAAACAATTTATCATCTGACTCACTGAGCACTGTTATTGGAGGGGTGCCAGAATGAGAATTAAAGTGGTATATAAGTTAACATTTCATGCCAGTCACATTTGTATTATTGTCACATTTATTCTAATCCATATTTCTTCCAGATAAATGACATCCACGCAAATTCCTTTCATCTTTTCTAATAAAGGAAAATACAAAATCTTTGCACTGACACCAACTGATGCTCCTTAACTCATGAGTCTACTTGTTTAGTCTTTGACTCGTTAAATGCTTGTAATTCTTCTAAGAAAAGAAAACAAAATGAAAGTTGAATGTTTTCTTTTCAGGATTTTTATTTGTGTTGTGAAGTGCAGTTAAACCAAAGTAATTTGGAATTGTTGCCATGCCAAACAAATATGTTTGAATGCAAGACGTACATAATGGAACTGCAATTAAACTTTGCACAAGGGGTCTCGGTTTCAACTTTACTGCAGAATACATCCTCTTGAGAGTTTTTTTGTAATACAATATGTTGTAGCAGCTAGGTGTTAAGCTATTGTTCCTCCCAATGCTCCAACCTTTTCAAAGGTGAGTTCTTTATTTTCTCTGTTGGTTAGAACTCCGCTTCTGTATTCAGTGGTCATTTACAGCAAGTTATATGTGATGAAGCGCTAATGCATGACAGGTTTCAAAATTCACAAAGTGCCACGGAACATCATAAATCAGCAAATAGCAAACATGAAGGAAAGCTGCTAGTTACGAAGCTCAGGAGAAAAGTGGTTATCAGTAGTTGGCAAACAGTTATCAACTTTATACTCAAAAGGAAACCAATCAAATCCTTCTAGGTGGAATGTCATCTCTAACACAAAAACAGTTTACATTTTTAAAACGTATTTTGAAATGATTCACATTTTGTCAGAGGTGCATCCATTTTGAGAACAAAAACCTAGAAGCAAGACATTTACACTTCTCCAGTGTGTACCTGTGTACTCTGCTTTGTTGTCAATAAGACTGACCATTCATATAGCATGCCCAGGACAAGCCTCCTATAAATGCTGACCCTTTGACTAAATGTTTGAAAATTATATCTTCCAAAGCAATTTTAGATTTTTATTTGCCTGTTGTTCATTCCTTCCTAGAATTACTGCTCTTCAAACAGTTAGAATAGCTTGCCCTCACTGAATTCACCCTAAGTTGTTCATGGGGATGGTGTGCTGAAAAACTGGCTGATCTAATAGTTTGAAATTCTTTCTATGGGCTTGAGAGAGGCCCATTTAGTGCCAATATTTAAAAAGAACACAAAGCCAAAATCAGGAAACTTAACCACATTAGTTTGACTTTGATCATGGCTGAAAATGTGTTGCTGGAAAAACGCAGCAGGTCAGGCAGCATCCAGGGAACAGGAGAATCGACGTTTCGGGCTTATGCCCGAAACGTCGGATTCTCCTGTTCCCTGGATGCTGCCTGACCTGCTGCGCTTTTCCAGCAACACATTTTCAGCTCTGATCTCCAGCACTTTCTCCTCAAAGATTTCAACCTGACTTTGATCATGGACAGGTTGCTTAAAGTGTTAAGTAGAAATGCTTGAAAGAGAGAGATTAAGAGGTACAGTTAGTAAGTTTGCAGATGACAACAAAATTGGAGGTGTAGTGGACAGCAAAGAGGGTTACCTCAGATTACAACAGGATCTGGACCAGATGGGCCAATGGGCTGAGAAGTGGCAGATGGAGTTTAATTCAGATAAATGCGAGGTGCTGCATTTTGGGAAAGCCACTCTTATCAGGACTTATACACTTAATGGTAAGATCCTAGGGAGTGTTGCTGAACAAAGAGACCTTGGAGTGCAGGTTCATAGCTCCTTGAAAGTGGAGTCACAGGTAGATAGGATAGTGAAGAAGGCATTTGGTATGCTTTCCTTTATTGGTCAGAGTATTGAGTACAGGAGTTGGGAGGTCATGTTGCGGTTGTACAGGATATTGGTTAGGCCACGTTGGAATATTGCATGCAGTTCTAGTCTCCATCCTATCGGAAAGATGTTGTGAAACTTGAAAGGGTTCAGAAAAGATTTACAAGGATGTTGTCAGGGTTGGAGGATTTGAGCTATAGAAAGAGGGTGAACAGGCTGGTGCTGTTTTCCCTGGAGCGTTGGAGGCTGAGGGGTGACCTTATAGACATTTACAAAATTACGAGGGGCATGGATAGGATAAATAGACAAAGTCTTTTCCCTGGGATCGGGGAGTCCAAAGTAGAGAACATAGGTTTAGGGTGAGAGGGGAAAAAATATAAAAGAAACCTGAGGGGCAACTTTTTCACGCAGAGGGTGGTACGTGTATGGAATAAGCTGCCAGAGGATGTGGTGGAGGCTGGTACAATTGCAACATTTAAGAGGCATTTGGATGGGTATATGAATAGGAAGGGTTTGGAGGGATATGGGCCGGGTGCTGGCAGGTGGGACTAGATTGGGTTGGGATATCAGGTCGGCATGGACAGGTTGGACCAAAGGGTCTGTTTCCATGCTGTACATCTCTATGACTCTGAGACTATTTGGGAATCGTGGCAGGTTTTCTGGAGCAGAGGGTCCTGATTAGCCAGGTCGATTGACATGGTTGTTGTAGTCGCAGTTTTGGTTGACATTGTGTATCTAAACATTCAAAGGTAGTTTGACAAGCTCCTATAAGAAAGCTAACAAAGCATTTCATTTCTCACCTCAATGACCTCCTTTAATCAGAGGCTGTGTACCCTAGTTATAAGCACCCCAGCCTGGAGAAATATCCTTTCTGCATTTTTCCTCCCTATCCCTGGCAGAACTTTATATGCTTTCATGACAACACTTCTCATTTTTCTAAATTCTAGAGAATAAAGGCTCAGTATCCTCATTGAACAATCCCACTATCCCTGGAGATCAGCCTGGTGAAGATGTTTTTGCACACCCTGTCCCCATGGCAAGTATATCTTTCCTTGGGGAAAATTGCCAAAAATATACACCATACATATGGTGCTGAAAATGTGTTGCTGGAAAAGCGCAGCAGGTCAGGCAGCATCCAGGGAACAGGAGAATCGACGTTTCGGGCATAAGCCCTTCTTCAGGTTTTGTATAGAACATTGCAGTCTCAGCAATGTTCTATACAATTTCACCAAGACATCTTTATTCCTGCAGTCAAATCCTGTTGCAATAAAGGTCAAGAAGCTATGCGTCTTCATAATTGCTTTCTGTACCTATATGTTGGCTTTCAGTGATTTGTGAATAAAAACACCCAAATCCCTTTGAAAATCGACACTTCCTCATCTTTCTTCATGTGTTTTTCCTACCAGAGTGGATAACTACACATTTTTTTGTATTATATTTCTCGTAATGTTCTTGCCCGAGCAGTTAGTCTGTTTAATTTCCTCTGAATCCTCCTCCGAGCCCTCACTTCGACTTAGTCTTGTAACATCAGCAAACATGGAGACATTGTTTGGTTCCTGCCTCCCAAATTATTGATATGGATTGTGAATAACTGGGGCATCAAGCTCTGATTCTTGGACACACTACTGGTCACTGGCTATCAACCTGCGAATAACCCCTTTATTCCTGTTCTCTTCTGAAACCAATAGATTGTGAAACCATGCTAAAATCTTTTCCTTCAAACCTATGTGCTGTAATTTTGTTTGCTAACCTCTTATGTGGGTCCTTATTAAAACTCCTACTGAAAATCCAATGCACGTTCTGCGAGTTACATCTGAAGAAAAACGACAACAGATTTGTCAAACATGGCTTCCTTTTCATGAATGCAGCTGACTCTGCCCAATCCCACCACTATTCTACAGGTCTTCAGTTATCACAACCTTTATAATAAATTCCAGAATATTTTCTTCTACAGGCTAACAGATCTAGAATTCCCTGTTTCCTCTTTAAAGAGTGAGGTAACGTTTTCAATCTCCCAATCTGCATCTGTTACAGCATCTGTGGAATTTTGGAAAATAGTAATCGATGCATCCACTATTTCCAAAGACCTTTCAATTAACTAGGGTGTAGATAATCAGAAAAAGGGGATTAACCACACTGTTCCATTAAATTCTCCAGTACTTTATACTGTGACCAATTTCTTTCAGTTCTCCATACTTACTAATCCCTTGGTTCTCTGGTATTTTAACAAGTACTTCGTTATTTCCTCGGAGAAATCAGACACAAATCTTTGCACAGTTTTTATGGCTTTTTCTTATTTTCCTTGATAAAGTCTCCTGCCTGTTCCTGTAATTGCCCTGTATTTGTTTGCTAATCTTTCCTTTTTTTTAACGTAGCTCTAGAAACTTTCATAGTTTGTGTTTTTGATGAGTTGATTTTCATATATTTTCCTTTTCTTTATTAGGTGCTTGTTCCACCTCTTCAGGATTCTAAAATGCTTCCAGTTGTTAGGCTTGCTTTATTTTTTGGCAAATTTGTAAGCCCTCTCCTTAGATTTAATACAATCTTAAACTTGTGTTGTTAACCATGGTTAGATCACTATTTCTCTTGGTTTTTTAATGCCTCAAAGGAATGTATATTTGTTCTAAACTAACTGTTCTGTAAATACTGCAATGTTGCAGTAATTTAAAGTAGTTACTCAATCTGTTGTAGCTAACTTGCTCTTATAGTTTCATAGATTGTTTTGTTTAGATTTTGACCCAAGCTTCAGATCAATTTACTGTAATTTTAAACTTAATCTAAAGTTCCATAATATTATGATTACTCTTTCCTAGAGGCTCTTTTGCAACAAGATTAATTTCCCCTTAATGCTCAATGCTAGATCTAAAATCCTACATTGCCCTACATTGTGGAGTTAATTCCTCAACGTACTGTTCTAGAAAACCATGTCATTTGTGTATGTGTCAGGAGTTTGTCCTCCAGAGCATTAGTGCCACTTGGATGTGCTCAGCCTCAACATAGATTGAAGTGCTGCATGTTACTCTGTTACTCTTACACATGCACTTCCAATTTTCTGATTTGTACTCTGCTCTACATCAACACAACTTTTTTTGGTGGCTTGTAATGAAGTCACACCAGAGACCGGGTTCCTTGCTGTTTCTTAGTTCCATCTAAACTGATTCCACAGCTTTTATTAAAAACACCACCTCACATTCCCAGATTTGGTCACCTTACTGTCTCCATGTGGCATTTATTTCATACCCGTATACTGTATCTCTATTTGTGCTGTCAGTTCATCGACATTATGAATGCTGTCTGAATTTAAATAGTGCCTTTATTTTTGCCTTCTCAATCTTTTTCCAGAATTTGACACTGATGGTGAGCCTTTGTTTCTGCTACCTTCCAATTATTTGAAATGTTTATTTTGAGCATTGCCAACTTGGATTCCTTCCTAAATGAATTTTCTGCCAAGCTTCCAACCCCTCTGCCAAATCTTTAGATAAGAAATTGGCTGTTTAAAGGTAGTTATTTATGATGGAGGCTGTGTGGGGGGGTGGGTGGCTGGCTGGTCGGCTGGTCACTCATTGGGCCCTGTGAACATCAATGTTCAGCTTTGATCAATGATCTCTTCACTTTGATCAATGATCTAGATGTTGCAAGCATTTCTTTTCACAGAGAACTGTAGGCCTTTGGGTCAACTTGCAAGCTTACATAGTGACTATATCTTCATAGGGGAGCTTCCAATGAGGCATACAATGTGCAAAAGATAGCTTGGTGACAGTGTTGGTACCCTTTCACTTCCTGAATCTTGATTATCTGTGTGTGTTGGCTGTGGGGATAGCAGTAAATATAAGGAGGACTATCTCAGCACTGGGTAAGATTGAGTGAACCAACATTGTTTTGTTCCCTTCTTTTCAAGGACAATCGCGGTAATGGCAATTAATGCCAATGTTGTCAGTGATGCTCACATAAGGAAGATGAACGTAAAATGTTAAATCAAAAAATTCCAATTAATACTTGAGTGCAAATGATTGGGTTTATTGAAAGGTATATTTTTAATCACCTAATTGGCTGAGGATTTTTGTTTTAGATCCTTCAGTTAGATTATAAATAAATTATTTCAGTTTTTTGGGTTAAGTTTAGAAGTGTTATGGCCAAGGTTGGAGCTGTCTGTATGGACACAATTAATTTAAATATAATCAGGTATTTTTTGAATCTCTTGGGACAAATGCATTGAAAGTGAGGAAGATAATGTCCAAAAGGTTCCAGGAGCTAAATAGCTAAGGAAGAGCTTTTGAGCAATTTATAATGGAGTAATTTATTTTAAATAACTTGCATCTGAATCTTTTATTTTTATGTTTTTAATCTTATCATTCTCTCATCACTGTCCCATTTCTGGGTTGTTGCAGCATTTCCTGTAGAAGGCTTCCATTTACCCTGCTGTAATTTTAAAGTTAGCACTTAATCAGAGATGGAAATATCTGTGTAAGCTTTACTCAGGCAAACAAAATCAACCAGACTTTTAAAGTGTAGTTCAGAACACTTAAGGCCAAGGAAACCACAGCTTGAATGGCTGTAATACAAATTTGGAGCATAAACTGGGATGCAAGTGTTTGTGTTTGTTTATTGCAAGGATGGAACACAATTGAGATAATTCAAGTTATATCTGTCTAAGTCTGAACTCCAGTGAGGACAAAGAAAGTGTAAGCCTGCTTTGCTGAGGCCCTGAGCTCATGACCCACTAAGAGAAGATACGTCAGTCGCAACATATTAAGAATGCTTAATGAAACCTACAAATCTTTTTCTCATACAACAGCTTTATTACATAAGTCATTTAAATGTCATGATGGACAATACTTGTTCCTTCTGTTATATATTTTACAATAGAACTAGGAAGAATCCGGAGATGATTTTAAACACAGAAAGGTGCCATGATAGCTATTGTTGGATAGAAGGCAAGTTTGTGGTTGACCTTATAAATATCAGCTGTGTGGGAAAGGATTAGCAATATAATTAAGCTTTGTTAGTCCTTTTTTTTTCAAAAATGCTAAGATACGGCACAACAGATTGAAGTTAGATGTAAAAAGGGAACCTTGGAGTACTTTTTGCAGAAAACAGACATGTAGAAATATAACTTAACAGCCCTGTCCTGGAAAAGAATGTCATTAGCTGTTGGCTTCAAACTTCCTTGTGGTTTAGGAGACTTTCCAGAGGTGTGAGACCTCCTGAAAGTCCACTGCTAGTAATGGAACTTGCAGTTAGTGAGTTGACCCAACGGGGAAACGCTAGATCTTAGAATTTCACACTAAGACGCCATGAATTTGAATCTTGTAAATATATAGCATGGTATATACTTCCTCTTGATTTGAATCTCCTTCAAGTGTTGCTTTGTCTACTTAATCAGGAAGAGATTTCACTTCTCCATAATTCTTCTGCTCCAGATAATCTTGCCTCATCCTAGCGTTTAGCTCCATGGTTGCTATCTTGCTTTTGGTCTGGTGCCATGAGTGAAGCTTTATCCATGGGCCTTGTTCTGTCTGTTGCCTCACCTTGGTTGCTGTTTCACCCTTGGGGGTCTTGCCATTAAACCCTGTTCCATGGGTTCTGGTTTCTGATTCTTTGAGCAAGTATCATTCTTGCATGATCCTGGGTGGTGAGTGTGCAAAGGCAGATTGCCATGGACAGTGTTGCAGTCTCTGTCATATTCACTCTCGTGCACTGTCAATGAGCAACGACTATACATGCCATCCAACTCCACTCCTCCACAGCCACCAATCCATGTTTGACTACATCTAAAATTGACTAACATTTGACTGACAAAGAATTAAATCTGAGACCTTCTGGTCCAGCTAGCTTTATACTACATTGGTTAAATGCCTTCAAGTATTGACTACCATTGAGCCCTAAAGAATAGCTTTTAAGCATCATTTTAACTTTTTACATATGCTCATTTGGTGTTGGCGCGCTATGTTTCTGACCCTCCTTTAGTGAAGGTGTGTGGTGTTATACCTGTAAAGAGTCTCTTATTTACTGCTGTGTCTTATGTCAAGAAAACCACGGCAAAAGAAAATCCATCTGAACTGCTGTTAGAAAGATTGTTTAGCTGACAAGGAGGTAACGCAGTAGGTGCTTTAATCCTTCAATACAGTTTATCCTTAAGAAGACAAATCCTGTGAATGACAGTAAACATCTGATGGGTACAGATTCAGGGATCCTGCTATTCTGCCCTTATGGAAAGCAGTAAAATCATTTATCAGGATGAAATGATGCATGCATTGTTTGCACCAGAAGCAAAGCGCAGTATGATTGTACTGGCAGGTTTTGAATTCACAGGGGGATGTCGATGAACTCTAGTCATGCAATCACTCTGCAATGGAATTTTCTGGCTTTGAGATAATAATTTGCACAGTCAAATTACCTTCTTTGCAAACACTTGAGGAATTATGAGACCATAATCCTCCATTAATGTCAATCCACAGGCAGCACGGAAGCGCAAGATTGCCATTCTTAAAGCCCTCGGGAAAACCACTGAAGCCATCAGAGAACTGAATGAGTATCTGGAACAGTGAGTGTTTTACAAGGGGATTGAGCTATGCCCTGTGATAAACCATTTTTAATTAAAAGGGAATTTGCATTCTAATTCAAACCACCCCTCTTTCCCTCATACACTCGTTCAAAAAGTACCTGTTCTCTTATCTTCAGGTTTGTTGGAGACCAAGAGGCTTGGCACGAACTAGCAGAGCTTTACATCAACGAGCATGAGTAAGTATGTTATCTGTTTGAAATGTGCTGTGTTTCTTTTACAAGTTACTGCGCTTCATTTTATCACAAGAGTAGACAGCATGACCTATTGAGGTTCCAAGAGGATCACAATGGTTCACAAAATGCCAAGGTCTCCTGGGGCAAGATTGAACATTGCTTGTTTGTTTCGTGGAATCAGACTTTAATAGGATTTAACTGTAAGCCCCCCTCACTTGTGGGAGAAGAAAGCACTTCCATATCCTCGCCGGTGGCTATGTTGCTAGGAGAATAGGCTGTGGCGCGAGGGTGATGGAAAAATCATTTGGTTTCTGTCACATCCATGCCATATTATTGTTAAGGGATGAGAATTAGGAGTTCAGACTCTGCAGTCTGTTGTCAGGGTGAAAAAGCAGCTGGCCTAGGAATCCCAGTCATAGCACAAAAACTGTTTATTGGATATTTATGGTTTTGTTAGCTGCATTTGTTGTGGCAGTGGAAAAAGGAAATCCCAATGTGAGAGGATTAGGTTCAAGCTTAATAAGTCTTTTAATATCACGGCATTTTCCACCCCTTTCTAAAAAGCCCATGTCACTTTTGTCACAATTTTTTTCTATACAGACTCCTAGATTCTGTCACCTCATTCCTTCCCTTTCACAATATAGCCAAGAAACAAACTATGCCAAACTCAAATACCCATTAGATGGTGATGAGTTAGCAAGTCGAATGGGTGTCTTCAGCATCTGTTTGAGGAAAAGAAAGGAGAAAAAAGAAAGAAAAGGTTATTTCTAAATTGTAGTCGTGGAAAACGTTGCATACGGTTGTTTTGTCATATCCCTTTACACTAACTTTTAAACAATATTCTCGAGGTCTGATGATCAAAATTGCTTTTCAAAACAATTTCTTGTTGCTTTCCAAAACAATTTCTTTTTGATCATGAAAGTTTCTTTTGACTAGTTTCTCAGCAAAACAGTTGTATAAACATGAAAGAAATTAGAGGCCAGTATTTCCTTTCCTATGATGCATCTGCCAAACTCTAACCATGCTATAATTGAATATTTACCAATGATTGTGCTGAATTTTTGATGACATCTAATATAGTGCAGTGGATGTCGACCAATGCTTTCAACCTGGCTTAATAATTGGAAGTGAATTTTACTACTGAGCTAAGTTGGAACGTTCTGGACCATTTAAATCCACGACCAACTAAATGGGATTTTTAGATGTTATATTCCATATGATGTTAGATCACATTTTAAGATAGCACTGGGATTGTTGCAGAATCTCTTTGTGACTTGGATGATGTGGAGCTGAAGAGCAGACACACGGTCCAGCTGTGACCGCTCCCGGATTTTCCTTTCACCAGCGTCATGGATTCGTCGATGACACAGCCATGTTAATTTATCTGGCGTATTTCCAGACTGGCGTGCAGCCTGCCTTTGCCAGGAGTGAATATTCTTGCCTAAACGCAAACCAGAATTTGACATCACACCTCTGGGGGTCAGCAGCTGTATGATTGAAGTCACATAGCACCTTCAAGGAATTTGTGACATGGTTATTCAAGCCTTCTCACCAAAATAAACTCTGATGAATGGGAACACCGTTCTTGGACTTTCATAAGCTTCAATTTAAGAATGTACAAAATCTTATGTTTGTGCAGCTGATGGCAATTTTGATTCCCATTATTTGAAACCTGATCTGAATTTCAGTGTAAATTAACTTTCAAGACCATAGTGCAGTCCAAACATTGTTAGGTTTCTATGCGATTCCAACAATCCTTACATTTTCATCAGCCTTCAAGAGCAAGAGGTGTAAATGTAGCCAAACCACCTCATTATGAAATCTGAAAGGAGCAATTAGAATAGTTCTTTAGGTTTGAGCCCCTATGCTCATGAAAGTGCCACTGTAGGCCATGAGAGAGATCTGCCTCTGAGGAATGTCTGGTAATTGTTTAATTTTAGGATGAAACAAATGAAGAATACGTGGCCATTTATTAACCATATTTGGATTATTAAGTAAATTAACCTTATTAACATTTCTGGATATGAGAAATGATACCGGAATCTTTAATTTAGTACTTGGCATTTGAACCCCCCATTATTCCTGGTAGAAATATTTCAAACGGTAGTTTTATTTGGAAAAACTGACAGATGATTCCCTGTTTGCAATTAGTGCAAGTGTTAACCTTATTTTGGCCTCACAGGCAGAACTTGCACAAAGGATTACTTGTAGGTCAGTGCTCTGTTGGATTTGGTCTCCTTGGAGAAACTGTAATATGTAGGGTTTTTGAAGAGAAATTAATACAACAATTTGTCAAGCTATAATTTGAATAAGAGCTCATAGCATTGGCTTTCCACTGGGGGGGAAAAAAAAATCTCCTCTTCCCCTTCCACCCAAGTCAAGGAGGAGTAGAATGGTGCAACTTAATTGATAGACATTGCAAACTTGAAATAAAAGGATGCCAACTGCACATGTGATGTAGAAAGTATTTTAGATTTATTTATGTTTATTTCTGAAAAGAGCAAATCAATCTTGAAGGAACTGTGTTTATCATGTACAGGTCATATACTCTACTTATATTCAAGTACCTCAAATATCAAACTCAGTGACCTTAATGTAGGGTTGTTTGCCAGCTTTTGATTGAATGACATAATTCCAAGCAATGAATTACTTAATGACCTACAATAAAGCCGTTCAATCTGCTTTTTTTTAAAAAAACAGGGTGTATATTGTTACTTACACATATTTAAACAGGAAAAAAATAGCCAGACATCATAAAATTTGAAATTGTGAATGCAGTTTTCACATAACAAGGGACTGTGGTTAACTCACCTTTTGTAAAATTTGGTTCTTGAAATAATTCATTCGAGGATTTGGTTATAGACTGAATAATTAAAGCTTCAACAAGCTGAATAGACTGGCTCCTATTTTACGATTATCTCCCAATGTCTTAGACACCCTCACCATGGGAAAGGTTTCTTTCTATCTACCCTGTCTTGCAGTACAGATCCAACAATTGCAGCTTCACTCGCTATAATCCTGGAATTCACTCCTTAACTGCATTGTGGGTATACCTACACACTATGGACTGCAGAAATTCAAGAAACAGCTGTTGTAATGGTCTCTGAGTGATGCTAGCATCCCATGAAAGAACATTTTTAAAATGTCCTGTTGCCCTTGCTCTTGATTGAGGCTGGTGTCTCCTCTCCGATCCTGCAGTTTGTTGCTGGTTCATTTTTACTTCAGGCACCATAGGAACTTGATTTTTTTTTTCTATTTGTTCCGTTATCCATTTGAAAAATTGCTAGGGCAATAATTAATATTTTAATAAACTCAGTATTAATTACAGTATAAAGGAAAAGGTGCATAATTTGCAAACCGGTCACTGACTTCATGGAGTACAAAGTTGAATTTAATTAGAAGTAACTAAACATTACAGAGCAAGAGAAAACATCACAGAGCAACAGAAGGAATCATAAAGAATAATTATATTGAACGCACAAATTAAATGAGGATTGCAAGCCAGTATTCCAAAAGTTTTTTTAACATGTCTGGAGATCAAATAAGTAATTAGGGGCTTGATTTTAAATTTAAGTTGTGAAATTATATTTAGTTTTCTGTCAATGCTCAGCCATGAGTTGATCATTAAAGCATTTCTTCCTTCATCTGTTGTGGTGTGCTTTGTATGTTGTTTCCCACTGCTGTAGCTCAGTGATTTGCAGTGTGCACAGTTTATTTCAGCAGACTGACAGAAATGTTGGAGGTGACTTAGTTGGCCAGTGGGCTAATGAAATGATTAGCCAAACAAATGGCTTCCAGCATTTTATGACTGGTCATTTTCAGTGGTGAGCAGTTCATACTGTGGACTGTGATGCTGTAAACGGTACTTTCCATGTTGAAATCTGAGGCGGGCAACAGCTGATGAGTCTTAAAAGGTTTGTGATTTTAACCATTGCTTTGATATGGTGAAATTAACTTACGTCGTTTAAACGATCTCATGGCTGTCATTAATCGCAGAGGCATGAAAGAACAGAAATGGGCAAGACCGCTCAGGTCCTCCGATTTACTCTGCCATTGAACTAAATCATGGCTGATTGGTAGCTGAAATTCAGTATTACACTTTTACTCCATTTTCTTGTATGTCCCTAACTGATGAAAAGCTATTAACTACTTAGTTTTTAATTTTTCTTTTATGTTTAGGGGGAATGGAAAAGGCTTAAAGTTGTTTTAGACCAAAGTCACATTGCAAATTATAAATGACAGGCTTTTATAGCCCTTTCACTCCTAAATAGAGAGTAGGATGCAATTTGATGGATCCATCAAGTTAATGGTCCAGGAGTGTTATAAACAGTTGAAAGGTGCTGTGCGATTGGTAATGAATATAGCACAAAACTTCCTTTAAGACTAAAGCATAACTTAATTTTTCCAATATACCAGTAAACACTAGATTTTATTAAGTGTTGTATCATACAAGGCATTATGGTGTTGCAGTCTAGTAAGTCTGCTCAAAACACATTGCTGGTCACAATCTCAGCAGATGGAAACCTTCATTATTTTACAAGCCTTTTGAATTACAGTGAATTTCAAAACCACAATGTATATTTGTGGAAATATCTAGAACATAAAATAACTGGCACAAACTGGTTGCAATGTGAACTAGATTTGAAATGAAATTGACTCTTGTTTTTGTCGTCTTTCCACAGTTATGGAAAAGCAGCATTTTGCTTAGAGGAACTTATGATGACTAACCCTCATAATCATTTGTACTGTCAACACTATGCAGAGGTAGGAGAGGAAGAGAACCATGGAATGTCATGGGATAAATCTGATCTCTTTCTGTTTCACAACCTTGACAAATGTAAGAGGGATATGTGTTAGTTGTGGCTAAGATTGCACTCTTATTCTGAGCCAGAAACTTGAGAGTCAAATCCCACACAAAATACTTGAGCAGATAATCCAGTCTGCCACTTCAGTGTCGTACTGAGGATGCACTGTGCTATTAGAGGCGCTGACATTCATCCCAGGCTGCATATGTGCTCTGAAGTAGTTGTAAAAGATCCTATGGTAACAAGCACAGAGAATGCTGGAGAAACTCAGCAGGCATAGCAGCATCTGTGATGAGAGAAACAATTAATACTTCAAGTCCAGAATTATCTTCAGAACTGAAAGATGCTGAAAGTTTTTATATACTTTTGACAGAGGCAGAGGAAGGGTGAAAGGAACAGATGGTGTTGGGGCCTAATACAAAGACAAAGGGGTTGTTAATGATGGTGAAAGAGAAAGAGGGGTATAAAATGGCTATAAATTGATCTGTGAAAGGGAGAGTATGGGTCCTCGTGACAATTTTTCAAAAGTGCAGGATTTCTCCACAGTGTTCTGGCAAATATTATTCCCTCAAACAACATTACAAAACAAAGATTATATGGTCAAGATCACATTGTTGTTTACTGAAGCTTGCAGTGTATAAATTATCTTGTGTTTCCGAAACTAAAACATTACAATTGTAATGAGCATTAGGATATCCTGATTTCACGAATGGTGTTATAGCAATACGGTGTTTTTCCCCAATAGAAAGGAAGACTGGCATGCATTTAGATTAGATTCCTTCCAGTATGGAAACAGACCCTTTGGCTCAACAAGTCCACACTGACCCTCCGAAGAGTAACCCACCCAGACCCATTCCCCTACCCTATATTTACCCCTAATGCACCTAACACAATGGGCAATTTCGCTTGGCCATTTCACCTGACCTGCACGTCTTTGGATTGTGGGAGGAAACCGGAGCACCCGGAGGAAACCCACACAGACACACTTATAAAGTGCTTTTCATGATTTCAGGGCATCCCGTGACACTTTGCAGCCATTAAGAACTTATGGAATGCAATCACTGTTGTAATGTAGGAAATACTACAGGAAATTTGCACAAACAGCGTGTGGTAATAACTAATTAATATTTTTGTCGAGTTTTGCCACACACAAGTCACCTGTCACATTTAAGCATCAGAACTTGCTGGTAACATGAAACTCAAAATTGAAGTAAATGACGAGGAGGATAGTAACTAATTTCAGAAAGATTTTTTAAAAATGGTAATTCTCAAAATACTTGTGGCCCAGATGCATTTGTGGAGAGAGAAGCAGTTAATGTTTCGTTTTGATGATCTTTATCATAACTAGAAAGCTTTAGAGATATAATATCAGATTGATTGTGTGTTTTTTCTTTCTATGATTGTATCAAAATATGGAACTTATGCTGTGCTTTGTGAGGCTATAGTTATGTGAATTTTTGGGTTGAGAAAGTAGCCAACTCATAATGTGAAAGACAAAGAAATGCTAAGACTGAGTATGAAAAAAATACAAAAACTTCAGCTGTCAGCAATAACATCCATACTTTAGATTAGATAGTCACTACTAATTCCAATAAGAAATTCATGAGTGATTTATTTAGATGATGGTGTGATTACAATATGGAACTTGTTACCATATGGCCTTATTAAGAGAACATTAGCTAAACATATGTGAGAAAATGTGATAGAAGGTTATATGCATAAAGTGAGATAAAGTGTAAAACAAGAATACTGCATGAAATCCAGTATTTATTCTATTCTTATAAACTTCTGTGTCTTACAGGTGAAATATACCCAAGGTGGACTGGAAAACCTGGAAATCTCTCGGAAGTATTTTTCTCAGTCCCTGAAACTAAACAACAGAAACATGCGTTCTTTGTTTGGGCTTTACATGGTAAGCTGAGGGAATTTCTGCCAGTAATATCATGTAATTAACTCACTGGAGATAGTTAACAATCATACAACACCAGGTTATAGTCCAGCAGATTTATTTGGAAGCATTAGCTTTCGAAGCGCTGCTTCTTCAGGTGGTTGTGACAAAAGCTTTGAAAGCTAGTGCTTCCAGATAAACCTGTTGGACTATGACCTGGTGTTGTGTGATTTTTAACCTTGTCCTGTCCAGTCCAGTTCAACACCGGCACCTCCAAATCATGGCTCACTGGCGAAGTTAGATTACTATTTATTTATCATCATTGTAACTCTGACTCATGAATGATAGTGATGCAGTATAGTAGGAACTACTTGACCTAATATATCTGTGCTAGCTTTTTGAACAGGCTATCTGATTAGCTCCATTCCCCAGTTCTTTCCCCATAGCTGTGCAATGTTTTTTCCCTTTTTCAACTAATCATCGAATTTTGGGCATTACTGTTGAATGCTTCCATTATGCTTTCAGGCAGTTAATCCCAAATCACAATGATTTATTTTAAAAGAAAAAAAGAACTCTCCTCTTGTCTCAAATCCGTGTCCTGCAGTTACCAAACTCCTGCTGATGATAACGTTTGCTAAATATTCTCTAATTTTAAACCTGTTAAACTCCCTTTAATCTTGTGATTACCTGCTCTGAAGAGCAATCTATCATGATGTGCCACCTTCATTTATTTCTCTAGGCTAATGCACATTTTGTTTTCGTTCAGCTGATGCTGTTCAATATAGTAGATTCTTCATGCTGCTGTTTTATGTTGTTTCTGTTTGCCAGTGAAAGTTTGAGGTACTCAGAGGTAAAATCCATGCAAATCCTTACCTTGTTCTAAGGTGTACCCTAATACAGTAAGAATGGAAAATACTATTTTGTGTGGTTAGCACCCCATCAGAAGTTGATTTTTCTTCTTTTGCATTTTCCTTTACAGTCTGCAAGTCATATTGCGTCTAACCCTAAAGCTAATGCTAAAATGAAAAAGGACAACATGAAGTATGCATCTTGGGCAGCTACACAGATCAACAAAGCTTATCAGGTGAGTAAGAAAATAGTGCTGCATATGAATTGTAGAAGGTTTGTTCCTAGTTCCATTTTCAGTTAACTGGTTAGGCCACTTCTACACTCTCGAATAGGCTATGAATTTTTGGTTATCTGGAATGTGCATAATCAAGGGGTCTTCACTGAAGCATCAAAGTTTCAGCGGTTTGCAGTCTTTCACTAGGGCATCGCTTGTTTACATGAAACAAAGAACTGCAAATGCTGAAGATTTGAAACAAAAACAGAAAATTGCTGGAGAAACACAATCAGTTAGGCAACATCTGGAGAGAGAAAATAGTTAATGTTTCAAGACTAGTGATCCTTCTTCAGAATTGAGTCTTTTCTGAAGAGTTCAGAACCGCTTGTGAAGAATCGTTATCAGTTGTTTACAATTGAGCTCTGTAAACCACAACTAGTCAGCCTGTATTCTTGTTAAATTCTCCAGCTTTATTGGGATGGCTAGGCACTCTGCATTGCACTGCAGTGTGTGGTTGCTGGAAATTTCAATTTATTAGCAAACCTTTCCAAAATGTACATTGCCACCTTTTCTCACACAAGTGAGATCATAACCCAAATTTTAGAGGTTAATCCACATCTGAGTACAAATTATGACATCGCATGAACTCACAAATGGACAGTCTAGTGTGCTGTGTTTGTGGCATCTGTTCTTGTGATTTAATTTTATTCATACATATTTCTAAATTTTGTCCTCAGATCTCAAATCGATTTGTGAATTTCTGAACATTTGTTTATATCCATATTATTGACAAGCTTGATAGACTCATCAGCATTTAATTTCTAAACACTCAATTCCATTTTTATTATTAACTGCCACTATTTTCTGCAAATAATGCAAGAGAACAGCTGTTAAATAGAATTGCAGTTGTCATGGCCAGATTTACTCGATAGCTTGAATCCATTTCACAACTTGCTTGTTTGGACTTGAGTTTACAACCTCTGAAGCGTTAGCAAGTCTAGTACGATAACCTTTAGATTACTGTTCACATAAATGCTTGCAAGCAGATTTACTGAAAAGAGAAGGTTCGGTTCGTGCTAATGACTTGACATTAAATGCTATTGTTAAAATCTTATGGAGTTAATAGGATAGTTTTGTGACTTGGGTTGCACCTTTAGTAGCGAAGAATGCATTGCAATTTTAATTTCTTTTCAACAGTTCTCCCAGAAATCCGATATGATCTGTATCACTTTGCCATTGATCTATTAGGATTACGGCAGTTAGTGAGGTTACCAAAAAATAAGACTGCAGGATTATTTTGAAATGTAAACAGAAAATACTGGAAATGTGCAGTAGGCCAGGCCCCTCTGTATACAGAGAAACAGTTAATATTTAGATCAATGACTTTTCACCTCCACGGGTGCTGTCAAACTTGTTGAGTGTTTCCAGCATTTTCTGTTTTCATTTCAGATTTCCAATATCTACAGCATTTGGATGTTTTATTAGATTCTTTGGTCTTTGTCTTTTATGTTCTGTCCAGATATCCTGTCGTTTTCTGAAAACAAACACGTGGAAACTATACATACAAGCTTCTAGTAAAGTACTCCAAGTTTGGGAGTGTGTTTGTGTGTTTTGGCGGAAGATATATTTTGACATGGTATAATAATATCACCGTCAGTTGCTCATTCTCAGTTCTGAATAATTGTACAATTGCCAACCAGAATTGTTCTTAACTTCTGGAGGTCTGATGAAATGAAAAATGTAACTTCTCCTGAAATTTTTAATATACAAATTTTTGGCATGTTGTCCTTGGGCAGCATTCCGCTTTGCAAACTCATCATATAGATGTGCAACCTGAGATCAAAGAGAAGAGAGCTGATACATCCAACACATGCTTCTTTGAACAAATACTAAGCTTCAGTTCGCCTTAATCCATCACAGCCACACAAGTTTGTGTACCACTATATAATTTGTATGAAAAATGTTTTGTATAGTAGATAAATTGTTGTTTATGAACAGTTTTGTTCATTTGTGGGATTTGCTTTTGCTGATATTTGTTAGCTATTGTTAATTTCTCCTCAAAAGGTGGTGGTGAGCCATCATCTAGAACTGCTGCAGCTTGTGTGATGATGCTAGCACCCCAATGATGTAGGGGAGGGAGGTGCCAGGATTTTGATCCAGCATAGATGAAGCAATGGTATTTTTCAGGATCGTTTATGATTTGGAGCTGGTGGTGTTCCTTTATCCCTGCTGCTCTTGGCCCTTAGATAGTGGCAGTCACAGGTATGAGTTGAGTTGAATTATTGCATTGTATCCTGTTGATGGTACACACACTAAGCACTGCATCCAAGAGTGAATGCTCAAGTTGGTGGATGGAGTGCCAGTCAATAAGGATACTTTATGCTGGTTGGCATTATGCTACTTCAGTATTATTTGGAGCTGCACTCAACAGGCAAATGGTGTATATCCCATCGTATGCCTGAAGGCAGTGAAAAGACCTCTTGTGATTCAGGAGTTGAGTTATTCATCACAGATTTCCAGCCTCTGACCTGCATTTGTATCCACAGTAAATATGTGATTGATTCAGTTCTGTCTCGGCATTTTTTTCACACACAAAGATTTTAGGAAATTTGTTTTTATCAGTTGCTGGCGTGCCGCTAGCTCATCAGGTTTATCTGACTGTCAGATTCACCCGCAGTCAGTAACAGTGAAAGGATAATCTAGAGTGTACATGATAACAGTACAGGACACGCGATTCACTCCATACAGAAAGGCTGGTGAGGACTACAGTTTGATACGTTTGGAGCTTGGTGCCTGGTTCAAGGCTGTGGTTATTCCAAACTAGCTTGTAGAGATTGCTAAATGTGCTATTTAATTTTGAAACCCTATTACCCACTTCCTCTCCTATGGTGGTATCAAATGAGATTACTTTCCCAAATAGTAAAATTCCTTGACAACGTTTTGTTCAGTTCCCTTGATGACAACAGTGGCTGGAGGGTCAGTAACAGGAGGGCATATATTTAAGATCATTGACAAGGCAATTACACTGGAAGGAAATGTTTATCTGCAGTACAATGCCAGAAGGAAAAGTAGAAGCTCATTGAAAAGTAATATTCGAAAAGGAATTGGATAATAGTTGAAAACCAAACGTTTTCTCATACCAAACGTTTGTAGTATTCTCAGAACAGAAACAGGAGAGCTCTTCCGAAGAAGCATAATTTGCTTGAAAACAGAAAGAACTGTGGATGCTGTAAATCAGAAACCAAAACACAAATCGCCGGGCAAACTCAGCAGCGTCTATGAAGAGAAATCAAGAGTTAATGTTTTGTGTCCAGTGACCTTTCCTCAGTTAAGTGATTAAATCTGAATTCAATATAAGTCTGGAATTAAGAGTCCTGTTGACCAGGAATTTATTGTCTATCATTGGGAAAAACCTACCTGCTTCACAGATGTCTTTTAGCGATGGAAAACTGCCATCTTTACCTGGCCTAGCTTACTTGTGACTCCAGACCCACAGAACTGTGGTTGACTCTTAACTGCCCTCTGGCCAATTAGGGGTGGACAATAATTGCTGGCCTAGCTAACAAAGCCCTCAACCTATGAATGAATAAGAAAAAGAGAGATTTCAGGACTCAAGGTGGAAGCAGCAGAAGGCATGGGCACCAGAGTGGACCTGACAAAAGACCTGAATTAGTGAAACCTATTAAAAGCATATTTGGATTGTCCTCTGATCATGATTTTTTGACACTTGTCAGCTTTATGAAGACTGGCTGTTCAATTCATTATGTGAAGATATTTTCATTTATCTTTGGTGGTTAATAATTAATTTAGTTCTGAAGTTGAGCTTGCTTTGGCAGCAGTAAGATAATTACTGTGACAGATGTTCATTGCTTAAATTGACTGCTCCAAAGAAACTTAAATTCTTCAAGAAATAAAAACAAAACTTCTGTCTTTTTGACCATTCGTGCCAGAGTCCACAAGACAGCTCAGAATTTCATTGTTTGCAATTATTTCCCTCTTTCCAATTGAAGTGAAAAATTTACAGAAGGAGACACTTCCACTGAGTGCCATAGATCAATTTGAGGGTATTAGAGTCAGTATTGTTCAAGATGATCTTAAAGGTGAGCATTGCCAATGCCCTTAATTTTGTAATTTCAGCCACTTTTAAGGAGCTTTTGATTTGTTTGTATTGTGGTACTTAGGATCTCATTTCCTGAGGGAACGGTTGCATTCTACCACATGGTGATTTATTGCCAAATTCAATGTCACATTTCTCCGTGTGATTTGAAAGTGATCACATGAATATTTAATCTCCTTTTCACTCACTCCAGGGAATGAAGGGACTGTGAAATGGTATCGTGTTGTTTAATGTAAAGTCAACCAGATAAGTTATAATGTAGTGGTGTATGTGCAGCTACCTGGAAGATACAAAATCTTTTCTACTCTTCACACTAGAATGAGAAAGAAACAAACCACTGGACAGTTTAACCAATTTATTTTATTCACTCATGAGACATGGGTGTCACTTGCTTATTTTCTGTACCTAGTTGCTCTTGAGAAGGTGCTTTTGAGTTGCCGCCTTGAACTGCTAAAGCCTATGTGTTTTGGTTTAGCCTACAATGCCCTTTGGAAGGGAATTCCAGGATTTTGACCCAGCAACTGTGAATTTGATTTTGATTTGATTTATTATTGCCGCATGTACTGAGGTATAGTGTAAAGTTTTTTTGTTTGGCTTATAGTACAGGCAGATAATACCATGCAGAGTGCATAAGGATAATATAACAGGGCGAGGAATACAATGTTGAGGCTGCAGAGAAGGTGCACAAAGAGTGAGGTCAACATTAAGTTTAAAATTTGAGAGGTCAATTAAGAAGTCTCTCAACAGCGGGGAAGTAGGTGGCCTTAAATCTATTGGTACGTGTTTAAGCTTTTGTATCTTCTGCCTGATGGAAGAGGTTGGAAGAGATTATAACTGGAATGGAAGAGGATCTTTGATTATGTTGGCTGCCTTTCCAAGGCAACTAACGATATAGATGGAGTCAATGGATGGAAGGTTGACTTACGTGATGGACTAGGCTGTGTTCACAATTGTCTGTACTGTCAGTCCTTCTATAACGTGATGGTTGTGTTCTTATGCAAGTTCATATTATAGAAGAAATGCACTTTAGAAACAGTGCTTAAAGTGTTGGTGCTATGATCAAATTACAGCCAACACACATTTTAAAAGTTTGCACTGTAGAAACAGTGTCCCCAATTCATCAGTCATGCTACAGCGAATTTGTGTTGACAAAACACACGTTATAACAGCATGACCAGTAGATTCTTGAGGTCCTGGGCAGAGCAATTGCTATACCAAGCCAGGATGCATCCCGATAGAATATTTTCTATGGTGCATCTATAAAAGTTGATATCTTCACAGCCATGCTGAATTTCCTTAACCTCCTGAGGAAGTAGAGGCGTTGTTATGTTTTTTTAACCATCATATCAACATAGGTGAACCAGGACACGTTGGTGATTTCACTCCTAGGAACATGACGCTGTGAACCATCTCCACTTTAGCTCCATTGATGTAGATACTGGCATATTCTCTACCTTTCTTCCTGAAGTCGATGAGTAGTTTTGTTCTGCTCATGTTGAAGGAGAGGTTGTTGTCTTTACACCATGCTACCAAGCACTCTATCTCTCTTCTGTCTCATATATTTCTGAGATCCGGCCTACTACCATGGTATTGTCAGCAAACTTTTAGGTGGAAGGAGGATGAAATTTGGCCACACAGTCATGAGTACAAGGAGCGTAAAAAGGGCTGATAATGCTTCCTTGTGGAGCACCAGTGTTGAGGATTGTCATGGAAGAGTTGCTGTTGCCTGTTCTCACTGATTGTGGTCTGTGGGTCGGGATGGCTTGGAGGGCAACTTGGTGTTCCCAAATATCTGCTATCCCTGTCCTTTTGGATTCACGTGGTCATGGTTTGGAAGGTGCTGTCTGAGGATCTTTCAATTTTTGTAGTGCATCTTGTAGCTGGTACATACTGCAGTTACTGAATGTCAGTGATAGAGGAAGTAGCTATTTTGTCCTGGATTGTATCAAGCTTGTTGAGAGTTGTTGGAGCTGCACCCATCCAAGCAAGTGGGGGAGTAATCTGTCACACTCCGGAGTTGTGCCCTGTACATGGTGAACAGGATTTAAGGAGTCAGGCAGTGAGTTATCTGCTGCACCATTTCTAGCTTCTGACCACTCTCCATTTTATGTGGAGAGTGCAGTTTCTGGTCAGTGGTAACCCCTGGATGGTGATAGTGGGGAATTCAGTGATGGTAACGCCATTGAATATCAAGGGGTGATAGTTAGACTGTCTCCTATTGGAGATAGTCATTGCCTGGCATTGTGTGGTGCAAATGTTACTTGCCATATGTCATCTGAGTCTGGACATTGTCCAAGTTTTGCTGCATTTGAACATGGACTGTTTCAGTCTCTGAGGAGTCACGAATGGTGCTGAACATTGTGCAATCATCGGCAGACAACCCCATTTCCAACGATATAATGGACGGAAGGTCATTGATGAAGCTGTTAGAGATGGTTGGGCCTCAGACACTACACTGAGGAACTCGTACAGAGATATCCTGGAGCTGAGATAACTGATCTCCAACAACCACAACCATCTTCCAACATGCCAGGTGTAACTCCAGCCATTCAGGGGTTTGCCCCTGCTACGCATTGATTCTAGTTTTTCTAGGGCTCCTTGTTGCCACATTTGGTCAAATGCAGCCTTGATGTCAAGGGTTATCACTTCCATCCCACCTCTGGAGTTCACCTCTATTGTCCATGTTTGATCAAGGCTGTGATGAGGTTGGGTGCTGAGAGACGCTGGCAGAACCCAAACTGGGCATCACCGAGCAGGTACTGTTTGATAACACTTGATAATACCTTCCATCACATTATTGATGACCGAGAATAGACTGATGGGATGGTAATTGACCAGGTTGGATTTGTCTTGCTTTTTGCGTAATGGTCAAAGCTGGGCAAATATCCACGCTATCAGGTAGATGCCAGCGTTGCATCAGCTGGAAGAGTTTGACAAGGACAGTGGCAAGTTTTGGAGCACAAGTCTTCGGTACTATTGCTGAATGTTGTCAGGGTCTGTAATCTTTGTAATATCCAGTGCCTTTGACCATTTCTTCATATCAGGTGGCGTGAATTGACTTAGCTGAATACTGGCGGCAGTAATGCTGGAGACCACTTGGGGGAACGAGCTGGATCATCCACTTGCTCTGGCTGAAGATTGCTGCAAATGTTTTACCTTTTGTATGGATGTGTTGGCAGCTTCAATCATCAATTTGCTTCATCCACATTTTACTTTAAAGAATGTAAAAATTTTTGTATTTTCCAGGTAATTGCATGAATCAAGATAGATCATTTAAAATACACATGGTGCGTTAAGTGCTGCAAAGTCTGTGTCAGTCGTTGTGTAGTTGCATCCAGTTGAACTCACTGTAAACTAGTCTGTTCTATCAACTTCATTATTACTGATGTTATGGTAAATTACATCCATGCTTATGACTGTAAATCAAGAGTTTCATGAAGAATGAAGATATGCTACAGGTAACAACTCACAGGATTGTGATAGTTTTCAAAAGGGTCTTAGATGTAGACAGATCAGATCTTGTTTTACTGCTACTGGTGTTTTCAGGATGACCTGGTGAGCAACTATTTAGTTGAAGAAGTCATACATTTCTGTATTATTAGCATTGTTTTGTTTTGAAGAATGTTAGGAAATAAATAGAATCATAGTGTTACACCGCCCGGAAAAAGACCCTTCGGATCAACTCGTCTGCGTTTAGATTAGATTAGATGACATTAGATTACATTACAGTGTGGAAACAGGCCCTTCGGCCCAACAAGTCCACACCGACCCGCCGAAGCGCAACCCACCCATACCCCTACATTTACCCCTTACCTAACACTACGGGCAATTTAGATTAGATATCCAAAACTGATCTCGATCCATTTGCCAGCAGTTGACCCATATCCATCTCCTGATGAAGGACTTTTGCCCAAAACGTTGATTTCGCTGCTTGTTGGATGCTGCCTGAATTGCTGTGCTCTTCCAGCACCACTGATCCAGAATCTGGTTTCCAGCATCTGCAGTTATTGTTTTTACCCCATATCCATCTAAACCCATATAGTGTGGAAAGCCAAGTGTCCCCATTAAAAATTATTTTTTTCACATGGTCAGTTTTTAAAAAAACATGCAGTAGCATGAAACTATTTGCACAGCTGTGGAGCAAGGTGTTCAACCATGAGCAAGGTCTGTGTGTGACCTTCCAGGCTGTTGGAAAACCAAGCAAGCCATATTCCCCCCAGCAATTTGGTGGGAACATTGATAAACCTTTGAAATTTATGAACCTGAGTTTCCAGCCCATATCAAGAATTTCTTCACGTCAAAAATAATAGCTGAAAATCTAAAATCAAATACTTGTGTTATTGAGAGAATTTGTGTGATTTTACTTGTGCGTTATCCGCTTGGCTCCTAAGAAATGTGGCCCAGTTGTTTGTAGTTTCCAGAGCTTAAGTTAATCTTTATGTCACGTGTTCATAGTTAGGAGCAGATTGTTATTTTTATCTGTAAATAAATAGTAAAAAAAAAAAATTGATGAATGGCACTGTGTTGGGACCATGGCAAGGACAGTGTGTTGCTGCTGCAACAGGAAGACCATGTGAGCAAATTTATGAGCTTTTTTGTTGAATTGCTGAGTAACTCCTCATTGGTGACTGGTGACCAGCCTGCACTCTCCTTCCCACCCCACGCTCAGATGTAAGAATGTTCTGTCTCTCTCTCCCTCTTCTGTGGAGTGTTAGCCTGGCCCCTTCCTGTTCTTGTGCTTTTACCAGCAGATGAGCTGAGGTAGGGTGTGGGTTAAGATGACAGGAGGGTTATACTGGAAAAATGGGATGAGGCAGTCTGGCAATGGCAAAGATATGGGATTCAAATCTCACTTGTGGGTTAAATAAGACATTCAAGTTGAGAATAGTCTGGTTCTTCCAGTGTTAGTGATGGGTGGATTGCTGGGTTGGAATCGGTGGTAATGCGACAGAATTCATCACTTAGGTCGAAGGCACTGGCTTTAATCCTCCCAATATTTAATAGGTGGAAATTGCAGCTCATGATGGATTGAATGTCTTGACATGCAGTGTATCATCACAAAAGCATTCGAGCAGTCGAGACAAATGATGAGATTGGAGCCTGATGTACTTTTAGATGATTGTGATGAAGGCCAACATCAAATGGGTTGGAAGGAGCCAAAGACTGATCACTGAGGATTTATCAATGCTTTTGAGAGGCATCACTCTATAGCACGTTAGGTTTTGTAATATAACTAGTATTATTCTTTTCTTCCTTTCCCTGCTTTCAGATCCTTTCCAGTGTTTTCAGATGTTGGCATCAATTCAAATATGAAATTAACTTTGCTGCACAGTATGTCATAATGCTTTCAGTTATGTGGGAGACTGTGATATTATCAAAGAGGATTTGACGATCTAGCTCATCCGAAATAAATAGTTTTCAACAGAATGTCATGACTCAATGGTTGGGAAGTTAAATACATTTTTAATATCTTGTTAACTAATAGCACATAACTGCGCAACTCATGAGAAACTGTTATGCCCAAGAAACTGGAGAGCTGAGATTTAGGGTAGTGACTGAAAGACACAAGATCAGTGGTCCATGAGCTGCACAACAATCATGCTCCACTGCCAGGAACACTGCTGATAGGTAAGTAGTTAAACTCCGCCATTAGATTGAAGAACTTTCTGCACCCTGAATTATGGTGGTGTTTTACAATTTCTATCATACATGCAATGGTTGGATTTAATGGCGGAGGGGGAATATTAGTATGTGTATATCATTTCACGGGTTTTGCAATTGTTTCCTGTCCAGACATAGTTGCACCTGATTTCTTTGCTGAGTTATTAGGAAAGGCATAGTAGGGTTTGATAGGGTAGATGTACAGTTGATGTTTCAATGTGTGGTCTGACACCAAAACTACAGGCCATATTTCTAACATAATAACCAATAAACTGAAGAATGACTTCAGGAGAAACTGTTTTACCCTGCGAGTAGTGAGATTGAGAAATCTGTGATAATATGAAATGGTTGATGAAATTATTTTAGATGCATTTAAGGAGAAACTCGATCAATACGTGAAGTAGAATGAAATCAAAGGTTATACTGTCATAGTGAGATATAGACTGACTAGAGTATAAGCTAGTATTGGCCAGTTGGACCAAATGCCTGGTTTCTGTGCTGTAGATACTGTGAAATTCTTTTTTCCTCTCCTTGTTCTGTCCGTGCCAGGATATACTGCTCCATTACCTTGCCCAAGCAGCAACTCCTAATATGAACTGTGAAGCTGATGGACCATCCAACCATGGAAGTTAGATAATTGTGACTGGCTTTCTCCTCTCTTGAAGAGTTAAAGATAACTCAGTTAACATTTGAGTTTGATAACCATTTGCTTCTGACAAAGGACTATTGACCTGAAATGTTAGTCTGCCCCCTCCATTCTCCACAAGCACTGTGATTGTTTATCCCATCTTTTGGGATTTTTAAATATCTCAAAATGCTGTATATTTCTTTCTGATTCTAGCCTTTCCTGATCTGCCTGTCAAATTGTAGCAGGAGTTTGCTAGGAACGTCACAGTTTTTGCCATGATGCTTTGACATCCCTGCTCCTGGCATGCCAATTATTGAGCATCCATCACTTGCTTGGCTGTGATCAGTGGACTTGGCCAGGGACTGGAAATCAAATATTTAGCATGACTATAAATTGGCAAGAACTATCTGAGAGTAGTTTTCTTTTGAGAAAAGGCTGACAGGATTTGTTTCTTCAGGTTTCTCTTCAACATAAGACAGCATTCAAAATGTGGGTAAACAATCTGTCAAGTATTTGCTAAAACATAACAAATAATTATCATGAGCTTGAGGGTAGTAGAGGGTGAAATTTTATGTAGACTTTTCAAATGCTCAACAGTGATATGAAGTGCATGTGCTTTGTCCAATATTTATCTAACTCCCTTTTGAACGTTAAGTTATGAAAAAAGTTGTGTTTTCCTGATAGCGAACTGCAGTATATTTCAATCATAAGGATGTACCTAAACTATGAGGGCATATTAAACTAATCAATTAAAATGGATCTTATAATAAATGCTGGAAGTGAGAAATGGAAATCAAACGCAGATGGATTTAGTTCAAGACCAGAAGAGAGCATTTCAGGTTGTCAATTCTCTTAAAACCCTTTTAGAAGCTAAAAGGACTTGCTGTGCCTCTAGGATTTCATGTGTTTTACACAGATTAAATGCTGGCAGTTGGGTGAACCTTTTGGGACTTTATGGCAGGCCACAAGCTGAATGGGTGTTCAGAATTCAAGCAATGTCAGAAATATAACTCTCATTTCAGTTGCTGTCTAGACAGCTATCAAACCTGAGTATGGTTAAAAGAAAAAGATGTGCCGTCAAAGCTTTTTGTATTTGTGGCAATTCCTGATGAAACCATCAAATTTATGTTGTGATCTGGAGTGTTTTTGTTTAATGTTTGGAAAGAGATGGCATCACATTAATGTCCCTGAAATAGTAAACCAGGCACCCAGATTAATGTACTGTGGCCATGTGTTCAAATCCTATTATTGAAGCTGAAAGAACTTAAATTCTGATAATAAATCTGAAGTTGAAAGCTAGCTTCAGTAATGGTTGTAAAAACCAGCCTGGTTTGCTGATGTCCTTTGAAATGGAAATCTGCTATCGTTACCCAGTCTTGTCTACCTGTGACCTCCAGATTCACATTGTGATTGACTCCTAACTTTCCTCTGAACTAGCCTTTAAGCTAGTCAGTTCAATGGCAGTTAGGGATATGAAACAAATTCTAGCCTCACCAGTGATGCCCAAATCCCATGAAAAAAAAATCAAGAGAAATGAAGCGTTTGAAATTTCAGGTACTTAAGAGAGAATAATGACTCAAGATTCCATGGTTTTGCAAAATGAATACTCCTTAGTGTTAAAACAATAGCTTCTGTCTCTCTTCCACTCGCTCACTCTTTCACATTCACTCACTCACTCTCCCTCTCTCTCATACACACTCATGCACAGAGAGAGCAAGCACATACGCTCTTAACATATGCTCTTCATGTTCAGAATTCACATGAGGGAAATATGATTTAACAAATCATGTGGTCTCACACCACAGAGCACATCAAATAGCAGACGCAGTCATGACAGATCCCCCGATTACTCAGTAACCCATCCAGATGTTAGTGACGTTGTGAGCTACCAAATCTCGCTAAACATCGCCTATTTTGCAGGGGATATCAAGGTTTAATTTTCAAAAATCTAGACCCTGAGTATACTCAGAAACACCTGCTCACATACTGATAGCTTAATCTCTCTCCCAAGAAGGCATTTCTCTGGATTCCTAAGGCTGCATGTAAGAGCCCAATTACCAGCATCATTTCAGCTTTTTACCAAACAGCTAACTTCAAGCTGGTTCTGATTTTGAATTCCCCTGTTCTCTTGCACACAGCCTGATAGGTGGACTTGCCTGCTGGACTAGCCAACTGCTGAGGCTGTGTCTCACTGGACTTTTAAAGGCTAAATTCCAGCATCTAATCTCTATCACAGTTCAGCTCTGTATCTGCTCACAGGTCAACTTTTTCTCCAGTGCAAGGAGCCAAAAACATTTCAGCAACCTTCTCTGATTGATTCTTCCCACTGACATTTCTGCTCAGTGACCCTTGAGCTAATTTGAATAATTTATTGAAAACCTTGCGCCAAACATGTGAATAGGAGTGGACCATTGAGCCTGTTCCACCATTCAATGAGATCATGGCTGATCTGGGGGCCAAACTCCACATAATTGCCTTTGACTCATATCCCTTAATACCTTTGCTTAACAAAATAAAACTGTCTTCGAATTAAAATTAATAACTGACCATCTGCCATTGTTTCAAGAACAGTTTCCTAACATTGGGGCGGCGTGGGGTGGGGGGGGGGGGGGGGGGGGTCAGTGGTTAGTACTGCTGCCTCACAGCATCAGGATCTCTGATTTGATTCCAGCCTCGGACAACTGACTATGGGGAGGTTGCACATTCTCCCTGTGTCTGCGTGGGTTTCTGCCGGGTGCTCCAGTTTCCTGCCACAGTCCAAAGATCTGCAGGTACGGTGGATTGATCATGCTGAATTGCCCATAATGTCCAGGAAAGTGCAGGCTGGGTAGATTAGCCATGGGAAATTGTTAATGTCGGGGGTTGGGTCTGCGTGGGCTGCTCTTTGGAGGGTCAGTGTGGAATCAATAGGCTGAATAGCCTACTTCTGTAGTGTAACGATTCTATGATTCTGTCTCCTGAATGGTCTGGCTCCAATTGTACGGCAGTGGTTTGGGACTCTAGTTCTAGAGTCCCAAACCAGTGGAAATAGGTTATCTATCCTGTCTTTTCTCTTAATACCTTGAAGACTTCAATCAGACCATCCCTTAACTTTCTAAACTCTAGAGAAAACATGGCTAATTTGTATAATTTATCCTCAGCTTAACCCCTAAACTTCAGGTAAATCATTATAAATCTACATTCTACTCCTTCCAAGGCCAAAATGTCCTCCTTAAGTTGTAGTGCCCAGATCCGCACGTAGTACTCTAATTGGGGTTAGATTTTACCCTCTCACTCTTGTTCTGAGGTAAGATCAAATGTAATCGGCATTGGAATCCCAAGTATTTAAATGTTAGTTTTGGCAAGTTGCAAGTCCACACAACGCAATTAGATACAGAAGATGTATTTCCTCGCATTTTCTACTTTATGAAAAATAGTCAAGTTTTGTACTATCAAATGACTACGAATCAAATCTAATCTATTCTTAAGTTCCTTGTTTCTATAAACCCCTGCAGAAAGATTCAGACTTTGGTAAACTGAATTGGTTTGAGTGAATGCTGAATTGCAAATCCTAATCTCAAGTAAAAGAGGAAAGAGCAGGGTGAATGCCTCCCTGTCCATGAGCAGACTTGTTATTGGATGTTGATAATTCAGTCATTCTGCTGCTGGCCACTCCAAGACCATTTGCAGCAGAATGCATTTACAGATAAATTGGATGTCCATTCAACAGAGACCAAATTAACTGACCAAATATACCTCGTAATAATACAGCAAATCTCACAAAGGTGATATTCAGATTGTAAAGAAGGATGAGTTTTCAACCAAGTGTAATCAGACTGATTTCCACCGGATGGCTGGAGGGAGACAGGAGGAATTCCGGACTTGGTTAGCAGAGGAGTGGGGTCGTACACTGGAGGATATTTTCCATGAGCACATGCAGGAGCTGATCCTTATGAAGTTTATCTACACCAGCCAATATGATAACTGCCTGACATAGCGTAGGATCTACTTACCGCCATCTGCTCCAGAAGACCTTCTCCCACCTGGTCTCTTTAAAGGAACATATGGAAGCCACGGGCTGGAGATAGTAATGTTGAGCTTCCATGGAACCCATATCAAAGTAACAAAAATCACTGGAGACCCGAATATACCTGCTGGTCAGCTGACTTTGCACATTGATGTCACTCGGCCTGTCCTATTTCCTGACGTCGAACATCTTCGAAGTTTCGACAAGCTGTCTCAAATTGTGCTGGAAGTTCACCAACAAGTGCAATGTGACCAACAGAATCAGGAGCACTGGCATGACAGCTCTCAACAAAATCCAAGCAGCTTGCAGCCTACATGTAATGGTGTCCAAGAACCAGAAGACCAAGAAAAGAAAGCTGCTGCGATGAGCACAACGCTTGAGACAGGGGAATCAGAGGGAGCAACTGCAGGAGGGTCACCAGCACCGTCAGTGCCTGGGCAACCCTTTGTGCTACCTGTGGGAGTGATGGCTCGAAATGAAGTGTATCCAAGAACATGTAGGGCCTGTTTTTATGGCACAGGCCTGATCGCAGGTCATGGATTCACCAGCCCCGAAAGGACACCTGGGCTTTTTGTCCTATTTGATGAGCAATGTTTTGGCTTCATCTGGCTGGATCTGAAATCCTTCAGCTTGTACAGCAGGATTGAAGACTCGCTAAGAGGCGCACAAGCTCCTTTCAGAGAAGCTTTCGAATTGATGCTCAAAAGTATGCAATCATGGACGTCCTGACTAATGTTCGTTCTCGGGGAACGATGTGTTGCAGCTCTGAGAAATCACAGTTGTGTGAAGCAGTCCCTCCCCATGTACACTAAAGCATGCACTTTGGAAAGAAAGCCTGGTGTTTGAAGTTGCCAGAACCACATATCGCCTGCTCCTCACCTTAACCCCCACCCTATCTCACCTGAGCTACTACTCAAAGGTAAAATTGCTGCAATGGTTTCGTAAAATGTTTTTCAGAGCTGCCTTCGTGGATTGAGCAGAGAAAGCAATGTAGATGGGAGTGTGGAGAACACCAGTGCTCACTTTTGCATTAGCATGAAAAATGGGATGAATGTTGATTTGAATGAAGCTTTGCTGTACTCTGAGCAAACGTTGATGGTTCATTGAGGGGTTCTGAGGGACTTTGTCTTTTAATTTTGTTACAAATAGTTAAACACCTTTACTTTGACTGTGTTTGGAGAGAGAGAGAGAATGTCAAGGAAGTGATGATTTTTATTTTTAATGACACAAACAAGATTATAAAAAAAAAATAAAAAAAAAGTGGGTGGCACAGTGGTTAGCACTGCTGCCTCACAGCGCTAGAGACCTGGGTTCAATTCCCGCCTCAGGCGACTGACTGTGTGGAGTTTGCACATTCTCCCCGTGTCTGCGTGGGTTTCCTCCTGGTGCTCCGGTTTCCTCCCACAGTCCAAAGATGTGCAGGTCAGGTGAATTGGCCATGCTAAATTGCCCGTAGTGTTAGGTAAGGGGTAAATGTAGGGGTATGGGTGGGTTGCGCTTCGGCGGGGCGGTGTGGACTTGTTGGGCCGAAGGGCCTGTTTCCACACTGTAAGTAATCTAATCTAATCTAATCTAATTCAAATGTTTTCACATGTATTTGGTAGAACACTGCATGGTGTTTCAAAGGAGTATCTTCAAATAAAATCTGATTGTTATAAAGGTCATATCAGAGCACTGAAATTATATTTGCAACCTGCTTGCAGAACAATATTTGATTTCAAGTCTTAAATCCCACTGGAGGGATAAGCCTTTAGTTGATGGCTAAAAAATCTTGCTATGTTTTTGTTTTTAAAAGCTTGGATTTTAATCAATTAAATTATTCCATAACCTTGTATTTTATCCAATGTAGCAACAATGGGTTTCCTTCATAATCATTGTAATAATCACTCAAATTATTACTTTGCACGCTCTGGGTTATCTTTGAATTCAAATACTACATGTTCACTGAACAGTGAAATATGCCTTAGACACTGAATGCAGGTTTCTGGTGTAGCTTTCTTCATCATCTCTTCTGTCAAGTACAGAAATCTTCATAATTTTTTATGTGTATTGTTGAGATATACTGATGTGAAATTGTTTATTGAAAGTTTTCAACAGCAGCTTATGTGTCTTTCTCATATCTTTAATGTAGTAAAATGCCCCAATATGTAGTTTGGAAATCTTTTCAATAGCTTCCCCATAAGCGTTAAAGAAATATATATACATTGCCAGTGGGAGCACTGCCATCTACTTAAAACTTGCAGTCATTTTGCATTGTCTTCTGTTTTTGTGTGGTTTGACAATCAGTTATTCTGATGTGTTTTCAGCTGAGGGTGTTATGAATAGCCTGAAATGTAAGACATAGTTAAATATGTTTCATGCCATTGTGCTAGTGAGAATGATGCTATTTATTATTTACTTCAGAGGATCTTTCACCAATAATTTATCACAGTGCAACCTGCAGTGTGCTATAATAAAAATATGATCATCAGTGAAAATTGTTTTGATAGCTTGGAATCAATACAATCGTGTTAAACCTAGTTTATTCGGCACTGGTGAACCATATATGATCATTTCTGTTCTTTTTTTACGTTGCAAGTTATTTGTTCACAGTATTTAAACTACAAGCATATATTCAATCTCATATTTATTTTAACTGTTATCTAGTATTAATGAAACTGTTGGGTTGATGGTTTGCCCACCTTTCATTGCCAATTGGCAGTGTGATGGGACAGATCACTAACCACAACTGTAGGTTTATATTCTACTTGAACTACATAGTCAGAAAACATCTTCTAATGTTAGATGGAGTTGTCACAAGTTCAACAAGGTCACCCTGCATTCACCAAGTAAATGGAGTAAAATGGCATCTTGTTAGCTGGAACTCAAGAAATATTGATTGTGTTTTTATGAGCAACAACATAAAAACTAATTGCTGCTATGGTATTAGCAGTCATTATTGATAAGTCCCTTTCAAGCAGCTTAAAATGGCAACCACAATTTTCTTGTTAAATAACCACATTGGATGGCCTGGGATTCAGGTCCTGGGATTCTCACTTCCGTGATCCACCTGCTCTTTGTAGCTGTAGTGTCATTCAGTTACAGTCAATAACTTTTACTCAGTGTATTGGGTTTGATTGGTCGGAAAGTGACCCAGGCAGAAAAAGGGAAATTTCACTGGTGTATTTTCTATATCATTGTAATAGGGTAACCTTCACCTTCCTGACTGGATGCACTTATTCTGGCTGTTGCAGATATGATTAGCTCCATCTGGAAACTTTCTTTCTTTCAATACAAACTTTGTTCATTGCTTTGTTGTGTTCCTTTCCATCATCACCTCCATTTACAAGTATTGAAACTGTCTTTCTGATTTGGTGTGTGTTTGTATCAGAAGGTCCCCTCCAAACTTTCAAGTATACTACTCTGAGTGGCGTTGGAGTGCAATCCTGAAGGAATATTTTCAGAGTAAATCTTAAAATGAAGTTCCCAACTCCCCTCTCAGGTTATCATCTCATGGTGTTACTTCTCAAAAAAGCGGGAGAGCTGTCCTGTAGTTGTTCTTGGGCAGTATTTATTTCTCAACCACCATCATAAAAAATATTTGATCATTATCAGAGTGTCTGTTGTGGGAGCTTGTTGATTGTAAGTTGGTTGGTTTGTTTTTCCCATATTACAATAGTGACTAACCCTTGAAAAGTATTTAAAATGCTTTGGAATGTTCTGGTCTTTGTTGAAATTTATAACGTACCTTATTTTAAAAAAGGAAACAGCTACACAGTAAAGTGACAGAATGGTACCAGTTGCAATAAAAAGTCATTCTCAATGATATCACCACTAGTTTCCTGCCCCCTGAGGTCTGTGGCAGGAACCAAATTGCCAAAGACAACTTAAGGAGACAAGACAAACAGTGTTCGGACTATCTGCTTGCTGAGCTTCATATCAGGTCTGAACCCTGGCAGATGTACAACCCTCTGGCAATCCTGACTAGTCCTTTTTGCTCCTTTGTGGGTTGGTGGAAGGAGTGGGTTCCAACATGGGCAGAATGGCATGTGGTTACTTCTCTGATCCCTTTAAGTTCCAGGCTATACTAAATGTGTTTAATTGTTGCCTCATGGTTGGCATATGTTGCTATCTGCTGCCTGTTGGTTGGTGAGTGTGTACTTTATTCCCTGTATGGAAGGTGACATTAATGCTTTAAGTTCAGAAGCTGTCCATGTATTTCACTCAGCTGCATTGTTCCAAACACTGGAGTTTACAAATTGCATAATGTGGCTTCCATCCCATGGCAAAACTGCTAACAGTATTCATTATCAGTAACGCTGCAACCTTTAGGTTTAAGAACCTAATTTAACCAAAGACAAACTGTTTATTTCAGAGAACTTGGCAGAGTTGAGCTGCATTCTGGATGGATATGCCTGGTTGTAAAGGGATAAATTATAATAGCCATCTGTTTAGCATTAAGGGCATCACACAGTCATCATGCACCATTCTATGGAATGGCTTACACTTTGGATTTGCTGCTTTGCCTGTTTGTCTAACGCTGCTAAATTGTATTTCTCAATATTAAACTTCAGCTCATCAATTAAACTTGATTCAAGGACATCCTTCTCTAAGTCAAAATCTTTTTGCGGTATTTGGGTGTTGAATATCATTTAATCTCCCGATCATACAAAATATTGTTCAAGTTCATTCAGTATTCAATGAATTAATGATCGTTCTGAAAGTTAGCTGCCTTACATATTGTTAAAAAAATCTGACATTGCGTTACTCGCCATGCAATTTCTGTTTCATTGCAGTTCTTTTCACTTCTAATGCTGGTTTTGTAAGTCAGCAATTCTAGTTCTGTTCTAGTTTGCCTGATTGTTATCTCTGGGTTCCCAAGAGCTGACATCTGCAGCCAAGTTAAAATGCACTCTGCATCAAAGCTGTTCCTTGAGGGACTGGGACTCCCCTGGCATCTGATTAGGATTGTTTTGGCTTGCACAGGAATGGGAGGCTAGTGAAGAAAGGGCTTCTGTTCTCCTCGAACACAAATGTAACTTTTTTTTAATCAGCCAGGGAAAGGAAGTAACAAGCAACCTCCTCGACTGCCTCTAACCCCACTTGAAAGCTTTTATCACTCTCACCAGTTGTGGGAACTGAGTGTGTGAAAGGTGCCTACACCTATCGGCAAATGGAAATTAAAGGACATCTTTCTTTGCCCTTTAGGCTCACCCTAATGTTCCATTTCTTTGAAACCGCCATCATCTTTGGCTGAAATACACTGCTGGACAGGGCGTGCTGATTGATTGATTGTGACAAAGGGTTACCTCCTTTGCAGGATTTGGTCATTAGAACATCAGTGCCATTGCTACCTGGTGATTATCATCACTATTCCAGGGAAGTATACACTTAGAAGATATTCAGGCATTTGTCAGTGGGGGCTGGGAGGGCGGGTAGGAACAGAGGCCTGGGTGGATCAAGAGTCAGAGCTGAACTGAGAGTTCAGCTGCAGGCCAACAGCTGGTATTTGTGTACCCACATGGGCCATTACTGAAAAATACCTCCACTGTACTGTCACATTAATCAAGTCAGGAAATGATAGTTTTAAACTGACTGCAGAAGAGTACAGCTACAGAAATTGATTTCAAAGCATGCCAATAATACCATACGGAATTTTAAAAACCTTTCTTATCCAATGTATCCGTATTCAGCTAATAGGAATTGGATTACTCGTTTTCAAAAAAAAATGATCAAGTTTTTCTTATGAAGGGAAGGAAACAATTACAGAAAGCATAATAAGATGGTAGTTAAGGAGCCATGATTTGAATAGTCTTAGAATGTTTACTTGAATGTTTTTGAAAGAGAACTCATTACATTTTTGTTAATCTGATAGGATTGAAGAGAGGCATGACTTTGCTCTCACTCGAAACTGGTATTAAAAATTGGCACTACTTATTCAGGAAATAGACTATGCATATTTAGTCCATAAAAATAAGTAGTTAACTAGCAAAGTGCTGCTTCTGTCATATAACCTACTTTAATTAAGCTAAATGAGAATGATTCCAATTGGGCTATGGATTTGGAAGAAGTGATCATCTGTTATTTAAACACACACTCATGTCTTGAACTGTATCAGTTCTGGTTTTATTGAGAAGTGCAGAACATTGGGTGATGTTTGAACCTGAGGGCCACCACGTGTTAGGTAAAGGGAGAGATTGGCAAGGTTGATGGTAACCTCAGCTGTTGCGGGATTTGGACCCATGCTATTGACATCACTCTGCAACGCAAATCAGCCGTCCAGCCAGCTGAGCTGAATGACTTTTGAACCCAGTAGATACTGGGTACTTGTCTGTATTGCCTTGTATTTGCAAATATCAACTGAAGTTGATCCAAAGACAATCCCTAACCAATTATCCACTATTTCATCCTAGAAATGACACAAAAAGCAAGACATAAACTTTAAAGAGGGGAAGTAAGTTTTGCTATTACTGCCAAAACTAGTTTTTAAAAACAGCTGAGAAAGTAAGTACACTATTTAGGGCACTATGGTAAGTGCACTATCTGTATCATGCAGATCAGATAGATAGCTGATTCCTTTGAAATAACACACAGGAATGCATCACCCATCTCAAAATGGCTGAAATGTTTTACAAGAAATGTAGCTGTTTTTGAAATGTGCCATCTTTGTAATGTCAATAACACAGCAGTCAACTTGTACAAAGCGAGCACCCACAAACAACAATATGACAATCATCAAATAGTTGTCTTTTGGGTGTTCAACTAAACATTTGGTTAGTGAGGACATTTCTATTTTACCCTGATATAATGCTATGGAATATTTTCTACCAATATGTGAAAGCTGACAGCATCAATTTACTGAAAGACCACATTTTTAACTGTGCAGCTGTCCCTTCAACATTGTAGTAGAGTGTCAGCTCAGGACCCAGGAAGTGAAGACTTAAATGAGATTTCTCCAAGAGAGAGAACTTCAACTCTTAATTGTGATGCTTCCATTGCTTGTTTCAGTGAGGGTGGCAAACTCCTTCCCTGAAGTTCACTAAGTGGGTCAGATGAGTTTTCACAACCATCAGTGATATTCGTCAGTCACCATTACTGAGATTCAATGCCATATTTTCTTTAAAAATTGTTTGGGATGTGGGTGTCAGCATTTATTGCCCATCCCTAGTTGCCCTCGAGAAGGTGGTGGTGAGCTGCCTTCTTTAACTGCTGCAGTCCTTGGAGTGTAGGGAGACCCACAATAATGTTAGGAAGGGAGTTCCAGGATGTGACCCAGTGACATTGAAGAAACAGTTATATGTTCCCATGCACATGCTGCCCTTGCCCTTTTCGATGATGGAAGTTGTGGGTTTCAAATCACTGTTGAAGGAACCTTTGTGAATTACAACAGTATATCCTTGTATATGGAGCACACTATTGCTGTTGGCAGTAGTGGAGGGAGTGAATGTTGAAGGTAGTCGACGTGGTGCCAGTCAAACGGTTTGCTTTGACCTGGATCATGTCAAGCTCCTTGAGTGTTATAGAGTCATAAAGATGTACAACACAGAAAAAGACCCTTTGGTCCAACTCGTCCATGCTGACCAGATATTCTAACCTATTCTAGTCCCATTTGCCAGCACTTGGCCCATACCCCTGTTAAACCCTTTCCATTCATATAGGTATCTGGATTGGTATTAAATGTTGTAATTGTACCAGCCTCCACCACTTCCTGTGGCAGCTCATTCCATACATACACCACCCTCTGCATGAAAAAGTTGCCCCTTAGGTCCCTTTTAAATTTATCCCATCTCACCCTAAACGTATGACCTCTAGTTCTGGATTCCCCATCCCAAGAAAAAGGCCTTGCCTCATCCATGCCCCTCATGACTTCATAAACCTCTATATGGGTCACCCCTCAGCCTCTGACGCTCCAGGGAAAACAGCCCCAACCTATTCTCCTTTTGGCTCAAATCTTCCAACCCTGGCAACATCCTTGTAAATCTTTTCTGAACCCTTTCAAGTTTCACAACATCTTTACGATAGAAAGGAGACCAGAATTGCGCATAATATTTCAAAAGTGGCCTAACCAATGTCCTATACAGCCACAACATGACCTCCTGACTCCTATACTCAATGCTCTGACCAATAAAGGAAAACATACCAAATGCCTTCTTCACTATCCTACCTGCCTCAACTCCACTTTCAAAGAACTATGAACCTGCACTCCAAGGTCTTTTTGTTCAGCAACACTCCCCAGGACCTTACCATTAAGTGTAAAAGTGACAGCTGAAACTGACAACCGGAAGCGGCAGGGACAGGCCACTATAAACACCGGAGGAAACATCAAAGAAGTGCTTCGCAGGAGGCTCCCAAGCACTGATGATGTCACCTAGCCAGGGGACGAAACGTTTGCAACAAAAACTTCCAGCTCGGCGAACAGAACCACAACAACGAGCACCCGAGCTACAAATCTTCGCACAAACTTTGAATTAAGTGTAAAAGTCCCGCTCTGATTGGCCTTTGCAAAATGCAGCACCTTACATTTATCTAAATTAAATTCCATCTACCATTCTTCAGCCCATTAGCCCATCTGCTCAAGACCCCGTTGTACTCTGAGGTAACTTCTTCGCTGTCCACTGCACTACCAGTTTTGGTGTCATGTGCAAACTTGCTAACTATGCCTCCTTGGTTCACACCCAAAACATTTATATAAGAATGCAGTGGACCCAGCACTGATCACAGGCCTCCAGTCTGAAAGGCAGCTCTCCACCACTACCCTTTGTCTTCTACCTTTGAGCCAGTTCCGTCACCAAATGGCTAGTTCCTGTATTCCATGAGATTTAGGAGAAGTTGAGGACTGCAGGTGCTGGAGATCAGAGTCGAAGAATGTGGTGCTGGAAAAGTACAGCTGGCCAGGCAGCATCTGAGGAGCAGGAGAGTCAAAGTTTCGGGCATATTCCTGATGAAAGGCTTATGCCCAAAACATCAACTCTCCAGCTCCTTGAATGCTGCCTGACTGTCTGTGCTTTTCCAACACCACACTCTTTGACTTCCATGAGATTTAACCTTGCTAACTAGTCTACCATGAGGAACCTTGTCGAACACCCTACTGAAGTCCATATAGATCATGTCCACAGCTCTGACCTCATCAATCCTCATCAGGGTACACCTGATCAGGTCCTGGGGTTTTACCCACTTTTATGTATTTTAAGACATCCAGTACCACCACCTCGGTAATGTGGGCATTTTTCAAGATGTCACCATCTATTTCCTCGCATTCTATATCTTCTGTCTCCTCCACAGTAAACACTGATGCAGAATACTTGTTTAGCTTCTCCCCATCTCCTGCGGCTCCAAACATAGGCTGCCTTGCTGATCTTTGAGAGGCCCTATTCTCTCCCTAGCTACCTATTTGACTTTAATGTATTTATAGAATCCCTTCGGATTCTCCTTAACTCTATTTGCCAACGCTATCTCATGTCCCCTTTTTGCCCTCCTCATTTCCCTCTTAAGTATACTCCTACTACCTTTATACTCTTCCAAGGATTCACTCGATCTCTGCTCTTCTGTACCTGACATATGTTTCCTTCTTTTTCTTAACCAACACCTCAGTTTCTCCAGTCATCCAGCATTCCCTACACGTATCAGCCTTTCCTTTCACCCTATCAAGAATATGCTGTCTCTGGACTCTTGTTATCTCATTTCTGAAGGCTTCCCATTTTCCAGCCGTCCCTTTACCTGCAAACATCTGCCCCAATCAACTTTTGAAAGTTCTGGCCTAATACCGTCAAAATTGGCTTCCTCCAATTTAGAATTTCAACTTTTAGATCTGGTCTATCCTCTTCCATCAGTATTTTAAAACTAATAGAATTATGGTTGCTGGTCCCAAAGTGCTCCCCCACTGACACCTCAGTCACTTGCCCTGCCTTATTTCCCAAGAGTAGATGAAGTTTTGCACCTTCTCTAGTAGGTACATCCACATACTGAATCAGAAAATTGTCTTGTACACTCTTAACAAATTCCTCTCCATCTAAACCCTTAACACTATGGCAGTCCCAGCCTATGTTTGGAAAGTTAAAATCCCCTACTGTAACCACCCTATTATTTTTCCAGATAACTGGGATTGCCTTACAAAGTTTTTGCTCAATTTCCCGCTGACTATTAGGGGGTATATAATACAATCCAAATAAATTAATTATCCCTTTCTTATTTCTCAGTTCCACCCAATTAACTTCCCTGGATGTATTTCTTGGAAAACCTTTCTAAGTACAGCTACAATGCTATCCTTTATCAAAAACGCCATTCCTGTCCTGCCTTGCACGCCCCCCCCCACCCCCCGACTTTCTATTCTTCCTGTAGCAGTTGTATCCTGGAATATTGAGCTACCAATCCTGTCTATCTCTGAGCCATGTTTCTGTAATTGCTATGATATCCCAGCCCCATGTTTCTAACCCATACCCTGAGTTCATCTGCCTTCCCTTTAGGCCTCTTGCATTGAAATGCAGTTTAATTTGTCAGTCCTACTTCTTTAGTGATGTTGGGTTTGCACTCATTCGGACAAGTGATGAGGATTCCATCACAGTCCTAACTTTATTCATTGAACTTAATTGAACCAAAGGCTGCCACGATACAGGTGCACTCTCATACAGACACACAAAGACTGTACAGTTGGATCTGCTACCACTGAACTTTCATGCTGAAATTTGTATAGCATCATATGTCAATAATATTTCCCTTTGCAAATTGTTTTCAGTTAGAGGGGGCAAAAAAGTCCAGGTTCTGTAGTGTTTCCACATAATGATACAAACCTTCTTCCCCATTCTGCACCCCCCTCACCCCAGCTTGCTTTCTTTTTGTTGTTTTATGCTTCCCTTCAGCCTCTGCATTCGCTAATTGATACAAGCAAATTCTCTGAAATTGCCAGTTTTATTTAAAAATTGCTGGTCTTATTCAGTCTTTACAGGTCTAGAGTGTGAGGCACAGGTAGGAATGTTTCTTGAACCACACCTTGGTTAACTGCCTTAGTTGACAGCAATGTTGACATACCTTCTTGCTTGGACCAGATGTTCTGGCTGTTTATCGCTGATCCAGGATGGGACTTTCACTGGCTAGCTTGTGAGTTTAACCTCGCAAGGAATTAAGTGAGATAGGGGAGAGTGGGTAAACGGTGTTGAAATGCCCATTAGCCATGATTGAATGATGGAGTGGACTCGATGGGCTGAATGGCCTTACTTCTACTCCTGTGTCTTATGATCTTAATCACCTTTGGATTGTCAGACCCGTATTACGATTAATTTGGGGCACAGTGCACCAAAAATATTCACAGTCTTTCTGTTCCCCAGCACGGAAAGGTGGCTGGATTTATATTACAGTGAACCTGTTGATTCTGCCTCAACACTTGACATTAAATGCAAGGACGAGGACTTGACCAATATTTGTCCCTCCAGCTACATCACTAAAATAGATTATCTGGTCGTTGTCACATTGCTGTTTGTGGAATCTTGTTTTGTGAAGTTTGGTTGGTGCATTTATATTACAACAGTGACTACACTTTAAAAGTATTTCTTTGGCTATAAAGCTTGCTGGGATGACCTGAAATTGTTAAAGATGCTTTAAAAATGTAAGGTAATTTCTTTTTCTCTAAGGAGCAGCTCTTCCTTGCTTTAATACTTTAGTTTTAGTCCTCAGTGAGGAAAAGGTCGCCTTGAATGATGTGCCAGCCCAGTTTCATGTAGCTTTGTTCTTTTATTTGGTCCTACTTGGCCTATGCTACTGAAGCTATAAATTAATTCACCCTTGTCTGTAAAATCCTTGTAAGGAATTGCTCAATCAAAGTTGCTGAGATGGAGAAGATTTGATACATCAGATGGAATGATGTCAGGAATACACATAAATGTTGCCTTCTTGCCCTGTTGAATTCAGCCCTTCACTCCATGGGCTGATGCTGTGGCTGTGGGATTTACCTATCATAAAACAGCCAGTGCTCATTCAACAACTGGTGAATGTCTAATGTGGAAGATTCATGAACAAAGAGGAATGTGGGCTAGATGACCAAGGTGCATACTACATTAGAAAGATCTGCTTACTTTTTACATAAAACTCTGAAGTTTGCATATGTGTGTTGCAGGGAGTTGAAGATATAAAGTAATGTTCAGGTGGAGCAGGGTGAGAGGTGGAGAGTAATTGTGCTAAGTCAAGCAACTGGAATTTGGTTTTTTTTTTGTGTCTTCTTCGCTATTTTTTCTAATTTTATTATAAACCTGTATCTGCAATTAAAATAGTAACTGCCTGTAATGCTTGTAAGGAGAGTGTACAGTTACAGAATTGCCAGTTTTTAACAGGCATATCCTGTTTTACATTTCATAGTCAATGAAGTGCTTTTTGAAGCGTAGTCAATATTATTGCAGGAAATGCAGTTGTCTGTTTACAAAAACACCAATGGATAATGTCCAAATAATCTGTTTTTAGGTTTTGGTTCAGGGATAACTTTTGGCCCCAGCACCCCTGAGAAAGCTCCCTATTCTCCTTTGAAATGATTCTGTGGGATCTTTTCCGTGTACCTGAGGGTGCAGGCAGGGCTTAGCATCTCTTCTGAGAAAAGGCACCTCTAGCAATGCTGCATTTGAGCATCAGTGTGGATTTTTTTAGGCTCAAGTCTGTAGAGTCGGGGTCATACTCTCAGCTTTCTCTCACTCAGCAGCAAGAGTGCTTTCAACTGAGCCACAGTTCCCAATTAAAACTTGAAGTAAATTGCACTCAGACGTGGAACTTCATGATTGTTAATATATGGATATTGGGATTCAGGTGACCTTAAGTTGCTTCATCTTGCCCACGTGCTTATAATATTCTACTCAGCTCATAAATTATGATGCACTCTTCTAAATTAGTCAAATTTCCGACTTCCTGAAGAAGGGCTTATGCCCGAAACGTCGATTCTCCTGTTGCTTCGATGCTGCCTGACCTGCTGCGCTGTCTTGAAAAAAAACTTATCACCCATTCTTCTCCAACTGATGAATCAGAATCTTAAGCACAAAAAGATGCCATTCAACCCATTTGTTCTTGTGTTGGCTTTTTGCCATTAGCCCCATTTCATGTGTCTTTCTCTGTTGTCCTGCAAAACATTTCTTTACAGATATTTTTCTCATTCCATTTGAAATATATATGATTGCATCTCCTTCCAGTACCTTCTCATAACTCAGTAAGTGGAAAAAAAATTCTCATCACCTCCCTTTTAGATCTTTTGCCAGCTACCATAAATCTATATCCTCTGATTACCAACACTGGCTGCCAGTGGAAACCTTATTTACAGAAGATAAAGTAATTGCTGATTTTGAAAATATCATATAAATATGATTCATCAGTTGGAGAAGAATGGGTGATAAGTTTTTTTTTCAAGACAGAGCATTACTTCTTGTACGAAAAAGGCAAGTGTTCAATAATTTCTCTGGCACTTAAAATTGAATGCTGGAATTAAATCCTGCAGCACATTTTATCAAATCATTTTACATAATGAAGTATGTTAGCCAGAGATATTCTGAAGCTTGGCAGAATCTCTAAACAAAGACAGACCTCATGTTTTAGGTCTCTGACATTCTTTCAGAATTTGTCTCCATGTTTCCTCTCCCTTGTTCAATAAGGAGAAGAGTATTGAATCTTTGTGGGTTGTGATTTTTTTATGTTTGAATAATAGTTTCCATGTGAAGAAAGAGTTCCATTGAATTTAAGGGTGGGAGTGCAAGTCGTGGGCAGATGTCAGCATGAAATGCCTGATGCCCTTTTAATGCAGAAAATTGTGTGGAGTGAAAACCATAATTGCTCATCCTACCAGATACTCTTGGAAAGGAGTATTCCTGATTGAGCCACAGTGAAAGCCAGCAACATCACCTTTAGGACTAGTTTGTCATCATTTTGCCACAGCATTAAACATTCCTCCCTTAAATGCCCTGGATGGTTTTCACTCTCGTTTTCAATCTCTTTAACAGCTGCAGAACAGTAATTTTCTGTAAAAGTATTTACTGCATTCTCATTCATTGCTATGATATTGATACCACTGCCTGTTCTGGTATTTGTCACGCACCTTCTCCTTGAACTACTGATGCTAGCAGCTGAAAATGTGTTGCTGGAAAAGCGCAGCAGGTCAGGCAGCATCCAAGGAGCAGAAGAATCGACGTTTCGGGCATGAGCCCTTCTTCAGGAATGAGGAAAGTGTGTCCAGCAGGCTAAGATAAAAGGTAGGGAGGAGGGACTTGGGGGAGGGGTGTTGGAAATGCGATAGGTGGAAGGAGGTCAAGGTGAGGGTGATAGGCCAGAGTGGGGGTGGGGGGCGAAGAGGTCAGGACGAAGATTGCAGGTTAGGAAGGCGATGCTGAGTTTGAGGGTTGGGACTGAGACAAGGCCGGAGTAGGGGTGGGGGCGGAGAGGTCAGGAAGAAGATGCTAGCAGTTTGATACAAACAAATGGCTTGCTTGAAATTTCAGAGGGTAGTTAAGAATCAAACTTGTTAGTATGGGACTTTGGTCTCAGGCTCAGACCAGATGAGCATGACAGGTTTCCTGGATGCGAATGAATCTTTGAAAATGAAATGTGAAGAAAAAGAAACAATTGATGGAAAATGCTTTTTTTCCTAAGTGTTACCTAAATAAACATTTAGAATGGGACATATGCAGAAAATACTAGCTTCTGTGAACAGAAAAACATTTTTAATATTCTTCGTTTTTTTCTGCACCTCATGAGTTTGTGGTAAGTCAGTTGTAATTATGCATATTTTAGATGCTGAATGTAAATGCAAGAAAAAGTAACACGTTCTGGAAGTTCTTCCTTAGCTGTGAATTTTGTTTTAATATAATTTGTGTTTTCTATTAAATCACATTATTGAGAGCTTTTTTAAAACTGCTCAGTCCACCATTCTCTCTGCAAAAAAAGAAAAGAAATCATATCACAAAATGTCAAATATCTATGTCAACACAGACATTTAATAGCAATGGATTAAGTTTAGGAACGCAGCCAAGATTTTTTTTTCAAACTGATGGCAGAGCAAGCTTGCTGTCTAAATCAGCTACAGTCTGCTCTCACTCTGTTACTGCCTCTGCAGTGCTCTCCCAAGCTTGAGAGTGTTGAGTGAGCCTGGATATTCGAATGCTTGTGATTTTGGGCACAGCTATCTGAACAGTGTTTAAACCCAGTGACCAATTTAGACAGCAGGAGTGTAATCGAAGTGCTTGATAGTCTCACTTCATCCATCCAAAGAGCAGTGAAACTTTTGAAATTTAATTAAAAATCCACTCCTGTGGTCCATGGGTACTTAACATTCAAATACAATTTGGAATTAAATTTGATGACACATTGATGGATGGCAAGTGCTTCAGACAAAGTGATGAGCTTTACTGAGCTCATAGCCTTTTCCTTTATCCTTCGTTTCTGCTTCTGTTCAGTAGGGCAGTGAAACCCAGCTAGAGTGAGTGCAAATTATTGGATGATTGCCATCAGATGTGTCAAAGAGTTCCTCTTCACCATATTATCAGAATACTCGAACATTTTAGGAATTAACATGAACCTTTTCCATTCCTCCCACCAAATCTCAATTAAATATCTCCTTTCTCATGTGGATAGAAACCAGTTGCTTAGAATTTTGAGTGCAAAGTGAGGACACATTTACATTGAAGTTTGTGGGAAAAGCGTTGTATTGAAAATATGTCAAGTCTCTTGGATTCAAGTAAAGTGTCTGTAGTTTAATTGTCTTTTGAAAGCTGCATAAGAAGTCATTTCAGCAGTCAAATTTGAGTGATTCTGATGCTTAATGGCTCAACGTCATAAACTAAAGCAATGCGCTGGCTATAGTTATATCTAATTCTTCCTCCTCTCAATTTTCAGCTTGCAGGTCGCAGCAGAAAGGAGACCAAGTACTCGCTAAAGGTTGTGGAAGATATGCTGGAAGCGTTGCAGATCACACAGTCGTGAAGTCATTGTGTTTGTGTGGATCTGTCGCATTCAACCCTGCAACTTCGTGCACTCTTGGGATCTGGCTTCAGCACACCTCCTCTGTCCTCTTCAATGCTGGCACAGCTGCAAACTTTGTGAACTTAATTCAGAGATTTACTGCCAATGTGACTGCTACTTCACATCAGGGGCAATTAACCAATGTTCAATTAGAGACCGGTTGATAGCTTGTAATGTTGGAGTTATTAAATATTTATAAATCTATGGAAAAGCATATTCACCAATAAAGTGAGTGTTTTACCAATCACTAGTGAACTCAGTGATCTCTGACTTGCAAACCTTCCTTATACAGTGTTTAGATACCTTTGTGATAAAAGATACAATGATTATGTTACCCCCTTACCTAAAATATAAACAATACACCACGCCAATATTGTCCTATCCAGTTAGTGTAGTTGTCTAAACTGAGGCCACATTCATCAAGAGTTGGTGATGTGTACCTCACTGGAGTATATCAGATGTCACCCACACCAGCCCAGTTACTGTAACAAGGTCACCAATGCCGCTTGTTGTGCATATTAAGACCCCAATGTTTAAGTGTCTGATCACTGCTTGATAAAAGACCTTTCTGTAACTTTCACATTGGCTTGGGCATAAATCCTAATACACTCCAGTAATGCTGTTGCAAATTTACCGTTTGTGAAGTTTCTGGATTTTGCATTAGTTCTGTAAATAAGCGTTTGCTTATTGTACCTATTTTCACACGTGGGCAATGACTCTAAGTCTGATCTGTTGCAATTGTAACTTTGTAACAAAAATTTGCAGTGGTACATATTGATCAGCAAGATTACTTATGCTTAATCTGAGATCTGTGCCCACATTGGCAATGTCTGCCGTTACATGAAAGCAGTTGTGGAACATGGTCAGGTTGTGGCTAAGGTTCAGAGCACTGTGAGGTGTGATTTCCTGCCTCTCATTTAGTGATATGTACTGTGGTAAAATTTCAAACATCTGGCTGCGTTGTAGAAGTAAATGTCCATGGGGCTTCTCTGGACTATTGCCATTCACTTATCTTGTGATACTTCACACTTTTAAAAATATTGGGATGAAGAAAATGGTGTTGAAATAATGTTAAATTCCCTTGTTCCTCCAGAGAGGTCACCAGGATTTGAAAAAGTATTTTGGCATAGTCTGTGCTATAAGCAAATAAGATTAAAGGAATACTTAAATTGTCTGTTAGAAATGTGGAGATTATTTCACTAGGTTTCAGTGCATTTTGAAGAATTGAAACTATTTGCCTCCACTAAAATAATCTACTGTGTTCAAACCGGCGCAGAGAATAGAGTAAAGAGCAATGGAGCTATCTAGCAGCGCCATCTACTGCATGCTGATTTTAAAAGCTGCCAATATTATTTACTCTTGGATACGCCAGTCATTAAAAAAGAAAGCTCATTGATCGGTTTCCCAGTTGTAAGAAGAAAAATGAGAAAATTATGTTTTGCTGATGCTGAAGACAGACACATTGAGAACGTGCAATGAAATGTATCTGTCTCTAACATTTTCCACAATTATGTAACTGTTAACCAATATAAAGTGTACCGAACTTTTAAATGATAAATTTCAAAATCCAGAATATCAGGATGAGGTTGTCCTATTTGAATTAAAATTTGAGCTTTTCGGATATCTGCTATTAATTGACCTTTTTAGACCCTCTGCTCTGATCTCTCTCTTTCGCCATCTGTCATTAGGCACTCCACTGGTTGAAGTTATACCTAGCACGAAGAGAAGATAGTTGTGATTGTTGGAGATCATTCATCTCAACTCCAGCTCATCAATATAAGAGGACTTCCTAAGGGTAGTGTCCTTGGCCCCACCAACTTCAGCTGCTTCATCAATCACTTCCCATCATGATGTCAGAAGTAGGGATGTTCACTGGTGATTGAACAATGTTCTGTACCATTTGCAACAAAGCAACCTGCTTGATCTGCACACCATCCACCAACTTAAACTTTCACTCTTTCTCTTCCTTCACTGTTGGCAAAGAGCAGCAGCAATGTGTACTTTCTCCAAGATTCATGACAGAAACCACACCAAAACACTCTTGACAGACACTTCAAAACCTTCAAATTCTACTGTCTAGAAAGAGAAAGGGAGCAAAGCTTTGAAACAACAATTTCTTTTCAAGCCGCACATCACTCTGAATTATAACTACATCACTATTCCTTCACTGTCACTGGGTCAAAATCTAGAAGCCTGCCAATAGCACTGTGTGTGTCTGTACCAACTGATCTGCAGTGGTTCAGGAAGGTGATTCACCAGCACCTTTCCAAGGGCAATAACGATGGGCAATCAATGGTGTTCTTACCAAAGACACCCAAATTCTTTGAAATAATTTAAACTTTTGTAATGATGCAGTGCTAACCAGGTATGAAATAGCTTTTGCAATGTTACAATACACTGCCTATTCATGTAGGCTAGTAGCAATGAGGGTGGGCTATACAGGTCATGTCACCACACAACACAACTTGTGCCAGTTAAATTAAGTATGTGCGTAGAGTCACGAACTGTGCATGCATGGATTGCTGTTTCCAGGCCTTTATCATCAGCTCTTTTCCACTGAGAATAGATGATGGGGCTGCAGCAGAAGTTGAAATGTGACTTACTCTACAGCCTTTAATACACAAAGCCGTTAAGGGTCCAATTCACAGGAACGTAACTGGACATAGAAAACTGACATTACAACAGGTAATAAAAGCTTAAGCAATAAAATCGGTTTCAAGGAGTGTCAATGTTGAGGGAGTTCCAGAACTTCAGGCCCAGCCATCAATAATGCAATCAAGGGATTGGAGATGTTCAAAGAGGTAGTGATTGATGAAGCAGCTGAAGTTGGTGGGGCCAAGGACACTACCCTTAGAAAGAGGTTACAAAGGTAGGGAAAGGGCAAAGCCATGAGTGGGATTTGGGTAGATGGTGGAGAATTTTTAAATTATGGTGTCAATGAATGGGACTGGATGGCAGGACATGGGTAGCAGAGTTTTGGTTGAGTTTACATTTACGGATCTTTGAAGATGGAAGGCTGGTCAAGACAATATTGAAGAGTTAACAAAATTCCAGTAAGTAAATTATGAAAGACCGTTTTCAATTGGAGCAGTAACATCCCCAATAAAGACACCACACCATCTTGGAGAGGCTCCTTTTCATTTGGACTGATCCTACACAACAAAAATACTTGGTACTAAGGCCAGACTTAAAATGTTTGAGGCATCTTGAGCAACTATTTATAAATATGATTGTCCACCTTTGTTGAAATGCATTGATAACACACCAATATAGCATACAGTCTAAATCTAGCATCCTTCCTCAGTACTTTCAGAATTGAGTCACCTTAGTTACTGATATAGGGAATGGCAGAGTGCTTTATACATTGTGTTGTGAAAGTCTGCATGCAATGTATATTCTCTGTTCACTAGGTGTGTATCACTGAATCAGCTGTGTTGGTGTCCTGTGGATTCCCGATTATGTCACCTGAACACTGAAAGTTGTTTCATTCATGAGGTAGGGTGTGATCCGGGTACGCAGATCCTTTTGAGAAGGCTTAGTTCTGAGATTCTGATGATGAGCCAATGCAATGGGCTAAAAGTGAGAATCCGATTTAGAAGAATGCCTGTGGTTCAGCTTCAGTGAGTACATGATTTACTCAGAATTTGGAAACAATTATCTGTAAGTTCAAGGTAATTAGGAACGATAACATTCTTCTGTATTCTGAGTAAGTTTCAAAACTGATGTATTAAGGTTAGACATTCTTGGACAATAATCTAACCCGTATAAACTAATGTTAAAATGTTTTTCAGGGTATTTCGGATTTGAAATGTTAACTCTGTTTCTGTCTCCACAGCTGCTGTCAGACCCCTCAGTTTGTCCAGCGTGCTCTGTTTTTATTTTTGGATATCCAGCATCCATCTGATTTTGAATATGCTGTGATGACAGATGATTGCAAAATGGGAGAGATGACAGAATGGATACATCTTTCAACTTGTTGCTAATGGAGTGCTGGGATTTGAGTATGTTTTAATGGGCTTTTTTCAGAATTTCAGCACTCGATGTGTGCTTCATTAAGCAACATGCTACAGTGCACTGGGCTCACATTCAGAATGAATTGCCCAGGTTTACTAAAAAAAATTTAACAAGTAAAGAAAGTGGAGGAGAACAAAACTAGAGAGCCATAAATCGAGTTTTACAGCGCAGAGGGAAGATCTTTCAGCTCTTAAGTCCATTCTGGTTCTTGTGGCTCTGAATGTTTATTTCCCTCAAGTGCCTATCCAATTTCCTTTTGAAATAACTGATTTTCTCCTCTTGTACCCTCCTCCCAGGCAAATCCAGAATATTAACACACATTGTGTAAAAGAAGTTCTTCTTCAAATTCCTCTTCATTTCTGGTGCCCATAAACCTGAATCTCTGCCCCCTTGTCTACTCAGCTAATGGACGGAATGCTTCTTTATCTTCCTTCCCTAAGCCTATTGTTATCTTGACGGCCTCTATTAAATTTCCTCCAGAAAGCCTGAAACTTTACAGGCCAGTTATCCAGACAATTGTTGGAGGCGAAATGCTTGAATCTGTTATTAGGGATGTTAAAGTAGGGCACTTAGAAAATCTTAGTGCAATTGCACCTTTGAAAAGGTGTCACATCAACGTTTGAAATAAGCAAAAAAGGAGATTTTTTTTGTGACTATACTGAGGATGAGGAACATCAGTTCTGTGGAGAGGCCAGAGAAGCTCTGATTCTTCTCCAAATAGAGTGTTTAAGGTGAAATTTAACAGAACTTAACAGAAATTAGTGATGTTAAGTGACTACTGTGTTGCCAGCTTGTTGTGACACACACATCAGCAAATAGGAAGGGGATTTGAGTTGACTTGAGAATTTAATCCCTCCAGACCTCCCCAAATATTGTAGGCAGTTAAATGAAAGCTTAAATTATTGCAAAACTCATAAAAGATTTGTTAATCAAAGATAAAAATCATAATTTTTGCTTCAAAAAGCAAGTATTAAGTGAGCTGTTTAATGTTATACATCCTATAATTTATTGAGACAATTATCAATTACTCCTTTACACACTTCCTCAGATGCACCAGGCATGCAGCATTATTACAATAACAATATGTTATAGTCTCTAACTTAGAGTACTTGCATGCAATATGCCAGTTTTATCACTCATTTGAAAGAGAATAGAGATGTGACGTTGATTTTGTTTCTAAAAATGCATTTTATATGGATTTTCAGCAGGACTTTGACTTACACATGTGCAGATTAATTGTTGCAATCTGTGAGGAAGTTTACATCTGCTTCTGTGGTATTGTGTAGGTGTGTAGATGATGAGGTGAATGGGTATATAGGGGAAATGAATCAACCACAGCACCAGTGGAAGTCAAGGTTCTAACACATCTGGAATAAATGACCTGTGCTTGCCAAAGTGATTGAATTAATATTGAAGGGAGAAACATTCATGTTAATAGGCCAGGCCATTTGACTTCATACCTAAAGTATGAAAGCTGTTTAGCTGCTCTATGCTTTAATAAAGTACATATTGTAGGCAACGGATTTTTTTTCTAATAAAACATAGGGTTGCCAATTCTGCAGGAGTGACCTGGAGTCTGCCCAGAGTTTAAGATTAATCTTCAAGCAGGTGAAAACCTAAGAGAAAAGTCACAAATGCATTTTAAAATATGATTACTTTTCATTTACTGTGCAGTCTTTTTGATTTGAGTCAAAGATGTGACAAATCTGTTTGACAGGTAAGAGTCAACATGCCTGATTTCTGGATCACTGAGAATGAGGATGAGGTGGGCATGTTAAGTGACTAACAGCTGAGGGTCTGGAGAAAGAATAATTCAAGTCTAAGGGGGGGCGCTGTGTGCGCATGTTGGTATGGCAGTGAGACAGCAAGCAGAGTGCACAGAAGGCTTTTGATCATTGAGAACACTTTGTTTCCTTACTCACAGACAGTCAGGGTGGGTGAGAGATATCAGTACATATCCACAATTGAAGTACTGTGGCTCAGTGGTTAACACTATTGCTTCACAGTGCTAAGGACTCAGGTTTGATCCCAGCCTCGGGCAATTGTCTGTGTGGAGTCTGCACGTTCTCCCTGTGTCTACATGAGTTTGCTCCGGTTTCCTCCCCAGTCCAAAGGTGAGCGGGTTAAGTGGACTGGGCATACTACCTTGCCCCATAATGTCCAGAGATGTGCAGGCTAGGTGAATTAACCAAGGGAAATGTAGGGATAAGGTGGGAGTGATATGGTGGGTCTGTGCGGATGTTCTTTGGATGGTCTTGATGGGCTGAATGGCCTCTTTACGCACTGTAGTGATTCTAAGATTTAGATTTACCTGCTTTGTGTGAGTGCAATACAATATAATGTCTGCATTTATACTGTTCCTTTCACAAGTTCAGCTCACCCTAATATGTGTTGCAACCAATGAAGTCATTCTTTTTTAAGGGGATGATCACTGTTGTGATGTAGGATGTATAACCAGACAGTCATTACTTCAGTGTAAGGTGGGTTTGCACAAGGGGACCTTGAAGAATCCCCATCGTAGCATACTCTGAAGGAATTGCCTGGGAAATTGACGATTCTGCTGGTCAATTCTCCTGTGCCTGGAACCCTCCAAAAGTATCTGTTTAAATCAGAAAATTCAGAGGGTTCTGCTACACTTCTGTAAATAATGACTCAGGATAGTTAGACAATTAAAAACCACACAGAATTTCTGAGCCCTAACCTACCTATACCTTCCTCAGACCTCTCATGCCCCACAGATCCTAACCTTATAAAACCTCCAAGGACCCAACCTCCCTGACCTGCCGCTGATGCCCCACAATGCTGTGGTGTAGATCTCCTAACAATCCTGATTCCTTCATTCCAAATCCAACAGTGCCAGACCCTACGACAGCCATTCCCCACCCTGCCTTAGACCTAGCAACCCCTTTGAATGCTCCAGAACTGACTCCCTCCCCCAAGCCCCCCTCCAACCACAAACCACACAACAGCACTCCCATTCTCCCTCGCCCTCGCTCTCACCAGCCCATGCCATCTGAGAGGCCTGGTCTCACCCACCTGACCTATACTAAGCATTCCACTTACCTGTCCCATTGCCACCTTACATCATGGCACCCTATGCTCTACCCTCTTGGTATCATAACTTCACACTTTAAGTACTTACTGTTTGACAACAGGTGTCAAAGTGGCTGCCTGGGATTCAGGATCTTTTAATGTCAGAATTCAGCAGCTGACTGCCATGTTAAGTTTTACACTATGGGACACTTGTTAGAATAGAAGTACAGCTCTGCATTTCTGAAGGATGCCTGATTGGAATCTCCTCTCAGTGAGAATTGCAGAGCTCTTTTGCTGCACAAAGAAAGAGTGGAGCGGTGATCTGTGTGAGGTTTGGATGAGCTCCATTATACAAAAGGTGCAAGGTAGGAGGCTGGTTAAGTGAGCATTGAAATGGTTTGGGACCAGCCAGTGCATGGGTTGAGTCTTGGGGCAGTGTTTGAGCTGAGAAAGGACACAGACAGGCAACATTGCAGAAGGCTATGGAAAGGAACAGGGCCTCCTGGCAGAGCCTGGGGGAATGGCCGGGGAGAGAGTTGGAGAGTTGGGAGAGAAAGAATAAGCTCTGTGGTGGGGACAAAATTAGTTACCTATCAAGTATTTCAGAATTGAATGTTGGGCAACCAGTGTGGCACATTACAGACAATTGAGAGAGATGATGATGCAGAGCTGGGCCTCATTGAGGTGCATGTGAAATCTGACAGTTACCTCATTTAGACCATCAGAGTGCTTACAGGTAAGTACAATTGAACTTGTGTATTATTTGTGAGTCCACCGTCAGACCAGCAGGCAGTAACAATATTTGAATTCAGTATATCACATACCAAAATTTTTCTGTGACAAGGGTTAGAATCCCACAGCAGATGCTAAAATCTGAATCCAATATCTTACACCAAACTGAGCAATACAAATCCTGGCCCCCTTCCTTCCACAAATGTTCTCATCTTAGTGATGGATTATTATCAATAATCACTGGTGGCACAATTGATTTAGATTTCCTCCACGGCCTCTCGAACTCACAACCTCTGTGACTTCTTAGGATCTCTACAATCAATTCAGAGCATTCACACATTTCTCTCTCCATGGATGCTGTCTGACCTGCTGAGTTTCTTGAGCACTTTGTATTCAGATTTCTAGCACCCACAATATTTTTGCTTTATTTCACCATCTCTGTAACCTTCTTTAGACCTACAACTCTCTGTGCTCCTCCAGTTCTGCGCTCTCATATGTTGAGGGTGGAGTGGATGGAGAAAATTGTTCCCATTAGTGGAAGGACCAAGAAGCAGTGGTCACTACTTTAAGGTGACGGTGAGAAGAGCAAACGCAATATGAGCAAAAAACATTTTCGCATTGTAAGTGATTATGATCTGAATGTATTGCCTGCAAATGTGAAGGAGGTAGATTTGACTGTGGCTTTCAAAGGGGAATTTGATAAGCACCTCAAAAGAAAAAGAAATGCAAGGCTATAAGGAAAATGTGCGAGACTGGGCTGAGCAGAATTTCTCATGCAAAGAGCACGCCAAAACTGAATGAGCTCTTGTGCCATAACCATTCTGTGATTTTATTTACAATCCCTGATTGTCTTTACCCTGCCATACCATCAGCGCTCCCTGAGGAAATTCTCCCCCTAAGTCGCCTCACCGCTCCTGCTTTAAGGTGCTCCTTAAGATCTGCCACTTTGATGAAGATTGCTTTCACTTGTCCTAATAATTTTTTACGTGACTTGGTGTCAAATTTTGTCAGATTGCTGCAGTGATGTGCCTTTTGAGACATTTTACCAAGTGACGGGCACCATGAAATGTAAGTTTTTTTTTACAATCACAACTTGTTTGACTAAAAAAGAATTCGCTATTTGGTCAACATACCTTCTCTTTAAATAAATAAGACAGGAAAACAACATCAAATGGAGAAACAGGGTCAAATCTATGAGAGAAACTGATATGTTTCTTTTAACATCATGGTGATTGATAGCAGAATCTTTTCCATATTTTAGACTGATTGTTTTTGAAGAGTTGAAATTCTGTAATTTAATGAAAATCCTTAACTTGTAAAGGCTTATTATAAGCTAATATTTCAAGCTATCATGTCAGAGAAGACAGACCTGGATTAAAAAGTTAATATTGAACTAATTTAAATCTAAGTAAGCAGCTGCACCATACTTCTGCTGTGTTAATTGAATGTCTGTCTTATATATTTGAGGTATATTTTTTCATTTTACTTTAATAAGTTTCAGACGCTTTGAATGACAAGAAAGGATCTTTCTGTAATTGTAGAAGTTCTATTCAATAATTGTAATTGCAGAGGATTTCTTAGATTGGCTGTTATGAAAATGGAAGTTATGAGCTACAATTCTCTAGTCATTGATCTTATTGTCTGGAATTTTGTTAGTTCCAGCAGTTTGTTACTTCTCATATCAAAGCAGGAGAATGTAGTTGCACCTCAGTTTGTGGTTTATTTCGGTCAAGACTTACAATCCATGACTTGATGTTCTACCTGTTCATAAATGATGATTTTCTGGTTTCCATATACCTTGGTTAAACTGCAGTTGGTGAACTCTACAAAGTTCTGGTCTTCATATTAAAAGAAGGATACAGAGGCATTGGAGCGGATGCAAAGAAGAGTTATAAAGACGATACCAGAACTGAGAGGTTACATCTAGGGTCCTCTTTTCCAGGAAAGAGAAGGCTGAGGGGTCACTTCATAAAAGTCTTTAAAATCCGGAAGGAGGTCGACAGGGTAGATTCAGAGAAAACGTTGCTAATTCTGGCGAAATCAAAACCAGGGCCCATAAATAAAAGTTGGCCTTTAGGAATCCAATAGAACCCAAAAAGAAGTTACAATTTGAATCTCACTACTACAGCAGTAGCTGAGGTGCATAACACTTATTGGAAAGGAATTGGCAAGACAGCAAAAGAATCTTATGCTGATGTGGTGAAGTGATGTGTAGTTTGAAAACGCTCATCTGGCACATGGATGGCAGATAGATGTTGGGCCGAAAGGCCTGTTTCTGTGTAAGAAATTCTCTTAATTGAGGAGGCTTAAGTTGTCCCATCCAGTGGGATGCGAGTTGGGCATCAGTGCAAATGTCCAAAGGTGAAGGCTGGTGAAGGAGACTGAGCTTTAACTCAGTAAAACTAATCAGCATTCAAATCAGCCTGTCATTTACCTCACTGGATATTAAAACATAAGCAAGTGGTTTAAATCCGAGACAATATAATTAATTGCAAAACTTCTTGCAGATCTCCTTTAGGGTGGTTGGCTTTAATGGATCAGCCCCCAGTTTTCCTCTGTAACTGGATTATTGTAAGCTGCTTGTTTATCCCCTCACAGTGGCCACGCATCGAATTGAAAGCAGCTGACACCAAACAATATCTTGGAATTCATCTGTGAGGTGGTGTTCAAATGCATTTAAGTTTTCCAACAGTTTGCCTGCGAGTCATAACCAGTCAACCGATTCCTGCAATTTATGATTGTTGCTTGTCTTTCCTTTAGAAAAAAGGCCCAACTTTTTATTAGCCTCTTCACCTTGTCAAATCTCAAGTGAAGAAACTTCAAATGACTAAGCAGCAGGAAAAGGAATATCTGTCAGAAAGCAGAAACAGGTGAGCTAGATTATTGTCTCATAGCCTTGGGTGGGAAAACTTTTGAGTATCCTGTCTGATATCATGACAAAGCCAAGAGCTGATGGATTCATCATGAGAAACCCTCATTGACAGATGAAAACTCAACATCAACGTACATGTTTATAACCATGGTGCATTTCAGGATATGAGAAAGTCAACTTTAATGATCCATTCCCTAGTTGCCCCTTGAGAAAAGGGTTGAAAACCTTCTTCATCAACTGCTTTCAGCCCAAATAGTATTGTTTAAAACTAGGCCCAATTGCATGAAGTATCAAATTCTTATTGGCTTTGCAGGGTAGATGCTATTTCCTCTGAATAAGGGACTGATCCTTTAGCTCTAAGATGAGGAGAAATTTCTTCACTTAGTGAGCTGTGATTCTTTGGAATTCTCTCCGTGGATGTTCAGTATTTGGGTACATTCAAGGATGGAGTTTTGAGCATGAAGGTGATTGGAAGATGTGGGAATAGTGCAGGAAAGTGGTGTTGAGATTGAAGATCAGCCAAAATCTTTGCTTCTTTAATTCATTTGTGTAATGAGCTGTGGAGAAAGTGAATGCCTTTGACATCAAAGCAGTATTTGACATAGTTTGGCATCAATGAGCCTGAGCAAACGTGAAGTCAGTGAGAATTGCGAATAATTTCAGTAGTTACAGTTAGCAGATAGTGTGGCTGTTGGAGGTAAATTAATTCAATCCAAGAAATTGCTGCAGGACTCCCCCAGGGTTGTGTCCTCTGCCCAGCTCCTTCATCGGTCACCTAACCTTCAGCATAAGGTCAATGCAGGATGTTCAGTCCCATCCATAAACTCTTCAGGGACTGAAGCAGCCTGTGTCCATTTGTAATAAGACCTGGAAAATATTCTGGTGCGGGCTGATGGGGGGAAGTAGCATTTGTGCCTCACGAGTGCCAGATAATGACGATCTCCAAAAGAGAAAACATAATCCTGTTCCCTTGATATTCAGTGGCAATACCATCACTGAATCGTCCACTGTCAACATCCTGGGGATTACCATTGTCAGAATCCGCTTGACCAGCCACACACACATGTTGGCTGTGAGAATGGGTCAAAGGCTGGAAATTCTATGGAGAATAACTCCCCTCCCTACTTGCCAAAGACCATTCACCAACTACAAAATATATGTCAGAAATATGAATGAATACACTCCATTTGCTTGGATGAATGCAGCTCCAACAACATTCATGAAGTTCAATACCATCCCTCATTGTCATTTAGCAATTGGAATTGAGCTACTTTCTTCAAACACTACAGTTCAGTTGGTGCTAGTACATCTTTAATGCTGTAAACGAGGGAATTCTGGGTTTCTGACCCATAAAAAAGCAGCTTGCTTGATTGGCACGCAATCTTTCAATATTTATTCTCTTCACTCCAATGCACACTGGTAGCAGTGTGTACCATTTACAGTATGCAATACAGCAATTTGCCATGACTCCTTTGACAGGAAACTTCAAACCTGTGACCTCTTATCCCTCAAAGGGCAAGAATAGCAAATGTATGGGAACACCCAAGCATTCCCCTCCAAGCCATACGCTATTCTGACTAAAACTATATCATTATCCTTCAATATCACGAGGTCAAAAGCATGGAGTTTCTTCCTTAACAGCATTACAGATGTACGAGAACCAAATGGACTGCAGGGTTTAAAGAAAACTTCTGAATGGCAGTGAGGGATTGACAGAAAATAGCCAATGATACTCACATCACAAAAGGAAACAAATGAGCCTCACTAGCAAGGCCAGCATTTGTTGCCCATTCATAATTGCCCTTCAGAAGGTGATAGTGAACCAGTTTCTTGAATATATCTGAGTGGTTTGCTCGGCCACTTATGACAGCAGTTGAAAGTCAACATATTGCTATAGTCTGGAATCACATAGAGACCAGAACAAATGAGCATGGCAGATTTTCCCCCCTAAAGGTCATGAGTGAACCAGGTGAATTTTTATGATAATTGGGCACCTTCATGGCCAAGATAACTTTTTATTCTCAACTTTATGCAGTGTAAAATTTACAGTTGGTCTGGATTGGTTATTTGCAGCCTAAGTCTAGAATCTATGTCGTGTTATAAGATGCCCATTCTACAAATTGCAGCAAGGTAATACATCACACCAACCTGTTAACAGGAACAGTACACTGTATAATGGGATTCCTCAGCATTCCTGAAACTTACTCACACTAAAAGGACACTAGCAATAGACCTACAATTAGTGAAAGATGAATAGTTGTGCTTGGAATGTCAATTGATGTATTATTAGCACAAAGTAAGGTGAAAGAGTAAATAGTTATTTGTAACCGTTCATACTCTGTAGTCAATACTTTATGGTTGTGCCTCCCGCCCCCATTCCAACACACCTGGGACATGTATAATTAGTGTCCTGGGATCAATGTATCAAACCAGCAGCTATCTCAGTCACAGTTATCTACCCTACAATTAAATATTTCATTGTACTGTTACAATAGATGATCCCTGACATTAGGTACCTTACCTGACTATTATTCAAAGCACAGCACTACAATCAGAACTTCCATCGTTGGACCAATATTAACTTGCAGTTCCCCTTTACAAGGTGGATACCTGAAACTTCTGGCCGGAGTGTAACAATAGCTGGAATTGTGGTCTGCACCTGGTATGTTATTCATTGCCAATGTCCAAGCACTATTTGCCCACCCTTTTGTCTTTTATTCACTTTTATCTCTTTTGCTGTAGTCTGGCTGGGTATGTAGGAGCCTGGAAATATTTTTGGGAGTTAAATTAATCTATTTGAGTCAGAATACAAGTCTTTCATAAGATCATAACAGACAAAGTAGGAACAAGATGGATACAAAGTGAGGGCTGCAGATGCTGGAGATCAGAGCTGAAAATGTGTTGCTGGAAAAGCGCAGCAGGTCAGGCAGCATCCAAGGAGCAGGAGAATCGACGTTTCGGGCATAAGCCCTTCTTCAGGAATGAGGAAAGTGTGTCCAGCAGGCTAAGATAAAAGGTAAGAAGGAGGGACTTGGGGGAGGGGCTTTGGAAATGCAATAGGTGGAGGGAGGTCAAGGTGAGGGTGATAGGCCGGAGTGGGGTGGGGACGGAGAGGTCAGGAAGATGATTGCAGGTTAGGAAGGCGGTGCTGAGTTCGAGGATTTGACTGAGACAAGGTGGGGGGAGGGGAAATGAGGAAACTGGAGAAATCTGAGTTCATCCCTTGTGGTTGGAGGGTTCCCAGGCAGAAGATGAGGCGCTATTCCTCCATCGATGACTGTATCGGCGCTGCCTCGTGCTCCCACGAGGAGGTTGAACAGTTCATCCACTTTACCAACACCTTCCACCCCGACCTCAAATTCACCTGGACCGTCTCAGACTCCTCCCTCCCTTCCTAGACCTTTCCATTTCTATCTCAGGTGACCGAATCGACACGGACATCTACTATAAACCGACCGACTCCCACAGCTACCTAGATTACACCTCCTCCCACCCTGCCCCCTGTAAAAACGCCATCCCATATTCCCAATTCCTTGGTCTCTGCCGCATCTGATCCCAGGAGGACCAGTTCCAAAACCGTACAACTGAGATGGCCTCCTTCTTCACGGACCGCAATTTCCCCCCAGACGTAGTCAACGATGCCCTCACCGCATCTCTTCCACTTCCCGCTCCTCCGCCCTTGAGCCCCGCCCCTCCAACCGCCACCAGGACAGAACCCCACTGGTCCTCACCTACCACTCCACCAATCTCCATGTACAACGTATCATCCGCCGTCATTTCCGCCACCTCCAAACGGACCCCACCACCAGTGATATATTTCCCTCCCCTCCCCTATCAGCGTTCCGAAAAGACCACTCCCTCTGTGACTCCCTCGTCAGGTCCACACCCCCCACCAACCCAACCTCCACTCCCGGCACCTTCCCCTGCAACCGCAAGAAATGCAAAACTTGCGCCCACACCTCCCCCCTTACTTCCCTCCAAGGCCCCAAGGGACACTTCCATATCTGCCACAAATTCACCTGCACCTCCGCACACATCATCTATTGCATCCACTGCACCCGATGTGGCCTCCTCTATATTGGGGAGACAGGCCGCCTACTTGCGGAACGTTTCAGAGAACACCGCTGGGACACCCGGACCAACCAACCCAACCACCCCGTAGCCCAACACTTTAACTCCCCCTCCCACTCCACCAAGGACATGCAGGTCCTTGGACTCCTCCATCGTCAGACCATGGCAACACGACGGTTGGAGGAAGAGCGCCTCATCTTCCGCCTAGGAACTCTCCAACCACAAGGGATGAACTCAGATTTCTCCAGTTTCCTCATTTCCGCTCCCCCCACCTTGTCTCAGTCAAATCCCTCGAACTCAGCACCGCCTTCCTAACCTGCAATCATCTTCCTGACCTCTCTGCCCCCACCCCACTCCGGCCTATCACCCTCACCTTGACCTCCCTCCACCTATCGCATTTCCAACGCCCCTCCCCCAAGTCCCTCCTCCCTACCTTTTATCTTAGCCGGCTGGACACACTCTCCTCATTCCTGAAGAAGAGCTTATGCCCGAAACGTCGATTCTCCTGTTCCTTGGATGCTGCCTGACCTGCTGCGCTTTTCCAGCAACACATTTTCAGACAAGATGGATACAGACTGACTTGGTTATAGAAGACAGACGTTAGTGATAGAAGGTGTTTTTCTGACTGGAGATCTGTGTTCCACAGGGATTAGTGCTCGGGCTCCTGTTGTTTGTAATATATATATATATATACACAAATATATTGGAGGAGAATGTAGAGAGTCTGATTAGTAAGTTTGCACGTGAGACAAAAATTAGGGAAACTGCAGCTAGTAGGGAGGATTGTCAGAGAATACTGAAGGGTATAGATAGACTGGAGACTTGGGTGAAAAACTAGCAGATGGGCATTTAATCTGGACAAATGTGAGGCATTGCGTTTGGGAGGTCTGATGCTAGTGGGGACTATACAGTAAATGGCATAACCCTTAGAAGAATTGACATGTAGAGAGACCTTAGCATACAGGTCCACAGTTCCCTAAAAGTAGCAACTCTAATGGATAAGGTGGTCAAGAAGGCATACGACATGCTTCCCTTCATTGATCAGGGCATACAGTATAAAAATTGACAAGTCATGTTGCAGCACACGGTCACCCTCCAAAGCTCCAGGACACACCATACATGAAAATAGTGCAGATTGCTGCAGCAACTGGGACTCCCTGCTATTACGTCACCACTTAGGGATCATAGAAGAGAAGACCTTGCTGTGTGAACAGATGGATCTGAGAAGCATGTAAAGGATAAGGGGTTGGATGCTTAGTTCAAGGCTCAGACCTCTCACTGAAGCTTTTCATTCATTCGTGGGACATGGGTGTCACTGGCTAGGCCAGCATTTATTTCCATCCCTGGTTGCCCTTTGAGAAGGTGGTGGTGAACATGCTTTCTTGAACTACAGCAGTCCATTTGGCGTAGGTAGACCCACAATGTTGTTGGGGAATTGCAGGATTTTGACTCAATGGCACTGAAGGAATGGCAGTACATTTCTAAATCAGGATGGTGTGCAGCTTAGAGGGGAACTTAGGCAGTGATATTCCCAATTATTTCCTGCCCTTGTCCTTCTAGGTGGAAGTGCCTGAGGGTTTGAAGGTGTTGTCTAAGAAGCCTTGGTGAATTTCTGCAGTGCGTATTGTAAATGAGACAACCTGTGATGATTCCATGCAAATGATTATGTCAGGCTGTCACTTGACTAGTATTTGAGACTGCTGTCCTAATTTTGGCTGCTGTCCAAATATTAGTAAGGAAGGATTTGCAGGGTGGACAGGGCTGAGTTTTACAGTGCCTAGGATGATGCCAGTTTCATTCATCAATTTTCATTCCTCTGAGACTTTTTGGCAGTTTGTTACAACTGAGTATTTTGCCAGGTCATTTTGGAGTGCAGTTAAGAGTCAATCACATTGCTATGGGTGAGAGGTCAAATGCAGCCCATAATTGGTAAGGATGGCAGATTCCCTTCCTAAAGGCCATTAGTAAACCAGTTGTTTCTATAGCAATTGTGGAAAGCAAAACTAAACAAGAGATAGTGGCCATGGATTTTGTGGCAAGAGTAAAGAGATTACAATGGGAGCATGGAGGCGAAAGCTTTGATCATCCCAGTGGTTTCCTGAGTTAAACAAAATGACTTCCACAAATACTGGATCCCAGTCAAGTCAGTTACATGGAGAGATTGGAGAAATGAGCCTGTTCTCAGGAGAGAAAGACGAGAGAGATATTTAATAAAGGAGGTTTCAGTGGAGCAGCTGGGAGAAATTGTTTTCTCGAAGAATTGGTTTGATAACTAGAGTTCATAGATTTATGACAATTGGCAAAAGAATAGGAAGTGAGAGATTTTCACACAGTAAATTGTTATGATTTGGAACACACGACTTGTCTGAAAAGGTGTTGGAAGCAGATTTAATAATAAGTAGCTTGTTAAAAGGAGTGGTTAAGTGATGTGGCCGTGGAGTGGAGATGAGTTTTCTCAGCCAACTCTGCGCCAGTAGGTCATAGATTGTTGGAGGTGTGAAATTCATGCGAATGTCAGGGACCTTGGTTCATTCCCCCCCTTCCCCGCCCCCAACATGGGTCCGTTTGCAAAGCAAGCACTGCCTGTGCTATTAAATCATTACAACGTGGAGATGGGGAAGAGAATCCCAATGGCAAATCTATGCAAGAATTCAAAGCTAATTCTGCAGAAGCAGAGTAAGAAGCCATTATTGGAACTGCTGTTGCTATGGTTGAATGAGCATGAATGTGAGTGGGTGAGGGCAGTCTCACAGGACTAGATGATAGAGAGAAGCAATGAGGATGGGATCAATTCTGTGGAAGGCTGCAGAGAAGTTGAAGAGGGAACTCATTTACAGAGGATGTCATCTGTGACTCCTTGTAAGCACCTTACGCCATGGCTGGAGATATAATTTGAATGTGAAGTCAAACAGACTTGCAGTTGTGAGACTAACAACATGTATAATGGACCTTAGAGAGGAAAACATAGGGATGATTGGTTGAGATGATAAAGTCAGTAGGAGAGGGCCTAAGGGTGCATTTTCTTTGGATAGTGACCATTATATAAAGGGCAGGCAGGATGCCTGAGGAAAGGATATCATTTACAATGTCAGCTAAGAGAGTTTGAGGCGAGGGCAGGAATTTAGTGGAATTGGTTCTGGGAAGGTCGAGGGATGCATGAGTGTGAATCTTGGGTGAAAGGTTTGGAGAAGGAGATGGTTGGGACAGAAACTAACTTGTCTGATTTCTCAGGGCTAAATAGAAGGGATTCCGGGTGGGACATGTTTGATTTGTTGGGAAGTGAAGGAACAATCAAGAGAACGTGGAATCCCTGGAGGTTTGAGCTGTGTCTCTTGTACTGAACCCAGTTTCAAGGAAGATAAGGCAAAGGGCTTTTCATCCCATTAGAACTCAGCAAAATCTGAACCTATGACCCGGAGGTGTGAGAATGGTAGGCTATAATCTACCCTGCCTTTCAAGCAACCACCACTTTTTTTTTTGTTTCACAACTGAAGTTAAATTTCACTGTCTTCATATCTAGATGTCTTCAATTTCGTTTTTAAATCAAAAGTGTCTTGGCAGGACTCTCACAGCTCTGTAAATGGTTTCCAGTTTGTTTTACTTGTATCGGCAGTTCATGAAGAATTGAGCTGTCACTTTTCAGAATGCACACATGCTTCCAATCACCTTCCTGGTTTGGCCAATTGAGGGCGAGCTGATGCCCTTCTGTTTACTGCACTGGAAATATTTTCTTTGCAATGGTCTGATCGAAAAGAAATGAATGACAAAATTGTCAGAAATCTTGGAGCTGCTGGCAGAACTGTATGGTAAACCCGTATCATTCCTGATGATCAGCACACAGCACCTTCTGAGCTGAACCAGATGTGGAGTTGTTTCCACTGCTCTTGGCATCCAGTGAGATACTGAGGACAAGATTTCAAACATCAGTTGCAGAAAAGAATTTAAAAGCAATAAAGTTTATTTTCCTCCATGGAATCCATACCACCTGTTATATCTGCAAGGAGGAGAGGATGTGTGCAGGACAGAGCTATGCGATCTAATACATCTTTATTTAAAAAAGGAGACAGCTTGGTATTTACCTCAAATCAAAATATTATTAAATTCTTTATTGGGACAATGGGTACCAGCTGAAAGAAACAGCAAGTACATTTTAGTAAGCTGCTATGCCAAGTAAGAGACTTGTACTGATTTGTGTGAAATAGCAGGGATCATGCCTCAGAGTCACGTGAGAATGACTGAGGCAGCTGTGAGGAAGCAGTGCGAGGTCACACATTCCCCCTGTGAAATCCAAAAGGGCCACAAAATCCAAACTGCCCCTGCAGAGTTCCAATTCTGAACTAGCTCATGATTGAGTGGGAGCCATTTGCTGGGGCACTGAAACTTTTGAAAAGAAGGAGATGCATTTGTTTGCTTAAGGCCTTTCACAAGCTCAGGATTTCTCAAAGCCTTTTACAACCAAGGAAGGGCCTTATAAAGGAAGGACCTTATAAAGTGCATTCACTGTTGTAATGTAGGGGACTGTGACTATGCATTTATATACAAAACACTCCTGCAAATAATAGTATGTGGTGACTAGCCAATCTAATTCAGTGGTGATTGTTAGTGGCTAACTATTGGCCAGGACATCAGAGACTACTCAAATAAGAGCAAAATCCTGCAGATGCTGAAAATCTGTAATGAATTCACTTAATCCCAGAGAAACTCAGCACGTCTGGCAGCCGTGGCGAACAAATTCAACTCCCGCTCGCATTCCCGTAAGGACATGCAAGTCCTGGGCTGCCTCCACCACCAAATCCAAGCCATGCTACAACGAGAGGAAGAACACCTCATCTTCTGTCTTGCGACCTTCAACCTCGTAGCCTTGACTTCACCTCCCCTTCCCCCACCTCATCCCAGATCCAACCCTCCAACTTGGCACCATCTCTTGACCTGTCCAACCTGTCCATCTTCCTTCCCACCTATCCACCTCACCCTCCCCACCAACCTATCGCCATCACCCCCCCCACCTGCATCTACCTATAGCCTTCCCAGCTAGCTTCCCCTCAGCCCCACCACTACCCCCCTATTTATCTCTCCCTCCACAATCTTGATGAAGGGCTTATGCCCGAAACGTTGACTCTCCTGCTCCTCAGATGCTGCCTGACTGGCTGTGCCTTTCCAGAGCCATCCTTTTCAACTCAGCATCTGTGGAGAGAAAAGCAGAGTTTTGAGTCCTATAATACTCTTCTTCAGACCTAGAGTCATACAGTCAAACACTATGGAAACAGACCCTTCAGTCCAAACTCAGCCTTGCTAACCGGGTTTCTCAAATTGAACTAGTTCCACCTGCATACATTTGGCCAATATCCTTCTAAACCTTTCCTATTCATGTACATGTCTAAATGTCCTTTAAAGATTTTAACTGTAAATGCATCTACCATTTCCTCTGGCAGTTCATTCCATTTGCGCACCACCATCTGTGTGAAAAAGCTGCCCCATAGCTCCTATTTAGATCTTTCCCCTCTCACTTTAAAAACATGCTCCTCAATTTTGAATTCCCCTACCCTAGGGAAAAGACCTTTACTATTCACCTTATCTGTGAGTGATGATTTTTATAAACCTCTATAAGGTCACCCCACAGCCTCCTACACTCCAGTGAAAGAAGTCCCAGGCTATCCAGCCTCTCCTTGTAACTCAAACCTTCCAGGTTCAGTAAATCTTCTTTGCAGCTTTTCCAATTTAATCCTTGCTGTAACAAGGCAACTAGAACTGCATGCAGCATTTCAAAAGAGGCCTCACCAATGTCCTCTACCAACGCAACTTGACATCCCATCTCCTGTACTCATTGCTCTGACCAATGAAGGCAAGCTTTCTTCATCACTCTGTCTACCTGTGACGCCACTTTCAAGGAACTGTGTACCTGAATGTTAAGTCTCTTCATTCGTTAACACTCTCAGGGCCCTACTATTAACTGTGTAAGTCCTGCCCTGGTTTGTCTGACCAAAATGTAACACCTTGCGTGTATCTAAATTAAACTCCATCTGCCACTCCTTGGTCCATTGGCCCAGCTGTTTAAGATCCTGTTGTACTCTTAGATAAGTTTCCTCACTGTCCACTATATCACCAATTTCTCCAGATGTTGCCTGATCTGTTCAATTTCTCCAGCATTTTCTCTTTTTATATCAAACATTGACTGCTCTGTTTCTCTTTGAAATTGTGCAATATATCGACCAAAGAGGCAAAGGTTTTACATCTTGTCTGTGGACATCTTGTCTGTCAGACACTGCGGCATTCTCTCAGTATTGCACTGAGATAGTCAGTCCATGTGTTTAAGTCTCTGGAGTGAGATTTGATTTCACAACCTTCTAACTCAGAAAACAGATCACAACCCATTAAGTTAAGGTACTGAGTAAAGCAGAAAAAGTCTTAAATTTAATAAGACCTTGGAGTGTAGGTTCATAATTTCTTGAAAGTGGACTCCCGGGTAGATAGGATAGTGAAGAAGATGTTTGGTATGCTTTCCTTTATTGGTCAGAGTATTGAGTACAGGAGTTGGGAGGTCATGTACAGGACATTGGTTCGGCCATTTTTGAAATATTGTGTGCAATTCTGGTCTCCTTTCTATCGGAAGAATATTGTGAAACTTGAAAGGGTTCAGAAAAGATTTACAAGGATGTTGCCAGGGTTGGAGGGTTTGAGTTATAGGGAGAAGTTGAATAGAACATAGAAAAGTATAGCACAGAACAGGTCCTTAGGCTCACAATGTTGTGCCAAGGATTAATTCTAATTAAAATAAAATAACTTAACCTACATACCCCTTAATTCACTGCTGTCCATGTTCATGTCCAGCAGTCGCTTAAATGTCACTAATGACTCTGCTTCCACCACCACTGCTGGCAACACATTCCTTGTATTCTCAATTCTCTGTGTTAAGAAGCTTCCTCTGACGTCTCCTCTATACCTTCCTCCTAATATCTTAAAACTATGACCCCTCGTGCCAATCAGTCCTGCCCTGGGAAAAGATTTCTGGCTATTGACTCTATCCATGCCCCTCATTACCTTGTATACCTCGATTACCACCTCTCTTCCTCCTCTCAGAGAGAAAAGTCTGAGCTTGGTCAACCTCTCTTCATAAGGCAAGCCCTCCAGTCCAGGCAGCATCCTGGTAAACCTTCTTTGCACCCTCTCCAAAGCCTCTGTATCAGCCTAGCTCTGCATCCTGTCTACGTCGCGCTGCAGCCAGCAATAGCCCTCGATACTATCAATGGCACTTCCAACCTTTGCAGATGACACAAATTTACTAACCCACCCCTCAACCTCCTCATCCAAGTCATTTATAAAAGCTACAAAGACCAGAGGCCCAAGAACAGAGCCCGGCGGGACCCCACTCAACTCTGACTTCCAGGAAGAATACTTTCCATCTACAACCACTCTCTGCCTTCTGTCAGCCAACCAATTCTGAATCCAGATAGCCAAATCTCCATGTATCCCATATCTCTCAGCTTTATGAATAAGTCTACCATGGGGAACTTTATCAAATGCCTTGCTGAAGTCCATATATATCACATCCACTGCTCGACCTTCGTCGACCTGTCTTGTCACCTCCTCAAAGAACTCAATAAGATTAGTTAGGCATGACCTGACCTTCACAAAGCCATGCTGACTGCCTTTAATCACGCTATGTTTTTCCAAATACTCATAAATCCTATCCATCAGAATTCTTTCCAAAACCTTGCTGACCACACACTTAAGACTGACTGGTCTGTAATTGCCATGGATTTCCCTATTATCTTTCTTGAAAAGCGGAACAACATTCGCCTCCCTCCAATCCTCCGGTACAACTTCCGTGGAGAGTGAGGAAGCAAAGATCTTCGCCAACGGCTTAGCAACCTCCTTTCTCACTTCCCAGAGTAACCTAGGATAAATCTGGTCTGGCCCTGAGGACTTATGAATTTTAATGTTTGCCAAAATTTCCAGCACATCAACTTCATCAATCCTGATCTGTTCAAGCCTGTTTCCCAGTCCCTCAAAGTTCTCATTCACAACAAGGTCCCTTTCCTTAGTGAAAACTGAAGCAAAAAACTCATTTAGGCCTTCCCCTATCTGCTCAAACTCCACACACAAGTTCCCTACGCTATTCCTGATTGGCCCTACCTTCTCCCTGATCATTCTCTTATTCCTCATGTATAAGTAAAATGCCTTTGGGTTCTCCCTAATCCTTCCTGCCAAGCCTTTCTCGTAACCCCTCCTGGCTCTCCTCAGTCCATTTTGGAGCTCCTTTTGGACAAGCCCATAATCCTCTAAAGCTATGCGAAATCTTTGTTTCCTCCACTTACGTAAGCTGTCTTCTTCCTTTTGATGAGAAGCTCCTCTGCTCTCATCATCCAAGGCTCCTTACTCTTACCCCTTCTTACCTGTTTCAGGGGGACAAATTCTTGCATCACTCGCAACGACTGCTCCTTAAACAGTCTCCACATGTCTGCTGTGCCCTTCCTGTGGAACAATTGCTCCCAGTCTGTATTTCCCAATGCCTGTCTGATAGCATCATAGTTTTCTTTTCCCCAGTCAAATATCTTCCCTTGGTAACTGCTCCTTTCCCTCTCCAAGGCTATGGTAAATGTGAGGCAGTTGTGGTCGCTGTCACCGAAGTGTTTTCCCACCGTGAGATATGATACCTGTCCTGGCTCATTGCCGAGCAGCAAATCCAAAATTACCTGTCCCCTTGTTGGCCTGTCTACATACTGAGTAAGGAAACCCTCCTGAACACACCTGGAGCTGCTTTCCCTTGAGCATCGAAGGCTGAGTAGTGACCTCATAGAGGTTTATAAAATCATGTGGGGCATGGATTGGATAAATAGATAAAGTCGCTTCCCAGGGGGAGTCCAGAATTAGAGGGCATAGGTTTAGGGTGTTTTTTCATGTAAAGGGTGATGTGTGTACGGAATGAGCTGCAGAGGAAGTGGTGGAGGCTGGTACAATTGCAACATTTAAAAGGCATTTGGATGGGTATAGGATTAGGAAGGGTTTGCAGGGATATGGGTCAGGTGCTGGTAGGTGTGACTAGATTGTGTTGCGATATCTGGTTGGCATGGACGAGTTTCCGTGTTGTATACCTCTATGACTCTAAACTACTGTGCATTATAAAATGGAAAGCTGCTTTTGTTGATTTTCTTTTCAAGCATCCTGCACCTTTGGCATTTGTAAATCCCTAGCCAAGGAATTGAACCTTCATGACACTGTCTCATACAGGAAGGCTACAGAAACTGGCAAATCCAAGAATTCAAGTTTAAAGTGAAGATTCCAGCTCCAGAAGAGAAAGAAGGATTATGTGGGGAACTCTTTGTAAATATTTGATGCATCAAAGCCAATTGTATAAGCAATTTGACTTCTCGGACTTATTCATTTCTCCCCAACAATGCAATGTCAAGCTTTACAGACAATGATGATCCAAACAACACCATTGGTATCTAACTGATCATGTGGGAAAATTAACCAGGTCTCTATTGTGCATAAAAAGCAGAACAAATCCAAACCACCAATGACACTATTGACAGTGTTGTCAAGTGGAACTTGTAAAGGAATAAGCTGCTCACTGATGCTCAGTTTGGGTTCCACAAGGGCTGCTGACTACATTGCAATCTTGGTCCAAACATGGACAAAATAGCTGCACATCCGAGATGTAGTGATAGTGACTGTTGTTGATACTCTTGGCCAAATGTGGCATCGAGATGCTATAGCAAGAGCCAAGTTAATGGGAATCAGGGGAATCTGCAAAACTCATTCTATCTTCTTTGACCAAGCCACTTTTATATCCAACTTACCAACTCACCATGCATCCCATGCTTGATGTTGACATTGCAATTTTCTGACGGTGAAAGTTGTCCAATGGGTTTTAGAATCCAGGGCAGAGGAGATGACCTGGGGGTTGCAGTGAGAGAGAGACTCGCCGATATTCTTGTAGAGAGCACTTGGCTACCTTCTCCCCAGCCCTACCCCCCCATTTATCTCTCCACCCTGCCTTTATTCCTGATGAAAGGCTTTTGCCCTAAATGTCAATTTTCCTGCTCCTCGGATGCTGCCTGACCTGTTGTGCTTTTCCAGCACCACTCTAATCTAGACTTTGATTTCCAGCATCTGCAGTCCTCACTTTTGCCTAGTTGAATCCTCTTGCAAGGATGCCTACCTTGAAGAAGTTCTCCTCCTCTCTCTACAAAAATCTCAGTGAGTCTCTCTCTCTCTCTCTCTCTGCAACCCCCAGGTCATCTCCTCTGCCCTGAAGCTACTCTTGGCTACCTTCTCCCCCTGCAGTCCTCACTTTAGCCTTGATTCAAGGTCTTGATAAACTGTGGGATGAAATGTTATTAGGAATAGATGGGAATGTGGAGTTAGTAGATCTTATTGAAACGTGGTCCAGCTTGATCGACCAAATGCTCTATTCCAGCTTCTAGTTCCACGTATTTGTATTTCCACGAGTTCATTCGAATGTGTTGTTTTACTGATTTTTTGCATAACTACATCAATATTTCCTTTTGTTATATTTCTTAACATAGAGCATAGATCATAGAATATAGAACAGCTTGGCACAGTCCTTCAGCCCTCAATGTTGTGCTGACCTTTTACCCTACTCTAAGATCAAACTAACCTACATACCCTTCATTTTTTTAAGTATATGTATTTATCGACAAAAATTTATTCTTTTACAAAAAAAGTCATATAAGTACAAAAATACAGTGTATGAGTAATAATATCATATTATTATTACTCCTACACTGTATTTTTGTACTTCTATGACTTTTTTTGTAAAAGAATAAATTTTTGTCAATAAATACACATTTTACAGTAGTATTAACAATAAACTACCTACTATTCTTTGGGATACAATCGTCTCATTTTAACTTAACCCAAGTTAAAATAAACCCGAATTAAATGAAATAGAATTAAATTAAATTGCAATTGAATTAAATTAAATTAAACTAAATTAAATTATGTTACATTACACTACCCCACTCACTGCAACTCCACTGAAGCCCCCATCCATGGGAGCAACACTTATTTGTACCCGAGAACTCTGTGGGAAGCTAGGGAGGTGTTTGCTGGGCCTCTTGCTGATTGTCGATTTGTATTATCGGATAATCACAGGTGAGGTTGGCTAACATGATGCCATTATTTAGGAAGGGGAAAAGGACAAGCCAGGGAACTATAGACCAGTGAGTCTGCCGTCAGTGGTGGGCAAGTTGTTGGAGGGAATCCTGAGGGACAGGATGTACATGTATTTGGAAAGGCAAGGACTGATTAGGGATAGTCAACATGGCTTTGTGCATGGGAAATCATGTCTCACAAACTTGATTGTGCTTTTTGATGAAGTAACAAAGAGGATTGATGAGGGCAGAGCCGTAGATGTGATCTATATGGACTTGAGTAAGGCGTTTGACAAGGTATACTGGTTAGCGAGATTAGATCTCACGGAATACATGGAGTACTCGCCATTTGAATACAGAACTGGCTCAAAGGTGGAAAACAGAGGGTGGTGGAGGGTTGTTTTTCAGACTGGAGGTCTACGACCAGTTGGGTGCCACAAGGATCGGTGCTGGACCGTCTATTTTTCATCATTTATATAAATGATTTGGATGTGAGCATAAGAGGTACAGTTAGTAATTTTGCAGATGACATCAAAATTGGAGGTGTAGTGGACAGCGAAGAAGGTTACCTCAGATTACAACAGGATCTTGATCAGATGGGCCAATGGGCTGAGAAGTGGTTTAATTCAGATAAATGCGAGGTGCTGCATTTTGGGAAAGCAAATCTTAGCAGGACTTATACGCTTAATGGTAAGGTCCTAGGGAGTGTTGCTGAACAAAGAGACTTGGAGTGCAGGTTCATAGCTCCTTGAAAGTGGAGTCGCAGGTAGATAGGATAGTGAAGAAGGCATATGGCATGCTTTCCTTTATTGGTCAGAGTATTGAGTACAGGAGTTGAGAGGTCATGTTGCGGCTGTACAGGACATTGGTTAGACCACTGTTGGAATATTGCATGCAATTCTGATCTCCTTCCTATTGGAAAGATGTTGTAAAACTTGAAAGGGTTTAGAAAATATTTCCAAGGATGTTGCCAGGGTTGGAGGATTTGAGCTATAGGGAGAGGCTGAACAGGCTGGGGCTGTTTTCCCTGAAGCATCGGTGGCAGAGGGGTGACCTTATAGAGGTTTGCAAAATTATGAGGGGAATGAATAGGGTAAATAAGCAAAGTCTTTTTTCTGGGGTAGGGGAGTCCAGAACGAGAGGACATAGGTTTAGGGTGAGAAGGGAAAGATATAAAAGAGACCTGAGGGGCAACGTTTTCACGCAGAGGGTGGTATGTGTATGGAATGAGCTGCCAGAGGAAGTGGTGGAGGCTGGTATAATTGCAACATTTAAAAAGCATTTGGATGGGTATATGAATAGGAAGGGTTTGGAAGGATATAGGCCGGGTGCTGGCAAGTGGGACTCGATTGGGTTGGGATATCTCGTTGGCATGGACGGGTTGGACCAAAGGGTCTGTGTCCATGCTGTCCATCTCTATGATTCTATGACTTTAGGCCTCCCCCCCACTCCCCAGGGTCCGCAGATCACCAAATATGGCTGTTGTGGCTATATAAAGGCCCTAATCAATACCGCCGACAGATCCATGTCTATGTAATTTAGGAAGGGCTGCCATGTCTTATAAAATTGCTCCTTTCCATGGTGCACCATACTTGTCAGATAATCTTAGGGGATGTGCTCCATCACAAATCTGTGCCACCCTGCAAGACCTAGAGGTTTTTCTGATATCCAGTTCATTAGAATGTTCTTCCTCGCACAGTGTGTAAGAATGTTAAATAACTGCTTCCCATGCTCACCCAGAGAGGGCAGATTCGGCAATCTCAAAAGAAGGGATACCAGATCTTCCTTAACTTCAATTCCCAGGATCTTCTCCAGCTCACTCACTATGGCACCCCAGTATCCACAAATCTTGTAGCAGCACCAAAAGCAATGTGTGAGGGTGCCTATGCTGATGTTACATTTGAGACATCCTGGAGACGATCCTTTGTTAAACTTAGTTTATCTCTCTAGTGCCATATGGGCCCTGTGAAGGCTCTTTAATTGCATTGCTTGTGCTTTATTGCATACTGAGATTTTCTTTACATTCTCCCATCTATCCTCTCATGTTTCTGATGAAATTTGTTCCCCAACTCCTGATTCCAGATCCCATGGAGTGTCTCCATATCCCCTAAGGCGTTCCCTCTCTGCAGATGGTATATGGTACTAACTGAGAGAGCACCCTCACATCGGAGCACTTTTCTCTCTATATTTGACTTGTGGAACTGAGCCAAGAGCATGATCATCTTCTGTGTATAATCCCTAACCTGAAAGTATTGGAAATGTTCCCTATTAGGAATTCCGTATTTCTGACTTAAATTGGTTGAAAGACATCAAGACCTCCCCCTCAAATAAATCTCCCAATCAGGAAATTTCCTTACCCTCTCATGCTCTGAAGCTGGAGCCCATTGACCCCAGCCTAAATCCTGGGGCTCCCACTAACGGAGTGAATGGCGAATTCTTAAACAAATTGCCCTCACCCTGCCGTATTATCCTGCATGCTTTCACCGTGTTTATGATAATTGGGCTCTCACAGTGCCCAGCCATGGATCACATCTTGTCTATAAACAGTAAGTTGATGAGGAGACACCTCGCCTGCGAGGCCTCAACATCAAGCCATATCAATCTCGAGTCCTTACGCACCCTATCACCCATATATGACAGCAGGGCACCTATTTGGTATCTTTTCAGATCTGGGAGATCCATTGCCCCCCTCCCCAACATCCTGCAGAAGTTGCAGTTTGGTAAATTTAATTAGGAGGCACCTATGGCACCAAATAAAGGATCCATGCCATCTCGCAAACCTCCGCAGCACCTGTCTGGGTAATAACAACGGGAGCATCCTCATAGGATATAATAGCCGAGGAAGAACATTCATTTTAATCAGGGCTATATGGCCTAACCATGATATGGGTAGCCTCTCCCACCACTGCAAGTCCTGCTTTATTCTCTCAAACAATTGTACAAAGTTAGCTCTGTGCAGCTGACGGAAGGTAGGGGTAATAAAAATTCCCAGGTAGGGAAAACCTTTCTGCGAACACCAAAAAAGAAACAGCGTTCCATCCTCCAGGCTCAGCACTTCCCCCAATCCTCCCACAGTCATGACTTCTGACTTTGCCAAATTTATCCTGTATCCTGAAAAGCTCCTGAATAATTGAATTTTTTTGTATTAGCCGGGCTACAGACTTTTCCAGATTAACCGGAAACTGAAGGACATCATTCGCATAAAGAGTAATTTTATGTTCCCCCAATTCCCACTTTTGGTGCCACTATTTCAGATGGCCTTCGCAAGCGCCTCAATTACCAAGGTCAGCAGTAGCGGTGACAGGGGACATCGGCTGCCTCTCCCCACAATAAAATTGGTCGATTTGACACCATTCGTGATAGATGCTGCCTTGGAGTCTCCATATAACACTGCCACCCACCTGGTGAAGAAGCCACCCCCTAGACCAAAGCAATCTAGAACATGAGGGTAGGGCAGTTGATGTGGTATACATGGACTTCAGTAAAGTGGGATTGAGGGTGATTTAGCAGTTTGGATTAGAAACTGGCTTTCTGAAAGAAGGCAGTGAGTGGTGGTTGATGGAAAATATTCAGCCTGGAGTCCAGTTACTAGTGGTGTGCCACAAGGATCTGTTTTGAGACCACTGATGTTTATCATTTTTATAAATGACTTAGACGCAGGCATAGGTGGATGGATTAGTAAATTTGCAGATGATACTAAAGTCGGCAGAGTAGTGGACAGTTTGGAAGAATGTTACAGGTTCCGGGGGACTTGGATAAGTTGCAGAATTGGACTGAGAGGTGGCAAATGGAGGTGATGCACTTTGGGAGGAATAACAGGAAGGCAGAGTACTGGGTCAATCGAAAGATTGTTGGTAGTGTGGATGTGCAGAGGGATCTGGGAGTCCATGTACATAGTTTCCTGAAAGTTGCCACCCAGGTGGATAGTGCTGTTTAGAAGGCATATAGTGTGTTAGGTTTCATTGATAGAGGGATTGAGTTCTGGAGCCACAATACCATGCTGCATCTATACAAAACACTCATGCAGCCGCACTTGGAATATTATGTACAGTTCTGGTCGCCATATTTCGGGAAGGATGTGGAAGCATTGGAAAAGGTGCAGAGGAGATTTACCAGGATGTTGCCTGGTCTGGAGGGAAGGTCATATGAGGAACGGCTGAGAGACTTGGGTCTGTTCTCATTGGAAAGAAGAAAGCTAAGAGGGGATTTGATAGAGACATAGAAGATGATCAGAGGATTAGATGGGGTAGACAGTGAAAGACTTTTTCCTAGGATGATGATGTCAGCTTGTATGAGGGGGCATAATTACAAATTGAGGGGTGATAGATTTAAGACAGATGTCAGAGGCAGGTTCTTTACTCAGAGAGTGGTAAGGACGTGGAATGCCCTACCTGCCAATATAGTTAACGCAGCCATAGTTAGGGAGATTTAAACAATTCTTGGATAAGAACATGGATGATGGGATAGTGTAGGGGGACGAGCTGAGAATAATTCACAGGTCGGAACAACATTGAGGGCCAAAGGACCTGTCTGAGCTGTATTGTTCTATGTTCTATCAAAGATATACGACCATTCCATCTGATCAAGTGCCTTTTCTGCATCCAGGGAGACCAGCAAGCCTGGAATCAATCTCTGCTGACATACTTGCACTATATTCAATACCCTCCTGATATTATTGGAAGAGCTGCCCCCTTGTGATAGCCATTTCCACCCTGGGAAAAAGTTTCTTGATTATTCACTCTATCTATGCCTCTCATAATCTTATACACCTCTATCAAGTCACCTCTCGTCCTTCTTCGCTCCAATGAGAAAAGCCTTAGCTCCCTCAACCTTTCTTCAGAAGGCATACCCTCCAGTCCAGGCAATGTCCTGGTAAATCTCCTCTGCACCCTCTCTAAAGCTTCCATATTCTTCCTATAATGAGATGACTAGAACTGAACACAATATTCCAAGTGTAGTCTAACAAGGGCTCTATAGAACTGCAGTGTAACCTCATGGCTCGTAAACTCAATCCACCTGTTAATGAAAGCCAACACACATTACACCTTCTTAACAACCCCATCAACTTGGGTGGCAACTTTGAGGGATCTATGGACAAGGACCCCAAGATCCCTCTGTTCCCTCCACACTGGCAAGAATCCCATCTTCAACCCTGTATTCTGTGTTCAAATTCAACCTTCCAAAATGAATCACTTCACACTTTTTCAGGTTGAATGCCATCTGCCACTTATCAGCCCAGTTCTGCATCCTGTCAATGTCCTGTTGCAACCCACAACAGCCATCCACACTATCACCACTCCACCAACCTTCTTGTCATCAGCAACTTACAAACCCACCCTCCTCCTTCCTCATCCGAGTCATTTATAAACAACTTCCACCTGAAATAAACCCAAGAATACCTACAGTGTGGAAGCAGGCCATTCAGCCCATTATGTCCTCACCAACCCTCTGAAGAGCAACTCACCCAGACCCACCCCACTACCTTATCCCTGTAACCCTGCATTCCCCATGGCTAGCCCACCTCACCTGCATACTTTGTGCATTTTAGCATGGCCAATCCACCTAATCTGCACATCTTTGGATTGTGGGAGGAAACCCATGCAGACACAGGGAGAATGCGCAAACTCCACACAGACAGTCACCGAGACTGGTATTGAACCCAGGTCCCTGGTGCTGTGAGGCACCAATGCTAACTGCTGAGCCACCATGCTGCCCTAACTCTGTTTTTCTCTCCACAGAGCCTGCCTGACATGCTGAGTTCTCCTACATTTTAAAAATCAGGTTTCTGGCAAGACTATGCTTTATGTTACTCTTGTTAGTTTCTGGTTTGCTTTCAGGTAGGAAATCTACCAAAATAAATCAAAACCACTCCAGCCAACACTCAGTGACTAACAAAACTTTAATATATATGTCTTTAGTATATATGTCTTAATGGAAGGTTCCTTATTTTTTAAACTGCACCCCCTAGTTCTAACACATATCCTCTCAGTATCCATCCCGTTGAGTCTAATCGGAACCTTTTCTTTCAATAAGGTTTCCTCTCATTCTTTGAAACTCCAGTGAATATTGGGCCAGTCTGCTCACCCTTTCCTCAAAAGACAAGTTCTTTCTCCTTGGGAATCAGCCGAGTGAACCTTCTCTGAACTGTTTCCACTGCACGTCTGCTCCTTCTGAAGTAATGTATACTTTAAAAGGTCACCTGTAAATTTGCACCACTCTAAAATATGTTATGTCATTTGAAAAATATGTTCTCAAACCAAAATTAATTTACTAGCCATTAAACATTCACTCTGAAATTGTGACTGTCTCTTGTGTTTGGATTTAGAAATGTTTAAGTCAATTGTGAATGTAATAAAATCTATCCATTAGTGCTTCCAGACCAATTAGTTGTTTAAATTGTTTCAGAAACATTGCAAAGAGAATCTCAAGAATGCAGTTGCGTCTTCATGAATCCCTCTAGTGTTTCTTTTGTGTCAATTCTCTGGTGAGGGAACTATCATCACACTAACTATATAAAGTTTCTATGTAAACTTTATTCTGATATTTTCTTTACGTCAAAGTGCTCAAAGGAAACCAAGTAGAAATTGCAAAAGAACTGTCTAACAATTGTCTTCCTCAATGAAGGAAGAGTTGCAAAATCAATTTTGAAGAGGAAGGAAACATGTCCTTGTATTTATGGCACTCCGAAACACTTTGCAGCAATGAAGTACTTTTGAAATGTTGGCACTTCTGTACCATAGGAAATGCAGAAACTAATTAAACCCCAGCAAACTTCCATAAGCAACTGTGTAATAATGACCAATTAATTTATTTATAGAACCCTGATGTTGGTTCAGGGTTCTAAATTGACTTTGAAGACAAATTCCCTGCTCTTCCCTGAAATAGTGTATTTGCTGTCTGAGAGAGCGGATAAGGTCGTTGTTTAATGATGTATTGGAAAGGCACCTTTCGTTACACAGCTTCATTACAGGACAGGCCAGGGAAGATGTGTGGCCACTTGCTCTACATGTGGAACAGCTCAAATTGTAACCGTGGTGATCCAAGTCAGACTATTACCCTTATACTGAACTCCAACTCTGACAGACTGATTCCTGACGGCATCATAACTAATCACATGCATCAGCTGACACCATGGTATGGATTGTTAGCTTCAATGTTAAACCATAACTGTTTGCCTAGTCATATGAGATTAGGAGTGTACTGCAACATCAGTCTAGCTTTTGTACTCAATTGTCTGAAGAGGAATCTGAATCCAGAATCTTCTGACTCAGAGACAACAGTACGATTTATTGAGGTAAAGATAACACATGGTTTATTTGTCTCCTTTTAGTCTTTCATGGGATGCAAATTTCACTCTAAGGCCAGCATTTGTCACTCATCCTTAATGACCTGGTGTAAGTACAAATCAGAACTTTCAGTACTATTAACAGAAACAAAACAGAAAGTCACCAAATGCACAAGTATCAGAATAATACATGATGAGACACGGAAAAAAGGAATAATAAATCGCGACGGTCTTTTCCAGCAGTGATTAATTGAAGTTTTCACTGAAGATATGAAGATGAACACTCCCATTGAAACACTGCAAACTGAGCTCCTCTATTGTTACACATTGTCAATTCGCCTAATTTCCATCAGATCCTGGCTGGACAGGAACTGGATCAGGTCTACAAACCTGAAGATCTGATTCTCTTAGTTGTGCTCCCGTTTATGATCACAATTCACCAAGAACTAATGCTCTGTAAAAACTAACTGTTAATCACTTACTCCTGGTTAGGGTTGGGATATGAACTCTTCAACTTGAATGTGGAAGACTAAGATGTGACCCACTTGAGGAGGTCTAGCAAATCCGGAGTCACTAAGAAGTGGACAAAGCTCTTCACTGGTCGCAATCTTACCAACCACAAGGGAAGATGGTTGTTGTTGTTGGAGGTCAACCATCTCAGTCCAAACTATTCAGTGCAGGATTCCTCAGGATAGTGACCTCGGCCCAAACATATCAAGTTGCTTTACCATAAGATCAAATGTGGGCATATTTGCTAATGATTACACAATGTTCAGTACCATTCGGATCCTGAAGATGGCATCCCTGCATGCTTGACAACATTCCAGCTTGGCCACATAGGCAGCAAGTAACATTCACATCACGCATCTCCAATAAGAGAGAATCCAATTATGTTGCCTAGATATTGAACAGCATTACCGTTAGTGGGTTCTCCCATTATCAAAACCTGACTAGGGACTGCTCTGGATCAGCTGTATGAGCCAAGAGTGTGGCGCTGGAAAAACACAGCCGGTCAGGCAGTATCCGAGGAGCAGGAAAATCGACGTATCGGGCAAAAGCCCCGGATATTGCCAGGGTTGGAGGATTTAAGTTATAGGGACAGGCTGAACAGGCTGAGGCTGTTTTCCCTGGAGCGTCGGAGGCTGAGGGGTGACCTTATAGAGGTTTACAAAATTATGAGGGGCATGGATAGGATAAATAGGCAAAGTCTTTTCCCTGGGGTGGGGGAGTCCAGAACTAGAGGCCATAAGTTTAGGGTGAGAGGGGAAAAATATAAAAGAGATCTAAGGGGCAATATTTTCACGCCGAGGGGGGTACATGTATGGAATGAGCTGCTGGAGGAAGTGGTGGAGGCTGGTACAATTGCAACATTTAAAAGGCATTTGGATGGGAATATGAATAGGAAGGGTTTGGAGGGAAAGGGGCTGGGTGCTGGCAGGTGGGACTAGATTGGATTGGAATATCTGGTCAGCATGGACGGGGTTGGACCGAAGGGTCTGTTTCTGTGCTGTACATCTTGATGACTCTATGAATCTATCAGGAATCTGGATCAGCTGTATGGATACTGTGACTCTAAGAGAAAGTCAGAGGCTATGAATTCTACAGAGCTACCCCCCCACCCCCCACCCCACAAGCTGTCCAGCATCCACAAGGCACAAGTCAGGAATGTGTTGGGGTACTTTCCTTTGGTCGAGTGCAACTCCAGCAGCACTCAAGAAGCTCACCACCATTCAGTACAAGGCGAAAGTGAGGACTACTAAAGTGAGAGGGTGGTGCTGGAAAAGCACAGCAGGTCTGGCAGCATCCGAGGAGCAGGAAAATCAACATTTTGGGCAGAAGCCCTTCATCAGAACCACACTCTTTCCAGCACCACACTCTCGAACATTCAGTGTAAAACAGCTCGTTTGATTGCCACCCAATCCATCAGATTAAACATTCACTCCTTTACCAGAAACGCAGTGGCAGCTGCACACAATTTGCACTGCAGCAAATCACTAAACCTCTTTCAACAACACCTTCCAAATTCCCAACCTCAGCCACCCTGAAGGAGCAGGACTGCAGATACATGGTGCAGAATCAACAGATGAACATTGCCACTGGCAAGATGGCCTCTAAATCACACACCATCCTGACTTGGGAACTACAACGCCGTTCACGATGTACATCAATGATTTGATGAGGGAATCAAATGTAATATTTCCAAGTTTGCTGATGACAAAACCCGGGTAGTATTGTGAATGTTGAGGAAGATATAGAAAGGCATCAGAGTGATTTTGAATAGACTGAGCAAATGCATGATGACAAGGCTAAATGTGAAGTTGTGCCCTTTGGTAGGAAAACGAAATGGCAGACTGTTGTTTAAATGATGATAGATTGGGACATATTGATGTATAAATGGACTTGGGTGTCTTTGTGCACCAGTCACTGAAAGCAAGCATGCAAGTGCAACAATCATTTAGGAAGACAAATAATATGTTGGCCTTCATTGCATTAATGTTTAAGTCATAGGCAGCACGGTGGCACAGTGGTTAGCACTGCTGCCTCACAGCACCAGAGACCCGGGTTCAATTCCCGCATCAGGCAACTGTCTGTGTGTGGATTTTGCACATTCTCCCCATGACTGCGTGGATTTCCTCCGGGTGCTCCGGTTTCCTCCCAGAATCCGAAAATGTGCAGGTTAGGTGAATTGGCCATGCTAAATTGCCCGTAGTGTTAGGTGAAGGGGTAAATGTAGTGGAATGGGTCTGGGTGGGAGGGTCGGTGTGGACTTGTTGGGCCGAGAGGTCTGTTTCCACACTCTACGTAATCTAATCATAGAGTCATAGAGATGTACAGCACAGAAACAGATCCTTCAGTTCAACTCGAACACGCCGACCAGATATCCCAACCCAATCTAGTCCCACCTGCCAGCACCCGGCCCATATCCCTCCAAACCCTGCCTATTTGTATACCCATCCAGATGCTTTTTAAACGTTGCAATTGTACCAGCCTCCACCACTTCCTCTGGCAGCTCATTCCATACACGTACCACCCTCTGCATGAAAAAGTTGCTCCTTAGGTCTCTTTTATATCTTTCTCCTCTCATCCTAAACCTATGCCGTCTAGTTCTGGACTCCCCCACTCTGGGAAGAGACTTTGTCTATTTATCCTAAACGAATATTTTGCATCAGTGTTAACTGTGGAAAAGGACATGGAAGGTATAGAATGTAGGGAAATAGATGCTGAGGAGGTTCACCAGGAGGGTGCAGAAAAGATTTTCAAGGATGTTGCCAGGGTTGGAGGATTTGAGCTATAGGGAGAGGCTGAACAGGCTGGGGCTGTCTTCCCTGGAGAGTCAGAGGCTGAGGGGTGACCTAGTAGAGGTTTACAAAATTATGAGGGACATGGATACGATCTTAAAAAATGTCCGTATTACTATCGATGTGACTATCGATGATACAAATAAATATCTCCGCAAGAGGCCCAGCAATCACTCCTCTAGCTCCCCACAGAGTTCTAGAATACACCTGATCAGGTCTGGGGATTTATCTACCTTTAACCATTTCAAGGCATCCTGCACTTCCTCCTCTGTAATCTAGACATTTTCAAGATGTCACCATCTATTTCCCTACGTTCTATATCTTCCATATCTTTTTCCACAGTATATATTGATGCAAAATACCCATTTAGTATCTCCTCTATCTCTTGTGGCTCCACACAAAGGCTGTCTTGCTGATCTTTGAGGAGCCTATTCTCTCCCTAGTTACCCTTTTGTCCTTAATATACTTGTAAAAACCCTTAGGATTCTCCTTAACTCTATTTGTCAAACTATCTCATGTCCCCTTTCTATCCTCCTGATTTCCCTCTTAAGTATACTCCCACTGCGTTTATACTCTTCTAAGGATTTACTCAATCTATCTTGTCTATACCTGAGATATGCTTCTTAATTTTTCTTTAGTCATCCAGCATTCCATACACCCACCAGCCTTTCCTCTCACCCTAACAGGACTCTAGTTATCTCATTTCTGAAGGCTTCCCATTTTCCAGCCGTCCCTTTACCTGCGAACATCTGCCCCCAATCAGCCTTTGAAAGTTCTTATCTAATACCGTCAAAATTAGCCTTCCTCCAATGAAGAACTTCAACTTTTAGATCTGGTCATCCTTTTCCATCACTATTTTAAAACGAATAGAATTATGGTCGCTGGCCCCAAAGTGCTCCCCACTGACACCTCAGTCACCTGCCCTGCCTTATTTCCCAAGAGTAGGTCAAGTTTTGCACCTTCTCTAGTAGGTACATCCACATACTGAATCAGAACATTGTCTTGTACACACTTAACAAATTCCTCTCCATCTAAACCCTTAAGATCCTGGAATGTGCAAGCCTTTACCACAGGAGACTGTGGAGATTAAGTCACTTCCTAAAAAGTTCACTCGGAAGATTCCCAGTACGGAGGGATTGTCTTATGAGCAAAGGTTAAACTGGTTGGGACTCTATTCGGAAAAGAATGACAGGTGACCTTATTGATACATTTGCATTCATAAGGAGTTGGCCGGGCAAATGCTGAAAGGATGCTTCCCCTCATGGCAGGATCAGAGGGCAGAGTCTCAGAGTAAAGAGGCCCAGCTTAAAATTGAGATGAGGAGGAATTCTTCTCTCAGCCGGGGGTAAGTAGTTGGAACTCCTTGTTACACAGAGCCATAGGGGCAGAGTCTTTGTGTATATTTAAAGCTGAGATAGATGTGTGCTTGGTCAGTCGGGGAATCAAGGGTTACAGAGAGCATGCAGGAGAGCAGATAGGATGGATGTTGGATGGCAGCAGAGTGATACATTCCAATCAGAGCTTCTTTCCTCGCCAGTTCCTTATCCTTTTTCTTTCTTTCTTTCCCTCATTGCAGCAGTTTCTCTTCCCCTTCCCCCACAAACTTCTTGAAATACCCTCCCCGACCTTAACTGGAGAATGGATTCAAGACGAAAGGAGACAAGTCAGGACTGGGGAGCAGAGTGAGTGTGGGCCCAGTCCCAGAGTGGGGAGCAGAGAGAGTGTGGGCCGAGCCCTGGAGCTCAGAGCAGAGAGTGTGGGCCGAATCCCAGAGAGGTGAGCAGAGCGAGTGTGGGCCGAATCCCAGAGCGGTGAGCAGAGCGAGCGTGGGCTGAGTCCCGGAGTGGGGAGCAGAGCGAGCGTGGGCCGAGTCCCGGAGGGGGGAGCAGAGCGAGTGTGGTTCGAGTCCCGGAGCAGAGCGAGTGTGGGCTGAGTCCTGGAGGGGGGAGGAGAGCGAGTGTGGGCCGAGTCCCGGAGGGGGGAGCAGAGCGAGTGTGGGTCAAGTCCTGGAGCAGAGCGAGTGTGGGCCGAGTTCCAGAGCAAGGAGCCGAGTGAGTGTGGGTTGAACCATGGAGCGGGTATCAAAACGAGTGTGGGCCGAGTCCGGGAGCAGGGAGCAGAGCGAGTGTGGGCCGAGCCCCGGAGCGGGGAGCAGAGCGGGTATGGGATGAACCCTGGAGCAGGGAGCAGTGAGTGTGGGCCAAATCACGTAGCGGGGAGCAGAGCGAGTATGGGCCCAATACCGGAGCAGAGCGAGTGTGGGCCGATACCCAGAGCAGAGAACAGAGCGAGTGTGGGCCGAGTCCCGTAGCAGGGAGCAGAGCGAGTGTGGGCCGAGCCCTAGAGCGGGGAGCAGAGCGAGTGTAGGCCGAGTACCGGAGCAGGGAGCAGAATGAGTGTGGGCCGATCCCGGAGCGGGGAGCAGAGGGAGTGTGGGCCGAGTCCTGGAGCGGGCTACACTGCGAGTTTGGGCCGAGTCCCGGAACAGGGAGCAGAACGAGTGTGAGCCGAGTCCCAAAGTGGGGAGCAGAGTGAGTATGGGCTGAGTCCCGGAGCGGGAAGCAGAGCGAGTGTGGGCCGAGCCCCGGAGTGGGAAGCAGAGTGAGTGTGGGACGAGTCCCAGAGCGGGAAGCAGAGTGAGTGTGGGCCATGCCCCAGAGCGGGGAGCAGAGCGAGTGTGGATCGAATCCCGGAGTGGGGAGCAGAGCGAGTGTGGGCCGTGTCCCAGAGCAGGGAGCAGAGCGAGTGCGGGCCCAGTCCCAGAATAGGGAGCAGCGCGAGTGTGGGTCCAGTCTCGGAGCGGAGAGCAGAGCGAGTGTGGGCTGATTCCCGGAGCAGAGAGAGAGCGAGTGTGGGCCGACTCCCCGAGCGGGGAGCAGAGCGAGTGTAGGCCGTGTGCCGGAGCGGGCAGCAGATCGTGTGTGGGCCGACTCCCCAGCGGGGAGCAGAGCGAGTGTGGGCCAAGTCCCAGGGCAGGGAGAACAGCGAGTGTCCAATGAGTCCCGGAGCGAAGGGCACAGCGTCTGTGGGCCAAGCCCTGGAGCAGGGAGCAGAGCGAGTGTGGGCCGAGTCCCGGAGCAGAGCAAGTGTGGGCCGAACCCCGGTGCAAGGGGCAGAGCAAGTGTGGGCCGAGTCCCGGAGCGGAGAGCACAGCGAGTGTGGGTCGAGGCCCTGAGCAGGGAGCAGAGTGAGTGTGGGCCGAGTCCCTGAGCAGGGAGCAGAGCGAGTGTGGGCTGAGCGCAGCAGCGGGGATCTGAGTGAGCGTGGTCGAGTCCCCGAGCGGGGAGCAGATCGAGTGTGGGCCGAGTCCCTGAGCAGGGAGCAGAGTGAGTGTGGGCCGAGTCCCTGAGCAGGGAGCAGAGTGAGTGTGGGCCGAGTCCCGGAGCAGGGAGCAGAGCCAGTGTGGGCCGAGCCTCGGAGCTGGGAGCAGTGTGATTGTGGGCCGAGTCCCGGAGCGGGGAGCAGAGCGAATGTGGGCCGAGTCCCGGAGCGGGGAGCAGAGCGAATGTGGGCCGAGTCCCGGAGCGGGGAGCAGTGTGATTGTGGGCCGAGTCCCGGAGCGGGGAGCAGAGCGAATGTGGGCCGAGTCCCGGAGCGGGGAGCAGTGTGAGTTTGGCCAAGTCCCCGAGCGGGGAGCAGAGCGAGTGTGGGACGAGTCCCAGAGCAGGGAGCAGAGCGAGTGTGGCCCGAGTCCCTGAACAGGGAGCAGCGCGAATGTGGGCCGAATCCCGGAGCGGGCAGCAGAGCAAGTGTGGGCCGAACCCCGAAGCGAGGACCAGAGTGAGTGTGGGCCGAGTCCCGGAGCGGGGAGCAGAGCGATTATGGGCCGATTCCCAGAACAGAGAGCAGAGCCAGTGTGGGCCGAACCCCTGAGTGGAAAGCAGAGCGAGTGTGGGCCGTGTCCCAGAGTGCCGAGTCCCGGATTGTGGAGCAGAGTGAGTGTGGGCCCAGTCCCAGAGCCGGGAGCAGAGCGAGTGTGGGCCGAATCCCAGAGCGGGGAGCAGAGCGAGTGTGGGCCGATTCCCGGAGCAGGGAGCAGATGAGTGTGGGCCCAGTCCTGGAGCAGGGAGCAGAGCGAGTGTCAGCCGAGTCCCGGAGCGGGGAGCAGAGCGAGTGTGGGTCGTGTCCTGGAGCAGGGAGCAGAGCGAGTGTGGGCTGAGACCAGAGCAGGGAGCAGAGCCAGTGTGGGCCGAGTCCCAGAGCAGGGAGCAGAGCCAGTGTGGGCCGAGCCCCTGAGCGAGTTGCAGAGCGAGTGTGGGTCGTGTCCTGGAGCAGGGAGCAGAGCGAGTGTGGGCCTAGTCCCAGAGCCGGGAGCAGAGCGAGTGTGGGCTGAGTCCCAGAGAGGGGAGGAGAGCGAGTGTGGGCCGATTCCCGGAGCAGAGAGCAGAGCGAGTGTGGGCCGATTCCCGTAGCGGGGAGCAGTGTGAGTTTGGCCAAGTCCCCGAGTGGGGAGCAGAGCGGGTGTGGGACGAGTCCCAGAGCAGGGAGCAGAGCGAATGTAGTCCGAGTCCCGGAGCGGGCAGCAGAGCGAGTGTGGGCCGAGTCCCAGAGCAGAGAGCAGAGCCAGTGTGGGCCGAGCCCCTGAGCGGGAAGCAGAGCGAGTGTGGGCCGTGTCCTGGAGCAGGGAGCAAAGCGAGTGTGGGCCCAGTCCCAGAGCCGGGAGTAGAGCGAGTGTGAGCCGAGTCCCAGAGCGGGGAGCAGAGCGAGTGTGGGCCTAGTCACAGAACAGGGAGCAGAGCAAGTGTGGGCCGATTCCCGGAGCAGGGAGCAGATGAGTGTGGGCGTAGTCACAGAACAGGGAGCAGAGCGAGTGTGGGCCCAGTCCCAGAGTGGGGAGCAGAGCGAGTGTGGGCCGAGTCCCAGAGCAGGGAGCAGAGCCAGTGTGGGCCGAGTCCCAGAGCAGGGAGCAGAGCGGGTGTGGGCCGAACCCCGGAGCGGGGAGCAGAGGGAGTGTGGGCCGAGTCCCGGAGCGGGGAGCAGAGCGATTGTGGGCCGATCCCCGGAACAGGGAGCAGAGCGAGTGTGAGCCAAATCCCAGAGCGACTGTGGGACGAGTCCCAGAGCAGGGAGCAGAGCCAGTGTGGGCCGAGTCCCAGAGCAGGGAGCAGAGCCAGTGTGGGCCGAGGCCCTGAGCGGGTTGCAGAGCGAGTGTGGGCCGAGTCCCAGAGCAGGGAGCAGAGCGAGTGTGGGCCGAGTCCCAGAGCAGGGAGCAGAGCGAGTGTGAGCCGAGTCCCAGAGCAGGGAGCAGAGCCAGTGTGGGCCGAGACCAGAGCGGGGAGCAGAGCGAGTGTGGGCCGAGCCCCGGAGCGGGGAGCAGAGCGGGTATGGGATGAACCCTGGAGCAGGGAGCAGTGAGTGTGGGCCAAATCACGTAGCGGGGAGCAGAGCGAGTATGGGCCCAATACCGGAGCAGAGCGAGTGTGGGCCGATACCCAGAGCAGAGAACAGAGCGAGTGTGGGCCGAGTCCCGTAGCAGGGAGCAGAGCGAGTGTGGGCCGAGCCCTAGAGCGGGGAGCAGAGCGAGTGTAGGCCGAGTACCGGAGCAGGGAGCAGAATGAGTGTGGGCCGATCCCGGAGCGGGGAGCAGAGGGAGTGTGGGCCGAGTCCTGGAGCGGGCTACACTGCGAGTTTGGGCCGAGTCCCGGAACAGGGAGCAGAACGAGTGTGAGCCGAGTCCCAAAGTGGGGAGCAGAGTGAGTATGGGCTGAGTCCCGGAGCGGGAAGCAGAGCGAGTGTGGGCCGAGCCCCGGAGTGGGAAGCAGAGTGAGTGTGGGACGAGTCCCAGAGCGGGAAGCAGAGTGAGTGTGGGCCATGCCCCAGAGCGGGGAGCAGAGCGAGTGTGGATCGAATCCCGGAGTGGGGAGCAGAGCGAGTGTGGGCCGTGTCCCAGAGCAGGGAGCAGAGCGAGTGCGGGCCCAGTCCCAGAATAGGGAGCAGCGCGAGTGTGGGTCCAGTCTCGGAGCGGAGAGCAGAGCGAGTGTGGGCTGATTCCCGGAGCAGAGAGAGAGCGAGTGTGGGCCGACTCCCCGAGCGGGGAGCAGAGCGAGTGTAGGCCGTGTGCCGGAGCGGGCAGCAGATCGTGTGTGGGCCGACTCCCCAGCGGGGAGCAGAGCGAGTGTGGGCCAAGTCCCAGGGCAGGGAGAACAGCGAGTGTCCAATGAGTCCCGGAGCGAAGGGCACAGCGTCTGTGGGCCAAGCCCTGGAGCAGGGAGCAGAGCGAGTGTGGGCCGAGTCCCGGAGCAGAGCAAGTGTGGGCCGAACCCCGGTGCAAGGGGCAGAGCAAGTGTGGGCCGAGTCCCGGAGCGGAGAGCACAGCGAGTGTGGGTCGAGGCCCTGAGCAGGGAGCAGAGTGAGTGTGGGCCGAGTCCCTGAGCAGGGAGCAGAGCGAGTGTGGGCTGAGCGCAGCAGCGGGGATCTGAGTGAGCGTGGTCGAGTCCCCGAGCGGGGAGCAGATCGAGTGTGGGCCGAGTCCCTGAGCAGGGAGCAGAGTGAGTGTGGGCCGAGTCCCTGAGCAGGGAGCAGAGTGAGTGTGGGCCGAGTCCCGGAGCAGGGAGCAGAGCCAGTGTGGGCCGAGCCTCGGAGCTGGGAGCAGTGTGATTGTGGGCCGAGTCCCGGAGCGGGGAGCAGAGCGAATGTGGGCCGAGTCCCGGAGCGGGGAGCAGAGCGAATGTGGGCCGAGTCCCGGAGCGGGGAGCAGTGTGATTGTGGGCCGAGTCCCGGAGCGGGGAGCAGAGCGAATGTGGGCCGAGTCCCGGAGCGGGGAGCAGTGTGAGTTTGGCCAAGTCCCCGAGCGGGGAGCAGAGCGAGTGTGGGACGAGTCCCAGAGCAGGGAGCAGAGCGAGTGTGGCCCGAGTCCCTGAACAGGGAGCAGCGCGAATGTGGGCCGAATCCCGGAGCGGGCAGCAGAGCAAGTGTGGGCCGAACCCCGAAGCGAGGACCAGAGTGAGTGTGGGCCGAGTCCCGGAGCGGGGAGCAGAGCGATTATGGGCCGATTCCCAGAACAGAGAGCAGAGCCAGTGTGGGCCGAACCCCTGAGTGGAAAGCAGAGCGAGTGTGGGCCGTGTCCCAGAGTGCCGAGTCCCGGATTGTGGAGCAGAGTGAGTGTGGGCCCAGTCCCAGAGCCGGGAGCAGAGCGAGTGTGGGCCGAATCCCAGAGCGGGGAGCAGAGCGAGTGTGGGCCGATTCCCGGAGCAGGGAGCAGATGAGTGTGGGCCCAGTCCTGGAGCAGGGAGCAGAGCGAGTGTCAGCCGAGTCCCGGAGCGGGGAGCAGAGCGAGTGTGGGTCGTGTCCTGGAGCAGGGAGCAGAGCGAGTGTGGGCTGAGACCAGAGCAGGGAGCAGAGCCAGTGTGGGCCGAGTCCCAGAGCAGGGAGCAGAGCCAGTGTGGGCCGAGCCCCTGAGCGAGTTGCAGAGCGAGTGTGGGTCGTGTCCTGGAGCAGGGAGCAGAGCGAGTGTGGGCCTAGTCCCAGAGCCGGGAGCAGAGCGAGTGTGGGCTGAGTCCCAGAGAGGGGAGGAGAGCGAGTGTGGGCCGATTCCCGGAGCAGAGAGCAGAGCGAGTGTGGGCCGATTCCCGTAGCGGGGAGCAGTGTGAGTTTGGCCAAGTCCCCGAGTGGGGAGCAGAGCGGGTGTGGGACGAGTCCCAGAGCAGGGAGCAGAGCGAATGTAGTCCGAGTCCCGGAGCGGGCAGCAGAGCGAGTGTGGGCCGAGTCCCAGAGCAGAGAGCAGAGCCAGTGTGGGCCGAGCCCCTGAGCGGGAAGCAGAGCGAGTGTGGGCCGTGTCCTGGAGCAGGGAGCAAAGCGAGTGTGGGCCCAGTCCCAGAGCCGGGAGTAGAGCGAGTGTGAGCCGAGTCCCAGAGCGGGGAGCAGAGCGAGTGTGGGCCTAGTCACAGAACAGGGAGCAGAGCAAGTGTGGGCCGATTCCCGGAGCAGGGAGCAGATGAGTGTGGGCGTAGTCACAGAACAGGGAGCAGAGCGAGTGTGGGCCCAGTCCCAGAGTGGGGAGCAGAGCGAGTGTGGGCCGAGTCCCAGAGCAGGGAGCAGAGCCAGTGTGGGCCGAGTCCCAGAGCAGGGAGCAGAGCGGGTGTGGGCCGAACCCCGGAGCGGGGAGCAGAGGGAGTGTGGGCCGAGTCCCGGAGCGGGGAGCAGAGCGATTGTGGGCCGATCCCCGGAACAGGGAGCAGAGCGAGTGTGAGCCAAATCCCAGAGCGACTGTGGGACGAGTCCCAGAGCAGGGAGCAGAGCCAGTGTGGGCCGAGTCCCAGAGCAGGGAGCAGAGCCAGTGTGGGCCGAGGCCCTGAGCGGGTTGCAGAGCGAGTGTGGGCCGAGTCCCAGAGCAGGGAGCAGAGCGAGTGTGGGCCGAGTCCCAGAGCAGGGAGCAGAGCGAGTGTGAGCCGAGTCCCAGAGCAGGGAGCAGAGCCAGTGTGGGCCGAGACCAGAGCGGGGAGCAGAGCGAGTGTGGGCCGATTCCCGTAGCGGGGAGCAGAGCGATTGTGGGCCCAGTCCCGGAGCGGGGAGCAGAGCTAGTGTGGGCTGACGCCCGGAGGGGGGAGCAGAGCGATTGTGGGCCGTGTCCCAGAGCTGGGAGCAGTGTGAGTGTGGGCCGAGTCCCAGAACAGGGATCAGAGCGAGTATGGGCCGAGTCCCAGAACAGGGGGCAGAGGGATTGTGGGCGGAGTCCCAGAGCTGGGATCAGAGCGAGTGTGGGCCGAGTCCCAGAGCGGAGAGCACAGCCAGTGTGGGCCAAGCCCTAGAGCGGGGAGCAGAGCGAGTGTGGGCCGAGTCCCAGAGCAGGAAGCAGTGCCAGTGTGGGCTGAGACCAGAGCAGGGAGCAGAGCCAGTGTGGGCCGAGTCCCAGAGCAGGAAGCAGAGCCAGTGTGGGCCGAGTCACAGAGCGGGCAGCAGAGCGAATGTGGGCTGAGTTCCAGAACAGGGGGCAGAGGGAGTGTGGGCCGAGTCCCAAAGCTGGGATCAGAGCGAGTGTGGGCCGAGTCCCAGAGGGGAGAGCACAGCCAGTGTGGGCCAAGCCCTGGAGCGGGGAGCAGAGCGAGTGTGGGCCGAGTCCCAGAGCAGGGAGCAGAGCGAGTGTGGGCTGAGTCCCAGAGCAGGAAGCAGAGCCAGTGTGGGCCAAGCCCTGGAGCGGGGAGCAGAGCCAGTGTGGGCTGAGACCAGAGCAGGGAGCAGAGCCAGTGGGGGCCGAGTCTCAGAGCAGGAAGCAGAGCCAGTGTGGGCCGAGTCCCAGAGCAGAGATCAGAGCGAGTGTGGGCCGAGTCCCAGAACAGGGGGCAGAGGGAGTGTGGGCCGAGTCCCAAAGCTGGGATCAGAGCGAGTGTGGGCCGAGTCCCAGAGGGGAGAGCACAGCCAGTGTGGGCCGAGCCCTGGAGCGGGGAGCAGAGCGAGTGTGGGCTGAGTCCCAGAGCAGGGAGCAGAGCCAGTGTGGGCCGAGTCCCAGAGCAGGAAGCAGAGCCAGTGTGGGCCGAGTCACAGAGCGGGCAGCAGTGCGAATGTGGGCTGAGTTCCAGAACAGGGGGCAGAGCGAGTGTGGTCTGAGTCCCAGAGCAGGGAGCTGAGCAAGTGTTGGCCGAGTCCGAGAGCAGGGAGCAGAGCGTGTGTGGGCTGAATCCCGGAGCACGGGGCATAGCGATTGTGGGCCGAACCCCAGAGCGGGGAACAGAGCGATTTTGGGCCACGTCATGGAACGGGGGGCAGAGTGAGTGTGGGTCGAGTCCCGGAGCAGGGAGCAGAGCGTGTGTGGGCTGAGTCCCGGAGCGGGGAGCAGTGTGAGTGTGGGCCGAACCCCGAGCAGGGAGCAGAGCGAGTCTGGGCCGAGTCCCAGAGCAGAGAGCAGAGCGAGTGTGGGCTGATACCAGGAGCGGGGATCTGAGCGAGAGTGCGTCGAGTCCCCAGGCGGGGAGCAGAGCAAGTGTGGGCCGAGTGTCAGAGCAGGGAGCAGAATGTGTGTTGGCCGACTCCCCGAGCGGGGAGCAGAGAGTGTGTGGGCCGAGTCCCGGAGCAGGGAGCAGAGCGAGTGTGGGCTGAGTCCGAGAGCAGGGAGCAGAGCGAGTGTGAGCTGAGTCCCAGAGCAGGGAGCAGAGCGAGTGTGGGCCGATTCCCGGAGCAGAGAGCAGAGCGAGTGTGGGCCGATTCCCGTAGCGGGGAGCAGAGCGAATGTGGGCCCAGTCCCGGAGCGGGGAGCAGAGCGATTGTGGGCCGAGACCAGAGAAGGGTGCAGAGCGAGTGTGGGCTGATACCAGGAGCGGGGATCTGAGCGAGAGTGCGTCGAGTCCCCAGATGGGGAGCAGAGCAAGTGTGGGCCGAGTGTCAGAGCAGGGAGCAGAGAGAGTGTGGGCTGAGTCCCGGAGCAGGGAGCAGAGCGACTGTGGGCCTCAGTCCGAGATCAGGGAGCAGAGCGATTGTGGCCGTGCCCCTGAGCGGGGAGCAGCATAAGTGTAGGCCGAGTCCCGGAGCGGGGAGCAGAGCGATTGTGGGCTGATTCCCAGAGCAGGGAGCAGACCGAGTGTGGGCCGAACCCCGAAGCGAGGACCAGAGTGAGTGTGGGCAGAGACCCGGAGCGGGGAGCAGAGCGAGTGTGGGCCTAGTCCCAGAGCGGAGAGCAGAACGAGTGTGTGCCAAGCCCTGGAGCAGGGAGTAGAGAGAGTGTGGGCCGAACCCCAGAGCTGGGAACAGAGCGAGTATGGGCCACGTCGCGCAGCGGGGGGCAGAGCGAGTGTGGGTCGAGTCCCGGAGCAGGGAGCAGAGCGTGTGTGGGCTGAGTCCCGGAGCGGTAGCAGTGTGAGTGTGGGCCGAGTCCCGGAGCGAGGAGCAGAGTGAGTGTGGGCCGAGTCACAGAGCAGGGAGCACTGCGAGTGTGGACCGAGTCCCAGAGCAGGGAGCAGAGCGAATGTGGGCCGAACCCTGATGCGAGGCCCAGAGCGAGTGTGGGCCGAGTCCCAGAGCAGGGAGCAGAGCGAGTGTGGGCCGACTCCCACAGCAGAGAGCAGAGCAAGTGTGGGCTGATACCAGGAGCGGGGATCTGAGCGAGAGTGCGCGAGTCCCCAGGCGGGGAGCAGAGCAAGTGTGGGGCGAGTGTCAGAGCAGGGAGCAGACCGTGTGTGGGCCGAGTCCCGGAGCAGGGAGCAGAGCGAGTGTGGGCCGAGTCCGAGAGAAGGGAGCAGAGCGAGTGCGGGCCGATTCCCAGAGCAGGGAGCAGAGCGAGTGCGGGCCGAGTCCCAGAGCAGAGAGCAGAGCCAGTGTGGCCCGAGTCCCAGAGCAGAGAGCAGAGAGCAGAGCCAGTGTGGGCCGAGCCCCTGAGCTGGAAGCAGAGCAAGTGTGGGCCGTGTCCTGGAGCAGGGAGCAGAGCGAGTGTGGGCTCAGTCCCAGAATGCCGAGTCCCGGATTGTGGAGCAGAGCGAGTGTGGGCCGACTCCCCGAGCGGGGAGCAGAGCGAGTGTGGGCCGATTCCCGGAGCAGGGAGCAGATGAGTTTGGGCCCAGTCCCGGAGCGGGGAGCAGAGCAAGTGTCGGCCGAGTCCCGGAGAAGGGAGCAGAGCGAGAGTGGGCCCAGTCCCAGACTAGGGAGCAGTGTGAGTGTGGGCCGAGTCCCGGAGCGGGGAGCAGAGCGAGTGTGGGCCCAGTCCCGGAGCGGGGAGCAGAGCGATTGTGGGCCGTGTCCCTGAGGAGGGAGCGGAGTGAGTGTGGGCCGAGTTCGGCAGCAGGGAGCAGAGCGAGTGTGGGCCCAGTCCCAGAGTGGGGAGCAGTGTGAGTGTGGGCCTAGTCCCAGAGCTGGGAGCAGTGAGTGTGGGCCGAGTCCCAGAGCAGGGAGCAGAGCGAGTGTGAGCCGATCCCAGAGCAGGGAGCAGAGCCAGTGTGGGCCGAGACCAGAGCAGGGAGCCCAGCCAGTGTGGGCAGAGTCCCAGAGCAGGAAGCAGAGCGGGTGTGGTCCGAACACCGGAGCGGGGAGCAGAGGGAGTGTGGGCCGAACCCCAAAGCGAGGACCAGAGTGAGTGTGGGCCGAGTCCCGGAGCGGGGAGCAGAGCGATTGTGGGCCGATCCCCGGAACAGGGAACAGAGCGAGTGTGAGGCGAATCCCAGAGCGGGTGTGGGCTGAGTTTCAGAGCAGGGAACAGAGCCAGTGTGGGCCGAGGCCAGAGCAGGGAGCAGAGCCAGTGTGGGCCGAGCCCCTGAGCGGGTTGCAGAGCGAGTGTGGGCCCTGTCCTGGAGCAGGAAGCAGAGCGAGTGTGGGCCGAGTCCCAGAGCAGGGAGCAGACCGAATGTGGGCCGAACCCCGATGCGAGGACCAGAGCGAGTGTGGGTTGAGTCCCAGAGCAGGGAGCAGAACGAGTGTGGGCCGAGTCCCAGAGCAGAGAGCAGAACGAGTGTGGGCTGATACCAGGAGCGGGGATCTGAGCGAGAGTGCGTCGAGTCCCCAGGCGGGGAGCAGAGCAAGTGTGGGCCGAGTGTCAGAGCATGGAGCAGACCGTGTGTGGGCCGACTCCCCGAGCGGGGAGCAGAGTGAGTGTGGGCCCAGTCCCGGAGCAGGGAGCAGAGTGAGTGTGGGCCCAGTCCCGGAGGGGGGAGCAGAGCTAGTGTGGGCTGAGTCCCGGGGCGGGGAGCAGAGCGAGTGTGGGTCGATTCCCGGGGCGGGGAGCAGAGCGATTGTGGGCCGTGTCCCTGAGGAGGGAGCGGAGTGAGTGTGGGCTGAGTCACAGAGCGGGCAGCAGAGCGAATGTGGGCCGAGTTCCAGAACAGGGAGCAGAGTGAGTGTGGGCTGAGTCCCAGAGCAGGAAGTAGAGCCAGTGTGGGCTAAGCCCTGGAGCGGGGAGCAGAGCCAGTGTGGGCTGAGACCAGAGCAGGAAGCAGAGCCAGTGTGGGCCGAGTCACAGAGCGGGGAGCAGAGCAAGTGTTGGCCGAGTCCGAGAGCTGGGAGCAGAGCGTGTGTGGGCTGAATCCCGGAGCACGGGGCATAGCGATTGTGGGCCGAACCCCAGAGCGGGGAACAGAGCGATTTTGGGCCACGTCATGGAGCGGGGGGCAGAGCGAGTGTGGGTCGAGTCCCGGAGCAGGGAGCAGAGCGTGTGTGGGGTGAATCCCGGAGCACGGGGCATAGCGATTGTGGGCCGAACCCCAGAGCGGGGAACAGAGCGATTTTGGGCCACGTCATGGAGCGGGGGGCAGAGCGAGTGTGGGTCGAGTCCCGGAGCAGGGAGCAGAGCGTGTGTGGGCTGAGTCCCGGAGCGGGGAGCAGAACGAGTGTGGGCCGAGTCCCAGAGCAGAGAGCAGAGCGAGTGTGGGCTGATACCAGGAGCGGGGATCTGAGCGAGAGTGCGTCGAGTCCCCAGGCGGGGAGCAGAGCAAGTGTGGGCCGAGTGTCAGAGGAGGGAGCAGAACGTGTGTGGGCCGACTCCCCAAGCGGGGAGCAGAGAGAGTGTGGGCCGATTCCCGGAGCAGGGAGCAGAGCGAATGTGGGCCGAGTCTGAGAGCAGGGAGTAGAGCGATTGTGGGTCGATTCCCAGAACAGGGAGCAGAGCGAGTGCGGGCCGAGTCCCAGAGCAGAGAGCAGAGCCAGTGTGGCCCGAGTCCCAGAGCAGAGAGCAGAGAGCAGAGCCAGTGTGGGCCGAGCCCCTGAGCTGGAAGCAGAGCCAGTGTGGGCCGTGTCCTGGAGCAGGGAGCAGACCGAATGTGGGCCGAACCCCGATGCGAGGACCAGAGCGAGTGTGGGCTGAGTCCCAGAGCAGGGAGCAGAGCGAGTGTGGGCCGAGTGTCAGAGGAGGGAGCAGAACGTGTGTGGGCCGACTCCCCGAGCGGGGAGCAGAGAGAGTGTGGGCCGAGTCCCGGAGCAGGGAGCAGAGCAAGTGTGGGCCGAGTCCCGGAGCGGGGAGCAGAGCAAGTGTTGGCCGAGTCCGAGAGCAGGGAGCAGAGCGTGTGTGGGCTGAATCCCGGAGCACGGGGCATAGCGATTGTGGGCCGAACCCCAGAGCGGGGAACAGAGCGATTTTGGGCCACGTCATGGAGCGGGGGGCAGAGCGAGTGTGGGTCGAGTCCCGGAGCAGGGAGCAGACCGTGTGTGGGCTGAGTCCCGGAGCGGGGAGCAGTGTGAGTGTGGGCCGAGTCCCCGAGCGGGGAGCAGAGCGAGTGTGGGCCGAGTCCCAGAGCAGAGAGCAGAGCGAGTGTGGGCTGATACCAGGAGCGGGGATCTGAGCGAGAGTGCGTCGAGTCCCCAGGCGGGGAGCAGAGCAAGTGTGGGCCGAGTGTCAGAGCAGGGAGCAGACCGTGTGTGGGCCGACTCTCCGAGCAGGGAGCAGAGCGAGTGTGGGCCGATTCCCAGAGCAGAGAGCAGATGAGTGTGGGCCCAGTCCCGGAGCGGGGAGCCGAGCTAGTGTCGGCCGAGTCCCAGAGCAGGGAGCAGAGCGAGTGTGGGCCTAGTCCCAGAACAGGGAGCAGAGCGAGTGTGTGCCAATTCCCGGAGCAGAAAGCAGAGCGAGTGTGGGCCCTGTCCCGGAGCAGGGAGCAGAGCGATTGTGGGCCGATCCCCGGAACAGGGAGCAGAGTGAGTGAGGGCTGAGTCCCAGAGCAGGGAGCAGAGCGAGTGTGAGCCGAGTCCCAGAGCAGAGAGCAGAGCGAGTGTGGGCCGATTCCCGGAGCAGGGAGCAGAGCGAGAGTGGGCCGAGTCCGAGAGCAGGGAGCAGAGCGAGTGTGGGCTGAGTCCCAGAGCGGGGAGCAGAGCGAGTGTGGGCTGAGTCCCAGAGCGGGGAGCAGAGCGAGTGTGGGCTGAGTCCCGGAGCGGGGAGCAGAGCGAGTGTGGGCTGAGTCCCCGAGCGGGGAGCAGAGCGAGTGTGGGCTGAGTTCCGCAGCATGGAGCAAAGCGAGTGTGGGCTTAGTCCCATATCAGAGAGCAGAACGAGTGTGAGCCAAGTTCCAGAGCAAGGAACAGAGCCAGTGTGGGCCGAGACCAGAGCAGGGAGCAGAGCCAGTGTGGGCCTAGTCCCAGAACAGGGAGCAGAACGAGTGTGGGCCAAGCCCTGGAGCGGGGAGCAGAGCGAGTGTGGACTAAATCCCGGAGCACGGGGCATAGCGATTGTGGGCCGAACCCCAGAGTGGGGAACAGAGCGAGTATGGGCCACATCGCGCAGCAGGGGGCAGAGCGAGTGTGGGTCGAGTCCCGGAGCGAGGAGCAGAGTGAATGTGGGCCGAGTCACAGAGCAGGGAGCACTGCGAGTGTGAACCGAGTCCCAGAGCAGGGAGCAGAGCGAGTGTGGGCCGAAACCCAAAGCGGGGAGCAGAGCAAGTGTGGGCCGAGTCCCAGAGCAGGGAGCAGAGCGAATGTGGGCCGAAACCCGATGCGAGGCCCAGAGCGAGTGTGGGCCGACTCCCAGAGCAGGGAGCAGACCGAGTGTGGGCTGAACCCCGAAGTGAGGACCAGAGTGAGTGTGGGCCGAGTCCCGGAGCGGGGAGCAGAGCGATTGTGGGCCGATCCCCGGAACAGGGAACAGAGCGAGTGTGAGGCGAATCCCAGAGCGGGTGTGGGCTGAGTTTCAGAGCAGGGAACAGAGCCAGTGTGGGCCGAGGCCAGAGCATGGAGCAGAGCCAGTGTGGGCCGAGTCCCAGAGCAGGGAGCAGACCGAATGTGGGCCGAGTCCCAGAGCAGGGAGCAGAGCCAGTGTGGGCCGAGCCCCAGAGCAGGGAGCAGACCGAATGTGGGCCGAACCCCGATGCGAGGACCAGAGCGAGTGTGGGCTGAGTCCCAGAGCAGGGAGCAGAGCGAGTGTGGGCCGAGTGTCAGAGCAGGGAGCAGAACGTGTGTGGGCCGACTCCCCGAGCGGGGAGCAGAGAGAGTGTGGGCCGAGTCCCGGAGCAGGGAGCAGAGCGAGTGTGGGCCGAGTCCGAGAGCAGGGAGCAGAGCGATTGTGAGCCGATTCCCAGAACAGGGAGCAGAGCGAGTGCGGGCCGAGTCCCAGAGCAGAGAGCAGAGCCAGTGTGCGCCGACTCCCAGAGCAGAGAGCAGAGCCAGTGTGGCCTGAGCACCTGAGTGGGAAGCAGAGCGAGTGTGGGTCGTGTCCTGGAGCAGGGAGCAGAGCGAGTGTGCGCCCACTCCCAGAGCCGGGAGCAGAGCGAGTGTGGGCCGAGTCCCAGAGCAGGGAGTAGAGCCAGTGTGGGCCGAGACCAGAGCAGGGAGCACAGCCATTGTGGGCCGAGTCCCAGAGCAGGAAGCAGAGCCAGTGTGGGCCGAGTCCCAGAGCAGGAAGCAGAGCCAGTCTGGGCCGAGTCCCAGAGCAGGGAGCAGAGCGGGTGTGGGCCGAACCCCGGAGCGGGGAGCAGAGGGAGTGTGGGCCGAGGCCCGGAGCGGGGAGCAGAACAAGTGTGGGCCGAGTCCCAGAGCAGGGAGCAGACCGAGTGTGGGCCGAACCCCGAAGCGAGGACCAGAGTGAGTGTGGGCCGAGTCCCGGAGCGGGGAGCAGAGCGATTGTGGGCCGATCCCCGGAACAGGGAACAGAGCGAGTGTGAGGCGAATCCCAGAGCGGGTGTGGGCTGAGTTTCAGAGCAGGGAACAGAGCCAGTGTGGGCCGAGGCCAGAGCAGGGAGCAGAGCCAGTGTGGGCCGAGTCCCAGAGCAGGGAGCAGACCGAATGTGGGCCGAACCCCGATGCGAGGACCAGAGCGAGTGTGGGCTGAGTCCCAGAGCGGGGAGCAGAGCGAGTGTGGACCGATTCCCGGAGCAGAGAGCAGAGCGAGTGTGGGCCGATTCCCGTAGCGGGGAGCAGAGCGAATGTGGGCCCAGTCCCGGAGCGGGGAGCAGAGCGATTGTGGGCCGTGTCCCTGAGGAGGGAGCGGAGTGAGCGTGGGCTGAGTTCCGCAGCAGGGAGCAGAGCGAGTGTGGGCCGAGTTCCGAGGCGGGGAGCAGAGCGAGTGTGGGCCGAGTCCCAGAGCAGGGAGCAGAGCGACTGTTGGCCGAGTCCCAGAGCGGAGAGCAGAACGAGTGTGGGCCAAGCCCTGGAGCGGGGACCAGAGCGAGTGTGGGCCAAGTCCGAGAGCAGGGAGCAGATCGTGTGTGGACTAAATCCCGGAGCATGGGGCATAGCGATTGTGGGCCAAACCCCAGAGCGGGGAACAGAGCGAGTATGGACCACATCGCGCAGCAGGGGGCAGAGCGAGTGTGGGTCGAGTCCCCGAGCGGGGAGCAGAGTGAATGTGGGCCGAGTCACAGAGCAGGGAGCACTGCGAGTGTGGACCGAGTCCCAGAGCAGGGAGCAGAGCGAGTGTGGGCCGAAACCCAAAGCGGGGAGCAGAGCGAGTGTGGGCCGAGTCCCAGAGCAGGGAGCAGAGCGAATGTGGGCCGAACCCCGATGCGAGGCCCAGAGCGAGTGTGGGCCGACTCCCAGAGCAGAGAGCAGAGCGAGTGTGGGCCGAGTCCCAGAGCAGAGAGCAGAGCAAGTGTGGGCTGATACCAGGAGCGGGGATCTGAGCGAGAGTGCGTCGAGTCCCCAGGCGGGGAGCAGAGCAAGTGTGGGCCGAGTGTCAGAGCAGGGAGCAGACCATGTGTGGGCCGACTCCCCGAGCGGGGAGCAGAGAGAGTGTGGGCCGAGTCCCGGAGCAGAGAGCAGAGCGAGTGTGGGCCGAGACTGAGAGCAGGGAGTAGAGCGTTTGTGGGTCGATTCCCAGAACAGGGAGCAGAGCGAGTGCGGGCCGAGTCCCAGAGCAGAGAGCAGAGCCTGTGTGGCCCGAGTCCCAGAGCAGAGAGCAGAGAGCAGAGCCAGTGTGGGCCGAGCCCCTGAGCTGGAAGCAGAGCAAGTGTGGGCCGTGTCCTGGAGCAGGGAGCAGAGCGAGTGTGGGCCCAGTCCCAGAGTGCCGAGTCCCGGATTGTGAAGCAGAGCGAGTGTGGGCCGAATCCCGGAGCGGGGAGCAGAGCGAGTGTGGGCCTAGTCCCAGAACAGGGAGCAGAGTGAGTGTGGGCCCAGTCCCAGAGTGGGGAGCAGTGTGAGTGTGGGCCGAGTCCCGGAGCGGGGAGCAGAGCGAGTGTGGGCCAATTCCCAGAGCAGAGAGCAGAGCGAGTGTGGGCCCAGTCCCGGAGCGGGGAGCAGAGCGATTGTGGGCCGTGTCCCTGAGGAGGGAGCGGAGTGAGTGTGGGCCGAGTTCGGCAGCAGGGAGCAGAGCGAATGTGGGCCTAGTCCCAGAGCTGGGAGCAGCGAGTGTGGGCCGAGTCCCAGAGCAGGGAGCAGAGCGAGTGTGAGCCGAGTCCCAGAGCAGGGAGCAGAGCGAGTGTGAGCCGAGTCCCAGAGCAGGGAGCAGAGCCAGTGTGGGCCGAGACCAGAGCAGGGAGCAGAGCCAGTCTGGGCCGAGTCCCAGAGCAGGGAGCAGAGCGGGTGTGGGCCGAACCCCGGAGCGGGGAGCAGAGGGAGTGTGGGCCGAGTCCCGGAGCGGGGAGCAGAACAAGTGTGGGCCGAGTCCCAGAGCAGGGAGCAGACCGAGTGTGGGCCGAGTCCCGGAGCGGGGAGCAGAGCGATTGTGGGCCGATCCCCGGAACAGGGAACAGAGCGAGTGTGAGGCGAATCGCAGAGCGGGTGTGGGCTGAGTTTCAGAGCAGGGAACAGAGCCAGTGTGGGCCGAGGCCAGAGCATGGAGCAGAGCCAGTGTGGGCCGAGTCCCAGAGCAGGGAGCAGACCGAATGTGGGCCGAGTCCCAGAGCAGGGAGCAGAGCCAGTGTGGGCCGAGCCCCAGAGCAGGGAGCAGACCGAATGTGGGCCGAACCCCGATGCGAGGACCAGAGCGAGTGTGGGCTGAGTCCCAGAGCAGGGAGCAGAGCGAGTGTGGGCCGAGTGTCAGAGCAGGGAGCAGAACGTGTGTGGGCCGACTCCCCGAGCGGGGAGCAGAGAGAGTGTGGGCCGAGTCCCGGAGCAGGGAGCAGAGCGAGTGTGGGCCGAGTCCGAGAGCAGGGAGCAGAGCGATTGTGAGCCGATTCCCAGAACAGGGAGCAGAGCGAGTGCGGGCCGAGTCCCAGAGCAGAGAGCAGAGCCAGTGTGGGCCGACTCCCAGAGCAGAGAGCAGAGAGCAGAGCCAGTGTGGGCTGAGCACCTGAGTGGGAAGCAGAGCGAGTGTGGGACGTGTCCTGGAGCAGGGAGCAGAGCGAGTGTGCGCCCACTCCCAGAACCGGGAGCAGAGCGAGTGTGGGCCGAGTCCCAGAGCAGGGAGCAGAGCCAGTGTGGGCCGAGACCAGAGCAGGGAGCACAGCCATTGTGGGCCGAGTCCCAGAGCAGGAAGCAGAGCCAGTGTTGGCCGAGTCCCAGAGCAGGAAGCAGAGCCAGTCTGGGCCGAGTCCCAGAGCAGGGAGCAGAGCGGGTGTGGGCCGAACCCCGGAGCGGGGAGCAGAGGGAGTGTGGGCCGAGGCCCGGAGCCGGGAGCAGAACAAGTGTGGGCCGAGTCCCAGAGCAGGGAGCAGACCGAGTGTGGGCCGAACCCCGAAGCGAGGACCAGAGTGAGTGTGGGCCGAGTCCCGGAGCGGGGAGCAGAGCGATTGTGGGCCGATCCCCGGAACAGGGAACAGAGCGAGTGTGAGGCGAATCCCAGAGCGGGTGTGGGCTGAGTTCCAGAGCAGGGAACAGAGCTAGTGTGGGCCGAGGCCAGAGCAGGGAGCAGAGCCAGTGTGGGCCGAGTCCCAGAGCAGGGAGCAGACCGAATGTGGGCCGAGGCCAGAGCAGGGAGCAGAGCCAGTGTGGGCCGAGCCCCTGAGTGGGTTGCAGAGTGAGTGTGGGCCGTATCCTGGAGCAGAAAGCAGAGCGAGTGTGGGCCGAGTCCCAGAGCAGGGAGCAGACCGAATGTGGGCCGAACCCCGATGCGAGGACCAGAGCGAGTGTGGGCTGAGCCCCAGAGCAGGGAGCAGAGCGAGTGTGGGCCGAGTCACAGAGCAGAGAGCAGAGCGAGTGTGGGCTGATACCAGGAGCGGGGATCTGAGCGAGAGTGCGTCGAGTCCCCAGGCGGGGAGCAGAGCAAGTGTGGGCCGAGTGTCAGAGCAGTGAGCAGAACGTGTGTGGGCCGACTCCCCGAGCGGGGAGCAGAGAGAGTGTGGGCCGAGTCCCGGAGCAGGGAGCAGAGCGAGTGTGGGCCGAGTCCGAGAGCAGGGAGCAGAGCGATTGTGAGCCGATTCCCAGAACAGGGAGCAGAGCGAGTGCGGGCCGATTCCCAGAGCAGAGAGCAGAGCGAGTGTGGGCCGATTCCCAGAGCAGGGAGCAGAGCGAGTGTGGGCCGAGTCCGAGAGCAGGGAGCAGAGCGATTGTGAGCCGATTCCCAGAACAGGGAGCAGAGCGAGTGCGGGTCGATTCCCAGAACAGAGAGCAGAGCGAGTGCAGGCCGAGTCCCAGAGCAGAGAGCAGAGCCAGTGTGGGCCGACTCCCAGAGCAGAGAGCAGAGCCAGTGTGGGCTGAGCACCTGAGTGGGAAGCAGAGCGAGTGTGGGCCGTGTCCTGGAGCAGGGAGCAGAGCGAGTGTGGGCCCAGTCCCAGAGCCGGGAGCAGAGCGAGTGTGGGCCGAGTCCCAGGGCGGGGAGCAGAGCGAGTGTCGGCCGAGTCCCGGAGCGGGGAGCAGAGCGAGTGTGGGCCCAGTCCCAGAGTAGGGAGCAGTGTGAGTGTGGGCCGAGTCCCGGAGCAGAGAGCAGAGCGAATGTGGGCCCAGTCCCGGAGCGGGGAGCAGAGCGATTGTGGGCCGTGTCCCTGAGGAGGGTGCGGGGTGAGTGTGGGCCGAGTTCCGCAGCATGGAGCAAAGCGAGTGTGGGCCTAGTCCCAGAGCAGGGAGCTGAGCGAGTGTGGGCCTAGTCCCAGAGCAGGGAGCAGAGCGAGTGTGAGCCCAGAGCAGGGAGCAGAGCCAGTGTGGGCCGAGACCAGAGCAGGGAGCAGAGCCAGTGTGGGCCGAATCCCAGAGCAGGGAGCAGAGCGGGTGTGGGCCGAACGCCGGAGCGGGGAGCAGAGGGAGTGTGGGCCGAGTCCCGGAGCGGGGAGCAGAGCGAGTGTGGGCCGAGTCCAAGATCAGGGAGCAGACCAAGTGTGGGCCGAACCCCGAAGCGAGGACCAGAGTGAGTGTGGGCCGAGTCCCAGAGCAGGGAGCAGAGCGATTGTGGGCCGATCCCCGGAACAGGGAACAGAGCGAGTGTGAGCCGAATCCCAGAGCGGGTGTCGGCTGAGTTTCAGATCAGGGAACAGAGCCAGTGTGGGCCGAGGCCAGAGCAGGGAGCAGAGCCAGTGTGGGCCGAGCCCCTGAGCGGGTTGCAGAGCGAGTGTGGGCCGTGACCTGGAGCAGGGAGCAGAGCGAGTGTGGGCCGAGTCCCAGAGCAGGGAGCAGACCGAATGTGGGCCGAACCCCGATGAGACGAACAGAGCGAGTGTGGGCTGAGTCCCTGAGCAGGGAGCAGAGCGAGTGTGGGCCGAGTCCCAGAGCAGAGAGCAGAGCGAGTGTGGGCTGATACCAGGAGCGGGGATCTGAGCGAGAGTGTGTCGAGTCCCCAGGCGGGGAGCAGAGCAAGTGTGGGCCGAGTGTCAGAGCAGGGAGCAGAACGTGTGTGGGTCGACTCCCTGAGTGGGGAGCAGAGAGAGTGTGGGCCGAGTCCCGGAGCAGGGAGCAGAGCGTGTGTGGGCCGAGTCCGAGAGCAGGGAGCAGAGCGATTGTGGACCAATTCCAAAAACAGGGAGCAGAGCGAGTGCGGGCCGATTCCCAGAGCAGAGAGCAGAGCGAGTGTTGGCCGATTCCCGGAGCAGGGAGCAGATGAGTGTGGGCCCAGTCCCGGAGCGGGGAGCAGAGCTAGTGTCGGCCGAGTCCCGGAGCAGAGAGCAGAGCGAGTGTCGGCCGAGTCCCAGAGCAGGGAGCAGAGCCAGCGTGGGCCGAGACCAGAGCAGGGAGCAGAGCCAGTGTGGGCCGAGTCCCAGAGCAGGGCGCAGAGCGGGTGTGGTCCGAGCCCTGGAGCGGGTAGCAGAGGGAGTGTGGGCCGAGTCCCGGAGCGGGGAGCAGAGCAAGTGTGGGCCGTGTCCCAGAGCAGGGAGCAGACCGAGTGTGGGCCGAACCCCGAAGCGAGGACCAGAGTGAGTGTGGGCCGAGTCCCAGAGCAGGGAGCAGAGCGATTGTGGGCCGATCCCCGGAACAGGGAGCAGAGCGAGCGTGTGCCGAATCCCAGAGCGGGTGGGCAGAGTTCCAGAGCAGGGAGCAGAGCCAGTGTGGGCCGAGACCACAGCAGGGAGCAGAGCCAGTGTGGGCCGAGTTCCCAGAGCGGGTTGCAGAGCGAGTGTGGGCCGTGTCCTGGAGCAGGGAGCAGAGTGAGTGTGGGCCGAGGCCCAGAGCAGGGAGCAGACCGAGTGTGGGCCGAACCCCGAAGCGAGGACCAGAGTGAGTGTGGGCCGAGTCCCGGAGCGGGGAGCAGAGCGAGTGTGGGCCCAGTCCCGGAGCGGGGAGCAGAGCGATTGTGGGCCGTGTCCCTGAGGAGGGAGCAGAGTGAGTGTGGGCCGAGTTCGGCAGCAGGGAGCAGAGCGAGTGTGGGCCTAGTCCCAGAGCTGGGAGCAGTGAGTGTGGGCCGAGTCCCAGAGCAGGGAGCAGAGCGAGTGTGAGCCGAGTCCCAGAGCAGGGAGCAGAGCCAGTGTGGGCCGAGACCAGAGCAGGGAGCACAGCCAGTGTGGGCCGAGTCCCAGAGCAGGAATCAGAGCCAGTGTGGGCCTAGTCCCAGAGCAGGAAGCAGAGCCAGTCTGGGCCGAGTCCCAGAGCAGGAAGCAGAGCCAGTCTGGGCCGAGTCCCAGAGCAGGGAGCAGAGCGGGTGTGGGCCGAACCACGGAGCGGGGAGCAGAGGGAGTGTGGGCGGAGTCCCGGAGCGGGGAGCAGAACAAGTGTGGGCCGAGTCCCAGAGCAGGGAGCAGACCGAGTGTGGGCCGAACCCCGAAGCGAGGACCAGAGTGAGTGTGGGCCGAGTCCCGGAGCGGGGAGCAGAGCGATTGTGGGCCGATCCCCGGAACAGGGAACAGAGCGAGTGTGAGGCGAATCCCAGAGCGGGTGTGGGCTGAGTTTCAGAGCAGGGAACAGAGCCAGTGTGGGCCGAGGCAGAGCAGGGAGCAGAGCCAGTGTGGGCCGAGACCCAGAGCAGGGAGCAGACCGAATGTGGGCCGAGTCCCAGAGCAGGGAGCAGAGCCAGTGTGGGCCGAGCCCCTGAGTGGGTTGCAGAGCGAGTGTGGGCCGTATCCTGGAGCAGGAAGCAGAGCGAGTTTGGGCCGAGTCCCAGAGCAGGGAGCAGACCGAATGTGGGCCGAACCCCGATGCGAGGACCAGAGCGAGTGTGGGCTGAGTCCCACAGCAGGGAGCAGAGCGAGTGTGGGCCGAGTGTCAGAGCAGTGAGCAGAACGTGTGAGTGCCGACTCCCCGAGCGGGGAGCAGAGAGAGTGTGGGCCGAGTCCCGGAGCAGGGAGCAGAGCGAGTGTGGGCCGAGTCCGAGAGCAGGGAGCAGAGCGATTGTGAGCCGATTCCAAGAACAGGGAGCAGAGCGAGTGCGGGCCGAGTCCCAGAGCAGAGAGCAGAGCCAGTGTGGGCCGACTCCCAGAGCAGAGAGCAGAGAGCAGAGCCAGTGTGGGCTGAGCACCTGAGTGGGAAGCAGAGCGAGTGTGGGACGTGTCCTGGAGCAGGGAGCAGAGCGAGTGTGGGCCCAGTCCCAGAGCCGGGAGCAGAGCGAGTGTGGGCCGAGTCCCAGAGCGGGGAGCAGAGCGAGTGTGGGCCGATTCCCAGAGCAGAGAGCAGAGCGAGTATGGGCCGATTCCCGGAGCAGGGAGCAGATGAGTGTGGGCCCAGTCCCGGAGCGGGGAGCAGAGCTAGTGTCGGCCGAGTCCCGGAGCAGGGAGCAGAGCGAGTGTCGGCCGAGTCCCGGAGCAGGGAGCAGAGCGAGTGTGGGCCCAGTCCCAGAGTAGGGAGCAGTGTGAGTGTGGGCCGAGTCCCGGAGCAGGGAGCAGAGCGAGTGTGGGCCAATTCCCGGAGCAGAGAGCAGAGCGAGTGTGGGCCCAGTCCCGGAGCGGGGAGCAGAGCGATTGTGGGCCGTGTCCCTGAGGAGGGGGCGGTGTGAGTGTGGGCCGAGTTCCGCAGCAGGGAGCAGAGCGAGTGTGGGCCGAGTCCCAGAGCAGGGAGCAGAGCGAGTGTGGGCCTAGTCCCAGAGCAGGGAGCAGAGCCAGTGTGGGCCGAGTCCCAGAGCAGGGAGCAGAGCCAGTGTGGGCCTAGTCCCAGAGCAGGGAGCAGAGCCAGTGTGGGCCGAGACCAGAGCAGGGAGCAGAGCCAGTGTGGGCCGAGTCCCAGAGCAGGGAGCAGAGCGGGCGTGGGCCGAACCCTGGTGAGGGGAGCAGAGCGATTGTGGGCCGAGTCCCGGAGCGGGGAGCAGAACAAGTGTGGGCCGAGTCCCAGAGCAGGGAGCAGAGCGAGTGTGAGCCCAGAGCAGGGAGCAGAGCCAGTGTGGGCCGAGACCAGAGCAGGGAGCAGAGCCAGTGTGGGCCGAGTCCCAGAGCAGGGAGCAGAGAGGGTGTGGGCCGAACCCCGGAGCGGGGGGCAGAGTGAGTGTGGGCCGAGTCCCGGAGCGGGGAGCAGAACAAGTGTGGGCCGAGTCCCAGAGCAGGGAGCAGAGCGAGTGTGGGCCGAACCCCGAAGCGAGGACCAGAGTGAGTGTGGGCCGAGTCCCAGAGCAGGGAGCAGAGCGATTGTGGGCCGATACCCGGAACAGGGAGCAGAGCGAGTGTGAGCCGAATCCCAGAGCGGGTGTCGGCTGAGTTTCAGATCAGGGAACAGAGCCAGTGTGGGCCGAGGCCAGAGCAGGGAGCAGAGCCAGTGTGGGCCGAGCCCCTGAGCGGGTTGCAGAGCGAGTGTGGGCCGTGTCCTGGAGCAGGGAGTAGAGCGAGTGTGGGCCGAGTCCCAGAGCAGGGAGCAGACCGAATGTGGGCCGAACCCCGAAGCGAGGACCAGAGCGAGTGTGGGCTGAGTCCCTGAGCAGGGAGCAGAGCGAGTGTGGGCCGAGTCCCAGAGCAGAGAGCAGAGCGAGTGTGGGCTGATACCAGGAGCGGGGATCTGAGCGAGAGTGTGTCGAGTCCCCAGGCGGGGAGCAGAGCAAGTGTGGGCCGAGTGTCAGAGCAGGGAGCAGAACGTGTGTGGGCCGACTCCCCGAGCGGGGAGCAGAGAGAGTGTGGGCTGAGTACCGGAGCAGGGAGCAGAGCGAGTGTGGGCCGAGTCCGAGAGCAGGGAGCAGAGCGATTGTGGACCAATTCCAAAAACAGAGAGCAGAGCGAGTGCGGGCCGATTCCCAGAGCAGAGAGCAGAGCGAGTGTTGGCCGATTCCCGGAGCAGAGAGCAGAGCGAGTGTGGGCCCAGTCCCGGAGCGGGGAGCAGAGCGAGTGTGGGCCTAGTCCCAGAGCAGGGAGCAGAGCGAGTGTGAGCCCAGAGCAGGGAGCAGAGCCAGTGTGGGCCGAGACCAGAGCAGGGAGCAGAGCAGGTGTGGGCCGAGTCCCAGAGCAGGAAGCAGAGCCAATGTGGGCCGAGTCCCAGAGCAGGGAGCAGAGCCAGTGTGGGCCGAGTCCCAGAGCGGGGAGCAGAGCGAGTGTGGGCCGAGTCCCAGAGCAGGGAGCAGAGCGAATGTGGGCCGAACCCCGATGCGAGGCCCAGAGCGAGTGTGGGCCGAGTCCCAGAGCAGGGAGCAGAGCGAGTGTGGGCCGAGTCCCAGAGCAGAGAGCAGAGCAAGTGTGGGCTGATACCAGGAGCGGGGATCTGAGCGAGAGTGCGTCGAGTCCCCAGGCGGGGAGCAGAGCAAGTGTGGGCCGAGTGTCAGAGCAGGGAGCAGACCGTGTGTGGGCCGACTCCCCGAGCAGGGAGCAGAGCGAGTGTGGGCCGATTCCCAGAGCAGAGAGCAGATGAGTGTGGGCCCAGTCCCGGAGCGGGGAGCCGAGCTAGTGTCGGCCGAGTCCCGGAGCAGGGAGCAGAGCGAGTGTGGGCCTAGTCCCAGAACAGGGAGCAGAGCGAGTGTGTGCCGATTCCCGGAGCAGAAAGCAGAGCGAGTGTGGGCCCTGTCCCGGAGCGGGGAGCAGAGCGATTGTGGGCCGATCCCCGGAACAGGGAGCAGAGTGAGTGAGGGCCGAGTCCCAGAGCAGGGAGCAGAGCGAGTGTGAGCCGAGTCCCAGAGCAGAGAGCAGAGCGAGTGTGGGCCGATTCCCGGAGCAGGGAGCAGATGAGTGTGGGCCCAGTCCCGGATCTGGGAGCAGAGCATGTGTCGGCCGAGTGCCGGAGAAGGGAGCAGAGCGAGTGTCGGCCGAGTCCCGGAGTGGGGAGCAGAGCGAGTGTGGGCCAATTCCCAGAGCAGGGAGCAGAGAGATTGTCGGCCGTGTCCCTGAGGAGGGAGCGGAGTGAGTGTGGACCGGGTTTGGCAGCAGGGAGCAGAGCGAGTGTGGGCCGAGTCCCAGAGCAGGGAGCAGAGCGAGTGTGGGCCGAGACCAGAGCAGGGAGCAGAGCGAGTGTGGGCTGAGTCACAGAGCAGGGAGCAGACCGAGTGTGGGCCGAACCCCGAAGCGAGGACCAGAGTGAGTGTGGGCCGAGTCCCAGAGCAGGGAGCAGAGCGATTGTGGGCCGATCCCTGGAACAGGGAGCAGAGCGAGTGTGAGCCGAGTCCCAGAGCAGGGAGCAGAGCCAGTGTGGGCCGAGACCAGAGCAGGGAGCACAGCCAGTGTGGGCCGAGTCCCAGAGCAGGAAGCAGAGCCAGTGTGGGCCTAGTCCCAGAGCAGGAAGCAGAGCCAGTATGGGCCGAGTCCCAGAGCAGGAAGCAGAGCCAGTCTGGGCCGAGTCCCAGAGCAGGGAGCAGAGCGGGTGTGGGCCGAACCATGGAGCGGGGAGCAGAGGGAGTGTGGGCCGAGACCCGGAGCGGGGAGCAGAACAAGTGTGGGCCGAGTCCCAGAGCAGGGAGCAGACCGAGTGTGGGCCGAACCCCGAAGCCAGGACCAGAGTGAGTGTGGGCCGAGTCCCGGAGCGGGGAGCAGAGCGATTGTGGGCCGATCCCCGGAACAGGGAACAGAGCGAGTGTGAGGCGAATCCCAGAGCAGGTGTGGGCTGAGTTTCAGAGCAGGGAACAGAGCCAATGTGGGCCGAGGCCAGAGCAGGGAGCAGAGCCAGTGTGGGCCGAGTCCCAGAGCAGGGAGCAGACCGAATGTGGGCCGAGTCCCAGAGCAGGGAGCAGAGCCAGTGTGGGCCGAGCCCCTGAGTGGGTTGCAGAGCGAGTGTGGGCCGTACCTGGAGCAGGAAGCATAGCGAGTGTGGGCCGGGTCCCAGAGCAGGGAGCAGACCGAATGTGGGCCGAACCCCGATGCGAGGACCAGAGCGAGTGTGGGCTGAGTCCCAGAGCAGGGAGCAGAGCGAGTGTGGGCCGAGTGTCAGAGCAGGGAGCAGAACGTGTGTGGGCCGACTCCCCGAGCGGGGAGCAGAGAGAGTGTGGGCCGAGTCCCGGAGCAGGGAGCAGAGCGAGTGTGGGCCGAGTCCGAGAGCAGGGAGCAGAGCGATTGTGAGCCGATTCCCAGAACAGGGAGCAGAGCGAGTGCGGGCCGAGTCCCAGAGCAGAGAGCAGAGCCAGTGTGGGCCGACTCACAGAGCAGAGAGCAGAGAGCAGAGCCAGTGTGGGCCAACTCCCAGAGCAGAGAGCAGAGAGCAGAGCCAGTGTGGGCTGAGCACCTGAGTGGGAAGCAGAGCGAGTGTGGGCCGTGTCCTGGAGCAGGGAGCAGAGCGAGTGTGGGCCCAGTCCCAGAGCGGGGAGCAGAGCGAGTGTGGGCCGATTCCCAGAGCAGAGAGCAGAGCGAGTATGGGCCGATTCCCGGAGCAGGGAGCAGATGAGTGTGGGCCCAGTCCCGGAGCGGGGAGCAGAGCTAGTGTCGGCCGAGTCCCGGAGCAGGGAGCAGAGCGAGTGTGGGCCGAGTCCGAGAGCAGGGAGCAGAGCGATTGTGGGCCAATTCCAAAAACAGGGAGCAGAGCGAGTGCGGGCCGATTCCCAGAGCAGAGAGCAGAGCGAGTGTTGGCCGATTCCCGGAGCAGGGAGCAGATGAGTGTGAGCCCAGTCCCAGAGCGGGGAGCAGAGCTAGTGTCGGCCGAGTCCCGGAGCAGAGAGCAGAGCCAGTGTGGGCCGAGTCCCAGAGCAGGAAGCAGAGCCAGTGTGGGCCGAGTCCCGGAGCGGGGAGCAGAGCGAGTGTGGGCCGTGTCCCAGAGCAGGGAGCAGAGCGATTGTGCGCCGATCCCCGGAACAGGGAACAGAGCGAGCGTGTCGCGAATCCCAGAGCGGGTGGGCAGAGTTCCAGAGCAGGGAGCAGAGCCAGTTGGGCCGAGACCACAGCAGGGAGCAGAGCCAGTGTGGGCCGAGTCCCAGAGCGGGTTGCAGAGCGAGTGTGGGCCGTGTCCTGGAGCAGGGAGCAGAGTGAGTGTGGGCCGAGGCCCAGAGCAGGGAGCTGACCGAGTCTGGGCCGAACCCCGAAGCGAGGACCAGAGTGAGTGTGGGCCGAGTCCCGGAGCGGGGAGCAGAGCGAGTGTGGGCCCAGTCCCGGAGCAGGGAGCAGAGCGATTGTGGGCCGTGTCCCTGAGGAGGGAGCAGAGTGAGTGTGGGCCAAGTTCGGCAGCAGGGAGCAGAGCGAGTGTGGGCCTAGTCCCAGAGCTGGGAGCAGTGAGTGTGGGCCGAGTCCCAGAGCAGGGAGCAGAGCGAGTGTGAGCCGAGTCCCAGAGCAGGGAGCAGAGCCAGTGTGGGCCGAGACCAGAGCAGGGAGCACAGCCAGTGTGGGCCGAGTCCCAGAGCAGGAAGCAGAGCCAGTGTGGGCCTAGTCCCAGAGCAGGAAGCAGAGCCAGTCTGGGCCGAGTCCCAGAGCAGGAAGCAGAGCCAGTCTGGGCCGAGTCCCAGAGCATGGAGCAGAGCGGGTGTGGGCCGAACCATGGAGCGGGGAGCAGAGGGAGTGTGGGCCGAGTCCCGGAGCGGGGAGCAGAACAAGTGTGGGCCGAGTCCCAGAGCAGGGAGCAGACCGAGTGTGGGCCGAACCCCGAAGCCAGGACCAGAGTGAGTGTGGGCCGAGTCCCGGAGCGGGGAGCAGAGCGATTGTGGGCCGATCCCCGGAACAGGGAACAGAGCGAGTGTGAGGCGAATCCCAGAGCAGGTGTGGGCTGAGTTTCAGAGCAGGGAACAGAGCCAGTGTGGGCCGAGGCCAGAGCAGGGAGCAGAGCCAGTGTGGGCCGAGTCCCAGAGCAGGGAGCAGACCGAATGTGGGCCGAGTCCCAGAGCAGGGAGCAGAGCCAGTGTGGGCCGAGCCCCTGAGTGGGTTGCAGAGCGAGTGTGGGCCGTACCTGGAGCAGGAAGCATAGCGAGTGTGGGCCGGGTCCCAGAGCAGGGAGCAGACCGAATGTGGGCCGAACCCCGATGCGAGGACCAGAGAGAGTGTGGGCTGAGTCCCAGAGCAGGGAGCAGAGCGAGTGTGGGCCGAGTGTCAGAGCAGGGAGCAGAACGTGTGTGGGCCGACTCCCCGAGCGGGGAGCAGAGAGAGTGTGGGCTGAGCACCTGAGTGGGAAGCAGAGCGAGTGTGGGCCGTGTCCTGGAGCAGGGAGCAGAGCGATTGTGAGCCGATTCCCAGAACACGGAGCAGAGCGAGTGCGGGCCGAGTCCCAGAGCAGAGAGCAGAGCCAGTGTGGGCCGACTCCCAGAGCAGAGAGCAGATGAGTGTGGGCCCAGTCCCGGAGCGGGGAGCAGAGCTAGTGTCGGCCGAGTCCCGGAGCAGGGAGCAGAGCGAGTGTGGGCCGAGTCCGAGAGCAGGGAGCAGAGCGATTGTGGGCCAATTCCAAAAACAGGGAGCAGAGCGAGTGCGGGCCGATTCCCAGAGCAGAGAGCAGAGCGAGTGTTGGCCGATTCCCGGAGCAGGGAGCAGATGAGTGTGAGCCCAGTCCCAGAGCGGGGAGCAGAGCTAGTGTCGGCCGAGTCCCGGAGCAGAGAGCAGAGCCAGTGTGGGCCGAGTCCCAGAGCAGGAAGCAGAGGCAGTGTGGGCCGAGTCCCGGAGCGGGGAGCAGAGCAAGTGTGGGCCGTGTCCCAGAGCAGGGAGCAGACCGAGTGTGGGCCGAACCCCGAAGCAAGGACCAGAGTGAGTGTGGGCCGAGTCCCAGAGCAGGGAGCAGAGCGATTGTGCGCCGATCCCCGGAACAGGGAACAGAGCGAGCGTGTCGCGAATCCCAGAGCGGGTGGGCAGAGTTCCAGAGCAGGGAGCAGAGCCAGTTGGGCCGAGACCACAGCAGGGAGCAGAGCCAGTGTGGGCCGAGTCCCAGAGCGGGTTGCAGAGCGAGTGTGGGCCGTGTCCTGGAGCAGGGAGCAGAGTGAGTGTGGGCCGAGGCCCAGAGCAGGGAGCTGACCGAGTGTGGGCCGAACCCCGAAGCGAGGACCAGAGTGAGTGTGGGCCGAGTCCCGGAGCGGGGAGCAGAGCGAGTGTGGGCCCAGTCCCGGAGCGGGGAGCAGAGCGATTGTGGGCCTTGTCCCTGAGGAGGGAGCAGAGTGAGTGTGGGCCAAGTTCGGCAGCAGGGAGCAGAGCGAGTGTGGGCCTAGTCCCAGAGTTGGGAGCAGTGAGTGTGGGCCGAGTCCCAGAGCAGGGAGCAGAGCGAGTGTGAGCCGAGTCCCAGAGCAGGGAGCAGAGCCAGTGTGGGCCGAGACCAGAGCAGGGAGCACAGCCAGTGTGGGCCGAGTCCCAGAGCAGGAAGCAGAGCCAGTCTGGGCCGAGTCCCAGAGCATGGAGCAGAGCGGGTGTGGGCCGAACCATGGAGCGGGGAGCAGAGGGAGTGTGGGCCGAGTCCCGGAGCGGGGAGCAGAACAAGTGTGGGCCGAGTCCCAGAGCAGGGAGCAGACCGAGTGTGGGCCGAACCCCGAAGCCAGGACCAGAGTGAGTGTGGGCCGAGTCCCGGAGCGGGGAGCAGAGCGATTGTGGGCCGATCCCCGGAACAGGGAACAGAGCGAGTGTGAGGCGAATCCCAGAGCAGGTGTGGGCTGAGTTTCAGAGCAGGGAACAGAGCCAGTGTGGGCCGAGGCCAGAGCAGGGAGCAGAGCCAGTGTGGGCCGAGTCCCAGAGCAGGGAGCAGACCGAATGTGGGCCGAGTCCCAGAGCAGGGAGCAGAGCCAGTGTGGGCCGAGCCCCTGAGTGGGTTGCAGAGCGAGTGTGGGCCGTACCTGGAGCAGGAAGCATAGCGAGTGTGGGCCGGGTCCCAGAGCAGGGAGCAGACCGAATGTGGGCCGAACCCCGATGCGAGGACCAGAGAGAGTGTGGGCTGAGTCCATGAGCAGGGAGCAGAGCGAGTGTGGGCCGAGTGTCAGAGCAGGGAGCAGAACGTGTGTGGGCCGACTCCCCGAGCGGGGAGCAGAGAGAGTGTGGGCTGAGCACCTGAGTGGGAAGCAGAGCGAGTGTGGGCCGTGTCCTGGAGCAGGGAGCAGAGCGATTGTGAGCCGATTCCCAGAACAGGGAGCAGAGCGAGTGCGGGCCGATTCCCAGAGCAGAGAGCAGAGCGAGTGTGGGCCGACTCCCAGAGCAGAGAGCAGATGAGTGTGGGCCCAGTCCCGGAGCGGGGAGCAGAGCTAGTGTCGGCCGAGTCCCGGAGCAGGGAGCAGAGCGAGTGTGGGCCGAGTCCGAGAGCAGGGAGCAGAGCGATTGTGGGCCAATTCCAAAAACAGGGAGCAGAGCGAGTGCGGGCCGATTCCCAGAGCAGAGAGCAGAGCGAGTGTTGGCCGATTCCCGGAGCAGGGAGCAGATGAGTGTGAGCCCAGTCCCAGAGCGGGGAGCAGAGCTAGTGTCGGCCAAGTCCCGGAGCAGAGAGCAGAGCCAGTGTGGGCCGAGTCCCAGAGCAGGAAGCAGAGCCAGTGTGGGCCGAGTCCCGGAGCGGGGAGCAGAGCAAGTGTGGGCCGTGTCCCAGAGCAGGGAGCAGACCGAGTGTGGGCCGAACCCCGAAGCGAGGACCAGAGTGAGTGTGGGCCGAGTCCCAGAGCAGGGAGCAGAGCGATTGTGGGCCGATCCCCGGAACAGGGAGCAGAGCGAGCGTGTGCCGAATCCCAGAGCGGGTGGGCAGAGTTCCAGAGCAGGGAGCAGAGCCAGTGTGGGCCGAGTCCCAGAGCGGGTTGCAGAGCGAGTGTGGGCCGTGTCCTGGAGCAGGGAGCAGAGTGAGTGTGGGCCGAGGCCCAGAGCAGGGAGCAGACCGAGTGTGGGCCGAACCCCGAAGCGAGGACCAGAGTGAGTGTGGGCCGAGTCCCGGAGCGGGGAGCAGAGCGAGTGTGGGCCCAGTCCCGGAGCGGGGAGCAGAGCGATTGTGGGCCGTGTCCCTGAGGAGGGAGCAGAGTGAGTGTGGGCCGAGTTCGGCAGCAGGGAGCAGAGCGAGTATGGGCCTAGTCCCAGAGCTGGGAGCAGTGAGTGTGGGCCGAGTCCCAGAGCAGGGAGCAGAGCGAGTGTGAGCCGAGTCCCAGAGCAGGGAGCAGAGCCAGTGTGGGCCGAGACCAGAGCAGGGAGCACAGCCAGTGTGGGCCTAGTCCCAGAGCAGGAAGCAGAGCCAGTGTGGGCCTAGTCCCAGAGCAGGAAGCAGAGCCAGTCTGGGCCGAGTCCCAGAGCAGGAAGCAGAGCCAGTCTGGGCCGAGTCCCAGAGCATGGAGCAGAGCGGGTGTGGGCCGAACCATGGAGCGGGGAGCAGAGGGAGTGTGGGCCGAGTCCCGGAGCGGGGAGCAGAACAAGTTTGGGCCGAGTCCCAGAGCAGGGAGCAGACCGAGTGTGGGCCGAACCCCGAAACCAGGACCAGAGTGAGTGTGGGCCGAGTCCCGGAGCGGGGAGCAGAGCGATTGTGGGCCGATCCCCGGAACAGGGAACAGAGCGAGTGTGAGGCGAATCCCAGAGCAGGTGTGGGCTGAGTTTCAGAGCAGGGAACAGAGCCAGTGTGGGCCGAGGCCAGAGCAGGGAGCAGAGCCAGTGTGGGCCGAGTCCCAGAGCAGGGAGCAGACCGAATGTGGGCCGAGTCCCAGAGCAGGGAGCAGAGCCAGTGTGGGCCGAGCCCCTGAGTGGGTTGCAGAGCGAGTGTGGGCCGTACCTGGAGCAGGAAGCATAGCGAGTGTGGGCCGGGTCCCAGAGCAGGGAGCAGAGCGAATTTGGGCCGAACCCCGATGCGAGGACCAGAGCGAGTGTGGGCTGAGTCCCAGAGCAGGGAGCAGAGCGAGTGTGGGCCGAGTGTCAGAGCAGGGAGCAGAACGTGTGTGGGCCGACTCCCCGAGCGGGGAGCAGAGAGAGTGTGGGCCGAGTCCCGGAGCAGGGAGCAGAGCGAGTGTGGGCCGAGTCCGAGAGCAGGGAGCAGAGCGATTGTGAGCCGATTCCCAGAACAGGGAGCAGAGCGAGTGCGGGCCGAGTCCCAGAGCAGAGAGCAGAGCCAGTGTGGGCCGACTCCCAGAGCAGAGAGCAGAGAGCAGAGCCAGTGTGGGCCGACTCCCAGAGCAGAGAGCAGAGAGCAGAGCCAGTGTGGGCTGAGCACCTGAGTGGGAAGCAGAGCGAGTGTGGGCCGTGTCCTGGAGCAGGGAGCAGAGCGAGTGTGGGCCCAGTCCCAGAGCGGGGAGCAGAGCGAGTGTGGGCCGATTCCCAGAGCAGAGAGCAGAGCGAGTATGGGCCGATTCCCGGAGCAGGGAGCAGATGAGTGTGGGCCCAGTCCCGGAGCGGGGAGCAGAGTTAGTGTCGGCCGAGTCCCGGAGCAGGGAGCAGAGCAAGTGTCGGCCGAGTCCCGGAGCACGGAGCAGAGCGAGTGTTGGCCCAGTCCCGGAGCGGGGAGCAGAGCGATTGTGGGCCGTGTCCCTGAGGAGGGGGCGGTGTGAGTGTTGGCCGAGTTCCGCAGCAGGGAGCAGAGCGAGTGTGGGCCTAGTCCCAGAGCAGGGAGCAGAGCGAGTGTGAGCCCAGAGCAGGGAGCAGAGCCAGTGTGGGCCGAGACCAGAGCAGGGAGCAGAGCAGGTGTGGGCCGAGTCCCAGAGCAGGAAGCAGAGCCAGTGTGGGCCGAGTCCCAGAGCGGGGAGCAGAGCGAGTGTGGGCCGAGTCCCAGAGCAGGGAGCAGAGCGAATGTGGGCCGAACACCGATGCGAGGCCCAGAGCGAGTGTGGGCCGAGTCCCAGAGCAGGGAGCAGAGCGAGTGTGGGCCGAGTCCCAGAGCAGAGAGCAGAGCAAGTGTGGGCTGATACCAGGAGCGGGGATCTGAGCGAGAGTGCGTCGAGTCCCCAGGCGGGGAGCAGAGCAAGTGTGGGCCGAGTGTCAGAGCAGGGAGCAGACCGTGTTTGGGCCGACTCCCCGAGCAGGGAGCAAAGCGAGTGTGGGCCAATTCCCGGAGCAGAGAGCAGAGCGAGTGTGGGCCCAGTCCCGGAGCGGGGAGCAGAGCGATTGTGGGCCGTGTCCCTGAGGAGGGGGCGGTGTGAGTGTGGGCCGAGTTCCGCAGCAGGGAGCAGAGCGAGTGTGGGCCAAGTCCCAGAGCAGGGAGCAGAGCGAGTGTGAGCCCAGAGCAGGGAGCAGAGCCAGTGTGGGCCGAGACCAGAGCAGGAAGCAGAGCAGGTGTGGGCCGAGTCCCAGAGCAGGAAGCAGAGCCAGTGTGGGCCGAGTCCCAGAGCGGGGAGCAGAGCGAGTGTGGGCCGAGTCCCAGAGCAGGGAGCAGAGCGAATGTGGGCCGAACACCGATGCGAGGCCCAGAGCGAGTGTGGGCCGAGTCGCAAAGCAGGGAGCAGAGCGAGTGTGGGCCGAGTCCCAGAGCAGAGAGCAGAGCAAGTGTGGGCTGATACCAGGAGCGGGGATCTGAGCGAGAGTGCGTCGAGTCCCCAGGCGGGGAGCAGAGCAAGTGTGGGCCGAGTGTCAGAGCAGGGAGCAGACCGTGTGTGGGCCGACTCCCCGAGCAGGGAGCAGAGCGAGTGTGGGCCGATTCCCAGAGCAGAGAGCAGATGAGTGTGGGCCCAGTCCCGGAGCAGGGAGCAGAGCGAGTGTGGGCCTAGTCCCAGAACAGGGAGCAGAGCGAGTGTGTGCCGATTCCCGGAGCAGAAAGCAGAGCGAGTGTGGGCCCTGTCCCGGAGCGGGGAGCAGAGCGATTGTGGGCCGATCCCCGGAACAGGGAGCAGAGTGAGTGAGGGCCGAGTCCCAGAGCAGGGAGCAGAGCGAGTGTGAGCCGAGTCCCAGAGCAGAGAGCAGAGCGAGTGTGGGCCGATTCCCGGAGCAGGGAGCAGATGAGTGTGGGCCCAGTCCCGGAGCGGGGAGCAGAGCATGTGTCGGCCGAGTGCCGGAGAAGGGAGCAGAGCGAGTGTGGGCCAATTCCCAGAGCAGGGAGCAGAGAGATTGTGGGCCGTGTCCCTGAGGAGGGAGCAGAGTGAGTGTGGGCCGAGTCCCAGAGCAGGGAGCAGAGCGAGTGTGGGCCGAGACCAGAGCAGGGAGCAGAGCAAGTGTGGGCTGAGTCCCAGAGCAGGGAGCAGACCGAGTGTGGGCCGAACCCCGAAGCGAGGACCAGAGTGAGTGTGGGCCGAGTCCCAGAGCAGGGAGCAGAGCGATTGTGGGCCGATCCCTGGAACAGGGAGCAGAGCGAGTGTGAGCCGAGTCCCAGAGCAGGGAGCAGAGCCAGTGTGGGCCGAGACCAGAGCAGGGAGCACAGCCAGTGTGGGCCGAGTCCCAGAGCAGGAAGCAGAGCCAGTGTGGGCCTAGTCCCAGAGCAGGAAGCAGAGCCAGTCTGGGCCGAGTCCCAGAGCAGGAAGCAGAGCCAGTCTGGGCCGAGTCCCAGTGCAGGGAGCAGAGCGGGTGTGGGCCGAACCATGGAGCAGGGAGCAGAGGGAGTGTGGGCCGAGTCCCGGAGCGGGGAGCAGAACAAGTGTGGGCCGAGTCCCAGAGCAGGGAGCAGACCGAGTGTGGGCCGAGACCAGAGCAGGGAGCAGAGCGAGTGTGGGCTGAGTCCCAGAGCAGGGAGCAGAGTGAGTGTGGGCCGAACCCCGAAGCGAGGACCAGAGTGAGTGTGGTCCGAGTCCCAGAGCAGGGAGCAGAGCGATTGTGGGCCGATCCCTGGAACAGGGAGCAGAGCGAGTGTGAGCCGAGTCCCAGAGCAGGGAGCAGAGCCAGTGTGGGCCGAGACCAGAGCAGGGAGCACAGCCAGTGTGGGCCGAGTCCCAGAGCAGGAAGCAGAGCCAGTGTGGGCCTAGTCCCAGAGCAGGAAGCAGAGCCAGTCTGGGCCGAGTCCCAGAGCAGGAAGCAGAGCCAGTCTGGGCCGAGTCCCAGAGCAGGGAGCAGAGCGGGTGTGGGCCGAACCATGGAGCGGGGAGCAGAGGGAGTGTGGGCCGAGTCCCGGAGCGGGGAGCAGAACAAGTGTGGGCCGAGTCCCAGAGCAGGGAGCAGACCGAGTGTGGGCCGAACCCCGAAGCCAGGACCAGAGTGAGTGTGGGCCGAGTCCCGGAGCGGGGAGCAGAGCGATTGTGGGCCGATCCCCGGAACAGGGAACAGAGCGAGTGTGAGGCGAATCCCAGAGCAGGTGTGGGCTGCGTTTCAGAGCAGGGAACAGAGCCAGTGTGGGCCGAGGCCAGAGCAGGGAGCAGAGCCAGTGTGGACCGAGTCCCAGAGCAGGGAGCAGACCGAATGTGGGCCGAGTCCCAGAGCAGGGAGCAGAGCCAGTGTGGGCCGAGCCCCTGAGTGGGTTGCAGAGCGAGTGTGGGCCGTATCCTGGAGCAGGAAGCAGAGCGAGTGTGGGCCGGGTCCCAGAGCAGGGAGCAGACTGAATGTGGGCCGAACCCCGATGCGAGGACCAGAGCGAGTGTGGGCTGAGTCCCAGAGCAGGGAGCAGAGCGAGTGTGGGCCGAGTGTCAGAGCAGGGAGCAGAACGTGTGTGGGCCGACTCCCCGAGCGGGGAGCAGAGAGTGTGTGGGCCGAGTCCCGGAGCAGGGAGCAGAGCGAGTGTGGGCCGAGTCCGAGAGCAGGGAGCAGAGCGATTGTGAGCCAATTCCCAGAACAGGGAGCAGAGCGAGTGCGGGCCGAGTCCCAGAGCAGAGAGCAGAGCCAGTGTGGGCCGACTCCCAGAGCAGAGAGCAGAGAGCAGAGCCAGTGTGGGCCGTCTCCCAGAGCAGAGAGCAGAGAGCAGAGCCAGTGTGGGCTGAGCACCTGAGTGGGAAGCAGAGCGAGTGTGGGCCGTGTCCTGGAGCAGGGAGCAGAGCGAGTGTGGGCCGATTCCCGGAGCAGGGAGCAGATGAGTGTGGGCCCAGTCCCGGAGCGGGGAGCAGAGCTAGTGTCGGCCGAGTCCCGGAGCAGGGAGCAGAGCGAGTGTGGGCCGAGTCCGAGAGCAGGGAGCAGAGCGATTGTGGGCCAATTCCAAAAACAGGGAGCAGAGCGAGTGCGGGCCGATTCCCAGAGCAGAGAGCAGAGCGAGTGTTGGCCGATTCCCGGAGCAGGGAGCAGATGAGTGTGGGCCCAGTCCCGGAGCGGGGAGCAGAGCTAGTGTTGGCCGAGTCCCGGAGCAGAGAGCAGAGCCAGTGTGGGCCGAGTCCCAGAGCAGGAAGCAGAGCCAGTGTGGGCCGAGTCCCAGAGCAGGGAGCAGAGCGGGTGTGGTCCGAGCCCTGGAGCGGGGAGCAGAGGGAGTGTGGGCCGAGTCCCGGAGCGGGGAGCAGAGCAAGTGTGGGCCGTGTCCCAGAGCAGGGAGCAGGCCGAGTGTGGGCCGAACCCCGAAGCGAGGACCAGAGTGAGTGTGGGCCGAGTCCCAGAGCAGGGAGCAGAGCGATTGTGGGCCGATCCCCGGAACAGGGAGCAGAGCGAGCGTGTGCCGAATCCCAGAGCGGGTGGGCAGAGTTCTAGAGCAGGGAGCAGAGCCAGTTGGGCCGAGACCACAGCAGGGAGCAGAGCCAGTGTGGGCCGAGTCCCAGAGCGGGTTGCAGAGCGAGTGTGGGCCGTGTCCTGGAGCAGGGAGCAGAGTGAGTGTGGGCCGAGGCCCAGAGCAGGGAGCAGACCGAGTGTGGGCCGAACCCCGAAGCGAGGACCAGAGTGAGTGTGGGCCGAGTCCCGGAGCGGGGAGCAGAGCGAGTGTGGGCCCAGTCCCGGAGCGGGGAGCAGAGCGATTGTGGGCCGTGTCCCTGAGGAGGGAGCAGAGTGAGTGTGGGCCGAGTTCGGCAGCAGGGAGCAGAGCGAGTGTGGGCCTAGTCCCAGAGCTGGGAGCAGTGAGTGTGGGCCGAGTCCCAGAGCAGGGAGCAGAGCGAGTGTGAGCCGAGTCCCAGAGCAGGGAGCAGAGCCAGTGTGGGCCGAGACCAGAGCAGGGAGCACAGCCAGTGTGGGCCGAGTCCCAGAGCAGGAAGCAGAGCCAGTGTGGGCCTAGTCCCAGAGCAGGAAGCAGAGCCAGTCTGGGCCGAGTCCCAGAGCAGGAAGCAGAGCCAGTCTGGGCCGAGTCCCAGAGCAAGGAGCAGAGCGGGTGTGGGCCGAACCATGGAGCGGGGAGCAGAGGGAGTGTGGGCCGAGTCCCGGAGCGGGGAGCAGAACAAGTGTGGGCCGAGTCCCAGAGCAGGGAGCAGACCGAGTGTGGGCCGAACCCCGAAGCCAGGACCAGAGTGAGTGTGGGCCGAGTCCCGGAGAGGGGAGCAGAGCGATTGTGGGCCGATCCCCGGAACAGGGAACAGAGCGAGTGTGAGGCGAATCCCAGAGCAGGTGTGGGCTGAGTTTCAGAGCAGGAAACAGAGCCAGTGTGGGCCGAGGCCAGAGCAGGGAGCAGAGCCAGTGTGGGCCGAGTCCCAGAGCAGGGAGCAGACTGAATGTGGGCCGAGTCCCAGAGCAGGGAGCAGAGCCAGTGTGGGCCGAGCCCCTGAGTGGGTTGCAGAGCGAGTGTGGGCCGTACCTGGAGCAGGAAGCATAGCGAGTGTGGGCTGGGTCCCAGAGCAGGGAGCAGACCGAATGTGGGCCGAACCCCGATGCGAGGACCAGAGCGAGTGTGGGCTGAGTCCCAGAGCAGGGAGCAGAGCGAGTGTGGGCCGAGTGTCAGAGCAGGGAGCAGAACGTGTGTGGGCCGACTCCCCGAGCGGGGAGCAGAGAGAGTGTGGGCCGAGTCCCGGAGCAGGGAGCAGAGCGAGTGTGGGCCGAGTCCGAGAGCAGGGAGCAGAGCGATTGTGAGCCGATTCCCAGAACAGGGAGCAGAGCGAGTGCGGGCCGAGTCCCAGAGCAGAGAGCAGAGCCAGTGTGGGCCGACTCCCAGAGCAGAGAGCAGAGAGCAGAGCCAGTGTGGGCCGACTCCCAGAGCAGAGAGCAGAGAGCAGAGCCAGTGTGGGCTGAGCACCTGAGTGGGAAGCAGAGCGAGTGTGGGCCGTGTCCTGGAGCAGGGAGCAGAGCGAGTGTGGGCCCAGTCCCAGAGCGGGGAGCAGAGCGAGTGTGGGCTGATTCCCAGAGCAGAGAGCAGAGCGGGTATGGGCCGATTCCCGGAGCAGGGAGCAGATGAGTGTGGGCCCAGTCCCGGAGCGGGGAGCAGAGCTAGTGACGGCCGAGTTCCGCAGCAGGGAGCAGAGCGAGTGTGGGCCTAGTCCCAGAGCAGGGAGCAGAGCGAGTGTGAGCCCAGAGCAGGGAGCAGAGCCAGTGTGGGCCGAGACCAGAGCAGGGAGCAGAGCAGGTGTGGGCCGAGTCCCAGAGCAGGAAGCAGAGCCAATGTGGGCCGAGTCCAAGAGCAGGGAGCAGAGCCAGTGTGGGCCGAGTCCCAGAGCGGGGAGCAGAGCGAGTGTGGGCCGAGTCCCAGAGCAGGGAGCAGAGCGAATGTGGGCCGAACACCGATGCGAGGCCCAGAGCGAGTGTGGGCCGAGTCCCAGAGCAGGGAGCAGAGCGAGTGTGGGCCGAGTCCCGGAGCAGAAAGCAGAGCGAGTGTGGGCCCTGTCCCGGAGCGGGGAGCAGAGCGATTGTGGGCCGATCCCCGGAACAGGGAGCAGAGTGAGTGAGGGCTGAGTCCCAGAGCAGGGAGCAGAGCGAGTGTGAGCCGAGTCCCAGAGCAGAGAGCAGAGCGAGTGTGGGCCGATTCCCGGAGCAGGGAGCAGATGAGTGTGGGCCCAGTCCCGGAGCGGGGAGCAGAGCATGTGTCGGCCGAGTCCCGGAGCGGGGAGCAGAGCGAGTGTGGGCCAATTCCCAGAGCAGGGAGCAGAGAGATTGTGGGCCGTGTCCCTGAGGAGGGAGCGGAGTGAGTGTGGACCGGGTTTGGCAGCAGGGAGCAGAGCGAGTGTGGGCCGAGTCCCAGAGCAGGGAGCAGAGCGAGTGTGGGCCGAGACCAGAGCAGGGAGCAGAGCGAGTGTGGGCCGAGTCCCAGAGCAGGGAGCAGAGCGATTGTGGGCCGATCCCTGGAACAGGGAGCAGAGCGAGTGTGGGCCGAATCCCAGAGCGGGTGTGGGCTGAGTTCCAGAGCAGAGAGCAGAGCCAGTGTGGGCCGAGACCAGAGCAGGGAGCAGAGCCAGTGTGGGCCGAGTCCCAGAGCAGGGAGCAGAGCCAGTGTGAGCCGATTCCCAGAGCGGGGAGCAGAGCGAGTGTGGGCTGATACCAGGAGCGGGGATCTGAGCGAGAGTGCGTCGAGTCCCCAGGCGGGGAGCAGATCAAGTGTGGGCCGAGCGTCAGAGCAGGGAGCAGACCGTGTGTGGGCCGACTCCCCGAGCAGGGAGCAGAGCAAGTGTGGGCCGAGTCCGAGAGCAGGGAGCAGAGCGAGTGTGGGCCGATTCACAGAACAGGGAGCAGAGCGAGTGAGGGCCGAGTCCCAGAGCAGAGAGCAGAGCAAGTGTGGGCCGTGTCCTGGAGCAGGGAGCAGAGCGAGTATGGGCCGATTCCCAGAGCAGAGAGCAGATGAGTGTGGGCCTAGTCGCGGAGCGGGGAGCCGAGCTAGTGTCGGCCGGGTCCCGGAGCAGGGAGCAGAGCGAATGTGGGCCGAGTCCCAGAACAGGGAGCAGAGCGAATGTGGGCCTAGTCCCAGAGTGGGGAGCAGAGCGAGTGTGTGCCGATTCCCGGAGCAGAAAGCAGAGCGAGTGTGGGCCGTGTCCCTGAGGAGGGAGCGGAGTGAGTGTGGGCCGAGTTCGGCAGCAGGGAGCAGAGCGAGTGTGGGCCGAGACCACAGCAGGGAGCAGAGCCAGTGTGGACCGAGTCCCAGAGCAGGGAGCAGAGCCAGTGTGGGCCGAGTCCCGGATTGTGGAGCAGCGCGACTGTGGGCCCAGTCCCAGAGCCGGGAGCAGAGCCAGTGTGGGCCGAGTCCCAGAGCAGGGAGCAGAGCCAGTGCGGGCCGAGCCCCTGAGCGGGTTGCAGAGCGAGTGAGGTCCGTGTCCTGGAGCAGGGAGCAGAGCGAGTGTGGGCCGAGTCCCAGAGCAGGGAGCAGACCGAGTGTGGGCCGAACCCCGAAGCGAGGTCCAGAGTGAGTGTGGGCCGAGTCCCGGAGCGGGGAGCAGAGCGATTGTGGGCCGAACACCGATGCGAGGCCCAGAGCGAGTGTGGGCCGAGTCCCAGAGCAGGGAGCAGAGCGAGTGTGGGCCGAGTCCCAGAGCAGAGAGCAGAGCAAGTGTGGGCTGATACCAGGAACGGGGATCTGAGCGAGAGTGCGTCGAGTCCCCAGGCGGGGAGCAGAGCAAGTGTGGGCCGAGTGTCAGAGCAGGGAGCAGACCGTGTGTGGGCCGACTCTCCGAGCAGGGAGCAGAGCGAGTGTGGGCCGATTCCCAGAGCAGAGAGCAGATGAGTGTGGGCCCAGTCCCGGAGCGGGGAGCCGAGCTAGTGTCGGCCGAGTCCCGGAGCAGGGAGCAGAGCGAGTGTGGGCCTAGTCCCAGAACAGGGAGCAGAGCGAGTGTGTGCCGATTCCCGGAGCAGAAAGCAGAGCGAGTGTGGGCCCTGTCCCGGAGCAGGGAGCAGAGCGATTGTGGGCCGATCCCCGGAACAGGGAGCAGAGTGAGTGAGGGCTGAGTCCCAGAGCAGGGAGCAGAGCGAGTGTGAGCCGAGTCCCAGAGCAGAGAGCAGAGCGAGTGTGGGCCGATTCCCGGAGCAGGGAGCAGATGAGTGTGGGCCCAGTCCCGGAGCGGGGAGCAGAGCATGTGTCGGCCGAGTCCCGGAGCGGGGAGCAGAGCGAGTGTGGGCCAATTCCCAGAGCAGGGAGCAGAGAGATTGTGGGCCGTGTCCCTGAGGAGGGAGCGGAGTGAGTGTGGACCGGGTTTGGCAGCAGGGAGCAGAGCGAGTGTGGGCCGAGTCCCAGAGCAGGGAGCAGAGCGAGTGTGGGCCGAGACCAGAGCAGGGAGCAGAGCGAGTGTGGGCCGAGTCCCAGAGCAGGGAGCAGAGCGATTGTGGGCCGATCCCTGGAACAGGGAGCAGAGCGAGTGTGGGCCGAATCCCAGAGCGGGTGTGGGCTGAGTTCCAGAGCAGAGAGCAGAGCCAGTGTGGGCCGAGACCAGAGCAGGGAGCAGAGCCAGTGTGGGCCGAGTCCCAGAGCAGGGAGCAGAGCCAGTGTGAGCCGATTCCCAGAGCGGGGAGCAGAGCGAGTGTGGGCTGATACCAGGAGCGGGGATCTGAGCGAGAGTGCGTCGAGTCCCCAGGCGGGGAGCAGATCAAGTGTGGGCCGAGCGTCAGAGCAGGGAGCAGACCGTGTGTGGGCCGACTCCCCGAGCAGGGAGCAGAGCAAGTGTGGGCCGAGTCCGAGAGCAGGGAGCAGAGCGAGTGTGGGCCGATTCACAGAACAGGGAGCAGAGCGAGAGAGGGCCGAGTCCCAGAGCAGAGAGCAGAGCAAGTGTGGGCCGTGTCCTGGAGCAGGGAGCAGAGCGAGTATGGGCCGATTCCCAGAGCAGAGAGCAGATGAGTGTGGGCCCAGTCGCGGAGCGGGGAGCCGAGCTAGTGTCGGCCGGGTCCCGGAGCAGGGAGCAGAGCGAATGTGGGCCGAGTCCCAGAACAGGGCGCAGAGCGAATGTGGGCCTAGTCCCAGAGTGGGGAGCAGAGCGAGTGTGTGCCGATTCCCGGAGCAGAAAGCAGAGCGAGTGTGGGCCGTGTCCCTGAGGAGGGAGCGGAGTGAGTGTGGGCCGAGTTCGGCAGCAGGGAGCAGAGCGAGTGTGGGCCTAGTCCCAGAGCTGGGAGCAGTGAGTGTGGGCCGAGTCCCAGAGCAGGGAGCAGAGCCAGTGTGGGCCGAGACCAGAGCAGGGAGCAGAGCCAGTGTGGGCCGAGTCCCAGAGCAGGAAGCAGAGCCAGTGTGGGCCGAGTCCCAGAGCAGGGAGCAGAGCGGGTGTAGTCCGAGCTCTGGAGCGGGGAGCAGAGGGAGTGTGGGCCGAGTCCCGGAGCGGGGAGCAGAGCAAGTGTGGGCCGAGTCCCAGAGCAGTGAGCAGAGCGATTGTGGGCCGATCCCCGGAACAGGGAGCAGAGCGAGTGTGAGCCAAGTTCCAGAGCAAGGAGCAGAGCCAGTGTGGGCCGAGACCACAGCAGGGAGCAGAGCCAGTGTGGACCGAGTCCCAGAGCAGGGAGCAGAGCCAGTGTGGGCCGATCCCCGGAACAGGGAGCAGAGCGAGTGTGAGCCAAGTTCCGGAGCAAGGAGCAGAGCCAGTGTGGGCCGAGACCACAGCAGGGAGCAGAGCCAGTGTGGACCGAGTCCCAGAGCAGGGAGCAGAGCCAGTGTGGGCCGAGTCCCGGATTGTGGAGCAGCGCGACTGTGGGCCCAGTCCCAGAGCCGGGAGCAGAGCGAGTGTGGGCCGATTCCCAGAGCAGAGAGCAGAGCGAGAGTGGGCCGATTCTCGGAGCAGGGAGCAGAGCGAGTGTGGGCCCAGTCCCGGAGCGGGGAGCAGAGCTAGTGTCGGCCGAGTCCCGAAGCAGGGAGCAGAGCGAGTGTCGGCCGAGTCCCGGAGCGGGGAGCAGAGCGAGTGTGGGCCTAGTCCCAGAACAGGGAGCAGAGCCAGTGTGGGCCGAGTCCCAGAGCACGGAGCAGAGCGGGTGTGGGCCCAGTCCCAGAGTGTGGAGCAGTGAGAGTGTGGGCCGTGTCCCTGAGGAGGGAGCAGAGTGAGTGTGGGCCGAGTCCCAGAGCAGGGAGCAGAGCGAGTGTGAGCCGAGTCCCAGAGCAGGGAGCAGAGCCAGTGTGGGCCGAGACCAGAGCAGGGAGCAGAGCCAGTGTGGGCCGAGTCCCAGAGCAGGAAGCAGAGCCAGTGTGGGCCGAGTCCCAGAGCACTGAGCAGAGCGGGTGTGGGCCGCGCCCCGGAGCGGGGAGCAGAGGGATTGTGAGCCGAGTCCCGGAGCGGGAAGCAGAGCAAGTGTGGGCCGGGTCCAAGAGCAGGGAGCAGACCGAGTTTGGGCCGAACCCGGAAGCGAGGACAAGAGTGAGTGTGGGCCGAGTCCCAGAGCAGGGAGCAGAGCAAGTGTGGGCCGATCCCCGGAACAGGGAGCAGAGCGGGTGTGAGCCGAATCCCAGAGCGGGTGTGAGCAGAGTTGTAGAGCCAGGAAGCAGAGCCAGTGTGGGCCGAGTCCCAGAGCAGGGAGCAGAGCCAGTGCGGGCCGAGCCCCTGAGCGGGTTGCAGAGCGAGTGAGGTCCGTGTCCTGGAGCAGGGAGCAGAGCGAGTGTGGGCCGAGTCCCAGAGCAGGGAGCAGACCGAGTGTGGGCCGAACCCCGAAGCGAGGTCCAGAGTGAGTGTGGGCCGAGTCCCGGAGCGGGGAGCAGAGCGATTGTGGGCCGAACACCGATGCGAGGCCCAGAGCGAGTGTGGGCCGAGTCCCAGAGCAGGGAGCAGAGCGAGTGTGGGCCGAGTCCCAGAGCAGAGAGCAGAGCAAGTGTGGGCTGATACCAGGAACGGGGATCTGAGCGAGAGTGCGTCGAGTCCCCAGGCGGGGAGCAGAGCAAGTGTGGGCCGAGTGTCAGAGCAGGGAGCAGACCGTGTGTGGGCCGACTCTCCGAGCAGGGAGCAGAGCGAGTGTGGGCCGATTCCCAGAGCAGAGAGCAGATGAGTGTGGGCCCAGTCCCGGAGCGGGGAGCCGAGCTAGTGTCGGCCGAGTCCCGGAGCAGGGAGCAGAGCGAGTGTGGGCCTAGTCCCAGAACAGGGAGCAGAGCGAGTGTGTGCCGATTCCCGGAGCAGAAAGCAGAGCGAGTGTGGGCCCTGTCCCGGAGCAGGGAGCAGAGCGATTGTGGGCCGATCCCCGGAACAGGGAGCAGAGTGAGTGAGGGCTGAGTCCCAGAGCAGGGAGCAGAGCGAGTGTGAGCCGAGTCCCAGAGCAGAGAGCAGAGCGAGTGTGGGCCGATTCCCGGAGCAGGGAGCAGATGAGTGTGGGCCCAGTCCCGGAGCGGGGAGCAGAGCATGTGTCGGCCGAGTCCCGGAGCGGGGAGCAGAGCGAGTGTGGGCCAATTCCCAGAGCAGGGAGCAGAGAGATTGTGGGCCGTGTCCTTGAGGAGGGAGCGGAGTGAGTGTGGACCGGGTTTGGCAGCAGGGAGCAGAGCGAGTGTGGGCCGAGTCCCAGAGCAGGGAGCAGAGCGAGTGTGGGCCGAGACCAGAGCAGGGAGCAGAGCGAGTGTGGGCCGAGTCCCAGAGCAGGGAGCAGAGCGATTGTGGGCCGATCCCTGGAACAGGGAGCAGAGCGAGTGTGGGCCGAATCCCAGAGCGGGTGTGGGCTGAGTTCCAGAGCAGAGAGCAGAGCCAGTGTGGGCCGAGACCAGAGCAGGGAGCAGAGCCAGTGTGGGCCGAGTCCCAGAGCAGGGAGCAGAGCCAGTGTGAGCCGATTCCCAGAGCGGGGAGCAGAGCGAGTGTGGGCTGATACCAGGAGCGGGGATCTGAGCGAGAGTGCGTCGAGTCCCCAGGCGGGGAGCAGATCAAGTGTGGGCCGAGCGTCAGAGCAGGGAGCAGACCGTGTGTGGGCCGACTCCCCGAGCAGGGAGCAGAGCAAGTGTGGGCCGAGTCCGAGAGCAGGGAGCAGAGCGAGTGTGGGCCGATTCACAGAACAGGGAGCAGAGCGAGAGAGGGCCGAGTCCCAGAGCAGAGAGCAGAGCAAGTGTGGGCCGTGTCCTGGAGCAGGGAGCAGAGCGAGTATGGGCCGATTCCCAGAGCAGAGAGCAGATGAGTGTGGGCCCAGTCGCGGAGCGGGGAGCCGAGCTAGTGTCGGCCGGGTCCCGGAGCAGGGAGCAGAGCGAATGTGGGCCGAGTCCCAGAACAGGGAGCAGAGCGAATGTGGGCCTAGTCCCAGAGTGGGGAGCAGAGCGAGTGTGTGCCGATTCCCGGAGCAGAAAGCAGAGCGAGTGTGGGCCGTGTCCCTGAGGAGGGAGCGGAGTGAGTGTGGGCCGAGTTCGGCAGCAGGGAGCAGAGCGAGTGTGGGCCTAGTCCCAGAGCTGGGAGCAGTGAGTGTGGGCCGAGTCCCAGAGCAGGGAGCAGAGCCAGTGTGGGCCGAGACCAGAGCAGGGAGCAGAGCCAGTGTGGGCCGAGTCCCAGAGCAGGAAGCAGAGCCAGTGTGGGCCGAGTCCCAGAGCAGGGAGCAGAGCGGGTGTAGTCCGAGCTCTGGAGCGGGGAGCAGAGGGAGTGTGGGCCGAGTCCCGGAGCGGGGAGCAGAGCAAGTGTGGGCCGAGTCCCAGAGCAGTGAGCAGAGCGATTGTGGGCCGATCCCCGGAACAGGGAGCAGAGCGAGTGTGAGCCAAGTTCCAGAGCAAGGAGCAGAGCCAGTGTGGGCCGAGACCACAGCAGGGAGCAGAGCCAGTGTGGACCGAGTCCCAGAGCAGGGAGCAGAGCCAGTGTGGGCCGATCCCCGGAACAGGGAGCAGAGCGAGTGTGAGCCAAGTTCCAGAGCAAGGAGCAGAGCCAGTGTGGGCCGAGACCACAGCAGGGAGCAGAGCCAGTGTGGACCGAGTCCCAGAGCAGGGAGCAGAGCCAGTGTGGGCCGAGTCCCGGATTGTGGAGCAGCGCGACTGTGGGCCCAGTCCCAGAGCCGGGAGCAGAGCGAGTGTGGGCCGATTCCCAGAGCAGAGAGCAGAGCGAGAGTGGGCCGATTCTCGGAGCAGGGAGCAGAGCGAGTGTGGGCCCAGTCCCGGAGCGGGGAGCAGAGCTAGTGTCGGCCGAGTCCCGAAGCAGGGAGCAGAGCGAGTGTCGGCCGAGTCCCGGAGCGGGGAGCAGAGCGAGTGTGGGCCTAGTCCCAGAACAGGGAGCAGAGCCAGTGTGGGCCGAGTCCCAGAGCACGGAGCAGAGCGGGTGTGGGCCCAGTCCCAGAGTGTGGAGCAGTGAGAGTGTGGGCCGTGTCCCTGAGGAGGGAGCAGAGTGAGTGTGGGCCGAGTCCCAGAGCAGGGAGCAGAGCGAGTGTGAGCCGAGTCCCAGAGCAGGGAGCAGAGCCAGTGTGGGCCGAGACCAGAGCAGGGAGCAGAGCCAGTGTGGGCCGAGTCCCAGAGCAGGAAGCAGAGCCAGTGTGGGCCGAGTCCCAGAGCACTGAGCAGAGCGGGTGTGGGCCGCGCCCCGGAGCGGGGAGCAGAGGGATTGTGAGCCGAGTCCCGGAGCGGGAAGCAGAGCAAGTGTGGGCCGGGTCCAAGAGCAGGGAGCAGACCGAGTTTGGGCCGAACCCGGAAGCGAGGACAAGAGTGAGTGTGGGCCGAGTCCCAGAGCAGGGAGCAGAGCAAGTGTGGGCCGATCCCCGGAACAGGGAGCAGAGCGGGTGTGAGCCGAATCCCAGAGCGGGTGTGAGCAGAGTTGTAGAGCCAGGAAGCAGAGCCAGTGTGGGCCGAGTCCCAGAGCAGGGAGCAGAGCCAGTGCGGGCCGAGCCCCTGAGCGGGTTGCAGAGCGAGTGAGGTCCGTGTCCTGGAGCAGGGAGCAGAGCGAGTGTGGGCCGAGTCCCAGAGCAGGGAGCAGACCGAGTGTGGGCCGAACCCCGAAGCGAGGTCCAGAGTGAGTGTGGGCCGAGTCCCGGAGCGGGGAGCAGAGCGATTGTGGGCCGAACACCGATGCGAGGCCCAGAGCGAGTGTGGGCCGAGTCCCAGAGCAGGGAGCAGAGCGAGTGTGGGCCGAGTCCCAGAGCAGAGAGCAGAGCAAGTGTGGGCTGATACCAGGAACGGGGATCTGAGCGAGAGTGCGTCGAGTCCCCAGGCGGGGAGCAGAGCAAGTGTGGGCCGAGTGTCAGAGCAGGGAGCAGACCGTGTGTGGGCCGACTCTCCGAGCAGGGAGCAGAGCGAGTGTGGGCCGATTCCCAGAGCAGAGAGCAGATGAGTGTGGGCCCAGTCCCGGAGCGGGGAGCCGAGCTAGTGTCGGCCGAGTCCCGGAGCAGGGAGCAGAGCGAGTGTGGGCCTAGTCCCAGAACAGGGAGCAGAGCGAGTGTGTGCCGATTCCCGGAGCAGAAAGCAGAGCGAGTGTGGGCCCTGTCCCGGAGCAGGGAGCAGAGCGATTGTGGGCCGATCCCCGGAACAGGGAGCAGAGTGAGTGAGGGCTGAGTCCCAGAGCAGGGAGCAGAGCGAGTGTGAGCCGAGTCCCAGAGCAGAGAGCAGAGCGAGTGTGGGCCGATTCCCGGAGCAGGGAGCAGATGAGTGTGGGCCCAGTCCCGGAGCGGGGAGCAGAGCATGTGTCGGCCGAGTCCCGGAGCGGGGAGCAGAGCGAGTGTGGGCCAATTCCCAGAGCAGGGAGCAGAGAGATTGTGGGCCGTGTCCCTGAGGAGGGAGCGGAGTGAGTGTGGACCGGGTTTGGCAGCAGGGAGCAGAGCGAGTGTGGGCCGAGTCCCAGAGCAGGGAGCAGAGCGAGTGTGGGCCGAGACCAGAGCAGGGAGCAGAGCGAGTGTGGGCCGAGTCCCAGAGCAGGGAGCAGAGCGATTGTGGGCCGATCCCTGGAACAGGGAGCAGAGCGAGTGTGGGCCGAATCCCAGAGCGGGTGTGGGCTGAGTTCCAGAGCAGAGAGCAGAGCCAGTGTGGGCCGAGACCAGAGCAGGGAGCAGAGCCAGTGTGGGCCGAGTCCCAGAGCAGGGAGCAGAGCCAGTGTGAGCCGATTCCCAGAGCGGGGAGCAGAGCGAGTGTGGGCTGATACCAGGAGCGGGGATCTGAGCGAGAGTGCGTCGAGTCCCCAGGCGGGGAGCAGATCAAGTGTGGGCCGAGCGTCAGAGCAGGGAGCAGACCGTGTGTGGGCCGACTCCCCGAGCAGGGAGCAGAGCAAGTGTGGGCCGAGTCCGAGAGCAGGGAGCAGAGCGAGTGTGGGCCGATTCACAGAACAGGGAGCAGAGCGAGAGAGGGCCGAGTCCCAGAGCAGAGAGCAGAGCAAGTGTGGGCCGTGTCCTGGAGCAGGGAGCAGAGCGAGTATGGGCCGATTCCCAGAGCAGAGAGCAGATGAGTGTGGGCCCAGTCGCGGAGCGGGGAGCCGAGCTAGTGTCGGCCGGGTCCCGGAGCAGGGAGCAGAGCGAATGTGGGCCGAGTCCCAGAACAGGGCGCAGAGCGAATGTGGGCCTAGTCCCAGAGTGGGGAGCAGAGCGAGTGTGTGCCGATTCCCGGAGCAGAAAGCAGAGCGAGTGTGGGCCGTGTCCCTGAGGAGGGAGCGGAGTGAGTGTGGGCCGAGTTCGGCAGCAGGGAGCAGAGCGAGTGTGGGCCTAGTCCCAGAGCTGGGAGCAGTGAGTGTGGGCCGAGTCCCAGAGCAGGGAGCAGAGCCAGTGTGGGCCGAGACCAGAGCAGGGAGCAGAGCCAGTGTGGGCCGAGTCCCAGAGCAGGAAGCAGAGCCAGTGTGGGCCGAGTCCCAGAGCAGGGAGCAGAGCGGGTGTAGTCCGAGCTCTGGAGCGGGGAGCAGAGGGAGTGTGGGCCGAGTCCCGGAGCGGGGAGCAGAGCAAGTGTGGGCCGAGTCCCAGAGCAGTGAGCAGAGCGATTGTGGGCCGATCCCCGGAACAGGGAGCAGAGCGAGTGTGAGCCAAGTTCCAGAGCAAGGAGCAGAGCCAGTGTGGGCCGAGACCACAGCAGGGAGCAGAGCCAGTGTGGACCGAGTCCCAGAGCAGGGAGCAGAGCCAGTGTGGGCCGATCCCCGGAACAGGGAGCAGAGCGAGTGTGAGCCAAGTTCCAGAGCAAGCAGCAGAGCCAGTGTGGGCCGAGACCACAGCAGGGAGCAGAGCCAGTGTGGACCGAGTCCCAGAGCAGGGAGCAGAGCCAGTGTGGGCCGAGTCCCGGATTGTGGAGCAGCGCGACTGTGGGCCCAGTCCCAGAGCCGGGAGCAGAGCGAGTGTGGGCCGATTCCCAGAGCAGAGAGCAGAGCGAGAGTGGGCCGATTCTCGGAGCAGGGAGCAGAGCGAGTGTGGGCCCAGTCCCGGAGCGGGGAGCAGAGCTAGTGTCGGCCGAGTCCCGAAGCAGGGAGCAGAGCGAGTGTCGGCCGAGTCCCGGAGCGGGGAGCAGAGCGAGTGTGGGCCTAGTCCCAGAACAGGGAGCAGAGCCAGTGTGGGCCGAGTCCCAGAGCACGGAGCAGAGCGGGTGTGGGCCCAGTCCCAGAGTGTGGAGCAGTGAGAGTGTGGGCCGTGTCCCTGAGGAGGGAGCAGAGTGAGTGTGGGCCGAGTCCCAGAGCAGGGAGCAGAGCGAGTGTGAGCCGAGTCCCAGAGCAGGGAGCAGAGCCAGTGTGGGCCGAGACCAGAGCAGGGAGCAGAGCCAGTGTGGGCCGAGTCCCAGAGCAGGAAGCAGAGCCAGTGTGGGCCGAGTCCCAGAGCAGAGAGCAGAGCAAGTGTGTGCCGATTCCCGTAGCGGGGAGCAGAGCGAGTGTGTGCCCAGTCCCGGAGCGGGGAGCAGAGCTAGTGTGGCCTGACGCCCGGAGCGGGCAGCAGAGCGAGAGTGGGTCGAATCCCGCAGCAGAGAGCCGAGCGAATGTGGGCCGTGTCCCTGAGGAGGGAGCGGAGTGAGTGTGGGCTGAGTTCCGCAGCATGGAGCAAAGCGAGTGTGGGCTGAGTCCCAGAACAGGGAGCAGAACGGGTGTGAGCCGTGTTCCAGAGCAGGGAGCAGAGCCAGTGTGGGCCGAGACCAGAGCAGGGAGCAGAGCCAGTCTGGGCCGAGTCCCAGAGCAGGAAGAAGAGCCAGTGTGGGCCGAGTCACAGAGCGGGCAGCAGAGCGAATGTGGGCTGAGTTCCAGAACAGGGGGCAGAGCGAGTGTGGGCCGAGTCCCAGAGCTGGGATCAGAGAGAGTGTGGGCCGAGTCCCAGAGCTGGGAGCAGTGTGAGTTTGGGCCGATTCCCGGAGCAGGGAGCAGATGAGTGTGGGCCCAGTCCCGGAACAGGGAGCAGAGCAAGTGTGGGCCCAGTCCCAGAGTGGGGAGCTGAGCCAGTGTGGGCCGAGCCCCTGAGCGGGAAGCAGAGCGAGTGTGTGCCGTGTACTGAAGCAGGGAGCAGAGCGAGTGTGGGACGAGGCCCAGATTGTGGAGCAGAGCGAGTGTGGGCCCAGTTTCAGAGCCGGGAGCAGAGCGAGTGTGGGCCGAGTCTCAGAGCGGGGAGCAGAGCGAGTGTGGGCCGATTCCCAGAGCAGAGAGCAGAGCGAGTGTGGGCCGATTCCCGGAGCAGGGAGCAGATGAGTGTGGGCCCAGTCCCGGAGAGGGGAGCAGAGCTAGTGTCGGCCGAGTCCCGGAGCAGGGAGCGGAGCGAGTGTCGGCCGAGTCCCGGAGCGGGGAGCAGAGCGAGTGTGGGCCGATTCCCGGAGCAGAGAGCAGAGCGAGTGTGGGCCCAGTCCCGGAGCGGGGAGCAGAGCGATTGTGGGCCGTGTCCCTGAGGAGGGAGTGGAGTGAGTGTGGGTTGAATCCCGGAGCAGGTAGCAGAGCGAGTGTGGACCGAGTCCCAGAGCTGGGAGCAGAGCGAATGTGGGCCGAGTCCCGGTGTGGGGAGCAGAGCGAGTGTGGGCTGAATCCCGGAGCAGGTAGCAGAACGAGTGTGGACCGAGTCCCAGAGCTGGGAGCAGAGCGAATGTGGGCCGAGTCCCGGTGTGGGGAGCAGAGCGAGTGTGGGCTGGGTTCCAGAGCGGGGAGCACAGCGAGTGTGGGCCGAGTCCCTGAGCAGGGAGCAGAGCGAATGTGGGCCGAGTCCCAGAGCAGGGAGCAGAGCGAGTGTGGGCCGAGTCAGTGAGCGGGGAGCAGTGTAAGTGTGGGCTGAGTCCCGGTGTGGGGAGCAGAGCGAGTGTGGGCCGAGTCCCTGAGCAGGGAGCAGAGCGTGTGTGGGCCGACTCCCGGAGCGGGGAGCAGAGTGAGTGTGGCCGTGTCAGTGAGCGGGGAGCAGTGTAAGTTTGGGCCGAGCCCCTGAGCAGGGAGCAGAGCGAATGTGGGCTGAGTCCTGGAGTAGGGAGCAGAGCGGGTGTGCGCCGAGCCCCTGAGCAGGGAGCAGAGCGAGTGTGGGCTGAGTCCCAGACTGGGGAGCACAGCGAGTGTGGGCCGAGTCCCTGAGCGGGAGCAGTGTAAGTTTGGGCCGAGCTCCTGAGCAGGGAGCAGAGCGAGTGTGGGCCGAGTCCTGGAGCAGGGAGCAGAGCGAGTGAGGGCCGTGTCGGAGAGCAGGGAGCAGAGCGAGTGTGGGCCGAGTCCCGGAGCGGTGAGCTTTGTGAGGTTTGGCTGACTTACAGTGCGTGCAGCAGAGCGAGTGTGGGCCGAGCCCCTGAGCAGGGAGCAGAGCCAGTGTGGACTGAGCCCAGCAGCGGGGAGCAGAGCGAATGTGGGCCATGTCTCAGAACAGGGAGCAGAGCGAGTGTGGGCCGAGTCCTAGAGCGGGGAGCAGAGCGAGTGTGGACCGAGTCCCAGAGCTGGGAGCAGAGCGAATGTGGGCCGAGTCCCGGTGTGGGGAGCAGAGCGAGTGTGGGCTGAATCCCGGAGCAGGTAGCAGAGCGAGTGTGGACCGAGTCCCAGAGCTGGGAGCAGAGCGAATGTGGGCCGAGTCCCGGTGTGGGGAGCAGAGCGAGTGTGGGCTGGGTTCCAGAGCGGGGAGCACAGCGAGTGTGGGCCGAGTCCCTGAGCAGGGAGCAGAGCGAATGTGGGCCGAGTCCCAGAGCAGGGAGCAGAGCGAGTGTGGGCCGAGTCAGTGAGCGGGGAGCAGTGTAAGTGTGGGCTGAGTCCCGGTGTGGGGAGCAGAGCGAGTGTGGGCCGAGTCCCTGAGCAGGGAGCAGAGCGTGTGTGGGCCGACTCCCGGAGCGGGGAGCAGAGTGAGTGTGGCCGTGTCAGTGAGCGGGGAGCAGTGTAAGTTTGGGCCGAGCCCCTGAGCAGGGAGCAGAGCGAATGTGGGCTGAGTCCTGGAGTAGGGAGCAGAGCGAGTGTGCGCCGAGCCCCTGAGCAGGGAGCAGAGCGAGTGTGGGCTGAGTCCCAGACTGGGGAGCACAGCGAGTGTGGGCCGAGTCCCTGAGCGGGAGCAGTGTAAGTTTGGGCCGAGCCCCTGAGCAGGGAGCAGAGCGAGTGTGGGCCGAGTCCTGGAGCAGGGAGCAGAGCGAGTGAGGGCCGTGTCGGAGAGCAGGGAGCAGAGCGAGTGTGGGCCGAGTCCCGGAGCGGTGAGCTTTGTGAGGTTTGGCTGACTTACAGTGCGTGCAGCAGAGCGAGTGTGGGCCGAGCCCCTGAGCAGGGAGCAGAGCCAGTGTGGACTGAGCCCAGCAGCGGGGAGCAGAGCGAATGTGGGCCATGTCTCAGAACAGGGAGCAGAGCGAGTGTGGGCCGAGTCCTAGAGCGGGGAGCAGAGCGAGTGTGGGCCGAGTCCTAGAGCTGGGAGCAGAGTGAATGTGGGCCATGTCTCAGAACAGGGAGCAGAACGAGTGTGGGCCGAGTCCTAGAGCGGGGAGCAGAGCGAGTGTGGGCCGAGTCCTAGAGCGGGGAGCAGAGCGAGTGTGGGCCGAGTCCCAGAGCAGGGAGCAGAGCGAGTGTGGGCCGAGTCCTAGAGCGGGGAGCAGAGCGTGTGTGGGCCGAGTCCCAGAGCAGGGAGCAGAGCGAGTGTGGGCCGAGTCCTAGAGCGGGGAGCAGAGCGAGTGTGGGCCGAGTCCCAGAGCAGGGAGCAGAGCGAGTGTGGGCCGAGTCCTAGAGCGGGGAGCAGAGCAAGTGTGGGCTGAGTCCCGGAGCGGGGAGCAGAGCGAGTGTGCGCCGAACCCCGGAGCGGGGGGCCGAGCGAATGTGGGACGAGCCCCTGAGCAGGGAGCAGAGCGAGTGTGGGCCGAGTCCCAGAGCAGTGCGAGTGTGGGCCGAGCCCCTGAGCGGGGCGCAGAGTGAGTGTGGGCCGATTCCCGGAGCGGGGAGTGGAGCGAGTGTGGCCGACTCCCTGAGTGGGGAGCAGTATGAGTGTGGGCCGAGCCCTGGAGCGGGAAGCAGAGCGTGTGTGTGGGCCGGGTCCCAGAGCGGGGAGCAGTGCGAGTGGTGGCCGAGTCCCAGAGCAGGGAGCAGAACAAGTGTAGGCCGAGTCCCAGAGCAGGGAGCAGAGCGAGTATGGGGCGCGTCCCAGAGCGAGGAGCAGAGCCAGTGTGAGCCGAGTCCGGGAGCGGGGAGCAGAGCGAGAGTGGGCTGGGTCCCGGAGCGGGTGCAGAGCAAGTGTGGGCCGAGTCCGAGAGCAGGGAGCAGAGCATGTGTTGGTCGAGTCCCAGAGCAGGGAGCAGAGCCAGTGTCGCCCGAAGCTTCGAGCAGGGAGCAGAGCGAGTGTGGGCCGAGCCCCTGAGCAGTGAGCAGAGCGAGTGTGGGCCGATTCCTGGAGCAGGGAGCAGAGCGAGTGTGGGCCGAGTCCCGGAGGGGTGAGCATTGTGAGTTTTGGCTGACTTACAGTGTGTGCAGCAGAGCGAGTGTGGGCCGAGCCCCTGAGCAGGGAGCAGAACCAGTGTGGACTGAGTCCCGGAGCGGGGAGCAGAGCGAGTGTGGGCTGAGTCCCGGAGCGGGGAGCAGAGCGAGTGTGGGCCGAGCCCCTGAGCGGGGATCTGAGCGAATGTGGGTCGAGTCCCCAAGCGGGGAGCAGAGCGAATGTGGGCCATGTCTCAGAACAGGGAGCAGAGCGAGTGTGGGCCGAGTCCCAGAGCGGGAGAAGAGCGAGTGTGGGCCGACTCCCAGAGCGGGGAGCAGAGCTAGTGTGGGCTGAGTCCCGGAGCAGAGAGCAGAGCGAGTGTGGGCTGAGTCCCGGAGCGGGGAGCAGAGCGAGTGTGGGCTGAGTCCCGGAGCGGGGAGCAGAGCGAGTGTGGGCCGAGTCTTAGAACAGGGAGCATAGCGAATGTGGGCCCAGTCTTGGAGAGGGGAGCAGAGCTAGTGTGGGCCGTGTCCCGGAGCGGGGTGCAGAGCAAGTGTGGGCCCAGTCTAGGAGCGGGAAGCAGAGCGAGTGTGGGCCGTGTCCTAGAGCAGGGAGCAGAGCGAGTGTGGGCCGAGTCCTAGAGCAGGGAGCAGAGCGAGTGTGGGCCGAGTCCTAGAGCAGGGAGCAGAGCGAGTGTGGGCCGAGTCCTAGAGCGGGGAGCAGAGCGAGTGTGGGCCGAGTCCTAGAACGGGGAGCAGAGCGAGTGTGGGCTGAGTCCCGCAGCGGAGAGCAGAGCGAGTGTGGGCTGAGTCCCAGAGCGGGGAGCTGAGCCAGTGTTGGCCGAGTCACAGAGCAGGGAGCAGAGTGAGTATGAGCTGAATCCCGGAGCAGGGAGCAGAGCCAATGTGGACCAAATCCCGGAGCAGAGCGAGTGTGGGCTGAGCCCCTGAACGGGGAGTAGAGCGAATGTGGCCGAGTCCCTGAGCGGGGAGCAGTGTGAGTGTGGGCCGAGTCCTAGAGCGGAGAGCCGAGCGAGTGTGGGCCCAGTCTAGGAGCGGGAAGCAGAGCGAGTGTGGGCCGAGTCCTAGAGCGGAGAGCAGAGCGAGTGTGGGCACAGTCTAGGAGCGGGAAGCAGAGCGAGTGTGGGCCGTGTCCTAGAGCAGAGAGCCGAGCGAGTGTGGGTCGAGCCCTGGAGCGGGGAGCAGAGCGAGTGTGGCCGAGTCCCAGAGTGGGGAGCAGAGAGAGTGTGCGCTGATCCCAGCAGCAGGGAGCAGAGCGAGTGTGGGCCGACTCCCAGAGCGGGGAGCAGAGCGAATGTGGGCCAACTCCCAGAGCGGGGAGCAGAGCGAGTGTGGGCCCAGCCAAGGAGCGGGAAGCAGAGCGAGTGTGGGCCAAGTCCTAGAGCGGGGAGCAGAGCGAGTGTGGGCCGAGTCCCAGAGTGCCGAGTCCCGGATTGTGGAGCAGAGCGAGTGTGGGCCGATTCCCAGAGCAGAGAGGAGAGCGAGTGTGGGCCGATTCCAGGAGCAGGGAGCAGATGAGTGTGGGCCGAGTCCCGGAGCAGGGAGCAGAGCGAGTGTGGGCCTAGTCCCAGAGCGGGGGGGCAGTGTGAGTGTGGACCGAGTCCCGGAGCGGGGAGCAGAGCGAGTGTGGGCCGATTCCTGGAGCAGGGAGCAGAGCGAGTGTGGGCCTAGTCCCAGAGCTGGGAGCAGTGAGTGTGGGCCGAGTCCCAGAGCAGGGAGCAGAGCGAGTGTGAGGCGAGTCCCAGAGCGGGGAGCAGAGCCAGTGTGGGCCGAGTCCCAGAGCAGGGAGCAGAGCGGGTGTGGGCCGAGCCCCTGAGCGGGTTGCAGAGCGAGTGTGGGCCGTGTCCTGGTGCAGGGAGCAGAGCGAGTTTGGGCCGAGTCCCAGAGCAGAGAGCAGAGCCAGTGTGGGCCGAGTCCCAGAGCAGGGAGCAGAGCCAGTGTGGGCCGAGCCCCTGAGCGGGTTGCAGAGCGAGTGTGGGCCGAGTCCGAGAGCAGGGAGCAGACCGAGTGTGGGCCGAACCCCGAAGCGAGGACCAGAGTGAGTGTGGTCCGAGTCCCGGAGCGGGGTGCAGAGCGATTGTGGGCCGATCCCCGGAACAGGGAGCAGAGCGAGTGTGAGCCGAATCCCAGAGCGGGTGTGGGCTGAGTTCCAGAGCAGGGAGCAGAGCCAGTGTGGGCCGGGTCCCAGAGCAGGGAGCAGAGCCAGTGTGGGCCGAGCCCCTGAGCGGGTTGCAGAGCGAGTGCGGGCCGTGTCCTGGAGCAGGGAGCAGAGCGAGTGTGGGCCGAGTCCCGGATTGTGGAGCAGAGCGAGTGTGGGCCCAGTCCAGGAGCCGGGAGCAGAGCGTGTGTGGGCTGAGACCAGAGCGGGGAGCAGAGCGAGTGTGGGTCGATTCCCGGAGCAGAGAGCAGAGCGAATGTGGGCCGTGTCCCTGAGGAGGGAGCGGAGTGAGTGTGGGCCGAGTCCGCCAGCAGGGAGCAGAGCGAGTGTGGGCCTAGTCCAAGAGGTGGGAGCAGTGAGTGTGGGCCGAGACCAGAGCAGGGAGCAGAGCCAGTGTGGGCTGAGTCCCAGAGCAGGAAGCAGAGCCAGTGTGGGCCGAGTCCCAGAGCAGGGAGCAGAGCCAGTGTGGGCCGAGACCAGAGCAGGGAGCAGAGCCAGTGTGGGCCGAGTCCCAGAGCAGGAAGCAGAGCCAGTGTGGGCCGAGTCCCAGAGCAGGGAGCAGAGCGGGTGTGGTCCGAGCCCTGGAGCGGGGAGCAGAGGGAGTGTGGGCCGAGTCCCGGAGCAGAGAGCAGAGCGAATGTGGGCCGTGTCCCTGAGGAGGGAGCGGAGTGAGTATGGGCTGAATACTGCAGCATGGAGCAAAGCGAGTGTGGGCTGAGTCCCAGAACAGGGAGCAGAACAAGTGTGAGCCGAGTTCCAGAGCAGGGAGCAGAGCCAGTGTGGGCCGAGACCAGAGCAGGGAGCAGAGCCAGTTTGGGCCGAGTCCCAGAGCAGGAATCAGAGCCAGTGTGGGCCGAGTCACAGAGCGGGCAGAAGAGCGAATGTGGGCTGAGTCCCAGAGCTGGGAGCAGTGTGAGTGTGGGCCGAGTCCCAGAGCTGGGATCAGTGTGAGTGTGGGCCGAGTCCCAGAGCAGGGAGCAGAGCGAGTGTGAGTCGAGTCCCAGAAGAGGGAGCAGAGCGAGAGTGGGCCGATTCCCAGAGCAGAGGGCAGAGCGAGTGTGGCCGATTCCCGGAGCAGGGAGCAGATGAGTGTGGGCCCATTCCCGGAGCGGGGAGCAGAGCTAGTGTCGGCCGAATCCCGGAGCAGGGAGCAGAGCGAGTGTGGGCCTAGTCCCAGAATAGGGAGCAGAGCAAGTGTGGGCCCAGTCCCAGAGTGGGGAGCAGAGCCAGTGTGGGCCGAGCCCCTGAGCGGGAAGCAGAGCGAGTGTGGGCCCAGTCCCGGAGCGGGGAGCAGAGCTAGTGTCGGCCGAGTCCCGGAGCAGGGAGCAGAGCGAGTATGGGCCGATTCCCGGAGCAGAGAGCAGAGCGAGTGTGGGCCCAGTCCCGGAGCGGGGAGCAGAGCGATTGTGGGCCGTGTCCCTGAGGAGGGAGCGGAGTGAGTGTGGGCCGTGTCCGCCAGCAGGGAGCAGAGCGAGTGTGGGCCTAGTCCCAGAGCTGGGAGCAGTGAGTGTGGGCCGAGTCCCAGAGCAGGGAGCGGAGCGAGTGTGAGGCGAGTCCCAGAGCAGGGAGCAGAGCCAGTGTGGGCCTAGTCCAAGAGCAGGGAGCAGAGCCAGTGTGGGCCGAGACCACAGCAGGGAGCAGAGCCAGTATGGGCCGAGTCCCAGAGCAGGAAGCAGAGCCAGTGTGGGACGAGTGCCAGAGCAGGGAGCAGAGCGGGTGTGGGCCGAGCCCCTGAGCGGGTTGCAGAGCGAGTGTGAGCCGTGTCCTAGAGCAGGGAGCAGACCGAGTGTGGGCCGAACCCCGAAGTGAGGACCAGAGTGAGTGTGGGCCGAGTCCCGGAGCGGGGAGCAGAGCAAGTGTGGGCCGAGTCCCAGAGCAGGGAGCAGAGCGATTGTGGGCCGATCCCCGGAACAGGGAGCAGAGCGAGTGTGAGCCGAATCCCAGAGCGGGTGTGGGCTGAGTTTCAGAGCAGGGAGCAGAGCCAGTGTGGGCCGAGTCCCAGACCAGGGAGCAGAGCCAGTGTGGGCCAAGCCCCTGAGCGGGTTGCAGAGCGAGTGTGGGCCATGTCCTGGAGCTGGGAGCAGAGCGAGTGTGGGCCGAGTCCCGGATGTGGAGCAGAGCGAGTGTGGGCCCAGTCCAGGAGCCGGGAGCAGAATGTGTGTGGGCTGAGACCAGAGCGGGGAGCAGAGCGAGTGTGGGCCGATTCCCGGAGCAGAGAGCAGAGCGAGTGTGGGCCGATTCCCGGAGCAGAGAGCAGAGCAAGTGTGTGCCGATTCCCGTAGCGGGGAGCAGAGCGAGTGTGTGCCCAGTCCCGGAGCGGGGAGCAGAGCTAGTGTGGCCTGACGCCCGGAGCGGGCAGCAGAGCGAGAGTGGGTCGAATCCCGCAGCAGAGAGCCGAGCGAATGTGGGCCGTGTCCCTGAGGAGGGAGCGGAGTGAGTGTGGGCTGAGTTCCGCAGCATGGAGCAAAGCGAGTGTGGGCTGAGTCCCAGAACAGGGAGCAGAACGGGTGTGAGCCGTGTTCCAGAGCAGGGAGCAGAGCCAGTGTGGGCCGAGACCAGAGCAGGGAGCAGAGCCAGTCTGGGCCGAGTCCCAGAGCAGGAAGAAGAGCCAGTGTGGGCCGAGTCACAGAGCGGGCAGCAGAGCGAATGTGGGCTGAGTTCCAGAACAGGGGGCAGAGCGAGTGTGGGCCGAGTCCCAGAGCTGGGATCAGAGAGAGTGTGGGCCGAGTCCCAGAGCTGGGAGCAGTGTGAGTTTGGGCCGATTCCCGGAGCAGGGAGCAGATGAGTGTGGGCCCAGTCCCGGAACAGGGAGCAGAGCAAGTGTGGGCCCAGTCCCAGAGTGGGGAGCTGAGCCAGTGTGGGCCGAGCCCCTGAGCGGGAAGCAGAGCGAGTGTGTGCCGTGTACTGAAGCAGGGAGCAGAGCGAGTGTGGGACGAGGCCCAGATTGTGGAGCAGAGCGAGTGTGGGCCCAGTTTCAGAGCCGGGAGCAGAGCGAGTGTGGGCCGAGTCTCAGAGCGGGGAGCAGAGCGAGTGTGGGCCGATTCCCAGAGCAGAGAGCAGAGCGAGTGTGGGCCGATTCCCGGAGCAGGGAGCAGATGAGTGTGGGCCCAGTCCCGGAGAGGGGAGCAGAGCTAGTGTCGGCCGAGTCCCGGAGCAGGGAGCGGAGCGAGTGTCGGCCGAGTCCCGGAGCGGGGAGCAGAGCGAGTGTGGGCCGATTCCCGGAGCAGAGAGCAGAGCGAGTGTGGGCCCAGTCCCGGAGCGGGGAGCAGAGCGATTGTGGGCCGTGTCCCTGAGGAGGGAGTGGAGTGAGTGTGGGCTGAATCCCGGAGCAGGTAGCAGAGCGAGTGTGGACCGAGTCCCAGAGCTGGGAGCAGAGCGAATGTGGGCCGAGTCCCGGTGTGGGGAGCAGAGCGAGTGTGGGCTGAATCCCGGAGCAGGTAGCAGAGCGAGTGTGGACCGAGTCCCAGAGCTGGGAGCAGAGCGAATGTGGGCCGAGTCCCGGTGTGGGGAGCAGAGCGAGTGTGGGCTGGGTTCCAGAGCGGGGAGCACAGCGAGTGTGGGCCGAGTCCCTGAGCAGGGAGCAGAGCGAATGTGGGCCGAGTCCCAGAGCAGGGAGCAGAGCGAGTGTGGGCCGAGTCAGTGAGCGGGGAGCAGTGTAAGTGTGGGCTGAGTCCCGGTGTGGGGAGCAGAGCGAGTGTGGGCCGAGTCCCTGAGCAGGGAGCAGAGCGTGTGTGGGCCGACTCCCGGAGCGGGGAGCAGAGTGAGTGTGGCCGTGTCAGTGAGCGGGGAGCAGTGTAAGTTTGGGCCGAGCCCCTGAGCAGGGAGCAGAGCGAATGTGGGCTGAGTCCTGGAGTAGGGAGCAGAGCGAGTGTGCGCCGAGCCCCTGAGCAGGGAGCAGAGCGAGTGTGGGCTGAGTCCCAGACTGGGGAGCACAGCGAGTGTGGGCCGAGTCCCTGAGCGGGAGCAGTGTAAGTTTGGGCCGAGCCCCTGAGCAGGGAGCAGAGCGAGTGTGGGCCGAGTCCTGGAGCAGGGAGCAGAGCGAGTGAGGGCCGTGTCGGAGAGCAGGGAGCAGAGCGAGTGTGGGCCGAGTCCCGGAGCGGTGAGCTTTGTGAGGTTTGGCTGACTTACAGTGCGTGCAGCAGAGCGAGTGTGGGCCGAGCCCCTGAGCAGGGAGCAGAGCCAGTGTGGACTGAGCCCAGCAGCGGGGAGCAGAGCGAATGTGGGCCATGTCTCAGAACAGGGAGCAGAGCGAGTGTGGGCCGAGTCCTAGAGCGGGGAGCAGAGCGAGTGTGGACCGAGTCCCAGAGCTGGGAGCAGAGCGAATGTGGGCCGAGTCCCGGTGTGGGGAGCAGAGCGAGTGTGGGCTGAATCCCGGAGCAGGTAGCAGAGCGAGTGTGGACCGAGTCCCAGAGCTGGGAGCAGAGCGAATGTGGGCCGAGTCCCGGTGTGGGGAGCAGAGCGAGTGTGGGCTGGGTTCCAGAGCGGGGAGCACAGCGAGTGTGGGCCGAGTCCCTGAGCAGGGAGCAGAGCGAATGTGGGCCGAGTCCCAGAGCAGGGAGCAGAGCGAGTGTGGGCCGAGTCAGTGAGCGGGGAGCAGTGTAAGTGTGGGCTGAGTCCCGGTGTGGGGAGCAGAGCGAGTGTGGGCCGAGTCCCTGAGCAGGGAGCAGAGCGTGTGTGGGCCGACTCCCGGAGCGGGGAGCAGAGTGAGTGTGGCCGTGTCAGTGAGCGGGGAGCAGTGTAAGTTTGGGCCGAGCCCCTGAGCAGGGAGCAGAGCGAATGTGGGCTGAGTCCTGGAGTAGGGAGCAGAGCGAGTGTGCGCCGAGCCCCTGAGCAGGGAGCAGAGCGAGTGTGGGCTGAGTCCCAGACTGGGGAGCACAGCGAGTGTGGGCCGAGTCCCTGAGCGGGAGCAGTGTAAGTTTGGGCCGAGCCCCTGAGCAGGGAGCAGAGCGAGTCTGGGCCGAGTCCTGGAGCAGGGAGCAGAGCGAGTGAGGGCCGTGTCGGAGAGCAGGGAGCAGAGCGAGTGTGGGCCGAGTCCCGGAGCGGTGAGCTTTGTGAGGTTTGGCTGACTTACAGTGCGTGCAGCAGAGCGAGTGTGGGCCGAGCCCCTGAGCAGGGAGCAGAGCCAGTGTGGACTGAGCCCAGCAGCGGGGAGCAGAGCGAATGTGGGCCATGTCTCAGAACAGGGAGCAGAGCGAGTGTGGGCCGAGTCCTAGAGCGGGGAGCAGAGCGAGTGTGGGCCGAGTCCTAGAGCTGGGAGCAGAGTGAATGTGGGCCATGTCTCAGAACAGGGAGCAGAACGAGTGTGGGCCGAGTCCTAGAGCGGGGAGCAGAGCGAGTGTGGGCCGAGTCCTAGAGCGGGGAGCAGAGCGAGTGTGGGCCGAGTCCCAGAGCAGGGAGCAGAGCGAATGTGGGCCGAGTCCTAGAGCGGGGAGCAGAGCGTGTGTGGGCCGAGTCCCAGAGCAGGGAGCAGAGCGAGTGTGGGCCGAGTCCTAGAGCGGGGAGCAGAGCGAGTGTGGGCCGAGTCCCAGAGCAGGGAGCAGAGCGAGTGTGGGCCGAGTCCTAGAGCGGGGAGCAGAGCAAGTGTGGGCTGAGTCCCGGAGCGGGGAGCAGAGCGAGTGTGCGCCGAACCCCGGAGCGGGGGGCCGAGCGAATGTGGGACGAGCCCCTGAGCAGGGAGCAGAGCGAGTGTGGGCCGAGTCCCAGAGCAGTGCGAGTGTGGGCCGAGCCCCTGAGCGGGGCGCAGAGTGAGTGTGGGCCGATTCCCGGAGCGGGGAGTGGAGCGAGTGTGGCCGACTCCCTGAGTGGGGAGCAGTATGAGTGTGGGCCGAGTCCTAGAGCGGGGAGCAGAGCGTGTGTGGGCCGAGTCCCAGAGCAGGGAGCAGAGCGAGTGTGGGCCGAGTCAGTGAGCAGGGAGCAGTGTAAGTGTGGGCTGAGTCCCGGTGTGGGGAGCAGAGCGAGTGTGGGCCGAGTCCCTGAGCAGGGAGCAGAGCGTGTGTGGGCCGACTCCCGGAGCGGGGAGCAGAGTGAGTGTGGCCGTGTCAGTGAGCGGGGAGCAGTGTAAGTTTGGGCCGAGCCCCTGAGCAGGGAGCAGATCGAATGTGGGCTGAGTCCTGGAGTAGGGAGCAGAGCGAGTGTGCGCCGAGCCCCTGAGCAGGGAGCAGAGCGAGTGTGGGCTGAGTCCCAGACTGGGGAGCACAGCGAGTGTGGGCCGAGTCCCTGAGCGGGAGCAGTGTAAGTTTGGGCCGAGCCCCTGAGCAGGGAGCAGAGCGAGTGTGGGCCGAGTCCTGGAGCAGGGAGCAGAGCGAGTGAGGGCCGTGTCGGAGAGCAGGGAGCAGAGCGAGTGTGGGCCGAGTCCCGGAGCGGTGAGCTTTGTGAGGTTTGGCTGACTTACAGTGCGTGCAGCAGAGCGAGTGTGGGCCGAGCCCCTGAGCAGGGAGCAGAGCCAGTGTGGACTGAGCCCAGCAGCGGGGAGCAGAGCGAATGTGGGCCATGTCTCAGAACAGGGAGCAGAGCGAGTGTGGGCCGAGTCCTAGAGCGGGGAGCAGAGCGAGTGTGGGCCGAGTCCTAGAGCTGGGAGCAGAGTGAATGTGGGCCATGTCTCAGAACAGGGAGCAGAACGAGTGTGGGCCGAGTCCTAGAGCGGGGAGCAGAGCGAGTGTGGGCCGAGTCCTAGAGCGGGGAGCAGAGCGAGTGTGGGCCGAGTCCCAGAGCAGGGAGCAGAGCGAGTGTGGGCCGAGTCCTAGAGCGGGGAGCAGAGCGTGTGTGGGCCGAGTCCCAGAGCAGGGAGCAGAGCGAGTGTGGGCCGAGTCCTAGAGCGGGGAGCAGAGCGAGTGTGGGCCGAGTCCCAGAGCAGGGAGCAGAGCGAGTGTGGGCCGAGTCCTAGAGCGGGGAGCAGAGCAAGTGTGGGCTGAGTCCCGGAGCGGGGAGCAGAGCGAGTGTGCGCCGAACCCCGGAGCGGGGGGCCGAGCGAATGTGGGACGAGCCCCTGAGCAGGGAGCAGAGCGAGTGTGGGCCGAGTCCCAGAGCAGTGCGAGTGTGGGCCGAGCCCCTGAGCGGGGCGCAGAGTGAGTGTGGGCCGATTCCCGGAGCGGGGAGTGGAGCGAGTGTGGCCGACTCCCTGAGTGGGGAGCAGTATGAGTGTGGGCCGAGCCCTGGAGCGGGAAGCAGAGCGTGTGTGTGGGCCGGGTCCCAGAGCGGGGAGCAGTGCGAGTGGTGGCCGAGTCCCAGAGCAGGGAGCAGAACAAGTGTAGGCCGAGTCCCAGAGCAGGGAGCAGAGCGAGTATGGGGCGCGTCCCAGAGCGAGGAGCAGAGCCAGTGTGAGCCGAGTCCGGGAGCGGGGAGCAGAGCGAGAGTGGGCTGGGTCCCGGAGCGGGTGCAGAGCAAGTGTGGGCCGAGTCCGAGAGCAGGGAGCAGAGCATGTGTTGGTCGAGTCCCAGAGCAGGGAGCAGAGCCAGTGTCGGCCGAAGCTTCGAGCAGGGAGCAGAGCGAGTGTGGGCCGAGCCCCTGAGCAGTGAGCAGAGCGAGTGTGGGCCGATTCCTGGAGCAGGGAGCAGAGCGAGTGTGGGCCGAGTCCCGGAGGGGTGAGCATTGTGAGTTTTGGCTGACTTACAGTGTGTGCAGCAGAGCGAGTGTGGGCCGAGCCCCTGAGCAGGGAGCAGAACCAGTGTGGACTGAGTCCCGGAGCGGGGAGCAGAGCGAGTGTGGGCTGAGTCCCGGAGCGGGGAGCAGAGCGAGTGTGGGCCGAGCCCCTGAGCGGGGATCTGAGCGAATGTGGGTCGAGTCCCCAAGCGGGGAGCAGAGCGAATGTGGGCCATGTCTCAGAACAGGGAGCAGAGCGAGTGTGGGCCGAGTCCCAGAGCGGGAGAAGAGCGAGTGTGGGCCGACTCCCAGAGCGGGGAGCAGAGCTAGTGTGGGCTGAGTCCCGGAGCAGAGAGCAGAGCGAGTGTGGGCTGAGTCCCGGAGCGGGGAGCAGAGCGAGTGTGGGCTGAGTCCCGGAGCGGGGAGCAGAGCGAGTGTGGGCCGAGTCTTAGAACAGGGAGCATAGCGAATGTGGGCCCAGTCTTGGAGAGGGGAGCAGAGCTAGTGTGGGCCGTGTCCCGGAGCGGGGTGCAGAGCAAGTGTGGGCCCAGTCTAGGAGCGGGAAGCAGAGCGAGTGTGGGCCGTGTCCTAGAGCAGGGAGCAGAGCGAGTGTGGGCCGAGTCCTAGAGCAGGGAGCAGAGCGAGTGTGGGCCGAGGCCTAGAGCGGGGAGCAGAGCGAGTGTGGGCCGAGTCCTAGAGCGGGGAGCAGAGCGAGTGTGGGCCGAGTCCTAGAACGGGGAGCAGAGCGAGTGTGGGCTGAGTCCCGCAGCGGAGAGCAGAGCGAGTGTGGGCTGAGTCCCAGAGCGGGGAGCTGAGCCAGTGTTGGCCGAGTCACAGAGCAGGGAGCAGAGTGAGTATGAGCTGAATCCCGGAGCAGGGAGCAGAGCCAATGTGGACCAAATCCCGGAGCAGAGCGAGTGTGGGCTGAGCCCCTGAACGGGGAGTAGAGCGAATGTGGCCGAGTCCCTGAGCGGGGAGCAGTGTGAGTGTGGGCCGAGTCCTAGAGCGGAGAGCCGAGCGAGTGTGGGCCCAGTCTAGGAGCGGGAAGCAGAGCGAGTGTGGGCCGAGTCCTAGAGCGGAGAGCAGAGAGAGTGTGGGCACAGTCTAGGAGCGGGAAGCAGAGCGAGTGTGGGCCGTGTCCTAGAGCAGAGAGCCGAGCGAGTGTGGGTCGAGCCCTGGAGCGGGGAGCAGAGCGAGTGTGGCCGAGTCCCAGAGTGGGGAGCAGAGAGAGTGTGCGCTGATCCCAGCAGCAGGGAGCAGAGCGAGTGTGGGCCGACTCCCAGAGCGGGGAGCAGAGCGAATGTGGGCCAACTCCCAGAGCGGGGAGCAGAGCGAGTGTGGGCCCAGCCAAGCAGCGGGAAGCAGAGCGAGTGTGGGCCAAGTCCTAGAGCGGGGAGCAGAGCGAGTGTTGGCCGAGTCCCGGAGAGGAGAGCAGAGCAAGTGTAGGCCGAGTCCCGGAGCAGGGAGCAGAGCGAGAATGGGGCGCGTCCCAGAGCGGGGAGCAGAGCCAGTGTGAGCCAAGTCCCAGAGCAGGGAGCAGAGCGAGTGTGGGCCGAGTCCCAGAGCAGGGAGCAGAGCGTGTGTGTGCCGAGTTCCAGAGCAGGGAGCAGAGCCAGTGTGGGCCGAATCCCAGAGCAGGGAGCAGAGCGTGTGTGGGCCGAGTCCCAGAGCAGGGAGCAGAGCGTGTGTGTGCCGAGTTCCAGAGCAGGGAGCAGAGCCAGTGTGGGCCGAATCCCAGAGCAGGGAGCAGAGCCAGTGTGGGCCGAATCCCGGAGTGGGGAGCAGAGCGAGTGTGGGCCGAGTCCCAGAGCAGGGAGCAGAGCCAGTGTGGGCCGAATCCCAGAGCAGGGAGCAGAGCCAGTGTGGGCCGAATCCCGGAGTGGGGAGCAGAGCGTGTGTGTGCCGAGTTCCAGAGCAGGGAGCAGAGCCAGTGTGGGCCGAATCCCAGAGCAGGGAGCAGAGCCAGTGTGGGCCGAATCCCGGAGTGGGGAGCAGAGCGAGTGTGGGCCAAGCCCCCCGAAAGGGGAGTAGAGCGAATGTGGCCGAGTCCCTGAGTGGGGAGCAGAGCGAGTGTGGGCCGAGTCCTAGAGCGGAGAGCAGAGCGAGTGTGGGCCGAGTCCCTGAGCGGAGAGCAGAGCGAGTGTGGGCCCAGTCTAGGAGCGGGAAGCAGAACGAGTGTGGGCCGTGTCCTAGAGCGGAGAGCCGAGCGAGTGTGGGTCGAGCCCTGGAGCGGGGAGCAGAGCGAGTATGGGGCGCGTCCCAGAGCGGGGAGCAGAGCCAGTGTTGGCCGAGTCACAGAGCAGGGAGCAGAGTGAGTATGAGCTGAATCCCGGAGCGGGGAGCCGACCGTGTGTTGGCCGAGTCCGGGAGCGGGGAGCAGAGCGAGTGTGGGTCGAGTCCCGGATCAGGGAGCAGAGTGAGTGTGGGCAGAGTCCCGGAGAGGGGAGAAGAGCGAGTGTGGGCCGAGTCCCGGAGCAGGGAGCAGAGCAAGTGTGGGCCCAGTCCCATAGCACAAGCAGAGCAAGCGTGGGCCGAGTCCCGGAACAGGGAGCAGAGCAAGTGTGGGCCAAATCCTGGAGCAGTGCGAGTGTGGGCCGGGTCCCTGAGCGGGGAGCAGAGCGAGTTTGGGCCGAGTCCCCGAGCAGCGAGCAGAGCGAGTGTGGGCCGAGTCGGAGAGCAGGGAGCAGAGCGAGTGTGTGCCGACTCCCAGAGCGGGGAGCAGAGCTAGTGTGGGCCGAGTCCCAGAGCAGAGAGCAGAGCGAGTGTGGGCCGAGTCCTAGAGCAGAGAGCAGAGCGAGTGTGGGCTGAATCCCAGAGCAGAGAGCAGAGCGAGTGTGGGCTGAATCCCAGAGCAGAGAGCAGAGCGAGTGTGGGCTGAATCCCAGAGCAGGGAGCAGAGCGAGTGTGGGCCGAGTCCCTGAGCGGGGAGCAGAGCTAGTGTGGGCTGAGTCCCAGAACAGGGAGCAGAGCGAGTGTGGGCCGTGTCCTGGAGCGGGTAGCAGAGCGAGTATGCGGTGCGTCCCAGAGCGGGGACCGGAGCGAGTGTGGGCTGAGTCCCAGAGCGGGGAGCAGAGCCAGTGTTGGCCGAGTCACAGAGCAGGGAGCAGAGTGAGTATGAGCTGAATCCCGGAGCGGGGACCAGACCGTGTGTGGGCCGAGTCCGGGAGCGGGGAGCAGAGCGAGTGTGGGCCGAGTCCCAGAGGAGGGGGCAGAGCGAGTTTGGGTCGAGTCCCGGAGCAGGGAGCAGATCGAATGTGGGCCGAGTCCCGGATCAGGGAGCAGAGTGAGTGTGGGCAGAGTCCCGGAGAGGGGAGCAGAGCGAGTGTGGGCCGAGTCCCAGAGCACAAGGAGAGCAAGCGTGGGCTGAGTCCCGGAACAGGGAGCAGAGCGAGTGTGGGCCGACTCCCAGAGCGGGGAGCAGAGCGAGTGTGGGCCGAGTCCCAGAGCGGGGAGCAGAGCGAGTGTGGGCCGACTCCCAGAGCGGGGAGCAGAGCGAGTGTGGGCCGAGTCCCAGAGCAGGGAACAGAGCAAGTGTGGGCCAAATCCCGGAGCAGTGCGAGTGTGGGCCGAGCCCCTGAGCGGTGCGCAGAGTGAGTGTAGGCCGATTCCCGGAGCGGGGAGTAGAGCGAGTGTGGCGCGAGTCCCTGAGCGGGGAGCAGTGTGAGTGTGGGCCGAGCCCTGGAGCGGGAAGCAGAGCGTGTGTGGGCCGAGTCCCAGAGCAGGGAGCAGAACAAGTGTAGGCCGAGTCCCGGAGCAGGGAGCAGAGCGAGTATGGGGCGCGTCCCAGAGCGGGGAGCAGAGCCAGTGTGAGCCGAGTCCGGGAGCGGGGAGCAGAGCGAGTGTGGGCCGAGTCCCGGAGCAGGGATCAGAGCCAGTGAGGGCCGAAGCCTCGAGCAGGGAGCAGAGCGAGTGTGGGCCGAAGCCTCGAGCAGGGAGCAGAGCGAGTGTGGGCAGAAGCCTCGAGCAGAGAGCAGAGCGAGTGTGGGCCGAAGCCTCCAGCAGGGAGCAGAGCGAGTGTGGGCCGAAGCCTCGAGCAGGGAGCAGAGCGAGTGTGGGCCGAGCCCCAGAGCGGGGAGCAGAGCGAGTGTGGCCTAGTCCCTGAGCGGAGAGCAGTGTAAGTGTGGGACGAGTCCCGGAGTGGGGAGCAGAGCGTGTGTGGGCCGAGTCCCGGAGCGGGGAGCAGAGCGAGTACGGGCTGAGTCCCGGAACGGGTAGCTGAGCGAGTGTGGGCCGAGTGTTAGAGCGGGGAGCAGAGCGAGTGTGGGCTGAGTCCCGCAGCGGAGAGCAGAGCGAGTGTGGGCCGTGTCCTAGAGCGGGGAGCAGAGCGAGTGTGGGCCGAGTCCTAGAGCGGGGAGCAGAGCGAGTGTGGGCCGAGTCCTAGAGCGGGGAGCAGAGCGAGTGTGGGCTGAGTCCCGCAGCGGAGAGCAAAGCGAGTGTGGGCTGAGTCCCAGAGCGGGGAGCAGACCGCGTGTGGGCCTAATCCGGGAGCAGGGAGCAGAGCGAGTGTGGGATGAGTCCCAGAGCGGAGAGCACAGCGAGTGTGGGCCGAGTCCTAGAGCGGAGACCAGAGCGAGTGTGGGCCCAGTCTAGGAGCGGGAAGCAGAGCGAGTGTGGGCCGTGTCCTAGAGCGGAGAGCCGAGCGAGTGTGGGTCGAGCCCTGGAGCGGGGAGCAGAGCGAGTGTGGGCCGAGTCCCAGAGCAGGGAGCAGAGCGAGTGTGGGCCGAGTCCCAGAGCAGGGAGCAGAGCGTGTGTGTGCCGAGTTCCAGAGCAGGGAGCAGAGCCAGTGTGGGCCGAATCCCAGAGCAGGGAGCAGAGCCAGTGTGGGCCGAATCCCGGAGTGGGGAGCAGAGCGAGTGTGGGCCAAGCCCCCGAAAGGGGAGTAGAGCGAATGTGGCCGAGTCCCTGAGTGGGGAGCAGAGCGAGTGTGGGCCGAGTCCTCGAGCGGAGAGCAGAGCGAGTGTGGGCCCAGTCTAGGAGCGGGAAGCAGAGCGAGTGTGGGCCGTGTCCTAGAGCGGAGAGCCGAGCGAGTGTGGGTCGAGCCCTGGAGCGGGGAGCAGAGCGAGTGTGGCCGAGTCCCGGAGTGGGGAGCAGACAGAGTGTGCGCTGATCCCAGCAGCAGGGAGCAGAGCGAGTGTGGGCCGACTCCCAGAGCGGGGAGCAGAGCGAATATGGGCCGACTCCCAGAGCGGGGAGCAGAGCGAGTGTGGGCCCAGCCAAGGAGCGGGAAGCAGAGCGAGTGTGGGCCAAGTCCTAGAGCGGGGAGCAGAGCGAGTGTGGGCCGAGTCCCGGAGAGGAGAGCAGAGCAAGTGTAGGCCGAGTCCCGGAGCAGGGAGCAGAGCGAGAATGGGGTGCGCCCCATAGCGGGGAGCAGAGCCAGTGTGAGCCAAGTCCCAGAGCAGGGAGCAGAGCGAGTGTGGGCCGAGTCCCAGAGCAGGGAGCAGAGCGAGTGTGGGCCGAGTCCCAGAGCAGGGAGCAGAGCGAGTGTGGGCCGAGTCCCAGAGCAGGGAGCAGAGCCAGTGTGGGCCGAGTCCCAGAGCAGGGAGCAGAGCCAGTGTGGGCCGAATCCCGGAGTGGGGAGCAGAGCGAGTGTGAGCCAAGCCCCTGAACGGGGAGTAGAGCGAATGTGGCCGAGTCCCTGAGCGGAGAGCAGAGCGAGTGTGGGCCGTGTCCTAGAGCGGAGAGCCGAGCGAGTGTGGGCCGAGTCCCTGAGCGGAGAGCAGAGCGAGTGTGGGCCCAGTCTAGGAGCGGGAAGCAGAACGAGTGTGGGCCGTGTCCTAGAGCGGAGAGCCGAGCGAGTGTGGGTCGAGCCCTGGAGCGGGGAGCAGAGCGAGTATGGGGCGCGTCCCAGAGCGGGGAGCAGAGCCAGTGTTGGCCGAGTCACAGAGCAGGGAGCAGAGTGAGTATGAGCTGAATCCCGGAGCGGGGAGCAGACCGTGTGTTGGCCGAGTCCGGGAGCGGGGAGCAGAGCGAGTGTGGGTCGAGTCCCGGATCAGGGAGCAGAGTGAGTGTGGGCAGAGTCCCGGAGAGGGGAGAAGAGCGAGTGTGGGCCGAGTCCCGGAGCAGGGAGCAGAGCAAGTGTGGGCCCAGTCCCAGAGCACGAGCAGAGCAAGCGTGGGCCGAGTCCCAGAACAGGGAGCAGAGCAAGTGTGGGCCAAATCCTGGAGCAGTGCGAGTGTGGGCCGGGTCCCAGAGCGGGGAGCAGAGCGAATTTGGGCCGAGTCCCCGAGCAGGGAGCAGAGCGAGTGTGGACCGAGTCCCGGAGCGGGAAGCAGAGCGAGTGTGGGCCGTGTCCTAGAGCGGGGAGTAGAGCGAGTGTGGGCCGAGTCCCAGAGCGGGGAGCAGAGCCAGTGTTGGCCGAGTCACAGAGCAGGGAGCAGAGTGAGTATGAGCTGAATCCCGGAGCGGGGAGCAGACCGTGTGTGGGCCGAGTCCGGGAGCGGGGAGCAGAGCGAGTGTGGGCCGAGTCCCGGAGGAGGGGGCAGAGCGAGTTTGGGTCGAGTCCCGGAGCAGGGAGCAGATCGAATGTGGGCCGAGTCCCGGATCAGGGAGCAGAGTGAGTGTGGGCAGAGTCCCGGAGAGGGGAGCAGAGTGAGTGTGGGCCGAGTCCCAGAGCACGAGGAGAGCAAGCGTGGGCTGAGTCCCGGAACAGGGAGCAGAGCGAGTGTGGGCCGACTCCCAGAGCGGGGAGCAGAGCGAGTGTGGGCCGAGTCCCAGAGCAGGGAGCAGAGCAAGTGTGGGCCAAATCCCGGAGCAGTGCGAGTGTGGGCCGAGCCCCTGAGCGGGGCGCAGAGTGAGTGTAGGCCGATTCCCGGAGCGGAGAGTAGAGCGAGTGTGGGCCGAGCCCTGGAGCGGGAAGCAGAGCGTGTGTGGGCCGAGTCCCAGAGCGGGGATAAGAGCCAGTGTGGGCCGAGTCCCAGAGCAGGGAGCAGAACCAGTGTGGACTGAGTCCCGGAGCGGGGAGCAGAGCGAGTGTGGGCTGAGTCCCAGAGCGGGGAGCAGAGCGAGTGTGGGCCGAGCCCCTGAGCGGGGATCTGAGCGAATGTGGGTCGAGTCCCCAAGCGGGGAGCAGAGCGAATGTGGGCCATGTCTCAGAACAGGGAGCAGAGCGAGTGTGGGCCGAGTCCCAGAGCGGGAGAAGAGCGAGTGTGGGCCGACTCCCAGAGCGGGGAGCAGAGCTAGTGTGGGCTGAGTCCCGGAGCAGAGAGCAGAGCGAGTGTGGGCTGAGTCCCGGAGCGGGGAGCAGAGCGAGTGTGGGCTGAGTCCCGGAGCGGGGAGCAGAGCGAGTGTGGGCCGAGTCTTAGAACAGGGAGCATAGCGAATGTGGGCCCAGTCTTGGAGAGGGGAGCAGAGCTAGTGTGGGCCGTGTCCCGGAGCGGGGTGCAGAGCAAGTGTGGGCCCAGTCTAGGAGCGGGAAGCAGAGCGAGTGTGGGCCGTGTCCTAGAGCAGGGAGCAGAGCGAGTGTGGGCCGAGTCCTAGAGCAGGGAGCAGAGCGAGTGTGGGCCGAGTCCTAGAGCGGGGAGCAGAGCGAGTGTGGGCCGAGTCCTAGAGCGGGGAGCAGAGCGAGTGTGGGCCGAGTCCTAGAACGGGGAGCAGAGCGAGTGTGGGCTGAGTCCCGCAGCGGAGAGCAGAGCGAGTGTGGGCTGAGTCCCAGAGCGGGGAGCTGAGCCAGTGTTGGCCGAGTCACAGAGCAGGGAGCAGAGTGAGTATGAGCTGAATCCTGGAGCAGGGAGCAGAGCCAATGTGGACCAAATCCCGGAGCAGAGCGAGTGTGGGCTGAGCCCCTGAACGGGGAGTAGAGCGAATGTGGCCGAGTCCCTGAGCGGGGAGCAGTGTGAGTGTGGGCCGAGTCCTAGAGCGGAGAGCCGAGCGAGTGTGGGCCCAGTCTAGGAGCGGGAAGCAGAGCGAGTGTGGGCCGAGTCCTAGAGCGGAGAGCAGAGCGAGTGTGGGCCCAGTCTAGGAGCGGGAAGCAGAGCGAGTGTGGGCCGTGTCCTAGAGCAGAGAGCCGAGCGAGTGTGGGTCGAGCCCTGGAGCGGGGAGCAGAGCGAGTGTGGCCGAGTCCCAGAGTGGGGAGCAGAGAGAGTGTGCGCTGATCCCAGCAGCAGGGAGCAGAGCGAGTGTGGGCCGACTCCCAGAGCGGGGAGCAGAGCGAATGTGGGCCAACTCCCAGAGCGGGGAGCAGAGCGAGTGTGGGCCCAGCCAAGGAGCGGGAAGCAGAGCGAGTGTGGGCCAAGTCCTAGAGCGGGGAGCAGAGCGAGTGTGGGCCGAGTCCCGGAGAGGAGAGCAGAGCAAGTGTAGGCCGAGTCCCGGAGCAGGGAGCAGAGCGAGAATGGGGCGCGTCCCAGAGCGGGGAGCAGAGCCAGTGTGAGCCAAGTCCCAGAGCAGGGAGCAGAGCGAGTGTGGGCCGAGTCCCAGAGCAGGGAGCAGAGCGAGTGTGGGCCGAGTCCCAGAGCAGGGAGCAGAGCGTGTGTGTGCCGAGTTCCAGAGCAGGGAGCAGAGCCAGTGTGGGCCGAATCCCAGAGCAGGGAGCAGAGCCAGTGTGGGCCGAATCCCGGAGTGGGGAGCAGAGCGAGTGTGGGCCAAGCCCCCCGAAAGGGGAGTAGAGCGAATGTGGCCGAGTCCCTGAGTGGGGAGCAGAGCGAGTGTGGGCCGAGTCCTAGAGTGGAGAGCAGAGCGAGTGTGGGCCGAGTCCCTGAGCGGAGAGCAGAGCGAGTGTGGGCCCAGTCTAGGAGCGGGAAGCAGAACGAGTGTGGGCCGTGTCCTAGAGCGGAGAGCCGAGCGAGTGTGGGTCGAGCCCTGGAGCGGGGAGCAGAGCGAGTATGGGGCGCGTCCCAGAGCGGGGAGCAGAGCCAGTGTTGGCCGAGTCCGGGAGCGGGGAGCAGAGCGAGTGTGGGTCGAGTCCCGGAGCAGGGAGCAGAGTGAGTGTGGGCAGAGTCCCGGAGAGGGGAGAAGAGCGAGTGTGGGCCGAGTCCCGGAGCAGGGAGCAGAGCAAGTGTGGGCCCAGTCCCAGAGCACGAGCAGAGCAAGTGTGGGCCGAGTCCCGGAACAGGGAGCAGAGCAAGTGTGGGCCAAATCCTGGAGCAGCGCGAGTGTGGGCCGGGTCCCAGAGCGGGGAGCAGAGCGAGTTTGGGCCGAGTCCCCGAGCAGGGAGCAGAGCGTGTGTGGGCTGAATCCCAGAGCAGAGAGCAGAGCGAGTGTGGGCTGAATCCCAGAGCAGAAAGCAGAGCGAGTGTGGGCTGAATCCCAGAGCAGGGAGCAGAGCGAGTGTGGGCCAAATCCCGGAGCAGTGCGAGTGTGGGCCGAGCCCCTGAGCAGGGAGCTGAGCGAGTGTGGGCCGAGTCCTGGAGCAGGGAGCAGAGCGAGTGTGGGCCGAGTCGGAGAGCAGAGAGCAGAGCGAGTGTGGGCTGAATCCCAGAGCAGAGAGCAGAGCGAGTGTGGGCTGAATCCCAGAGCAGAGAGCAGAGCGAGTGTGGGCTGAATCCCAGAGCAGGGAGCAGAGCGAGTGTGGGCCGAGTCCCTGAGCGGGGAGCAGAGCTAGTGTGGGCTGAGTCCCAGAACAGGGAGCAGAGCGAGTGTGGGCCGAGTCCTAGAGCGGGGAGCAGAGCGAGTGTGGGACGAACCTCGGAGCGGGGGGCCGAGCGAATGTGGGCCGAGCCCCTGAGCAGGGAGCAGAGCGAGTGTGGGCCCAGTCTAGGAGTGGGAAGCAGAGCGAGTGTGGGCCGTGTCCTAAAGCGGGGAGCAGAGCGAGTGTGGGCCGAGTCCTAGAGCGGGGAGCAGAGCGAGTGTGGGCCGAGTCCCGCAGCGGACAGCAGAGCGAGTGTGGGCCGAGCCCCGGAGCGGGGAGCAGAGCGAGTATGCGGTGCGTCCCAGAGCGGGGACCAGAGCGAGTGTGGGCTGAGTCCCAGAGCGGGGAGCAGAGCCAGTGTTGGCCGAGTCACAGAGCAGGGAGCAGAGTGAGTATGAGCTGAATCCCGGAGCGGGGAGCAGACCGTGTGTGGGCCGAGTCCGGGAGCGGGGAGCAGAGCGAGTGTGGGCCGAGTCCCAGAGGAGGGGGCAGAGCGAGTTTGGGTCGAGTCCCGGAGCAGGGAGCAGATCGAATGTGGGCCGAGTCCCGGATCAGGGAGCAGAGTGAGTGTGGGCAGAGTCCCGGAGAGGGGAGCAGAGCGAGTGTGGGCCGAGTCCCAGAGCACAAGTAGAGCAAGTGTGGGCTGAGTCCCGGAACAGGGAGCAGAGCGAGTGTGGGCCGACTCCCAGAGCGGGGAGCAGAGCGAGTGTGGGCCGAGTCCCAGAGCGGGGAGCAGAGCGAGTGTGGGCCGACTCCCAGAGCGGGGAGCAGAGCGAGTGTGGGCCGAGTCCCAGAGCAGGGAACAGAGCAAGTGTGGGCCAAATCCCGGAGCAGTGCGAGTGTGGGCCGAGCCCCTGAGCGGTGCGCAGAGTGAGTGTAGGCCGATTCCCGGAGCGGGGAGTAGAGCGAGTGTGGGCCGAGTCCTAGAGCGGAGAGCAGAGCGAGTGTGGGCCCAGTCTAGGAGCGGGAAGCAGAGCGAGTGTGGGCCGTGTCCTAGAGCGGAGAGCCGAGCGAGTGTGGGTCGAGCCCTGGAGCGGGGAGCAGAGCGAGTGTGGCCGAGTCCCGGAGTGGGGAGCAGACAGAGTGTGCGCTGATCCCAGCAGCAGGGAGCAGAGCGAGTGTGGGCCGACTCCCAGAGCGGGGAGCAGAGCGAATATGGGCCGACTCCCAGAGCGGGGAGCAGAGCGAATGTGGGCCGACTCCCAGAGCGGGGAGCAGAGCGAGTGTGGGCCCAGCCAAGGAGCGGGAAGCAGAGCGAGTGTGGGCCAAGTCCTAGAGCGGGGAGCAGAGCGAGTGTGGGCCGAGTCCCGGAGAGGAGAGCAGAGCAAGTGTAGGCCGAGTCCCGGAGCAGGGAGCAGAGCGAGAATGGGGCGCGCCCCATAGCGGGGAGCAGAGCCAGTGTGAGCCAAGTCCCAGAGCAGGGAGCAGAGCGAGTGTGGGCCGAGTCCCAGAGCAGGGAGCAGAGCGAGTGTGGGCCGAGTCCCAGAGCAGGGAGCAGAGCGAGTGTGGGCCGAGTCCCAGAGCAGGGAGCAGAGCCAGTGTGGGCCGCGTCCCAGAGCAGGGAGCAGAGCCAGTGTGGGCCGAATCCCGGAGTGGGGAGCAGAGCGAGTGTGAGCCAAGCCCCTGAACGGGGAGTAGAGCGAATGTGGCCGAGTCCCTGAGCGGAGAGCAGAGCGAGTGTGGGCCGTGTCCTAGAGCGGAGAGCCGAGCGAGTGTGGGCCGAGTCCCTGAGCGGAGAGCAGAGCGAGTGTGGGCCCAGTCTAGGAGCGGGAAGCAGAACGAGTGTGGGCCGTGTCCTAGAGCGGAGAGCCGAGCGAGTGTGGGTCGAGCCCTGGAGCGGGGAGCAGAGCGAGTATGGGGCGCGTCCCAGAGCGGGGAGCAGAGCCAGTGTTGGCCAAGTCACAGAGCAGGGAGCAGAGTGAGTATGAGCTGAATCCCGGAGCGGGGAGCAGACCGTGTGTTGGCCGAGTCCGGGAGCGGGGAGCAGAGCGAGTGTGGGTCGAGTCCCGGATCAGGGAGCAGAGTGAGTGTGGGCAGAGTCCCGGAGAGGGGTGAAGAGCGAGTGTGGGCCGAGTCCCGGAGCAGGGAGCAGAGCAAGTGTGGGCCCAGTCCCAGAGCACGAGCAGAGCAAGCGTGGGCCGAGTCCCGGAACAGGGAGCAGAGCAAGTGTGGGCCAAATCCTGGAGCAGTGCGAGTGTGGGCCGGGTCCCAGAGCGGGGAGCAGAGCGAATTTGGGCCGAGTCCCCGAGCAGGGAGTAGAGCGAGTGTGGGCCGTGTCCCAGAGCGGGGAGCAGAGCAAGTGTGGGCTGAATCCCAGAGCAGAGAGCAGAGCGAGTGTGGGCCGAGTCCTAGAGCAGAGAGCAGAGCAAGTGTGGGCTGAATCCCAGAGCAGAGAGCAGAGCGAGTGTGGGCTGAATCCCAGAGCAGAGAGCAGAGCGAGTGTGGGCTGAATCCCAGAGCAGAGAGCAGAGCGAGTGTGGGCTGAATCCCAGAGCAGAGAGCAGAGCGAGTGTGGGCTGAATCCCAGAGCAGGGAGCAGAGCGAGTGTGGGCCGAGTCCCTGAGCGGGGAGCAGAGCTAGTGTGGGCTGAGTCCCAGAACAGGGAGCAGAGCGAGTGTGGGCCGTGTCCTAAAGCGGGGAGCAGAGCGAGTGTGGGCCGAGTCCTAGAGCGGGGAGCAGAGCGAGTGTGGGCCGAGTCCCGCAGCGGACAGCAGAGCGAGTGTGGGCCGAGCCCCGGAGCGGGGAGCAGAGCGAGTATGCGGTGCGTCCCAGAGCGGGGACCAGAGCGAGTGTGGGCTGAGTCCCAGAGCGGGGAGCAGAGCCAGTGTTGGCCGAGTCACAGAGCAGGGAGCAGAGTGAGTATGAGCTGAATCCCGGAGCGGGGAGCAGACCGTGTGTGGGCCGAGTCCGGGAGCGGGGAGCAGAGCGAGTGTGGGCCGAGTCCCAGAGGAGGGGGCAGAGCGAGTTTGGGTCGAGTCCCGGAGCAGGGAGCAGATCGAATGTGGGCCGAGTCCCGGATCAGGGAGCAGAGTGAGTGTGGGCAGAGTCCCGGAGAGGGGAGCAGAGCGAGTGTGGGCCGAGTCCCAGAGCACAAGGAGAGCAAGCGTGGGCTGAGTCCCGGAACAGGGAGCAGAGCGAGTGTAGGCCGACTCCCAGAGCGGGGAGCAGAGCGAGTGTGGGCCGAGTCCCAGAGCGGGGAGCAGAGCGAGTGTGGGCCGACTCCCAGAGCGGGGAGCAGAGCGAGTGTGGGCCAAATCCCGGAGCAGGGAACAGAGCAAGTGTGGGCCAAATCCCGGAGCAGTGCGAGTGTGGGCCGAGCCCCTGAGCGGTGCGCAGAGTGAGTGTAGGCCGATTCCCGGAGCGGGGAGTAGAGCGAGTGTGGCGCGAGTCCCTGAGCGGGGAGCAGTGTGAGTGTGGGCCGAGCCCTGGAGCGGGAAGCAGAGCGTGTGTGGGCCGAGTCCCAGAGCAGGGAGCAGAACAAGTGTAGGCCGAGTCCCGGAGCAGGGAGCAGAGCGAGTATGGGGCGCGTCCCAGAGCGGGGAGCAGAGCCAGTGTGAGCCGAGTCCGGGAGCGGGGAGCAGAGCGAGTGTGGGCCGAGTCCGGGAGCGGGGAGCAGAGCGAGTGTGGGCTGGGTCCCGGAGCGGGGTGCAGTGCAAGTGTGGGCCGAGTCCCGGAGCAGGGATCAGAGCCAGTGTGGGCCGAAGCCTCGAGCAGGGAGCAGAGCGAGTGTGGGCCGAAGCCTCGAGCAGGGAGCAGAGCGAGTGTGGGCCGAAGCCTCGAGCAGGGAGCAGAGCGAGTGTGGGCCGAAGCCTCGAGCAGGGAGCAGAGCGAGTGTGGGCCGAAGCCTCCAGCAGGGAGCAGAGCGAGTGTGGGCCGAAGCCTCGAGCAGGGAGCAGAGCGAGTGTGGGCCGAGCCCCACAGCGGGGAGCAGAGCGAGTGTGGCCTAGTCCCTGAGCGGAGAGCAGTGTAAGTGTGGGACGAGTCCCGGAGCGGGGAGCAGAGCGAGTACGGGCTGAGTCCCGGAACGGGTAGCTGAGCGAGTGTGGGCCGAGTCCTAGAGCGGGGAGCAGAGCGAGTGTGGGCTGAGTCCCGCAGCGGAGAGCAGAGCGAGTGTGGGCCGTGTCCTAGAGCGGGGAGCAGAGCGAGTGTGGGCCGAGTCCTAGAGCGGGGAGCAGAGCGAGTGTGGGCCGAGTCCTAGAGCGGGGAGCAGAGCGAGTGTGGGCTGAGTCCCGCAGCGGAGAGCAAAGCGAGTGTGGGCTGAGTCCCAGAGCGGGGAGCAGACCGCGTGTGGGCCTAATCCGGGAGCAGGGAGCAGAGCGAGTGTGGGATGAGTCCCAGAGCGGAGAGCACAGCGAGTGTGGGCCGAGTCCTAGAGCGGAGAGCAGAGCGAGTGTGGGCCCAGTCTAGGAGCGGGAAGCAGAGCGAGTGTGGGCCGTGTCCTAGAGCGGAGAGCCGAGCGAGTGTGGGTCGAGCCCTGGAGCGGGGAGCAGAGCGAGTGTGGCCGAGTCCCGGAGTGGGGAGCAGACAGAGTGTGCGCTGATCCCAGCAGCAGGGAGCAGAGCGAGTGTGGGCCGACTCCCAGAGCGGGGAGCAGAGCGAATATGGGCCGACTCCCAGAGCGGGGAGCAGAGCGAATGTGGGCCGACTCCCAGAGCGGGGAGCAGAGCGAGTGTGGGCCCAGCCAAGGAGCGGGAAGCAGAGCGAGTGTGGGCCAAGTCCTAGAGCGGGGAGCAGAGCGAGTGTGGGCCGAGTCCCGGAGAGGAGAGCAGAGCAAGTGTAGGCCGAGTCCCGGAGCAGGGAGCAGAGCGAGAATGGGGCGCGCCCCATAGCGGGGAGCAGAGCCAGTGTGAGCCAAGTCCCAGAGCAGGGAGCAGAGCGAGTGTGGGCCGAGTCCCAGAGCAGGGAGCAGAGCGAGTGTGGGCCGAGTCCCAGAGCAGGGAGCAGAGCGAGTGTGGGCCGAGTCCCAGAGCAGGGAGCAGAGCCAGTGTGGGCCGCGTCCCAGAGCAGGGAGCAGAGCCAGTGTGGGCCGAATCACGGAGTGGGGAGCAGAGCGAGTGTGAGCCAAGCCCCTGAACGGGGAGTAGAGCGAATGTGGCCGAGTCCCTGAGCGGAGAGCAGAGCGAGTGTGGGCCGTGTCCTAGAGCGGAGAGCCGAGCGAGTGTGGGCCGAGTCCCTGAGCGGAGAGCAGAGCGAGTGTGGGCCCAGTCTAGGAGCGAGAAGCAGAACGAGTGTGGGCCGTGTCCTAGAGCGGAGAGCCGAGCGAGTGTGGGTCGAGCCCTGGAGCGGGGAGCAGAGCGAGTATGGGGCGCGTCCCAGAGCGGGGAGCAGCGCCAGTGTTGGCCGAGTCACAGAGCAGGGAGCAGAGTGAGTATGAGCTGAATCCCGGAGCGGGGAGCAGACCGTGTGTTGGCCGAGTCCGGGAGCGGGGAGCAGAGCGAGTGTGGGTCGAGTCCCGGATCAGGGAGCAGAGTGAGTGTGGGCAGAGTCCCGGAGAGGGGAGAAGAGCGAGTGTGGGCCGAGTCCCGGAGCAGGGAGCAGAGCAAGTGTGGGCCCAGTCCCAGAGCACGAGCAGAGCAAGCGTGGGCCGAGTCCCGGAACAGGGAGCAGAGCAAGCGTGGGCCGAGTCCCGGAACAGGGAGCAGAGCAAGTGTGGGCCAAATCCTGGAGCAGTGCGAGTGTGGGCCGGGTCCCAGAGCGGGGAGCAGAGCGAGTTTGGGCCGAGTCCCGGAGCAGGGAGCAGAGCGTGTGTGGGCCCAGTCCCAGAGCGGGGAGCAGAGCAAGTGTGGGCCAAATCCCGGAGCAGTGCGAGTGTGGGCCGAGCCCCTGAGCAGGGAGCTGAGCGAGTGTGGGCCGAGTCCTGGAGCAGGGAGCAGAGCGAGTGTGGGCCGAGTCGGAGAGCAGGGAGCAGAGCGAGTGTGTGCCGACTCCCAGAGCGGGGAGCAGAGCTAGTGTGGGCCGAGTCCCAGAGCAGAGAGCAGAGCGAGTGTGGGCCGAGTCCTAGAGCAGAGAGCAGAGCAAGTGTGGGCTGAATCCCAGAGCAGAGAGCAGAGCGAGTGTGGGCTGAATCCGAGAGCAGAGAGCAGAGCGAGTGTGGGCTGAATCCCAGAGCAGAGAGCAGAGCGAGTGTGGGCTGAATCCCAGAGCAGGGAGCAGAGCGAGTGTGGGCCGAGTCCCTGAGCGGGGAGCAGAGCTAGTGTGGGCCGAGTCCCAGAGCAGGGAGCAGAGCAAGTGTGGGCCAAATCCCGGAGCAGTGCGAGTGTGGGCCGAGCCCCTGAGCGGGGCGCAGAGTGAGTGTAGGCCGATTCCCGGAGCGGGGAGTAGAGTGAGTGTGGCGCGAGTCCCTGAGCGGGGAGCAGTGTGAGTGTGGGCCGAGCCCTGGAGCGGGAAGCAGAGCGTGTGTGGGCCGAGTCCCAGAGCAGGGAGCAGAACAAGTGTAGGCCGAGTCCCGGAGTAGGGAGCAGAGCGAGTATGGGGCGCGTCCCAGAGCGGGGAGCAGAGCCAGTGTGAGCCGAGTCCGGGAGCGGGGAGCAGAGCGAGTGTGGGCTGGGTCCCGGAGCGGGGTGCAGTGCAAGTGTGGGCCGAGTCCCGGAGCAGGGATCAGAGCCAGTGTGGGCCGAAGCCTCGAACAGGGAGCAGAGCGAGAGTGGGCCGAAGCCTCGAGCAGGGAGCAGAGCTAGTGTAGGCCGAAGCCTCGAGCAGGGAGCAGAGCGAGTGTGGGCCGAGCCCCAGAGCGGGGAGCAGAGCGAGTGTGGCCTAGTCCCTGAGCAGAGAGCAGTGTAAGTGTGGGACGAGCCGGAGTGGGGAGCAGAGCGTGTGTGGGCCGAGCCCCAGAGCGGGGAGCAGAGCGAGTGTGGCCTAGTCCCTGAGCGGAGAGCAGTGTAAGTGTGGGACGAGCCGGAGTGGGGAGCAGAGCGTGTGTGGGCCGAGTCCCGGAGCGGGGAGCAGAGCGAGTACGGGCTGAGTCCCGGAACGGGTAGCTGAGCGAGTGTGGGCCGAGTCCTAGAGCGGGGAGCAGAGCGAGTGTGGGCTGAGTCCCGGAACGGGTAGCTGAGCGAGTGTGGGCCGAGTCCTAGAGCGGGGAGCAAAGCGAGTGTGGGCTGAGTCCCGCAGCGGAGAGCAGAGCGAGTGTGGGCCGTGTCCTAGAGCGGGGAGCAGAGCGAGTGTGGGCCGAGTCCTAGAGCGGGGAGCAGAGCGAGTGTGGGCCGAGTCCTAGAGCGGGGAGCAGAGCGAGTGTGGGCTGAGTCCCGCAGCGGAGAGCAAAGCGAGTGTGGGCTGAGTCCCAGAGCGGGGAGCAGACCGCGTGTGGGCCTAATCCGGGAGCAGGGAGCAGAGCGAGTGTGGGATGAGTCCCAGAGCGGAGAGCACAGCGAGTGTGGGCCACGCCCTGGAGCGGGGAGCAGAGCGAGTGTGGGCTGAGTCCCGGAGCGGGGAGCAGAACATGTGTTGGCCGAGTCCGAGAGCAGGGAGCAGAGTGAGTGTGGGCTGAATCCCGGAGCACGGGGCATAGCGATTGTGGGCCGAACTCCAGAGCGGGGAACAGTGCGAGTATGGGCCACGTCACAGAGCGGGGGTGCAGAGCGAGTGTGGGCCGAGTCCCGGAGCAAGGAGCAGCGCATGTGTGGATCATGTCCCTGAGGAGGGAACGGAGTGAGTGTGGGCTGAGTTCCGCAGCATGGAGTAAAGCGTGTGTGGGCTGAGTTCCGGAGCGGGGAGCAGAGTGAGTGTGGGTCGAGTCCCGGAGCGGGGAGCAGACCGTGTGTGGGCCGAGTCCGGGAGCGGGGAGCAGAGCGAGTGTGGGCCGAGTCCCAGAGGAGGGGGCAGAGCGAGTTTGGGTCGAGTCCCGGAGCAGGGAGCAGATCGAATGTGGGCCGAGTCCCGGATCAGGGAGCAGAGTGAGTGTGGGCAGAGTCCCGGAGAGGGGAGCAGAGCGAGTGTGGGCCGAGTCCCAGAGCACAAGGAGAGCAAGCGTGGGCTGAGTCCCGGAACAGGGAGCAGAGCGAGTGTGGGCCGACTCCCAGAGCGGGGAGCAGAGCGAGTGTGGGCCGAGTCCCAGAGCAGGGAGCAGAGCGAGTGTGGGCCGACTCCCAGAGCGGGGAGCAGAGCGAGTGTGGGCCGAGTCCCAGAGCAGGGAGCAGAGCAAGTGTGGGCCAAATCCCGGAGCAGTGCGAGTGTGGGCCGAGCCCCTGAGCGGTGCGCAGAGTGAGTGTAGGCCGATTCCCGGAGCGGGGAGTAGAGCGAGTGTGGCGCGAGTCCCTGAGCGGGGAGCAGTGTGAGTGTGGGCCGAGCCCTGGAGCGGGAAGCAGAGCGTGTGTGGGCCGAGTCCCAGAGCAGGGAGCAGAACAAGTGTGGGGCGCGTCCCAGAGCGGGGAGCAGAGCCAGTGTGAGCCGAGTCCGGGAGCGGGGAGCAGAGCGAGTGTGGGCTGGGTCCCGGAGCGGGGTGCAGTGCAAGTGTGGGACGAGTCCCGGAGCAGGGATCAGAGCCAGTGTGGGCCGAAGCCTCGAGCAGGGAGCAGAGCGAGTGTGGGCCGAAGCCTCGAGCAGGGAGCAGAGCGAGTGTAGGCCGAAGCCTCGAGCAGGGAGCAGAGCGAGTGTGGGCCGAGCCCCAGAGCGGGGAGCAGAGCGAGTGTGGCCTAGTCCCTGAGCGGAGAGCAGTGTAAGTGTGGGACGAGTCCCGGAGTGGGGAGCAGAGCGTGTGTGGGCCGAGTCCCGGAGCGGGGAGCAGAGCGAGTACGGGCTGAGTCCCGGAGCGGGGAGCAGACCGCGTGTGGGCCTAATCCGGGAGCAGGGAGCAGAGCGAGTGTGGGATGAGTCCCAGAGCGGAGAGCACAGCGAGTGTGGGCCACGCCCTGGAGCGGGGAGCAGAGCGAGTGTGGGCTGAGTCCCGGAGCGGGGAGCAGAGCATGTGTTGGCCGAGTCAGAGAGCAGGGAGCAGAGTGAGTGTGGGCTGAATCCCGGAGCACGGGGCATAGCGATTGTGGGCCGAACTCCAGAGCGGGGAACAGAGCGAGTATGGGCCACGTCACAGAGCGGGGGGCAGAGCGAGTGTGGGCCGAGTCCCGGAGCAAGGAGCAGCGCATGTGTGGATCATGTCCCTGAGGAGGGAACGGAGTGAGTGTGGGCTGAGTTCCGCAGCATGGAGTAAAGCGTGTGTGGGCTGAGTTCCGGAGCGGGGAGCAGAGTGAGTGTGGGTCGAGTCCCGGAGCAAGGAGCAGAGTGAGTGTGGGCCGAGTCCCGGAGCTGGGAACAGAGCGAGTGTGGGTCGAGTTCCGGAGCAGGGAGCAGCGCGAGTGTGGGCCAAGTCCCCGAGCGGGGAGCAGAGTGAGTGTGGGCCGAGTCACAGAGCGGGGAGCAGAGTGAGTGTGGGCCGAGTCACAGAGCAGGGAGCACTGCGAGTGTGGGCCGAGTCCCAGAGCAGGGAGCAGAGCGAGTGTGGGCCGAAACCCAAAGCGGGAAGCAGAGCAAATGTGGGCCGAACCCCGATGCGAGGACCAGAGCGAGTGTGGGCCGAGTCCCAGAGCAGGGAGCAGAGCGAGTGTGGGCCGAGTGTCAGAGCAGAGAGCAGAGCAAGTGTGGGCTGAGTCCCGGAGCGGGGAGCAAAGCGAGTGCGGGCCGAGACCGAGAGCAGGGAGCAGAGCGAGTGTGGGCCCAATCCCGGAGCGGGGAGCAGAGCGAGCGTGGGCCGAGTGCCAGAGCAGGGAGCAGAGCGTGTGTGGGCTGTGTCACGGAACAGGGAGCAGAGCATGTGTGGGCCGAAACCCAAAGCGGGGAGCAGAGCGAATGTGGGCCGAGTCCCAGAGCAGAGAGCAGAGCAAGTGTGGGCTGATACCAGGAGCGGGGATCTGAGCGAGAGTGCGTCGAGTCCCCAGGCGGGGAGCAGAGCAAGTGTGGGCCGAGTGTCAGAGCAGGGAGCAGAACGTGTGTGGGCCGACTCCCCGAGCGGGGAGCAGAGAGAGTGTGGGCCGAGTCCCGGAGCAGGGAGCAGAGCGAGTGTGGGCTGAGTCCGAGAGCAGGGAGCAGAGCGTGTGTGGGCCGAGTCCCAGAGCAGGGAGCAGAGCGTGTGTGGGCCGAGTCCCAGAGCAGGGAGCAGAGCGAGTGTGGGCTGAGTCCGAGAGCAGGGAGCAGAGCGAGTGTGGGCTGAGCCCTGAGTCCCGGAGCGGTGAGTATTGTGAGTTTTGGCTGACTTACAGTGCGTGCAGCAGACGAGTGTGGGCCGAGCCCCTGAGCAGGGAGCAGATCCAGTGTGGACTGAGCCCAGCAGCGGGGATCTGAGCGAATGTGGGTCAAGTCCCCAAGCAGGGAGCAGAGCGAATGTGGGCCGAGTCCCAGAGCGGGGAGCAGAGCGAGTGTGGGCCGAGTCCCAGAGCAGGGAGCAGAGCGAGTGTGGGCCGAGTCCCGGAGCGGGGAGCACAGCGAGTGTGGGCTGAGTCCCGGAGCGGGGAGCAGAGCGAATGTGGGCCGAGCCCTGGAGCAGGGAGCAGAGCTAGTGTGGGCTGAGTCCCAGAGCAGGGAGCAGAGCGAGTGTGGGCCGAGTCCCGGAGCGGGGAGCAGAGCGAATGTGGGCTGAGTCCCGGAGCGGGGAGCACAGCGAGTGTGGGCCGAGTCCCGGAGCGGGGAGCACAGCGAGTGTGGGCTGAGTCCCGGAACAGGGAGCAGAGGGAATGTGGGCCGAGCCCTGGAGCGGGAAGCAGAGCGAGTGTGGGCCGAGTCCCAGAGCGGGGAGCAGAGTGAGTTTGGGCCGAGCCCCTGAGCGGGGAGCAGAGCGAGCGTGGGATGAATCCCGGAGCGGGGAACAGATCGAGTGTGGGCCGAGCCACAGAGCAGGGAGCAGAGCGAGTGTGGGCTGAGTCCCGGAGCAGAGAGCAGAGCGAGTGTGCGCTGAATCCCGGAGCGGGGAGCAGACTGTGTGTGGGCCGAGTCCGGGAGCAGGTAGCAGAGCGAGTGTGGACCGAGTCCCGGAGCGGGAAGCAGAGCGAGTGTGGGCCGTGTCCTAGAGCGGGGAGTAGAGCGAGTGTGGGCCGAGTCCTAGAGCGGGGAGCAGAGCGAGTGTGGGCCGAGTCCTAGAGCGGGGAGCAGAGCGAGTGTGGGCTGAGTCCCGCAGCGGAGAGTAGAGCGAGTGTGGGCTGAGTCCCAGAGCGGGGAGCTGAGCCAGTGTTGGCCGAGTCACAGAGCAGGGAGCAGAGTGAGTATGAGCTGAATCCCGGAGCAGGGAGCAGAGCCAATGTGGACCAAATCCCGGAGCAGAGCGAGTGTGGGCCGAGCCCCTGAACGGGGAGTAGAGCGAATGTGGCCGAGTCCATGAGCGGGGAGCAGTGTGAGTGTGGGCCGAGTCCTAGAGCGGAGAGCAGAGCGAGTGTGGGCCCAGTCTAGGAGCGGGAAGCAGAGCGAGTGTGGGCCGTGTCCTAGAGCGGAGAGCCGAGCGAGTGTGGGTCGAGCCCTGGAGCGGGGAGCAGAGCGAGTGTGGCCGAGTCCCGGAGTGGGGAGCAGACAGAGTGTGCGCTGATTCCAGCAGCAGGGAGCAGAGCGAGTGTGGGCCGACTCCCAGAGCGGGGAGCAGAGCGAATGTGGGCCAACTCCCAGAGCGGGGAGCAGAGTGAGTGTGGGCCCAGCCAAGGAGCGGGAAGCAGAGCGAGTGTGGGCCAAGTCCTAGAGCGGGGAGCAGAGCGAGTGTGGGCCGAGTCCGGGAGAGGAGAGCAGAGCAAGTGTAGGCCGAGTCCCGGAGCAGGGAGCAGAGCGAGAATGGGGTGCGTCCCAGAGCGGGGAGCAGAGCCAGTGTGAGCCAAGTCCCAGAGCAGGGAGCAGAGCGAGTGTGGGCCGAGTCCCAGACCAGGGAGCAGAGCGTGTGTGTGCCGAGTTCCAGAGCAGGGAGCAGAGCCAGTGTGGGCCGAATCCCAGAGCAGGGAGCAGAGCCAGTGTGGGCCGAATCCCGGAGTGGGGAGCAGAGCGAGTGTGGGCCAAGCCCCCGAAAGGGGAGTAGAGCGAATGTGGCCGAGTCCCTGAGCGGGGAGCAGTGTGAGTGTGGGCCGAGTCCTAGAGCGGAGAGCAGAGCGAGTGTGGGCCCAGTCTAGGAGCGGGAAGCAGAGCGAGTGTGGGCCGTGTCCTAGAGCGGAGAGCCGAGCGAGTGTGGGTCAAGCCCTGGAGCGGGGAGCAGAGCGAGTGTGGCCGAGTCACGGAGTGGGGAGCAGAGAGAGTGTGCGCTGATCCAAGCAGCAGGGAGCAGAGCGAGTGTGGGCCGACTCCCAGAGCGGGGAGCAGAGCGAATGTGGGCCGACTCCCAGAACGGGGAGCAGAGCGAATGTGGGCCGACTCCCAGAGCGGGGAGCAGAGCGAGTGTGGGCCGAGTCCCGGAGAGGAGAGCAGAGCAAGTGTAGGCCGAGTCCCGGAGCAGGGAGCAGAGCGAGAATGGGGCGCGTCCCATAGCGGGGAGCAGAGCCAGTGTGAGCCAAGTCCCAGAGCAGGGAGCAGAGCGAGTGTGGGCCGAGTCCCAGAGCAGGGAGCAGAGCCAGTGTGAGCCAAGTCCCAGAGCAGGGAGCAGAGCGAGTGTGGGCCGAGTCCCAGAGCAGGGAGCAGAGCGAGTGTGGGCCGAGTCCCAGAGCAGGGAGCAGAGCGAGTGTGGGCCGAGTTCCAGAGCAGGGAGCAGAGCGAGTGTGGTCCGAGTCCCAGAGCAGGGAGCAGAGCGAGTGTGGGCCAAATCCCAGAGCAGGGAGCAGAGCCAGTGTGGGCCGAATCCCGGAGTGGGGAGCAGAGCGAGTGTGAGCCAAGCCCCTGAACGGGGAGTAGAGCGAATGTGGCCGAGTCCCTGAGCGAAGAGCAGAGCGAGTGTGGGCCCAGTCTAGGAGCGGCAAGCAGAGCGAGTGTGGGCTGTGTCCTAGAGCGGAGAGCCGAGCGAGTGTGGGTCGAGCCCTGGAGCGGGGAGCAGAGCGAGTATGGGGCGCGTCCCAGTGCGGGGAGCAGAGCCAGTGTTGGCCGAGTCACAGAGCAGGGAGCAGAGTGAGTATGAGCTGAATCCCGGAGCGGGGAGCAGACCGTGTGTTGGCCGAGTCCGGGAGCGGGGAGCAGAGCGAGTGTGGGTCGAGTCCAGGAGCAGTGAGCAGATCGAATGTGGGCCGAGTCCCGGATCAGGGAGCAGAGTGAGTGTGGGCAGAGTCCCGGAGAGGGGAGAAGAGCGAGTGTGGGCCCAGTCCCAGAGCACGAGCAGAGCAAGCGTGGGCCGAGTCCCGGAACAGGGAGCAGAGCGAGTGTGGGCCGACTCCCAGAGCAGGGAGCAGAGCAAGTGTGGGCCAAATCCTGGAGCAGTGCGAGTGTGGGCCGGGTCCCAGAGCGGGGAGCGGAGCGAGTTTGGGCCGAGTCCCCGAGCAGGGAGCAGAGCGTGTGTGGGCCGAGTCCCTGAGCGGGGAGCAGTGTAAGTGTGAGCCGAGCCCCTGAGCAGGGAGCTGAGCGAGTGTGGGCCGAGTCCTGGAGCAGGGAGCAGAGCGAGTGTGGGCCGAGTCCGAGAGCAGGGAGCAGAGCGAATGTGGGCCGAGTCCTAGAGCGGGGAGCAGAGCGAGTGTGGGCCGAGTCCTGGAGCAGGGAGCAGAGCGAGTGTGGGCCGAGTCCTAGAGCGGGGAGCAGAGCTAGTGTGGGCTGAATCCCAGAGCAGGGAGCAGAGCGAGTGTGGTCTGAGTCCTGGAGCAGGGAGCAGAGCGAGTGTGGGCCGAGTCCTAGAGCGGGGAGCAGAGCTAGTGTGGGCTGAGTCCCAGAGCGGGGAGCAGAGCGAGTGTGGGCCGAGTCCTAGAGCGGGGAGCAGAGCGAGTGTGGGCCGAACCTTGGAGCGGGGGGCCGAGCGAATGTTGGCCGAGCCCCTGAGCAGGGAGCAGAGCGAGTGTGGGCCCAGTCTAGGAGCGGGAAGCAGAGGGAGTGTGGGCCGTGTCCTAGAGCGGGGAGCAGAGCGAGTGTGGGCCGAGCCCCAGAGCGGGGAGCAGACCGAGTATGCGGTGCGTCCCAGAGCGGGGACCAGAGCGAGTGTGGGCTGAGTCCCAGAGCGGGGAGCAGAGCCAGTGTTGGCCGAGTCACAGAGCAGGGAGCAGAGTGAGTATGAGCTGAATCCCGGAGCGGGGAGCAGACCGTGTGTGGGCCGAGTCCGGGAGCGGGGAGCAGAGCGAGTGTGGGCCGAGTCCCGGAGGAGGGGGCAGAGCGAGTTTGGGTCGAGTCCCGGAGCAGGGAGCAGATCGAATGTGGGCCGAGTCCCGGATCAGGGAGCAGAGTGAGTGTGGGCAGAGTCCCGGAGAGGGGAGCAGAGCGAGTGTGGGCCGAGTCCCAGAGCACGAGGAGAGCAAGCGTGGGCTGAGTACCGGAACAGGGAGCAGAGCGAGTGTGGGCCGACTCCCAGAGCGGGGAGCAGAGTGAGTGTGGGCCGAGTCCCAGAGCAGGGAGCAGAGCAAGTGTGGGCCAAATCCCGGAGCAGTGCGAGTGTGGGCCGAGCCCCTGAGCGGGGCGCAGAGTGAGTGTAGGCCGATTCCCGGAGCGGAGAGTAGAGCGAGTGTGGGCCGAGCCCTGGAGCGGGAAGCAGAGCGTGTGTGGGCCGAGTCCCAGAGCGGGGATAAGAGCCAGTGTGGGCCGAGTCCCAGAGCAGGGAGCAGAGCAAGTGTAGGCCGAGTCCCGGAGCAGGGAGCAGAGCGAGTATGGGGCGCGTCCCAGAGCGGGGAGCAGAGCCAGTGTGAGCCGAGTCCGGGAGCGGGGAGCAGAGCGAGTGTGGGCTGGATCCCGGAGCGGGGTGCAGAGCAAGTGTGGGCCGAGTTCGAGAGCAGGGAGCAGTGCATGTGTTGGTCGAGTCCCAGAGCAGGGAGCAGAACTAGTGTGGGCTGAATCCCGGAGCGGGGAGCATTGTGAGTTTGGGCCGACTTACAGAGCGGGCAGCAGATCGAATGTGGGCCGAGTCCCGGAGCAGGGATCAGAGCGAGTGTGGGCCGAAGCCTCGAGCAGGGAGCAGAGCGAGTGTGGGCCGAGCTCCTGAGCAGGGAGCAGAGCGAGTGTGGGCCGAGCCCCAGAGCGGGGAGCAGAGCGAGTGTGGCCTAGTCCCTGAGCGGAGAGCAGTGTAAGTGTGGGCCGAGTCCCGGAGTGGGGAGCAGAGCGTGTGTAGGCCGAGTCCCGGAGCGGGGAGCAGAGCGAGGGTGGGCTGAGTCCCGCAGCGGAGAGCAGAGCGAGTGTGGGCCGTGTCCTAGAGCGGGGAGCAGAGCGAGTGTGGGCCGAGTCCTAGAGCGGGGAGCAGAGCGAGTGTGGGCCGAGTCCTAGAGCGGGGAGCAGAGCGAGTGTGGGCCGAGTCCTAGAGCGGGGAGCAGAGCGAGTGTGGGCTGAGTCCCGCAGCGGAGAGTAGAGCGAGTGTGGGCTGAGTCCCGGAGCGGGGAGCAGAGCCAGTGTTGGCCGAGTCACAGAGCAGGGAGCAGAGTGAGTATGAGCTGAATCCCGGAGCAGGGAGCAGAGCCAATGTGGACCAAATCCCGGAGCAGAGCGAGTGTGGGCCGAGCCCCTGAACGGGGAGTAGAGCGAATGTGGCCGAGTCCCTGAGCGGGGAGCAGTGTGAGTGTGGGCCGAGTCCTAGAGCGGAGAGCAGAGCGAGTGTGGGCCCAGTCTAGGAGCGGGAAGCAGAGCGAGTGTGGGCCGTGTCCTAGAGCAGAGAGCCGAGCGAGTGTGGGCCGAGCCCTGGAGTGGGGAGCAGAGCGAGTGTGGGCTGAGTCCCAGTGCGGGAAGCAGAGCCAGTGTTGGCCGAGTCACAGAGCAGGGAGCAGAGTGAGTATGAGCTGAATCCCGGAGCGGGGAGCAGAGCCAATGTGGACCGAATCCCAAAGCAAGGAGCAGAGCGTGTGGTGGCCGAGTCCCAGAGCAGGGAGCAGAACAAGTGTAGGCTGAGTCCCGGAGCAGGGGGCAGAGCGAGTTTGGGTCGAGTCCCGGAGCAGGGAGCAGATCGAATGTGGGCCGAGTCCCGGATCAGGGAGCAGAGTGAGTGTGGGCCGAGTCCCAGAGCAGGGAGCAGAGCGAGTGTGGGCCGAGTCCTAGAGCGGGGAGCAGAGCGAGTGTGGGCCCAGTCCCAGAGCACGAGCAGAGCAAGCGTGGGCCGAGTCCCGGAACAGGGAGCAGAGTGAGTGTAGGCCGATTCCCGGAGCGGGGAGTAGAGCGAGTGTGGCCGACTCCCTGAGCGGGGAGCAGTGTGAGTGTGGGCCGAGCCCTGGAGCGGGAAGCAGAGCGAGTGTGGGCCGAGTCCCAGAGCGGGGATAAGAGCCAGTGTGGACCGAATCCCAAAGCAGGGAGCAGAGCGTGTGGTGGCCGAGTCCCAGAGCAGGGAGCAGAACAAGTGTAGGCCGAGTCCCAGAGCAGGGAGCAGAGCGAGTATGGGGCGCGTCCCAGATCGGGAAGCAGAGCCAGTGTGAGCCGAGTCCGGGAGCGGGGAGCAGAACTAGTGTGGGCTGTATCCCGGAGCGGGGAGCATTGCGAGTTTGGGCTGACTTACAGAGCGGGCAGCAGATCGAATGTGGGCCGAGTCCCGGAGCAGGGATCACAGCCAGTGTGGGCCGAAGCCTCGAGCAGGGAGCAGAGCGAGTGTGGGCCTAAGCCTCGAGCAGGGAGCAGAGCGAGTGTGGGCAGAGCTCCTGAGCAGGGAGCAGAGCGAGTGTGGGCCGACTCTCAGAGCGGGGAGCAGAGCGAGTGTGGGCCCAGCCAAGGAGCGGGAAGCAGAGCGAGTGTGGGCCAAGTCCTAGAGCGGGGAGCAGAGCGAGTGTGGGCCGAGTCCCGGAGAGGAGAGCAGAGCAAGTGTAGGCCGAGTCCCGGAGAGGGAGCAGAGCGAGAATGGGGCGCGTCCCAGAGCGGGGAGCAGAGCGAGTGTGGGCTGAGTCCCAGAGCAGGGAGCAGAGCGAGTGTGTGCCGAGTTCCAGAGCGGGGAGCAGAGCGAGTATGGGGCGCGTCCCAGAGCGGGGAGCAGAGCGAGTGTGTGCCGAGTTCCAGAGCGGGGAGCAGAGCGAGTATGGGGCGCGTCCCAGAGCGGGGAGCAGAGCCAGTGTTGGCCGAGTCACAGAGCAGGGAGCAGAGTGAGTATGAGCTGAATCTCAGAGCGGGGAGCAGACCGTGTGTGGGCCGAGTCCGGGAGCGGGGAGCTGAGCGAGTGTGGGTCGAGTCCCGGAGCAGGGAGCAGATCGAAGGTGGGCCGAGTCCCGGATCAGGGAGCAGAGCGAGTGTGTGCCGAACCCCGGAGCGGGGAGCAGAGCGAGTGTGGGCCGAGTCCCGGAGGAGGGGGCAGAGCGAGTTTGGGTCGAGTCCCGGATCAGGGAGCAGAGTGAGTGTGGGCAGAGTCCCGGAGAGGGGAGCAGAGCGAGTGTGGGCCGAGTCCCAGAGCACGAGCAGAGCAAGCGTGGGCCGAGTCCCGGAGCGGGGAGCAGAGCGAGTGTGGGCCGTGTCCCAGAGCGGGGAGCAGAGTGAGTGTGGGCCGTGTCCCAGAACGGGGAGCAGAGCGAATGTGGGCCAAGTCCCGGAGCGGGGAGCAGAGCGAGTGTGGGCCAAGCCCTGGAGCGGGGAGCAGAGAGAGTGTGGGCCAAGCCCTGGAGCGGGGAGCAGAGAGAGTGTGGGCCGAGTCCCAGAGCACGAGCAGAGCAAGTGTGGGCCGAGACCCGGAGCGGGGAGCAGAGCGAGTGTGGGCCGTGTCCCAGAGCGGGGAGCAGAGTGAGTGTGGGCCGTGTCCCAGAACGGGGAGCAGAGCGAATGTGGGCCAAGTCCCGGAGCGGGGAGCAGAGCGAGTGTGGGCCAAGCCCTGGAGCGGGGAGCAGAGAGAGTGTGGGCTGAGTCCCAGAGCAGGGAGCAGAGCGAGTGTGGGCCGAGTACCAGAGCAGGGTGCAGAGCGAGTGTGGGCCGTCTCCTGGAGCAGGGAGCAGTGCGAGTGTGGGCCGAACCTTGGAGCGGGGGGCCGAGCGAATGTTGGCCGAGCCCCTGAGCAGGGAGCAGAGCGAGTGTGGGCCCAGTCTAGGAGCGGGAAGCAGAGGGAGTGTGGGCCGTGTCCTAGAGCGGGGAGCAGAGCGAGTGTGGGCCGAGCCCCAGAGCGGGGAGCAGACCGAGTATGCGGTGCGTCCCAGAGCGGGGACCAGAGCGAGTGTGGGCTGAGTCCCAGAGCGGGGAGCAGAGCCAGTGTTGGCCGAGTCACAGAGCAGGGAGCAGAGTGAGTATGAGCTGAATCCCGGAGCGGGGAGCAGACCGTGTGTGGGCCGAGTCCGGGAGCGGGGAGCAGAGCGAGTGTGGGCCGAGTCCCGGAGGAGGGGGCAGAGCGAGTTTGGGTCGAGTCCCGGAGCAGGGAGCAGATCGAATGTGGGCCGAGTCCCGGATCAGGGAGCAGAGTGAGTGTGGGCAGAGTCCCGGAGAGGGGAGCAGAGCGAGTGTGGGCCGAGTCCCAGAGCACGAGGAGAGCAAGCGTGGGCTGAGTACCGGAACAGGGAGCAGAGCGAGTGTGGGCCGACTCCCAGAGCGGGGAGCAGAGTGAGTGTGGGCCGAGTCCCAGAGCAGGGAGCAGAGCAAGTGTGGGCCAAATCCCGGAGCAGTGCGAGTGTGGGCCGAGCCCCTGAGCGGGGCGCAGAGTGAGTGTAGGCCGATTCCCGGAGCGGAGAGTAGAGCGAGTGTGGGCCGAGCCCTGGAGCGGGAAGCAGAGCGTGTGTGGGCCGAGTCCCAGAGCGGGGATAAGAGCCAGTGTGGGCCGAGTCCCAGAGCAGGGAGCAGAGCAAGTGTAGGCCGAGTCCCGGAGCAGGGAGCAGAGCGAGTATGGGGCGCGTCCCAGAGCGGGGAGCAGAGCCAGTGTGAGCCGAGTCCGGGAGCGGGGAGCAGAGCGAGTGTGGGCTGGATCCCGGAGCGGGGTGCAGAGCAAGTGTGGGCCGAGTTCGAGAGCAGGGAGCAGTGCATGTGTTGGTCGAGTCCCAGAGCAGGGAGCAGAACTAGTGTGGGCTGAATCCCGGAGCGGGGAGCATTGTGAGTTTGGGCCGACTTACAGAGCGGGCAGCAGATCGAATGTGGGCCGAGTCCCGGAGCAGGGATCAGAGCGAGTGTGGGCCGAAGCCTCGAGCAGGGAGCAGAGCGAGTGTGGGCCGAGCTCCTGAGCAGGGAGCAGAGCGAGTGTGGGCCGAGCCCCAGAGCGGGGAGCAGAGCGAGTGTGGCCTAGTCCCTGAGCGGAGAGCAGTGTAAGTGTGGGCCGAGTCCCGGAGTGGGGAGCAGAGCGTGTGTAGGCCGAGTCCCGGAGCGGGGAGCAGAGCGAGGGTGGGCTGAGTCCCGCAGCGGAGAGCAGAGCGAGTGTGGGCCGTGTCCTAGAGCGGGGAGCAGAGCGAGTGTGGGCCGAGTCCTAGAGCGGGGAGCAGAGCGAGTGTGGGCCGAGTCCTAGAGCGGGGAGCAGAGCGAGTGTGGGCCGAGTCCTAGAGCGGGGAGCAGAGCGAGTGTGGGCTGAGTCCCGCAGCGGAGAGTAGAGCGAGTGTGGGCTGAGTCCCGGAGCGGGGAGCAGAGCCAGTGTTGGCCGAGTCACAGAGCAGGGAGCAGAGTGAGTATGAGCTGAATCCCGGAGCAGGGAGCAGAGCCAATGTGGACCAAATCCCGGAGCAGAGCGAGTGTGGGCCGAGCCCCTGAACGGGGAGTAGAGCGAATGTGGCCGAGTCCCTGAGCGGGGAGCAGTGTGAGTGTGGGCCGAGTCCTAGAGCGGAGAGCAGAGCGAGTGTGGGCCCAGTCTAGGAGCGGGAAGCAGAGCGAGTGTGGGCCGTGTCCTAGAGCAGAGAGCCGAGCGAGTGTGGGCCGAGCACTGGAGCGGGGAGCAGAGCGAGTGTGGGCTGAGTCCCAGTGCGGGAAGCAGAGCCAGTGTTGGCCGAGTCACAGAGCAGGGAGCAGAGTGAGTATGAGCTGAATCCCGGAGCGGGGAGCAGAGCCAATGTGGACCGAATCCCAAAGCAAGGAGCAGAGCGTGTGGTGGCCGAGTCCCAGAGCAGGGAGCAGAACAAGTGTAGGCTGAGTCCCGGAGCAGGGGGCAGAGCGAGTTTGGGTCGAGTCCCGGAGCAGGGAGCAGATCGAATGTGGGCCGAGTCCCGGATCAGGGAGCAGAGTGAGTGTGGGCCGAGTCCCAGAGCAGGGAGCAGAGCGAGTGTGGGCCGAGTCCTAGAGCGGGGAGCAGAGCGAGTGTGGGCCCAGTCCCAGAGCACGAGCAGAGCAAGCGTGGGCCGAGTCCCGGAACAGGGAGCAGAGTGAGTGTAGGCCGATTCCCGGAGCGGGGAGTAGAGCGAGTGTGGCCGACTCCCTGAGCGGGGAGCAGTGTGAGTGTGGGCCGAGCCCTGGAGCGGGAAGCAGAGCGAGTGTGGGCCGAGTCCCAGAGCGGGGATAAGAGCCAGTGTGGACCGAATCCCAAAGCAGGGAGCAGAGCGTGTGGTGGCCGAGTCCCAGAGCAGGGAGCAGAACAAGTGTAGGCCGAGTCCCAGAGCAGGGAGCAGAGCGAGTATGGGGCGCGTCCCAGATCGGGAAGCAGAGCCAGTGTGAGCCGAGTCCGGGAGCGGGGAGCAGAACTAGTGTGGGCTGTATCCCGGAGCGGGGAGCATTGCGAGTTTGGGCTGACTTACAGAGCGGGCAGCAGATCGAATGTGGGCCGAGTCCCGGAGCAGGGATCACAGCCAGTGTGGGCCGAAGCCTCGAGCAGGGAGCAGAGCGAGTGTGGGCCTAAGCCTCGAGCAGGGAGCAGAGCGAGTGTGGGCAGAGCTCCTGAGCAGGGAGCAGAGCGAGTGTGGGCCGACTCTCAGAGCGGGGAGCAGAGCGAGTGTGGGCCCAGCCAAGGAGCGGGAAGCAGAGCGAGTGTGGGCCAAGTCCTAGAGCGGGGAGCAGAGCGAGTGTGGGCCGAGTCCCGGAGAGGAGAGCAGAGCAAGTGTAGGCCGAGTCCCGGAGAGGGAGCAGAGCGAGAATGGGGCGCGTCCCAGAGCGGGGAGCAGAGCGAGTGTGGGCTGAGTCCCAGAGCAGGGAGCAGAGCGAGTGTGTGCCGAGTTCCAGAGCGGGGAGCAGAGCGAGTATGGGGCGCGTCCCAGAGCGGGGAGCAGAGCGAGTGTGTGCCGAGTTCCAGAGCGGGGAGCAGAGCGAGTATGGGGCGCGTCCCAGAGCGGGGAGCAGAGCCAGTGTTGGCCGAGTCACAGAGCAGGGAGCAGAGTGAGTATGAGCTGAATCTCAGAGCGGGGAGCAGACCGTGTGTGGGCCGAGTCCGGGAGCGGGGAGCTGAGCGAGTGTGGGTCGAGTCCCGGAGCAGGGAGCAGATCGAAGGTGGGCCGAGTCCCGGATCAGGGAGCAGAGCGAGTGTGTGCCGAACCCCGGAGCGGGGAGCAGAGCGAGTGTGGGCCGAGTCCCGGAGGAGGGGGCAGAGCGAGTTTGGGTCGAGTCCCGGATCAGGGAGCAGAGTGAGTGTGGGCAGAGTCCCGGAGAGGGGAGCAGAGCGAGTGTGGGCCGAGTCCCAGAGCACGAGCAGAGCAAGCGTGGGCCGAGTCCCGGAGCGGGGAGCAGAGCGAGTGTGGGCCGTGTCCCAGAGCGGGGAGCAGAGTGAGTGTGGGCCGTGTCCCAGAACGGGGAGCAGAGCGAATGTGGGCCAAGTCCCGGAGCGGGGAGCAGAGCGAGTGTGGGCCAAGCCCTGGAGCGGGGAGCAGAGAGAGTGTGGGCCAAGCCCTGGAGCGGGGAGCAGAGAGAGTGTGGGCCGAGTCCCAGAGCACGAGCAGAGCAAGTGTGGGCCGAGACCCGGAGCGGGGAGCAGAGCGAGTGTGGGCCGTGTCCCAGAGCGGGGAGCAGAGTGAGTGTGGGCCGTGTCCCAGAACGGGGAGCAGAGCGAATGTGGGCCAAGTCCCGGAGCGGGGAGCAGAGCGAGTGTGGGCCAAGCCCTGGAGCGGGGAGCAGAGAGAGTGTGGGCTGAGTCCCAGAGCAGGGAGCAGAGCGAGTGTGGGCCGAGTACCAGAGCAGGGTGCAGAGCGAGTGTGGGCCGTCTCCTGGAGCAGGGAGCAGTGCGAGTGTGGGCCGAGTCCCGGAGCAGGGAGCAGAGCGAGTGTGGGCCAAGCCCTGGAGCGGGGAGCAGAACGGGTCCCAGAGTGGGGAGCCGAGCGAATCCCGGAGTGGAGTGCCAAGTGAGTGTGGGCCTAGTCCTGGAGCAGAGAGAGTGTGGGCCGAGTCCCAGAGCACGAGCAGAGCAAGTGTGGGCCGAGACCCGGAGCGGGGAGCAGAGCGAGTGTGGGCCGTGTCCCAGAGCGGGGAGCAGAGTGAGTGTGGGCCGTGTCCCAGAACGGGGAGCAGAGCGAATGTGGGCCAAGTCCCGGAGCGGGGAGCAGAGCGAGTGTGGGCCAAGCCCTGGAGCGGGGAGCAGAGAGAGTGTGGGCTGAGTCCCAGAGCAGGGAGCAGAGCGAGTGTGGGCCGTGTCCCAGAGCGGGGAGCAGAGTGAGTGTGGGCCGTGTCCCAGAACGGGGAGCAGAGCGAATGTGGGCCAAGTCCCGGAGCGGGGAGCAGAGCGAGTGTGGGCCAAGCCCTGGAGCGGGGAGCAGAGAGAGTGTGGGCTGAGTCCCAGAGCAGGGAGCAGAGCGAGTGTGGGCCGAGTACCAGAGCAGGGTGCAGAGCGAGTGTGGGCCGTCTCCTGGAGCAGGGAGCAGTGCGAGTGTGGGCCGAGTCCCGGAGCAGGGAGCAGAGCGAGTGTGGGCCAAGCCCTGGAGCGGGGAGCAGAACGGGTCCCAGAGTGGGGAGCCGAGCGAATCCCGGAGTGGAGTGCCAAGTGAGTGTGGGCCTAGTCCTGGAGCAAGGAGCAGAACGACTCTTGGAGTGAGGAGCAGATTGAGTGTGAGTTGACTCCCGGAGGGGAACCAGAGCGATTGTGGGCTGAGTCCTGAGCGGCGAGCTAAGTGAGTCTGGGCTGGGGTGCCGGAGTGGGGAGTATGGTGAGGTGTGGGTTCTTGGATCAGCGAGCAGAGTGAACATGGACCAGACCCCGGAGCTGCAGCACAGTGAGCTCTGGATTGAGCCCGTGCGTAGAGGCAGCGTTGCCTCGCGTTCTGAAGCTGGCAGGCACAGACTCGTGTTGGAAAAGGACAAGAATTTGTGTACATTATAGACACTTTTTATTCTCATTCTTGACTTTTAAACTGTGTATTCCCATGCTAATCTTTGTTCTACTATGTCAATTCTGTGACAACACTTAAAAGTATCTGTACCTAGGTACCCTGTACCTAAGATGATGCCGAGAGGTGACATTACAAACTTTCTACTGCACTCATTCGAGTGCATGTGACAATAAAGGCTATTCTATTCTATCAGCCATGATTGTATTGAATGGTGGAGTAGGATTGAGGGGCCAAATGGCCTATTCCTTTTCCTATTTATTACAATCTTATGGTAGACAGGATAAAGTGTCAAGTGGAATGGGGAGAAAGCAGGATTCGGGTTAGAGTGAGGGGTGGGCCTTGATGTTGAATGTTGATCATGTTAAATGCTGGTGTGATCTATTACCATATGATCTGCTCCTGCCACCCTCAGGCTGTACAGTCTTGGTCATAACAACTCATTGCATTAAAAAGCTTTTCTTCATGTTACCTCTGCTTCTTTAACCAATCACGTACAATCTGTGCTCCTCTGCTTATCGATCGAAATGTAACTGCATCTGATTGCTACAACAGAGGAAATCTGATATAGTATCATTATCTGTCATTCTAACATCAGTATTCTAACTCCAGTCTTACCCAGACAAAATATTCTGTTTCCATGATAGAACTCTCAGTGAGTAAAGCCTCTTTCAAAATATAGGCTTCGTGTTTTTCAGTTGTTTTTCCAATGTCTATGTTGTGGAATACTTGCTTCTGGAATAGTTTGAAGTGAAAATATTATCACGGTAAAACCCTTAATTCTACAACACTCCAGTGGGGTCCACAAATCTGTCTTTTCAATCAACCTGTTGGGACAGGTTAGTTTGGTGGAACATGAGCCCAGACTTTCTGGCCTATAAGTTGGGACAATACCATTATGCCACAAGACCACTTAAAATGTGCATAAATCATTATCCAAGGAGGACTTACTGTCTATGTACACTTGACTCTATAGTATAGATATTTTAATTAACCTGTTCAGAGGTTACTCTAGACTCTAGGTGAGAATTGATTCGAGTCAAGATTAAAGTGGTGCTGGAAAAGCACAGCAGGTCAGGCAGCATCTGAGGAGCCGGAGAATCGATGTTTCAGGCAAAAGCCCTTGTGATGAATGGCTTTTGCCCGAAATGTCGAATTTCCTGCTCCTCAGATGCTGCCTGACCTGCTGTGCTTTTCCAGCACCACTCTAAATTTGACTCTGATCTCCAGCATCTGCAGCCCTCACTTACACCTTAGTGAGATGTGAATGCACACCTCCTCCTTCAGAGGCAGTACTGCACTACAAGAGCCCTTTAACCTCAGACTAGCTTCCTACGTTGGCTGAGGTTGCCATGAAAGATTCTCCATCTCAAATTCTCTCTTCTGAGGTGCGGTGACCCTCAGCTTAAGCCACGGCCAGTCAACTCCGTCTAATGAGAGAGCAGTTCCATGGTCTGGTTGGGCTATGGCCTATTTGCATTTGATGATTGGAAGTGAACTGTTCAGAGGCTGCCTCGATAGTGAGATAGTCACTGAACTGATGAGCAGTAACAATACTTCATTGCAATGTTACTAAGGAAATTATTTGATGATATAATAACCTGTGGAGTTTTATTGCCTTAACACTTTTCATAGTCTTTGTATCCATGGGCACCATCACAACTTCGCTATGTCATAACATCACCATTAAATCAAGTTTATTTGACCTTCTCTGACCTACACTGCATTTGGTTGCTGTCAGGATTCATCACATAGGGCTGGGAGGATTGAGGTACATGTGACAGTAACTAAAGCACCACAATCACTTCCCAATGAAATCTGAAACATTGTACTTGCAATTGGTTCTGCTGAAATGTGAAGAAAGAGATGATTTGAGTTGGTGTCCCAAAGGTTTAGGCTTGTTATGATGAATGTTAATGGTTGTACATTTGCCACGTTCAATTCAGTTGAAGTGTAATCATTGAAGGAAGCATACCTGAAAAGATTGGTGTCGAAGTGGAAGTCTTCTTTCTCTTCATATCTGACTTACAGACAGGCCGCCTATCACACTAGGTTGTGGCAAGTCCAAATCTACCAAACTGAATCGAGACAATTAGTGCCTCAGATCAACTGCTGCTGATGCCCTTTTCCTTGCTTTTGTTACCTCCAAACGTGATGATTTCAACATTCTGCACCTACAAAACCCTAAAGTTCATCCAAAACTCTGTTGTCTCTAATCTAACTTGCACCAAGTCTTGTTCAGTGTGTGCTCACTCGTTTTCACTGGCCTTTTGTCTGACAATACCTCCAGTTTAAAATTCACAACCTTCAAGTGTTCAAATCCAACCATGGCTACATCCCTCCACGTCTCTGCAATCTCTTCCAGCCCCAGAATCTGCTGAGATCTCCAACACTGATGGAAAGCGTCTGTGTGTGATGTCCTGGCCAGTAAATTTATCTCTCAATCAATGCAACCAAAAGATGTTATTAACTGGTCATTTATCTCATTACTAGTTGTGGAAGGTTACTGTGCTGTTTGCAAAGGAAGAGGCCATTCTGCTCATTGTTACTGAACCAGCTGTCTAAGTAGATCTACCCATCTGTTTTTCCTCTATATTGTATCAAACATTTTGTTTTCCTTTTCAATGTATTTATTCAAATCTCTTTTGAAAGTTACTGTTGAATCTGATTCCACCACCCTTTCAGGCAGCACATTACAGACCACAAGTATGTGTAAAAAAAAATTTCTTTTGTTAATCACTTTTAATCTGTGTTCTCTGGTGAGCAACTCTCCTGTCAGTGGAAACAATTTCTTATTATTTACTCTAACAAGCATCTCACACAATTTTAATTTAAATATGTCAATTAAATCTTCACTTCCAGGATTTTGACCCAGCGACAGTAAGGGGATGGTGATATATTTCCAATCTAGGATGGTATGTGGCTCGGAGGGAAACAGGAATATGTGGAGTTCACATGCATCCGCTGACCTTATCTTTAAAGGTGGTTTAAAGAGTCATGGGTTTGGAAAAGGCTGCAGTACATCTTATGGATGTATTATGTTCTTTTCACTTGCAGTCAGTTCCAGAATAAGGCAGTGTGAGTATGATATGGTCATAAACTGATATAGTGTTTTGCTGGAGGTATGATGAGTGAGAGAAGATCTGAATGAGAGTCTGGGAGACGGTGATCAGAATAGGAGGAGGCTTGTGTCGAGTATGAAGACCAGTATAAACCAATTCCAAAAACAGCAACAGATAACTGTGCCAGTTTGCTGATTTCTATGATGGGGTATATACTCAACCCAGAACCTTACTGATGACTTAATTCCTTTCGCTGTCTTTCTTTGCTCTAATATTTTATGTTATTTTGTCACATGTGCCTCAGTCTGGGAAATGAAAAACGGGTAAAATCAAGTTTTTAGAAAAAGATTGAATGGTGTGTTGCAAGAGTAACTTTTGAATGGTCAATTAATTAATCAAAAGCAGATTTCTTCAAGTTTACTTAGCTGGAAGCTCTTCATGTGGAAGCCTTCATTCCAGCTTTCAGATTTCAAACTTATCGACATCCACATGTGTGCACTTTCTGATTGTTCCCCGTCTCGGTAACTTGTACCAAAACCTGTTTGTGTTTTAATCGAGATGGAAGATAGGCCTCAAATTCAGAAAGAATTAAATTGATTAAAGTCTAAAACAAAGTAAACCTTATTCATTACAGCATCGGTTTACATTTCAGAGGATTGATATTGTTTGAAAGATCCAATGATTATATCAAATATTTTCTTAAATTACATCTAAATTGCAGTCTCACAAATGGAAATTGGCAGATAGAATGAAACGGTTTGGGAACTGGGTAAAGTGAACGGAGCGAGGTGATGTTTAACAGCCCTGATGAAGTTGATCACATGCACAGATAAAAACACCGATTAAAAACCCTAAGCGTAAAAACTTCTGGTTTTTTCACATATTGTAACCTAGCACAATGCCCCAAAGTTGTTCTAACAATATGGTCTGAGTGCACTTGTTAGGTGTCATTACTGCTGCAGGTTTGCTATGAATTACAGACTTAGGTATATTCTGCCAAACCTTTAAATAAACAACTTGCATTTCTATAGTGCCTTTTCACAACTTCAAGACATCAGCCAATGAGCTCCCTTTAAAATGTGGTTACTGTTCTAACGTCAGAAACACAGCAGCCATTTTCTTCATGCAGGAAGCTGCCACAAGCAGCATTGTGGGTATGATTCTTGTGATGTTGATTTGGAAAATAAACATTGGCTGGACTTGGTCTTCTTCAGAATGGTGGCTGTGGGATCTTTCAGATTTACCTCAGAGGGCAAGTAGGGCCTAGCTTTAAGGTCATATCTAAAAAATGGCGCCTCCGACAGTGTAGCATTCCCTCAGCATTACCCTGGAGACTCTGCCTTCCTTTCTGTGCTCAGGTTTCTGAAGTGTAACTTGAACCCAGAACCTCCTGAGTCAGAGGGAACAAGTGAGCAATCCATATCGGTCTGACCCCATATCGAGCTTATCTCGAAATCTTTTCATCTTAATTTTTCATAGTGAGGATGATATAACACAGGATTCATGGAAAATGATATTTATTTCTCAATATAGCTCCTGCTGCATCCATAATAAAATGCTGCTTGGACAATTTTCCTCGAAGTCTGATTATTGGAATTGACCCTGAACCAACACAATGGCCCAGATCTTCCATGATGTGGAGGAGCTGCTGTTGGACTGGGATAGACCAAGTTAAAAATCACACAATACCAGGTTATAGTCAAACAAGTTTATTTGGAAGCACTAGCTTTTGGAGCACTGCTCCTTCATCAGGTAGCTAGCGGGGCAAGAACATGGAACACAGAATTTATAGTAAATTTACTTCCAAATAAACTTGTTATGTGATTTTTAACCAGATCTTCCAGTCAGAGGCTTTGCTGAGGGATGACTACAGGGGGTGGTGCAGATTGAGGGTGTTAAATGTTCAGTGAGTGTTTAGAACTTCCTGAATCAGCTTTGCTGTAAATAGTTTTCAACCCAGGAACCAAGCCTGTGATTAAGTATTGGTTAAGCGTCCTGGAATACATTGTTTCCTGAGAAGGGTTACTCGACCCGAAACGTTAACTCTGTTTCTTTCTTCACAAGTTCTATCAGATCTGCTGAGTTTCTCTGACTTGTTCTGTTTTTTTTTGCATCCTGGAATACATTAGAGGCAAAGCCAGGGTCTCCAGTACAAGACTTCAGTAGGGGAGTAAGTATTGAAAACTCAACTGTAGGCAGCATATCACAGCTTATCAGAAGTTTTGATATTATGGATATGTCCCACTCAGTTGCACACATCAGGAGTTCCTCTGTGTCCCATTGTGCAACTTTGGCAGACGTCTCAAAGTTTGCCGCTAATTCAATGGGAGCATCTGGGTTTTTGTATGTGTCCCAGGGTAAGGAGGATTGTGTCAGAAGCAATACAATGGCTCCCTCCCCTGGTGTGCTGGGTAGGTGCATGCTTTGGTGCTGGAGAAGTCACAAGGATCCAGGGCTGGAATTTCCTCAGCAAGAGGTCATGATGGTGGACGGAGGGTCATGTGCAGAACAGACCAAATTAGAAACTGGTCCGGTTTCACCAACATCAAATTACAGCCAACTAACAGGGCAATGTAATTAAATGTCGGCCAGGCGTGTGAAAACCTGGGCATCTGTACGATCTCCGATAATTGGATTTGAGTCAGTGAGACCCTAATGGTCTGAGCAGTCAGAGGGAAACAGCAAACAACACTCAGTCCTTCACATTTTTAAACTTAGTGAATTTAAAAAAAAGGAAGATTGGGCAATCCTATAGTGCCAAAAATGTGTTGCTGGAAAAGCGCAGCAGGTCAGGCAGCATCCAAGGGGCAGGAGAATCGACGTTTCGGGCATGAGCCCTTCTTCCGGAGGAAGAGAGCTTCTTCAAGGAAGGCATCCTTGTAAGAGGATTCGCAGTAAGTTAAAATCAACTAGGAGAAAGTGAGGATTGCAGATGCTAGAGATCAGAGCTGAAAATGTGTTGCTGGAAAAGCGCAGCAGGTCAGGCAGCATCCAAGGAGCAGGAGAATCAACGTTTCGGGCATGAACCCTTCTTCCATTCCTATAGTGCCTTTAAGAACTGAGAAAGGTCCCAAAGCACTTTGCAGCCTTTCATGTGATGGGGCTCTGGTATTCTTCATCAATGGCACCATGTGGTTTCAAATACTACTAGGACAAGCACGTGGTCTTCTGTTACAGGTAGCATGCTGTCACTGATTGCCTTTCTCTATGCTGAGTTTAGGCATGTCTATTTATCTATGGTAGAGGAAGGATGTTGTGAAACTTGAAAGGGTTCAGAAAAGACTTACAAGGATGTTGCCAGGGTTGGAGGGTTTGAACTACAGGGAGAGGCTGAATAGGCTGGGCTATTTTCCCTGGAGTGTCGAAGGCTGAGGGGTGACCCTTTAGAGGTTTATAAAATCATGAGGGGCATGGATAAGGTATATGGGCAAGGTCTTTTCCCTGGAGTGGGGGAGTCCAGAGCTAGAGGGCATAGGTTTAAGGTGAGAAGGAAAAGATTTCAAAGGGACCTAAGGGTCAACTTTTTCACGCAAAGGGTGGTGCATGTATGGACTGAGCTGCCAGAGGAAGTGGTGGAGGCTGGTGCAAGTGCAGCATTTGAAAGGCATCTGGATGGGTATATGAATAGGAAGGGTTTAGAGAGATATGGGCCAAGTGCTGGCAAATGGGACTAGATTAATTTAGGATATCCGGTCGGCATGGACCGAAGGGTCTGTTTCCGTGCTGTACATCTCTATGATGCGTCTTACATTGTACTAACAAGGACATTAACTGCATTAAAGCAGGTAGGGTTTACATTACCTTATTAACATATTTCTCAAGGAAGTTTGAGAGAAAAACATCAATTTCCTTTGATTACTCATATAGATCTCAACAGGTGCCACCTAAAGACTACGTAGAATCATCAGGTTGGGTGAAGTTCAAGGTAAGATGAACATGAAGCCAACATTACAGCAGAATTATACTCTTACATCATCTTCAGCCTCATTGGCTGATATCTTCCCCCGCTCCACCATTGCCATCCAGTCAGGGGATTGCCCCTGCTGCAATGTTGAGTGCTGGAGGGCAGGTCAGGAGCAGCATCAGACGAGCCTAAAAATGATGAGTCAACTTGGTGAAGCCAGTTTTCAGCCAATTTGATTCACTCCACGTGACATTAAGAAATGGTTGGAAGCACGGGACACTTCAAGGGATGTGGTCCCTGTCAACAATCCAGCAATAATACTGAAGACCGGTGATCCAGAACTTGCTGTGCCACTAACTAAACTGTTCCAGTACAGCTATAACACTAACATCTACCCAACAATATAGAAAATTGTCCAGGCACACAAAAGCCTGTCGAATATAGTAATTCATTAACCAGTATAGTTTCAAACTTAGCTTTTAAAATTGAAGCAATCCTGTCTTCACCAAGACACTTAATCCTGTGTTCTGTATGGGCCATCTCAGACCTTGGAATCTTTGTGGAAGGATTGTTTCTCTTTCCATTCCTCCCCAATGAGTTTAATTTAAGCACAATGAGCTCATTGCTATTTTAAAACTGTAGCATTTCAATACTACTTATAATCTGCTTATCATGAGGCTCATTTTTGCATTCATCAATGCTGTTTTAAATTCTGTTGCTGTGCAGTTTGCTAAACTCTGTGGTACAGCAGTGTTGCAGTAATTTCTTTGTCTGCCTGACTTTTAAACCTCTTTATTGATGTAATACCATATTATATTCTTCAATTACGTTTTTCTGCAGTGATTTACTGTGTTCAGACTTTTAAAATGTTTTGTTTTGCTCTGTACTGCTTACAGGGGGCTTTTCATGTCTCTATGTTGATTATCAAATTGATGACTTTCCACCTCCTGCAAAAGTTACCCATCTTCTGCAGCCATGGGCAAAATGGATGTTTTTAAATAAAGTTCTCTTCCTGTTGAAATTACAGTTTAATACTGAGTCACAGTCCTTTTAAATCATAAGTTCCTTCTATCTTCTCTTTATTTGTGAGACACTTTACTCAAATCTCTCTAAACTTGCCCTTTTCCATCTGAAGAATTTGGATTCTTTCTCGTTCTGCAGCCACATATAATGTCTTGCACTGTCCCTTGCAGCTGTGCTTATGGAACCTGCTAATAATGATGGTAATATTCAGTTTGAGAGATGAGAACACCTTTTCTTTTTAACTCACACACCTTCCATTTCTGACCTTTGCACAGTTATCATGTCCTTTCACCCACTTACCCTCAGCAATATTAAACTCTAGTCCTGGAGCTCTTCACATACCACACTGAGCTTCTTCAACCAAGGCCTGTCCTTTTCTGAGTGTGGCTGGAATTTTCTCTTTGCCTTGCTCACGTTATTTCCCTGCATCTCTTATCACCTTCTCAGTGAAAGTTTGTCTTTGGAGTGCAGCATTTACCCTGTTGCAGCTCCCTTGGCTATTGATGATGGTCAGTTTCTGCATTTCAACTGTTGACTGATTCTTAAAGTGATAATATTTTGAACCTGGTAAATTCACTTTTCTTCCAAAAAGAAATTCAGGGTCAAATGGGTTCTGTCTGCCTTATGCTGATCACCATAGACTAGCATACAGCTCCAGTCGTCTTCTTAATACCACCATGTTCTATTTCCAGATATCACCGACTCAGGCTCATGGTATTTTGGTTTGATTGCTTTGCTCCCACAGCCCTTCTGTCTCTATGTTGAGTCTCCAGCCTGACTAATTATCTACGGTAGAGAAGACATCAGTGGTGAATCTGAACAGAAGAGGAATTTGACTTACATAACAATGTAATTTTATGATATAATGATAACAATATTAAAAATCACACAACACCAGGTTATAGTCCAACAGGTTTAAACCTGTTGGACTATAACCTGGTGTTGTGTGATTTTTAACTTTGTACACCCCAGTCCAACACCGGCATCTCCGAATCATGATAACAACATGTAATAATTACACTAGCTTGATAGATTTAGTACGAAGGAGTCTTGGGAGCTGTACAGAAAATATCTGCTCCCCTTTGCATACTTGTTCAGATCTCAACTGTCTCTACCCAGAGACTGTGTGACACTGGGTGGACCTCAATGTATCATAAACATTAACTCCTTCATAACCAAGGCTTTACACAATACAGTGAGACATTTGCATGTTTGGAAATGCAGCAGCCAACTTGTACGCAACAAGATGCCCTAAACAACACTGAGAGAAACAGCCAGATAATCTGTTTTTATGATGCTGGCTGATGGGTAAACATTGGCCAGGATAATACAGAGGAGTCACGTGCCTGATCTTCCTCAAAATATTGAGGTGGTGGGTGGGGTGGAGTGAGGAGGAAGCGGCAAGTAATAGGAGAGTGTGTTCTGTGTCCAAGAATCTGTTCAGGAACCATTCATCGAGTGATAGGTCAGATAGAGAGTGCAGATGTGAAGGGTCACCTGTTGAAAGAGGATGAGGAAACGTGAGTATCATCAGGAACAACACTGAGGGCCTCATGATGTCACACTGTCTGGTGCTCATCATCGTCATTGACAGCAGCAATATTACACAAGTTACACTGCTCTAGAATCACCATCACCAGCCCTATCTTTTCCTTATCAAAGTGAATTTCCTCTTTAAGGAATATCAGAAATGGTGCATATATATCGACCCTCCCTCAGAGAGGTGCAAGACCAATGAGTAATCCTGCCTGTATGCTTAAGTGATTAAAGTAATTATAATATAGAAGGACTTCAATTATCCGGCATTCGATTAACCAAATTTCAGATTACCTGGCAAGGTTGTACAGTCCCGATACTTGGCTAAACTGTGTTATCCGGCATTCGATTATCCAAATATTCTATTATCCAACAAAATATTCCCTATCTGTGTCTTTCGGATAATCAAGATTCCTCTGTATTTATGCTACCTGAACCAACTGTCTGCTGACAATATCAGAGAATTATACAGGACAGTGGGGGTCCATTTGGCCCATCGTGTGTGTGCCAGCTCATTGAAACAGCTGTCCGATTCGCCCCACTCCTCTTCTGCTTTTCCTATCAGCCTTGCAATTGCAATTTGTCCAATCCCCTGCGCCCTTTAGGCAGATCACCGACCAGAACAAGATCCAGATATCAATGCTTCAGTCCATGGCCCAGCAATTAGGAGCCTATTCATTTCTCTGAGGTTATCCAGCATGGGATTGTACACAAAGTGGACGTTGTTTGTGATACTATTACTGGGTAAAAGCATCTGAATTCATTTACTTTGTTGAGCAAATGGCTGAGTTTCTTAAATTATTTGAAGCAAGATGCTGAATTTACCAGAAGGTGGCAGCGTTATTCCATGTAATCACAGGCACTCTGGTAAAGCAACTTATGGTGCCTCCAATCAATCGACAGTGAGCAGTCACCATGTAAGGCAAACCACTCTGGGGAAATACTAACATAAAAACGTAGGAAATAGGAGCAGGCCTCCAGCCTGCTGCACCATTCAATGACTGCATGACTGATCTTCTACACCAAGTCGACTTCTGTGCTCCATTTGCTTCACCCTAACTGCCCTTAGTGTCTAAAGACCTATCAATCTCCATCTTGAATATACACAATACCACAGCTAAACATCACACAATAAATATCGCAGAATACCAACCCATCTGCTCAAAGAACAGACTTTCAAATCAGATGAAGCTTTGTTGTTCCCGCTCTCTGGTACGTTTATCCTCCCTTTAAGTAAGGAAACCAAAACTATACACCATACTCCTGCTGTGGCTTCACCAAAGGCCTGATGGTCCTGCTGGAAACTCCCAGAAAATGGAGGGGTGAAGAGACCTTTTGAATGTGTCGATGCAAACCCACATCTAAAAGGAAAAGGCAAACAGAGACTTTTTGAATATCTTGGAAGATGTGGAAAATGCTGTCAATGCAGCTTGATTTCTGATGGTGTCCAATGCCCCCACAATCTGGGAGAGTGAGGATCACTGCATCCACTGACTCTCCTGCTCCCCTCAACCTGCTCCCCCCAACCACTCCCTCCCCTACCCTCCCAATGGATAATAACAGCCAGGATCCAAACCGAAGTAGTCTGACTCTGTCAAGAGACAATATGCTACTCAGCTGGCAGTCATTTGGTTCAGGTAGTCAAGTTGTCAAATGATAATGTAACTCTGGAAGATTGCATAAAAATCCATTTCTTCATTCAAACAGGACAATTCAAGAACTCCCTTCAACTCTGTCTCCGAGCAATTTATTCCCAAATTAGTCAATTAGGTGCATTGTTAGTCTGCTGTTTGTACATTGTACATGACAGGAACTGCCATAGAATTGTCGATGGGATCTCAGAAAAGAATCTGTGGTGTTGGATGCAGAGGTGCTGATAGAGCATCCATGAATAATACATTCAATTGGAATTGTTTAATTTGAGATTAGTTTAGTAATGGAAGCAATATAACCTTAATAGCTATATTTTTTGTACAGTCAATTTCAGCAGAAGGGATTCAGTCATAATGAGTTCAGAACCCAGACTTTTGGTTTTCCATATGGCTGTTAGGAGAAGCTGTGCCTTTACAAGGTAAGGGAAATGTTTTGATAAGGAGGTGCATTAAATCATTCAGGTGTGAGAAGTTCAGTGATTATCAGTGCATCAGCATGCGGTTTTACTAACATAATAATCTACCTGCACCTTGTAGTTCAAACCTCCGAAGGATAGCAGTTACCTGACTCACGTGGATTAAAAAAAACTGCAGGTGGTAGAAATCAGAAACAGAAACAGACATTGCTGGGAAGACTCAGCATCTGGGGAGAGAAAGCAGAGTTAATGTTTCAGATCCAGTGACCCTTCTTCAGAACATGGTGGATAATGTGGGATTCCTCACCTCACTCTAACATCACTCTCACCTCAACAAGGAGTTGCAAGTTTGTAGATGAAGTGCTGGGAATAAGTTCACCTGCAAGAAACATTGCAAATGATGTCTCTGTTATCTTTTTTTTAAAGATTCAGCGAATGTTTGTCAAATAAACAATATTTTTGCTATGATGCGGCAATTGCTTCAGATGAAGAAAGATTCCTTGCTGCCCATTGCATTGACTCAGGTTTTAGTTATGAGGCATAATGTTAACCATCTCATATGGCCATCCAGGATGTTGTAATGTTTAAAGACAACAACAACTTGAATCTGTATACAAATGTTAACATAGTAAAATGTTCCAAGGACAAAAAGGTTTGCCTTTCTTAATCTTGACAAGTCATGGCAGACTACTCAGCCTTAGTTCTCATCTCTGAGTCAGAGACGTTGAATTCAAGTCTCATTTCAGAGGCTTGAACACATTATCTAGGCTGATACTCCCAGTGCAATACTGAGGAGGTGGTCACTTTTAGTTGCGACATTAGACTCCAGTTCAGTCTCCCAGCTCTGGTGATGCAAATGGTGCTGTTCGAAAAACAGGAGTGTTCTCCCAAGCATTCTGGGTCAATATTTATCTTCAAAATCCATCACCAAAAGCAAATGATCTAATCATTTATCCCATTGCTGTTTTGTGAGGCAAATTGCAGTGAATACGTTGGTTGCTGTGCTGCGTACATTAGAATTGTTTTTAAACATGGAATTCATCAGCTGTACAGCACTTTGAGACATCCTGAAAGACATCAGCTATGATAGCAAAATGATATTGTTGCAATGGATGATGCTTGCTAACTAATTGATGCACTGCATAGAGGGCCTGATGGTGCCAGTGGACTCAAGGAGGTGACCAAGCTGAGATAAAAGGACTCGTGCAAACTAAACTTCATTTCTTGCTAAACTGATGCCAACAACTGGGAGCAGTCTACACGTGACACTTGATAACAAAGTCTGCACATTGAACACAGAAATTTAACAAGCTACATTTTCAAGTTGCTCCGGAAAAGTGCCATTGCAGGAAGGAACCAGATACAGTAGTCCCTGCACCAGCGAATGGTGATCTACAATCCCCACCCACTGCAGCTGACAAAACGTTGCTCTCATTGGGTTGTGCTCCCACCTGAAGATTCTCTATAAATAAGATGTGAATCATTAACAATGAAGCAAAATCAAAGAAGAAAATGCAATAGAAAGAGCATATCCTCCCTTCAATGTCGAACTTCCAATCAGGGCATTAACCTGGTCCATCAGTTACCAGCACTGCAACTAAGGGTGGGTGCATGTGTCAGCAGATTCGTCAGACATATGTCAGAGATTAAAACATTAAACAATGAAGTGAAGTTATACAGGTGTAACTTGTGTTCTGTTGAGTTAAGAAGATTGAAGGGTGATCTAACCACCATAACAGACACTTGATGAGAAAGAGAACTTCAGAACCTACTACAAACTTAACAGTTTGTTCTGAGTTTGAGTCAGATTTAGAGAGAGAGACCTTTAATGCTTGCTGCCTCTACATTTAATTTCTTCACTGCAAAATTATATTAAGATATGAAAGTTTGCAGGAAAATAATTAAGTCCAATGTGGGGGCTTGGTTTGGGTCATTGTCAAGGAAGAGAAATCTAACACTGCAACATCACAAAGCAGAAACGTCTTAGGAAACGAATATCAACCCAAATCTGATGATCAGCAGCAAAGTGGCAGCACTTGCTAATGGCCTCAAAGAAAGCAGCTCACAAAGGTTTACGAGATCCCCCTTCTTGAAATCAGTTTATGTCTAGCATTAATTGAGAGGATGGATCTCCAGGTGTCCAACAGTTAATCAGACAGCAAAGCAGAGAATAAAATGCTGATAGTTTTAAATTGTTTTTTCAGATAATGAAATAAATGATTGGGATGTATACATTAAAAACTGAAACACAGTCAACTGAAAAACTACTTAAAAGCCTAAGGTTTAATATTAATCAGGGTGGAAAAATTGGTCTTTACACAAATATACAATCAGCTTTCTAGAAATAATTGCCATTAAATGCACTGTTAGAAACTCAGTTACAACTCATTAACAGATAGCAACCTTTTCCAGGGGTCTTTAATTGAGATATTAAAGTCTTAAAGGAAAGATTTTCAATAGTTCAATGATTCCAGGTAGATTGCTGTTGGTGGACTCCAGCAGTGCACCCGATGGGGAATCATTGATTGTAACATTCAGATTTCTACTCTTTAGAGTGCGTGCACGGACTCTTAGAGTTGCTGTCGGATTCAAAAGTGTGTTGGCCTGGCTACACTGACCATAAACAGGTCCAGCTCGGGAAGAAAGATGGTGGTGTAAAACGATAGTTTTTAACCACTGGGATGTTTCTTCATATCATGTCTGGGTGTACTGTATTATAAACTCATTGCTACAGACTAATCAGTGTGATTGGTCAACAAGTCTCACAACTCTCATGTCTCACAAACTTGACTGAGTTATTTGAAGAAGTAATAAAGAGGATTGATGAGGGCAGAGCAGAAGATGTGATCTATATGGACTTCAGTAAGGCGTTTGACAAACTTCCCCATGGGAGACTGGTTAGCAAGGTTAGATCTCATGGAATACAGGGACAACTAGCCATTTGGATACAGAATTGGCTCAAAGGTAGAAGACAGAGGGTGGTGGTGAAGGGTTGTTTTTCAGACTGGAGACCTGTGACCAGTGGAGTGCCACAAGGATCGGTGCTGGGTTCTCTACTTTTTGTCATGCACATAAAATGATTTGGATGCGAACATAAGAGGTACAGTTAGTAAGTTTGCAGATGACACCAAAGTTGGAGGTGTAGTGGTCAGCAAAGAAGGTTATCTTAGAGTACAACAGGATCTGGACCAGATGGGCCAATGGGCTGAGAAGTGGCAGATGGAGTTTAATTCAGATAAATGCGAGGTACTGCATTTTGGGAAAGCAAGTCTTAGCAGGACTTATACACTTAATGGTAAGGTCCTAGGGAGTGTTGCTGAACAAAGAGACCTTGGAGTGCACGTTTATAGCTCCTTGAAAGTAGAGTTGCAGGTAGATAGGATAGTGATAAAGGCGTTTGCTATGCTTTCCTTTATTGGTCTGAGTATTGAGTACAGGAGTTGGGAGGTCATGTTTTGGCTATACAGGATATTGGTTAGGCCACTGTTGGAATATTGCGTGCAATTCTGGTCTCCTTCCTATCGGAAAGATGTTGGGAAACTTGAAAGGGTTCAGAAAAGACTAACAAGGATGTTGCCAGGGTTGGAGGATTTGAGCTATAGGGAGAGGCTGAACAGGCTGGGGCTGTTTTCCCTGGAGCGTCGGAGGCTGAGGGTGACCTTATAGAAGTTTACAAGATCATGAGGGGCATGGATAGGGTAAGTAGGCAAAGTCTTTTCCCTGGTATGGGGGAGTCCAGAACTAGAGGGCATAGGTTTAGGGTGAGAGGGGAAAGATATAAAAGTGACTTAAGTGGCAACTTTTTTCACACAGAGGGTAGTGCATGTATGGAATGAGCTGCCAGAAGAAGTGGTGGAGGCTGGTACAATTGCAACATTTAAGAGGCATTTGGATGGATATATGAATAGGAAGGGTTTGGAGGGATATGAGCCGAGTGCTGGCAGGTGGGACCAGATTGGGTTGGGATATCTGGTCGGCGTGGATGGGTTGGATCGAAGGGTCTGTTTCCCTGCTGTACATCTCCATGACTCTATGAAATCGATTATCATGAAGTAATTATCAAGGCAGGAGAAGGTAAATAAGATGCACTGTAGTTACAAACACAAATTAATGTGGATGCTGAAAATCTGAAATAAAAATCAAAATGCTCAATATGTCAGGTAGCATTTGTGGAGAGAGAAACAGAGTTAATCTTCATAATAAACCTCAGCAAAAGCTTGAGGAGCTGCAGCCCATCTTTTAACTGGACATTTTATGGCATCCTGGACTCAGCACTGAGTTCAACAGTTTCAGATTATAATTACTGCTCCCATTATTCCTTGAAAAGCAGATGCTGGATAGGATCCTGCTGTTACCATTCAAACCATCTCTGTGCCCATCTCCTGTTCCTTTTCTCATCCATTACCATCTCTCTTTTTCTTGGACCATCAACACCACTTGGAATTTAATCTCTCTTGTCCTCGACCTATCATGGACCTTCCCTGTTGTTCCTTCCTGTCCACCTGCTCCCTGCTCCCCCCTGCCCCCCCCCCCCCCCCCCACCTTCTCCAGCTTTCCTTGCCTTGGTACATGTTGCAAGTCTATTATAGTCCTAACCTTTTTCCAGATCTGAGAGAACATCATAGAACTGAAGGATTATGTTAGCCTGACAGTGAAATTAACGTTTTAGTCCCGAACAAATGAATTTGATCCTCAAACATAAGGTGTGAGAATGAACAGACGCAATACTGGTATTAATCCAGGTGATTAGCTGCGATTGTCAGAGGAAACAACACAGCTCTGCAATCTATTTCTTCTCTTTAGATTTGAGAGTATGCCACTGTTTCATAGCCTATTGCTTCTCTGCACGTCTCATTATTGTTGAAGTTTAAGCTCCTTATCTGTTTCCTGATAGATCATCCAAGGTTGAATTGTGATTCTCCTCTTTCAAGCACCTGGGATGCTGGGAATTAATTACCCACATCTCTTCAGACATTACTGTTATTGACTACAATAGCAAAAACGATTTACAACTGAATCCAACTCCAACTTTGCTCCAGATTTGAAATGCTTTCAATGATTATTGCTTTAGATTCGCAGTCAGAATAAGGAACTGAAGAGTTCAATTGTCACTATTTACAGAAAGGATTTCTCTGCATTATATATACAGCTGTTCTTTGTAACAAGAAGAAGTTTTCATTTTCTTCACAACAGTTTGTAGTCATGACCCAGGGTGTCTTATAAATCATGTAACTTAATGAATAATCCAGATTCTGAGAATCACCATGACATAGTAAGAGGACATTTAGCTCATCAATTCTGCCAGAGCACATCTTCAAATCCCAACTTGAGTTCATTTTAAAAATTTGGGAATATGAAACTGATCTGAGTGAAAGCGACCTAAGATATTAATAACCTTTAATGAAGGAAATTTGCCACCCTTACCCAGTCTGGGTTTACATGTGATTCTTACTATCTATGCTACTTAACTCTGTGATCTGCCTGTATTGCTCGCAAGACAAAGCTTTTCGCTGTGCCTCGGTACACGTGACAATAAATTCAATTCAATACAATTCAATGTGACAGATGTCAATGCTGTTATCACATTACAAAGCTGGGTAGCCAATGTTTAAGTGAATGTACTCATGGACACACTGGGAATTCAAGCTCAATTGTTGTACCAAAGATTAGAAAAGACTTGTTCTGGTTGTGGATAGAGGCCTTTCCACTTCCAGCCTGATGCCTTGTCTGCAAAAGTTAAAGAAGTGTTGCACTTTGAATACCTGGGGACTTTAATGTTGCAGTAAATGTACATTTTACAAATAAAAAACAAACAGGCAAACTTCCACCCTTGACCAGCCTCCTTGACCCATACTTATTACTCTTGAATTTCCCTCCTTCAGTCTTCCTCTGGGCCCGATACAATTTGGACAGCCACCACTTGATGTTAATCATGTCATGGCATGTATGTGTATAAAAAAAATTATATAAAGCAGTAGCTAGTCATTCCAAAGTCTAGCAAGTACAGTACCACACTTGCTGCACAGTTCTTAAATGCACTTCTAAATCGGAAGCACAAATTGATCATTCAATTAATTCAAAAGGGTAACTTCATTCTAGCAAGTTGGCCTTTTTTTTGATTAGATTCCCTACAGTGTGGAAACCAGTCCACACCGACCCTCTGAAGAGTAACCCACCCAGACCCATTCCCTCTGACTAATGCACCTAACACTACGGGCAATTTAGCATGGCCAATTCACCTGACCTGCACATCTTTGGACTGTGGGAGGAAACCGGAGCACACGGAGGAAACCCACGCAGACACGGGGAGAATGTGGCTGGAATTGAACCTGGGACCCTGGTGCTGTGAGGCAGCAGTGCTAACCACTGAGCCACCGTGCCACCCTTTTCCATGCACAAAATGCAAATTCATATGAAACCGCTTCCTGGTATTTGTCACTGGGAAACACAACCTGCCTTTAAAGGTCCAAGAACGTAATGCAAACTTTTATTTGGTTTGAGTACCATGATTTTCAGCCTCACGCTCAATTAATTTCCCACACCTATCTTGCTTCCTGCTCCCAGGAACAGTACAAAATCTCACCATACATGGGAGCTTACAGTCACCATAACTGAAATAGAACTCTATCACTGATCACTTAGCAACCTTGGAATAAAGCAACACCTAACTTTGTTGTATCCACTGTGCAATGTGTAATTCAAATTGACTATTATTAGATTAACATTCGTAAATAAGGCAAAATGTAAATGAATTTTTCATTGAGGTTATTTGGTGATCGTTGTTCTATTGTTTGTTGATCCCACTGAGGATGAGAACAACTCACAACCATCCCCGGAAGTGGCCCAGAAAATCATTCCATTATATGCTTCAAGAAGGCAGCCCACTTCTCAGACAAGCTATGGTGGGCGATAAGTGTTGGTGGTGTCTGCAATTCTCACCTCCAAAGAATTAGTTTTGAAATATCTTCACTGACATCTTTCTTCAAAGCCAGTTACTTCTTCCTGAGATCACTCATCTCAACAAATGCAGTGTCGAAAGAATAGTAAGTAATCTTAGCAGAAACCACTGATGCCTTAAACCTACCCAGAGCCAAATAAATAGAAAGCTCTTCTTCACCACCTACTGAGAGTTATTCCTAAGAATTACTCTCCACTCCTTGATGAATTCTGATGTTTTTCACTAGCATGTGCACCAGGTGGCAGTATGCATTCGATGATCTGCAAGAAACAACCTTACAGTGGACACAAAGGGCACAGCAACAATGGGATGCATTGGTTAAACTACATTCGATTAAGGTCTAATGACTGTTGGAAGATTGAGCAAGTGATGTGTACACATTTGTTTGTTTGATTCATGTGCCACACCTTCCAATTTTATATTCTAAATAAAACTTTTGTTCAAGTACAAATTCATAACAGAATCATATAGCCAAAGTAGACCTTTCAACTTTTATGATTTGGAAGTGCTGGTATTGGACTGGGGTGTACAAAGTTAAAAATCACACAACACCAGGTTATAGTCCAACAGGTTTAATTGGAAGCACTAGCTTTAAGAGCATTGCTCTTTCATCAGGTGGTTGAGGAGTATAAGATTGGAGGACACAGAATTTATAGCAAAAGTTTACAGTGTGATTTAACTGAAATTATACATTGAAAAAGACTCAGATTGTTTGTTAAGTCACTCATCTTTTAGAATGGACATGTTGGTTTCAGTTCTTTCATATGTAAACCCAGAACTTTCTTAAAGTTACATTCTCAAGTGAACTTTAACAATAGGTGGCATGTCGACCCAGATAATGCATTGAAGGTGTGAGGTGCCCTGTGTGAGGCTGTCTGTGTCTCAATGTTCAGACTGAATCTAATCTAAAAAAGGGATTTACAGAATCTTACATGGATTCATGCAGTTTTTGAGCAAAACAAAATGTAATTCTGCAAGTACAAATTCACCCCACAAACTGATATGTTTGAATGCATGTGCGGGGAGGTATGAGTGTTTGTGAGAGAATGTGTGTATGTGTATGCGTGTGAGTGTGAGTGTAAAGGGGTATACGTCTGTGAGAGGATGCATGTGCATGTGAGTGTGAGTGTGTATGTGTGAGCGCATGAGAGAGAGCTTGTGTATGATAGAGGGTCTGTGTTAGTGTATGGGTTTGTAGGGATGTGTGTGTGTCTGTGTGTGTGAGCGTATGAGAGAGAGCTTGTGTATGATAGAGGGTCTGCGTGAGTGTATGGGTCTGTAGGAATGTGTTTGTGCGTGTGTGTGTGTGTTGTGCAGTGAGGTCATACATAGTTTGACATGAACCCAAGATCCCAGTTGAGGCCATCCCCATGAGTACCAAACTTGGCTATCAGCATCTGCTTAGCCACTTTGAATTGTTACCTGTCCCAAGTCTGCCTTGGAGGATGGTCACCTGAAGATCCGAGGTTGAATGTCCTGGACCGCTGAAGTGTTCTCTGACTGGGAGGGAACACTCCTGTCTGTTGATTGATGTGAGGTGTCCATTTATCAGTTGCTGTTGCCTCTGCTTGGTCTTACCAATGTACCATACCTCAGGGCATCCTTGCCTGTCAGACAATATTGGCCGAGTCACATATGTATCTGCCACGTATATGGTGGGAGGTGTCCCCACGTGTAATTGTGGTGTCCATGTCATCACTCTGACACGTCTTGCAGCATCTACCATGACAAGGTCGTATGGTGTTGTCCTGAAAGCTGGGCTGTTTGCTCCAAGCAATGATCATTTTGAGGTTTGGTGATTATTTAAAGGCGAGAAGTGAAGGTGTGGGGAAGGTCTTGGTGAGGTGCTCATTCTCATTGATAATGTGTGCAGGCTGCGAAGAACATGGAGTAGTTTTTCAGCTCCTGTGGATTACTGGGCAACGAAGGTACCCTGTCAGTTGCAGCTCGTGTCTGTTTCCTGAGGAGGTCATTACGGTTTCTCACTGTGGCACGTCCGAACTGGCAGTCCATGAGTTGTGCGTCGTACCTGTTCCTATGAGGGCATCCTTGAGTACTTCCAGGTGCTTATCACGTTCCTCCTCATCTGAAGAGATTCTATGTATGCGTAGGGCTTGTTCGTAGGGGATGGCTGTTTAAATATGTTTCAGGTGGAAGGTGGAGAAGTGTAGCATCGTGACATTACTCATGGGTTTGTGGTAGAGTGAGGTGCCCATCCTTGTTGGAGATGTATGTGTCCACGAATGAGGCAGATACTAGAGAGTAGTCCATGGTGAGTTTGATGGTGGGATGAAATGCATTGATGTTACTGTGTAGTTGTTTCAGCAACTTCTCGCCATGGATCCAGAGGAAGAAAATGTCATCAATATATCTGGTGTATAGTCTTGGTTGGAGGTATTGTGTAGAGAAGAAGTCTTGTTCGAAACTGTGTATGAAAATGTTTGCATATTGGGGTGCAAATTTGGTTGTTCCATGTGTCTGGATGAAGAACTGGTTTTCAAAGGTGAAAATGTGGTCAAGGATAAGGCAGATGAGTTGTAGGACAGTGCTTGGAGGTTGGCAGTTGTTGGTGTTGAGTACTGAGGCTGTTGCCGCGATGCCGTCATTGTGGGAGATGCTGGTGTAGAGTGCTGAAACACTTATTGTGATGAGGAATGTTCCCAGTTCGACTGAGTTTCTATAAGAAATCTGTAGTGTCGCGACACTACAATGGGTTTTAAGATGCCTTTGACATAGCCTCACACTCACACTCACATACCTGCACATACACACACTCTGTCACAGACACACTCACCTCTGCCCCACACACATACTCACACACACACACACATACACACAAGTATGTGGGGTGAATTTGGACTTGCAGAAGTACATTTTGTTTTGCTCAAAAACTGCATGAATCCATGTAAGATTCTGTAAATCCATTTTTTAGATCAGAGTCAGTCTGAACATTGGGGCACAGACAGCCTCACACAGGTCACTCACACCTTCAATGCATAATCTGGGCCAACATGATACCTATTGTTAAAGTTCACTTGAGAATGTAACTTTATGAAAGTTCTGGGTTTCAAAGAATTGCAATCAACATAGCCATTCTAAAAGATGAGAGCCTTAACAAACAATCTGGGTCTTGTTCAATGTATAATTTCAGTTAAATCACACTGTAAACTTTTGCTATAAATTCTGTGTCCTACGATCTTATACTCCACAACCACCTGATGAAGGAGCAGCTCTCTTAAAGCTAGTGCTTCCAAATAAACCTGTTGGACTAAAACCTGGTGTTGTGTGATGTTTAACTTGGCTCTTTGAAAGAGCTCTCTGGGTAATGGCTTCCCTCCTGTTTTTCTTGATTCCCTACATATTTATTCCTTTTGAGCATCAAGACCTATCAGATTCAGCTCATTGGATAACAGTCTTGCCTCTGCATTGGAAAAGAGTTGGGTTCAAGTCCCACATGAGGATTTAAGCACGAAAATCTAGGCTGATACTCCCAGTGCAGTATGGGTGAGTGTTACACTGATGGTGATGTTGTCTTTGTGATACTCCCAGTGCAGTACTAAGGGAGTGTTACTGATGGTGATGCTGTCTTTCTGATACTTCAAGAGCAGTACTAAGGGAGTGTTACACTGATGATGCCTTTCTGATACTCCCAGTGCAGTATTGAGGGAGTGTTACACTGATGATGCCTTTCAGGTACTCCCAGTGCAGTACCAAGGGAGTGTTACACTGATAGTGATGCTGCTTTTCTGATACTCCCAGTGCAGTACTAAGGGAGTGTTACACTGATGATGCCTTTCAGGTACTCCCAGTGCAGTACCAAGGGAGTGTTACACTGATAGTGATGCTGCTTTTCTGATACTCCCAGTGCAGTACTAAGGGAGTGTTACACTGATAGTGATGCTGCTTTTCTGATACTCCCAGTGCAGTACTGAGGGAATCAAGATTAGAGTCGTGCTGGAAAGGCACAGCAGGTCAAGCAGCGTCCGAGGAGCAGGAAAACCGACATTTCAGGCAGGAGCCCTTCATCAGGAATGAGCTCATTCCTGATGAAGGGCTCCTGCCCGAAACGATCTCCAGCATTTGCAGTCCTCACTTTCGCCTAGTACTGAGGGAGTGTTACACTGATGGTGATGCTGCCTGTCTGATGAGGCTGTGACAAACCTTTTCTGACATGTAAGAATGATTTGTACTGTTTGAAGGTAAGAACGAATACTTTCTCGAGGCCAGAACCCCTCTTGGCAACCATAAGTGTCAATGAAAGGTAATTATTAAATTAAATTAATTGGCCTCCTCAAAGGCTGAAAGTATTATCCATTTTCCTTCCTCAATCTCTCATGCAATCTAAAGTATAGTTGGTAATTGTCAATGAATATGATGCTTTCTTGCTGACCCATGGGAAAATGGCAGGCTCTGTCTACAAATGTTAAATGTACTTGCCAAATCACAGTAAAGTGTCCAATTCAGCCAAACCTTATTTTCTTTGCATCGGTTTAGTGCCATCTTGAAATCAATGTGTAAAATGTCATCTCAAATGCAGGTTTTATTAAATTCACAACAGCACATGGAAATACAATTAAATAAAGCACAGAATCGATCCAATTCCTCTGCCATAGCCCATCCATAACTGAAACAACAATCAATTCCAATCAATATATTTAACTACTTGAGTCATGAAGTTTCTCAATATCCCTCTAGCCTTCAATGTACTATCTTCATTGATGATCAACAAACCTTCCTGAATTAACATTTCTACGACCATACAAATGCATATATTAGGAGCACAATGGGGGTCTTCCAGCCGATGAAGCTTGCTCCACCATACAATAGATTGTGGTTGACTTGTCTGTTTTTGAATTCCACATTTCATCTAGCCCCAACAACCCTTGATTTCCCTGCCGATCAAGAATCTGTCTAACTCTGTCTTAAAGATGTTCAATGACCCCAACTTCTGCCACCCTCTGAGGCAGAGAGATCCAAAGTTACACGACATTCTGATAGAGAAAAAAAATCTCCTCACCTCTGTCCTAAAGGTGTATCTCCTAATTTTAAAATAATTCACTCTAGTGCTGGACTGACCCAAAAAGAACACGTGGTTTCTAAATCGTCCTCATCAAGCTCTTTAGAGTATGTTTTACTTCAATCAAATCACCTCTCACTCTTTTAATCTCCAATAGAAACAAAATCAGTCTGTCCAACTTTTCATCTTAAGTCAACCAATTCATATCAGGTATCAATCTACTAAATCTCCTCTAAACCACCTCCAATTCATTTTCAGCCTTCCTTCAATAAAATCAAACGTACACACAGTATTTGAGGTGAACTCTCACCAATATTCTTTATAACTAATACATAATTTTATATTCAATTCCTCCCAAAAGAAATGATAGAATTCCATTAGCCTTCTTAATTACTTGCTGTATTTGCATATTCACTTTTTCTGACCTGTGGCATAAAGCACTGAGATCCCTCTGCACTTTGGAATTCGGCAGTCCTTCTCCGTTGAGTAAACACTTTCCTGCCAAAGTGATCCACTTCATGTTTCCCACATTATTTTCCATCAACTAGATTTTTATCCACTCACTCTACCTGTCTAAACCTGTCTGCATCCTCTTGACCTCCTCTTCATAATATGCTTTGCTATCTATTTTTGAATTATCTGCAAACTTAACCATCATGCCTTTGTTTCCCTTATCTATCTTTGATATAAATTGCAATAAAACTGGGCTCAAGACTGACTCCTGCAGGACTCCATTTGTCAAATCCCATGCTTCACGGGAAGACACATTTATGTGTACCCTCTGTTTTCTGCCCACTAGCCAATTTTCTATCCCTGCTAACATCTTACCTCTGTACATCATAACTCCCGACTTTGCAAAACTCTTTTGCATAGAGCCTTGTTAAGTGTCTTCACAGACATTTACAGACTTCCTGCTATCCACAGCACACACTGCTCCTTCAAAGACCTCCAATTAATTGGTCAAACATGATTTCCCTTTGACAAAGGGGTGGCACAGTGGTTAGCACTGCTGCCTCACAACACCAGGGTCCCAAGGGTTCCAGCCTTGGGCGACTGTCTGTGTGGAGTTTGCACATTCTCCCTGTGTCTGTATGGGTTTCCTTCGGGTGCTCCGGTTTCCTCCCACACACACAAAGATGGCAAATTGACCATGCTAAATTGCCCATAATATTAGGTGCATTAGTCAGAGGGAAATGGGTCTGGGTGGGTTACTTCTCGGAGGGTCAGTGTGGACTGGTTGGGCCGAAGGACCTGTTTCCACACTGTAGGGAATCTAAAAAAAAAACCATGCTGGCTCTTCTCGATTGTGCCAAACTAACAAACCTAAAGTTTTCTGCCTCCCTCCCTCTTAGACAGAGAAGTCATATTTGATTTCCCAATCTGAAAGTTTTAAGACTGGACAATTTTGCAGACACGAGGATGAGTAAGGATATGGAGGGACTTGAACTGTGGGATGAGAATTTTAAAATTGGGTTATTGTTGGACAAGAAACCAAGGCAGGTCAGTAAGCACAGGAGTAATGAGGAACAGGACTTAACAAATAGTATGCTTTGGATGAACTAGTTTACATAATGTGAAAGATGGGGAACTCAGCAGGACAGCACTGAAATATTCAAATCTAGACATGATGGAGAAAATGTGTGCTCAGAAACTAAACTCATGGAACAACCAATAATGGAAACAGTCTGATTAAGTGTGGGGCACTAATGAGGAAGGAATTGCTCAAGGAACAGTGTCATACCAGAGGACATGAGAGAGAATAAAGGAAAGGAAGGATTGCATTTACAATTGACAGCATCAGAACTCCTCAAACGCATGTTTTATGCGGTGTGGTCACTTTCGTAATGTAGGAATACTGATTATATACAGCAAGGTTCCACCAGCAGCAACTATGACACTGATGGAGGGATATTTATCATCCACTAGCCAGGAAGAACTGTCCTACTCTTCTTCAATGTAGTGGCTGTGGGATCTTTCCTGTCTACTTGAGAAGAAAGATGATGCAATATTTTATAACCAGTCCCCAAGAGAGGGTCCTCAATCCAATACAATTCTGGATGGGATACCCTCCAAGACGGTTATGATCTGTTGAAAAGAGAGATGAGTTTTGTCCCTTTCTTTACTCATCCCTCACTTCAGGTTAATTTAGAAAGGCTCTGTTCCCCTACGAGTAGCTTTCCCTAGCCAAAATCGATCTGTCTTTTAAAAGGAGCTAAGTTAACCAGGCTTTCTTCAGTTACAGGAAATGTAAGTTTATTGGCTGCTGAACCAAAAGAAAAGATAATAAAACTCAACGCACATGCACACAGATCATGAATGGGAGATGAAATCAACAAGGTAAAATCAACAAGGTGGCACGGTGGCACAGTGGTTAGCACTGCTGCCTCACAGCGCCAGAGACCTGGGTTCAATTCCCGCCTCAGGCGACTGACTGTGTGGAGTTTGCACATTCTCCCCGTGTCTGCGTGGGTTTCTTCCGGGTGCTCCGGTTTCCTCCCACAGTCCAAAGATGTGCAGGTCAGGTGAATTGGCCATGCTAAAATTGCCCGTAGTGTTAGGTAAGGGGTAAATGTAGGGGTATGGGTGGGTTGCGCTTTGGCGGGGCGGTAGGGACTTGTTGGGCCGAAGGGCCTGTTTCCACACTGTAAGTAATCTAATCTAAAAAAAAAATAAATATTAATCAGTCTGTGACAATAGATTGTGAAATGTTGCTGTGTTTTGGTGGATGATTCCTGCACCACTGAATTTGGAAGTTGAGTTATTTGTTTGGAGATGTTTGGTTCCGCAGTTGGCTGGAATTAGTTTGTCCAGTTTCCTTCAACAATAACTATGCTAAAGAGTTGTTTTCACCAATCGGAGAGAGGGAGATTTTAATTCTTTTTATTTGCACAACTGGAATGTCTAGTGGAAATCCTTAGCTTTATCCCTTCATAGCACTCTTTAACAAAGTGTAACTTGAACTTCAAGCCAGCACACTGGCTCTCGAGCACACAGAGACGAGAGATTGCAATTGGTTTTAACCCTTCCTCTTTCTTATGTATCTCTGGAGGGATAAAATACAAACACGTCTTTAGTCCAAAACTGCTTTTCTTTCAATTCATATCATGTTCACTAACTGGAACACAACCCACAGGAAATCTTTTTTGCTGGAGAGGCTAATTACCCCGTCATTCTCTCTGTAGCCAGGGAACATTACAGTCCAGTTTTAGTGGATAATACCTCTCCACTTCAAATGTTGCTGTTTGAAGTTCCCTTGAAACTCTTCAGGTACAACATTCCTCTCAGGTCTCGGTGTAATGCACACGGAGATGTTCCAGACAGCTGCTACATTTACATTCTCAGCCATCTTTTGGCTTATACATTGTTCTTTTAAAAATCACACGTTTTACTTAAAAGTTAATATCTCCATAAGTAATTTGAGTTTATGAGTTGCTTGCATCTAAAAGTCTGCACCTCTGTCGTGCAGCACTTTCCCAGTACTGCATTGTGAGAAACTTTATCCTTGGGTTTCTGGAGATTTGGAACACACAACGTTCTGACTGCAAGGCAAGCCATTCATCGTTGAGTTTCTAGTGCAGTTACAAAGCAACTTCAGAGCACCTCGGCAATGTTATCACAGTTACATTAAGCAGCTGCTGGCTCTCACAGTGTGTGTGAGCTGATATCACTTTCGAAAAAACAGGCCAAACCAGCTACAGAGTTTTTGGAAGAAGATGCTGCTGTCATTGTTTGAGTTGACGTTTCTTGAAACAATGTTCAGAGGTCAGAGTTTATTTCTTACCAACAGTGGAGACCATTCCAGAGATCAGTATTAGCTTGAAGCTGTATTTGTACAACTCTCAGAATGGACTGATAGTGGGTGGGCAACATCATACTGAGTTTGTCTTATCTGATCTATGGACTCATTTGTTGTCTGTCGACTGAGCAACTCTGTCTATTTGCCTGGTGTTTTGGGTTTTTCCATTGCTGGATTAGCCAGTCTGCAGACAGTAGCTTAGTCAGCCAACTACAGGAAGTACTTCCTTGAAAAATGTGAGTAATCTGCTTGATGGAGATAAGAGAGAGCACAGGGTTAAAGCATAGTCCCTCGTGAGTAGGGACTGCAGAAAGGGAAGGAATTTTGATTTGTTGTAGCCCAGAACTGGTACAGACTTCATTGCTGAAGTGATAAAGTGATTAGCCAGGGTAAATGTTGCACCATGAAGATTGCTACTCCCACAAGTGCGGTGTCTTCCAAACAGAATGGGTGCCTGGAATTAAATGGTTTCTGGATTGATTCATGGACATAATTTGTAAATTTAATTAGCTGAACCGCATCAGCATCTTTGATTTAAATAGATATCCCAAGTCGTTTCAAGGGATATTATTCTTCTAAGTTTGACACTGAGCCACATAATGTCAAAACGATAGGTTTTAAGGAGCATCTTAAAGGAGGATTGAGGCACAGAGAGAAGGAAAGTTTTCAGAAGGGAATTCCTGAACTTAGGGCCCAGGAAGCTGAAGGTGCAAACGCCAATGGTGCAGCAAGTAAAATCAGGGATGGGTGGAAAGGATTTGGTGTGGATTAGGCTATAGACAGCAGCATTTGAATGAATTGAATTTTACAGAGAGTTGAAGACAGGAAGCTGGGTCAGGAGAGCATTGAAATAGTTGAGTTGGGAAATAAGAAGGACAGATGAGAGTTTTTTGCAGTCGATGAAGTGGGCTGGAGACGGGTGATGTTCAGAAAGTGGAAGTAGGATTGATGATGCTCAGGAAATGAGAAAAAGTAGGCAAACAGGTTGGCTCTCATTCGCCTTAGAGAATAAACAGAACATGGAATAAAGGCCTAGGGCTTTTGCCCGAAACGTCGATTTTACTGCTCCTCGGATGCTGCCTGACCTGCTGTGCTCTTCCAGCACCACTAATCTGGAATCTGGTTTCCAGCATCTGCAGTCATTGTTTTTACCTAATAAACAGAACATTCCTACTGTGCTGCATCACAAGTGCGGGCTGTGATTTTTAACAGATTTCTTTATTTGCTTTTAATTTACACAAACTGTGTCTAATTCTTTGACCCCACTGCAGTTTATATTTCAGTATTTGTTTTTGCTGCCTCTTGGCCCCATCAGTTGATGTAATTATGATTTCAATAAAGATTAATTTTTTAAAAATCCATTGCTTCGAACTGTACAATGGTTGGTTCGGCTTTAAAGCTGAGAGCTGAAAACACCTCAGTGAAGCAGTTTCCATATTTATTCATAATTGTGTCACATGCTGATTCTCTTTCCTACATACGCTTGAGCGAATGATGATCCTTCAAATGATTTTGAAATTTTTTAAGGGTTTGACAAGTGGTGGCTTCCTAATCCAAAGCATAAACAGGGGGCAATATTTTGATTGCTGTCTCAAACACCAGTAGAAATGCTGGAGAGATACTTTTGTTTAATGGTTTTTGATGGTCTCTGGTCCCACAGTTAGGTAGCAAATAAAAGCAAAATACTGTGGATGCAGGAAATCTGAGATGAAAACAGAAAGTGCTGCAGGTGTTCTGCGGAAGTCATACTGGATTCAAAACTTTAACTCTGCTTTCTCTGCGTAGATGCTGCTAGACCTACTGAGTTCCTTTTCCCATTTTTATTCAAAAAGAAAAAAGTTTTATTTCTGCTCATAAAATCAAACTGCTTCGTGGCCATTGAGTGTGGTCACTGCTGTGCTACAGGAACTCTGACAGCTAAATTACACACATTAGGAATTGTCCTGAAAGTTTCAGGAATTGGAGATTAGACTCATGGACGGTCAATCCATGGGAAATAAAAATCATGAGTACATGGAAGCAAGCTGTTATCTTCTTCATTTTCTTTGAACAACTCTGTTTACCAGTTCTACAAATATTTGAGGTAATGTGATTGACTGGCAGTTAGAAGCCTTCATGTTGAGTTCACAGGGGCTGTTTATTTTATGAATGGGAGGGAGCTGGACAGGAACTGCAAAAATTGGGTGAGGGTGGGGCTGGAGCAGTCACAGCAGGAGGTCCTGTAATGAAACCTTCAGGAAAAGAATCAATCTGATTTGATTGTGCTACCAGGGCATAAAGATGGTTGAGAATTTTAACAGTTTAATTTTCCAGATTTTCATGTATGGAAGAATTAAACATGTATTAGTCTAGTGGGAAAATATGTTAATCCATAGGATTCACAGTTGGAGTGAAGCCCTCATTCCCTTATAATCCCCAAGGAACACAATCCGAATGTGATCAGGGAATCTTAATTCAAATCCTCACCAAATATCACAGTCTCCAAGTCACAGACGGCGCTTGTTTACCCTTGAGAGTGGACTAAACATCTTTGGAAGAGTCGTTCACTTTCCTGAGATTAAATGTGTGTCTTTAGAGGTTAGAGTTCATAGAGTCATAGAGATGTACAGCATGGAAACAGACCCTTTGGTCCAACCCGTCCATGCCAACCAGATATCCCAACCCAATCTAGTCCCACTTACCAGCACCCAGCCCATATCCCTCCAAACTCTTCCTATTCATATACCCATCCAAATGCCTCTTAAATGTTGCAATTGTACCAGCCTCCACCACTTCCTCTGGCAGCTCATTCCATACACGCACCACCCTCTGAATGAAAAAGTTGCCCCTTAGGTCCCTTTTATACCTTTCCCCTCTCACCCTAACCTATGCCCTCTAGTTCTGGACTCCCCCACCCCAGGAAAAAGATTTTGTCTATTTATCCTATCCATGCCCCTCATAATTTTGTAAACCTCTATAAGTCACCCCTCAGCCTCCGACGCTTCCAGGGAAAACAACCCCAGCCTGTTCAGCCTCTCCCTGTAGCTCAAATCCTCCAACCCTGGCAACATCCTTATAAATCTTTTCTGAACTCTTTCAAGTTTCCCAACATCTTTCTGATAGGAAGGAGACCAGAATTGCATGCAATATTCCAACAGTGGCCTAACCAGTGTCCTGTACAGCTGCAACATGACCTCCCAACTCCTGTACTCAGTATTCTGACCAATAAAAGAAAGCATACCAAACATCTTCTTCACTATCCTATCTACCTGCGACTCCACTTTCAAGGAACTATGAACCTGCACTCCAAGGTCTCTTTGTTCAGCAACACTCCCTAGGACCTTACCATTAAGTGTATAAGTCCTGCTCTGATTTGCTTTCCCAAAATGCAGCACCTTGCATTTATCTGAATTAAACTCCATCTGCCACTTCTCAGCCCATTGGCCCATCTGGTCAAGGTCCTGTTGTAATCTGAGGTAACCCTCTTCGCTGTCCACTACACCTCCAATTTTGGTGTTATCTATAAACTTACTAACTGTACCTCTTATGCTCACATCCAAATCATTTATGTAAATGACAAAAAGTAGAGGACCCAGTACCGATCCATGTGGCACTCCACTGGTCACAGGCCTCCAGTCTGAAAAACAACCCTCCATCACCACCCTGTCTTCTACCTTTGAGCCAGTTCTGTATCCAAATGGCTAGTTCTCCCTTTATTCCATGAGATCTAACCTTGCTAACTAATCTCCCATGGGAACCTTGTCGAACGCCTTACTGAAGTCCATAGAGATCACATCTATCGCTTTGCCCTCATCAATTCTCTTTGTTACTTCTTCAAAAAACTCAATCAAGTTTGTGAGACATGATTTCCCATACACAAAGCCATGTTGACTATCCCGAATCAGTCCTTGCCTTTCCAAATACATGTACATTCTGTCTCTCAGGATTCCCTCCAACAACTTGCCCAACACCGAGGTCAGGCTCACTGGTCTAAAGTTCCCTGGCTTGTCCTTATTACCCTTCTTAAAGAGTGGTACCATGTTAGCCAACCTCCAGTCTTCCGGCACCTCACCTGTGACTCGAGTTATGGAGTCATAGAGTTTTACAGCACAGAAAGAAACCCTTTAGCCCATTATATCAATGCCAGTCGTCAAAAATCCATTATTCTAATCCTGTTTTTCTGCATTTGACCCATAGCCTTGTATGCTATGGCATTACAAGTGCTCATCTAGATAATTTTTAACCATCTTGAGAGTTCTCACCTCTACCACCCTTTTGGACAGTGAGTTCCCAATAATGTTTCCTTAAGTTCCCTCTAAAGCTCCTGACCTTTGACAATAAACTGTGTCGCAGACCTCACTATCGCCCTGGTTAGTAGTCCTGCTACTAAGGGGTTGCAAAGAGGGGCACTGCACATGACCTGATCGTGGTAAATTTGAGCCAATGTTACGACTCACTTTGTTGAGTGTGTGAAAATGTCTGAGATCCCCCTCAGCACCGTTTCTTTTCCAGATCTGCCTGTTTTACTTTGATCGCAGGATGAGTGAATACCAGGGAAATAGATCACTGATGATTGACAGTCAAAGCGGGGCAGGGTTTTGACTGAACGTGAATGAGAAACTCTGCTTTGAAAAGGCAGTAGATGAAGTTAATGATATTGTTCAATAATAAGATTTGACATTCGCATAACTCAAACTATTATTGACCCCACATTGTATTTAGTCTGACCATTCAAATAGCTCACAAATAGTTGATCAAGATTAAACTTTTTAAATCAAAGCAAGAAAATATTGCATTTCTTTAGCAACCCTCACAATCTCAAATTGAAAGAGCTCAATAACTAATTACTACTGAATTGTAGTTGCTGTTGTTGAATAGGTGTTACATTAGCCAATTTGCACAAATAGCTGCATGACAATGACCAGTAAACCTGCTTTTTATGACGTTGATTGAAATATAAATATTATCCAGAAAACCAGGGAGAAACAACACCCACCCCCAACACTCTCACCCTCATCACCACAATACAGTACCTTGCTCTACTTTGAAGTATTACCATGGGATCCATCTGAAAGGACAGGCAGTTTAGGACAAGGCAGTTCACTTAGTGCCTCTCCAAAAAATAGATGTAGAGATTGCATGAAGATATTTGCAAGAGCCTGCATCACAAAGAAAAAAAAGCTTTTCTTTCTGAAGAGGAGATATTTACCATTTTGAGTTTGGTTGCTAATCTGAAGATCAAATGCAGATCATACCTGAGGAAAAAGCTATTTCCACAGGTCAATTCATTTTGAAATGCAGGTTAAGTGCACGATGTGGGTTTAGGAGGCAGGTTGTTGACAATGGCACTGCTCTCAGCACGCACTGCTGTCTGTTCAGAATGCTTAGTTGATATAAGTCCATCTTTGTTCTCAGAAACTCTGACTGGTGACTCATTGAGAAACGATCAGAAGTGAGATTGGTGGTTTCTATTTCAGATCTCTACGGCTTTCTTTTAAATTAGTTAGTTTAAAAATATATTTTGATAAGGCTTATTAAAGGGTGTTTGCTATAGCAGTCTATAGTCTTCATATGTGTGTGTCAGAAGGTCATGGGTTCATCATACTACTCCAGAGATTTGAGCAGAAAAATTCACACTGAAACTCCCAGAGGTATATAGAAAGAGAGCTACACTCCCAGAGGTGCTAACTTTCAGAGATAAGTTATTAAACAGAGGCTCTATTTGCTCTCACAAATGAACATAAGAGATTCCATGAGAATATTTTGAAGACATGTAGAGGAACTTTCTTGGTGTTGGTCAATATTTATCCCTGATGTAACATTACGAAAAACTGGTTATGTGGTTATTATTATTGTTTCTGTTGGTGAGAGTGTGCTGGGCACAACTGGCTGAAAAGTCAGTATTGTGAAAGTTAACACATAAATGCAAATTGTCATTTCATAGCATAAAGCTAGAGTATTGCTGAAAAAAGACATCTTATTAAAGCTCTTTGTCTTCCATCCATCAGGACAATTTGCAAGAATACTGATTCAAGGTTTAAACTAGCATTCATACTGCATGAGAAGACAGTACTGTTTGGTTCACAACTGAACTCTGACTGGTGAAGATTTTGCTATGTGAAAAACACCATTTCATGATGATTGACAGTTAAGAGCCAGCGTTTATTTAAGTTTTAAACCAGGCACGTTGACTCAAAGAACCAGAGAATGATAGTTGAATTAGAACAGGCACAATCTGCATGTATGATCATTCTGTCTTCAAAAACCAGGACCCTGTGTATTCATATATATAGTGTGCTCCATTGTGAGCTTGACTGGCAATTCAAATTGGCTACAAGATCAGAAATTGCTGAAAAGAAAACCTAGCAGGTCTGGCAGCTTCTGTTAGAGAAAGCAGAGTTAACTTTTCAGGTCCAAGTGACCCTTCATCGGAACTTTCTTGGTTTTTCTTATTCCAACTTGGTTGTCAGTGATTGTTAGATATAGTTCTTACAGGCGATTGGTTGTGGGATATAGTACTTTGGGCTAAAGACATCGAACAGTGGAGAAAACTGGAATGGAGTTGATTGATCAGCCATGATCATAATGATTGGCAGAGCTGGTTGGAAAGACCAAATGGTCTACTCCTGCTCTAATTTTCTATGTTTTCTATGTTTCCAGATCAGTGTAATTCTTTGCACACTCATGAGATTATGCTTCAGCTGTACAAAACATGAGATTATGCTACAGCTGTACAAAACATGAGATTATGCTACAGCTGTACAAAACTCTGGTGTGGCCGCACTTGGAGTATTGTGTACAGTTCTGGTCACCGCATTATAAGAAGGATGTGGAAACTTTGAAAAGGATGCAGAGAAGATTTACTAGGATGTTGCCTGGTATGGAGGGAAGGTCTTATGAGGAAAGGCTGAGGGACTTGAGGCTGTTTTCCTTAGAGAGAAGAACGTTGAGAGGTGACTTAATAGAGACATATAAGATAATCAGAGGGTTAGATAGGGTGGACAGGGAGAGCCTTTTTCCAAGAACGGTGACGGCGAGCATGAGGGGGCATAGCTTTAAATTGAGGGGTGATAGATATAGGACAGATGTCAGATGTCTTTACTCAGAGAGTAGTAAGGGTATGGAATGCTTTGCCTGCAATGGTAGTAGATTTGCCAACTTTAAGTACATTAAGTCGTCATTAGACAAGCATATGGACGTACATGGAATAGTGTAGGTTAGATGGGCTTCAGATTGGTATGACAGGTTAATGAAACATCGAAGGCCGAAGGGCCTGTACTGTGCTGTAATGTTCTATGTTCTATGTTCTATGAAAAATTGTCCAATGTAGAATCATATCTAACATTGAACACTGTTATGAGTTTTGGGTTGTTTGAGGAGAAATGTTTTTCATCCAGAAAATGGTGGGAATCTGGGACTCACTGCCTGGAAAGATGGTGGAGGCAGAAAATTTAAGAAATATTTAGATGTACACTTGCCATACCAAAGCATGCAAGGCTATGGGTCCAGTGTTGGAAACTAGGATTGGAATGCTGTAGTTAATTGATTGATTTTGACCTGACGGTCTGAAGGGCATTTTTCTGTGTTTTAGACCTCTATGACTTTATGAAGGGTTTAGAGGGCCAAATGCTGTCAAATAGAACTAGATCAGATCGGGATTCCTGATGTTCGGGTTGGACCGAAGGATTTATTTCCCTGCTGTATGTATGACTTTGTGACTCTAAGACCTACTCAAGAATGAGGAACATAGGAGAAAGAGGAAGCCATTCATCCCTTCGAATCTTTTCTGCCATTCAATAAGATCATGGCTAATCTGAAAGTTGACTCCACATCCCTAATGCCCTTCCCTAACAATAATTTATCTGACTCTTGAAAACTTAAATTGAACCTCAACAGCGAAGATCTGTTTATGAAGAGTTCCAGATTTCCACTCGCCTTTGTGTGAAGAATCACATCTGACATTAATCTTGAACTGTATGTTTATAATATTAAGAATACACACACCTATTTGGACGGTATCCCCCACCCAGCAGAGGAAATTGGAAACCTTCCCAAGAGCAATTAGGGATAGGCAATAATTGGCATTGTCAAAGAGGAAGGAAAAGGAGTACCATAACCTATTCTGTTGTCAGTCACCCTAGATTAGTATAAGGATTTAATATGATAATTTACCACATTTCAGTCACACCTCAAAATCATTGTGGGAAGGGGTCAATATTAGGGAGTTGAAATATAACAGTCAATACTGGAGCCTCAATGTCTGCAGTCAATCTAATAGAATTAATAAGAGATAGTAAATATTGAGAACTCAATATCAAAGCATCGGCATCTGTAAGTTAATAAGAGGTAGGCAACATTGGGAATTGAGTATCAGAGGATCGATATTGAGAACTCAACATCTGTGGATCAATGTTCGGAGCTCAATATAAGTAGGTCCTGAACTGCTGTGCTCTTCCAGCACCACTGATCCAGAATCTGGTTTCCAGCATCTGCAGTCATTGTTTTTACCTCAGTGTCAGAGAGACAGCATTGGAGCGTCAATATAAAGATGGTAAGCACCTGCTGGGAAATCTCCCTATTCTAAAGAAAGTCTTACACTTTAACATTAACCTGCTGATTTATTAAGTCCTTCCACAGGATTGTGGGCATTATTGGCTAAGCCAGCAATTGTTAACTGACTTGTGTGCTTTGACAACTTCAGATTTCTAATATTCAATGTTAGCTCATTTCTTCTTTTTAATTTGTACCATTAATTATGTGTAAACACTTTGTATGAGACTTCATTTTTTAAAGTCTTTATATTCCTATTCTCAACCAATGAAAAAGTCACATCCAACAGCAATCAATAAGTTTGACCTCAATGGTTTCCTGGCAGTCAAGTTTTTCTTAATACGGATTTTCCTGCCAAACTCACTGTCTTTTTGGATAATTTTAATAACGTTTATGTGAAGGAATGTTGAAACATGATGATTAACTTCCCAACAGAGATGTAAGCAGCTCCTGTGACATCAAATGGAAAACGGGAGATAAATTATGACTGTGTTCTTCTGCAGAATGTTTTCCTTTGCAAATGGATGCTATTAATGTGGTTATTTGACATAACTAAAGTCTGAATGTGTTTCACTTTAAGCAGTTTGCTCTATTTTACCAAGTGTGATACAGTTCCATCTTACACAGCTGTAATAACATAGGAACTCAACCCAGAATGGGATCATGTAATCTCTAGTTGGAAACACCAGAGAGATCTGCCCATTTGTACCTAATGCCTTAGTATTCTCCTGGTCCTGAAAGTCTCTTTGGAATATGGGAACAGGAGGAAGCCATTCAGCCCTTCAAGCCTGTTCCACCATTCAATGATAATTGTGATGTAATTCTACTTACCTGCTTTTGCCCCTCATCCCTTCATAAGTTAGGTCAATAAGCTTTGAGTTAAAATTAACAATTGATTGAACATCAGTTGCTATTGATCAAAGATAATTCCAAACAGCTGAATTCATAAGTGTTTCCTGACTTCACTCTTGAAAGGTTTGCCTTTCATTTTTAGTCTACCCCAAGTCCAAGACTCCTGGACCAATGGGAATAGTTTCACTCAATCTATCCTATCAGTTCCTGTTACGATCTTGAAAACGTTGATCAATTCATCTCTTTACTTTCTAAATTTCAGAGAACAGAACCCTAGAATTTGTTTAATTGCTCTTTGTAATTTAAAAACATAGCGTCGTACAGGACAGGAGGGGCCCTTCAGCCCACCAAGTCTGTGCTGACCTATCTACACTAATCACATTCTCCAGTACTTGTATTGAATGTTATGACATTTGAATGGTCATTCACATACATTTTAAAGATTGAGAGGTTTTGCAGCTTTACTGCCTGCACAGGCAGTGTATTTCAAACTCCCATCACCCTCTGGGTGAAACCGGTTTATTTTCAATTCCCCTCTGAATCTCCTGCCTTTCTCCTTAAAATCATACCCCATAGTATTGACCCTTAGCTGCTAACCACCTGTCTATGTCCCTCATAATTTTATGTACCTCAGAAAAGTCTCCCTTCCACCTTTTCTGTTCTAAAGAAAAAATCTTGAGCTTATCTAGCCTTTCTTTATAGCTGAACTGCTCCATCCCAGGTAACATCCTGGTGAATTATCCTTTGTACCCTCAGTGAAATCACATTTTCCTATGGTGCAGTGACCCCAGTGCTGCACACAGTACTCAGCTGTACCCTCACCAATGTTATTACAGCTCCAAAATAACCTCCCTGCTCTTATAATCCTTGGAGCCCGGTATCATTCTGCTAATTCTCTCCTGTACACTCTTCTTTCGAAGGTGGCACTCAGAATTGCTCACACTCCTGTGGCTGGGGGCTAATTGGAGAGGGGCTAACATTGCCATTTTTGATGGGGCCAACTCTCCCCTCCCTCCCGTTGACTGGAGAGGAGCTTTATCGGAAGCTAGTATGACTCTCCAGTTCTCAACCTCATCAGATTTTGGGCAGGTAACCATTCACATTGAAGACCTATTTCTTGAAACTGTGTGCAGTTAAATCAGAGATTAATGATGGGAAATGGTTTTCATTTTCAGTTTAAGTACCATATGCATTGTAGCGGTGTGGTGCAGAATGTTACTGTTTAAAGGAAATTTCGAATCCCCTGATCACTGGGCTTGCTTGGCCAAGAAATCAGTGATTAGTTCAGCAAATAAATTGCATTATTTCAATAGCCTTTTCCATTTATACGGCATCTTTATTTTGTAAAATGTCCCAAGGTGCTTTACAGGACTTTATGGTGCTTTATAATTTGACACTGAGCCACCTAAGGAGATATAAGGACAAGTGGAAAACTAAAAAGGTAGGTATTACATAATATTTGAAAAAGGGAGGGTACATTAGAGACAGAGTAGTTTATGGAAGGAATTCCAGAGTTTGGGGTCTAAGCATTGAAAGCATGGTCATCAATGGTAGGGAGATTGATCTATGATTCTATAGAGTCTATGATTAAAATCAGGGATCACTAGAGGCCAGAATTTGAGCAGGCCAGAAATCACAAGGGATTGCTACAGTGGAGGAGATTTCAGATATATAGAGTGTAAGGCCACAGAGGAATTTGTACCACGGATGAGAATTTTAAAACAAATGAGTCCAATGTCTCTAATGCACATAGGGGAGGTGATGGTCTAGTGGTATTATTCCTCAGAAATTAATCCAAAGACCCAGGTAATGTTCTAGGGACCTGGGTATGCATCCAGCCATGAATTTACATTCAATAAAAAACTGAAACTGAGAGCGTAGTAATGACGATGGAACGTTTGTTGGAAAAAAACGCACTTAGTTTAGTAATGCTCTTTAGGGAAAGGAGCTGTCATCATTATCTGTCAGTGACTCCAGACCCACAGCAAAGTAGTTGCCTTTTAACTGTCCTGTGGACAATGAAGGATGGGTAATAAATACTAACCTAGCCAGTGACACCCACATGCCATGATCGAATAAAAGAATGCAAAGCGATTGCTGGCTTAATCAGATTTTGGATCAAAACGTAACTAGGAAAAGAGTTTGTCTTCTCTGCTGTTTATACGTTGCCTTTTTGGATAGGGGATCAGCAGTCTCAACAATTGGAATGATTATTGAACTTAAGCCATCATATCAGGCCCTAATCTCTTAAAAGGTTTACAGAGGAAAGCTATCTCAAGGGATTATGTTCCTTGTAACATACAAACTGGCAAAATAAAATCTGACAAATTCCAATAAATTCCTGAAAATAAGAATTCTTCGCATAAATCATACTTGAGGAACCTTCTGACTATAATTCAGTGCCTCTGTTTCCATTCACAGTAACATTATAATCATTGTAGTCTTTAACTGCACAAATCCAGGCTCTTAAACTGGTATGAACTCAACTGTGAAAGTGAGAGAAGTCTTTGATCCATCCTGACTATCACTTGTTCCCCTTCTACTCTGATTGTAGATTGTAGATATGGTTTTATTGCCTAAGATTATACAATGCCAAAAACTGGCAGGCTATAACCTTTCTATAACATATCTTTAGGTTTTTATCATTTTTTTTCTGTGCTTTTCTGCTTTCCATTAGCTTATGACATACACTGTTATGCATACTTTAGGTGTTTCACAACCATACCGGGCAGATAAAAGGAGCACTGGCTGAATGCAGAAAATACATTGGGTTTATTGTTGTTCTTAATTATAGTGGATAAAGAAGGTCTGTTATACTGTAACTATGCACAATTAAAATTACTGTGTTATCTCATTCAAAATGATGCCTACACCTTTGTTTGCAGTTTTGGAGAAGAGGTTGTAAGTTTGCTCGCTGAGCTGATAGATTTGTTCCCATCGTTTTGACACCATGCTAGGTAACATCATCAGTGACCCTCCGATGAAACGCTGCTGTTCTGTTCCGTTTGCTATTTATCTGTCTTAGTCTGTTGTGGTGGATGATATCACGTCCGGTCCTTTTTCTGAAAAGTTGGTAAATGGGGTCCAAATCGACATGTTTGTTAATGGAATTCCAGTTTGAATGCCAGGCCTCTAGGAATTCCCATGCGTGTCTTTGTTTAGCTTGTCCCAGGATGGATGTGTTGTCCGTTTAAACAGGTGTCCCTCTTCGTCTGTGCGAATGGGTACTAGTGATGGTTGGTCATGAATTTTGGTGGCTAGTTGGTGCTCATGTATCCTGGTGGCTAGTTTCCTACCCATCTGTCCAATGTAATGTTGGTTGCAGTCCTTGCAGGGTATCTTGTATATGACGGTCATTCTGCTGCTTGTTGGTACGGAGGCCTTTAAATTCATCAGGAGCTGTTTCAGTGTGGTGGTAGGTTTGTGGGCCACCGGGGTGCCTAGGGGCCAGAGTAGTCTGGTCATCATCTTCAAGATGTTTTTCATATATGGCAAGGTGGCTTGAGTTTCTGGGTGTGTTGTGACTTCTTATTTAGGAAGGAATCAGTGGACTGTGCTTATCAGGATTTCTGATGAAGTGCTTCTGCGCAAAACGTTGATTCTCCTGCTCCTCAGATGCTGCCTGACCTGCTGTGCTTTTCCAGCATCATGCTCTTGACTCTGATCTCCAACATCTGCAGTCCTCACTTTCTCCCTAAGCTTATCAGGTACCCATTGTTCCTGAATACATTGTACAGATGATTTTCCTCAACTTCTCATAGTTCCTGGGTGCTGCGGCGTGTTGGGGCTCATTTAAATAATGTCTTGATGCAGCTCCATTTGTGGGTATTGGGATGATTGCTCCTGTAGTTGAGTATCTGCTCAGTGTGTGTGGCTTTCCTTTAGATGATGGTCGTAGCTCACCATTGGCTTGTATTCCTCTGTGGTGTCTAGAAAGGGGAGTCTGTTGTTGTTCTCTTCCTCTTTGGTGAACTTTATGCCAGTAAGGATGTTGTTATTGTGTTTGTGGGTTTCTTCTAATTTGTTGCATTCTGTGATGACAAACACCTTTGTGTTGCTCTGTCCGTGTATCATTAAAAATATGGGGCAGAATTTTACAGGGGTCTGAACGACGTGAGCTATGATGAGATTTGTGGAGAATCATGTGAGATGTTCAAAGTTTGTGCGAAGATTTGTAGCTCGGGTGCTCATTGTTGTGGTTCTGTTCGCCGAGCTGGAAGTTTTTGTTGCAAACGTGGCTAGGCGACATCATCAGTGCTTGGGAGCCTCCTGCGAAGCGCTTCTTTGATGTTTCCTCCGGTGTTTATAGTGGTCTGTCCCTGCCGCTTCCGGTTGTCAGTTTCAGCTGTCCGCTGTAGTGGTTAGTATATTGGGTCCAGGTCGATGTGTTTGTTGATGGAGTTTGTGGATGAATGCCATGCCTCTAGGAATTCCCTGGCTGTTCTCTGTCTGGCTTGCCCTATGATAGTAGTGTTGTCCCAGTCGAATTCATGTTGCTTGTTGTCTGCGTGTGTGGCTACTAAGGATAGCTGGTCGTGTCGTTTCGTGGCTAGTTGATGTTCATGTATGCGGATTGTTAGCTGTCTTCCTGTTTGTCCTATATAGTGTTTTGTGCAGCCCTTGCATGGTATTTTGTACACTACATTAGTTTTGCTCATGTTGGGTATCGGGTCCTTCGTTCTGGTGAGTTGTTGTCTGAGCGTGGCTGTTGGTTTGTGTGCCGTTATGAGTCCTCGGGGTCGCAGTAGTCTGGCTGTCAGGAAATAGAAAAAACACACCGAATCATCAACGCCACACTCACAGGAATCCGATTCACGAGAGAAGAAGAAAAGGATAGCCAACTCCCATTCCTAGACGTGATGGTACAGAGAACACCGAACGGAGAATTCACTACGAGGGTATACAGGAAAGCCACACACACAGACCAAGTCCTAAACTATGAAAGTAACCACCCCAACACACACAAACGAAGCTGCATCAGGACACTATTCAAAAGGGCCACAACACACTGCAGTACACCAGAACTGCAAAAAGAAGAAGAGGAACACCTATACAAGGTATTCGCCAAAAACGGATACTCGCGCAACTTCATCAACAGATGCCTAAGGGAAAGACCACGGAACGAGGACATGCCACAACCAAAAGGACTAGCCACACTACCATACATCAGGAGCATCTCAGAACTGACAGCCAGACTACTGCGACCCCTAGGACTCATAACGGCACACAAACCAACAGCCACGCTCAGACAACAACTCACCAGAACGAAGGACCCGATACCCAACATGAGCAAAACTAATGTAGTGTACAAAATACCATGCAAGGGCTGCACAAAACACTATATAGGACAAACAGGAAGACAGCTAACAATCCGCATACATGAACATCAACTAGCCACGAAACGACACGACCAGCTATCCTTAGTAGTCATGCACGCAGACAACAAGCAACATGAATTCGACTGGGACAACACTACTATCATAGGGCAAGCCAGACAGAGAACAGCCAGGGAATTCCTAGAGGCATGGCATTCATCCACAAACTCCATCAACAAACACATCGACCTGGACCCAATATACCAACCACTACAGCGGACAGCTGAAACTGACAACCGGAAGCGGCAGGGACAGACCACTATAAACACCGGAGGAAACATCAAAGAAGCGCTTCGCAGGAGGCTCCCAAGCACTGATGATGTCGCCTAGCCAGGGGACGAAACGTTTGCAACAAAAACTTCCAGCTCGGCGAACAGAACCACAACAATCATGTGAGATTCCCAGCAAGGCCTATCGCGATATCAAGAGCAACTCCCTGCATCTGTTATGTATCTGCCAGACATTGAGGCAAGATGCCAATTAAGAGGGACAGTAGCTGGTTGAACAGCATGTTAACGGCACACCTAAGCTCATTAGTAAGCTAGATATTGAGAATTCACGATATAACAATCATAGTGAGGACCTGACCATATCAGATTATCACTGGCTGCCAGCAGCCTCCATGTTGCTCAACACCAAACAGCATCTCAAGACATTCCCTCACAAATACAACCGTATTCTCTCATCTTAGTCACTGTTTAACAATCACACACACTGTTTATCTGCCCTTCACTACAGCCTGTCTAAACACCCTCTCTAGGTCACTGAGACACTGTCCCCATTGCCCACTGTTGATCCCTATCTTGCCATTGCCCAGTAGGGGCGCATCACATACAGGCAAGCACTCAGACAGTTCAAAGCATGTACTTTTACTGAGTGTGCCCAACAATGCAACCTAAGTGCTGGCACGATGACCAATGGCTATTTTACAGTTTATGATCACAGTATGTACACCAACTTGGTGAAGGTGCCTCTCTAGCTGACACATTACATGAAAAAGTGAATGGCTGCTATGTTCCAACCCCTTCCCTTCCCAGACCCACATCAACCATGAAAGTTACCATTGAATTCATTGGAGTCCTTTGTCCACACTTACATGGCCTGTGGAAGTTTCATTAGTGTTTGGACACTTTTGTCCACCATTCATCTCCTTTAAGTCATTGCCACTAAATTCTGTACCATGAGATGTCACAATCAGATTTGCTAGCACCAATGGCATAGTGCCTTTGAAAAGCATTTGAAATTAAGTATTTTCACATACCATTGTTCAACATGAAAGTTTGGTAAGATACAGTGATAAATCCTACTAGATTTCTTGGCAAAAAACATCAAAAACTTTGATGCAACTCAAACTCTGTGAAAACAATTACAGACACAGTAAAATACCTTTTTTCTGTATTTAACCATCCAGTTTTTGACTGTAATTCAAACAGAGGTATCCTCTTTGTTATTTTTCTTCATGAATTTTGCATCCAAATACAAGTAGAGTCCTGACAGAGATAATGGTATAGGATATAGCCCCTTTAATAGGTTGGCACACATTCAGCAACCTTGATCAGGTGACCTGTCCTGTATATTCAGGATTTGATTTCCCAAGGATAGTTTTTTTTAAAAATTCCCTCATGGATGAGGGCATCGCTGGCTAATCCAACATTCATTGCTTATCCCTGTTGGCTCTTAAGAATGTGACGGTGAGCTGCCTTGTTGAATCCCTGCAATCTAATTGGTGTGGGAATTCCTTATTAGGGAGGAAGTTTCAGAATTTTATCCCAGTGACACTGGGGGAATAGTGATACATTTCCAAATCTTGATGGTGTGTGGCTTGGACAGGAACTTGCTGGTTACGGTGTTCCCATGTATCTGCTTCCCTTGCCCTTCTAGATGAAAGCGGTCGTAAATTTGGAAGGTGCTATCTAAGGAGCATTGGTGAATTTCTGCAGTGCATTGTGTAGATAGCACATACTGCTGCCACTGAGCATTGATGGTGTAGAATGTGAGCATTTGTGGATGTAATGCAGATCAAGCAGGTTTCCTTGTCCTGAATGGTGCTGGCACCTGGCCAGGCAAGTGGCGAGTATTCCATCACACTCCTGACTTGTGGCTTGTAGTTGGTGGACAGGCTCTGGGGAGTTGGGAGGTGAGTCACTCATTGGTGGATTCCATACTTCAGATCTGCTGTTGTAGCCACTGTATTTATCTGGTTACTCCAGTTCAGTTTCTGATCAATGCTAACCCCCAGGATATTGTTATTAAGGATTCAGAGATGGCGATGGCATTGAATGTCAAGGGGCGATGGTTCAATTCTCCTTTGATGAAAATGGCCAATGCCTTGCGTTCGCATGGCATGAATGTTACTTTTCATGTCAGCCTAAGCCTGGGTAGTGTCAACATCTTGTTGCATTTGAACATGGACAGCTTCATTATGCTATCTGAACATTATGCTATCTTCAGTGAACATCTCTACCTCTGACGTCATGATGGGGGCAAAGTCATTCATGAAGCAGCTGAAGGTGGTTGGGCAGCGATGCCCTGGAGCTGAGATGACTGACCTCCAAAGATCACAGCAATTTTCCTGTGTGCCAGGTCTGACTCCAACCAGCAGAGTGTTTGCCCCCTGATACTGCTGACTCCAGTTTTGCTCGAGCTCCTTGATTCTATACCTAACTAACTGCATCCTTGACGGCAAGGGCAATCACGCTCACCTTGCTTCACCTTGGACATAGCAAGTGATGGTGAGGGACCTAGTTCTTCCAGCTTGAGCCATTTTAATATTTTGTTAGTCTTGGAGTTCAAATATTTTGTCATTTATAGCATGTTTGGGAACTTTTTTTAACAAGTGCAACAATGTAAATTCATCTGGCACCCTTTAATGTAATGAAATATCCAAGGTACTTCACAGCAGCATTCAAAGCCAAAGTCTGTCACTAAGGCACATAAGGAACCGGTCAAATGTCCAAATACTTGATCAATAAGATAGATGTTAAGAAGTGCCTTGAAGGAGGAAAGCAACATGAGGAAGCAGAGAGGAGGTGGGGTTGGAGGAAGTTCCAAAGCTTGGGGCAGCCACCATGGAATGATACCCAAGAGTCCAGAATGAGAGGAGCACAGTTATCTCAGACGGAGGTCACTTTGAGGGAGGTGGAAGCACTGGGGAGGAGCAAGGCTATTGAAGGATGTGAAAACAAGGAGGAGTATTTAAAAATTAAGTCAATGCTTGACAGAATGAGTGTGGGTCAGTGAGCACTGGAGGGAAATGGGATGTGCTGTGAGCTAAAACACAGGCAGCAGAGGTTTGTATAGCTTCAAAGTTTCAGAGGGTATAATTTCCACACCGAAGTGTAAATGTGAGTTGTCTTAGTTAAAGGATGTTAACCTCATCACATTCTTGAGTAAGGAAGCCTTATGGGGTTAATTGCTGCATGCAATAGTTCACCTTTTGTGCACTTTGCTGATCGTTTTAAATTATTACTAAAGGTTGTAAACTGATCAGTGCTTCCTGAGAGTGCTGGTCCTTACTAGCAGTGACCAGTTAAGCAATCAGCCCTATTTTGCTTTGCAAAAACATATCACATCAGTCTTCCTCATCTGGTGGCATATTATGACATTTGGAATCTATGGATATCGACACTGGAATGGTGCAAGCGATCTCACAAGCTAAAGCGTTCTATTGTAAGTGTAGTTCAGCTTGGGGTGTTGCATCTGACAAGTTCTTTCTGATAGAATAACTGGATTATTTTTACAGCAGTTCCAGAAACAAAATCTCTGGCTGATTAAGGAAATACCAACATATCAAAGGAGTTCAGTGTTGTCATTTATTTTGCCCAGTCAGATACTCACTCGGCCTCCCAGGATCTGATAACATGACCTGCCCAAATGTTTACATTGACCTGCAAGTAGTTTGAGTTGTAACAGAGAACAAGCTGGGCAAAGAATACCCACCACAAAGTATCATATTTCAAACATATTTCACTTTACTGGCTGCTCTCTTATTGTAATTATTCACCAATAATTAACTGCATTGCTTAATTTAACATGGGCCAAATCAGTAACATGCTGTAGAAGAATGTTCAGCCATGTCAACACATAGTCTATTGCTACAATTCCAATGCCAACAAAAATGAATTAAGTTAAGGGACACTGGGGTGATCGTAGATACAGCATAATCAAGGGAGTTTTATTTGTTTTTATTCATTAGTTTCTCAACATTACAACTGTGACCATACTTCAAAAGTACCTCACTGGCTGTAAACTATTTCAGAATGTCCGCAAGGCACTATGTCTGAAAGGCACTAATAAAATGCAAGTTCTTTTAATACTCAGAAACAAAAGACTTGCATTTACATCAAATGTTTCATGAATACACATCATCCCCAACCATTTTACAGGCAGTGATTTATTTTTGAAGTGCAGTAACTGTTGTGATGTATGTAGGGCAGCAAGATCCCACAAGCAACAAAGCAAAAATGACCAGATAATTTCTTTTTGTGATATTGATTGAGGGATAAATATTGGTCATGTGAAAGACGATGACTCCCCTACTCCTCATTGAAACAGTGATATGGGACTTGCAGATACAGTGAAGAGGACAGATGGGACCTTGAATTAATGTATCTTCCAAAAAGATGGTACTCTGACAGTGCAGCTCTCCCTCAGAACTGGGACTAAAGTGTCAGCCTGGATTAAGTGCCAAATCATTGGAACCTACAGCTTTCTGACTTGCACATGGTCAATTCTCCCTCGAATATTTTAGTGTAAGGATCTCTGAGGTCTAGGTACAGCATCAAGTCATCAATCGCTGTGCACAGAATCTTGGAACAACTTTGCGGGTTGTGCATCTTAAAGGGATCAGTGTACAGGACCCACTGCATTGCCATTGACAATGATGTTATATTCTCATATTCCTCCTGCTCCCTTCTTCTTCAATCTCCAACTTTCTCTGCCAGGTTTCAGTTGCTTTTGCAAAATGACATTATGGATTTGACCATTCTACCCAACAGTATTAAAGCATTAACTTATATCAAGCATCTTCAATCCTTCCTTGAGGATGAAATGACACCACGTAAAGCTAGGAGAAAAAACTTGAAGAGTTAAGAGAAGACAACAGCTAACCAGAAAGGCTTGAGGAAGCTCAATCCTTGCATCACTGGCGAAACTGGCATTAATGTCCATCTCTAGTTTTCCTCATGAGACGATGGTAGACTTTCATCTTGATCAGACAGATTAAGTTCAATACATGCCGAAGTACTGTACAAGGCCATTGTGAATCAACCACATCAGTGCAGGACTGGAGTAGTACATGATTGGAACCCACTCTACTGTCAGTTTGTTGACAAGAGGCATTTAATCAGGCAGATAGATGGCATGGGAAACCCGCTGTCTTCCCACCTTCATTCTGACTAAATCTTTCCAGTGTTGCAATCCCACCAGTGAGTTGGGTGCTAACCTTGAAGACACCATCACAAGCAAACCTGTGTGCGTTTGTCAAGAGCTTGAGTGGAAGGTGATGTGCGGAACATTCCATGGAAGAGTCAGATGACCAAAATGGTGAGAACCAAACAGCCAAAGCACCCATGACCTTCATAAGATTCTCGACGGAGACACAGACTGGGTAAGGATGGCAGATGTTCTTGTCTAAAGGATAGTAATGAAGCAATTGTATTATGCAGTAATCTGATAGCTTTGTCATCGCTTTAAATGAGACTAATTTTGTTTCTAATGGACTTCTATGATTGAATTTGAGCTATTTTACAAGACTTTTGTCCAAACATATGTTGGAAGAGGTTTTGTTTCATTGATTAAAATGGTGACAAAGTTGTTTTTAGTATCCCTACAAGGCAGAAAGAGGGCATTCAGCCCACACCGACTCTCCAAAGGGTCAGAAACTCATACAGACACAGGGAGATTGTGCATAAACAGTCACCCAAGGCTGGAATCAAACCTGGATCCCTGGTGCTGTGAGGCAGCAGTGCTCACTATTGTGCCACCCAGTAACATTCCAACTAGCTTTCTAGGATATTAATAATAGAAATGTCAGTCTCTGTACAGAACCAACTTTGGTGCCAAACTCATCATAGGTGGGTGAAAGATCAGGCCAGCTCCCACTTGCCTTGTAACCTCATCAATTTACTTTCTGCAACTGTACAACCATACATTTCAGCAAAACCTTCCTGCAAAATTGACTCAACCTTTAATGTACATCCACGGACTGTTCATTACATCCATGGACTGTTCATTAAGAGTGCAAAAGCAGGTTAACCAAATAATAGTTGCTTCTACATTTTGTTGCAATGTCAGGCATCTTACAAAAGACTTGGAGTAAAAGAGACATTCATAGTCTAGCCCAGTGACCTTTAACTCTGTGTGTTGCCTCTTCAACAAAAGCAGCTCAATTTACTTGTTAAACACTGGCTTGTAGAGATTGCTGTCCCTTTAACTGACCCATAGAAGCTCTAATTCAAACCAGTCAATACACGATTCTTTATCATCTAGCAGACTGTGTATGTAAAAGTGTCACATCAATTTTCTATAGTGTGCAGTTTAAAAGGACATAGATTTCCTCGATATAGTCAAAAGTTGTAGATTCTCTCACTGAGAAATTAGGAATTCAGTAGTGTCATAAAAGTATGTACAAATTACAGCACAGAAATAAGCCATTCTGTCCATCTTGTCAATGCTGGTTTTTATGCACCAGTTGCCCTATTTCATCTCACCTTATCAAAATAAGCCTCTGTTCCTTCCTCCCTCACCTAGTTTCCTCTAAAAAGCATTTCTACTATTCATCATAACCACTCCTTTAAGTAACAAGTTTCACATTCTCACCAATCTGCTTAAAGATGTTTCTCCTGAGCTTCTTGTTCAATGTCTTAGTCACTTTCTTAGATTGGCAGTATGTAGCTCTGGTTTCCCTACATTTACCTTATCAATACATTTTATAATCTTAATGACTTGTATCCTATCCTCGGAGTATTTTGGTTGTATCTAATCATCTGCTTGTGTTATGGCTATCTTCTCCTTAACTTCAGTCAGTCATCCTTTATTAATGACTAGTGTGTGCACAACTAAGCAGGATCCTCCGTGACAGGTAAGTGACTTCTCAGTTGTCAGAATCAGTGGGTAGAAATCTCTTGTTTGACCCAGAAGATTGTTGATTCAATTCCACTCTAGAGACTTCTGCACAAAATCCAGACTGACACTCCTAGTGCAATACTGTGGTGTGAGACTGTTGGAGATGCCGGCTTTCTGGTACAATATTAGACCAAGGCCCTCTCTGCTCTCTTAGATGTAAATTTGCCTGATGAAGGGCTTTTGCCCGAAACGTCGATTTCAAAGCTCCTTGGATGCTGCCTGAATTGCTGTGCTCTTCCAGCACCACTAATCCAGAATCTGATTTCCAGCATCTGCAGTCATTGTTTTTACCGAGTAAATTTGCATAGGTACTAGAAGAAGCGACGAGTTCACTCCAGCATCTTAGACAATATTATTCTTCGGACAATGTCATTAGAATAGACTATTTGGTTAGAAAACTAACTTTGGGAAGCCTGTAAAGCAAACCATAGATCTGATCGTATAATTATCTTATTGTGTGGGTTCAGTTAAAATTAACTCCAACCTGATATTGTACTCCAGATCTACACTGTGTACATTTTAAAGTTCTCACCATTGTTTTCAAATCCCACATTCTCCCTAGCCCTGTAATGTCCTCCAAACACTACCCCCTAAAATATTTGCATTTCTCTAATTCTGACTTCTTGCATCCCCTATTTTTCCCTTCCAACTTTGGCAGCTGTATGTTCTGCAGTTTAGGCCCTAAGTTCTGGAATTGCCTTCCTGAACCTCTTCACTCTCTATTTCACTGCTTCTTGAGGATGCTTCATCCAAACAACTTATTGGTCACCTGTCCTAATATCTCTTTATCTGATCTGATGCTAGCTCTTGTTTAATACTCTCTCCTGTGAAATGTTATGGCACACTTGGGGCATTAAAGGAGCTATATGAATGCAAATAATTGTTGAGCAGGTGCACATATTTCTGAGATCATCACACCCACATCTGTGGAAAGTTAATCAGTAGTCTCTCTGTGCAACTGTTGCCAATGAAGGGAAGATGCAGAGTTTTGAGGAAATGGAAAAAGATTAATGTGAAAAGGCTAGAGTGCTTGGGAAATGGTCTCTAAAGGCACAAGTGTGAAGTTGTATCACTGAAGAACCATTTTTTGTCTCTTGGTCAGTCTGCTGACGAGGTCCAATATGCCTGACATATCTCAAATGAGATATTGGATATGACATTTTTTTCAACAATGTAGTAAGTTCAGGAGCCCAGACAGGGCAGAATCAGTTCATTCATTTATAATGAGTGAGTCTTGGATCAGTTTTGCAGCTAATTGCTTCTATCTAGTGTATACTTTAACGTTTACTTTCCTTCTTCCATCCAAGTCTTAGATTGCAAGTTGACAACACACGTCCCAAGTGGCAGATTTATCACCTTATTATTTCAGCCCTATCACAACACGCTCTTTAAATTATGCGCAAGTGAATTCAGAAATGTGGGGAATATTAACAAAAATCATGCTAATCTTTCCACTCAGATTTGTTGCTCTGCTATCTGTGGTTTAAAGTTAGAGTCTGGCAGGTTTGATGTCATTGTGGAGGGTGGGAAAATCAATGGGAAACTGGTTGTCCTTCCATAGCTTTAGGTCAGGGCGATTTTAGCTTCATGACCTTGATTACAGAATCTGAGAAACTCTCTTGCTTAAAGCTGGTAGTTAATGACTGTGTGGCTAGCAAGTGGAGAAGGAGAGCTGGAATGTTTCTGTGCTCCTATACAGAACCCCCAGTGAAGCTGGTGAAACACTAACAATAGGAATTTTTAAAAAAGGAATTGTGTAGAGACATTTAAAGGAGGAATTGCCAGATTATGAGATGAAGTGTAAGAAGAGTAGGACTAACTGCATGATCTTTGATTGAACTTGTGCAAACTGAATGGGTTGAATTATTTCCATCTGTACTGTACTTATTGAGGATTTATAAGATTCATAAGAATGGTATCTGGACTCCAAGGATTAAGCTGGGAAGCGACATTACATTGACTCGGGTTGCATTTCCTGAAATTTCAAAAGTTAATGAGTGATTTGATGAGAACTATTTGCAGATAGAGGAGATAGAGTGCGAAACTTCCTCTGTTGGTCGGGGACTCTAGGGCTTGGGTATGATCTAGAAATTATAGCCAGGCCTTTCAAGACTGTAACTAGGAAAGACTTCCTCACAGAAATAGTGGGAGACATTTGGAACTCTCTTCTACAAATGACAGTTGATGATAGATCATGCATTTAAGACTGAGAGATTTTTATTATCCAGAGGTATGAAGGGATATGGGGCAGAGATGGAGTGATGGCGTTAGGTCCTACATCAGCTGCCAGTCAGTCTCATTGAATGACAGAACAGGGTCAAGAAACTGAACGGCCTCATCCTAATCCATTTAGATTGGCATGGTGGCAACAGTTGTTAGCACTGCTGCCTCACAGCGCCAAGGACCTGGGTTTGATTCCAGCTTTGGGTGACTGACTGTATGAAGTTTGCACATTCTCCCTGTGTCTGTGTGCTTCTCTGGGTACTTAGGTTTCTTCCCAGTGTCCAAAGATATGCAGGTTAGGTAAATTGGTCATGGTAAAATTACCAATAGTCTCCTGGGGATCATAGGTTACATGGTTTTGCCATAGTAAATGTAGGGTTACGGGGATAGGGTGGGCATTTGTTGTGGGTGGAATGCTCTTCAAAGGGTCAGTGCAGACTCAATGGACCGTACAGCCTCTTTCTGCCCTGTAGGGATCCTATGATCCTGTTCCTGTTTATGGTTCAATGATCCTATACTGTTGCAGAAATTCAGGCATGTCCATTTTGCCAAAGGTAAAAATCTCTGCCACCAGGCATCGGCAGGGCACATTGATATTGTGCTCTTTACCAATATAGTTACTGTACTTTTCTGGTGTGCAATGAGGTTACACTCTGTCACATAATTTGAGGCTTGAGCTGAGAAATGGCAAGTAACATTCAGGATGCACAACTACCGCAGAATGACCAGCTCTAACAATAGAAAATATAATCAACTTCCTTAACATTCCATGGTATTATTATTACTGAATCCTCTACTATCAACATCCTGGGGATTACCATTAACCAGAAGCTGAACTGTACCAATCACTTCCTGACTCTCCAAAGCCCCAAGCCCCTTGTGTTCAAATATCCCCTAAATTGTACCCATGTCCTCTGGCAGCTCATTCCTCACATGCACCACTCTCTGTGTGAAGAAGTTGCCCTCAGGTTGCAGGGATTTAGAGGGATATGGGTGAAATGCAGGCAAATGGGACTAGTTCAGTTTAAGATACTTGGTTATTGTGGACAAATTGGACCAAAGGGTCTGTTTCCTTACTGTATCACTCTATAACTATGATTCTATGATTGTGTTGAGTATGGGTTTGTCTGTTCCAATAAGCTCAGGTCTGACCCCAATGTGTTTCTTCAAACAGGATTTAATTGCAACATACATATGATGATCTTTGGTTGTAAGTAAATCATATTGTTAGTATTAGCTTTCGGAGCGCTGCTCCTTCATCAAGTCGTTGTGGAGAGTCTCCACAACCACCTAATGAAGGAGCATCCCACCGAAAGCTAGTGCTTTCAATTAAACCTGTTTGACTATAACCTGGTGTTGTGTGATTTTTAACTTTGTACATCCCAGTCCAACATTGGCATCTCCAAATCATATTGTTAGCAGTATTGCTCACCCTGGAGTAGGTTCACTACCACCATCCTCTGTCAGGTAAAAGGCCTTCAGAACCTGCACCTAAACTCTCCCACAAGGGGAAACACCTCCCAGCATCTACTTTGCCAAGTCCCCGAAGAATCTTAAATATTTCAATAAGATCACTTCTCACTTTTCTAAAATCCATTGAGTACAGGCCCAACCTACTCAACTTTTCCTCATAAAACTATCACTCCATCAAATGAGTGAACTTTCTCAGGACTGCCTCCAATACCAAAATATCTTTCCTTAGATAAATGGACTAGACTGTTCCCAGGTGTTATCTGACTAATGCCATGTCTAGTTTTAGCAAGACTTCCTTATTTTTATACTCTATTCCATTTGAAATAAAGGCCAACATTTCATTTATCTTGCCTATTGCCTGCTGAGCTTATATGCCAGTTTTTTGAGATTTATGCACCAGAGCTCCCAAATACCCCTGTGCTGTAGCATTCTCCACTTTAATAATGCTCCGCTTCTCTAGTCCCCCTTGGCAAAAAGTATAACCTCACAGTTTCCCACATTGTATTCCATCTGCCAATTATTTGCCCACTTGCTTAATCTATCCTTCTTTAAATTCTTTGTATTATCCTCAGTACTTGCCACCTATGTTTGTGTCATCTTCAAACCTGGCTATAATGTGTTCACTTTACTCATTCTAGTCAACAATATACATAGTAAATAATTGTGGCCCAGCACTAATTCCTATGGCTGTCCATTGGTTACAGGTTGCTATTGTGAAAATGCTTCACTTATTCCACTCTACTATTAGTTGGCTAATCCTACAATTTCACCATTCCTCACAATTGCTGGCTTAAAGTTTTGATGCACTCTTCCTAACAGCACTTCAAGTATACCTAATCTGTAATCTGCAACAGTTCAAAACAGCTAATTCTCAAGGTCAAATAGGGATGGGCAATTAATGTAGGCCTTGTTTGTGATGTCCACATTCCATGAAAGAATTTTTTTTAAATCATGAAGGATAAGAAATTGAGTGTAAACTCCAGGCTAAAGCTCTCAGAGCAACACTGAGAGAGTGCTGCACTATTAGAGTATAGATAGAGTCACAGAGTCATAGACTCTTACAGCACAGACATAGGCCCTTCTGTCCAAACTGATCCATGCCAATCAAAATGTCCATCCACGCCAACCTCATTTGCCTGCACTTGTTCCATATCCTTCTAAAGATTTCCTATCCATGTATTTGTCCAAATGCCTTTTAAATGTTGTTAATGTACCTGCCTCAACAACTTCCACCAGTAACTCATTCCATATGCGTACCACCCACTGCATAAAAGAGTTGCCCCTCAGATTCCCTTTTATTCTTTACCCTCTCACCTTAAACCGATGCCCTCTAGTTTTGATTCTCCAACTCTTTGAAAAAGATTGAGTGCATGCACCCTATCCATGCCTTTCATAATCTTATACACTTCTATAAGACCCCCTCAGTCTCCAATGCTCGAAAGAAAAAAGTTCAAGCTTGTTCAACCTCTCCCTATAACTCAGTTCCTTGAGTTCTGGCAACATCCTTGTAATTTCGTTTGCACTCTTTCCAGTTTAATAACATCCTTCCTATGGCAAGGTGACCAAAACTGAACACAATATTCCAAGTGCGGCCTCACCAAAGTCCTGTATAACTGCAACATTACTTCCCAATGTCCATACTCAATGCCTTGACTGATGAAAGCCAGTGTGCCAAAAGCCTTTTTCACTGCCCTGTCTACCTGTGACTCCACTTTCAGAGAACCATGCACCTGAACTCCAAGGTCCCTCTCTTCCACTACACTCCTTAAGGCCCTATCATTCATCAGGATACTTCATTTGACTTTCCAAAATGCAGCACCTCACACTTATCTACATTAAACTCCATTTGCTGTTTCTCGACCCACTTCCCCAGCTGATCAAAATCCTGCTGAGGTGTCTGATAATCTTCCTCACTGTCCACAATACTGCCTATTTTAGTGTCATCTGCAAACTTACTAATCATGCTGATCAGAACTGGTGTCTTTGTGATGAGACTCGAAAAGGAGGCTCTGTTTGTCTGTTTGTGGATGTAAAGGATATTTTGGTATGATTTGAAAAAAATGAAATTCTCCCTGGGAACTTCTTTAACATTTGCCCCTCATTAGTGTTTGCTACTGTTTTGGGAGTTTGGGTTAAACCCGTGACCTTTAGGGTCACAGATGAGAACACTACCACTAACTTGTAGCTGAAATATAAGTGATCAGTAGATCGCAGATTTCACATATTCCAAAGGGCCTGATGAAACAATGAGAGATTCGCCTGTCATAGAGTTATTTAGCCTGGAAACAGACCGTTTGATCCAACCAGTCCATGCCGAACATCATCCCAAGCTAAACCAATCCCACCTGCCTGCTCCCGGCCTATAAACCTCCAAAACAAGTCTATTAATTAAGAGATTAATGAATTTGTTGATTCAAACAAAAACTAACCTTTTCAAAATGGAATTTTACAGGTAGGAAAAATAAAACCACACTCAAAAGTACATTGCCCAGAATTGCCAGTGAGTATTTTCCAACCTAAAGTATCTGTCAAGATGGAGTTAGAGAATGGAACTCTTTAATCTGAATGGTTATTGTCCTTATTTTTAAATGTACAAGCCAAGAGTTGTTCTTTGGCAAAAACATTTTAGATCGGAGGGTGTCGCCCTTCACAGGTGAGGCGTTGCAGACTTGTCAAACCCCAGGAAGTTCCTGAAGCAAAATACAAATCATTACTTCGACTGCAGTTTTAAACAGGCCTTGAAAAGTTGGAAATGCTTTTTTTGTTCCTCTGACAAGAATGATTCAGCAGGGTTCTGAAATGAGACAAGGATGCCAATGGTATTTTGGTTAAGGGAACATGGTTTGTTACAATTTAAGACTTCATTGAGTGGGTCCATGTTGTGTTAAGTCAGTTGTATGAAAAATGATGTTCTTATTAACGAAACAGTCTTTACACAGCTGTGTGTGTGACTGGTATATATTAACTGATGTGCCATCTCATCTGCTTTCCACTTCCATACAGAAAACTCTTCCTGCTCTTTACTTTCCTGCATTCAGGATCTAAGCTTTTTATATTTTCCTGAAACACATTACAAATTAAATCCTCACTGAACTATTTCCTCACTAATTTCGACAAAGACTCAAATGTTTCCTGCCGACAGTAACGAGAGATTTGAGATGTCACAGGACGCAAGACGAAGCCAAAATTCTCTGTTAACCAATTCATTGTTCTATGATTAGCAAGCTTCATGTTACATATTTATTATGGTGTTTGAAATGTTTACACATGTTCTATATTTGTGAAAAAGAGACAAATGTCAGCAGGAATGAGAAATATTGCTTGGCACTAAGATGAAGCAAAACTTTCCTCTGAGTGTATGTTCAAACCATTATTGCATTCTTACTGGTTTTTTCCAAGTCTTTGTGGTTTGTTTCTTTCTGAATGCTTCTAACCACCCATCAGCCGCTCCTCACTCTCTCACTCACCCCTCATCCACTGTCTCCACCATCTATACCCCTCATCCACAACTTAGCCCCAGTGAGTCTGCTCATTCACCAATCAGCCAATCCCAATCTCACTCTAGTGCCTGCCATTCATGCTCAGAGCTCACCAACTTCCAGTATCATCATTTCCCTGTCAGGTTAGGCCGAGTGGGAACCAGCATCAGTCTCCAACAACCCAACCCAATCTCCACACCCTCCAGTACTCTGAAAACTCCAACACACCGCCTTCCTGTCGTACTCAATGCCAAACCAGTTCCTCCGCCCAGCTGCACATTCACATTCTGTTCCCAACTCCACCCTTATTCTCCACGCCAGTGAGAGTACTGGTTGATTATTGAACTATAGTGGGCTCCAGTAGTGAGCACAAAACCCCTTGTCATTCCACAATCAGATGTGGGTCTTTTGCCATTGAACATCTCTGAGTGGAGATAAAAATACCTGCAGATTCTGGAAAGTAGATAGGCAGGAGGCTGGAAGAATGCAGCAAACCAGGCAGCGTCAGGAGGTAACCCTTTCGGGTGTAACCCTTCTTCAGGGCATCCCTGGATCTGGTGAAAGTTTCTATTTGAATTGGCATTGTACTTTATGCAGCACCCAAGTTATAATTTGGATTTAATAAAAAGGTTGAATCAATTTCTCTTTACAAGGAGACAGGCTGTCTGTACACCTCATCCTTCAATGTCAATGCTACCCAAACTGCCCTTAAAATTATGGGGGAAAGGATTTATATTTCTGGAATGCCTTTCACGACCTCAGGGTTTCCTAAAGTGCTTTCAAATAATAAATGACTTAGTGTAGTCACTGCTGCAATGCAGGAAATGCAGCAGCCAATTTATGCACAGTAAGCTCCCACAAACAGCAATATGATAATAACGGATAAGTTGTTTTAGTCATGTTGTTTGGGGGATGAATATTGGCCAGGAAAATGGAGATGATCTCCGGCTCTTCTTCAAAATAGTTCATTGATACCTTTGACATTCACTGGGAGGGTAGCTCTGTATAGCATCTTATGTGAAACATGGTACTTCTGATAATGCTGCACACCCTCAGTACCTCAATACTTCACTAGGCAGTACGTCAATCTAGATTATCTACTCAAATCACCATGTTGAGACCTGAAAGAAGTAGCAGGGATTTAGTATTAAAGTGTTAACAATTTTCTCAAGCCTTCTCAAACTGGACTTATATATTGAAGGATGTCACTTCAGCTTTCACCGCATTGTATTTAAATGTTACAATCATAGACTGGCCAATAATTTAAAACTTATCATTGCAGTGATGAATTAATTACCTCCAGTGTCTTTATTGACATTTTTGCCATTTAGAAGGATCTTGTTGAAGTGTACACAGTACTAAGAGCCTGGATAGAGTGGACTTGGACAGGAAGTTTCCATTCGTAGGAGAGACTAGGACCTGAAGGCACAGCCTCAGAGTAAAGGGACAACCTTTAGAACTGGGATGAGAAGGAATTTTTTCAGCCAGAGCATGGTAAATCTGTGGAACTCATTGCTACAGAGGGAGGCTAGGTCATTGAGTGTATTTAAGACAAAGATAGATAGGTTCTTGATTAGTAATGGGGTCAAAAGTTATGAGGAGAAGGCAGACAAATGGGGTTGAGAAGTGTATCAGCCTATGCTCAAATAGTGGGGCAGACTCAATGGGCCGAATAAGACCATAAGACCATAAGACATAGGAGTGGAAGTAAGGCCATTCGGCCCATCGAGTCCACTCCGCCATTCAATCATGGCTGATGCGCATTTCAGCTCCACTTACCAACGTTCTCCCCGTAGCCCTTAATTCCTCTAGACAACAAGAATCTATCAATCTCGGCCTTGAAGACATTTAGCGTCCCGGCTTCCACTGCACTCCGTGGCAATGAATTCCACAGGCCCACCACTCTCTGGCTGAAGAAATGTCTCCGCATTTCTGTTCTGAAATGACCCCCTCTAATTCTAAGGCTGTGTCCACGGGTCCTAGTCTCCTCGTTTAACTGAAACAATTTCCTAGCATCCACCTTTTCCAAGCCATGTATTATTTTGTACGTCTCTATTAAGTCTCCCCTTAATCTTCTAAACTCCAACGAATACAATCCCAGTATCCTCAGCCGTTCCTCATATGTTAGACCTGAAATGGCCTATTTCTGCTCCTATGACTTATGGGTCTAAAATCATAATAATCAGGTGAGTACCCAATTCAGAGATAGAAACAGTAAGTGCTGGAGAAAGTCAGCAGGTCTGGCAGAGTTTGTGGAAAAACAGAATTAATGCTTCAAGTCCAGTTCTGAGGAAATCAAGCTGAACTCTGTTTCAGATTTCCAACATCCATAGTATTTTGTTTTTATTTGAGTCTCCCCAGTTCAGTATGCCTTCTATGTTCTGAGTTAACTGTTTTATTAATAGGGCTTTTAATAACTGGCCTAAGGACAAGATTGCCAACATTAGAACAGGAAGAGACCATTGCGCCCTTGAAGTCAGGTTATGGAAGCTGCCTTCGGCATGGCCTAACTCCCTTTGTCCCATCTAACGATCTATTGTCTCAAGTGCTAAAATGTTTAGAGGAAGAGTAACCAAAACTTTGGGTTGAAAATGCTTCCAGATTTTCTTTCTGAATGAGCTGAATCTAATGCAAAGAATTTGACTCCAATGCACCAGAACAAATAGTTCCTGTGTGTCCATCCTTTCTGGTTTTCTGGCTCTAATTTATGATCACTATGCAGGAGGGTGTGATAGAATGAGACTCACTCGACATTAGCACATTTTACCATTCTGTCAGCACTCACTGCCAGGATACACATAGGAACCGTGGCCAGGTGGCTGAGCTATTTACTTGCATTTTAAATATTTCTTGATCCAAAGATACTCTGAGATCATAAGTGAGTTCATGCTCCCAGCTGATCAATGCATTGGTTTTCTATGAAGATGGCCAAGTAATGGATTAGAAACAAAATAATGTGGGTGGTGGGAATCCAAACTAGAAAAGGAAAGTGTCGGAGAAAGTGTGAAGAGAGAAACAGAGTTAACCCAATTGCAAAGAAGAGTCTTTTAACTTTTTTTAAAAATTCACTTGTGGGAGGTGGCATCACTGGCCAGGCCAGTAGTTATCACTCTTGAGAAGGTGGTGGTGAGTTGCCTTCTTGAACTACTGCATCCTATGTGTTATAAGTAGACCCACAATAACATTAGGGAGGGAGTTCCGGCATTTTGATGCAGTGAGATTGAAGTAATGGTGATATATTTCCAAGGAGAAAGTGAGGACTGCAGATGCTGAAGATCAGAGACGAAAATGTGGTGCTGGAAAAGCGTAGCAGGTCAGGCAGCATCTAAGGAGCAGGAACATCAATGTTTTGGGCATAATCCCTTCATCTGGGCTTTCCTGATGAAGGGCTTATGCCCAAAATTTCGATTTTCCTGCTCCTCAGATGCTGCCTGACCTAATAATTTTCCAAGTCAGGATGGTGAGTGGCTTGGAGGGGAGCTTGCAAGTATTGATGGTGTTTCTGTGTATCCATTGCCATTGTCCTTCTAGATGGAAGTGCTCATGGGTTTGGAAGGTCTTTAGTGAATTTCTGCAGTGCATCTTGTAGCTAGTATGCACTGCTGTTACGGAGGTAGTGACGGGAGTGTATTGTGGATGTGGTGCCAATCAAGTGGCTTGCTTTGTCCTGGACAGTGTCCTTTGTCCTATGTGTTTGTTCCTTTGGAACTTTGATATTGCTGAAAAGTAAAACATGTTATTGAAACCATTGCAAGTTCTCTTGTGCTCATCAGGTCAAATACCAGAATGTTAAATTTCACACAATCGTGACAACTACTGCAACAAGAGAAAACGCTGTTCCTTGGTTGGTAAGTCTGATCTGAGTGGCCAAGTATTGCCACATAAAAAAAACCCACAGTGAACCATCGGCTCACCTATACGTTGGTGAGATCATTTGAAATTTGGCATTCTCGTTTTTATCTTGATGAGTGCAAGACAAAAAGTTACATCAACATGGCTTTCTTGTTAGGGATAGTCAAATTCTGAACTTTAATCTTCTCCTTGTTGTTGTTCACTTTATTGAATAGACCAAGAGGCTGGACATAAAGAATAGTTTGTTTAATCCATGTTAAGACATACTTGGTTGGAGAGTTGAGCTCAGAGCAGTAAAAGGCTTGACTGACATGATCGGAAAGACCAAGACCATCTAATCAGGGCCGGGCACTTGTAATTCTTGGTACCATCACTGCCCAGGATCAAATATTCAGAGTATCCAGTTCATCAACAACAAAACACATTCATGTAACATCTTTAATATATTAAATATGCCAAACCACTTCACAGCAAGGTGATCAGACAAAATTTGAAAGTGATCCGCAAAAGGAGATATTAGGACAGATAACCAAAGACTTGGTCAAAGAGTTAGATTTTAAGGAACATATTAAAAGAGGAGAATGAAGTAGTGAGGTTGAAGACATTGACGCCAACGGTAGAACATGTAAAACTAGGCATGCTCCAGATGTCAGAATTGGAGGAGCACAGAGACTTCGGGAATTTGTAGAACTTAAGGAGGTTGCAGGAAGAAAGAGAGGTGAGACTACAAAGAGATTTAATTGCCAAGATATGATTTTTAAGATTTAGCTGCAAACCAGCTTAAGTAAGATCACTGGGGTGATGGAAAGAAGGGACTTTGTCTGAATTAGAACATGTTTAGCATAATTCTGGATGACCAGAAAAGAAAAGGTTTGGACACAGGAAGTGTCAGAATGAGTTGTGGTTAGAAGCAAATCAAATACTGATTCACTCCAGGATCACTAGGTCAGTCAGTATTGTAAATATGATGAAGGACATGAGCCCAAATTCTGAAAACTTGCCTTTACTTGTAAGAGATGTTGATGGAAAGCCCCCATATTTTAAATTGATGTTCTGGGCAAAGGATATTTTCCTTTTTATCCATAGCAATTCATATTGACCCCCAATCAGACCCTTGGAATTTGAACTATGGAAAGGTCGTAACCCTGACACTATCCTTTCACCACCATGTGATGGGAGATCATTCCTCACGCCAGCTGCTTTGATATGCTTGATGGCAAAGCCTTCATCGGGGCCCAGATGTGTCCCATTGTGCTTCACGCTGACTCACTGCTGCCTTGTGAGCCTCCCTGGACTGTGATGTGTCAGCATCAAGGTAGTCATCTAACTGGTTTTGTAAAGTTCTTAGTATATTTCACATCATCAATAGAAACACCAGAATCCCTTCAAAATTCCCTGTGGTTAATCATCATGGTGGGATCAACAGCTAATTGGGTGGGCAAGCTCAAGCTAATTCACAAACATGGTTGCTATTCTACCTCTGTGTCAGGGGTTCTAAATTCAATTCTACTCCTAGAAGACAAGGAATGTAACCTAAATCGAAACTCCCAGTACAGCACTGGGGAAGGCTGGAGGTCCACCTTTCTGATGCAGTGTTAAAATGAGGTTCTATAAAGTATAAGTCCTTGGCTCACTGTAGACTTTATCCTAAGGTTTCAAAATAAGTGACTAATGAGATAGTTAATGCATAGGTTTTACTTTTCCAAAATTCCCTAGATTTTGGGTACATTCTATTAAATTGGAAAACAGTACACGTAGCTTCTTTATTCAAAAACGAGGGAGATAGAAATCTGGAAACTATAAATCAGTTAACAACATCTCATAAGGAAGGTGTTCAAATTTATTATTAAATCCTATTAAATGTTAAAGGAGGGCACTTAGAAGCTTTCAAATTATTCAGACAGAGTGAACAAAGAGAAATCAATTAACCAATTAAATGGAAATCTTTAGGGAAGTAATGTGTGCTGTGGGTAGAGGGGAACTGGAGGTTGTACTGTGTTTAAATTTTTAGAAGGCATTTGATTAGTTGCCTCACTATATTACTGTGAAAAATAAAATCGCACAGTGTAGGGGGTAATACTTTGTCATTGATAGGAGATTAGCTAGCCCACAGGAAAACGAAGCATAAGTGGGTCATTTTCTGGCTGGCAAGATGTAACAATTGATATGCCACAGGGAATAGTTGTGGAGCCTCAGCTTTGTGCAATTTATATAAATGACTTTGAAGATGTAGTTATTAAATTTTCAGGTGATACAATAATAAGTAGGAAAGTAATTTGAGAAGAGATACGAAGGTATGTAGATTATTTAAGTCAGTAGGCAAAGATATGGCAAATAGAATATTAGGTGGGAAAACGTAAAATTGTCCATTTGGCAGAAATAATATAAACGATTATGCATATTTTCTAAATTATGAGAGATTGCAGCTTTCTGAGATACAGAAAGATCTGGATGTTCCCTTGTGTATGAACTACAAAAGATTAGTATGCAGGTACAGCAAGTAATTAGGAAAGCCAGTAAAATGCTATCATTTATTGTGAGAGGAATTGGGAGGAAAGAAAGTTGGGAGGTTATGTTTCAAATTTACAGGGCATCAATGCGACCACATCTAGAGTATTGTACACAGTGTTGATCTCCTTATTTAAGGAAACACGTAAATATTTCAAAGAAGGTTTACTAATCTAATATCTGAAATGGCCAGCTTATCTTATGAGTAGAAAGTGAGGACTGCAGATGCTGGACATCAGAGAGGGTGGTGCTGGAAAAGCACAGCAAGTCGGGCAGTATCTGAGGAGCAGGAGATTTGACATTTCGGGCATAAACCCTCCATCAGGAATGAGGCCTGTGGGCTGGGGGCTGAGAGATAAATGGGAGGGAGGCGAGGTTTGGGGGGGGAAGGTAGCTGAGAATGTGATAGGTAGATAAAGGTGAGGGAGAAGGTGATAGGTCTGAGAGGAGGGTGGAGCAGATAGATGGGAAAGGGGACGGACAGGTCAAGGGGACGGTGCCGAGTTGGAGGCTTGGGACTGGGATAATGTGGGGGAAGGGGAAATGAGGAACCTGTTGAAATCCACATTGATCCCATGTGGTTACAGTGTCTCAAGGTAGAATATGAGTGTTCTTCCTCCAGGCATTGGGTGGCGTTGGATCCCGTGTGGTTGCTGGGTCCCAAGGTGGAATATGAGTCCCGTGTGGTTGCAGTGTCCCACCACCAGAGATATATTTCCCTCTGCACCTATCAGTGCGACTCCCTTTGCGACTCCCTCATCAGGTCCATGCTCCCCCACACCTACCCCCACCAGCCCACACCTCAATCCCGGCACCTTCCCCTGCCACCACTGGAAGTGCAAAACCAGCGCCCACACCACTCCCCTCACCCCTGTCCAAGGGCCCAAAGGATCCTTCCTCATTCATCAGAAATTTACCTGTACCTCCAGCAATGTCACCTACTGCATCCATTGCACCCCATGTGGCCTCCTCTACAGCATGCCTACTTGCAGATTGTTTCAGAGAACATCTCTGGGACACCCACATAAACAACCCCCACTGCCCTGTGGCTTAATACTTCAACTCCGCCTCCCACTCCATCAAGGACATGCAGGTCCTGGGCCTCCTCCATCGCTCTAACCACCCAACACCTGGAGGAAGAATGCCTCATATTCCACCTTGAGACCCTGCAAGCACATGGGATCAATGTGGATTTCAACAGGTTCCTCATTTCCCCTCCCCCTACAATATCCCAGTCCCAAGCCTCCAAATCAGCACTGCCCTTCTGACCTGTCCATTATCTTTCCCATCTATCTGCTCCACTCTCCCCTCAGACCTATCACCTTCTCGGTCACCTTCATCTTACTATCGTATTTTCAGCTACCTTCCCCCAAACCCCACCCCCTCCCATGTATCTCTCAGTCTCCCGATCCACAGGCCTCATTCTTGATGAAGGTTATACCCAAAATGTCGATTCTCCTGCTCCTCAGATGCTACCTGACTGGCTGTGCTTTTCCAGCACGACACTTTCGACACAGGTTAGCTTATGAGAAAAGTTTGGACAAGGTGGACTTATATCTTTTGGAGCTAGGAGATTGAGAGGTGACTGGATTGAAATATATAAGATCCTGAGGTATTTTGACAGAGTGGATATGGAGAGGATGTTTTTCTTGTGGGACCATCTGGAACAGGATCATTGTTAAGATAAGAGGTTGCTCATTTAAGACAGAGGTAGGGCAAATTTTTCTCTTATTCTTTAGAAATATCTTCCTCAAAAGTAGTGGAAGCATTGTATTGATCTGTCTGAATGTGAAGTGGTTAGATCAGTCAAGGTCTAACTGAGTGATGGAGCAGGCTCAAGGGGCTGCGTGGATAACTCCATCTCTTCATTCACATGTTCCTACATTCCTACATTCACATGATGTGTAAAGTGGAAAGAACAGTAATTACACAGCAAACCACCACAAACACCAACGCGGTAATGACTAGAAAATCTGTTTAAGAAGATAAGTTACAGGAGGTATTCAATCCATTGAGTCTGCTGTGCCACTGTAAGTGATCATGAATGATTATATCATCCTGTCTTTTCCATGTAACCTTTGATTCTCTTACTGATTAAAAATCTGCCTATCTCACACTCGAATATACTTCATGGCCTAGCCTCGCCAGCCGTCAGTGGCAAAGAATTCTGCAGATTCACTGCCCTTTGAGAGAAGGCAATCCTCTTCATTTCCGTCTTAAATGTGCAACTCTTTATTCTGAGTTTATTCCCTCTGGTTCAAGAGTCTCTCTAAAGGAGCAACCACCATTCTGCATCTACCCTCTCAAGTTATCTAACGACCTTGTATACTTCAAACAGGCTGTCTCCCATCCTTCTAAATTCAAACAAGTACAGGGCCAGCTAACTCAACATCTTCTCATAAGACAGTCTCTCCATACTTGGTAAAAAAATTAGTAATCATGGGGATTGAAACATCAATATTGATCAGGGCACTGGGGAAATCTCTTCTGCTCTTCTTCAAATTGTGCAATGGGATGTTTTAGATCCATAGAGTAATAGAGATGTACAGCACAGAAACAGACCCTTCAGTCCAATTCACTCATGCTGACCAAATATCCTGACCTAATCTTGTCCCATTTTCCAGCACTTGGCCCATAACCCTCTAAGACCTTCCTATTCATTTACCTATCCAGATGCCTTTTAAATGTTGCAATTGTACCAGCCTGCAGCTCTTCTGGCAGCTCATTCCATACACGCACCACCCTCTGCATGAAAAAGTCGCCCCTTAGATCCCATTTATATCTTTCCCCTCTCATCCTAAACCTATGTCCTCTACTTCTTGACTCCCAAACCCCAGGGAAAAGACTTTGTCTATTTATCTTATCCATGCCCCTCATGATCTTATAAACCTCTATAAGGTCACCCCTCAGTCTTCGACACTCCAGGGAAAACAGCCCCAGCCTGTTCTGCCTCTCCCTATAGCTCAAATCCTCCAACCCTGGCAACATTCTTGTAAATCTTTTCTGAACCCATTCAAGTTTCACAACATCCTCCTGATAGGAAGGAGACCAGAATAGCATGCAATATTCCAATAGTGGCCTAACCAATGTCCTGTACAGCCGCAACATGACGTCCCAACTCCTGTACTCAATACTCTGACCAATAAAGGAAAGCATACCAAAAGCCTTCTTCACTATCCTATCTACCTGCGACTCCACTTTCAAGGAGCTATGGACTTGCACTCCAAGGTCTCTTTGTTCAGCAACACTCCCCAGGACCTTACCATTAAGTGTATAAGTCCTGCTAAGATTTGCTTTTCCAAAATGCAGCACCTCACATTTATCTAAATTTAACTCAATCTGCCACTCCTCAGCCCATTGGCCCATCTAATCAATATCCCATTTTAATCCTAGGTGACCTTCTTTGCTGTCCACTACACTTCCAATTTTGGTGTCATCTGCAAACTTACTAACTGTACCTCTTATGCTCACATCCAAATCATTTATATGAATAATGAAAAGTAGTGGACCCAGCATCGATCCTTGTGGCACTCCACTGGTCACAGGCTCCAGTCTGAAAAACAACCCTTCACCACCAGCCTCTCTCTTCCACCTTTGAACCAATTTTGTATCCAAATGGCTAGTTCTCCCTTTATTCCATGAGATCTAACCTTGCTAACCAATCTCCCATGGGGAACCTTATCGAACATTACTGAAGTCCATATAGATCACATCCACCGCTCTGCCTTCATCAATCCTCTTTTTCAAAAAACTCAACCAAGTTCATGAGACATGATTTCCCACGCACAAAGCCATGTTGACTATCCGTAATTGGTCCTTGTCTTTCCAAAACGTGTACATCCCATCCCTCAGGATTCCCTCCAATAACATGCCCACCACCAGCACCAGGTTCACCGGTCTATAGTTCCCTGGCTTGTCCTTACCACATTTCTTAAATAAATACACCATATTGGCCAATCTCCAGTCCTCCAGCACCTCACCAGTGACTATTGATGATACAAATATCTCAGGAAAAGGCCCAGTAATCACTTCCCTAGCTTCCCACAGTGTTCTAGGGTACATCTGATCAGGTCCTGGGGATTTATCCACCTCTTTGCTTTTCAAGATAACCAGTACTTCCTCCTCTGTAATATCTTTTATGACTCCCTTAGATGACAAGTAGGGTCTTGGATTAATGTGTCATCTAAAACAATCACCTTCAATAGTGAAGCATTCCCTCAGAACTGCACTGGGAATTACAACCCAGATTGCTCTGCTTCTATTTCTGGAGTTGGGTCTTGAACCCACAACCTTGTAATTCATTGGCGAGAGTGCTACAATGTGTGAGTTTCCCTAAGTATTGAATGGGTTGAGTATTTACAGAAAACCAGGCATTGGATTGTTCAAAGAGATTTACCCAAGAAAATAAACAATGATAGGTCAGCTTAGTCCTGAGAACATCTGGGGAGTATTCAACTCCATTTCTGAATAGCAGCCCCATGAATTCCAACTTCCACATTTGTCATTCCGTATCAGGGCTGTGGGATTGTTTGAGCAAAGGAACAACATAACTGATGGAATAAAATAGTGTCTGGTTCGAAGAATGCCTCTAAGTCATTTTGTCTCAGCTCATCTCCATTGCTGAGTTTCAGGCCGAGCAATGACAGTTTTGAATTGAGTAGACATAGACCAAATGTCTTAAGGACAAAAGCAGGTTATCAGTTCATTCAATATTGAAGCTTTAAGCAACCACTAAAGGTTGCAGAATCAGTGGTTACCCAGAGGCATTCATAGCTTGAATGGTGTTGCCAACTCTCCAGGAATTTTGGTAAAGCAAACCAGGTCAGGACTTATACAATTAATGGTAGGGATCTGGGGAGCATCGCCAAACAGAAGGATCTAGAGGTATGAGTGCATAATTCCTTGAAAGTTTGATTCGCAGGTAGACAAGCTGGTGAAGAAGTCATTTAGAATACCTGCTTTTACTGAGAATAGGAGTTGGGATGTTATGGTGTGGTTGTATAGGACATTGATGAGGCCACTTTTAGAATACTGTGTTCAGTTCTAATCTCCCTGCTATATGAAAGATGTTATTAAACATGAAAGGGTTCAGAAAAGATTTCCAAGGATTGAAAGGCTTGGGCTTTAGGGAGAAGATGAATAGGCTGGGACTTTTCTCCCTGGAGCATCGGAGGCTGAGGGGTGACCTTATAGAGGTCTATAAGATCAAGAGGGGCATGGATAGGGTAAATATACAAGGTCTTTTTCCCAGGGTAGGGGAGTTCAAAACTAGATGGTGTAGGTTTAAAGTGAGAGAGGAAAGATTTAAAAGGGACCTGAGGGACAACTTTTTCCCACAAAGCGTTGTCCATGTATGGAATGGGCATCACTTATGGAAGTGATGGAGGCTGGTACAATTACAACATTTAAATGGCATTTGGATTGATACATGAAGGGTTTAGAGGGATATGGGCCAAATACTGGCAAACGGATTAGTTTAGCGTATCTTGCTGGCATGGACAGGTTGGGCCAAACGGTTTGTTTCAATGCTGTATAACTTTGTGACCCTATCACTCTATAATTAAGGAGTAACTTCCAGGACAGAGCTTTGAGTAAAACTCCAGGAAAAACTCATTGAACGTTTGCACTATTTTGTGTCATTTTTTGTCATTACAAAGTAATAGAAATGTGACAAAAATGCCACTTTGTAGTATGAGATTTGAATGTATGTGAAAACAGACACCTTGCAAAAACCTTCCATGAGGATAAGTGCAAGAACATCAAATTTTTAACAATTACAATTTGTGATCATTTGAAATTTGTTATTCTTACATTTGTCCTGATGAGTCCAGGATGAAAACCTGTGTTTTCATCAATGTGTCTCTATTTCAGCAATAAGAAGAGGCTACAGTCTAGGTCTACAGTCAAGAATTATCCATTCAGGTAAACAAAGAGCTTGTTTGTCTTCTGACTGGCTATGGGGAGTCAAGATCACAGAGTATTGGATGTGTCAGGCAACCAATGACAGAAGCCTGTTAGCAGGGTGAGAAGTTGCAGGACAAAATCCCCAAGAATACATTCCAAACAGAATTGGCATCTCAGATCCTAATGCATCAAATATTTTGGATTGTGAGGATGATTATTTCACACACTGAAGCTACAAACTGGCAAACAATAGATGTAAAATAATGAATATGCTAACTCCTGGTATTTAACGAAAGAGTGTTGGTGTACCAGCTATGGGGATAGCACATGAGTCCTTGATCATGGGAACCCATGGAAACATGGTCACAGAGTTGCTCCGTTATTACTGGCCCATTATTAATCAGGGCACTGTGCAGGTTAAAATCATGAGTTGTTGACTGATTTATAAGCTAGGCTGACATTCTGTTAAACTGAATAAACAAAAATCACATTCCAAGCTGAAGACCACCCAGGGTCTGTGAACGGGTGGGGGAGTGTGTGGTAACTAAGAGATGAGGGAGGGTGCACGGGATGGGGACAAAGGAAACTCAAGACACATGGATGTTAATATTGATGTTGAGAATTTTACAGCTTCTGTTAAAGAACAGTTCCCAGTTCACAATTTTAGAAGGACAAGATTACAGCTTAAAACACCAGAATCTGTCCCGTCATACTTGGGATGTCTGACTGCCACTCCACCAATGCCTGACTGAAATTCAAAGGTCAGGCCCAATGATATTTTAGCAAGAATTCAGATGTGGAGACCCACCCATGCACCTGTTGTGAGGCAGCAGAGACGGTGAGAGTGAGTAAGAGAGAAACAAGCAAGAGAAAGAGAGAATGATCATGGGAGAGTGAAAGATAAAGAAAAAGAAAGACATAGAAGGAATGAAGGGGAAGACATTGAGAGAGGAAAGCAGCATTGTGAAAAAATGTATTTTGGAAGAAAACAAGGGAGAGGGAGAGTAAGGTGGAAAGTGAGTAAGTGTGAAAGTGATCATTAACAGAGAGACCAGGAGTGAGAAAACAATAGACAATGAGCAAGAGGAGGCAAGTGAAAGATTGAGGGAGCGGTAAATGGAATGAGGAAGAGAGTAAGAGTGCAAGTGAATGAGTACAAGTGAGAGATTTAAAGCATAAACTCTGTGATGTGATTAGTGTAGTCTGGAGGTTTGACACTTTCTTATCAAATTTGCAAGCTTGCATATTCAAAACAGAGGCAAGCAATCAGACTGAGGAAAAATGTAGTCGTTTCAAAAGCTGAGGTATAAAGTATTTCCCAAGAACGATTACATGATGGTTATAAGTGATACAGATTATGTTACTACATCATTCATAGCCTCTTCATGTCCAAAACGTATCAGCTGTAGTTCAGTGGATAATACTCTACATCTTAGCTTTACAGGTTTGTGGAGTCAAATCCCACTCCATAGATTTGAATTGATGACACTCCCATTATAGTACTGAAAGAGTGCAGCACTGTCAGAAGTGCCATCTTTCCAAGGTCCTGTCCAAAGTTATGCAAATATAAAAGATTTTATGTCATTGTGTTGAAAAAGAATAGGTGAGTTCCTCAGTGCCCTGGCCAATATTTATTCTTTAACCAATATTACAAGAATAGATTATCTGATTGTTACCACACTGGTGTTTATGGGAGCTTGCTATGCACAAACTGGCTGCTGTGTTTCCTGCATTATAAATGGCCACATTTCAAGTTTGGTTAATTGGTTGTGAAGAACTTTGGATATCCTGAGGCCGTAGAAGGTGCTATACAAATATAAATTCTTCCTTTTCTAAGTTGCTGTCCTAACAGAAAATGGAAAAATATCGGTGTTTTTTCTTATAAAGAACAGATGTGAGGAAGTTACAGAAAGTGCTGCTTTAAAACGTGTCATTTTGAGAACTGATTCATTAGTGGCTCATTAACTACAGAGAGAAAAAAAAACACAGGTATATTCATGTCTCATGTTAATGAGAGTCCTGGACCCTACTCAGGGCACAGTCTGACATTTGTAGTTGAACCACCTTTGATTTAAAAGCTGCTCCTGCTTTTTTAATATAATTTATTCTCCCTGTGAGGAATCCAGAAAAAAAGAAAGAAATCAATGCTGGAAATCTGACATTAAAATCTGAGACTGTAGGAAGTACACAGAACATTCAATGAATATCAAGGCAGGTTGATATTTCAGATGTGGTCTTTCCAAAAACACGTTCTATAATTTGTTCCCCTTGTATCGTGATCAGTCATAAGTAAAGAGGGGCAAGAATCCTTTTAAACGGGTTTTCCATGGCAGAATACTGTAAATTATTTGAAGTAGCGTTGACAAAAAGAAATAATTTGTGAGTGTTTGAGTGTCGAGTGTTATCCCACTATCCCATTGGTATCGCCTTACATCTATGAAAAACTAATTTATTAAGTGTTTGCTGAATAGCTAGTCCTCAAAAACAATGTGAGCCCAGAATTGTTAAATATGCAACTGGACAGATTTCTGCTTTTATTTAATTAACGTAGTGTTTTTTGGCAAGCTCTTGGATAGGTTCGAGTGAGAACATTGTCCTCTTACCATATTTTCTTTTACACTCTGAGCAGTCATGATGTTGACATGTAGAGATACATTAGGCAGACTGGGGTCAGCAGTAGATATGACATACTCCAATTACTTTGTAGATTTATAAAGAGACAGAATTGGCAATAGTAAGGTACTTGGAAAACAGAGAAACTTGCTAATTCTACATTGGGTTGAGAGTTGATAGCACAAACAATATATTGTCCTGTCTCTGTTTGTAGCAGACATCATAAGAAAATGGAATTAAAAGGAGGAGGCCATTCAGCCCTTAAAGTGTATTATGCCACTCTGAGATAATGGCTCTTCTGTCATTCCATATATCTGCCTTTGTCTCATATCATGTAATACATTTGATACATAAAAAAAATCAGTCTCAGAAGTGTTCCCTAACTTCACCCTAAAAGGCCTGGCTCTAATTCTGACCAATTTTTCCAAACTGCAGAATGATTGCCAAATAAAAATCAAGTGTGATATATGCTAGCTCTATAATTCAGCTGGTGGCAAGAGATGGATTGGTGTTGCACGATGAATGGCGCTTCAGAAATGTTTTTCTTCCCTCTTTCAAAGGATGTGGGTGTCACCAGTGAGGTCAGCATCAGTTGCCCATCCTGAAACACCCTTGAAAAGGTGGTGCTATCTTGAACTGCTGCAGGCAGTGGAGGGTAGGTGGATCTACTATACCGTTTGGTGGGGGGGGCTGCCAGGATTTTGACCCAGTAACAGTGAGGGAATAGTGATATATTTCCAAGTCTGGATGGTGAGTGGCTTGGAGGGGAAGTTGCAGATGGTGGAGTTCACATGATGTATCTTCTGCCTTTTGGGTGGTCAAGATTGTAGATTTCAAAGTGCTGTTGAAGGAGCTTTTGTTAGTTATGGTAGTGCTCTTATGGATGGTGTACACTGCTGCTACCATGTGTTGGTGGTGGACAAAGTGAATGCTTAAGGTGGTGCATGAATCACAAATCAAATGGGCTGCTTTATCCATTGATGTTGTCAGGCTCCCTGTATGTTGTTGGAACTGCATTTATCAGGACAGTGGAGACAATGCCATCACACATCTGATGTGCGTCAATTAGACAGTGGCCAGACGTATTCATAGTGGAATTCCCAGCTTCTGACCTGCTGTTGCGGCCACAGCATTTATACAGTGAATTCAATTCAGTTTCTGAACATAGAACACAGAGACCCTACAATGTGGAAGCAGGCCATTCTACCCATCAAGTCCACACTGATCCCTCTGAAGAACATCCCATCCAGACCAACATCACCACCCTATCCCTGTAACCCTCATTTCTAATGGCAAATCCACATAATCTGCACATCTTTGGACTGCTGGAGGAAATCAGAGCACTCATAGGGAACCCACGCAGAGACAGGGAGAATGTGCAAATTCCATACAGACAGTCACCCAAGGCTGGAATTGATCCCAGATCCATGGTGCTGTGAGGCAGCTGTGTTAACCACTGAGCCACCCTGTCACCCTATTCCTGATCAATGATAACTCCCATTATGTTGATTTCTGGGATTCAGATGATGGCAATACTAGTGAATATCAAAGTATTTGTGTGGCATGAGTATTAGTCCAATGAAAAGCAGGGAAAAAGTTCATAGAAGAAATAGGTGTAACTTGAAAATCAGTGTTTAGGAGAGGTTTGGCCAGAGGGAAAGAGAAGAGTTGGGGGAGAATGTGGAGTAATTGCCTCTAAGCCTGGTCCATGCTACAGTGGAGACCAATTTCACCCTGAAGACAGCAATCTGGAATTTATCCAAAAATCTGCTGATTGTCCCCACCCTAACTTGCAATAATTTGCATTTGCCAATCACCCTGAACTCGCTGATCTACACTGACTCCCCAACTGGAAACAATTTAATTTTTAAATATTTATCCCGGATTTCAAATCTCTCCATGGCTTCACTTCTCCCTATCTCTGTAATTTCCTCCAATCTCACAGGTCTGCAAGATTCCTGTGATTTTTCAGTTCTCGAACATCCATAATATGAATTGCTCCGCCATTGCTGGCTGTGCCTGCAGGTGTCTGGGTGCAGAACTCTGGAACTTCCTTCCTAATCCTCTTCTCTCCGCGTGTCTCCCTCCTCATTGAAGAAGCTCCTTAAAAACTCCCTCTGATGAAGATTTCCGTCATGTACTCCACTTTAGGTGGATACGTGTCAGATTTTGCTCAATATTGTGAAACAGCTTGGGGCATTTTGTTGTGTCAAAGGTACAATACAAATAAAACGTATTGTTCTATGTATATGTATGCACACAAGCATGTGTTGCAGGCCAGGGTTGGTTAGCTCAGTTAGCTGGTCAGCTGGTTTGCAGTGTAGAGCGTTGACAATGCTAGGGGGTTGTCTCCCACACTGACTGAGGTTACCACAAAGGTCTTCTTCTCAACATAGAAACTGCCAAATCCAACATAACCCAGCATCTTGATCTTTGTTCTGGAGCAATTTGAATCTCTCCTCAACCAATAGACTACTAATCAGTGATTGGAGCCCCTCTGATCAACCCCACACCACTCTGACACACTGTGAAGGATACCCTCAGTGATCCGTCAACCCTCAATGAACTTAGGATCATAGAGTCATAGAGATGTATAGCACAGAAACAGACCCTTTGGTCCAACTTGTCCATGCTGACCAGATATCTCAACACAAATCTAGTCTCACCTGCTAGCACCCATCCCATATCCCTCCTAACCCTTCCTATTCAATTACCCATCCAGGTGCCATTTAAATGTTGCAATTGTACCAGCCACCACCACTTTCTCTAGAAGCTCACTCATACACGCACCACCCTCTGCATGAAAAGGTTGTCACTTAAGTCTCTTTTATATCTTTCCCTTCTCACACTAAACCTATGCCTCCAGTTCTGGAATGCCCCACCACAGGGAAAATACTTTGTCTATTTATCCTATCCATGCCCCTCATGATTTTATAAACCTCAATAAAGCCACCCCTCAGACTCCGCGCTCCAGGGAAAACAGCCCCAGCCTGTTCAGCCTCTCCCTGTAGCTCAGATCCTTCAACCCTGGCAACATCCTTGTAAATCTTTTCTGAACCCTTTCAAGTTTCACAACATCTTTCTGATAGGAAGGAGACCAGAATTGTACGCAATATTCCAAAAGTGGCCTAACCAATGCCTGTACAGCCGTAACATGACCTCCCAACTCCTATACTCAATGCTCTGACCAATAAAGGAAAGCATACCAAACACCTTCTTCACTATCCTATCTACCTGCAACTCTGCTTTCAAGGAGCTATGGACCTGCACTCCAAGGTCTCTTTGTTCACCAATATTCCCCAGGACCTTACCATTAAATGTATAAATCCTGCTAAGATTTGCTTTTCCAAAAAGCAGCACCTCACATTTATCTAAATTAAACTCCATCTGCCACTCCTCAGCCCATTGGCCTTTCTGATCAAGGACTATTTTTATAATCTGAGGTAACCTTCTTCGCTGTCCACTACACCTCTAATTTTGGTGTCATCTGCAAACTTACTAACTATATCTCTTATGCTCACATCCAAATCATTATATAAATGACGAAAAGTAGTGAACCTAACACCAATCCTTGTGGCACTCCAATGGTCACAGGCCTCCAGTCTGAAAAATAACCCTCTACGACCACCCTCTCTCTTGTACCTTTGAGCAGTTCTGTATCTAAATGGCTAGTTCTCCCTGTATTCCATGATATTTAACCTTGCTAACCAGTCTCCCATGGGAAACCTTGTTGAATGCCTTACTGAAGTCCATATAGATCACGTCTACCATTCTGCCCTCATCAATCCTCTTTGTTACTTCTTCAAAAGCTCAATCAAGTTTGTGAGACATGATTTCCCATGTTCAAAGCTAAGGGGAGCCATCCGACAAACGAACACCAGCACAGCCTGCAGGCCAGATGATACAGCCACTGCGGTGTACTATGCTAGTGGCTACTGGCTCACATTGTGATCCCATCAACTCATCTTCTCCGCTACCACAAAAGTAACATCCTCAGGGATTTCAAGAATGCGAGCATCATTATTAACTACCAGAAGGGACATAAATCTGATTGTGGAATCTACATAGGGAATTCCCCACCTTGACCAACACAGGTAAGATTCTGGCCTAAATCTTCCTAGACCACCTCTGTCCCATCCCTAAGGAGTTCCTCCTGAAACCCAGTGTGGCTCCCAACCATCCTGAAATGCTGCAGGCACCATCTCTGTGGCTAGGCGGATCCTGTAAAAATGTCAGCAACAAATCCTGGAATTGTTCCTCACCTAGAGTCACAGAGTCAAAGCATTGAAACAGATCCTTCAGTCCAACTCGTCCATGCTGACTAGATAACCTAATCCTGTTCCATTTGCCAGCATTTTGCTCATATCTCCATACACCCTTCCTATTCATTTTCTCATCTGGCTGCCTTTTAAATGTTGTAATTGTACCAATCTCCATCACTGGCAGCTCATTCCATACACGCACTATCCTCTGTGTGAGAAAGTTGCCCTTAAGTCCCTTTTAAATCTTTCCTCTCTCAACTTAAACCTCTTGTTTTGGACTCCCCTACCATTGGAAGAAAATGTAAGCTATTCATCATAACTATGCCCCATTTGCTTCATAAAGCTCCATTAGGTCACCCCTCGGCCCCCGATGCTCCAGGGAAAATAGCTCCAGCCTATTCAAAATCTCCCTATGGCTCAAACCCTCCAATCTTAGCAATGTCCACCACCATTCCCCCCACCCCTTCCCCCCAGAATTTGGTCCCCTTTCAATTCAGGTGCAACTCATCCTTCTTATACAGGTCACTTCTAAGCCAGAAGAGATCCCAATGATCCAAAATTGTGAATCCTTGTGCCTTACACCAGCTACTTATCCATGCAATCATCTGCCCTATCCTTCTAATTCCACCAGCACATGGCTCATCCGTCTGACCAAAACGTTTGATTCTGCAAACTGTGAAGTCTTTTAATCATCCTCCAACACTTCTGTTGACCATTGATGTTTGCAGTAAAATCTGAATCAGCTACCAATGTCACTTTAAGAGAGGTTTCACCTGCATCAAATCCTGGGGTTTAAATGAGAAGAGCTGAAAATGTGTTGCTGGAAAAGCGCAGCAGGTCAGGCAGCATCCAAGGAGCAGGAGAATCGACGTTTCAGGCATGAGCCCTTCTTCAGGAATGAGGAAAGTGTGCCAAGCAGGCTAAGATAAAAGGTAGGGAGGAGGGACTTGGGGGAGGGGCGTTGGAAATGTGATAGGTGGAAGGAGGTTAAGTTGAGGGTGATAGGCCGGAGTGGGGATGGGGGCGGAGAGGTCAGGAAGAAGATTGCAGGTTAGGAAGGTGGTGCTGAGTTCGAGGGTTGGGACTGAGACAAGGTGGGGGGAGGGGAAATGAGGAAACTGGAGAAATCTGAGTTCATCCCTTGTGGTTGGAGGGTTCCTAGGCGGAAGATGAGGCGCTCTTCCTCCAGCTGTCGAGTTGCTATGGTCTGGCGATGGAGGTGGCCAAGGATCTGCATGTCCTTCCACCTATCACATTTCCAACGCCCCTCCTCCCTATCTTTTAACTTTGCCTGCTTGGCACACTTTCCTCATTCCTTGGATGCTGCCTGACCTGCTGCGCTTTTCCAGCAACACATTTTCAGCTCTGATCTCCAGCATCTGCAGTTCCTCACTTTCTCCTCGTTTAAATGAAAAGACACTATAACATGGCAAGGATCCTCTTTGAAGCTCTGTGCACCACCACTGAAGGCCTGCTCTTGAAGGACTATCTCCAGAAGATGATGGAAATGTGTTGCTGGAAAAGCGCAACAGGTCAGGCAGCATCTAGGAACAGGAGAATCGACGTTTCGGGCATTAGCCCTTCTTCAGGAATGAGGAAAGTTGGTCCAGCAGGCTAAGATAAAAGATAGGGAGGAGGGACTTGGGGGAGGGGCGTCGGAAATGTGATAGGTGGAAAGAGGTCAAGGTGAGGGTGATAGGTCAGACTGGGGTGGGGGCGGAGAGGTCGGGAAGAAGATTGCAGGTTAGGAAGGCGGTGCTGAATTTGATGGATTTGACTGAGACAGGCTGGGGGGAGGGGAAATGAGGAAACTGGTGAAATCCGAGTTCATCCCTTGTGGTTGGAGGGTTCCTAGCCGGAAGATGAGGCGTTCTTCCTCCAACCGTCGTTTCGCTGTGGTCTGACGATGGAGGAGTCCAAAGACCTGCATATCCTTGGTGGAGTGGGAGGGGGAATTGAAATGTTGAGCTACAGGGTGGTTGGGTTGGTTGGTCCGGGTGTCCCAGAGGTGTTCTCTGAAACGCTCCGCAAGTAGGCGGCCTGTCTCCCCAATATAGAGGAGGCCACATCGGGTGCAAAGGATGCAATAGATGATATGTGTGGAGGTACAGGTGAATCTGTGGCGGATATGGAAGTTTCCTTTAGGGCCTTGGAGGGAGGTGAGGGGGGAGGTGTGGGCGCAAGTCTTGCACCTCCTGCGGTTGCAGGGGAAGGTGCCGGGAGTGGAGGTTGGGTTGGTGGGCGGTGTGGATCTGACGAGGGAGTCACGGAGGGAGTGGTCTTTACGGAATGCTGATAGGGGAGGGGAGGGAAATATATCCTTGGTGGTGGGGTCCGTTTGGAGGTGGCGGAAATGACGGCGGATGATGCGCTGTACATGGAGGTTAGTGGGGTGGTAGGTGAGGACCAGTGGGGTTCTGTCCTGGTGGCGGTTGGAGGGGCGGGGTTCAAGGGCGGAGGATCGGGAAGTGGAAGAGATGCGGTGGAGGGCATCGTCGACCACGTCGGGGGGGAAATTGCAGTCCTTGAAGAAGGAGGCCATCTGGGATGTGCGTTTTTGGAACTGGTCCTCCTGGGAGCAGATGCGGCGGAGTCGAAGGAATTGGGAGAATGGGATGGCGTTTTCACAGGGGGCAGGATGGGAGGAGGTGTAGTCCAGGTAGCTGTGGGAGTCGGTCGGTTTGTAATAGATGTCCGTGTTGATTCGGTCGCCTGAGATAGAAATAGAAAGGTCGAGGAAGGGGAGGGAGGAATCTGAGACTGTCCAGGTGAATTTGAGGTCGGGGTGGAAGGTGTTGGTGAAGTGGATGAACTGTTCAACCTCCTCGTGGGAGCACGAGATGGCGCCGATACAGTCATCGATGTAGCGGAGGAAAAGGTGGGGGGTGGGGCCAGTGTAGTTGCGGAAGATGGACTGTTCCACATATCCTACGAAGAGGCAGGCATAGCTGGGGCCCATGCGGGTGCCCATGGTTACTCCTTTCGTTTGGAGGAAGTGGGAGGATTGGAAAGAGAAGTTGTTCAGGGTGAAGACCAGTTCAGTCAGTCGAAGGAGGGTGTCAGTGGAAGGGTACTGGTCGGTACGGCGGGAAAGAAAGAACCGGAGGGCTTTGAGTCTTTCGTGATGGGGGATGGAGGTGTACAGGGACTGGATGTCCATGGTGAAAATAAGGCGTTGGGGACCGGGGAAGCGAAAATCATGGAGCAGGTGGAGGGCATGGGTGGTGTCCCGAACGTAGGTGGGGAGTTCTTGGACTAAGGGGGACAGGACGGTGTCAAGGTAAGCGGAGATGAGTTCGGTGGGGCAGGAGCAGGCGGAGACAATGGGTCGGCCGGGGCAGTCAGGTTTGTGGAGTTTGGGCAGGAGGTAGAAGCGGGAGGTGCGGGGTTGTGGGACTATGAGGTTGGAGGCGGTGGATGGGAGATCCCCCGAGGTGATGAGGTGCAGAGGAGATGACCTGGGGGGTGCAGTGAGAGAGGGACTCACTGAAACCTTTGTAGAGGGAGAAAGAGAGCTTCTTCAAGGAAGGCATCCTTGTAAGAGGATTCGCAGTAGGTTGAAATCTTTGAGGAGAAAGTGAGGTCTGCAGATGCTGGAGATCAGAGATGGAAATGTGTTGCTGGAAAAGCGCAGCAGGTCAGGCAGCATCTAGGGAACAGGAGAATGCCCACCTGCTCCATGATTTTCGCTTCCCCGGTCCCCAACGCCTTATTTTCACCATGGACATCCAGTCCCTGTACACCTCCATCCCCCATCATGAAGGACTCAAAGCCCTCCGCTTCTTTCTTTCCCGCCGTACCGACCAGTACCCTTCCACTGACACCCTCCTTCGACTGACTGAACTGGTCTTCACCCTGAACAACTTCTCTTTCCAATCCTCCCACTTCCTCCAAACGAAAGGAGTAGCCATGGGCACCCGCATGGGCCCCAGCTATGCCTGCCTCTTCGTAGGATATGTGGAACAATCCATCTTCCGCAACTACACTGGCCCCACCCCCCACCTTTTCCTCCGCTACATCGATGACTGTATTGGCGCCGTCTCGTGCTCCCACGAGGAGGTTGAACAGTTCATCCACTTCACCAACACCTTCCACCCCGACCTCAAATTCACCTGGACAGTCTCAGATTCCTCCCTCCCCTTCCTCGACCTTTCTATTTCTATCTCAGGCGACCGAATCAACACGGACATCTACTACAAACCGACCGACTCCCACAGCTACCTGGACTACACCTCCTCCCATCCTGCCCCCTGTAAAAACGCCATCCCATTCTCCCAATTCCTTCGACTCCGCCGCATCTGCTCCCAGGAGGACCAGTTCCAAAAACGCACCTCCCAGATCGCCTCCTTCTTCAAGGACTGCAATTTCCCCCCCGACGTGGTCGACGATGCCCTCCACCGCATCTCTTCCACTTCCCGATCCTCCGCCCTTGAACCCCGCCCCTCCAACCGCCACCAGGACAGAACCCCACTGGTCCTCACCTACCACCCCACTAACCTCCATGTACAGCGCATTATCCACCGTCATTTCCGCCACCTCCAAACGGACCCCACCACCAAGGATATATTTCCCTCCCCTCCCCTATCAGCATTCCGTAAAGAACCCTCCCTCCGTGACTCCCTCGTCAGATCCACACCCCCCACCAACCCAACCTCCACTCCCAGCACCTTCCCCTGCAACCGCAGGAGGTGCAAGACTTGCGCCCACACCTCCCCCCTCACCTCCCTCCAAGGCCCTGAAGGAAACTTCCATATCCGCCACAGATTCACCTGTACCTCCACACATATCATCTATTGCATCCTTTGCACCCGATGTGGCCTCCTCTATATTGGGGAGACAGGCCGCCTACTTGCGGAGCGTTTCAGAGAACACCTCTGGGACACCCGGACCAACCAACCCAACCACCCTGTAGCTCAACATTTCAATTCCCCCTCCCACTCCACCAAGGATATGCAGGTCTTTGGACTCCTCCATCGTCAGACCACAGCGAAACGACGGTTGGAGGAAGAACGCCTCATCTTCCGGCTAGGAACCCTCCAACCACAAGGGATGAACTCGGATTTCACCAGTTTCCTCATTTCCCCTCCCCCCAGCCTGTCTCAGTCAAATCCATCAAATTCAGCACCGCCTTCCTAACCTGCAATCTTCTTCCCGACCTCTCCGCCCCCACCCCAGTCTGACCTATCACCCTCACCTTGACCTCTTTCCACCTATCACATTTCCGACGCCCCTCCCCCAAGTCCCTCCTCCCTATCTTTTATCTTAGCCTGCTGGACCAACTTTCCTCATTCCTGAAGAAGGGCTAATGCCCGAAACGTCGATTCTCCTGTTCCCTAGATGCTGCCTGACCTGCTGCGCTTTTCCAGCAACACATTTCCATCTCTGATCTCCAGCATCTGCAGACCTCACTTTCTCCTCAAAGATTATCTCCAGTAGATGGCCCATTATATCCACACATCCCTGAAAAGCACCTCTCTCGGCCTTTTGCTTGCCCTTTGATGGCCATCACCCAAAAGGCACCCAAAAGAAGGTGTCAGGATATGTACAAGGTCACCCTAAAGTACAGAAACGTTGACACCACTGACTGGAAAGGGAAAGCTGCAGGCCACTCGCTTTGGCACCTCATATTCCATCGAGGTACAAGCCACTTCAAGGGTCAGCAGCCTAACTGTGAGGTGAACCAGTGGTAACAGAGAAAAGAGAAAGAAACCAGCAAATTCTATTTCCCTATGCAACAACTGTAAGTAAAAACTTGTGGATCCAAAACATGGGCTTCTGAAGCCTCATCTAGACTGACAAATGTTATCCTTAATTTCAAGGGGCTGCCAATGATGGCTAGTCAGTTTCTCAATTACTCTTCCTTGTTAATCTTTCAGTTTAATGTTTCCCTGAATCTGTATGCGTGTAAAATTCCATGGGTTCACACAGGATTCTGCCAGTCACTGAACGTATATCCATAATCATTTTTTAACTGTAGCCAAATTCTTTCAAAGAAAAGTTGGAAATAAAAATTTGATCCGTGAATAACTACTTCAGGGTTCTTTTCTGTTGTAATGACACAAAAGAGTGAATCCATGACCTTCTCTGTAAGAAGAAAATTTAAACATGAAAATGCATAGAACACCTACAGTGTAGAAAGTGGCCATTCAGCCCAATGAGTCTTCTCGGACCCTCCGAAGAGAATCTCACTGAGACTCAACCCCTCCCACTCTATCCCTGTAACTCCACACGGGGTTTTCACCTTGGCTTTTTCATCATGGCTAATCCACCTAGCCTCCATATCCCCGAACACTACGGGGCAATTTTATGTAGCCAATCCACCCAACTTGCACATCTTTAAATATTAGGAAACATAAAAGCAGTTTGCGCGATCTCACAGACAACTATGAGTTAATTTACAACTAACTCCTTTAACATAATAAAATGTCCCAATGATGCCTTGTAGGATCACTGTTGAGTAAAATTTCATACTGGGCCACATAAAGAGATAATAAGACAGGTAACTGAAGGCTTAGCCAATGACGTAGTGTTCACGATTGTCTTAAAGGTGGAATGGGAGACAGAGGTAGAGAGCTTTCGGGAGGGAAGTCCAAGGCTTGGGGCCCAGGCAGCTGAAGACTCAATTGATATCAACAGAGCAATCAAATCCCAAATGCTCAAGTGGCCAGAATTAGAGGAATGTAGAGAGCTGTGGGGTTATAGAAATGGGGAGTGATGAGGCCATGCAGGAGTTGAAAGCAAAGATGAAAAATGTAAAGTCGAAGTGAACCCAAGAGATATGTAAGTGGGTGAGGTGGAGAGAAGTGAGTTGAGACTTGAAGGATGTTGACGGCAGAGTTCTGGACGACCTCGAGTTTAGGCGAAGTGGAAGGTGAGAATTTTAGAAGGTGGAATTGAAGAACCAAGAATGGGCACATCAAGAAGCTAATACAGCAAATCAGGTTATTATTTCTTGTCCTCTGCAGTCAATATGATCTTGATTAATAGAATAGAATATTTCTGTCAAATCTGCTAAACTCAGCAGATCACAGAGTGATTTTCAGCCATGAACTACATTTGAATTTTCATTATGCAGGAAAATCTCTGTCAGTACTAGCTAAAAGAAACCTCAATGAAAGAGGTCCAGTTTGTGGAGAGAACAAATACACATCATGAATGGATCGCATGTGAGATGCCAGCTGTGCCTCAGAGGGTGGTATTAACACCCCAATGATTTACATTCAAAAATTCAGCCTGACACTCCAGGGCAATGCTGCAGGAGTGCTGTGAGATCAAAAGTGCTGTCTTTTGGATACGACCATAAACTAAGGTTTCATTTTCCCTCCCTGTTGAATGTAGAAGATCCCAATGTGCTTATTTGAAGAAGAATGGGGGAGGAATTTCTCAGATACCCGATGTCAACATTTATCCATCACCCAATATTAGAGAAACAGATAATCTGGTCATTAACTCATAGTTGTCTGTGAGATCTCACAAATTGCTTTTATGTTTCCTAACATTTGCAGTTGCAGCTTTTTCAAAAAGATTTTCATTGACTATAATGCACTTTGAGATATTCCAAGGTTGTAATAGATGCTGTAAAAATGCAAGTCTTTTTTTTGGAAGTGATTATAACCTGTCCACGTTTGGCAGTTTGAAGATGATTAATGTGGGAAATCCAATGCCAGACCAGCTCAGTGTTGGGGAGATTCTGTTTCAATCCTTGGCCATTTGACACTGTGAATGTCTGAAAGAGACAAGTGTTCTATTCCTGGCTCCCAGCACCAAAATGGAAAAGCAGAATTTAATTGCCACTTGATAATTAAAAGACAAAATCCTAGACTGGATTTTTACTCTCACCTGAGAGCGATATCAAAGCAAGCAAAATCAATCTCAATAGCAGAATGCTCCGATCACACCTAATTTTGCGTTGCTTCTGTTACCTTTAACAAGTAGGTTTAGAAATGACAAAATATCACAGCACTGTTTTCAATTGTTTATTAGAAAATCTCTTCATAATATACACATGCAGAGAATATTTGCTTTTGCTTATAAAGAGCTGTCTGCAAAAACAAAACAAATAAGGAACTCCTTCAGACATTTTACCTACATTCCTAATAGATGTCAATGTAGGAATTGGTGTTTGAAAACAGACCACTATTCATCCAGTTTCTCCCGTCCCTGGTAGTCACTGATACAATGATATTGGAATTACTGACCAATCACAATGATCAATATCTATCAGTAAGTCTAGCAGAGACCCAGACATGAGGTGAGGAAACCCCCAGTGTTTGGGAGCTTTGTGAAGCGTAGGTCCTCTAACAAATCACACTGACCATTTGTTGTGTCACAAAAGTTACTGAAGAACGCAAAAGATGCGCATTCTAATATTCTGCTTACAGAAAGTAATGTCTTTTAACGTTTCTCAGTACTGCACAGATAAATATTTTTAGTATAACGTTTCAATCTACATTAATAGTCCAAATGAGGAGGTGTTGTTGAAATAAGCCATTTACATTGGTGTTTATTAAGCAGCTGACAGGGAGGTGGAACAGAAGGGCAGAGAAGCAAGGCATGTATAAACATATCCATGTGTTTTGGAAATAGTCCTTCATCGTTTCAACGTGATACTCCCAGAACCAAATGGAAGAGTGATGTTCAAAAGGTGTTTCTCAATGCACCATGAAAGCTGCCAGAAACTCAATACCACTCAAAAGCAGCCAACTTGATCATCGCCCCATGCACCATTTTAAACATCTCTGATTCACTATCTCCAGAGATGTGCCACCCAGGATCATGTGTTCATTTTCAATTGGAAGTATTCCCACTGTCTGATAGTGTGACTGGTTCCTGTTACATGAGGAGGCTCATTGGTTTATCTCTGCTGCTTGTTTCTGCTTGCAAAACATACTACTCTATTGTACATCTGCAGTGTGAGACATTGCTTCATTTCTCTTCGCCTCAAACAATCCAAGCCAAGCTACAATTAATAGACAAATAGTGTATAGGCCATAAAACAAAAAGAACATAGAGACTTGTGCATTAGAAAATTAGTTATATATTAAAGTGAATCCCTTATTAGTCATTATCAATATACCAACAAGTAAATATAGTTTTGTGACAAACTAGATGGATATTGACTAGAATTTATGGCTGAATGTAATGCCTTCCAATGAGATCAGCTGACCTCTTGACTAGTGTTGAGTTTTTGACCTCAACCAGACCCAGGACCCCTTCTCAGCTTCCCAGCCCCACCCAGTCCTCCTTCTCTACGTGCACCATTCTCACCAGGTTGGGGTTGTGAGAGGTTCAATTGCCCCTACAAAGCACCATCCAAACCCAGTGAGTTGCCAGAGACTCACAGTTCAGAGGGCTGCATGATATGAAAATGATCTGAAAACAATAATTGGCACCTTTCACTACCTTGCACAGTCATTCCCTCTGTCACACAGTGGCAGCAGTGTATACTATGTACAAGGTGCACTGCAACAACTTGTCAAACCTCCTACAATAGCAGTTCGCAAACCTGCAACCTCTACCACCTAGAAGCAGCAGATGCATGGGAACATTGCCACCTGCAAGTTCCCCTTCAAGCCACACACCATTCTCACTTGGAACTTGTCAATATTACCTCATTGTCACTGGGTCAAACTCCAAGAGCTCCTTTCCTAACAGCATTGTGGGTGTACCAGCAACACAAGGACTGCAGCAGTTCAAGAAGGCAGCTCCCTTCCACCATCTCAAGCACAATTAGGGATGGACATAAAAAATGCTAGACTACTCAATGGGCATTTTAATGACTAAGAGGTGAAATTCCAGCATACATAAGTCAATAATGATAAATGAAAGAAGAATTACTTCACAACATGCTACAATGAATAGAACTGGTGATTGACTCAGTGACGACAAATAGATTTTAAAAAAGTGGAAACACGCAATAGGCCAGGCGATATAATGGTTTAAGTTGCTGACCTTTATCAGAACAGGAAAATTAGGAAAAACAAAGGAGGGATATTAAAGAATAAAAGAAGTAGAAATCCTATATTACAATAACTGCCCTCTCTAAATGGAATGTATAAATGAACTTAGTTCAATAATGGCTGATGATGTATTAGTTCTTAGTCTCATTGAATGTAATGTGCAACAGAAAGGTGGTGAGGAGGGTAGAATGGGAATTTTTTCACATTTTATTTGAGAACTTAAAAATTGACAAAAATTATCACACATGTTCTCGAACTTCTTTCATTGATTTTGTAATTACTCCACATAGGCACATCATGTAGAAGTACACATTGAGTCAGGAGGCTACATCATTGAAAAGAATAGCTGTGAATGTGTATTCGGGGATAATGAGGGAATTCAACCCAAGAAACAGGATTGGTGTAATTATAAACAGGCGTTACATACTTGGATGACAGCAAATGAAAAAGGAGGTAAGGATAAAGTAAATGTTTTCCTCACCGTGATAGACCAAATATTTTTGAGGTTAGTGTCTAGCTAAAACTGTTCAGTAGTCCCCAGGACTACAGAGTGTTGATTTAGCTCAGTTGATTTGCAAAGAAGTGTGATGCCAACAGATTGGGTTCTATCCACACGCTGGCTGAGGTTACCATGAAGAACTCTCCTTCTCAACTGCTCCCCTCATCTGAGAGAGCAGCACTATGGTTTGGTAAGACTGTGGTGTTTTGATCTTTGAGAGTGTTCTAAAATTAATGGGATTATGAAAACATATTATGGAATTCTTCTTAAGAATAAGATTGCCCTGAGTGGTGTGTTCAATAGAAACAAATAGTTCACAAGGCAGGACTGTGGCAATTTATACTCTAAAGATACTCACTTATCATTGTGGGTCTGGTGTGAACATAGAAATCAACCTTAGAGATCTGCTCGTAGGAGATCAAAAGAACAATAATCCCACTTCAAGCTTGACCAAAGCCTGTAATGATGCAAGATCCAGAGATCTGACAGGGATAGCTGTTCGTTGCAAGGGAGTTCCTTTCTGGAGTCAGCAGGGGTGCTCCATCAAATTTCAGCTCAATCCAGGTCATTGTAGCCAAATTGATATTCTCAGCGTCAGGAATGCAGATGCTACCTATGACAGCATAATCTCAAACCATTTAAAAGTCCCCGTTGTCAGTTAAAATGCTGTGCCTTTGGGCAAGTCAGTCACACCCCAACTGCATACAGCAGGAAGGGAGCAGTAATGCTTCACGTTGTGGTGAAGCTCCAGGTCTCAGCCATATAGTTGGTCAAGCACATTGTAGGTCTGAATCTAGTTTAGGATTCTTGAAATCTGAAAATGTACGAATAATAAATGTTGAAACAGAAGTCGATGCTATCGAGTAGGAAGGTCAAGTATTGTACTCAGTCAGATAGCAAGAAAAACTGCATGCAGATGATGAGAGTAATAAGGTTGAAGAAAGAATCCCACTGCCCACAGTAAAAATTCAGGGCAGAGATTCACAACTTACTTTCCTCATCGATACAAGTCTCTAAGTCATACTGATAACTGACAACTTGTCCTGAACTTCCCACATAGATGCAACAGTCAAGAAGGCACAACGCCTCCTCTTCCTCAGGCTGCTCAGGAAAGTTTGGAGTGTCCATAAGGACCCTTCCACAGGTGCACCATAAAAAGCACAGTGTCCAGGTGCATAATAGCCCGGTATGGCAACGGCTCTGCCCAGGACCATAAGAAACTACAGAAGCTGTGCAGCCCAGACCCTCATGGAAGCCAACCTTCCATCCATGGTCTCCATTTACATGGCTTGCTGCTGTGGAAAGGCTGCCAACAATATTAAAGACCCACCGCACCCTGATAACGATCTCCCATAACCTCTTCCATCAGGCAAAAGCAGGTTCAGGAACAGCTTCTTCCTTGCTACTATTAGACTTAAGGATGGACTCTCTAGCCTCAAATACTGATTTCACCTAGCGTACATTCTGTGCAATGTAGCCTGTATGCCTCTGTCCAAGCAGGTACTGCTCGTAAACAAAGATTTTCATTGTACTTCAGTACATTTGGCAATAAATCAATCAATTTGCTTATACTAAACCTGTGCGAGATCCTCCTGCAGTTTCTCATCTTCACAGTCTTTAGGTCAGCCATAATTGAACACTTTAATAAGCACTGCATCCTTATTTCATTAACTCTTCTGGCAAACACTTGCACATCATTGTATTGTTCCATGACTCGCACTTGCTGAAATGCAAGCAGGCATTAGTGAACTAACTTTATACACTGTTCCAGAAGTATAGAGAGAGAGAGAGAGGAGTATACCAAAATAGTTAGCTGTTACAATTTACTGCATCATGTAGATAGTTGTAGAAATCCTTAGGTCACACCTGGAGGACTGTAAGCAGATGCAGGTGTCATTCCTTTACAAATATATATTTGTCTTGGACAGATAAATGATGTAGAGATGGAAATATGTTGCTGGAAAAGCGCAGCAGGTCAGGCAGCATCTAGGGAACAGGAGAATCGACATTTCGGGCATTAGCCCTTCTTCAGATAAATGATGTACCCAAATGATGCACAAGGGTTAAGTTACAAAAAAAAAATCACACCCAAACTATGTTAGCTTTCCTAAAATTAAAACAAAATATTAAAGTTGATTGTATTTTCAAAATATTAAGGAGAGCCAATAGGGTGAAAATATTTCTGCTGGTTGTGGAGTCTAGGACAAGAGTCATTGTCTGACAAATTGGAGGTAGACTTTTCAGGAGTGGAATTAGGAAATCCTTTGACTCACAAGGGTGGTAAAAGTTTGAAACTCTCTTCTGTAAAGATACAAGAAGATACAAGATCAATTGGTAATTTTGAAGCAGAAATTAATAAATCTTTTTTAACTGGAGATTGGGGCCAACATGTATATATGTGACAGATCAACCGTGATCTCACTGGATGGAGAAACAGACTCAGGGGGCCTCCCCCTGTTCCTGAAAGGGAAGATCTCTGTTAAGCTGAAGGCAGGAATGATGAAATAATAAAGGAATGATGGTGTAAGGCTGAAGAAAGTTGTTATGAGACAAGGAAAGTAATCGGAAAGTAAATGAGAAAGTAATCGCAGAATCATCACCAATAGATATCTGAGAAAATGGAAGTAGTGACTATGACTGGGATGAGAAGGCAAACTGAGGGAAGATATTAAGAAACATTTCACAGAAACCACAACCTACTGTTTGTTCTCTGCTTTTATATATGTGCCAGGAGATAACATGGCCATGGAGTGGAGAGAGACAGAGAGAGCATGCATGTGCATGTGTACAAGGTTGGTGGTTCCTGTCTGCCCCCAATGTCTGTGATGCATGGATCAGGAAAGTGGAAGCAAAACCTCTCAGGTCACCCATGTGTTTTTTTTTAATTCATTAGATGAGGGGGTCACTGGCTAGGCCAGCATTTATTGCCTATCCCTAATTGGCCAAAGGGTAATTAAGAATCAATCACATTGCTGTGGATCTGGAGTCACATGTAGGCCAGACCAGGTAAGGATGGCAGTTTCCTTCCCTAACAGACATTAGTGAACAAGATAGGATTTTCCAACAATCGATTCACAATCATCATTAGGCTCCAATTCCAGATTTTTTTATTGAATTCAAATCCTACCATCTGATGTGGCTGGATTTGAACCCTGGTCCCCAGAACACTATCTGTGTCTCTGGATTAAAATCAAGTGATAATACCACAAGGTCATTGCCTCCCTGTTTCTTCCTGGAGTGATAAACAGGACATGCTCAAATTCCCCTGCTTCATTCATATCTGCCTAGGGAAGTGCACTGAATAAAGTAAAAACCTTGGAATTCCAGGTTTGGTTTGGATGCCAAACTGATGAGGTATGGATGGAGCGCCAAATATTCACATTACTTCTTGGGGGCTGCTCCCATTGAGCTCTCAACGTCTGGGCTGGAGACCTGGAGCAAACTGAGACCCAATGTATTCCTGACTTTGCTTAATGTAATGCAATTGCGTATTGATCTATTCTGCTCATTCTTAAAATTCAACGCCTTGCTCATTCAACAAATGAGTCCTTCAGTGTCAAAATGAACCCAGGAAACTGTGAAGAGAAAAAGCAACCCAGATATCGGCACGATCACACTGAAAATCATAAATTGATCAGACAGTGCCTGCAGAATCTCCTATTCAGATGTGTTAATGAGAGACTTGAATTAATTAGCATCGTCGATCTATAAAATGTTTCCCTTCTCCTTTTTGAGTAAACTTAGTCCAAATCTCTCCCTGCATTCACTTGCCCCATTTTGAAATACTACGATGTACTGCTGCCTGACCTTTATTACAAATAGGTCCAATGCAGAGCTAATATGTGTCATGACTGGTCCCACGGGTCTTGCACTCTGGCTTTGAGTTTGCTTTTCATTATTATATAGCAATAAGCCATTCCTTGAAAGTGCTGGTGGATCCATCTTTGCCTCCTCCTTGACCACTCCCTCCTAGTTCCCACCCCTCACTTCCCAACAGTTCTCTTCCCTTTCATATGGAACTTCCAAAAAGAGACCTTTTACTGCCTCTAGCAAGAGCGGCCTAACCCTCAGCGGATTGGTCAATGGGTTCCTGTGAGAGATACTGGGAGGTAAAATCACAGCAATAAAGGCACTAATATTCAGCAGTCCTGCATCAATTCAAACGTGAAAAGGATTTTTTTCTCTCTCTCTTCTTCCCCTTACTAGTTCCAAACTGCTAAATTGCAGCAAGGGCAAATAAACAAATGTTTTTAAAAATCTGCAAGGGTCAACGTGAGCATGGACATGCTGGGAAAAGGAGCAAATGCAGCGAGTCAAAGTTCTTTCACTAATCCTTGATGCTGGAGAGAGAGCAAGGTTCTGGAGGAAGGTGGCTCCTGGAATTGTCCTGATCTAGTTTCAGGTTAGTACTGGGGTTTGGCTTGAGCAGTTTGGTTCAGAAACCCGAAGGCCGTATCATCATGGTGACCATGCGTAAGGAATAACTCGGGCCTTTGAAGTAGTGCCACTTAATGCCGTTCAGCTTGCCTAGCTTCTGTCCTGCGGAGTAATAAATCCCGTTGAGATTGGAAGGTCCACAAGCATCAAACCACCAGCCTGCAAGAGCACAGATCAGAGAGGTCAACAGTTCAGCCACTTAGGTTAGCTGCATATAACAGTCATAGATTGGCAGAGTGAGGCCACTGTAGTAGCTCTTTGACAGAACTATCCAAATAGTCCCACTCAACTGCTCTTTCCCTGTCTCTCTTTCTCCTCTATTTCCCTTTTGAAATATTCTTATTGAATCTGCTTTCACCACCATTCCAGCTTACACCAACACATTCTGTTAAAATACCATCTCATCTTCCCCTATTTTTGTAATTTTTCTTAAACCTATGTCTCTCGATTTTTACTGACCCTCTTGCTATTGGAAGCTTTTTCTCACTATTTATTTTCTGTAAAACTCTTTATAATTTTAAACACCTTGCTTAATTCCCCCACCCATGATATTTTCTCATCTAATGAAAACAACTCCAGTTTCTCCAGCACTCCACATAACTGAAGTCTCTCAGTTCCTGACACCATTTCAGTTAATCTCCCTACGTTCTTTCCGGCTTTGACATCCTCCCTAAAAGAGGTTCCTAATTGAACTCAATGCCTCAGGTGAGACCTTCTAGAGATTTATAAATGGGTTAGAATAACATCTTTGATTTTGCAGTAATGTTTTATAAAATCAAGGATCCCAAATGCTTCTGAACAACTTTATCCTCTTGCCTTGCCTCTTCAGGGATTTGAGATTGGAAATCTTATTTGACATTCTTCATGTATTTGCATACATGCAGTCCCAGCCTTTGTTATTGCACCTTCCATATCTGCTCTAGTTTATCCAACTGTCTTCTTCAGTTGGACTATTATTTATTCTAACATCGTCTGTCTCTCCCGGGAGTCTATTTGACACATTGAGCCAAATATTCATCAGGGCTTGGGAAAGCCTGCTCCACACACTTTCACTGTTTGAACAATGCACACCTGATGAGAGTTTATCAGGTATGGGATAATTGTCATTTTCACTCACTGGAGTAGACTCAGTGCATTATGTGAGCTGTGATGGAACTGCATGAGGAGCATTGCTGTTGGAGTGGGTCAGTTCGAAGGCTCACCTCAGTTCTCCCAACACAACAACCCAGCTACCAACATCAATTAAGCTTCAACCCCTGACCTCATGGCACACCTGCCATCTCTCATTCATTGATGAGACTGACACCCTATATTCCCTCACATTCCAACTTACCAGCTATGCCACCTATGCCATTCACTTTCCCAATTATGCTTCCCAATGTATCCTGCATGGCCACCCAGCCTCTATACAGCATATACAGTTTAGAAGAGCCATGCAGTAGCAATAGGAATAATTTCAAAATAATTGGAAACACATTGAATCTCTAATGATTTAAAACAAAACCTGAATTCAAACACTCAATGTTTGATACTTGGCCAATAAATTTAAGGTACTATGAAGTTGTAATCTTCGAACTGTATATTAGATTATAACCAAACTGAAAAGACAAATATCAAAGACACAATCTGTTATTATAGGCTCATAAAAGTTTCAATTGTTCTTAGATGAAAACAAAACAGCTGCTGGGTTGACAATTTGGAAATCGAGCCAAGCATTCATAATGGAACAGCTGCCGTAAGAAAAGCTATCAGCTTCACTGACCACCTTCCCTGGTAGCACATCCCACTACCCTGCATTCACTGTCAATGACATATCAGTCCAACTCCCAGTTCTGAGGTCTCGTCAACACTCCCATTATGAAATGTCCCTGCTTTACCTTGAGTGGCTGGCTCTGTCACTATCCCCTGCAGAAGCTTTCTGTTTTCATATGGGTTTGGAAGAATTGCTGTGGTCATGTTATTAAGAATTGGGAGAATGTGAATTCAGATCGCACCATGGTGAGTTTCAGAATTAGGATTCAGTTTAATAAATTCTAAATAAATACTGCTCTCAGTACAAGGGACCATGAAGCTTTCAGATTGTTGTAAAAACCCAGCTGGTTCATTGATGCCATTTAGGGAAGGAAACATGCTGTGCTCATTGGGCTTGGCTTATATATGACTCCTGGCCCACAATAGCACATTTCTGTCCCCTTATTCTGAACTCTCCATATCAGAGGAGATTATTTATTTCTATCTACCCTTTAATTGTTTTAAACAGCTCAAATGATCACTCAGTCTTCTATATTCAAAACAATATTACAGATAAGTCTATTTAACTTATATAACTCTGTACAATCTACACAACTCCAGTAATTTACATAAATCCAGTCTGCAACAGATACAAGCCCAGGCTGTGAAATTTACACAAGATAAGGCTGAACAACATTTACAAGCCCAGTCCGTGCAAGTTTTACAAGACCATTCTGTGTCACTTATATCAACCCACTCTGTGTAATTTATATAAGCCTGATATGTGTATTTACACAAAACCAGTCTGTCTAAGGAATACTAGCCCTGAGTGTGTAAGGTATACAAGCCCAGTTTGTGTAATTTACACAAGTTCAATCTGTGTAATTTATATAAGTCTGATATGTGTATTTACACAAAACCAGTCAGTGTAAGATATAAGCCTAGTTTGAGTAATTTATACAAGTTGAGCCTGTGTAATTTATATAAGCCCGATCTGTGCACTTCCATTCTTGCTGAGGTCTGACATCGAAAGCTCTACTTAGTGTCAAAGTCATTGAGCCAGATATTAGGATTTACACAAAAGAATTGCAATTACCTCCATGAGGCATGGCTGACAACAAATCTCTTACCTCCTGTTAACATCTGGGCACACTTGCAAATGCACTTGTCGTGATCCATGTCTTTGGTGCTGAAGTCCACTCCATGTAAAAGCAAACTGCTCTGCCTGCCAGCTGTGCCACTGTATCCTTTCAGAAAGAGCCTGGGAGGAATCAGAAGGAGAGGAGGCTGAATTCCACCCCTGTCAGCAAACCACATCAAATATGCAACATGGTGTACTGCCAGTGTTCTGAGCAAGCAAATCAAATGGTGGAGAAAGTGAAAGAAAGAGCAAACCGGGAACAAAAAAGAAAAAAAAAACCTGCATTTGTATAGCACCTTTTACAACCTCAGGACATCCCAAACTGTTTTAAGTCAATTAAGACTTTTGAAGAGGTAGTCACCATTGTAGTTTGGGATCACTTCAGCCAAATTGCATGCAGCAAGATCCCACACCATGTGATAATGACCAGACTTTAAGGACGTTAACTGAAGGATAAATATCAGTTGGGACATGAAAAAAAAACACCTTCAACACAATGCTGTGGGATCTTTGTAGCTATCTGAGAGAAGACAAATGGTATTAGTGTAATATCTTATCTGATGGTGCAGCACTGTCCTAGCACTGGGGATGTTGGCCTGGATTTTGGCTGTCAAATTGGTAAGAGGGATACCCACTATGCATAGCCTGACACCAAGAATATGTAGGTTTGCTCGCTGAGCTGGAAGGTTTGCTTTTAGACGTTTCGTCACCATACTAGGTAACATCATCAATCAGCCTCTGGAGGAAGCACTGGTGGCATGGCTCGCTTTTTATTTATGTGTTTAGGTTTCCTTGGTTGGTGATGTAATTTTCTGTGGTGATGTTATTTCCTGTTCTTGTTCTCAGGGGGTGGTAAATGGGATCGAAGTCAATGTGCTTGTTGATAGAGTTCCAGTTGGAATGCCTGCTTCTAGGAATTATCATGCATGTCTCTGTTTGGCTTGTCCTAGAATGGATGTGTTGTCCCAGTTGAAGTGGTGTCCTTCCTCATCTAATTGTAAGGATACTAGTGAGAGAGAGTTATGTCTTTTTGTGGCTAGTTGATGTTCATGTATCCTAGTGGCTAGTTTTTTGCTTGTTTGTCCAACATAGTGCTTGTTACAGTTCTTGCACGGTATTTAGTTTTGCTTGCTGTCTGTATACGGTCTTTCAAGTTCTTTAGCTGCTGTTTTAGTGTCTTGGTGAGTTTGTGGGTGGGACCACTTCAACTGGGACAACACATCCGTCCTAGGATAAGCCACACAGGAAATAACATCACCACAGAAAATCACACGAGAATTCCTAGAAGCATGGCATTCCAACCGAAACTCTATCAACAAACACGTTGACTTGGATCCCATTTACCACCCCTTGAGAAAAAGAACAGGAAATGACATCACCACAGGAAATTATGTCACCATAGAAAATGACATCACCAACCCAAAGAAACAAACACATAAATAAAAAGTGGGTCATGCCACCAGTACTTCATCCGGAGGCTCATTGATGATGCTACCTAGTGTAGTGACAAAACATCTGAAAAGAAACCTTCCAGCTCAGCGAGCAAACCTACACCCAGAACCTCAACATGAGCTACAAATCGTCTCAAAACTTGTCAGATCAAGATGGGTTTGAAACTCTGTCTGCATTCCTGTCTGTTCTCAGACTGTTTCTGAGGGGTATTGTTCTGTGAAAACCTTACCACAGAACAATTTTAATAGAACACAGTCCAATTCTACAGCTCCTGTCCTCTTTCCACAATTAACCAGAAGAAAATTCAGTGTAAAAGACTCGTGAAATAGAGAAAGATAGTGTGCCAGCTCACGAACATTCCCTCCTGAATGATAGCATATGAATTATTTTTTCTGTGCCCTTCAGGAATCATCAAGGAAAACAAAATAATAGCCTTGCGTCAACAATGAAAAATCAGGGTGGAGGGATTTTGAGATGTTATTTGGGATGCTTAGTGTTTAACCCGAGTACACAAAACCATAACAGCTATTCTTTATTACAAAGCCAAGCACTATTTATCTCTCAATACAGTTACAGCTAACATCATACAGAATTCTTGACAAGTTTTCATTCCCACTTTGGAATAGTTCCACTTCTATTTTTCTCTCTTGCCACTGGCACTAGCTGCTCTATAATTAGTGGTAGTTGTTCATTATGGTGAACAGCAGAATAACAGAAGAATAATATGCTGTTCCACTGAAAGGTTAATTCTGACCTGAAATGTTCATTCTGATTCTCTCTCCAGACCTGCTGAGTACTTTCAGCACTGTTTATTCTTAGCTTGGACTTACTGCACCTGAAGTATTTTGATTTTGTAGGGGAATGACAGCTCCACCTAAATATATGCTGACTAAGTAATGGCCGCATTCTGCACAGAAGATGCTACAAAATTGTATCCCTCTCTTCTGCCACTTTCCACATTCATTCACAGGATCTGCTCATCGCTGGCAAGGTTGGCATTTATTGCCCATCCCTGATTGCCCAGGAGAAGGTGGCAGTGAGCTGTCGTCTTGAACTGCCTGTCCAATTAGTGATTCCCTGCAGTAATTTTGATACAATTGCACGGTCACCAGAGGACGCTGCAGAGTCAACCACCAGTAGTGTCATGATCACACTGGACTAACAATCCACAAACGCAGCTCAAATCCTGTCATGATATCTATCACCTAAAGGGGAGACAGAAGTTGAGGGGACTGGAAAGGAATTCTAGAATTTAGGGTCTAGGCAGCTGAAGGCATGAATGGAGGAATGGTACTTGGGTGATGCATAACAGGCCAGAATGGAGGAATGCCAGCATCTTGGAGAGCTGTGGGACTGGAAGAGATTATATGGAAGGGCCAAGGTCAAGGACGGATTTGAAAACATGAGAATTTTAAAATTTCCTCCCATGTGTGTGATTGTTTAAAAGCAATGTTGCCAGAGTGGGATACAATGTAAGTGAATGACAACATAAATGACCAGGTCCTGGTGCGTGTTCTCTCTTAATAAGCAGTTATCTTGGTGAAACCTAGATGAATTTTCAACTATTCCACTTCAGTGTTCTCAAAAAAACCAAAAAACTGGTGGCTGCAAAAAAAAAGGAGCCCTATCGTATCTTATTAAAATAGCTGGAACACATCCAGTTATCTGTAATTGAGGCTGGTGATAATGGAACATTTGGTTTATGACCTGCACATTTTCCATTGTACCAAACATAATGAAGTTGACAGGGTTTGCCTGAACCACTTGTAAAACTCATGTTCACTCCAGGTCCCTGCGCTCAGTTAGTTAAAACAACCTCAGAACCAAAGGCAAAGCTAACAGAGATTGCTCACAGTAGGAGGTAGCTAGTGTGAATGGAAGAGTTTGGATTGAACCTTGTTCCATTTAATACGTTGTGTCAGCTGTAACGTGACTCTCAGCACATTGCACATCAGCTGCCGATTCAAATTTTGGACCACAAATGCTAAAAGATTAGAATCTTTCATTGTGAATCAAAGTCATTCACTCTGAATCACTAGCACAGTCACCAAAAGTGTCAACTATATTGCCTGAACAAAGATGAGAAATAGTGATGCACATTAACAGAGATATCAACTGCTGAGGGAATGCTGCTCTGTCAGAAGTGCTGACTCTCATGTGAACTATTAAACCAAGGTGCTATTTGCTACTTTGGTGGATGTAAAAGATCCCTTATCTACTATTTTTCAGAAGAGCAAAGAATTTTTTCTCAGTGCCCTAACACTACATTAACACTATAACAAACTTCATTAAATAAAAATATTATCTGGTCATTTTCCCATTCTTGTTTATAGGACCTGGCTGTATGCAAATTCATTGCCATATTTCCTGCATTATTGCACTACTGCTATGGGACATACTGAGGCTATGAAAGGTGCTACAGAAATGCAATTCTTTCTTTTTGATTTAACCAGAAACTAAAAAGCAAGGAAGAGGTAAACCACATGTACAGTGCATCAAGCTAGCTACTCTTTCATGTATTGGACGAAAGCTAATTGGTAGCCATTATACTTATTGACCAGCATACCATCTACATATGTTTGTAGACACACTGTTCATTTGAAGTGTATTCCACATTAGCCACTGATTATAACCAACTGACACACTTGTGACAATAAAGAGAAAACAATTGAGGAATATAAGAAAATTCAACATGAAAGTTTTGCTTTAAATGTTGGCAAAGGACAGGAATTTTCAGGGGAGGACAGGAATTTCTGCTGCTGAGGTAAGGAGAGCGCACAATATCACCAAACGCTGAAGCATACGGAGAGGCCAGTTTCTTGGAAAAACAAAGAATTGAAAGAGAGAACATTTACTCTCAAATGAAAGGTCTTTGGGGAGTGGAGTTTTTCAAAACGGCTGCTTTTGAAGTAGTGAAGGGAGCAGCACCAATCATCATGCCAGAGATGAACCAGGACAAGGTTAAGGAGGAAGACGAGGGGGAGGATTGAGAAGATTGTGTGGTTTTAAGTGTCAGTCTTTGGGCTTGAATGGAATGAATGAGCGACTTTTCTACAGACCATGAACACTTGCAACCACATTAAAAAACATCAAATATGTTTTCGCAGACTGTATACGGCTTGTTACACACACTAAATCCAAACTACAGCCATTTAAAATTCAGGACACTGGCTGGAAATTATTACATGTAGTGGGGCACAGGGATAATCTCGTGCCAGTCACACATATTAACTGAGCTGGTTAACTTAAAATTCCACAACAAACAACAGTATGATCTCTGCACCAACAAAAGTTTGAGAACAGATGTAACAGGCAACACAGGATAAATCTTATTTTCTTAAACAAAGGGAAGAAAAGGATGTACAAGCAACTTTGATTTAAGAAATAATGCTAATTTAAAACTGACAACAAACTGTTGAAAGAAGAAGTAATATATGTTTTCTTCCAGCGTCCTTTACAAATGTGGGACGTTGCTGCGTGTTTCTGCGGCCAACTAAGTGTTTTTTGTAATCACTCTTGTAACATAGGAAATGTGGCAATTTGCATTGTACGATTCATTTGAACTTAATAAAGACCTGGAATTAAGTATCTAATGGCGACCATGAAATAATTGTCAATTATTGAGAAAAAAACCCATCTGGTTCACTAATGTCCTTTAGGGAAGGAAACTTTAGGAAGGACCATACCTGGTCTGACCTACATGTGACTCCAGACCCACAGCAAAGTGGTTGTCTCTGAACTGCCCTCTGGGCAATTGCAAACAGGCAATAAATGCTGGCCAAGCAACCATGTGCATTTAATTAGTACCCTTAATATGGTAAAACATTCCATGGGACATTTTCAGGAGGGATTATAAAACAAAATTTGACACTACCCACACAAAAGCAGATGACCAAAACTTGGTCAAAGGGGTAGGTTTTATGTAAACTCTTCAAGGAGGAAAAGACAGGCAGAGGGACAGAAAGACTAAGGGGAGGAATGGTAGAGTTTTGAGTCCATCAGGGGAGGGCATGGTCACAAATCGTGGAATGGTTAAGATTTGGGGTGCTCAGATTCAGAGGAACGCAGAGATCTTGAAGACGTGTGGGGCCAGACTATGTGGAGTGGGGGATAGGCATAAGACCATGCAGGTATTTGAAAATAAGGATGAAAATTGTGGTGACAGATGTAAGTCAGTAATCATGGGACGATGGATGAACAGGCTTTGGTGCAAGTTTGGGCACAGGCAGCAAGTTGGATTTCCCAGAGAGTGGAATGTGTGAGGCTGGCCAGCAGCATGTTGGAATAGTCAAGGCCAGAGTTATTAAAGGCAAGGATGTGGGTTTCAGCAGCAGGCGAGTTGAGGTAAATGCCGAGGGAGATGTTTTGGAGGTAAGCTTGTCAAACCTCCAGAAAGGCTGGGACATGAGGGGATTCATCCTCAAAATGCTGGTGGCAGCAGAATACACTTCCCCGAAAGGTGATTGCATTTATAGGCTGCATCTGCCTACAGCCGCAGGACAATGACACACAATGTTCATGTTGTGAAGGTGCAAGCACACTGCATTCATTGCTACATTGCCTGGCTTCAACCACTGTTGCTGAGCATGAAACTGAAAGAACCTCAAGTTTTTTGTTATTGATTCATGGGATATGGGCATCACTAGCCAGGCCGGCATTTATTACCCATCCCTAATTGCCCACAGGGCAGTTAAGAGTCAATCACATTGCTGTGGGTCTGGAGTCACATGTAGGCCAGTCCAGATAAGGACGGCAGTTTCCTCCCCTAAAGGACATTAGTGAACAGATAGGTTTTTCCCCGATAATTGACAATGATTTCATAGTCATTGTTAGACTCTGAATTCCAGATTTTTAATTGAATTCAAATTTCAACATCTGCCATGGCAGGATTCGAACCCGGGTCCCCAGAACATTAACTAAATCTTTGGATTAATAGTCTAGTGATAATACAACTAGGCCATCACCTTCGAAAGTCATGAGAGAGAGAGAGAGAGACAAGTTAGAGAACAAGGGAGGCCAATCAAGAGGCCAAACACTGAGGTTAAAGGTACTCTGTTGCAGCCCTGACCAAAGTTCCGTACTGAAAAGATTGAGGTTAACTTGCAGAATAAATGATGTGAATGGAACGAAATCTGGTGTCTTATTGCTTTACCTTTTGTGTATTTTTCATTATCTTTCACATTACATACATTGGTGATATGGACACTATGGACACTCCTTTCACCTACAATAAAATAATGAATAGCAGTGTTATTGTGCATGGATGTTGGAATGGCAAGTCAAAGAGGTCAATTCATAACATCAGCATGTTCCAAGAAAACTTTCTCCTGGAATTACTTAACTCTGAGTTGCTAACCCTTTATGGATGTGGAAACAGTCATGCTTAGAGATGGTCTGATTGTGTGAGCCAGAGTTCATTTTACGTTTAATAGCGCACCAAAGTCGCACATGGGCCTTTGCAGCTACACTTAGTGCACAGACAGAGGGACAGAGTCAGTGACTAGGGAATAGAGTTTGTAGTGAGAGCCAAACACCACTGCTTCAATTTTCCAGAAATTTAGTTGGGGGAAATGCAAAAGATGATTAATTCATCTGTTTCTGGTGATGTTGATTGAGGGGTGAATATTGGCCAGGGACAATTTCTTCAATAATGCCATGGGATCTTTCACACCTTCCTGAAAGGAAAACAACCTGTCTTGGTTTAACATCTTTCCCAAAATACAATGGAACATTCCTCCAAGACGGCATTGGCAGTCACAGCCTGGATTGTGTGCTCAAGCCTCTGAAATGGAACTTGGACCATCTGACTCCAAGCTGTGAATGTTACCCACTAAGCAAACTAGTGAAAAATGAGGAAGGAAGCAACCCTATTATTTAGTAAGGCCTTGGTTAAAAGCTGTGAAGACTGAGATTGTTCCAAAGTTGAATCATCAAAAGTAAATATTGGTGCTGTAAATTTCTAATGGCTCAGTAACCCAAGAAAATAATCCAATAGTGGTAAGATGTTTCCCAGGAGTGATGATTGTGGCATTTCCCTCCTTCGTGATACTGCAATCTAATGTTCAATATTGACTCTACACTGTTTGCATTGTATTTACTATAGTTGTAAATCACCCGGCTCTAAATAACAGACAGAATGTGGGAAAAACAAGGAGAGGATAGACTTGCCTGAAGTAATACTGTTGATATTAGTAAAAATGACCAATGTCATTTCATAAATAATTAATCAATTGTTCATGTGACGATAAATCAGTTTGTGATTAGAAATAAACTAGTGCTTTAATTCAAACAAATATTCCAAACCTATGTGACCCTCGATGATCAGAAAGCACAGAGCCAGTCATTTATCAAGCTTTGAAATGTCAGCATTTCCCAGAATTAGCAGTTTCTCTCCTGAGTGAGGTCAAAGGTGCAGGAGTAATTCATTGCAAAGGTATTGCAGCCAAATGAAAGCATTTGCCATTCTATTTCATTTACTAAAGTTTACTCCATAATCCACAGTCTTCCAGTTTTGCAATACAATCTGTACAGGAAGCTTAAAAATGTGTTGCTGGAAAAGCGCAGCAGGTCAGGCAGCATCAAAGGAGCAGGAGAATCGACGTTTCGGGCATAAGCCCTTCTTCAGGAATGAGGAGGGTGTGCCAAGCAGGCTAAGATAAAAGGTAGGGAGGAGGAACTTGGGGGAGGGGCGTTGGGAATGCGATAGGTGGAAGGAGGTTAAGATGAGGGTGATAGGCCGGGGAGGGGGTGGGGGTGGAGAGGTCGAGAAGAAGATTGCAGGTTAAGAAGGCGGTGCTGAGTCTGAGGGTTAGGACTGAGAAAAGGTGGGGGGAGGGAAAATGAGGAAGCTGGAGAAATCTGTATTCATCCCTTGTGGTTGGAGGGTTCCTAGGCGGAAATGAGGCGCTCTTCCTCCAGGCGTCGTGTTGCTATGGTCTGGCGATGGAGGAGGCCAAGGACCTGCATGTCCTTGGCGGAGTGGGAGGGGGAGTTAAAGTGTTCAGCCATGGAGCGGTTGGGTTGGTTGGTGCGGGTGTCCCAGAGGTGTTCTCTGAAACGTTCCGCAAGTAGGCGGCCTGTTTCCCCAATATAGAGGAGGCCACATCAGGTGCAGCGGATACAGTAAGTGATGTGTGTGGAGGTGCAGGTGAATTTCTGACGGATATGGAAGGATCCCTTGGGGCCTTGGAGGGAAGTGAGGGGGGAGGTGTGGGCGCGGGTTTTGCATTTCTTGCGGTTGCAGGGGAAGGTGCCGGGAGTGGAGGTTGGGTTGGTGGGGGGTGTGGATCTGATGAGAGAGTCGCGGAGGGAGTGGTCTTTCCGGAACACTGATTGGGGTGGGGAGGGAAATATATCCTTGGTGGTGGAGTCTGTTTGGAGGTGGCGGAAATGACGAAGGATGAAATGATGTATCTGGAGGTTGGTGGGGTGGTAGGTGAGGACCAATGGGGTTCTGTCCTGGTGGCGATTGGAGGGGTGGGGTTCAAGGGCGGATGGCGTTTTTACAGGGGGCAGTGTGGGAGGAGGTGTAATCTAGGTAAAAAGGCCATCCCATATTCCCAATTCCTTCGCCTTCGCCGCATCTGCTCCCAGGAGGACCAATTCCAATACCGAACAATCCAGATGGCCTCCTTCTTCATAGACCGCAATTTCCCCTCAGACGTGGTTGACGATGTTCTCCACCGCATCTCCTCCACTTCCCGCTCCTCTGCCCTTGAACCCCGCCCCTCCAATCGCCACCAGTGCCATACTGCCCTCAGATCAATTCAGTGTCCAGGGAATTTGCAGATGGAGAAGGAAGGGCAATGTCCTTCAAATGAAGGCAAGCAACGGGACAACAGCTGTCCTGATGTCATGAGTAACTGCTCATGGTCATGGGTCAATTGTGCCTGCGTGGGTTTCTTCTGGGTGTTCTAGTTTTCTGCCACAGTCCAAAGATATGCAGGTTAGGTGGATTGGCCACTAAATTGCTTGGTAATGTCCAGGGATGCGCAGGCTAGGTGGATTAGACAAGAGAAATACAGGGTTGCAGGGAGAGTGTAGAGGGGTGGGTCAGGGTGGGATGCTGTACAGAGGGTCAGTGTGGATTTGATGGGTCAAATGGCCTGCACCCACAATGTAGGGATCCTATTCTGTTCTATTCTATTTTATTCTATGAAAGGCTTCAGAGAGGTGACATATCATAGGTCAAGAGTGTGGTGCCGGAAAAGCCCAGCAGGTCAGGCAGCATCCGAATAGCAGGAGAATCGACGTTTCGGGCAGAAGCCCTTCATCAGGAATGAGGCTTGTGAGCCACGGGGGTGGAGAGATAAATGGGAGGGGTGGGGCTAGAGAGAGGGTAGCTGAGAGTGCGAACGGTAGATGAAGGTGGGGGTAAGGGTGATAGGTCAGAGAGGAGGGTGGTGCGGACAGGTGGGAAGGAAAATGGACAGCCAGGACAGGTCCTGAGGGTGGTGACGAGTTGGAAGGTTGGATCTGGGATACTGTGTAGGGAAGGAAGATGAGGAAACTGGTGAAATCCACATTGATTCCATGTGGTTGGAGGGTCCCAAGGCAGAAGATGAGGCGTTCATCCTCCAGCTGTTGGGTGGTGAGGATTTGGTAATGGAGGAGGCCCAGGGCCTGCATGTCCTTGGCAAAGTGGGAGGGGGAGTTGAAGTGTTCGGCCATGGAACGGTGGGGTTGGTTGATGCGGGTTTCCCAGAGATGTTCTCTGAAGCATTCTGCCCACTGATTAGCCCATCTGACTGGCCGATCTAGATCACCCTGTATTCTAAGGCTAGCCTCCTCACTAGTTCACATCCCACCAATATTTGTATCATCTGTGATCTTACTGATCAACCCTTCACATTCAAGTCTAAATCGGTTATATATGTCACAAACAGCAAGAGCCCTCAACAACGACCCCTGTGGGACCCCAGAGACAGAGACTTCCATTCACAAGACCACTCCTCAACCATCTCCCTCTACCTCCTGCCACTCAGCCAATTCTGGATCAAATTAGCCAAATTTCCTTTGATCCAATGGGCTCTTTACTTTGATATTAATCTCTCATAGAGATGTACAACATGGAAACAGACCCTTCGATCCAACCCAACCAGATATGCTGAACTTTATCTTGCTAAAGTGCAAATAAAGTATGTCGAAAGCATCGTCCTCATCTACACACTTCTTAAAAAAAAATACAATCAAGTTGGTCAGAAGTGACCTTCCCTTAACAAAACCATGCTGACAATTCTTGATTTATTCCTGCCTCTCCAAGTGCAGATTAATTCTGTCCCTTAGAATTGCTTCCAACAGTTTCCCCACCACTGAAGTTAGACTGACTGGCCTGTAGTTTCCTGGTTTACCTCTTGCTCCCTTCTTGAATAACAGTACAAAATATACTAGCAGACAATCCAAACACAGCTCAACTCCCTCAGTGTCAGTTACAGAGTCATAGAGATAAAGAGCACAGAAATAGACTCTTCGGTCCAACTCGTCCATGCCAACCAGATATCCCACCCCAATCTAGTCCCACTTGCCAGCACCCGGCCCATCTCCCTCCAAACCCTTCCTATTCATATACCCATCCAAATGCCTTTTAAATGTTGTACCAGCCTCCACCACTTCCTCTGGCAGCTCATTCCAGACACATACCACCATCTGTCTGAAAAGATTGCCCCTTAGGTCCTTTTTATATCTTTCCCCTCTCGACCTAAACCTATGTCTTGTAGTTCTAAACTCACCCACTACAAGGAAGAGACTTTCTCTATTTATCCTTGCCGTGCACCTCATGACTTTATAATCCTCAATAAAGTCACCCCTCAGCCTCTGACGATCCAGGGAAAACAGCCCCAGCCTATTCAGCCTGTCCCTATAGCCCAAATCCTCCAACCCTGGCAACATCCTTGTAAATCTTTTCTGAAACCTTTCAAGTTTCACAACATCTTTCTGATAGGAAAGAGACCAGAATTACATGCAATATTCCAACAGTGGCCTAATTAATGTCCTGTACAGCCGCAACAGGACCTCCCAACTCCTATCAGCATTCCGTAAAGACCACTCCCTCCGTGACTCCCTCGTCAGATCCACACCCCCCACCAACCCAACCTCCACTCCCGGCACCTTCCCCTGCAACCGCAGGAGGTGCAAGACTTGCGCCCACACCTCCCCCCTCACCTCCCTCCAAGGCCCTAAAGGAAACTTTCATATCCGCCACAGATTCACCTGCACCTCCACACACATCATCTATTGCATCCTCTGCACCCGATGTGGCCTCCTCTACATTGGGGAGACAGGCCGCCTACTTGCGGAGCGTTTCAGAGAACACCTCTGGGACACCCGGACCAACCAACCCAACCACCCTGTGGCTCAACACTTCAACTCCCCCTCCCACTCCACCAAGGATATGCAGGTCTTTGGACTCCTCCATCGCCAGACCACAACAACACGACGGTTGGAGGAAGAGCGCCTCATCTTCCACCTAGGAACCCTCCAACCACAAGGGATGAACTCGGATTTCACCAGTTTCCTCATTTCCCCTCCCCCCACCTTGTCTCAGTCAAATCCATCGAATTCAGCACCGCCTTCCTCACCTGCAATCTTCTTCCTGACCTCTCCGCCCCCACCCCAGTCTGACCTATCACCATCACCTTGACCTCTTTCCACCTATCACATTTCCGACGCCCTTCCCCCAAGTCCCTCCTCCCTACCTTTTATCTTAGCCTGCTGGACACACTTTCCTCATTGCTGAAGAAGGGCTTATGCCCGAAACGTCGATTCTCCTGTTCCCTGGATGCTGCCTGACCTGCTGCGCTTTTCCAGCAACACATTTTCAGCTCCCAACTCAGTACTCTGACCAATAAAGGAAAGCATACCAAACGCCTTTTCACTATCCTATCTACCTGCGACTCCACTTTCAAGGAGTTATGAACCTTCACTCCAAGGTCTCTTTGTTCAGCAACACTGCCTAGGACCTTACCATTAAATGTATAAGTCCTGCTAAGATTTGCTTTTCTAAAATGCAGCACCTCACATTTATCTGAATTAAACTCCACCCGCCACTCCTCAGCTCATTGGTCCATCTGATCAAGATCCTATTAAAGTCTGAGGTAACCTTACTCGCTGTCCACTGCACCTGTCATCTGCAAACTAACTAACTATACCTCTTATGCTCACATCCAAATCATTCATATAAATGACTAAGAGTAGTGGACCCAGCACCAATCCTTGTGGCATTCCAAAGGTCACAGGCCTCCAATTTGAAAAACAACCCTCCACCACCAGCCTTTGTCTTCTACCTTTGAGGAGAAAGTGAGGACTGCAGATGCTGGAGATCAGAACTGAAAATGTGTTGCTGGAAAAGCACAGCAGGAATTCCTGAAGAAGGGCTCATGCCCCAAATGTCGATTCTCCTGCTCCTTGGATGCTGCCTGACTTACTGCGCTTTTCCAGCAACACATTTTCAGCTCTTCTACCTTTGAGCCAATTCTGTATCCAAATGGCTAGTTCGCCCTGTATTCCATGAGATCTAACCTTGCCAACTAGTCTTCCATGGGGAACCTTGTTGAATGCTTTACTGAGGTCCATACAGATCATGTCCACCGCTCTGCCTTCATCAATCCTCTTTGTTACTTCTTCAAGTTCATGAGACATGATTTCCCATGCACAAAACCATGCTGACTCTCCCTAATCGGTCCTTACCTTTCCAAATACATGTAAATCCTGTCCTTCAGGATTCCCTCCAACAACTTGCCCATCACCGATGTCAGGCTCACTGGTCTATAATTCCCTGGCTTGTCCTTACCATCTTTCTTAAATAGTGGCACCACGTTAGCCAACCTCCAATCTTCCGGCACCTCACCTGTGACTATTGATGACACAAATATCTCAGCAAGGGGCCCAGCAATCATTTCCCTCGCTTCCCACAGAGTTCTAGGGGTATCCTTGATCAGGACCTGGGGACTTATCCACTTTTATGTGTTTCAAGACATCCAGCACTTCCTCCTCTGTAATATGGACATTTTTCAAGATGTCACTATCTATTTCCCTACATTCTATATCTTCCCTGTCCTTTTCCACAGTAAACACTGATGCAAAATACTCATTTAGAAACTCCCCCATCTCCTACACAAAGGCCACCTTGAGGATCTTTGAGGGGCCCTATTCTCTCCCTAGTTACCCTTTTGTCCTTCATGTATTTGTAAAAATCTTTGGATTTTCCACAGCTCTATTTGCCAAAGCTATCTCTTGTCCCCTTTTTGCCCTCCTGATTTGCCTCTTAAGTATACTCCTACTGCCTTTATACTCTTCTAAGGATACACTCGATCTATCCTGTCTATACCTGACATATGCTTCCTCCTTTTTCTTAACCAAACCCTCAATTTCTTTAGTCATCTAGCATTCCCTATAGCTACCAGCCTTTCCTTTCACCCTGACAGGAATATACTTTCTCTGGACTCTCGTTATCTCATTTCTGAAGGCTTCCCATTTTCCAGCCGTCCCTTTACCTGCAAACAACTGCCCCATATCAGCTTTTGAAAGTTCTTGTCTAATACCGTCAAAATTAGCCTTCCTCCAATTTAGAACTTCAACTTTTAGATCTGGTCTATCCTGTTCCATCAATATTTTAAAACTAATAAAATTATGGTCACTGGCCCCAAAGTACTTCCCCCACTGACACCTCAGTCACTTGCCCTGCCTTATTTCCCAAAATTAGGTCAAGTTTTGCACCTTCTCTAGTAGGTACATCCACATACTGAATCAGAATCTTTTCTTGTACACACTTAACAAATTCCTCTCCATCTAAACCCTTAACACTATGGCAGTCCCAGTCTATGTTTGGAAAGTTAAAATCCCCTACTGTAACCACCCTATTATTCTTACAGATAACTGAGATCTCCTTACAAATTTGTTTCTCAATTTCCCACTGACTATTAGGGGGGTCTATAATAATATCCCAATAAGGTGATCATCCCTTTCTTATATCTCAGTTCCACCCAAATAATTTCCCTGGATGTATTTTTGGGAATATCCTCCCTCAGTACAGCTATACTGCTACCCCTTATCAAAAATATCACTCCCCTTCCTCTCTTTTGCCTCCCTTCCTGTCTTTCCTATAGCATTTGTATCCTGGAACATTAAGCTGCCAGTCCTATCCACCCCTGAGCCATGTTTCTGTAATTGCTATGATATCCCAGTCCCATGTTCCTAACCATGCCCTGAGTTCATCTGCCTTCCCTGTTAGGACCCTTGCATTGAAATAAATGCAGTTTAATTTATCAGTCCTACCTTGTTCTCTGCTTTGTCCCTGCCTGCCCTGACTGTTTGACTCTCTTCTTTTCTCACCTGGACCAGACTCAGACTGTTCTTTTTCCTCAGTATCTCCCTTGTTCCCAATGCCACTCCCCCCTCCCTCACCTTACTAGTTTAAATTCTCCTGAGCAGCTCTAGCAAGTCTCCCCACCAGTATATTAGTCCCCTTCCAATTCAGGTGCAATTTGTCCTTCTTGTACAGGTCACTTGTACCGCAGAAGAGATTCCAATGATCCAAAAATGTGAATCCTTCTCCCATACACCAGCTCCTCAGCCATGCATTAATTTGCTCTATCCTCCTATTCCTACCCTCACTAATTCGCAGCACCAGGAGTAATCCAGATATTACTATGTTTAAGATAGAGTCATTGCACCATCAAATAGTTCATTGAGGGTGATGGGTGTCTGTGTGAAAACCACTTCTACTGAAGACAATGTGGGACATGGTTGGTGCCACATTGAGAGGACCACATTACCTTTTATATAACTTTGCTGCATTTTAAACACTAATGGTCACGAGGAGGGAAAAGGCTATTAGTTCACTTTTCCTATGTTTTCTTTATGAGATACAAATGGAAGAGCTACATTGAGAACAATCAGATAAAACAAAAATATGTTGCTTTCTATTGAAGAATCTGAGGCTTCCAAATACCTGGGCAATTGAGTCAGTCTGAAATCATCGCTTTGTTTCCCCAGAACTTCTTGTCCACTCACTCCCCACAAACAAGTAGGTATGTAGGTAGGTAGCGATGTACGTTTGTGTGTGCGTACGTGTGTGTGTGCCTCTCTCCCAGAAATAGTCTTTCGCTCTCAATCTTTTATGAACTTATTGAGGCGTAATTATGCAACACCCACCACAGAAAGTTAAAGCTCATAATTTAACAATTTTAACAAGATGATAACTGTTAGGACAATGTCAACTCATGTGAACCAGAAAGGGAACTATTTGAACTGCTCAATCTCATTCCAGCAGGTAGTGAAATTCTGCTTGGTGATTTTAAATAGCTCTAAAATTTAAATTATTTTTCTTATTACTTTCTGCCAGCATTTGCATCTCAATTAAGCCACAACTTGTCAGAATGGAATGGCCTGTCCCAAATAAGTTCTCGCTCATGGAGAAATCCATGCTTTCAGAAACCCGACTGTGTATCAGAGGTGGGCAATCGGTGACCGCGACCTGTCCCCTGACCTTTGAGTAAGTGCTTATAGCGATATGACCTGGAGTCAGTGTGAACATTTAGGTTGTGCTGTATGTTGACCAAGTGAGGGAAGGCAACACGTGGGAGGAGACTAGCTGTCAACTTCGTGCAAGGTGGAGCAATGGTAGCTCTGGAGTGATGAGCGAGGGAAGGAGGACCATTATTTGAGGAAGGGCGGATACTGTCCATCCATAGCGTTTTTTAATTAATTCATGGGATGAGGGCATCGATAGCTGTACCTGCACTTATTGCCCCATCCCTAATTGTTAAGAGTCAGCCACATTGCTGTGGGTTTGAAGTCACATGTAGGCCAGACCAGGTAAGAATGGCAGTTTCCTTCCCTAAAGGACATTAGTGAACCAGACAGGTTTTGTTCCTGACAATCGATAATGGATTCATGGTCATCATTAGACTCTAACTCCAGATTTGTATTGAATCCAAATGGCGGATGGGTCTCCAGAGCATTACTTGGGTCTCTGGATTAACAGTGCAGTGACAATCCCATTAAGCCACCACCTCCCCTCAAGGTGGGAAGATAGACATGGCAGTCAGTGCCTGTCCTGAGTCCAGACAAGATGGCTAGGGATGACACAACAGATTTGTGTGTCAAGGGCATGGTCAGTCATAGAGTCATAGAGTCATAGAGATGTACAGCATGGAAACAGACCCTTTGGTCCAACCTGTCCATACCGAACAGATATCCCAACTCAATTAGCCCCATCTGCCAGCACCCGGTCCATATCCCTCCAAAACCTTCCTATTCATATAGCCATCTAAATGCCTTGTAAATGTTGCAATTGTACCAGCCTCCATCACTTCCTCTGGCAGCTCATTCCATACGCGTACCACCTCTGCGTGAAAAAGTTGCCCCTTAGGTCTCTTTTATATCTTTCTCCTCTTACCCTAAACCTGTGCCCTCTAGTTCTGGACTCCCCCACCCCAGGGAAAAGACTTTGTCTATATATCCTATCCATGCCCCTCATAATTTTGTAAACTTCTATAAGGTCACCCCTCAGCCTCCGACGCTCCAGGGAAAACAGGCCCAGCCTGTTAAGCCTCTCCCTGTAGCTCAGATCCTCCAACCCTGACAACATTCTTGTAAATCTTTTCTGAACCCTTTCATGTTTCACAACATCTTTCCGATAGGAAGGAGACCAGAATTGCACGCAATATTCCAAGAGTGGCCTAACCAATGTCCTGTACAGTCGCAACATGACCTCCCAACTCCTATACTCAATACTCTGACCAATAAAGGAAAGCATACTAAATGCCTTCTTCACTATCCTATCTACCTGCGACTCCACTTTCAAGGAGCTATGAACCTGCACTTCAAGGTCCTGACAGAAAAGGACCTACAACTTTTGTTGGGTGGCCTGGAGCAGAGCCTATATAGGGCATCACTGAGCAGCTAATTTCTGCTTTGACTAAGATATCTTCGGGGGATGTCACAGTCTGAGTGATCCTTCTGCCGACAATGAGTCGAGATCTGTTCAGTTTTTCAATATGGTGCCCAGGGACCTTTGATCCTGGTTACCTGATCTATAATATTCACCTTTCAGCTCAAACAGCAACTCACCTATGTAATGAGCTGAGAACCATGTGATAGTGAGAGGAAACCCCACCTGCCAACCCTCCCCCTCCAACTCTGAGTGCAGAGATTCCACTTTCACCCCACTTCCAGACTTAGATGCTGTAATGGGAGATCCCGCCAATAGTATTTGAAAGGGACAGTCAAAGAACTATCCTCTGATTTCTGTGTGTGGTGGTTAAAGACTCTCTCTTACTCTGAGTGCTGCAAACCGGTTTGAAAAAACAAATTAGGACAAAGAAAAAGGCCATAAAATCAAGAAATTCATCCTATGTGCTAAACTGAGGACCACAAAGCTGACTGTTCAACTCTGAATGTCAATGTTACCGATAACCTCCACTACAATGGCTGCAATCTTCAACCATTTGCTCTTCACAAACCTTTCAGAGATTGGTCTGTACATTCTGTTTTAAACCTTTATTCTTTGGGATCCACATCTTATTTCTAATTTTTGTGTATGTGTGTTATGTTACATTTGCTTCTTGCATTTGGTAATTAATAAACTCACTCTTTTCATTCAAATACAAGAAAGCCTAGTTATATTGGCTCATTGGGTCTGGGAGAAAGATATCCAAAAGGGAAGAGATCAATGTTTGGCAGCTAACCGAGAGGCAGGTGAATAATCAATGGGAGCCAGTTCATTCCTCTTCACTCAGGAGCTTAACAGGCTCTCCTGCCTGGAACTGTAACTCAATAGGGAACCTCACCCATGGTCAGGTCATAGTAATTCACATTTGTTTAAGTATTGAGCATGTTTTAGAATGTATACTTTTTTTTTAGAAAGATGATAATATGGTTGAAAACTATTTTGCATGCAACAGCAATCAGTAATCCCTGCCACTTTACAAACTCCATCTTGCAGACTGGCTGATGCCATCCTGACTTGGAATTATACGGCTGTTCTTCACTGTTGTTGGGTCAAAACTCTGGAATTCCCTCCCTAACAGTGCTACGTTGCTACATCCCATAAAATACAGCAGTTCAAGATAGTGGTTCACCCTTCACAAGAGTAATTCGGGATAAGCAATAAATACTTACCTTGACGACAACATTTATGACGATGTTAAATTAGGACTTTAATGCAAGTTTATTGATGCAAATTGGCCTCTCACTACTCACTATTAAGTGTCTCATCCCACCATTAAACACATTCTTGGAAAATTAGACTCTTCTTGCTCTCATTATCAGGAAACAGTTCACTGCCAACTTCACAGAAATTCTCCAACTTTCTCTCCAATGCCAACATCATTCCTGCGCTGGGAGGATTTTGTTGTAAGAATTTGAACTGAGCACGCTCCCTTCATTTGGGGGAATTTTCCTCAGCAGATGCTATATTGAGTTTTGTGATAAAATTGGAATGAAGTTGGCAGCATTCCTTAATTCCAACAAAAACAAGATAACTGAGCGGATTCAAAAGGATTATGATTGCTGATAGCACCTCCATTAACAATTTTTATTTCAAATTTCATAAGACGAAAGATGCTTAACAGTACATTTGATGAGCAATCATAGTTGAAATGTTGGACAATTACTTTCTGCATAGCAAAAGCCTCCAAAGCGGAATAAGAAAATGATCAGTTAATGTATTTTGATAATTATTGAGTGAAAAGTATTGGCCAGAGCATCGAGGTATTTCTCAAAATTGTGCCGTGGAATCTGATAAGCCAGCTGAGAGGACTGTTGGGGTTTCGGTTTAATGTCTCATGTGAAATATAGCCACCTCTGACAATTCAGGACTCACTCAGCACTGCACTGAGAGTGTCATCCTAGATTTTGTGCTGCACATTCCAGATTAGGACCTTAATGACCTCCTGAATCAGAGGTGGAGTACTAGCCAGTGAACCACTTTGTGTTGTAGTAACTTTGGGTTCAAATGTAAATATAAGATAGAAACCACATCTTTAAGCAAATAATTCATTTAGGATGACCAGTTGAGCTCCCAATGTGGCTCACTTACATCTGCCAGAAGTTACAAATATTCTTATGCAGGACCTGTTCTCTGCAGGCAAAGGCAACATTGTGCCTTTGTTGAATTAAACAAGAGCACAGGGATAATAGTTTCCTGGTGCAGTCTACATGATAACACTTCAACCCATCAGAGTTGATTTGCCAATCAATCTTTCCCCTTTTTCTCATGCACCATAAATTGTTCCTCCCTTTGAAATTTGGCATTCTTGCATCTGTCCTGATGAATGCAAGAAGAAAAGCTTTTGATGTTGCAGTAATAAACCACCCCTTTCTAACTGGTGATATTTTAACCATTGTCATATGGGTTAACAGTAGTTACAGTGAGACAAAGAGGAAAGGTGTAGGTTTCCACAGAAGAAAAATGTTTGCCCTTTTGTTTTGTCCAGGGACAGACAAAAGACCCATGCTTTATTTACGATTGCCTCAGCTTTGAATGATATATGAATAAAATGAAAGGATTTCAAAAAATGTACATGGAGAAAACTCTGAGAACCCATTAGCCAAACTGTGTGTGATTAGTATGTTCCACTATAAAGATGGGTCTGCCAGGTTATACTGTAAATTGTTGGCACAGAACGTGCAACAGAACCATGGCAATTGGAAGTCAAGCATGGTGCTGACAGGAAGTTTGCGAGAACCTAAGTATCCATGGGGTTCCTTTGGATTTTGACAAAATTAGCCACAGCAATTCAAAAGACTATGGGAATTCAAAGGCAGGTTCTTACAATGCAAATCCTCTTTTACACCTTCTTTTTAAAACAAATCATGCCTGAAACCAGCCCCACCCCCAAAACATGGCCAAGCCCAGATCAAATTTGGGCCATTTATGGAATGTTAGAACAGTGTATAAAAAATTCATATTTTTTGCAGGTGCAAGGACACCAATAGGCACATTTTAAAATCTTTTAAGTCTTATCAAGTATTTGATTCACTAATAAAGCAGCAAAAGCAGTAAAAACTGACATAACTGCAAATCCTGAAAATCAGAAACAAGAACCGAAACTGCTGGAAAACCGGTTCTGAGGAAGGGCCACTGGACTTGAAATGTTAACTCTGATTTCTCTTTACAGATGCTGCCAGATCTGCTCAGCGTTTCCAACAATTTCAGTCCTTGCAGCAAAAGTAGTAAATGTTTTTTCTGCATTGTTTACAGTACTGTCAGTAATTTAAAATCAGGTTAGTCACATGATTAGAACCTTTGGTTTTAAAAAGCTTAATTTTTGTGATAAACTCATTTTCTGTCCCACTGACTAACCTACACCAAGTTACCATTCTTAAATATAATCAAATAATTGTTCTTAATGCTTGGGAGAAAAAAACTAATCGAATTGCAAAACACTGTTAGATGGTGCTGGTTTATGGGAGATTTTACAATCAGCAACATGCAAATAGGTTTAAGCAGAAATTGAGCAAATCATTCAATCCCAAAAACAACTGGCATTTTTGAGCTTCATTTATGACCAAGTCACTAACTGTAGCTCCAAAACTGAGTAATATTTTGTGTATGAGATAGAAAGGGAAAGAAAGGAGCAGAACTACATCAAGATTAGATCTAACAGATTAAGAGAAAGAATGTCAGGTCTATTACTATTCTGTATTCAAACTGGGCTACACTTTGTGTTAATTGACATGTTCTTAAACACAATGGAATTTGTGTCCGAACACTCTAAGACTTCTACAAGTGCTTAAAGTATTTGAAATCAATAGTAACAGCAATAAGAAGGGAAGTGTGAAATTACACTGCATAAAGACTTGTATCTATCAAATGCTATAATAAGGTTGAATGGTCAGAAAGAAAAATACCAGATGTCTCGGTTCAAACTCTGGTCTGCCAACTGTCTGCCCCAGGCTGGAAGAATAAAACAGAACCTGCATCTGGAGCCAAAACCTATTCCTTTTTACAAGTGATAAATAAAGCTCTACATCTTTTCTGATGTCTTGGCAATGTTTCCTCTTTCCAACTACATGCTTTTAGCAGATTAGCTTTTCGCCCAAAAAAAAGTATGGTAATTTTTCTTTCTCTAGTAATTGGGCTTGAGGATTTTGGAAGTAGTTGCCAGGATGTATTTATTAACAGAAAGATTTGAAATGCTTGTTCCTATCTGACATGTCAATCAGCTGGAATGAGTCTCAATGAAATGTCCAGGGAGCCACAGCAACTCAAACACTTAGACTTTATTGTACATGACACTCTAATAGTCTAGCCAATGCCTTGTGGCTCATTAGTTGAATACTTGAATCAATCATGGTTACAATTGTTTTCCTGCCACTATTGCAGTAGATATTTTTTCTAACTGATGTTATCTCTGTGTGACAAAATTAATTGAGTCAATGTGAACACTTCTGTGAATTCTGTATCTGATTCATGGAAAATACGTAGCACAATTGCAAATTGATGATGTGCATACATAAGGGGATCATTTTCTGGGTATAAAGCAGAGGATGATTATCTGGTTCTGCCACTCTGTCAGACAGCAAGTTTTCAGTGCCATATTGCAACAATGACAACTTGCATTTACATGGCATCTTCAACTGAATAAAACATCCCAAGGTGTTTCACAGAAGAGCTATTAGAAAAAATTTGACCAAGTCAAATTTGAAGAGACATTAGGGTCATGTGACCAAAACTTGGTTAATCGGGAAGGTTTTAAGGAGCAATATTGAAGGGGGAGAGAGAGGTAGAGAGGTTTATGGAGGTAATGCCAGTGTTTAGGGCTTCGGGAGATGAAGACTGACTAACATTGATGGAGCAATTAAAATCGGGACGCTCAAAAGGCCAGAATTTGAGGAGTGTGGAGACTTTGGAGGGTTGTGGGACTGGAGGAGGTTACAGAGCTCTCTCTATGTGAGCTGAAAATGTGTTGCTGGAAAAGCGCAGCAGGTCAGGCAGCATCCAAGGAACAGGAGAATCGACGTTTCGGGCATAAGCCCTTCTTCAGGAATGAGGAAAGTTTGTCCAGCAGGCTAAGATAAAAGGTAGGGAGGAGGGACTTGGGGGAGGGGCGTCGGAAATGCGATAGGTGGAAAGAGGTCAAGGTGAGGGTGATAGGTCAGACTGGGGTGGGGGCGGAGAGGTCAGGAAGAAGATTGCAGGTTAGGAAAGCGGTGCTGAGTTCGATGGATTTGACTGAGACAAGGTGGGGGGTGGGGAAATGAAGAAACTGGTGAAATCCGAGTTCATCCCTTGTGGTTGGAGGGTTCCTAGGCGGAAGATGAGGCGCTCTTCCTCCAACCATCGTGTTGTTGTTGTCTGGCGATGGAGGAGTCCAAAGACCTGCATATCCTTGGTGGAGTGGGAGGGAGAGTTGAAGTGTTGAGCCACGGGGTGGTTGGGTTGGTTGGTCCGGGTGTCCCAGAGGTGTTCTCTGAAACGCTCCGCAAGTAGGCGGCCTGTCTCCCCAATATAGAGGAGGCCACATCGGGTGCAGAGGATGCAATAGATGATGTGTGTGGAGGTACAGGTGAATCTGTGGCGGATATGGAAGTTTCCTTTGGGGCCTTGGAGGGAGGTGAGGGGGGAGGTGTGGGCACAAGTCTTGCACCTCCTGCGGTTGCAGGGGAAGGTGCCGGGAGTGGAGGTTGGGTTGGTGGGGGGTGTGGATCTGACGAGGGAGTCACGGAGGGAGTGGTCTTTACGGAATGCTGATAGGGGAGGGGAGGGAAATATATCCTTGGTGGTTGGGTCCGTTTGGAGGTGGCGGAAATGACGGCGGATGATGCGCTGTGCATGGAGGAGGTGCAACCGCAGGAGGTGCAAGACTTGCGCCCACACCTCCCCCCTCACCTCCCTCCAAGGCCCCAAAGGAAATTTCCATATCCGCCACAGATTCACCTGCACCTCCACACACATCATCTATTGCATCCTCTGCACCCGATGTGGCCTCCTCTATATTGGGGAGACAGGCCGCCTACTTGCGGAGCGTTTCAGAGAACACCTCTGGGACACCCGGACCAACCAACCCAAACACCCTGTGGCTCAACACTTTAACTCCCCCTCCCACTCCACCAAGGATATGCAGGTCTTTGGACTCCTCCATCGCCAGACCACAACAACACGACGGTTGGAGGAAGAGCGCCTCATCTTCCGCCTAGGAACCCTCCAACCACAAGGGATGAACTCGGATTTCACCAGTTTCCTCATTTCCCACCCCCCACCTTGTCTCAGTCAAATCCATCGAACTCAGCACTGCCTTCCTAACCTGCAATCTTCTTCCTGACCTCTCCGCCCCCACCCCAGTCTGACCTATCACCCTCACCTTGACCTCTTTCCACCTATCGCATTTCCGATGCCCCTCCCCCAAGTCCCTCCTCCCTACCTTTTATCTTAGCCTGCTGGACACACTTTCCTCATTCCTGAAGAAGGGCCCGAAACGTCAATTTTCCTGTTCCTTGGATTCTGCCTGATCTGCTGCGCTTTTCCAGCAGCACATTTTCAGCTCTGATCTCCAGCATCTGCAGACCTCACTTTCTCTCTATGTGAGTCCATGCAGGGATTTAGAAACAATAATGAATATGTTATAAGTATGAAATGAACAGAGATGCATTACTGTAGGTAGGAATTGGTGAGTTTTAATAACTTACTCATCCAAAGTAACATCACTGACATCACCACTTCCTTACCTTTGTATTATTCTTTGTATTTAGCCTCCAGACGATGTCAAATTTCTGTTGTTACCTAATATTTAAACTCACCCGAGTGCTTATCTTGTAATTTTAATCAAGGTTATATTTCAGGCTATTATTAAAGAGCCCCACTCAATGTGGAGCAGGAAGCAGCAGTATTGCAGTTCATGATATCTCTGCATTTAAATCAGAGGTTCTGCTAAAACCTAGTTGAGAAAGTCAAAAGAGATGGGCAAAATCAAGGTCAAAGTACGTGAAGGTGAGTTTGGAAAAATGTTTAACTTACAAACTGGCTCACAATTACTGGATTTAATTTTATCAATCAATAACCAATGTTTTATAATAGGTCAGTGAAACTCAAAGTCAATTTATGGTTTTGTTTGTTTGGTTTAAATTGACTTAGGTGACTTGCAACCAATCTCGTGTACAGACCCCACTCAAACAGATTGTATATCTCAGACGGAATGATATATTGCATACGAAACTGTTCCCTTGAACATCAATGGTACTGAGGAGACTTGCCAGGCTTATAATCATTCCTTGAAAGAGTACAGAGATCTCTACTGCATGGGTATTGTCTGAGAATGTAAATCAATGAATCATACAGTCATGTGCTGACAGAATAGAAGCATTCTGCCCGTGGTAAGCAGAACTCTAATCAAATGCCACTGGCTGGTGAGTAATTGTATTAAATATATTGTACCTGTAGCACCAAATAAAGGCAAATACTTGGAAGGTAAAAAGTATGAACTGGTGCAGACTGTATGGCCCCTTGAGGCTGCTCCACCATTTAATATGATCTTGACTGGTCTTCTGCCTTAACTCAACTTTGTCAGCTGCTACACATGTCCCTTGGTTCCCAGACAGACCTGTCCATTCTATATCGGTGATCACATGTTTCTTCCATCAAATCAAAGAAATGGACCTGGATTCATTCAAATAGATTTCTTTCAAAACAGTCATTTTTGAGGTCCAGGGCATACATCATTTAGGTGATGATGTGTAGTGAGCGTGGTTTGGGAGGACCTTGCAGTTCCCGATGCACTCAAACATCTCATTTCTGGGTCAGTTATGGACTCATTGATAGAGATCGATCACTGTGATTATCAGTGACTCCATTGTAGTTGGACTATCAGGCTGGTGGAGATTGAACAAGATGTACTTTGGATCTTTCTGTGCCTAGCAGTTCCTACAAAACAAAGCTAATGTACCAATATTCTCTACCTGTAATTTTGCTTTTCACTTGCCACTTGCATCTTCTCATAGAACGAATAGGCCTGGTTTCCCTCCCAGTCTCTCAAATCGATTCTCAGTGAGTACTGTCGCTGGTTTGTTTGAAGGAAGATCATCTCATTGCCAAGCCAGTGTTCTCCAGCTGGATTCCCAAAGCCCTACCAACAAAGCACAGCAAACAATGAGTGTACACCAGCTCAGGCATTCAGGGGAATACACTTGTTCTATCAATAAAAAGCACAGAGGTGCATTCTTTGCAAATACATGAGCAATTTCACAGAGCTTGATACTGGTGTGATGTCTCCTGCAGTGATGTTCAAAACAAGCTTGTGGATGTGATGTCTCCTGCAAACACCTTGGCCGCAGAAAGCAGTTCAGGATCCGAACCACAGTTTCTGTAATTTTTTAAACATGGAGATTAACTGAATACTGGAAACCGGAAACAAGGAAAAGAAACATTGGAACTTAGTTCCAATATAGGATTCTCTTCAGAATGTTAATCTATCTTCTCTCTTATGGATTCTGTCTGAACTGGTGTGAAATTCCAACATTTCCTGTTTAATTAACTGTCATTCATATGCTGTTTAACAACTAATGTGTGTTGTTTCCCTGGTGCCAGGATCAAGGATGTCTCAGAGAGGGTGCAGAATGTTCTCACGGGGGAGAGGGGCCAGCAGGAGGTCATTGTCCACATTGGAATCAACGACTTTGGAAGGGAAGAGGTTGAGACTCTGAAGGGAGATTACAGAGAGTTAGGCAGAAATTTAAAAAGGAGGCCCTCAAGGGTAGTAATATCTGGGTTACTCCCAGTGCTACGAGCTAGTGAGGGCAGGACTAGGAGGATAGAGAAGATGAATGCATGGCTGAGGAGCTGGTGTATGGGGGAAGTATTCACATTTTTGGATAATTGGAATCTCTTTTGGGGTAGAAGTGACCTGTACAAGAAGGACGGATTGCACCTAAATTGGAAGGGGACTAATATACTGGCAGGGAAATTTGCTAGAACTGCTTGGGAGGATTTAAAACTAGTAAGGTGGGGGGGGGGTGGGATCCAGGGAGAGAGTGAGGAAAGAGATCGATCTGAGACGGGTACAGCTGAGAACAGAAGTGAGTCAAACAGGGCAGGCAGGGACAAAGTAGGACTAATAAATTAAACTGCATTTATTTCAATGCAAGGGGCCTAACAGGAAAGGCAGATGAACTCAGGGCATGGTTTGGAACATGGGACTGAGATATCATTGCAATTAGGGAAACATGGCTCAGGGATGGGCAGGACTGGCAGCTTAATGTTCCAGGATACAAATGCTACAGGAAGGAAAGAAAGGGACGTAAGAGAGGAGGGGGAGTGGCATTTTTGATAAGCATTACAGCTGTGCTGAGGGAGGATATTCCCGGAAATACATCCAGGGAAGTTATTTGGGTGGAACTGAGAAATAAGAAAGGGATGATCACCTTATTGGGCTTGTATTATAGACCCCCCAATAGTCAGAGGGAAATTGAGAAACAAACTTGTAAGGAGATCTCAGCTATCTGTAAGAATAATAGGGTGGTTATGGTAGGGGATTTTAACTTTCCAAACATCGACTAGGATTGCCATAGTGTTAAAGGTTTAGATGGAGAGGAATTTGTTAAGTTTGTACAAGATAATTTTCTGATTCAGTATGTGGATGTACCTACTAGAGAAGGTGCAAAACTTGACCTACTCTTGGGAAATAAGGCAGGGCAGGTGACTGAGGTGTCAGTGGGGGAGCACTTTGGGGTCAGCGACCATAATTCTGTTAGTTTTAAAATAGTGATGGAAAAGGATAGACCAGGTCTAAAAGTTGAAGTTCTAAATTGGAGAAAGGCCAATTTTGACGGTATTAGGCAAGAACTTTCAAAAGCTGATTGGAGGCAGATGTTCGCAGGTAAAGGGACGGCTAGAAAATGGGAAGCCTTCAGAAATGAAATAACAAGAATCCAGAGAATGTATATTCCTGTCAGGGTGAAAGGGAAGGCTGGTAGGTATAGGGAATGCTGGATGGCTAAAGAAATTGAGGGTTTGGTTAAGAAAAAGAAGGAAGCATATGTCAGGTATAGACAGGATAGATCGAGTGAATCCTTAGAAGAGTATAAACGAAGTAGGAGTATACTTAAGAGGGAAATCAGGAGGGCAGAACAGGGACATGAGATAGCTTTGGCAAATAGAATTAAGGAGAATCCAAAGATTTTTACAAATATATTAAGGACAAAAGGGTAACTAGGGAGAGAATAGGGCCCCTCAAAGATCAGCAAGGCGGCCTTTGTGTGGAGCCACAGAAAATGGGGGAGATACTAAATGAATATTTTGCATCAGTATTTACTGTGGAAAAGGATATGGAAGATATAGACTGTAGGGAAATAGATGGTGACATCTTGCAAAATGTCCAGATTACAGAGGAGGAAGTGCTGGATGTCTTGAAACGGTTAAAGGTGGATAAATCCCCAGGACCTGATCAGGTGTACCCGAAAACTCTGTGGGAAGCTAGAGAAGTAATTGGTTGGCCTCTTGCTGAGATATTTGTATCATCAATAATCACAGGTGAGGTGCCTGAAGACTGGAGGTTGGCAAACGTGGTGCCACTGTTTAAGAAGGGCGGTAAAGACAAGCCAGGGAAGTATAGACCGGTGAGCCTGACCTCGGTGGTGGGCAAGTTGTTGGAGGGAGCCCTGAGGGACAGGATGTACATGTATTTGGAAAGGCAAGGACTGGTTCGGGATAGTCAACATGGCTTTGTGCGTGGGAAATCATGTCTCACAAACTTGATTGAGTCTTTTGAAGAAATAACAAAGAAGATTGATGAGGGCAGAGCAGTAGATGTGATATATATAGACTTCAGTAAGGCGTTCGACAAGGTTCCCCATGGGAGACTGATTAGCATGGCTAGATCTCATGGAATACAGGGAGAACTAGCCATTTGGATACAGAACTGGCTCAAAGGTAGAAGACAGACGGTTGTGGTGGAGGGTTGTTTTTCAGACTGGAGGCTTGTGACCAGTGGAGTGCCACAAGGATCGGTGCTGGGCCCTCTACTTTTTGTCATTTACATAAATGATTTGGATGCGAGCATAAGAGGTACAGTTAGTAAGTTTGCAGATGACACCAAAATTGGAGCTGTAATGGACAGCAAAGAGGGTTACCTCAGATTACAACAGGATCTGGACCAGATGAGCCAATGGGCTAAGAAGTGGCAGATGGAGTTTACTTCAGATAAATGCAAGGTGCTGCATTTTGGGAAAGCAAATCTTAGCAGGACTTATACACTTAATGGTAAGGTCCTAGGGAGTGTTGCTGAACAAAGAGACCTTGGAGTGCAGGTTCATAGTTCCTTGTAAGTGGAGTCGCAGGTAGATAGGATAGTGAAGAAGGCGTTTGGTATGCTTTCCTTTATTGGTCAGAGTATTGAGTACAGGAGTTGGGAGGTCATGTTGCGGCTGTACAGGACATTGGTTAGGCCACTGTTGGAATACTGCATGCAATTCTGATCTCCTTCCTATCGGAAAGATGTTGTGAAACTTGAAAGGGTTCAGAAAAGATTTACAAGGATGTTGCCAGGGTTGGAGGATCTGAGCTGCAGGGAGAGGCTTAACAGGCTGGAGCTGTTTTCCCTGGAGCGTCAGAGGCTGAGGGGTGACCTTATAGAGGTTTACAAAATTATGAGGGGCATGGATAGGATAAATAGACAAAGTCTTTTCCCTGAGGTCAGGGAGTCCATAACTAGAGGGCATAGATTTAGGATGAGAGGGGAAAGATATAGAAAAGACCTGAAGGCCAACGTATTCATGCAGAGGGTGGTACGTGTATGGAATGAGCTGCCAGAGGATGTGGTGGAGGCTGGTACAATTGCAACATTTACGAGGCATTTTGATGGGTATATGAATAGGAAGGGTTTGGAGGGATATGGGCCGGGTGCTGGCTGGCGGGACTAGATTGGGTTGGGATATCTTGTCGGCATGGACGGGTTGGACCGAAGGGTCTGTTTCCGTACTGTGCATCTCTATGACTCTATGACTCTATAAAATCTAGCCATCAAGTTTAGAGCCAAATAATCATACCGCACAGGAGACCATTCAGCCAATTTGTTGTGCCTGCACTTTGAAAGAGCTTTCCAATTTCCCTGCTCCTTTCCTGACCATTCTGACATTTCCTTTTCCGGTTTATATCCAATTCTCTTTAATAACTTACTATTGGTATTACTACTTCCACTGTCCTTTTCAGACAATACATTGCAAATCTCAACAGCTTGCTGAGTAAAAATAATTCGACACACTTCCCCCTTATTTCTCCCTATTCCTCAATTAAAACCAACATTTTGTTTCTGCGTCACCCGATTAAATACCTCTTATAAATTTCTCCAGGAAGATCATGGGAAATCATGTCTCACAAACTGGAGATTTTTGAAGAAGTAACAAAGAGGATTGATGATGGCAGAGCATTGGATGTGATCTTCAGTATGGCATTTGACAAGGCTCCCCATGGGAGACTGGTTAACAAGGTTAAATCTCATGAAATACAGGGAGAACTCACCATTTGGATACAGAACTGGCTCAAAGGTAGAAGACAGAGGGTCGTGGTAGGGGGTAGCTTTTCAAACTGGAGGCCTGTGACCAGTGGAGTGCCACAAGGAGCAGTGCTGGGTCCACTACATTTTGTCATTTATATAAACGATTTGGATGTGAGCATAAGAAGTATAGTTAGTAAGTTTGCAGATGACACCAAAATTGGAGGTGTAGTGGACAGTGAAGAAGGTTACGTCAGTACAATTGGATCTTGATCAGATGGGCTAATGGGCTGAGGAGTGGCAAATGGAGTTTAATTTAGATAAATGCGACCTGCTGCATTTTGGGAAGGCAAATCAGAGCAGGACTTATACACTTAATGGTAAGATCCCAGGGAGTATTGCTGAACAAAGAGACTTTGGAGTGCAGGTTCATATCTCCTTGAAAGTAGAGTCACAGGTAGATAGGCTAGTGAAGAAGATGTTTTGTATGCTTTCATTTATTGGTCAGAGCACTGAGTATAGGAGTTGGGAGGTCATGCTACCACTGAACAGGACATTGGTTCGGCCACTTTTGGAATATTGCGTGCAATTCTGGTCTCCTTCCTATCGGAAGGATTTTGTGAAACCTGAAACAGTTCAGAAAAGATTTACAAAGATGTTGCCAGGATTGGAGGATTTGAGCTATAGGGAGAGGCTGAGTTACCAGCGGCTGTTTTCCCTGGAGAATCGGAGGTCAGGGATGTCCTTTTAGTGGTTTATAAAATCATGAGGGGCATGGATAGGATAAATAGAGAAAGTCTTTTCCTTGTGGTAGGTGAGTACAGAACTAGATGACATAGGTTTAGGGGGAGGAGGAAAAGATATAAAAGGGACCTAAGGGCCAACATTTTCATGCAGAGGATGGTGTGTGTATGGAATCAGCTGCCAGAGGATATGGAGCAGGCTGATACAATTGCAGCATTTAAAAGCTATCTGGATTGGTAAATGAATAGGAAGGGCTTTGACGGATATGGGACACTTTCTGGCAAGTGGGACTAGATTAGGTTAAGATATCTGGTCGGTATAGACAAGTTGGACTGAGGGGTCTGTTTACACGCTGTACTTCTGTATGACCCTCTGACTCTATGACTCCAAGATCAATTCTAGTATGCTGTAAACCAACAAAAATCTTTATTTGGCAAATTTAATGTTGGAATATTTACCCCTGGAACTTCACACAAAAGACATTAGCTCAAGACAGGTGGTGAATTCCATAATCAGATATTAGGAGCAGCGAATAAATCTTAATGGAAGCTTTAAGGAAGTTCTGAATGGTGGAGAGGATTATGGAGAAGATACAGGAGAGAATTCCAGAGCATAGGGCCTATACAACTGAGGCCATGGCATCCAATACTGAGGCACTAAGAGCGGGGTTGATTCAAAAGAAAGCTGAGATGGTGGAATGTGGAATTTTAACGTAAAAGTGAGGAAAAAGTAAACAAGAATGAGAGCCAAAGTAATACAATAACAGCATTAAACTCAATTCAGAGAGGTTAACCACAATGGTGTGGGTGAATAACAATCTAGCATATGTGAGTTAATTACAATAAATAGATCAGAACAAGTACATTCCTTCAGGGAACGAGAGTAACTATGAAAATACAACTCTGGTTAAATATATTTCTTTGTGTTTATTTCTTTTTTTGTCTTGTAGAGTTCAACCCGACATAAGTCAGCTCATTTTATATTGCCAACTTGGAACTGTTAAATGGTTTTCGACGTGTCAAGCTGTACATGATAAGTTCGATGAGCACAAATTGTACAAGACAGAGGACCACAGAACTTTTCAAAGTCAGAGTGAATAGTGAGATTGTTGTAGGGGAGGCGGAGGGGGGAGGGCACATGAAATTTTAACTCTCGCCCAACTCCAGGCTCAAGCCAGATCGACCGGTGTGATTTAACTCTGCTCAATCTTTCTGCCACCTTGTAGGTCCCTATTTCACCTGCTCTTTTGAGTAGACAAGAGGGAGACCCGGAAGGCGGCAATGGGGGCTTTCTTTAAATGCGCAATTTATGTCATCAGGGACACTTCAGCATCTCCCAGTGAGATCATCGTGTCCTATCTTCATTTGTTAGCAAAAAGACCAAGATTCCTACTACCTACATTCAGAGATCAATGAATGCTTACTAAATTTGAAATTCTGAAGTGAGGTAAAGAGACACAGTGAAATTGTGCTAAATGATAATATTTAGTTAACAACCTTGTGTCAAAGCCTACTCAACAATAGCATTGATGAAAGTTAGGCAATTTTTAAAACTAAAGCAACAAATATATCATTTTTTTCTGAAATTACAGATAATTTCCTTTCATGTGTCTATTAAGTAAACTTGCCAAGATTTTACATTACTAACATTAACCCAACGAAACAAGCAATTTAGATAGAGATATAGATTCAGGCATGATTTGGAGATGCTGGTGTTGGACTGGGGTGTACACAACCACCTGATGAAGGAACGGTGCTCTGAAAGCTAGTGCTTCCAATTAAACTGTTGGACTATAACCTGGTGTTGTGTGATTTTTAACTAGATTCAGGCAGGTTTCCATAGTGCAATCATTAAAATAGATGGGGGCATCAAGTAATACAGCCATTGCAACATTGCTTGAGTGCACCCCAAGGACATTGTCAGCAATGATCTTGTTCTTCCTTCTTTGCATCAGCGACTGAGAGCACTTGCTTCCATATTCTGTTGTATTCACCACAGATGTCAACACAGGGTATTGTGGTGCAGTGGTAGTTTATCTTAGTTCAGGTAATCTGGGTTCAAGTTTGATCTCATCTAACGTTCAGGGACATGTAGGTTAGGTGCATTAGTCAGGGGAAATGTAGAGTAACAGGGTAGGGGAATGGGTCTGGGTAGGATATTCTTCAGATGGTTGGTATGGATTGTTGGGCCAAATGGCTTGTTTCCACACTGCATGGATTGTATTCTATTCTATTCATTTTGAACATGTTGTTTAAAAATAATCATAGCTCGATATTTGAAACCTTGAAAATCGCTTCAATAAAGGCCCACTTGTACTCTTGAGTATTAATCATTGGAATTGGAGGTCACCATTCTGTGATGTCATCGACAGTTCAACTCATATAGTGAAAATTACATCACCTAAATAATCTCAATTTAACAATACAAGCAGGCATGCTATCCGACACTAAAGTTATTCTGTGAGAAATGTGCTTGTAAACAGCCCACACGGGTGTTAGAATATGTTTTTGTTGTTGCTTTAATATCTTTGCACACTTAAATTATGTTTGAAGAACTGGAAGGATTCTTGGGCTAGTTCACATTCTGATAAACTGGCTACCTAGCGAAGGAGCAGCGCTCCGAAAGCTATTGCTTTCAAATAACCTGGTGTTGTGTGATTTTCATCTACTGGGGGAAAGGTGGTGATGGTCAATGGTAGGAGCATTCATGTTGCAACTCGTCGGAGTGTTCATCGCTCTGATTCCAAAGCAACAATTAAAGATGCAAAAATAATACTGACGCCAGTTTATTAGAGTATGAACTAGCCCAAGAATCCTTCCAGTTCTTCAAACAGATATTAAAGCGTCAACTAAAACACATTCTAACACACATGTGGGCTGTTTACAAGCATATTTCTCCACCCCCAGTCCAACACCGGCACCTCCTCATCATTTAACCCAGCAGACATGGCAGTGAGGATGAGGGCACATTCTACACTGCTAGGTCAGGTGTGGCTCCCGCAATCCAAATAATGAGGGGCCAGTGCCACTGACATCTACCAGGTATGAGGGTCCCGATTGGATGCTATCTTGGAATTCCAACCTCTTGGAGTTATAATATTGACTTGCTGGGATTGCCTGGATTGTGGTGCAAGTCCCCTACCTGCTGACTCAGACAAGAGTCCCACCCCAACACCGCCCCCCTCACCACCAAACCCAACCACCCCCCATTCCCACCTTGAGATCTGCCACTATCTGCCTAATCCCACAAGTTGGTAAGGACAGAGTGAATATCGACCCAAACAGTGTTTCGATCCTTTGGATATTTTAGAGTTTCTTAAAAAAAATCTGTTATCAATTTGTGGTTAGATATTCCAAATATTTTATAGGATTACAAGAAATCCTAAGACTTAGGCATGGCATTCCATAACGTAATTGAATTTTATTCTCCCATTGAGCATGGACCGTTGCAACTGAATACTAAGCAGTGGCTAAAGAATTTTGGATCAGTCTTATCCAGATTTATGCCCATCATAATTTTGGTGTTTCATTCAGCTCAAAGGCTTGTTTGTGTTTTAACCCTTTACTGACAAAGCAACAGTAAAGTCTATTGCTCATTCCACTCACTGGATAAAAAAAATTCAACACAATAACTTCCTCCTGCTCATCCCATCATGTAGCATTCAATACCTAGAGTTCTTTCCCAGGGAGGGTGGTATATAAGGGAATGGAAGTTGTGCTGCAACTGTACAGAACTCTAGTCAGAGCCCCTTTCAAGTAGTTCTTCCCGCTCATGGGCACCAGACCTCAAGAAAACTGTATTGGCCTTGAAGAGAATGGAGTGCAGATTCACCAGAATGATACTTGTATTAAAAAAGGTTAAATTAGGTTTCATAGGTGAGGCTTGTATTCCAGCTTAGTATATATGTTATGGATATGGATTACCTGTGACCTCATTAATCTCAAAGGTGTGTTTAAGATTGTTATTTCAGTATGCAGAGCTGTGCGTCAACTATTTTGAAAGTGAAAACTTTAAAGCATTCAATGTAAAGGTGAATTCATAATTATCAATGATATCGATGAATGCTTCTAATTCTGCTGCTGTATCAAATAGCCTATTACGTATCAATTACATAAATACAGGACATGACGTTACCACTAAAACCTAATCAATGAGTTTGTGCGAATGAGAATACAGCCTGTGAAAACCAAAAGTTTCAAAAAGAACTAATCTCATGGGGAGATGTTGAAAATGTTGTAAAGCTTTGTACTCCTTTTGTATTCCTTTGATCTCAGCAGAATAAAGGAGATTTATTTGAGGTGTTTGATAGGGTAGAAAGTGATAGACTATTCCCTTTGGTGGAATGAAGAGTCCTAACAAGGGGTTGGGGATTAGGACCTTAAAACTGGAGCCAAGCTGTTCAGACAGCACATCCTTAAAAGGGAATGGAAATCTGGAACTCAATTATGTAGCATCTTTAATGTAATAGAACGTTGGTTCTGCCAAGGATTACTCTCAATCCAAATTGGACAACAAGCTACCTGAAGAAATGCTCAGACCAGTGACCAAAGCTTTAGTCAGAGAGGCATAAGTTTTAAACAGGTTTTATAAGGACATTTTATAAACAGAGGAGAGAGAGAGAGAGATAGAGAGGGGGTGGACAGCTAATGCATGGATCAGATAAGATACTAAGGGTCACAGAACCAAGGTGGGTAGATGGAGTTTGGATCAGCCATAAAGAGATTGACCAGTAAAACACACTAGAAGGTTGAACAGCCTCTTCCTGTTTCCATGTTAGTAACTAAATGTTAAACATTGATGATTCTCCAGAACCAATGTTTGGGATTTAAAGTTTCAGTTAATGTGAGTGATCCAGTTTCTCTCAACAATTGCATGTTCTCATTTCACTCTATTCACGTCAAGTATATTGACTGAAAGGTCTCACTTACCATTTTATATTCTTTCCAGGTGCGGTGAAAATCCACACTACCATCTCTTCTGTGCTGTATGACCATCCAACCACCTCCTGCTGTCTCCATGTTACAGTACACCTATGCAGAAAGACCAGAGTCGTTAGACCCAACTGCGAGTCAGAGAGAGGGGGCGAGAGAGAGAGAACTGGGTGAAGGCTTCAATCAGTTTGTGCAGCGATACATACCAGACCAATCCTACCTACTGGCTTTGGAGTAGTAATGTTATTGATATATTAATATAATAGAGATAAGAATAATATTGATGCATTTAAGATAGATAAACATGAGGGAGAAAGGAATAGAGGGAAATATAAGGGTGAGATGAAGTAGAGAGGGAGGAAGTTTGTATGGACTGTTAATATCACCATGGACCAATTGCATTGGCTGGCCTATTTCTGTACTTTGGGCTTGATATGAATCTCTAAGTAGACTGACATTAAGAATAATCCCCCACTAATTGTCCTTATAATTGAAAACGTCTTTCTGCAATAAAGCATCAGCTTATTAAAGTGTTTTACTTGAAAAGTGGAAGAGGTTAAACTTGGGAGGCTGAAGAACACACCATTCTTCAAAATAGCCCTAAGGGATTTTAACATTGGTGTCCCACTGACGTATTTGTACAGTAACTTTCACACAGGTCATTTGTGCTGAGACGTTGGCTTCGGGCTCAAGCTAAACCATCGCTCAATGTTGACAGGTACTTACAAAACAATAAAAGCTCCCAGAGACTCAGCTTGTTAGCATCAATGTGATGGATGTCAGTGCTGGGGAATTGAATTCATCTCACAGGCACTGATCTTAACTCTTCCCTTTAGCTGCCAGAAGCTGGAGTGGGGGTGGGGGAAGTGCAAGAGACTGTAGTTTGAATAAAACCCCACCCGGACGTGATTGTGACTCATTGGAGTAGGTGAGGAATAGGCAGCCACAGCAGGTCCTTCTTTTAACATGCAGATGCCAATGTTCCCCTACACCCCGAATCAAGTCAGAACTCCCTCAGAATAGACCTGTGGCAAGGTGAGTCCCAGCCTGGTAAATTTTAATAGAGGTTATTTCAGGGGTTCCTGTATGAGGACCAAGAGGAGCAAACTTTTTTGCATCTCATAAGGTATCCTTAGGCCTTCCATCCTTTGATCAGCAATTGGATTTAACATGCAGTCGTTGAAGAAGGAGACAGAGGTGGTGAGCTTAAGGGAAGGAATTTCAGAGCTGAGGGCCTTAGCATGAAGGTACAGCCTCCAACAGTGAGTCATTCAAAACCATGGGTGCTCAAGACGCTAGAATTAAAGACTGCAGATATCTGGAGAGTTGTGGAGTTGGAGGAGATTGCAGAGATAAGGTAGGATGAAACCATGCAGGGATTTCAAAACTGCATTCTGTACATTTCAGACAATTCTTATACACAACAAAGGGATTTCGACACATGAACATCAATTGCTATTCTGAACAAACCAGCCCAGCCTTCCTATTTCAATGTGCCAGCAGGTATTTTTCTTGCCATTAACACATGACTAATGTCATGGCAAACAGCCAGAATGGTCACACATTTCTCATAATATCATTGTTGCGAGCTTACTCTGAACAGTACAGCTGTGAGCAGCTGGTTAATGTGAAGTTAATAGCCTGCATTGGATTCAAGGAAGTTTAATAAGTGTTGATAATGTTATTCCATCAGATATAATTCTACCGAGAGCCATTGGGTGTGAGTATTCTATACTCAAGAGGGTCAAATTACATCATATACCAAAAGTGGGAAACTTGGCACAGCCAAGTGACCAAATTAAAGTCTCATTACTTTCTCCCATTAGTAAAGACTCATGGAAGTTTAATGTTAGAGGTGAAGCACGAAACCAAGCCAGAGGTGGAGGAAACACCTGAAGAGAAGGACAGTGACAATACGGATCAGTAATCAAGGGACTTCAAGGTTCACGTAGGCATTGAATAGAAGAGAGGGAAAGTCCAGATAAAACTCACAGCAGGAAAAATGACAGGCAACAAGAAAAATAATCAGTTAGCCACAGTGAGGAATACACTTCTGTACATCAGAAATCTTTAGAGAAAGAGATAACCACACAAGAAAGAATATCTGTGCAATGGACTGCAGAGAGGGACATTCCATTGAAAGGCTGGTAAAACAAGGGAAAGAAAAGAAAGTGTTTGGGTCACAATAACCCATATAGCAAATCCATCAAGAGTGGAAAAAAGCCTTATTTACTGGACCCTGTAGAGGTTGTGTAGGGCCCTATCCAGGCCATATGTTGCGTATAGTGGCACCAACAGTTTACCAGATATGGTATTGTTTTAGGTCTCAACGGAAAGTCAGACAATGACCAGGTCAGTGGAACGTAATCAACAACAGCGCTGGTGTCATTTTCACCAATAACGTACAGCAAAAGAAACTGTAACATCATCAGCCATAATGTAATTAAAGTTCCACCTCCTATTTCAATTTAAAATGAAATCCAATTATAGTTCGATCAAAGTTTAACCAGAACCACCAAGTGGGAGAGAATTCCTCGATTCTTTTATCAATGAGTTATACTGCCTCACAGATAATCGCCAGTATGGAACTTGGAAAGAAGAAATCAGAGAGGGGATCACATTGTACTGGGGTGCTGGATGAAGATTGATCAGACTTTTCACAGTCTAAAGAAAACCTGATGTTACCACAAGCAGTGCAGTACAGCAGACAGGCTGCAAGTAGACCAGACCTTGATCCAAACAATCTTCCGGGAGTCAGTCGCTGACTCTGACTCAGTCCACTTTATTAATTGTTAACATGTCACGATGGTAGCAGTCAAAAGGGGAAGTGGGCACTACATCCCCCACTGTTTCTTGTTGTGACAGGGAAGCTCCACATCAGATCAGTGTCAACAGTGCTCAGCCAGCAATGCTGAATATCAACACCTGCCATTAAGATAGCCATTTTCAAGAGATTTGCTAAAGCAGCAAAAAGCAATTTCAAAATTACTTAAGAAACCTTGAAAGCAGACCTCCCCAGTCCAAGATGTATATGCCACCGAGGACCAAGAAAAATTCTTCCTGGGGGTGGAGGAGGGGGAGGGGGGTGTGATCTTTCAACAGCTCCAGGAAAGCTCTCCAGGGAATAGGTAAAGCTTAGGTCCAAATCAGGTCAGGTCCATATTAAACATTCCTAAGTTTTTAATCTGCAATAAGCCAACATAAGCCTGCAACTGAAAGCCTTCAGGAATCCATGAAGCACTCAAGCCATCTCACAGCGAGGAGAAAGAGGAAACCATAAACCGTCTAGCAACACAGAATGCCTCACCAAAGCTCAAAGTTGAGCATCAAAAGGAGCTCAAACAAATCACAGTTCACTAAGAATTGAAGCAGTCTAACTACTTCAAAGAAACTGTTGAAATAAAGTCCCAGCTATTATCAATCACAATACCATCAAACCTCGGAGACTAAAAAAGGGAAGGCTACAGAGATACATTGATGGAGGAAGAAGTCTCTGTTTCACAGAGGTATTCAAAGTTCCAAGATCACAATGAACTGTTAGATGTGGGAAACATCCTGTAGCAATTAGTGAGTGATGATCTTCTGTTTAAAGCAGACACTATTGCAACAGAAAGACAAAAATCTATATTTAAGTTTGCAGAAGAGAATCATGTGGAAGCAGGTCCTTCTTAAGAATAGAGATCATCTGCAGAAAAAAAGGCTTAGCAATACATGTGGACATAAAACCACAATCCAGTCTGCAGCCCATAGTGCTTCACAGGAAATTCTTCTAGCTCCTGGTGCAGAAGTCTGTTTCTTTATTGTTGATGAACATGTCTACTTTCTGATGGAGTTCAAGAAAAGCTTTTGCCTAGGGAGAAGCTGCCATTCGACTCGAACCCTGTGTTCACCTCTGCAGATAATCATAAGGGAATATATACATTCTCCACGTCCTCCAAGAGAGCTGAGACTGCTGTTGGTAATTAATACCTCAGGCCAAAGGGAGTTGTAGTTGGGGGTGGAAACAAGTTAGACTAAGAGATAAATGTTCAAAGTTAGATGGTAATAGTTAAAAGGTATACTTGAAAAACTTTGGGGAGGGGGAAATGTGTAGTGCAATGTTATTTATACTTTTACCCTAAGAAGGCTACAGAGCATATGTGAATGGGGTTATGTCATAGAAACATTAGTGTTTCAGAAGGACATCCTCTTTTACCTTGCTTTATAAATAGTTATGTTTAATAAAGATTATTAACGGTCACACACAAGAGTGCAGACATCATGGCATTCTGGTTGTTAGGGGGATAGAAGTGCAGAGCAGCTGGAGATAGGGAAGAGGAAATATAGGGGAAAGGGAAGCGTGGCAGAGACAAGGGGGAAGGAAAATATAGGGAGAACATTGTAAAGGAAATCTTTCTCCAAAGGGAGAAGGGAGTTACTCCAGGTCTGGGGAGACAGCCGGTTCCCTCAAGGGATCTGAAACATGTTTCTACTCCTAGGAGAAAGTGAGAACTGCAGATGCTGGAGATGAGAATAGAGCTCTGTGGCTGAACACTTTAACTCCCCATCCCACTCCGCCAAGGACATGCAGGTCCTTGGCCTCTTCCATCGCCAGACCATGGCAACACGATGCCTGGAGGAAGAGCGCCTCATCTTCCGTCTAGGAACCCTCCAACCACAAGGGATGAATGCAGATTTCTCCAGCTTCCTCATTTCCCCTCCACCACCTTATATCAGTCCCAACCCTCGGACTCAGCACTGCCTTCTTGACTTGCAATCTTCTTCCCGACCTCTCCGGCCCCACCCCCTCTCCGGCCGATCACCCTCACCTTAACCTCTTTCCACCTATCGCATTCCCAACGCCCCTCCCCCAAGTCCCTCCTCCCTACCTTTCATCTTAGTCTGCTTGGCACACCCTCCTCATTCCTGAAGAAGGGCTCATGCCTGAAACGTCGATTCTCCTACTCCTTGGATGCTGCCTGACCTGCTGCGCTTTTCCAGCAACACATTTTTCAGCTCATGTTTCTACTCCTGCTAATTGCACAAAGGGAAGCTGTGAACTCATTCAGAAGGCCAGAGTTCATCCCAAACTCTAGGCCTAGCTAGACATTTGGGTGGTGTGCCATGATTCATTTTGAGATCCATTCCTGCTTCTCCAGCATTTGCAACAATAATTCAAGTGTGGATTTTCTGAGCTGCTTCAGTTCCAGCACCCGTGGGATTGGGCACAGTGGGAAAGGTGTATGCTACCACACGCACTAGAGATCTGGATCTTATTTACATCATGGGACCCTAAGTTTGGTACTGAAAGGGGCCAGTCATTTGAATGAGGCAGTGCATAGTTCATTTGAAGCACTTGGCAGTCAGCTTGAAGGCTCTCAACCTCTCTGTTAAATTCAATTGTGTGGCAAAGTAACCCGACTTCCCACTCATGTTGTTTCTGCTAATAATTACCCTTCATTATAATATCCAAATAATTCCAGCATCAAGCAGTGATCTAGCTGGATGCTCAAACTCAACTGTTCATCAATATAACTTCCTAAAATTTAACTGGGACTACACAGTAGGCTTTGAACTAATGATCATGCAGGCTACAGTACAAAATGCATTTTGAAAATGCATTGAGTGTACTAAAACATTCCAAGGTGCTTCACAGGACTGTTATCAATCAGAAACTGACATTGACTGACAGGTCAAATAACTAAGAGCTTGGTCAAAGAGGTAGGCTTTAAGAAGGAAAGAGAGAAGGAAAGATTTGGGGAAGGAATTCCTGAGTTTAGGGTCCAGGCAGCTGAAAGCAAAATTTCTGATAGCGGAATGATGTTGGAGAAGCTAGAATTGTAAGAGCATAGAAAGGCAAAAACATTTTTAAACTTGGGAGCAGCACCTCAAATTAAAAACCAGTTCATAGCTTAGAATTAATCTAAGGGCCATTGTCAATGCAATGCACTTAAGACAATTAATCATTTCGAAATGTTATAGCACATTTAGAACATTTCTTGTAAGTTTGCTAAACAAGTTGGAGTAACCTTGTCAATTGTAACAATTATTTGGGACTTTCAAGATAATGTTTATATTTAAGAATTTGTTCTCAACATGTTGGAATTGACAAACAAATGAAATAATTGTTTCTTAATTCAAAGCGCAAAGTGAACAGGTGATCTAATTTCTGGTTGATTTAATCTTGGCATACGTGCTATGCTCTGTAATTCTCCTGTCTCAGGTTTCAAAGCCTGTCTCTGTCTGTGTGCATGGTGCATGTATGTGTGTGTGTGTGTGTGGGGGGTTGCTGGTCACAATAAATTGATTTTGACTCTGTACTATGTCATGTAATGGGACAAGTCACCAGGGGTTAAGACTATAAAGAATAATGCAGGAAGGAAAGACTTTTCACTTTGCTCATATCTGGTTCAAAAAGGAAGGAATGATTATTTTTTTCCCCCCAGACATAACAAACCTGAGAAAATTTAACTTCTAACATTGGAAAATCACACAACAGTCTTTATGAACATTTCACCATCGTTGTCTCTGGCTCTGATGTACCGCACTAGGCTGTGAGCCAGTAAGAGGGTATGGGATTGAGAATGAATTGCCTATTCTCTCCACGACCCTTCCCCACATCACTTTTCAGGTGAGTGCTGAGTGACATTCCATAACAGTGGGCCATCTCTGCAGGCGGTCAGAATTTATTCTTGGCCCAATTTAAATACTCCAACATCTGTTTTTGGATTCTTCTCTACATTGGATGAAAATCCTATCAGACCTAAAGCCATGCATACTCCAATAGGTGTCTTGTCTATTTTCCACAGTATTTACATTCAAAGAGATAGCTGAAGACATGAGTAATAAAAGCACAAAGATTAGATTTTGCAACACAGCAGAGCAATGAGGTGAACAGGAACAAGAGAGTTCTTCTTGGCTCCACATTAATAATGCTGCCATCTTGCATTTGTGAACCCACTCCATGACCTGACCCATCTGCACCAATCTCTGCTTCCCCCTAAACATACTGTATCAGTTTTGTGCTTCCCCATGCCCACTGGACTGCCACACAGGATGTGGCTTGGGCATACAGTGTCCCTGTCATCTTTTCATGATGCAAAAAGGGTCAATATATTCCAATCCTCTGGAAAATCCCTTCCACCAATTTGTTTGTGTCCCAGATCTTGCACGAAGTTCTATCATGCAATTCTTACCTTCTTAGGCTCTGACATATTATTGATGCGAATGGTGTAGATGCCACTTGTGTTGTAACCACTCTGATAGGCTTCCGCACAATCGCGGAACAGTTTCTCCTCTTTGGTGCCTTTTGTTGCAACTGGAGAGAGAAAAGGTGCAACTGATCATATAAGGTTCCCTCGGGGTTTGGAGAGAAGTCCCATTGAATGGGGAAATAAGCCAATACATCTCCAACTGAAGACAGAATGTGGTCTGTCTGAGTGATATTGTGTCTTTGGTTTTCCAGAGCACTGATGAACTGTACCAAACATGGGCTTTGTTCCTCTGATTTAATCACTCTTGCCAAGTTCTATGTCCAGGTAAACACTCAAATTAGTGTGGCATTAGCTAGCTGCTTTTATTTCCAGCCCCCACCACCCACAGCTACAACTACTGCATTGTCAGAGATGCCTTCCTTTGAATAAGACACTAAAATAAGATCACTCCTGCCTCAGATGAAAGTAAAAGATCCAACAATATTATTTCGAAGAACAGACGATGGCCTACTGGTAATTTCACTGGACTAGTTCAAAATTCAAAAACCCAACGTGACTATCTAGGGGCATGACCACAAATCCTACCATGGCAGATGGCAAAACTTAAATTTAATTTTAAAGATCTGGAATTAAAATCTGGTCTAATTGTGACCATGGAACAATTGTTGTACAAACCCATTTGATTCACCAATTTCCTTTGGGGAAGAAAATTTGCTGTTCTGCTTACATGTGACTGCAGGCCCACAGCAACGTGGTTGACCTTTACCTGTCCCCTGGAATGACCCAGCAAGCCACTCTTTTTCCCACCCCGCTGAATCAAAGTGCTACAAAGTGTAACAGTAAGGAATTAAACTGATAGACGTCTCAGCAATGACCTAGGCACCAGAAATGACAACGGCAAACACAGCCCTGTCAACTCCGCAAAGTCCCCTTGACTAACATGTGGGGATTTGTACAAAGATTGTCAGAGCTGTCCCACAGCCTAGGCAAGGAATTGCTTGAGATGAGTGATACTTATGGAAGCACACATTATAGACAATGTTCCATTCATCACCATCACCATCACCAGCCCTGGGCATATTCTGTCCCATCGGCAGGACAGACCCAGCAGAGGTGGCAGCATTGTGTTATATACTTGAGAGGAAGTTGGCCTGGGAGTCCCTCAACATTGACTCTGCACCCCTATAAAACACATGACATCATATCAAACATGGGCAAGGAAACTTCCAGCTGGTTATTACCTACTACCAACAGTTGTTCCGGATGCTTCTGTCCATGCTAGTACTGGCAACAATGACCACTGCACAGTCCTCATGGAGATGAAGTTCTGACTTCACATCATGATAAGCTTCATCGCGTTGTATGGCCCTGTCACCACCATGCCAAATGAGACAGACTTAAACTGACCTACCAACTCAAGACTGGGTACCCATTAGTAACGGTGGGCAAAATGGTAGTCAACCACACTTTGTAACCTCATGGTCTGGCATATCCCCCACTCTACCACTGCCATCAAGCTAGGAGATCAACTCTGGTTCACAGAAGAGGGCAGGTCAGGAGCAGCACCACGAAAGCTTAAATCAATTGTCAAACTGGAGAAGCTCCAAACAGAAATACTTGTGTATTAAACAGCAGCATGCAATCAATAGGTTTGAGTGATGCCATAACCAATGGACCCGCAGTCCTGCCACAAGCAAGTGCCAATGGTGGTGGACAATTAAACAACTCACTGGTGGAGGAGGTTCCATGGTGTCCCAATCTGCTCTGATGAGAGTGCCCAACACATTAGTGCTAAAGAATTGCATCCTTTTTCAGACAGATGTATCAAATGGATGATCCATCTCATCCTCCTGCAGAAGACTCCAGCATTACAGATGCCAGACTTCAGCCAATTCGATTCACTCCACATGATATCAGTTGGAGGCACTGGATAGTACAAAGACTCTGGCCCTGATAACATTCTAGCAAGAGTACTGAAGACTTCTGCTCCAGAACCCTAGCCAAGCTCTTCCAGTACAGTTACAGCACAGGCATCTACCTGACAATGTCAAAAATTGCTCAGGTGTGCCCTGTACTCAAAAAGCAGGACAAATCCAATCAACAGCCCATTACTATACCATTAGTCCACACTTGATCATCGGCAAAATGACAGAAGGAGTTGTTGGCAGTGTTTTTCATGGAATTCCTACAGTGTGGAAACAGGCCATTTGGCCCAACAAGTCCACACCAACCCTCCAAATGTATCCCATGCAGACCCATTCCCATATCCTATTAGTCTACATTTCCCCTGACTAATGCACCTAATCTACACATCCCTGAACACTATGGGCAATTTAGCTTGGCTAATTCACCTAACCTGCACATCTTTGGACAGTGGGAGGAAACCGGAGCACCAGGAGCAAACCCAAACAGACAGAACATGCAAACTCCACACAGACAGTTGCCCAGAGCTGGGATCGAACCCAGGTCCCTGGTGCTGTGAGGCAGCAGTGCTAACCACTGAACCATCATGCCATGTTATCAAGCATCACTTGTAAAGGAATAACCTGCTCATTGAGGCTCAGTTTGGGTTCCATCAAGGCCACTCAGTTCCTGACCTCATTATAGCCATGGTCCAAACATAGGCTAGAGAGCTGAATCCCAGGAGTGAGGTGATATCAGGGCAGCAATTGAACAAGTGTGGCATTAAGGACAAGTTAAAAAAAACTGGAGTCAATGGGAACTGGGGAAATATGTCCATTCTTTAGACTCATAACCTTTGTAAGGAAAGATGGTTGTGGTTGTTGGAGGTTAATCCCTCTCTGCAGGTGCTCCTCTGAGTAATGTCTTAGGCTCAACCACTTTCAGCTGCTTCATCAATGATCTTTCCCCTTTATAAGATCAAAAGGGGCGATGTTCTCTGATGTTTGCACAATGTTCTGCACCATTCATGACTCCTCAGGCATCAAGTCATTTCACATCCACATGTAGTGAGACTAGACAATATCCAGGTTTGTACTGCTAAGTGGCAAGTAGCATTCATGCTACACAAGTGCCAGGCGAAGACCATCTCTGACAAGGGAGAATCTAACCATCACCTCTTGACATTCAATGGCATTACCAACACTGAATCCCCCACTGTGAACATCCTGGGAGGTTAACATTGATCTTAAGCTGAACTAATCCAATCGTGTAAATATAATTGCTACGTGAGCCAGTCGGGGAAACTTGCTAGCATATAACTTACTTTCTATCACCCGAATAAATCTATGAGTTACAAGACCAGAGTGTGATGAAAGACATTCTACTTAGCAGTTCCAGCAACAGTCATTTGGAATGGGTAGGACTTGAAAATGGGCTTCCTGGCCCAGATGAAGGGGCACGACCACGGAGTCACAAGAGGCCCCCTGGTTATTGCATTCAAATTGACTGTTTGTATTTGGATTGAATTGCTTGGTCATGAAACCAGATCATATTGACCAGGACAATACTCATTAATGAATTCTCTTCAATCAATGATGTCATTGAGGAGATATGCCTTTCAGTGAATTCATCGTTGGATCAATTGAATCTTGATATTTTCTATGGAATTTGATTGCTAAATTGTTCTGGAGATGTTATTTGATGTTACATAATGTCACCAAATTCCTCTGGGAGCTACAATTTTGTTCTACAAGATCCTATGGGGATTCCTTGCTTATAGAATCCACTAAGACCTGTCAGTGGATTTAAGCTACTCTGAAGGAGGTCAGAGCAATTAGCCACATACAAGAGTTAAATCATTACAAGCTCCTCATTTGAGAGAACAGTAAAAACATACTGTTCAGAAGTTTATTTAAAAATATCTGTTTGCCATGTTCCCTCTCTCCATGCAGCTTAATTGAAAAAATAAACAATTTACTTATGTCTGTTCTTGGTAGAAAGATAAGGAAGGAAAAGTCAGCGGTATCTTTTTCTGATCACAAAAGACATTCCTTATGTGCTCCTAATCTTAAATGAACCATCAGCACAATGGGATTTGGCAAAAAAACGTCCACTACAATTAATGGAATTATTGGCTCTTTCAGACTAACTAGCAGAAACCAACTTCGAAAGTGCTTCAAAGCAGAATTATTAGAAACACTAACAAACAGAAAGGGTTGAGGTTATTATATAATATAAAGAGGGATTTCACCTAACCACCCTGCTTGCCAATCATCATTCCTTTCTTTATTCACAGATCTCAACATCTGGAAATCATAATTTCATATGGAATGATATTAATCGACTGGGATGGGCACTTTAAGAAAGGGAATGCTTTGTAAATGTGACAGTGATAGATATATGCGGTGTGCCACTGACTTTTACAATGGGTAGTATCTCTGCAGAAAAATGTGTTTGTTTCCTACTGAGTCAGGGCAGACTATTTTGAGCAAACAAATTTAAATATGTCTATCAGACTGAATTAGCAGGACTCAGACTTCTGTTTCCCATGTGGACAGCAATAGAATTGGGGTGGGAAATAAACTTTGATGGAAACTCAAAACAAACAGGATACATGTTCCAGCCTTTGTTCAACCCATTCTATTCTTGACTGTATTGAAGTTAGTGGTACACATCAGAATTATAGCAGGGACACAACTGGCAGATATTGAATGTACAGATATTGGGTATACAACATGTATAGAAAGAGCATGAATTGGATGGTGTAAACATTGGGAACATAAAGGGTGAACGTACAATGTGGATATACAAAGGGTGTTATGTCAGCTGTACATTCAGTGCACAGTGATCTATAATCACCAATTTACTGCCATCGAATAACCCTCAGGATATACATTTTCCTAACCATCTAGTGATTCTCCTTTCCAAATACCTGTCTCAGTTGGTGTTCTGTGTGCCCCCTTACAGAGCCTCTTTTACAGAGTTAGGTGTTAATAAGACAGTCAAAATGCCTTCCTAACCCCATTGCTACCTCTAACCCCCAGTTATTCAAGTTCATTTTTGTCCTTCCCATGACTGTGTTCTTGCCCTTAGCACTTCATCTTTGAGTTTTCTCTATTTATCTCCACTCTTTCCCTATATAGGCATATCTCGCTCATACACACACTCTTATTCTCATCATAATTTTGCCTCTGAATCTGTTCCTTAACCTTTATGCCTCCTTCTCCTGTAATTCCCTCGGCTCTTCTTTCCTGCATCTCCCATTAGTTTTGCTTATATCATGTCTGCTCCCTTACTGAAGAATTGCTAAATTCTCTTCTTCACGTTAATGCAAAGTAAAACCTTTTGTATATTGTTATTTTAAATAACACATGATTTTTAAATATATGATGATTGAACATGATGATTGACTTTGGAGCTTCTTTAACCAAGGACATTGCTATGTCAAGTCCTCTAGGAATGTGGCTTTCTCAAATCACACTTCATCAACCCAATACGATCTATTTTGTGAGTTGTCCATATTTGAGTCAACACCATGTACTGAATTTCCTGTTGTTATTACAATGCTGGCAACTCTACTCCCATGTTGAGTGATGTTATTTAATGTGAATTTGTTTTTTTTAGAAAACGTTTCTCCAAATTTAGCCTTCCCAAAGGATTACAGCTCTCAATGATCAGCCTGTCAGTCAAATCATGCACAAATGATTCCAGCTGCTGTATTTAAGATATGAATAACACTATGGACCACTAAACAAGTTAAAGGGAGTAGGAAAATAGAATTAGGGTTCAAGGATCTAAGCAAAGGACAAATTGGTGTTTGTGAGCACCTTTCACATCCTCAATATATCCCAAACTGTTTCACAGCCAATGACATACTTTTAAAGTGTAGTAATGTAGAAAAAGCAGTAACCAATTTGTACACAGCAAGCTCCTACAAACAAGGATGTGATCATGACCAGATCTCTTTTATTTTAGTGATTTTGGTATAGTTATGCAACAGGGAGCACGTCCCAGAACAAATACAGAAAATAATCCCTTTTGCATTGTGGGCTTCAAATATCTAAGGAATGAAGAGATGTCAGAACTTTGTGCAAATATTATTTCCAGAAAGTTCCTGCCTGCAAATGAAATCCAAGTGCTGAATAAATGGACCAGGTTCTCTTACTTATTGCAGGAGAAAGCAAACTTTATAGATATTTTCTGTAGTAATTATGTTTAATTACATTTACGGGCTGGGTATTAACAGTGGGTTTACTTCAATCGATAAATAGATGCAAATTGAAATAGTAATTTTTGGATTAGGAAGTTTATGCTTGGAATATACTTTCAACTCATTCAGATCCTGCCCTTGACTCATTCCAGAAGAAGAAAGTGTAAAATAGGGCAGGGGGCTAACACAGGGGGTGGGGTTCCCAATATTATCTGTTTAGCCCCTACAAGGAAAAAATAATTGTTCCACTGGGAGAGGACCGTGACCACTCATGCTAAGAACCCATGTCCCAGTAACTGTGTAAAATTTATTGTCAAGCATTTTGCTGCTCTCCCATTACCAGCACTGCAAATGTATGTATAGAATCATAGAAACCCTGCCATGTGGAAGCAGGCCATTTGGCCCATCGAGTCCACACCGATCCTCTGAAGAGCATTTCATGCAGACTGACCACCCTCCCCACCCCCCTGCATTTCCCATGGCTAATCCACCTAACCTACACATCCCTGGACATAATGGGCAATTTAGCCCGGCCAATCCACCTACCCTGAATGGCTTTGGATTGTGGGAGGAAACCAGAGAACCCGGAGGAAACCCACGCAGACAGTCGCCCATTGGTGGAATCAAATCTGGGTCCCTGGCATTGAGAGGCAGCAGTGCTAGCCATAGAGCCACTGTGCCATACTGAACTAGCCCAAGGTTCTATCTCTGTAGCACAATTCATTCCGTCTCACCTTCTGTAGGCACAAGCAGGATCTGAAAACATCCGCCTTGAAGAGACCAGTCCCTCTGGACCTCATCTCCTCCTCCACCTCAGAGGAAGAGGAAACAGGTCAATTAGGGGATGCACTAGCAGGGCTGTCTCCTGGACCCTGCATGAGCTTAGATACTGTCACCCCGGTGGGTATGGTGTCCAGATTACAGAGAGGAGCACATTCTGGTCAGCACACCACCGTCACATCGTCACAAGGACGAAGTGCTCCAGGTCGCTAGCACTCGGAGGACGGCCAGAGACCAAGGCACCTACTCAGCCCCAGACAGGAGAGGATATCATGGTGTCAGCAATTCATTACTTCATTGAAATGCAGAAACAGACACAGGAGCAAAAGGCATGTTTGTCCGAGACACTATAAACTGGGCTGGAGGTTGGAGGAGTCCAGCAGCATTAGCTGTACTGACATAGTTCCAGTACTTGTGGTCTGGCTGCCTCCATGGACAGGTTGGTGGCTGCCATAGAGAACCATGTCCACCGGAATGCTCCTTGGTTGCCAGAGACACACATAGGCCTGCACCCCACTGCTTTGGCCACCAGGGTTCTCCACCTCCAGCTTACCAACAGGCTCCACTATACGGGTGTCAGTATCCAACCTGGTGGAGGGTTCAGGAGGCAGACTTGCCAGTCCATCCCCTAAGGGACTTGTTTCTTCGTTCTTTGAGGTGGAGAAGGAAATATGGTCCAGAGGGACTGGTCTCTTCAAGGCGGAGACTGTACAAATGCTGTTCATGCTTACAGAAAACAAGACAGTGAATGAATTGTGCTGCAGGCATAGAAGCTTGTGCATGTTAAGAATATACGGCAATCTCCCTTCAGCCTGACTACAGACCCTGGGACCTCACGTAGATGCCGGGGAGGGAAAGTCAAAACAAAGGCCCAAAGATGGCACAGGTGAAACTTCACTGTAAGTAGAATGTCATGGTTGTAAATATCTGTTCACGTTACATCACCAGCTGTGTGACTGATTCTCATTTTAGCTGGAGCTAGAAGAATAAAGATAGAGGGAAGCCTCCCATAGCACCACACAATCCTGTCTGAAGGATAGCTATTCTTTCCCTAGCACCCACTGTAGCATGAAGCTTTGTTTTTGTTGAATGAGGGAGCATCAGATGTTGTGAAGGCTTCCACTAGTTTGTAACATTTGCTTTAATAAACAACAGGATAAGTGAAGAAATGGGTAAGCTCCATTTGAAGTGGTGATTAAAGAGGGGATGCTGGCCTCCCCAGCATCAGCACATTTACACTGTAATGAACCATTATTCTGAAGTGGTTGCCAATGAAGTCCCTTTATTGCTTGTTGCAGCGATGCTGCTGACTGTAGAATGATCAAAGTGATGTTTGTTCTGATCAGTATCCTCATTTCCTACTTGGAATGATCATGCCGACCTCACAGATCTTCATCTCCATCACATACCACATTGTGTGTTCCGATGTCTGGAGCCTAGCATGGAAGGAGTATACAACGTATTCTGACAATACTGTACAGCAACAACCCCCAGACTTGAGCAAGTGTGGGAGACTTAAGTTGCATAGACATTGTATGGTCCTCATTGGCCCCCATGGAAGGTGTTGCATTGTACATATGCTAGGTTTCATAACAAGGCATTCTAATTGCTAGCTCTGTATAGACTATAGCACCGTACACCTGGAAGGCTTCAGCACAGTTTTGTCACAGTGTCCCTTCTTCCATTGTGGCCATGAGGGCCATTCACAGTGTCCCAGGACATCCTCATTCAGCAGCGTCAGTGGAAGTCTCGCATCTGGAGGACTTTCCATTGAAGAAGAACACAAGTAATTCCCCTGCACTTCTTCTGAATCATGAAGATACCTATTACTGGAAACTCTGCTGGAGTTTGATGGTTGTCCTTCACTTCCAGATGCATGTGATCCTCAATAATTGTTCTGGACACTTGTACCGCAGAGGACATGAGGTGACAACAGGTTCTGAGCTTGGTGACAGTTCCAATGACCATATGAGGAGAATATCAGAAACAAAGCAGCTCTTCAGTCATGTGATTAGTCAGCAGTCACACAGCAGACACAAATAACATGTAGCCATCATTCTCCATATATTTGAGCATAGCTGAGGTGTGTGTGTGTGTGTGTGTGGGGGGGGGGGGGGGGGGGGTGCAATGGGATTGCTCTATACAGGCCTTTTACATAGTGGATCTGATTCAGATGTGTGCTTCACCAGCCATGTGGCACACATGCAGTAGGGTTGGGTAACAGACCGTTCCCCCTCATTGCTACACCCACATCACCCAAGAAAGGCGGCATTTTGTATATGATAATGTATGGACATTTTATAGCTCAAGGTATGAGGTAAGCAGCTCTAAGACTTTGTGCAGCTTGGAAATGTGTTCATGACATGTGGAATGCTAGTGAAACTTTCCACTCACCAGACATTACTTCTGCTTCATAGTCGTTACTGGGATTCATTTGTAATGATCAATGACGTGGTCACAACAGTTTGTGGCTAGAGCTTTTAGCTGGTCACTGTATGCAGTTCAGATGTAGAATTTCAGCTGTTTTTAACCTGTACTGTGTAAGTGTCTGATTATTGTAACTGTCTATTGAAGGTTCTCCCATTGCTCACAAATAGAGCGTGCTAACTCAGATAGAATAGTAAGAATTACTCCGCCCACTCTGGATGTGTTGGCAGCTATTTTTCTCTTCAGCTGAACATTTGTGATCCAGATGAGGATGGAAGGCAACACCATTAATGCTTCACAGAGTGAGTGGCAAGCTCAGCTTGATAATCAAGGTGAACCCCCAAACCTTCATGTTCCTTTATGTCTTGCACTTCCTGTCAATCCCATCAAGTTTGAACCTTCCCACCATCTAACCAACTATTTCTACTTAACTCTTTGAAGCCCCAGGCCAACAGCTTAGTTATGTCAAACATCATTTTGCACTGTCCTCCTTCATTAAAGCCAGATGGCGGTGAGCCTCGATGAGATACCCCTCCTCAACACTACCTAGTACTCTTCCATGTTCTATCACTTCCTGCCCTTAAATGTTGAGTTGCTCTCCCTTTTTCAATTATTGTATTCTGTGTCCCTGCATGCTGTTTCTAATCCCTGCAATTGACTTCTCGAACATCTCCACCACAGCAGTGAACCTTAATAAACCCCCTTTGACTTTGTTAACCATAGTGTTAGGGGCCAACCACTTCACCAACTTGGAATACAACAAGAACAAAGAACAATACAGCACAGGAACAGACCTTTGGCCCTCCAAGCCTGCACCACCATATTTTGCCCTCCTATACTAAAACTGTCTTCACTTACAGAATCCATATCCCTCTATTCCCTTCCTATTCATATATTTGTCCAGGTGCTTCTTGAATGTTGCTATTGTGTCTGCTTTCATCACCTCCTTTGGCAGCGTTTTTCAGGCACTCACCACCCCGTGTGAGAAAAACATGGCTCACAACATCTCTTTGAAAAAACCTCTCTCACATCTCGAACCTGTGTCCCCTAGTAATTGACCCCTTCATCCTGGGAAAAAGACTCATACTTTCCACTCTTTCCATGTCATTCACAACCTTATAAACTTCTATCAGATTGCCCCTCAACCTCTTGCATTCCAATGAAAACAAACCCTCTCTATCCAGTCTTTCTTCATAGCCCAAATCCCCCATACCAGGCAACATCCTAGTAAACCTTTTCTGTAACCTCTCCAAAGCATTCGCATCCTTCTAGTGGTGTGGGGCCTATAGCTATACACAATGACAGCCTGATTGACGATTAACCAGGCCTCTAACTGATCTCTGTGCTGTTCCGCACATGGCTTACCACTAAACCACGGACTGGTTACACTGAACTAACCATGACCCACTCTCCAGATTGAAATGAAACAGAATCCCTGACCCTGAATGCTTTGATTGGCCAAGTAGCCATGTTCAAGCTACCAGGCAGAGATGAGGATGATGCCCTTGACTGACTGCAGCAGTATCACTTGGCTTGATGGAGGACTATTCCCTTCAGCCTGTGAGATATAGCCCTTTCGCTGAAGCACATGCTGAATGCTTGTTGTGTAAGCTGCTGGCAGATGGTGTATGTGTGAGACTGACGTAACACAGTTCTGTACAGCAACATTTCTGCTGCCTCGACAATCATTTTGCAAATATTACAAGATGTCTAGCTTTGTTTCTTTGCTAAAAGACCAGGCAACACAGAACTACTGTGAGCCTATGAGTTCTGAATAAAATGGCAATGCAGAAAAAGCAAGGCAAGGTATAGGTACTATGGGCACCCAAGCATGCAAACAGTGAGTAAGTACTAACGGCAAGCTAAGATCCTGAGATGCTTCCTTTTCTGATGCACGAGATCAGTATGTATCCCTGTGCACAAAGTGGCCTACTATATCAGAAAAGAGTCCAAAATGTGCCATGATGATGTGAGGCTGGTGCTTTACTGATCCAATCTCAGTAACTGAGGGTGCAGGCAGTTGCTGCCCATGGACTGTACTCTGAAGTGTTGATTTAATTTATTTATTTATTCATTGTCACTTGTTTCTTGTTACAAAATACAATGAAAAGTGTTGTATAGTGTCATCACTCTCTCGCACTATCCTAAAACACAGAAATATAAACCAAAATATAAAATACAGAGGTGGAAAAATGAAGAAATAAAGGAAGTGTTAAACCTCACAGTGCTTCTTGTTAAGTGCTCCGTCACGGGTCATGGGCCTAGTGGCCAGGCACGAGACCCCCTTGCCCCGCTGCTGCCGCTGGAATGAGGGTCGCCACTCTTCAGCACCATCTTGTCTCCACCAATATCCTCTCGTCATTCTGAGTCCTCGCCAATGCAGACATCACTGATGCTGCCGGGTACAGTACCGGCCAAAACCCAACTCTGCCGCCGCCACCATGAGTCCGCAATGGGCTCTCCTTGCCGATGCAGCTGCTGCTGAGTCTAGTACTGGGCCCAAACTCACCTCCACCTCCATGAATTTGCACTGGCATTTGGCCCATATGCCTCTCACCCTTCCTATTCATATACCCACGCAGATGCCTTTTAAATGTTGTAATTGTACCAGCCTCCACCACTTCCTCTGGCAGCTCATTCCATACACCTACCACTCTCTGCGTGAAAAGGTTGTTCCTTAGGTCCCTTTTAAATTTTTCCCTTCTTACCCTAAATCTATGCCCTCCAGTTCTGGGCTCCCCTAACCCAAGGATAAAACTTTGTCTATTTGCCATATTCATGCCCCTCATGATTTTATAAACCTCTATAAGGTCACACCTCAGCCTCCAATGCTCCGGGGAAAACAGTCCCAGCCTAGTCAGCCTCTCCCTATAGCTCAAATCCTCCAACCTTGGCAACATCCTTGTAAATCATTTCTGAACCCTTTCAAGTTTCACAACATCCTTCCGACAAGAGGGAGACCAGAGTTGCATGCAATATTCCAAAAGTGGCCTAACCAATGTCTAGTACAGCCACAACATGACCTACCAACGCCTATTCTGAATGCTCTGACCAATAAAGGAAAGCATACCAAGCTCTGCCTTCACTATCCTATCTACCTGTGACTCCACTTTCAAGGAACTATGAACCTGCACTCCAAGGTCTTGTGGAATCCCAACGCTCCAGACTCATTGTTGACGAACCATCCGGCTTTATGGCAACAGGATCGTACTTGCAATGAATCTTATAACATAATGTTGAGGGCTTATTGGCATCCAGGTGAAACACAAGGTAAGGTCGGCAGATTTCCTTCCCATAAATGAGAACTGGACAGGTTATGAATGACAACTCATGATAGTCATCATGGTCACCATTCCCAGCTTTAATTTCCAGGTTTGTGAATTCATTTAATTTAATTTCCTCCAGCAGCTGTAGCAGGATTTGAACTTCTGGAACTTCCTTTGAATTACTAGCCTCATGATATTGCCACTATGCAACCGTCTCTATCAGAGTTCGGTAGATTCGGGGTCGGTTCCTGAGGATTGGAGGGTGGCTAATGTTATACTACTTTTTAAGAAAGGTGGGAGAGAGAAAGCAGGAAATTATAGACCAGTTAGTCTGACCTCAGTGGTGGGAAAGATGCTGGAGTCTATTATAAAGGATGAAATTACAGCACATCTGGATAGTAGGAACAGGATAGGACAGAGTCAGCATGGATTTATGAAGGGGAAATCATGCTTGACTAATCTTCTGGAATTTTTTGAGGATGTAACTCTGAAGATGGACGAGGGAGATTCAGTAGATGTAGTGTACCTGGACTTTCAGAAAGCTTTTGATAAAGTCCCACACAGGAGGTTAGTGAGTAAAATTAGGGCACATGATATTGGGGGCAAAGTACTAGATTGGATTGAAAACTGGTTGGCTGATAGGATACAAAGGGTAGTGATAAACGGCTCCATTTCGGAATGACAGGCAGTGACCAGTGGGGTACCGCAGGGATCCGTGCTGGGACCGCAGCTTTTTACAATATATGTTAATGATATAGAAGATGGTATCAGCAATAACATTAGCAAATTTGCTGATGATACAAAGCTGGGTGGCAGGGTGAAATGTGATGAGGATGTTAGGAGATTACAGGGTGACCTGGTCAAGTTAGGTGAGTGGGCAGATGCTTGGCAGATGCAGTTTAATGTGGATAAATGTACTTTAGTGGCAAGACCAGGAAGGCAGATGACGACCGCAATGGAATCAATTTAGGTAAAGGGGCCGTACAGAGAGATCTGTATGTTCTTGTACACCAGTCAATGAAGGCAAGCATGCAGGTACAGCAGGTAGTGAAGAAGGCTAATAGAATGCTGGCCTTCATAACAAGAGGAATTGAGTATAGAAGCAAAGAGGTCCTTCTGCAGCTGTACAGGGCCCTGGTGAGACCACACCTGGAGTACTGTGTGCAGTTCTGGTCTCCAAATTTGAGGAACGACATTCTGGCTATTGAGGGAGTGCAGCGTAGGTTCACGAGGTCAATTCATGGAATGGCGGGATTGTCTTACACTGAAAGACTGAAGCGACTGGGCTTGTATACCCTTGAGTTTAGAAGGCTGAGAGGGGATCTGATTGAGACATATAAGATTATGAAAGGATTGGACACTCTGGCAGCAGGAAACATTTCTCCGCTGATGGGTGAGTGCCGAACCAGAGGACACAGCTTAAAAATAGGGGTAGACCATTTAGGACAAAGATGAGGAGAAACTTCTTCACCCAGAGAGTGGTGGCTGTGTGAAATGCTCTGCCCCAGAGGGCAGTGGAGGCCCAGTCTCTGGATTAATTTAAGAAAGAGTTGGATAGAGCTCTCAAAGATAGTGGAATCAAGGGTTATGGAGATAAGGCAGGAAGAGGATACTGAATAGGAATGATCAGCCATGATCATATTGAATGGCGGTGCAGGCTCGAAGGGCTGAATGGCCTACTCCTGCACCTATTGTCTATTGTCTATTGTCTCCATGCCAACTCACCACTCCACCTCTGATTCTAAAGCAAAATGACTTGAAGAACTTGGAATAAATCCATCAAATTATAATTTGCATTTGTTGCAGCCACATCTCTGTCAGACTTGGCCCCATTATACCTGCCAGTGTGATAATAGGGAAAGGCCTACTGCCACGGACCTGACAAGTATGTTATTGAATCTCAGCTATGGGGTGATTTCTTTAAATGGGCTCATTGACAATGATTTTCTGTGTTTCACTACTGGCCTCCCTTGACCTAAAAGCACTAGGGACTTTGGGTCATTGTGTCACAGGAATAACTCAGACAATTGAGTGGCATTAGCTGCTCTCAGAATTGCAAATAGATGCCACAGGATTGTCTCCAGCACCCCTGAGTTAGGAAGAGGGATGAGTATCGAACAAGAAACACAAACTGGGGTCCCTGTTACGATATTAAGGTCGGGGATAACACGCACATCTTTAAGTCAGAAGGTTGCTAATTCAAGTCCCAAGTTGGAGACGCAAGCACGTATTTCAGGGTGACACTCCTAGGGGGGTAACGGGGGACAGCTGCACGATCAGAGGTGCCAACTTTCAACCAGACAAACCAGAGAGTTTTGTTTTATTCTTTCATTGGATGTAGACATCACAAACAAAGTCAACATTTATTGATCTAATTGTCTCAAACTGAGTAGTCCGTTGGGCCATTTCAGACAGCAGTTAAGAGTCAACCAAATAGTTGTGGATCTGGAGGCATACTGGATTGGGTAAGGATAGTAGATTTCCTTCCCTGAAAAGACATTAGTGAACTGAATGGGTTTCTACGACTATCAACGATAGATTCATAGTCACTATCATTAGGGTTCATGGTGGAATTTGAGCCCAAAGCCTCAGAGCACGTGCCTGGGGTTCACTATTACTTGACCAGTGACATTACGACTATGGTATCATTTCCTGTGCACTCATCATAAGCTATCATGGATAATCAGAGCCTTTTTAATTAAATTGATTGCCTTAGGAAATAATGAAGTTTTTAAACAATATTTGCCACAATTTGTATCTTTTTTTTAGATTAGATTACTTACAGAGTGGAAACAGGTCCTTCAAGTCCACACCAACCCTCCGAAGAGCAACCCACCCAGACCCATTCCCCTACATTTACCCCTTCACCTAACACTATGGGCAATTCAGCATGGCCAATTCACCTAACCTGCACATCTTTGGATTGTGGGAGGAAACCAGAGCACCCAGTGGAAACCCACACAGACACGGGGAGAATGTGCAAACTCCACACAGAGTTGCCTGAGGCAGGAATTGAACCCAGGTCTCTGGCGCTGTGAGGCAGCAGTGCTAACCACTGTGCCACCGTGCCTCCTCATCACTTAAAATGGCATAGGTTGTGGGCTGAGCCCTGAAATTGGATTTAATTAAGAAGGCAAACACAGTTGCATTTTTAGACTGCTGCAATTCCCTTCAAATGTCCTTCCAAGTATGGGAAAGCTGGCAAAGCTTACAGGTAAACTCTCCCCCTGGTCTAGGATTGGCCGCTGCAATTCCACAGCGGCAAAGACAAGATGTTTGAAAGCATTCCCGAGAAACTCCAGGTGTACTGCTTGGGATCAACGCATCACCCGATGACCTTTAAGTGGAACCAGAGCAGGTGCAAGGTGACAAGCAGGAGAACATTGAGTTTCATCTGTCATCACTACTCTGCCCATCAAAAATCTGCAATGGGATAGTCAGAGATCAGGGGCGGCTCATATTACCCTCCCAGCTCATGTGTTCTAAGCCTGCCACTCAGGCTACAATGGAAACTGAATGTTATAGTTGTCACTTTGATCATTGGATCGTGGCAGCTGCACTGACTCCATACTTAGGAGGCTACTTGGAATGTGTAGAAGACACTCTGTTCTTCAAGCAATTCAATGGAGGCAATAAGAGCAATATGGAGAACAGGTACATGTCACTCACTGGGTACTCATCCTGGATTGAAATGTTCAGTCACCTTTCAAGTTATCTCATACTGGGCAAATAAACAATGAGTGAAAACACAAAAGAAAACAGGAAATTCAGGAAACAAGATTTCTGATGCAAATGCTTAATCAGGACTGAAACCCAACAGAAAATAAAAAGACTCAAGTTACCACAGAAAATGTTTAACCAAGATCAAACACTGATATCAGTGAAGTTACACTTGAGATTGTCTGACTGCAGGTTACAAACTATTCACTAGAAGAACCAAAAACTGAAAGATGCGAGAGAAGAGTTTCCGATTGGGACCAAAAATAAAATTTAAAGGTTTGTAATTGGAAACCAAACATTGAAACAGGGCTTGCTACAGCAGAGTCTCTAGGAGCTAAAACATAAGCTTCAGGCCACTGCAATGTACAAACATGGGAGGACAGTCACATGTTGTTCAAAAAGTTAATGTTTATTTTCAATTTTCCTTGGATACTTCTGTTTATTCGCTATAAATGTTAAATTGAACTCTGGCGAGTTAAAGCATGAAACTAGAGACCAATACATGTCTGGATAACAGGAAAGTTGAAGGAAATACCAAAAGGAAAACAATATTTATGCTCTATGAAGGAGATGAATGGTTTGCAAGTGTTCTCTGTTTATTGGAGATGAACCAGTTAATGTTAATTGACAGTTAACAGCAAAGATTTGGTTAAATTTTAAACAAGACAGGTTGGCTCGGACTGGTCAAGGCATTACTCTGAGAGATGAGCCAGAAAATGGCTTTCAACTATTTTGTTGCGTTGAAATGGGTGCAATGTGTATGTTCTTCCTATCTTCAAAGAAAAGGGCACTGTGTATTAAGATATGTAACTTCCAGAGCACACTTTCCAAGTGCTGAAATCTCAACTAACAATCTTAAATTGGTTGACAGAATAATTCTTCAAACACTCAAGATTCTGTAGTAGATATATTATTCAATTGCCAAATCACACCTAATGATTGACATTATGTTGTATGCTTTACATAGGCTGGCTGTGTACAGTCAATATCGTATTTGTTGTGAACATTTGAAGGGATATGCTGTTTGATGTAATCCTCCAGACTTTGGGATGTATGACTTACATAACTGACATCACACCAGCACTGAAATTCATATACCATGACTCAATTGTGTGACAGGGAGAACAGTATATTGGTTTTACAGCAGAATTCTCTTAGAGGCAAACAAGAATAATGTTGCTATGGCACTGATTATGGGGGTCTGGGTTGGACGCTGAGTCAACTGCATTAGCGGCAGTGCTTCACTGATCAGTGCTGAGGGAGCGCTGTACTCTTAGATGGTCAGTACTCAGGGAATACTGTTGCATCAGAATTAGTACTGAGGGAGTGCTACACTGACAGAGGGTTAGTACTGATGGAGTGCTACACTGACAGAGGGTTAGTACTGAGGAGTGGTGCACTGTCAGGCAGTCAGTGCTGAGGGAGTGTTACATTGTCAGAGGGTCAGTATTGAGGAATCATTGCACTGTCCAAAGGTCAGTACTGAGGGATTATTACATTTTCAGAGAGTCAGTACTAAGGGAGTGCTGCACTGTCAGAGCATCAGTTGTGAAGAAGTGCTACACTGTTAGAGGGTCAGTACTGAGGGAGTGTTACATTTTCAGAGGGTCAGTACAGTACTGAGGGAACTCTACACTTTCAGAGGGTCTGTGCTGAGGAAGTGTCACACCATTAGAGTTGTTGACTTTCAGATGGGACATTAATTCAAGCCACTCAGCTGCCTTCTCAGCTGGGTGTAAAAGATCCCACAGTTAATACTTTAAAAAAGGACAGCAGAATTAGCCTCCGCACCCTATCAATATTTATCTCTTAAATCAACATCACTGAACAAAAACAGGTTGACTGGCATTTATAACATTGCTATCTGTGGGATCTTGCTGTGCACTAACTAATTGTCATGTTTCCTACATTACAACACTGATTATGCTTCAAGGAGTATTTCTTTGGCTGTGATAGTCACTATAGAAGTGTACATTTGATGAACATTAATAGAGTAATACTGCAAAACTTCCCAAAGAAAGGTTTTATTCCTTATATGTTTAATATTCAGAATGGAATTGACAGCATCACAATTCTCCACCTCAAGGCACGACTGCAAAGAGGAAGCCAAGATGTTCTCCAGGAAGATAGCAAACAAGACAGCATTTGCTTATTCCCTGTAGAAACTGGCGTTGGAGATTAATTAATCAGAGCTCACAAAATGGAGCTGACTGCCTTGGTCTCCCAGATGGAATTGTTGTGAGCTGTGCAGGATAATGGAGGAAGAAGTGAAAAGAAAAATATAAAGAGGAGCATCAATTTAGCATTACATAGGTCCATGATACTGTTTATGTTCCATTCGAGCCTCCTGTGAAACGTCCTCATCCAAAATATAACTTTCTCGTCCTCTATTCCCCTCTCCTTCCTATGCTTATCTAGCCTCCTTTTCCATGCACTGTTCACTTCAACCACTCATGGTAGTGAGATCGACTTTCTTATGAATCTTTTGGAAAATATGTTTTTATTCCTGATTTCAATTACTTAGTGACTATCTTAAGCTGAGAGCCCCAAGTTTAAATCTTTACCCAAGTTGATCCACACTCTGTATCGGATCCATCAAAGCCATTAATAATATTATACATTTTAGGTCAGTCCTCTGCCTCCTCCTTTCAAAAGAATAAAGCCCCATCCTGTCCATACCTTCTGCCAGGTATGATCCTTACAGTTCTTGGACCAGCCTTGTTTTTATCTGATTCCCATGTTGAAAACAGGACAAGTCCTACCATAGACATACAACAAGGGATGTTGCACTCAGACGCATTGGCTGGATGTCTCTCTCCAACCATCTCTGAGGGCTCGGCTCTCAGTCTGACTCTTTCTTTTGAGGAACCACGTGCTTCCTGAGTGACTACTTAGAGCATTCGCTCACCTCCTCCTCCTTGTGACACCAGTTTCAGAAGATTCTGCACCATGTCTGCCAGCTCTTGCTGTTGTCTCTGCAAGCTGGTGTTGTTGACAGTAGCTCGGTTCAATCTTGCCTCTAGCTCATCGATGACCCGGCTCTGACGGAGGACCAGGTCTTGGAGGCTGCTCCTCTCCTGCCTCAGCGTCTCGACCTCCTCTTTACGTCGGCCTTCCATTTCTAGAAGTTTCTGTTCCAGAAAGCTGAGGAAGTGGAGATTAGAAGGATTGAAAAAAAGCAAGATTTTGCATTTGTATAGCACCTTTCATCACCTCCACTGGAGTTCCCAAATCCTTTAGAGCCAATTAAGTACTTTTTCAAGTGTTGTTACTGTTGTAATGTAGGAAACACAGCAGTGAACACTGCAAGATCCCATAAACAGCAATGCAATTCATAACCAGCTAATTTTGTTTTAGTGATGTTGGTTGAGGGATAAATATTGGCTGGGACACCAGGGAGAACTCTCTGTTCTTCCTCAAGATATATGCCATGAGATCATTTACCTGAGAAAGGGCATGGAGCCTCACTTTAACCCCTCATTTAATATGGAGCTAATATGCAATTTAGTATAGGATAGACTTGAGACATTTGACTTCACAAACTCCTAACATTCGCCTGTATCTGTGTTTTTGTTTTTGCTGCTGTTTACCTATTTACTTATCTATGCTATTTAACTCTGTGCTCTGCCTGTATTGCTCGCAAGACAAAGCTTTTCACTGTGCTTTGGTACATGTGACAATAAATTCAATTCAATTCAATTCACAACAAGGTACAGGTGACAGGCAAGTTGACAAGTTTATTGAACACAAAACATTAGTAATTTATACAATTTTAAGACCGCTGTTTACTGCAATATAACAAGGATGAGTTAACTCTCTGTCCAGTGCAAGTACACTGTCTTTGTATGCATATATTGTGGAGTAATTTACATTATTAATTCAGCGTGCAAATATTCTGCAGACATGGCTCTTTATAAATTTCAATACACATTTGGATTTTACTAGACTGCGGTCTACAGAGGAGTCCTGAGAATATGTAATATGACCCTGGATGAATAACAAATCACATTGTCTCACCACCTCAAGGTTTAAATTAGCACTTTCATTGCACAACAGATGTGGAGACAGGCAACAGATCAAATCAGCTTTATCGGAGTTTAGAATTGGTACAGGAGAATTACAAAGAGAAGGAAAAATGCTGATTATTTTTCAGCTGGCTGGATTCCTAGCCTGAACAATGGCAAATGAAAATAAAAGAGCTAGAAATGAGGGATCGGCTCTGATGCTTGATAGGGAGTCTGTAATATCAAGAGCCTGTAACGTGTACCCGTACTGATAGTTGATAAGGAGTTTGTACTGAGGCACCGTACTAATAGTTAAAATGGGAGTCTATACTGAGGGATCGTACTAGGGAGTCTGTATTGAGGGATTGTACTCAGGAGAAAGTGAGGACTGCAGATGCTGAAGATCAGAGCTGAAAATGTGTTGTTGGAAAAGCGCAGCAGGTCAGGCAGCATCTAAGGAGCAGGAGAATCGACGTTTCGGGCATGAGCCCTTCTTCAGGAATCAGGATTCCTGAAGAAGGGCTCATGCCCGAAACGTCGATTCTCCTGCTCCTTGGATGCTGCCTGACCTGCTGCGCTTTTCCAGGATCGTTACTGAGGGACCAGACTAGGGATCTATACTGAGGGATTGGAGCAGGGAGTCTGTACTGAGGTACCTATATTGATAGTTGATTGTAATAGGGGATCAGCATGGATATGTGATACAGAGCCCATAATAAGGGATCTGCACTGACATCCTGTTTTGTGGGATCTGTACTGATAGTTGTTAGATAATCTGCAATGAAACCTGAGGGGCAGGAATTCCATCGTAACTTGAAGAAACTGAACAGTTTAAAAGAAACCTAAATGAAGATAACATTGCCATATTTCAATGCATATTTCTTTAATCTGTTCTATGCTGTGCTGGTAAACAGCTTTAGGGAACATTACAATGGTCAGCTCTTGACAGAGAAGGAATTTTATTAAAGGCCTATAATTTTCAGATATGTAAACATCCAAAAAGCAATGTGTTTACTTTCTATGTAAACAAATATGTGCTTAACATGGAAACATGCAACATAATAAGATACTGCATTTTTTATATGTTATATCAGCACAAAATTGTTGGCAATCAATTTCCCTGGTTCAGACATCTCTCCAAACAAAAAAAAATCATCAGATGCTTTTTGTCCAATTTACCTTGATTCCAACCATCAACATTAAATCAGATTGTCTGTTTATTAATATTGCTGTTTGTGGGCACTTATGGTGAACACATTTGCTGCTGCATTTCCCAGACTGCAATAGTAACATGCCTCAAAAAGGTATTTCATTGGTAATATGGAACATTGGGATGTCCTGAGGTGGCAAATGTGGTTGAAAAATAGAAGTCTTTCTTCAAATGCAAGGCAATATATTAAATTCTCAGTCACCGCATTCTTTTTGCTTTAGTCATGTATCATTGGGAATAACGAAAACTAGGGCTGAGAAAGGAAAGTTCCAGAGCTACATCGAATACCACAGTAACAACGATTCTTAAAGTTGATATCAATCCAGAATTTAGAAATGACATTGGTAAGTAAAGTTCTCATCTGTCAAAATAATGCCCAAACTTGCTTAAGTGATCTTGGAAACAAACCAACTTTAATGAAGAAGTATCATATTTCCCTCTTTGAGAAAACTAAGTAATTTTTCAAAACCTGGGGATTTTCAAAGGCAATTTTTCATTAAATATTTCTTCATCATTGAGCTCTAGAATTCGATTAACTCTGCTCTGCTCCCTCCACCCAGTCACCAATTCAGGAACAATAAAGTGGTCAGCTTCACACCTCAGACGAGGAAACCTCAGACTAGAATTCTGACCACCTCCTTCTCTGCTTTTCCCTCCACTGCACTGAAATCTCAAAGTGCAGTTTCTTTATGCTTAGAGTGAGTTAACAATGTTCCATCCAGGGTATTTAAAACAGAAGTAACCAGAGGATGCTGACAAAGTGAGCAGAAATATTTCAGCATGGCTGCCAAACATTCCTGTATTGTTACCCTTGTGAAGTGCTCATTAACTCAAAGCACAGATTGATTAATGGCATCAAGTGCTGTGCGGGTTGCGCAAATGGGTTCTAGAAATAAAAACTGTCTCAGGTTCCAATTAAAGTTTTCTCTTCAAACTGTCCAATTTTTTTTTGTTAATTCCAAATGGTAGAATTGGTGCTTCATTGGAAGAAAATTTGTTGCGCAGCACAGAAACAGGCCACTTGGCCCAACTGGTTTATGTTCCTCCTCCCTCGCTTACTCAATTAGAATGTTCCTTTCCCCCTTCACCTGTACAGGATGCATTACACAGGAACCTAAAAGCCCCACGTAGCTCATGCACAACTCAATCCTTTGTAAGATATATGTTCCTTTTTCCCTTCACCTGTACCTTTCTCCTTACAGTTACTAACAAAGTTGTGGAACAAGTCAGGGCTGTTCATTAGGGATATTCTGCATGTGACAGACTTGTAATTTTGAGGTGAATCTGTACAGGATAAAATAACTTCACTATCTGTTTAATATTTAGTGTGGATGGATTCAGAGTGAACCATTGTGGTCTCTCAGTCCAAAGTTACTTCACTCATCCCTTTTTCTCCCAAATGACTGGTTGAAAATCCTCTTAGCTTCCATTATGGAATTAGTCAATAACATGGCAGTCTGGAGTCAAGGTTTAGTGCAGACTGGAGGCTAGGTGCCATCAGGAACTGGGGTGGAAGGACTGTTGTTCTGAACTTTTTATCTCTTTAATTTTTAATTCTTTTTTCCCAAAAACTTGTATTGAAGAATCTGTACCTTGGTACAATGTAACTAAGATGGTGCCGTTAAGTGTGACTTGTAAATTTTTCACTACTCATTTGAATGCGTGTGACAATAAAGCTAATCCAATTTAATGCAACATTATTCATTCTAATGAATAGCATTATACTTTCCATCTGAAGAACTCTCTGGGGTTGGTTGGTTGGAGGACAAATATTGAGGATGATCGACAAAAAAACTAGGGATTGAAATGAGGGGAAATAAAATGATGCAATGATCTGGAATGGGTGTCCTGGAGGGACTTAGATACAATAATAACTTTCAACAGGTAACTGAATAAATATTTCAAAGGGAAAATGTACAAGCCTTTGGGAAAAGAGCTGGAAACTGGTACTGATTGGATAGCACTTTCGCAAAGCTGACACAGACACAGACAGCTGAATGTCCTCCTTCTCCGTAATACAGTGCTGTGATTCAATGATGGAGCTAAACATCTGGTTGAGTTTAACTGAGGATGGTGTCAGTGTATGTGGGGTGTATTGGCTGTAATACACCCCTTTTACTTACTGCTGGAGAGAATTATGTCATAGCTGGTTCATACCCAATAGCATTGCAAGTTGCATTTAACTCTCTGGACATTCTCAAACATGAGGGATATTCTCTATATCAGCCATCCTATTCCTGTACAAAAAGAACTTGGACTCTCCTCATAACTTGCATTTTCTTGATTGACTTATTATCCACCGTCTGTATTCCCTTTGCTGGGTCACTGGTGCCACCTTCTCCTGTGAGTCAGAGAGTTGTGGGTTCATATCCAACCTCAAAATCCAGGCTAACACTCGCATGGCAAGACAGAAGAGCTGCTGCACAGTCAGAGGTGCTGTCTTTCTGATGATTTATTAAAATAAGATCCTACCTGCCTTCTGAGGTAGTAAAAGATTCAATGGCACTAATGAAAGAAGGGCTGCAGAGTTCTCCCTGGGTCAACATGTACTGTTTAAACCTATATCTTTAAAGAAATTATCTGGATAGAACACATGGCTGTTTGTGGAATCTCGTTGGGTGAAAATTAGCTGCTGTGTTTCCTACATTGTAACAGTGCCAACATTTCAGGAGTATATCATTGGCTGTCAAATTCTTTGAGCTATCCAAAATTTGTGAAAAATTATATAGAAATGGAAACTTTTGCTTTTCTTTCTGCTTGCTGAATGGTTGTTAGGCTCCAGTTCCAACTAATGCATTACACAGGAATCTAAAAGCCCGTATAGTTCATGCACAGCTCAATCCTTTGTAAGATATATGCATGGATGTGCAAAAAAATTTTAAAAGACCATACACCTAAATAAATCTCCCATGCACTCCAAGAAGCAATTGGGAGAACATTGGCCCTAATGATGTGACAACCGCAGATTGAGTCTGTAATAATGTAACTAGATATATTTTAGTTCAGGGAAGCTGACAATGGTCAAACTATCCACACCACTTGCAACAATTATTGCCTGATCTGTACAATGACAAATGAGCATTTTCTACTGAAGAAATTAGGATTTCCGTCGTCAACCCAAGGGTGAAACCTTTCCGTGCAAAACTTATGTTGGCAAATCAGAAGCCTGCTCAATTATTGAGGATTGCTCATTTGCCATCAGTCTTCTTGAGCTATTACCTAGTGTGAGATTCTCCCCACTTTTCTTTCAGAAATGGGAACTTTGTAAGCTGCCTCTTATCATCAAGCAGTGCAGTGTCAATGACTCAATCTCACAGATCGACGGAACCTACCTGTTCTTATCATGCAGCTTGTAGATCTCATTGGTTTGAAGAATCAGTTGTTTCTCCAGCTTGTATGTAAACAAGGAATTTTCCAAAAGCTGAATTTCGAGTCTTGAGGTTTGGTTCAAGACCTAAATGTAAGTTCATAAATCATTATTCCTGTGAATTACTTATTTTCTCTTAATAGCATGTCAGAATGAAACAGTTATTCACAGAAACTTTTTAAAGTAATTAATAATCAACAGCGATAAAAAGAACATGGCAAAATTCCTGTATTGTTGTTCATTATGCTACCATTTGGACAAGGAATGTACAGCTTTTATACATTTTTCGCATTGTGACAGCTGATCAAGGAACACTGGAATAGGAGGAGGCTGCTCAGCCCATCAAATCTGTTCTGGCATTCAATTAGATCATGATGGCTTGTATCTTTATTCAATAGACACACTTAGACTCTACAATCCTGGATATGCATTTCCATCATAACATTGCCATCACTCAGCCAAATGTGACATTGTGAGTGTTAACCTCAGTGTTTCTGGGTTAGGGATCCTATTCCCAACTCCCCAGCGACGCCCCCCCCCCCCCCCCCAGCACACAAAGGAAAACGTGTTCAGTGGGTATGGATAAACCCAGGCTGCATTCAGTTAATTTATTTCCGTGAATGGTCTTAGGTGTTCACATCCTAAGCTCATAAAGGATACTCACCAGATTGAATTTCTAATGGGTGATTGGGAAGTCATTTGGAAATGGTAATGCTGCATCAGAAAAGTTCAAACCATAAATCCAGCAAAAACCTGGAACTCTACACTGATCCACGGGCTGAAAGAATGTTTTAGGTGTCTGTACGAGTGACACTCTGAAACGGTTAATGATTGAGTGTGATTGGGCTGTGTGTGTCTATCTGTCTGCGTATGTGCATGTGTGTACATCTATGTGCAACTGTGAGAGTGTGTGTATCTGCTACCCAGGAATTAAGGCTGCTGGGTTGTGGCATGATGGTGGGAGGGCATGATGGTGGAGTCCAAAACAGTGAGGGGTGTAGGGAAGAGAAACTGGGAGCCAGTTAGCGGAGTCCCTCCAGAGAGCTCATTCCAAATCATTGCATCATTTTATTTCCTGAAGAAGGGCTTATGCCCGAAACTTCGATTCTCCTGTTCTTTTGATGCTGCCTGACCTGCTGCGCTCTTCCAGCAACACAGTTTTAAGCTCTGATCTCCAGCATCTGCAGTCCTCACTTTCTCCTAGTTGATTTTAACCTACTGCGAATCCTCTTGCAAGGATGCCTTCCTTGAAGAAGCTCTCCTCCTCCCTCTACATTCCTGAAGAAGGGCTTATGCCCGAAACATCGATTCCCTTGTTCTTTTGATGCTGCCTGACCTGCTGCGCTCTTCCAGCAACACAGTTTTAAGCTCTGATCTCCAGCATCTGCAGTCCTCACTTTCTCCTAGATCATTTTATTTCCCCTCATCTCAATCCCTAGTTCTTTCGTCAATCATCCTCAATGTTTGTCCTCTAGTCACCAACCAACCCCAGAGAGTTCTTCAGATGGAAAATATAATGCTATTTGTTAGAATGATTGATGTTACATTAAATTGAATTAGCTTTATTGTCACATGTACTCAAATGAGTACAGTGAAGAGTTTACAAGTCGCACTAACAGCACCATTTTAGGTACATGGTACCTCGATACAGATTCTTCAATATAAGTTTTTAGGGAAAAAATATTTTAAAAATAAGGAAATAAAAAGTTCAGAACAACAGTCCTTCCACCCCGGTTCCTGCTGGCACTTTGGCATCATCTTAAAGTGGGAGTTTTTACATTTATGGGTTAATTCTTCATTTCTTCATCTCTGACAACAAGCTCGCCATTCCAGTCCCCACCAACCCCAACCCACACAGAAAGAGTTGAAAAATAAATGACTAAATGTGATGAGTATTACATGTTAATACAAAGACTATGAAAATCGACCCGTTCCTTCAGGACCAGCTTTAGAATCCCCACAATCTTAAACTATTTATTGACATTTTCCTCAGCTTTGTTTCCGTGCCAGTTGGGCTGATCACTCTCACAAACCAACTTAAACAAAATTCTTACAATATGCTGTAACCAGATAAAGATACCAGAGACATATTTGCAAGAATCACTCAGACTTGTGTGATCTCTGCCAGTGAATGTTTTTTAAGGCTCTTATTTAATTTGGAATGAGGTGCTAAAGAGTGTGTGTGTGTGTTATTTTGGCCCAGTTTAAGCATGAAACTCTGAAGCATGTTGTAGCTCTTGCAGCAGCTGATTGATCCTTCCTCCCAAACACTTCCCCCCTCCCCCCCCCCCATCAACAACATTTCACTCCCGCCATCCCCAGTGGGATCTTACCTGTGTTTCCACATCTGTGAGTCTGCGTGTTTGCTCTGCTGACTGACTCAGCAGATTGGTACCAATCTCCAGGATAGTAGCTGTGTGATTCTGAACGGCAGTCTGCTGGATCTGAACCATCTCGGCCTTCATATTCTCCTGGATATAATTCTCCAGCTGCAACGAGGTCATTTGAAAAGTCTTTAAATATCTAGCCTTTTCTGAAATAAACTCAGTATGATTACTGGGCAAAGTGCAGCAAGTAGCAAAAACTTGCTTCTTTGTGACAGCTTTCTCAACATTCCCTATCCATTCAATGAAATTTGGAAGCGTAGTCAATTTGGTAATGGAGAAAACATGGCTGCCAAATTGCACACAACAAAATCACACAAACAGAAATATTAGATTATCAGTTAGTGTTAAGTACTGGTTCTCAAAAATGAAATGATTACGTTTGAGCCTTGCAGTATTTTTGAATTACCCGAGGGCATGAGGTGCCTCCAAATCCCCGCTGCTTTTCCCACGTAATGCCTCAGCCAAACAGAGTTGACTTGCCAACCAATCAATACACTTTTCTCCTGCAGTATAAATTGCTGCAGTCATTCAAATTATGGCATGCTTTTGTTTATCTAAAGCATGCAAGGCGAGGAGATCCAGTAACATGTCTCTCTTTTCAGAAATACCAGCAGAATCTGCCTGTATAGAGGATGTTAAGACTATACTGGGCATTGTGGAAAGAGTAGCATTCTCTTAGACAGGGTTCTGAAAGAGACTAGTCTAAAGATGAGTAATCTGTGTAGCACCTCCTTTCTAGTTTTAACAATGTAATTATTACCAACGTGGACAATGACAACTGGATCACTCCTCTCTTACTCCATGTTACTCTCTGGCCACAAGGAGTCTTTAACCCTGGCACAGGGTAGGCAGCATGCCTTTCAAACTCATGCTCACAGGTATAGAGAACATTATCTATCCTCCTAATGATACCATTCCTGACCACTACTACATTTTCCTATTTCGTCCACTCTACTTGAACAGCTCCCTGTATTCAGGTATAATGACCAGTTTCCTCACCTTCGTCCCAGTCCTCACTCAGTTATCAAGATCTTGTAATTGTTGGATAACTGCAGTGGCTAAGATTGCTTGAGAGCTGCCCCCATACCTGCCTCACCTACAATCACACCTTCCTGTTCTTGATCATAGTACACGTTTGAATGACCAAGTTTAAGAGGTATGACAGCTTCCTAGACTTCAGCCCTGCCCGATGTAGTGCAGTATCTCAGTTCGGACCCTAGCTCCTCAATTTGGATCTAAAGTTGCTTGGGCTGTAGATACTTGCTACATTTCTGGATAGAATCGATCATATGGTATCCAGCAGCTCCCACACGCTGCAAATACAATATATCATCCAGTTTGCTATCTCTATTTTATTTGTTATTAATTAATCACATTGCTATCACTGCTATTATCATTTGAAGAATCTCCATTCTTTACACTATCTTGTATTTTTTTATATACCAGCATCAATCTTATACCTATCAAGCAATTTATAAGAAAAGGAGAGAAAAAAAGACTAGAGACCTGAAAACAAACTGACAATTATTACTTACAAGACTAGAAATACTCACCAATCCTATTCACCAATCAGCTGCCTTGTTCAGGCGAAAGCAACCAAGTATGTCTCTCCTTCCTCTGCTAAACTTGAGATGCACAACTGCAGCACTCTATTACACAAGTCACACTAAATTGGCTACTTATATATGCACGAAACATAATAGGCTAATTGGAGCCGGTTTTTCTTTAAGACTAACTCATTAAGTTCTAATCACTTTATAGGAGACAATTGCTATAGTTTGCCTCAAAGTCTTCTCTCTTGCAAGAAGCTTGAGCTGATTCCAGCAGTAGCAGAAAGCGATATCCATTCTTGCTATCTGGAAGTTTTACAGTCAGCTATGAGGTACATACCTTCATAGAAAATAGGAACAAGAGTTGGCTATTTGGCCCCTCGAGTCTGCTTCACCACTCAATACAATCATAGCTGGTTATCCTTCTTAGTACCGTGCTCTCACTTTCACCCCATTCCCTTTGATCCCTTTATTTTGAAGAACTATATCTTTCTCCTTCTTGAAAACATTCAATGTTTTTCCTTCAACTGCTTTGTGTGGCAGAGAATTTCAAAGATTCACCACTCTGGATGAAGAAATTTCTCTTCATCTCAGTCCAAATTGACCAACCCCATATCCTTGACTGTGACTTTTGGTTCTGGACTCCCTGGTCCTTGGGAACATTCTTTCTACATTTGCCCTGTCCCGTCCTATTGGAATTTAAAGGCTTGTGAGAAATCCCCCCTCATTGTTCTAAACTCAAGTAAATATTGTTCTAACCAATCCACATTTCCTTCAATATCAACCCTGCCATTCCTGGAGTCAGTCTGGTAAAACTTTGTGGCAATCCCTCCACAACCAAAACATTATTCCTCAGATAAGGAGACAAAAACTGCAGACAATACTCCAGGTATGGTCTCACCATGGCTTTTACAATTATCGAGGAGAAAGTGAGGTCTGCAGATGCTGGAGATCAAAGTTGAAACTTTATTGCTGGAACAGCACAGCAGGTCAGGCAGCATCCAGGGAACAGGAGATTCGACGTTTCGGGCACAGGCCCCTCTTCAGGAATGAGCAGAGAGTGTTCAGCAGGAGAAGATAAAAGGTAGGGAGGAGGGACTTGGAGGAGGGGCGTTGAAAATGTGATAGGTGGAAAGAGGTCAAGTTGAGGGTGATAGGTCGGAGTAGGATGGAGGCGGAGAGGTCAAGGAGAAGACTGCAGGTCAGGAAGGCGGTGCCGGGCTGGAGGGATTCGGCTGAGACAAGGTGGGGGGAGGGGGGATGAAGAAACTGGTGAAGTCCAAGTTCATCCCCTGTGGTTGGAGGGTTCCCAGTCGGAAGATAAGACGCTCCTCCTCCGACCGTCGCGTTGTTGTGGTTTGGCGGTGGATGAGTCCAATGACCTGCATATCCTCGGTGGAGTGGGAGGGGGAGTTGAAATGCTGTGCTACAGGGTGGTTGGGTTGGTTCGTCCGGGTGGCCCAGAGGTGCTCTCTGAATCGCTCCGCAAGCAGGCGGCCTGTCTCCCCAATATAGAGGAGGCCACACCGGCTGCAGCGGATGCAGTAGATGGTGTGGGTGGAGGTGCAGGTGAATCTGTGGCGGAAGTTTCCTTTGGGGCCTTGGAGAGAAGTGAGGGGGGAGGTGTGGGCGCAAGTGTTGCACCTCCTGCGGTTGCAAGGGAAGGTGCCAGGAGTGGAGGTTGGGTCGGTGGGGGGTGTGGATCTGACAAGGGAGTCGCGGAGGGAGTGGTCTCTACGGAAAGCTGATAGGGGAGGACCGCCAAACCACAACAACGCGACGGTCGGAGGAGGAGCGTCTTATCTTCCGACTGGGAACCCTCCAACCACAGGGGATGAACTTGGACTTCGCCAGTTTCTTCATCCCCCCTCCCCCCACCTTGTCTCAGCCGAATCCCTCCAGCCCGGCACCGCCTTCCTGACCTGCAGTCTTCTCCTTGACCTCTCCGCCTCCATCCTACTCCGACCTATCACCCTCACCTTGACCTCTTTCCACCTATCACATTTCCAACGCCCCTCCTCCAAGTCCCTCCTCCCTACCTTTTATCTTCTCCTGCTGAACACTCTCTGCTCATTCCTGAAGAAGGGCCTGTGCCCGAAACGTCGAATCTCCTGTTCCCTGGATGCTGCCTGACCTGCTGTGCTGTTCCAGCAATAAAGTTTCAACTTTTACAATTATCAGCAAGACATCCTGTATGGCTATCCTCTTGCTATGAAAGCCAACATTCCACTTGCCCTCTTCATGTCGAATACACCTGCATGCTTATTTTCAGTGACTGCTGTAGAAGACTCCCAGCCCTCATTGCACCTCTCCATTTCCCAATTTGTTTCAATCTGATAATAATCCATTTTCCTGTTTTTGCTACCAAAATGGATAATCTCATATTCAACCACATTATACTTCATCTGTCATGCATTTGTCCATGTATTCAACTCATCCAAATCACAGAGAAGCTTTCTTCATCCTCCTAACATTCATTCTCCCAGTTAATTTTGTGCTGTCTGATAACTTATATTCATTACATTTAACTCCCTCATCTAAATCATTAGTATATATACAGTGAATATCTTGAGTCTAAGTATTGATTCCTATGGTACCTCACTAGTCACTGGCTGTTGCTCAGAAAATGACCCATTTATTCCTATTGCTTGTTTTCTGTCTGTTAGCCAGTCCCCTATGTCAAAAAGTGTGGTACTGGAAGAGCACAGCCAAAGAATCTTTTGGGGCCTTGGATGGAGGTGAGGACGGATCCTTCCATATCCAGCAGAAATTTTCCTGCACCGCCAAAGACTTTATCTGCTGCGTCCGTTGCTCTCAATGTGGTCTTCTCTACATTGGAGAGACAGGACACCAACTTGCGGAACGTTTCACAGAACATCTCTGGGACACATACATTAAACAACCCCACCGTCCCGTGGCCGACCACTTCAACTCCCCCTCCCACTCTGCCAAGGACATGCAAATCCTGAGTCGCCTTCACTGCCAAATCCTAGCCACCTGACGACTGGAGGAAGAAAGCCTCATCTTCTGCCTTAGGACGCTCCAACCACACAGGATCAATGCCAATTTTACCCGTTTTCTCAAATCTCCTCCCCTCACCTTGTCCCAGATCCAACCCTCCAACTCAGCACTGCCCTCTTGAACTGTCCTATCTGTCCATTTTCCTTCCTACCTATCTGCTCCACCATCCACTCTGATCTATCCCCATCACCCCAACCTTCACCTACCTATTGCCTTCTCAATTACTTTCACCCCCAGCCCCCCCTCCGATTTATCACTCATCCCCCTTGGGACCCCGCCGTCCATTCCTGATGAAGAGCTTATGCTTGAAACATCGACTTTCCTGCTCTTTGGATGAGGTCTGACTGGCTGTGCTTTTCCAGTGCCACACGTTTTGACTGTGATCTCCAGTATCTGCAATCCTCACTTTCTCCCAGTTCTCTATCTATATCAGTCAATTATAGACAATCCCATGTGCTTTAATTTTACATGCTAATCTCTTATGTAGGATCTTATTTAAATGTTCAAGTAAACCACATTCACTGGTTTCCCTTTATCAATTCTATTAGTTATATCTTTGAAAAATTTCAATAGATTTGTCAAGCATGATTTCCTTTTTGTGCATCCATGCTGACTCTCCTTTAAGTTCCCTGGCTAACGTACACTTAACCCAGCCCTGGCTTTGTACTTGATAATCCTCACATATCCTTGGTGTAACTTGTCCAGAATATCTTGTCTCTGAGGCTGGAATGGCTGGCCTTTCTTCAAACACCAGCAGAATTGGTATTCATGGTCAACCAACTGGCATATGATCTGGCCAATACTAATAAGTTTTCAATCTTTCCTTTGTTGTTTCTACTGTAATTGATTGAGCATGTTTACCTTGCTGGTTACTATATCACTGTGGCATGAGTATACAATTCAATCTCATGAAGAAATTCCTTGTCATTTGTTGTAAATCTGTCAAATGTTCACTCTGGAGACTGTATCCAACATCATTAGTAGCTTTTCCTGTACATATTTTATCACATTGTCCAGCCTCGAGAGACAGAATTAGAATCTCTGTACATGTAGAGTTACCCTTGTTCACTCTTCATCATTTATTATGGAACTCAATTGTTTATGGTCCATCTCCTTGAGCACATTCAGACCAATGTCTGAACATTTCTTTGTATGCTCATATAACCAGAGAGCTACCACCTTTACAACTATGTAATGTCTCTTAGAGTCTGACAATGCTCTGGAGGCACAATATACCGATTTCCAACAACCATCTCGTTACTTCTGTACTTTGTAGCAGAAACATAGCTGCTGTGAAAGTTGGAAAGGATGGATTGTGGTAGATCAGGGACATCTGTGGATGTTAGGATGACCTTGATCTTTTGGAAAGCATCCTCCTGATGTGAGACCCAGTATCCTCCCTGTGCCTTCCTGAGGAGTTGCTTCAAGGATTCAGTCGCTATTGCCAAATGAGGCAGAATATTTCACCAATTATTTACCATACCTAGAAATCCTTGTATATCATGAACTGACTGAGGCATTAATTAACAACCTTCATTTACTGTCGACCTGGCATTACTCCATTCTTGCCAACATTCTGTCCCAAGGAATGAATAGATTCCTTGGAAAATTCACACTTGTTGAGGATAAGCCTATCTTCCTGTAGGCATTTCAAACCTGTATGGAGCTTCTGATCATATCTCTCAGCTGTTTTTCTGTGTATCATCCACTGTGTTGAGCTGTGTTAGGTCAATGCATATTTGATTGGTTTTGTCACCAGAGAAATTATGCCCCATCTGGCTATTTCTTCAATTTGCTTCTGAACTTGATTCATTAATGAATGTGAAATCTTCCTGGGTATCTAGACAAATAAATTTCTTTTAACATGATGCAGCATCTAGCATTAAGTTTTCCCTAATTCTGTGAACAATTTATGGTAGCCTTTCTCAAAGGTACTCCTGTTCTGTACAACTTCTTCATCCTTTTAAACAAGGTTGAGGGCAAACATGAAATCTTGCTCAAGAATGATGTTTCCTGACTATGAATGATGTATGCACTCTCACTATCTCACACACTGTTTTGCAGGTTCCCTTGTAATGGGGCGGCATGGTGGCTCAGTGGTTAGCACTGCTGCCTCACAGTGCCAGGGACCCAGGTTTGTTTCCAGCCTCGGGCGACTGTCTGTGTGGAGTTTGCACATTCTCCCTGCGTCTGCGTGGGTTTCCTCCCACAGTCCAAAGATGTGCAGGTCAGGTGAATTGGTCATGCTAAATTTCCCGTACAGTTAGGTGCATTAGTTAGTGGGAATGGGTCTGGGTGGGTTACTCTTCGGAGGGCTGGTGTGGACTAGTTGGGCCAAAGGGCCTGTTCCCACACTGAAAGGGAATCTAATCTAATATCACACTCTAGGGAGTTACGCCACATGGACTTTGTAGTTTTATCTCTGTAGCCTGTAACTTCTGTTTCTTCTTCCATGATATACAAACTGGCAGGGCAGTGGTCATCACCCTTGTGTCAGATTTGAAATTGGTGACACTCATTGACACAAACAGGTTATCTAAAACTCAAGTTGTTTGGATCCCAATTTCCCCTACAATAGCATTGGGTATTTTCTTTTCTAATTCTGGAGGTTCTATCACATTAATGCCTTTGTATGAGTAACCTTTAACCTTTTGCTGGTTTGAAACTTCATCCTAATTCTACACAGCCTCTACAAGTTACCTGCACTTCTCCAGATGTAGCATTATTTTGTCATAACTGGTCACTGCTTGTGTTTGTAAGGCTTTTATGATCCACAGCACTGATGCTGACTCTTAGTATTTGTTCTTTGAAAAACTCTTTATTTTAGCTTGCCATGTGTGTTTTTAAACCACAAAGTGGATGGGTTCTGTTGCTCTTCAATAAAAAGATTGTCCTTTTGTCTGTATTTCTTCTTGGTTGCTGCCTCCAGAACAATTTAAACATCTTTCTCTAAAGTCAAATCTTCTTTTGACTGAATCAAAACTGACAAAGACTCATCAATAATTCCAATAACAATTCCAACTCTTATGACTTGTGTTTTCAATGCTCCATTGTCACAGTTTTCAACAGACCTATAGATATCAATATTGAAATTCTTTATGGATTCCTTTGGATGCGGAGCTCTTCCATCAAATTTTGTTCTTTCAAGAATTTTAGTATTTGTCAAAAAATTTTTGTTGAACATCTTCAGCAGAAAGTATATTGGTTTGTAGCATCATCAGCATTGCCATTGTGAATGCAATAGTGTCTATTTACTTGTTCCGTTTATGATTATGTATTTAAGTTGAAATCAATTCTGTATCTTCGGGAACGTTTTCTCCAAGGTTTTCAATGCTATGCTTGATTTTGGGCCTACTTTGATATTAAATCTTGCAGGTAGTATTATTTTCCTTACATGTCTTCCTATTGTGATTATTTATTTTTCTTTCTTTTAAGCTTTTCAATTCTGCAGTATCTCAATGGTGCTATATGCTGTTTTGTTTCAACATGTGAATAGAGGGCAGCCATAGGCCATTCAGCCCCACAGGCCTGCTCCATTCATGGCTGGCTTGATTGTAAGCCTCTTCAGGATGAGAGTTCCAAAGATGCAAACACTTGTCAGAAAAGTCACCTCTCCTCTTGTTTAAAATTGGTGGCTCCTTAGTATTAAACAGGGATCCCTGGTACTAGATTCTTCTCTAAGAAGAAACATCTTCTCCACATCGACACTGTCAAAACCCCAGGATTTTGTATGTTTCAATGAACTCATCTCTTGCTCTTCTAAGTCCTAACAGGTACAAGTTTAGCCAGTCCAACCTTCCTTCATAACATAACCCACTCATTCCAGTTATTGCTGTAAATAGCAATGCTGTTTTTATTTTCCTTGCTTTAAGGCATTCAAACTGTGCAGTAAAGCAACATTGTGTTGTTTTCCTTCTTTTAAAGCCTTTAATTCTGTTAAGTAGAAATGCTATACAGTGGTCTTCCTGTGTTCTTGCCGTCAAAATGGAGATTTCTCACTTTTTCCCAAGCAAAATGGATGATTTTCCACCTCTTCATAGTCAATTACATATCCTTTTCTACAATTTGCCCAACTAAAACCTTGTGCTTGCAGGATTACACCCAAAAAGAACTCTCTGTTCAGTCATGTTTGACAAAGATTGAGCAGAAAACATTAGAATCTTCTTTTCAGGAAATTTTCCAGAATATACAAAGCCAAGATTCTTCTACAAAAGAAATAATAAACTCCGAGAGAAATCCCGTCTCAGTGGGATTTGGACCAGAAAATAGTTTAATCACTTCACTAAGTTCTTAAAGAGCTGAAAACTTGTTGAATTGGGTGTGAATGATGATTTGGCTTTTATACTCATTGAAGTTTCATCTACAATGCACAAGAGTGAATACTGTCCACTTGTCTGGGTGAGTGCAGCTTCAGGAACACTCAAAAATGTCTATATTTCAAATCCATTAATTGAATCCAATGCTTATTTGAATCAATAGCCAAGATAACTAGCCCGGCCCTCTGGATTACGAGTCCATTGACCATAGCACTACACCATTGACTCCCTTGTTTGTGTCTGAAAAGCTGTTTCCAGTAGGGCAACTCAGCAATCAGTACCGAATCCCTTGCTGATTTAAACATAAATGTAGCTTGGTATGATTAAAATGCTTGCAGCTGATTCTAAATTTGGCTAAATAGTTGCTAGTGAGGACAAAAGCAGGAAGGTATCAATGAGCAGAAAAATGGCAAATATAATTCAGTCTAGCAGCATTCAAGTTCTGCTGTACGAAGAGACTGATTTTAAGATCTCTTGTTAAACTGTACATTGTGTACAAATGTGAGAAATATATCTCTTTTAGATTCTCAAATACTTGAAACAACATGTACAATCTCCTATTGCCTCCACTGTAGATGAAATATAATGGACAGAAAGTCTGTTAGGCCCAGCTAGTCTATGCTGGTGCAGATATTCTATAAGGGTTCCTCCCACACTCGCCTATCTTATACTGTCAGCATATCCGCCCATTCCTTCAGGAGAGTATTCATTGATAGCCATAACAAATATCATTGCTTGTTGTAACAACCTATCTAGTTTAAGAAAATGTCCTTTAGGAAAGGAAATATGCCTTCCTTATCTGGTCTAGATGACGTGTGACTGCAATCCCACAGTAATCAGATTGACTCTTGACAGCTTTCTATTAAGTCACTCAGTTCAAGGACTGCAAATTGCTCCCCACTGTTGCTCACATTCAGAAGATGCTCAAAGGACACACCCATCAGCCTGAATATTTTGCTCTATGCCACTGAGTGAATTTTGTGTGCAACTTGCCACCTGCCCTTAGATCCTACTTTTCTGACTAGTATGACATGTCAGACCCTTTCAAAGTCCATGTACACTACATCAAAGCATCTTCTACCCATTATCTTTTAAAAAAATTCAAGGGAGTTCTTTCCTTAACAAATCCATGCTGATTATTCTTGATTAACCTGTGGCTCTCTAAGTGACAATTCATAGCTTTTCTCACAACTTTGTGCAGTCAGTTGTTCAGGCAATTTCCACCTCTCTTTTGAAAGGAGAGTAAAATATTGTTAGTCCTTCCCAACATGCCTGTACCAAAGGACACGGTAAATGATCATCTGGATGTTAATCCAATTGGGTGCTGGGAGAAAGATTCAGGTCTGATATCTGCTGAGACAGGATTGGATCCAGTGGGGAGGATACCAATGCACTCTCAGATCTGGTCACACCCATTTCCTTCCAGTAGCTGATCCTACGGGATCATTTGTCAAATAGCAGCAGACTGTCAGGTGTTAGGGTTTATTTTGCGTGGGCTGCTGATATGCATAATGTCAGTTTTCAGACAAAACACAAAAGTGAACGTGAATCCTGGAAAAGAAACTTGCAAAATGGTGACGCAGTGTATATTGTTTAAAAACACAATTAGCAAACAAGAGGAAGCTGAAGCTGTTTTTACTGCCTGACTCTCAGGACCTGTGGAGTGGGGGCTGGTTCTACTATTTCTCCAATAAATATTCCAAGCTGAAATGTAATGTCATCACTTTCCCTTAACCGTTTTCTTCAAAGAACCTAAAGACTTCCTTTCATTCCTTTTACCTCTTCTTTTTTAGAAATCACAACTTACATCAAATGATCTCAAATTCTTGCAGGCACACACATTAACAAACATTTTTTTTCAAAACAAGCAGCTCCATTTTTCCAGAAGGTTTCAGGTGTGTGTTTCAAAAATGCACATTACAGCTGCAACATGTGGATCGGCAGCTGTCTCCTCAAAGCCCAGCTCTCAGAAAAGAAATATGAATCTCAGAGTTAAACTAAACTTATTATCTTTGAAATTAGAGTATCGTCAGCTTCTATAAACACGACAAAAGAATAAAAGATGGAAAATCTCACCTTTCAACCCTTATGACCCACAACTTTTGTTAAAGATTCTGCTATTCTCCTTTCCACCTCCTGCAGACTCATCTTGTATTTATTCAATTGTCCCATTACCATCTCCTTTTGCCTTGCCTTGGTGCCCTGATTTGTGTAGCTAGAGACCCTCCACTGAGCCCAGTGTCAGAGACTCGGGCCAAAGATGCAGGACTTGAAATGTTATATTATTTAAAACCTGGTCTAACTGAGTGATTATGAGTAAATGAACTCATAAATGAACTGAGTAAATGAACTGATCATCCCAACAGAGTCTTCAACCTGTACTTCCCATCTGTCCAACCAGCACTAACCTACCCACCGACTCAACATGGCTGCTCACTTACCCACCCACTCAATCACTCAAACAACCAACCACTTACTCAGTCATCCACCGATGAATTCAACTGCTCAGCCGTTCACTCAAACCCAGTTACTCATCCCGCACCCAACCCAATACCAACTCAACCACTCACTCATTCACCCACTCACTAACATAGTGAAAAACTTGAGATCTTTAAAAACCTGAGTATGAAAGGTTCTGTCATTAAAAACGGGGCCATCCTCGCTCCTTGCGTGTCTTCTCCTATATTCATTGGTTTGGCTACATACACCACTTCACTGCTGCAGCTGGAGTTAGTTCCTTGGCTGAGAGATCTCAAAAGTACACTCAGCATGTTTAGAGCAAGAGGATGTGTAATGAAAGGGTTAGCCTATTCGAGATCTGTAAGATAACTTGTGCTTGGATGCAGAAGATGTGGGCTGAATTCAAAATTAGTATTTTGACTCTGCCTTCACTAAGGAAAGGGATGATTCAGACATTCTAGTTAAAGGAAAGTGTGTAATTTTAGATAAAACAAGCACAATGATGAGGGAGGTGCTGGAGGGACTGACTTCCTCGAATAAATCACCAGATGAACAGTATCCAAGGCTGTTAAAGGAAGCCAGGGTGGAAGTAACAGATATTCTGAGAATCATTTCCCCATCTCACCAGATACAGATGTGGTACCAGGTGATTGGAGGTCAGTAAATATTGTACCATTACTCAAAACAGGTGTGAGGAATTGGCCAAATAATTATAGACAGGTCAGTCTGACCTCAGTTATGAGTTGAAAAATGTGGTGCTGGAAAAACACAGCAGGCCAGGCAGCATCTGAGGAGCAGGAGAATCGACGTTTCCTGAAGAAGGGTTTATGCCCGAAACGTCGATTCTCCTGCTTCTCGGATGCTGCCTGGCCTACTGTGTTTTTCCAGCACCACATTTTTCAACTCTGGTGCTCCAGCATCTGCAGTCCTCACTTTCTCCTAGTTGACCTCAGTTATGAGCAAATTATTAGAATGAATGTTGAGAGACAGGATTAACTGTTACTGGAAAAGGCAGGACTAATTTGGGATAGTCAGCATGGTTTGTTTTGGAAAAATTGTATCTTTCTAACAGAACTTAAGTATTTTGAGGAAATAACAAGGAGAACTGATGAGTGTATTGCCATGCATTTTATCTACATGAAGTCTAGTAAGATATTTGACAACATCTCACAGAAAAGTAAAAGAACAAGGGATGAGAGAGGGATGTTCTGATTTTGGTCCAAAATTCACTCAATGACAGGAAAATGTCGAAGGATGTTTTTGCCAATTGAATTTGATTTCCAATGGCATTCCACAGGTCTCAGTGTTAGGTTCCTTAATGATTGAGCCTTAAACGAGGGGGACATGACTGGGAAATTTGGCATGAAAATTAGCATGAAGACTTGATAGTGAAGAGAATGGTTGTCAACTGCAGAATGAAACCAATGGTTTGGGTGAGTGGGCAGAACAATGGGAAATGGAATCCAGTCTGGAGAAGCATAAAGTTATGCATTTTGGGGAAGGCAAGAAAACCCTCAGTCCATTCAGAGGAACCTGAATCTGCACCTGAAGCACTGGAACCTACAAGTCTATCAACCAGGTGGAGTTGAATGGTTGGCTGCGTTATCCAGCCATGATGGTCTAGCCTCTTTTCTGTGCCATACCATTCCAGTGGTTCTCTGGTTAAATGATTGGTTACAGAAATCTCTGGGCAGCATCAACACTTACCCAAAGATCTGGCCACAAACTCTCCTGTCTTCAACCAAATCATAAGCCTCTTCCTTTGTCCATCCTCCCATTCCCCTTTTACTTACTTACTTGAAGCCTGTCACATTTTTCTACCTTTTTCTCCCTTTTCACAATTCTGTGAAAGGTCACAGACCTGAAACCAAAACAATTTCTATATCACAGTTATCTGCCTTATCTTGCGGAGTATTTCCAGCATTTTCTGCCTTTATTTCAGATCTTCAGCATTTGACATTGATTTAAGATCAATTCACGAGAATGAAGAGTTTGGGAGTCTGTTTGATGCACTGGATTCACAAGACATTGAATGCTACAGTACAAATAGCCCAAATGAAATAGAGTGGGGATGTGATGAGGTGCGTAAAGCTCTAATAGAGAGATACTTAGTGGTGGAGGGGGTCATACGGGCATTTTAACTCTTACTGACAGCTGAAAACTAAATGGTAGTGAACCTGTGCTCGGTTTTAAACCCCAGTTACCTCAAGTAATAGACAACAGAGTGCTGGCATTTAAGGAAAAAGCATCCTTGGATCAATGCGTTAAAACAATAGACAATCACATTGAACTGCCAGAGACCCGGGTTCAATTCCCGCCTCAGGCGACTCTCTGTGTGGAGTTTGCACATTCTCCGCATGTCTGCGTGGGTTTCCACCAGGTTCTCCAGTTTCCTCTCACAATCCAAAAATGTGCAGGTTAGGTGAATTGGCTAAATTGTCCCATAGTGTTAGGTGATGGGGGAATGGGTCTGGTGGGTTGCGCTTCAGCGGGTCAGTGTGGACTTGTTGGGCCGAAGGGCATGTTTCCACACTGTAAGTAATCTAATGTTATATTCAGCGCAATGTTATAGATTTAACTAATTGGATTCAGATCCAGCAGATAAATATTGCCTTAGAGAAATGGAGAAAAAAAACACTAAGTTTTCCGCGAACACCAAAAGTTGGTTATTAACACATCATTAATCATTCATTTAAAATCAAAATTCTAATGATTAGTTCGAAACTGAATCTTTTGAATAATTCCTGTTTCTCTTTATTCCTGTCTCCCTCTCTCTTACACAGAAACAGAAACACACCGACAGGACAAAGGGAATTGCTGAGCTGTTCTAGCCTCAGGAGAGTCAGTGTGTTGTAATCCAGTGAAGTTTTTAATTTGCTCCACATATCACATATTTGGGGTGAACAGCCTGTCAAAGCCAAGAATCCTCAATAAATATGGAGCACTACATTGGATGTTTTTAAACAAGGAAACGCCTGAGTGATAGCAAGGCACATACTTCAGAAAATCAATGAGACTGAACGTATGGTCAGAATTTCATCGCAGTGCTGAATGGATTAAGAATTGGAAAAACTAACAGTGCTGAAGGAGACCATTCAGTCCACTCTGCCTTGCTCATTGAGAGAAAGTCATCAACCTCAGTCCCATTTCTCTTACACAAGTTCCTCATCCTCAAGCACTGTCCAAAACTTACTTTTAAAATTAATGGAATATGCCACAATCAACTTTTCAAGCTGAGAATTTCAGATCCTGACAACTCACTGAGTGAAAACACTTTTGCTCAACTCCCCTGGAATCTATTTTCAATTATTCTGAATCTATGATCACTAGTTTTTAAAATTATTAATTAATTTCCTTACCTCAAACTAATATAGTTATGCAACACAAATAAAAAAAATCTGCAGGTCATTCATAAGATCAAACAGAAACAAGTGTGGCTAAATTTAGTCAAGATGTGGGTGGAGGTCTCAGAAATGTTGAAGAGTTGGGAAGCCATGCTTCCATGGGTCTTAGCGTGACCCAGCACCACATCTCATTAGCCACCTAATTGGTTGGCACTGGTTCTGCCGATCACATTAAGAGGAGCGTTCCCACCCCCTCTATTTCCACTGGTTGCTAACTAGTGCCTTTTGGAGTACTGGCCATTGCTGGGATAGCATCTGTAAGAGGATGGAGCATTGATGGATTTGTGCCCCTGCAACCAGCAACTAAATGGGATCGGAGGGCATCGGGACCAGTCAGGCAGACCCCAGCAAGAATGGGAGGAGGTTTCTGGTGGCAAGCAGTGTGGATACAGTTAATGCTAATGGGTCAGGTCCATGTAGGTAAAAGAGTGCTAAATAGGATGGCATCACACCCATTCCCTGGAGCCCTCTGGGAAGTCTCCAGGATTTATCTGGAAGTACATAGAACTTACAACTCTGAAATCATATTGCTGAGATGCAAGACTATTAATGGATAAGAAGCAAAAAACAGGTGAATGGAGTTGGGATAAAGATCAGACATGATCTAAATGAATAGTGAATCTCTCAATTGCCTCTTCCTGTCTTTGGGTTCCATTTCAACATATCGTTAAAGTCATACAGTGGCATAAAATTCCTGCAACAGACAATAAATACAAGATAATACTGATTCTATTAACAACAAAGTCCAATAGGAACGTATCACGTACCAAAACTAACACAATCATATTTAGTTTACATGCTTGAGAATATACAGTGCAACAGAATTATACAATATTACAGAACATGAGGCCATTCAGTCCATCAGGTCTGTACCAGTTCTTCATGAGAACAATATAGTTATTCCCATTCCCCTGCTGAGTCCCTAAATCCCTGCAATGTATTTCTCCTACAATTCTAAGCTTGGGATGAAGTGGGTTAAGTGACATTAGGTAGTGGTTCCATGCTTTTCTAATCCTAATGGTAAATTTAGAAAGATGATTTCTGATATAAAGAAAATCTAAACAACATGCAAATCACTCAATTATCTCAAAAAAAGTTCTACTCTGTCAAGGAATTTTAGAAATTAGATAATTAGTCCATAAAATTAAACTCTACACAATCTTTCAATTTATTCCATGGAATCCTGCTTCAAGTAAGATATTTTTGTGCATTTGTCCAACAGCTGTATAAATTCTAGCTCCTTATATAATTAATCTTTTTTACGCTTGTCATATAGTTTTGGGCCAATTTCTAACCTGAAAGATTGATTATTTTCACATGGTTTAAGCTAATCATTGCCTTCCTCTAGATGATTTTAACTGGCACTGAACAGATCCAACTGGTTGAAATTTTAAGTGTGTGATTGAAGGAATCCAGCGAGAGAAGGAGGCCCCACAATTATTAGGAAGAAGGTGAGTGAAATCAATGCAGTATTAGCTTGCCTCCAATTCGGGTCCTGATTTGACAATTATTGAGTCATCATTATGATCGATCTCTTTCAGAGCATGCCTAGCAACACATGCCCAGCAGCTTATAACTCAGTCATATTAATGACTTGGGGAGTGTTGATGGATGACTTTGATGGATGAGCCATAAAATGGGATGGAGGTAGGAAACTAGAGTCTTTCCAGGTCTTTGAGCTTGATAATTGTTAATGCTCGATGGCATTTACCTCAGACTCGAATTCATTATAACTCTCCCTCCATCGTGACCCCTTCCTTAGTTGAGCTTAGGTTTTGCATGTCAGAAATGAAGTGACAGATCTAAATATGTGGGTCAGATTCAAACAGAATCGAGCATTGAACATATTTAATAATTGAACTGAGTGAGTAGTTTCAGGGGAACTATCAAATGGTTATTAAAATCTACCCTGCTAAAATGTTATTACATGATGCCCTGGGAACATAATATTCTTCTACAAATGGATTTAAAGATTTTTGGCTGCAGATTCCATTTCAGACATTTCTCTTCCCCTTCTCTCAAGAAGGCTTGTGATGGTGAAATATATTTCCATAAACACTACAGCCCTCTCCGCCAAATCCCTCTCACTGAAAATCACCAGTATCTTTATAAAGAGAGACAAATAGTGTGAATGTTTTGTCAATAATCTTCATAGCACCTTTCATGATCTCAAGGCATCTAAATAAGTTTTATAGCCAATGAAGTTGTTGTACTGTAGGAAGCAGAGCAATGATAACTCAATACATTTGTGATTAATATTAGTTAAGAGAAGTATTGGTCAGAACACTAAGAGAACTATCCTGCTTTTTTTTAAAAAAAGATTTATCCACAGGATATGGTTATCGCTAGGCAAGTATTTATTGCACATCCCTAATTGTCCAGAGGGCAGTTAAGAATAAAACTGCATTGCTGTGGAACTGGAGTTACATGTAGATATTAATAGGCAACGACAGCATTTAACTTTCCTAAAAGACTTCAGTGAACCAGATGAGTTTTATTCTGACAATTGACACTGGTATTGTGGTCAGTATTAGAATCTTAATTTCAGATGTTTGAAAAACATTGATCTCAAATTCCATCCTGGTTCCCCATAACTGGACCTTTGGATTAATAGTCCAGTGATAGTATCACCTCCTATGTATACAATAGTGCAATGCGATCTTTTATATCTGCATGACAGGGCAATCAGAACCTCAGGTGAAGGTGTCCTCTGAAAGGCAGCATCGCCAGCAGTTCAGCAGCCCCTAAGTCCTGTTCTTGGGAGTGTCAGTCTTGATTTTGTGTTCAGGTCTTCAGAGTGGCACTTGAACCCACAATGTTCTAGATAAGAATAATGCCCACTGAATGTTTTGTTGCACTCTGATCCCTCATGCTTTGCCAAAGTTTTGATAAAGTCAATGACCAATGATCCAAACTGGACATTTGGAAATATGATAAGGAGGGGCCAGTATTGGACTAGGTTGGACAAGGACAGAAGTCACATGACCCCAGGTCATAGTTCAACAGGTTTATTTGAAATCATAACCTTTCCAAACACTGCTCCATCATCAGGTGAGGGTCAAAAACACATGATTTGGGGGAAAAATGAAATCATCTCACAAAAGCCATGCAGACTGTATATTTAAAACACTAAGTGCAATGTTAAACATTAAATTAAAAATTAGTTTTTTTATCATATTCTATTACAAAGGAACAGTAAGACTTTCAACACTGTACCACAATTCAATTAGTCTTCTGCTCTTCTCCCATTAACCCGCTAATTCTTCCTTTTTGAGTTTTGACATTTTAATTTTTAAGAGTTAATGATGAATTGGTTTCCACTCCCCATGTACTTGAGCAAAACCCATCATTTTGCACAACCTCTTCCGAATCTCCCATAAATCTTTCTGCTTTAAGAAGAATGAGCCCACTTTCTCTTTTCCTCTCTGCAGAACTGATACCATTCTGCTCAGTCTCTTCTGTTCCCTCTCTGAATCCTTGAGGGTGGCATGGTGAATCAGTGGTTAGCACTTCTGTCTCACAATACCAGGGACATAGGTTCAATTCCACTGACAGGGTGATTGTCTGTGTGAAGTTTACATGTTCTCCCCATGTCTGTTGTGGGTTTCTTCCATGTGCTCTAGTTTCCTCCCACAGTCCAAAGATGTGCGAGTTAGGTGGATTGGCCTTGCTAAATTGCCAGTAGCATCTAGGGATGTGCAGGCTCTGTGCATTGGCCATGGAAAATGCAGAGTGATAGAGTGGGGTGCTCTTTGGAGAGTTGGTGTGGACTTGATGAGCTTATTATTCTACGAAGTGCAGTACCTAGAAATGGAGTGAATCTCCAACTGGAGTTTATCAGGTGATTATTTAATGTTTAGCAAAACACTTTATGAAGGACAAGGATACATTCCACAGCTTTGATCTCGTTTTCAACTTGTTTCCTGATCAAATTACAAATAACTAATTTTGAGAGATTATAGCCCCCAGATCCAAGGACCAGAATGTGTAGGCCAATTTTTCAAGTCTTCTCGCTGATCACCTTGTGTTAACGGAGAGATTATTTTAGAATCCTATCTTGCACTCGGCTTAGTCCCTTCACCTTTTTAATGTCACAGAATAGGCCCATTGATAAAAACTTAGAATCCCTACAGTGTGGAAGCAGTCATTTGGCCTATCGAGTCCACACTGACCCTCCAAAGAGCATCCTACCCTATCCATTCTTCTCATGTGTGTTTGGATTTCCTCTGGATGCTCCAGTTTCCACCCACAGTTCAAAGATACGCAGATTAGGTGCACTGGGCGGGGGGTGCATTGCTAAATTTCTCATCGTGTCCAGAGATGTGCAGGTTAGGTGGATTAGCCATGGGAAATGGGGGTTATAAGGATAGGGTGGGGAGGGGTGGCTCTTCAGAGGGTCACTGTGGACTCGATGGGCTGAATGGCCTGCTTTCACATTGTAGGGATTTTATAATTCTATGGTGAATATCTCCCTCGCAATTTGCTTTTCCATTTATTTTCCCATTATCTCCTTTTCCTGCGGGTCACTATCAATTTTTGATATTCACCACAGCTGTCCAAAATCCAATTTCCAAACCCAAACCCAAAAAGCAAATGTGAATCCTAAATCTGAAATCCCACAACCCACATCCCAAACTCAAGTCCAAACCCAAAACCCAAAGCAAAATGTAAAGCTAATCCAAATTCACAAAGCAAAATCCCAATGTTTAAAATGAAAGTCCATTTGGAGAAATTTAAACATTCGGCTATTATCCATATTTTCCTCTGCAGCATTAACAGGTGGCCATTTGATTTTCAGCATATCCCAAGATGAAGGGATTTCTTTATAATAAAAGTTTGAAACCAACATAAAATATTTTAAGTTGTTTAATAACATATTTTATTAACACCAAGTTGTTAACGGTATGAACAGGAATTTGTCTTTCAGCAATGAGGTTGATGTGCTCAAATTGATTCAGGTGTCTGAGGGATTGCCTCTTATAACTATTGCCACCTCCATCACTATTCCGGTTTTAAAGACATAACAATCAGTTTTAGTCCGTCTTACTATCAATTTCCTTTTAATGGAAGCTTTACATATACTCAGTGAGGTCAATTTCTCATTTTGTTTGGCAGCTTTCAGATATACTTATCAAGATTCCATTATTGTATAATAATACTTCTGAGTCCAACATTTGCTCTGCAGTTCTTTACCACAGAGAGTGGTTTGACTGAATCTTTGTTTTATTTTCCACAGCTGTGTGTATATGTACAGGGAAAAGAAACAGAATAAAGGAAATAGTTGGTGTATAAGCAATGAGAAGAAAGATTGAAGATTCGACTCTGAAAGAAGCATTCTCTTCAATACTGGCAGTAACCACACGTGGACCTGCATGCAACTTTTTCGTTGTGAAGACCCACAAAAAGGAATTGTTCAAATTTTGCCCCACTAATCTGCTCTGTGATTCAGATCTTAACTGAGTTTTATCTCAGCTCTGTTTGTCGATCTTTGCTCCATGCCTCTGAATTGGCTTGCCCCACAAATATCTATCCATCTCAGTCTTGAAATCTCCAGCTGAACTCCTGGTTTTTTGGGGGATGAGTTCCAGATTTACACAATCCTTTGGGTGGAGGAACGTTAGTTGACATTGTCGCTGAACAACCTGGTTTTAATTTTAAAATTCCATTGTTCTGAACTCTCCTCACTCCTGGTAGGAGGAATGGGCAGAATCTGATTGGGGTCTAAGCAACATGGGTTATGGTGGAATTTGTGGCAGAATCACACCTTGCCATCAGAGACATCTTGCTCTGTCTTTTATGATTTTAATGAATGGCACGGCAAGCTTCTCTTTAGACAGCAGCACGTTGCCAGGTGAGAGGGGTTATTGCTTGACAAATGCCTTCTTAATGGCCCAACTCACTCCGTTAATAGTCAGCTTTCTGTCTGACCAGATGTGCCAAAAAGCCAGAAGTCAAGAATTCTCGACATACAATGAGCTTGCTTCACAGGACCTCCATATTGGACACTGAGCACTAACATCTCAGGGAAGATCCATGGGCTCCAGCCTTACACACATCCCACATCCATGGATGTTGGTATCTGATAAATGCCAGCCTCTCTTAACCCTCTTGGCACATCACCGACTTACATACAGAACACTTTAGGCACTTTGATGCTGCACCTTGGGCTGCATTGGTAACTCTCGCTGCAATGCTGCAGCATGGGCACTTAGGGCCAAGCACCAACTCGTGGATTGCATCTCTGAATCTCCAGGCTCTTTACTCAATGTTATGGCATTCACTCACTCTGAGCCTATCTTAAGAGTTTAATGATGACCATGAATCCATTGCCGATAGTCAGGAAAAATCCATTTGTTTCACTAATTTCCTTCCGGAAACAAAACTGTCATCCTTACCTGGTCTGGCCTACATGTGACTCCAGACCCAGAGCAATGTGGTTGATTCTTAACTGCCCTCTGGGAAATGAGGGTTGGGCAATAAATGCTGGTCTAGCCAGCAATGCCCCTCATCCTGTGAATGAATAGAGAAAGCATCAACAAGCCCAAGGGAACAGAAGCCAAAATTATGAACCTGCCCTCATAATTTAACTATCTCAGCCCAGTATGAGACATGCAATTCAATTAATGGAATGATCTTTTTCCTCTAAAAGTATTTATTATTCATAAAGTTCATAAAAGTGCCTTGCATGTCTATTCAAAGTTGACATTAATCAAATGAAACCAAGAAACTACATTTCTTCCAACTCTGCTTGTAATTCCCTAAATTTACAATTTGAGTTAATATTTACAATATTCACTTCATGCCAAACATGTAGGGCTTAATGCAGTTTCCAGCCTCTCAGTGTATTATAGCTGAAAGACGTCAAATGATCGTTTTGCCCATTGCGCCTTGCGACAGCTGCCCAAACCTTTAGTGAATTCCTCAGCTCATAGACTTGAGCCTTGGGAAGTGTTATGGGTCAGCAGAGCTATGAAACATTTTAACTTAAATTGTAACATTACATCTAAGTCTCAATTTTAACCAAACTCTCCCAGCAGAATAATATTGGGTTTATGTCAATAGTCGAATAACATTCCAGCTCATTTACACCAATTGTCCTCATCAGCTTATTCATGCTTGACAAGCAAACCGAAAACATATTGTCCCACTCTCTCTCATGGTTCGGAAGATTCAATTTGAAAACGAGACAGATTCAGCAATAAGATCGCAGATTATTCAGTTACTCAGTCGGATAGTACGAGAGATGCTGCTGCAGGCTCTCTGGGTTCAAGAGGAGGATAATTTACCTGAGGCCGAGGCTAATATTCTGGGGATATGGCTTAAATCCCACCATTTTAGCTGATAGAATTGTATTCAGTCTGGACTATAAAATAGTCGTGGTGACCATGCCAACTAGCATTAGTTGTTGTAAAACCTGTGTGATTCACTAATTAGGAAAGGAAATTTGCCATCTTTACCTGGTCTGGCCTAACATGTGACTTCAGACTCACAGTGATATGGTTGACTCTGAACTGCCATTTGCAATGGCCTAACAAGCCAATCAGTTCACAGGCAATAAAGGATGGGCAATAAATCCTGGTCTTGTCAGTGACACCCATATCTCATAAAAGAATACATTTTTACAAGTTAATCTTGTTCTCTGCTTCTGATCTCTATCCAGCAAACCGTCCTCTTTACATTCATGGATCATCCAAACTTAACGTTATTTCCTCTCCACTCTTCCATACAGATTGTGATAAAAACTGCATAAACTCATTGAGACTACAAAAGTTGTCAAGGCAACTGTCCAAAACAAAGGATCATAGAAAATAGAAACAAGAGTAGACTATTTGATCCTTTGAGCCTGCTCCACGAGTCAACTTGATCATCGTTAATCATTCACCTCAGTACCCTGTTCTAGCTTTCATCCATATTTTTAATCCCTTTAGCCCTAAGAACTATATCGCCTACTTGAAACCATTTGGCCTCAACCGCTTTCTGCAGCATAGAATTCTGCAGGCTTTCTAGACATAGAAGATATAGAATGTGGGGAAAATAGATGGTGATGTCTTGAAAACATGTCCATATTACAGAAGAGGAGGTACTGGACGTCTTAAAACGCATAAAGGTGGATAAATTCCCAGGACCTGATCAGTGTACCCTTGAACTCTGTGGGAAGCTAGAGAAGTGATTGCTGGATACCTTGCTGAGATATTTGTATCATCGATAGTCACAGATGAAATGCTGGAAGACTGAAGGTTGGCTAACGTGGTGCCATTGTTTGAGAAAGATGGTAAGATAAAGCCAGGCACTATAGACCCATAAGCCAACATCAGTCGTGGGCAAGTTGTTGGAGGGAATCCTGAGAGACAGGATTTACATGCATTTGGAAAGGCAAAGACTGGCTTTGTAGTCAACATGGCTTTGTGCATGGGAAATCACTAACATGATTGAAGTTTTTGAAGAAGTAACAAAGAGGATTAATGAGGGCAGAGTGGTAGATGTGATCTATATGGACTTCAGTAAGGCATTAGACAAGGTTCCTCATGGTAGACTGGTTAACAAGGTTAGATCTCATGGAGTACAGGGAGAACTAGCCATTTGGATACAGAACTGACTTGAAGGTAGAGGTCAGAGGGTGTTGGTGGAGGGTTGCCTTTCAAATTAGAGGCCTGTGACCAGTGGAGTGCCACAAGGATCAGTGTTAGGCCCACTGCTTTTCGTCATTTATATAAATTATTTGGATGTGAATATAGGAAGTAAGATTAGTAAGTTTGCAGATGACACCAAAATTGGAGGTGTAGCGGGCAGTGAAGAAGTTTACCTCAGAGTAGAACAGGATATTGATCAGATAGGCCAATAGCCTGAGCAGTGGCAGATGGAGTTTAATTTAAATAAATTTAAGGTGCTACATTTTGGAAAGGCAAATAAGATCAGGACTTATATGCTAATGGTAAGGTCTTGGGAAGTGTTGCTCAACAAAGAGACCTTGGAGTGCAGGTTCATAGCTCCTTGAAAGTGGAGTCGCAGGTAGATTGGATAGTGAAGAAGGCGTTTTGTATGCTTTCCTTTATTGGTCAGAGCATTGAGTATAGTAGTTCAGAGGTCATGTTACAGCTGTACAGGACATTGGTTAGGCCACTTTTGGAATATTGTGCGTAATTCTAGTGTCCCTCCTATCGGAAGGGCATTGTGAAACTTGAAAGGGTTCAGAAACGATTTACAAGAATGTTGCCAGGGTTGGAGGGTTTGAGCTACAGGGAGAGGCTGAACAGGCTGGGGCTGTTTTCCCTGCAGCATTGGAGGTGAGGGGTGACCTTATAGAGGTTTACAAAATCATGAGGGGCATGGATATGGTAAACAGACAAGACCTTTTCCCTGAGTTGGGACAGTTCAGAATTTGAGGGTATAGGTTTAAGGTGAGAGGGGAAAGATATAAAAGAGACCTCAGGAGCAACTTTCTCACACAGAGGGTGGTATGTGTATGGAGTGAACTGCCAGAGGAAGTGGTGGAGGCTGGTGCAATTGCAACATTTAAAAGGCATCTGGATGCGTATATGAATAGGAAGGGTTTAGAGGGATATGGGCCAAGTGCAGGCAGATGGGACTAGATTAGTTTAGGATATCTGGTCGGTATGGACGAGTTGGACTGAAGGGTCTATTTCCATGCTGTACATCTCTATGACTCTCACATAATCATATAGTGAATATAGTAGTTGGGGTCCAAGCACTAATTATTGCTCTACCCCACTGGGTATTGGCTGCACCTCAGAAAATGACCTATTCCTATATTGTATGAAGTTTAAAAACAGTTGCTAAGTTTTTCAGTTCTCACAAGCCAAAATAGCATTTGTGCTGCCTGACTTATTTCCCAAACTACCATTTTCACAATAGGATGTCTGTCAAGTGAGCATCTTGGGTAGCTCCAAATGTTTACTGAATGGAAATATTTGTTTACAAAAGTGATCAATTACTGAAGGGATTAAGCATTTAAGTGAAATGTTTGTTTGCATAAGTGATTATTTGAAGGAATTTTAATATATGAATACCTTTTCTTCCATTAGTGACATCTTCAAAATACACTGTCAGTGTGCCTCTTCAAGTTTGCTACTGTTGCATACAAGAGGTGTTAGCATGGAGAGGACGGCAAAGCCTGTTGGGTATGGGTATGAATTGGGAAAGGGCCAAAGAATTAATGGGAAGGCACAGGTCATATGAAGGAGTCAAAGGGTTGACATGCATAGTGTGTGCAGAAGCTAAGGGAATGGTAAGGGAAATAGGATGGCATAGGGCCATAAAGAGCTCTGGAAACTAGGTACATTGGCATAGAGTGACAAAGGGGTAAGAGGGGCTGTGGGGAATGGACAGATTGGCATAGGGTGATTTGGGGGCATGAAGTCTCCAGGGTTAGGCTTAAGGCACATACTATGGCTTGGAGGAGGCATAGCGATTGTGGGTGAGGGGGGTTCGAGCAGAAGGAATGTTATATATATTTCCTTCTTAGTTTTAAACTTTGAGCTTAACTCATGCTGGAGCCCTACTGCAGGCTCTCTGCCCAGCCCACCCAGGGCATTGGCAGATCTACATATAGATCTCTCCTATCACACAGGCATGTGGAAACACGCTGAAGAGAAAAGGGAAGCAAGGAAACTGAAGAGGCACTTAATGCCCCTTTAAGGAGTTAATGTGGACACATACTTTATTATTTCAAGAAATTAAATCTGAGTTGTTAAAGCCTGGGAATTGTGATAAAGCAGGAATTTATAGTGTTGAGGATTTGTTTAGAATTGGATGTGGCTCAGTGGATAATACTCTGGCCTCTTAGTCAGAAGGCCATGAGTTCACATCTCACTTCAGAGAATTGAGTGCAAAATCCTAGCTAAAGTTAAAGCAACACAAGCCTGGGAATTCTCCATGGTGTTCCAGGTTGATATTTATTTTTCAATTATTATCACAAAAGCATAGTGGCCCAGCTCTTCCACTGAGGATCAAAAACCCTATCTCCAACCCTGATGAGACAAGTCCTCCAATTTTTCCCCTAATGGAGGACCCAAAGTACCTGGCTCAGCACAGGATTACTCGAAGGGAGCTACACAGAGAATCTGTGCATACATCACAATCTCTTTTTAACCTACTAACTCTTGGAAGTCAAGTATAAATGTCTCAGAGCATCTCACCATGTTAATGCTAATATATGGGTGAGTGTGTAGTGGTGTAATTGGGCAAGGTGGATGAGGTCTGTGGGTAAGAGGTAGGGTGCCAACTAAAAAACATGCTAGTTGGGTAGGTGACAAGGGGCTAGGGCAACAGGGTGGCAGCTGGCTGGGATGGTACCTTTCAAGTAATAAGGCAACCCAAGATGCTTCACAGGAACAATTTTCAAACAAAATATGACAAAATCTCTTGCTTGATGTCCACACAAGAGGGAAAGACAACGCAGTTTCAGGTTGATTACAATGTGTAGTGAATGTCCATATTTGCCATAACAGACTCTGTGTACAGAAAGGATAACAGGATAATTCTGTGAAATGTGTTCATTCTTGTGTAAGTGTGGCTTTAATGGCAGCCATTACTAATGGTAAGCAGATAACAATGCGAGCTGCTCTCCACTGTATCAACTAACCCCAAGCTTGATCTGCAGAATACCATAATCAAATTCACACAGAAATTACTATGACTATTTACCACACTTCTGTGAATAGTAAAGCCTTTGACCTAGTTCCAAGGTAAAATGTGTCATGTTGCCAAATGGGTAATGTTTTCTTAATTCATGACAGTTAAATCAAGTGTACGAAAACTTGTCTGAAGTGCCTGAATATCTAACAGTTCACAGGAATAATCGGAAAAGATGAGCTAACACAGCAAATCTGTATCAAATGACAGGTCTGAACCCTCCCCCATTCCTGTTGTACTGACTCTGGTAGCCTCCTCTCCATCTGCTTTGTGATTATTGGAACACACTCTTTCTGCTAAGCAGGATAAGCTTTTTGGCAACTCAGATCCCCTCAGATGACAGATTGTTGAAAATCAGATGGGTTTAACTCCAGTTCTCTGGTGTACATTGCCATGGTGTGAGACTCGAGGAAAAAGATTTTCTGAAAATTCACTCCAGTATTATTGAATAAATTAATAGGAAAAGGTCCACTAAGTTTAGTGCTGATACCATTAAAATATGGATGGGGGCCAACATATCTGTTAACGCATTAGCATTCATTGACAAAGATGGAATAGAAAGATATGAAATATAATTAAGTGAAAGAATTTGGTGGGTTTCTGAAGCTCTTAATCAAGTCTAATCAAGTATAATGTTGGGATTCATTTGGACAGACTCAATAACAAGTCAAGTCAAGTGATTGTTGATTTTTTTAATCTACTAGAGGCAGCCTTTGACAGAGACACCAATGCTTGTAAATCACCTGAAGCAATTGTCAGCAAATCATTGCATAACATTGTTTCAAAATATTTTTACTGAAATTGATTATCTCAATTCTAACAAGCCTTTCATATCAATTTTCCACTCTCTAGCTATGGTGTCAAGCTATTTTATGTTCCAAACATACCTAGACACTCAACAGACAGTCAAAGGCAGGGTGACAATGTAAATTACCATGTGCACATCAGCTCAACTTGTGAAAGAATTGTCACCTACCTTTCTGGTCAATGCAACAACCAGCATTATTCCACATCAATCCTCTCCCATCATTGCTCTAATTCAAAATGCCATTATCAATAATCTATAATACTTCCTTTCATAAAATCTGGAAATCTGGATTGATTTAATCACTTTTTAATAAGAGTTATGAGCTGAATGAAATCACATTAAAATCAATGTTATTAAATCTCTCTCTTCCACTTTAAGCTCAGTATAGTTTTGTTTCCTTTCTTTTGCCTCAATTTGTTTTCTCTTCTTGCATGTCTTATGCTCTCTCATATATTCGTATGTTCCCTTGCATTTCCGCATTCATTCTTGTGTAATCTCATGGCCTTATATGCTTTCCTTGCACTTCCTTTGTTTGCTCATACATTATTGTGTTCAGTCGTGTACTCTTCTGTTCTTTCATAATTCCTCATGTATCATGTCCCCTCATGCATCCTCCTGTCCCCTCAAGGTGCCCTTATGATCTCTCATGCTTCCTTAAGCACTCTCATGGAATAATGTGGGAACTTTGTGAGAAGCTAGGAAAGTGATTGCTGGTCCTATTCTGAGATATTTCGATTAGCCTATTCTGAGATATTTCGATTAGATTAGATTACTTACAGTGTAGAAACAGGCCCTTCGGCCCAACAAGTCCACACTGATTCACCAAAGCGCAACCCACCCAGACCCATTCCCCCACATTTACCCCTGCCCCTAACACTGCGGGCAATTTAGCATGGCCAATTCACCTAACCTGCACATTTTTGGACTGTGGGAGGAAACCGGAGCACCCAGAGGAAACCCATGCAGACACGGGGAGAATGTGCAAACTCCACAGTCAGTCGCCTGAGGCAGGAATTGAACCTGGGTCTCTGGCGCTGTGAGGCAGCAGTGCTAACCACTGTGCCATCGTGCTGCCCATAGTCCATCAATAGTCATCAATAGTCATGGTAAGGTGCCAGAAGACTGGAGGGTGCCATTGTTTAAGAAAGGCAGTAAGGAAAAGCCAGGGAACTATAGACCAGTGAGCCTGACATCAGTGGTGGGTAAGTTGTTGAAGTGGATTCTGAGATTTATGATTTACTGTATTTGGAAAGGCAAAGGCTAATTAGGGAGAGTCAGGATGGCTTTGTGCATGGGAAATCATGCCTCACCAACTTGATTGAGTTTTTTGAAGAAGTGGCAAAGAAGATTAATGAGGCCAGAGTGATGGATGTTGTCTATATGGACGTCAGCAAACCATTTTCCAAGGTTCCATATGGTAGACTGGTTAGCAAGGTTATATCACATATAATATCCCAACAATTAAAGGAGTCAGGGGGCTGAGTTGCCATTACAAAAGAGAAAGTGCTAGAAAAACTAAAAGGTCTTAAAATTGATAAATCTCCTGGTCCCGATGGGCTACATCCTAGAGTTCTGAGGGAGGTGGCTGAGGAAATAGCGGAGGCGTTGGTTGAGATCTTTCAAAAGTCACTGGAGTCAGGGAAAGTCCCGGATGATTGGAAGATCGCTGTTGTAAACCCCTTGTTCAAGAAAGGATCAAGACAAAAGATGGAAAATTATAGGCCAATTAGCCTAACCTCGGTTGTTGGTAAAATTCTAGAATCCATCGTTAAGGATAAGGTTTCTAAATTCTTGGAATAGCAGGGTCAGATTAGAACAAGTCAACATGGATTTAGTAAGGGGAGGTCGTGCCTGAAAAACCTGTTGAAATTCGTTGAAGAGGTGACAAGTAGGTTAGACCAGGGAAATCCAGTGGATGTGGTCTATCTAAACCTCCAAAAGGCCTTTGATAAGGTGCCACACAGGAGGCTGCTGAGCAAGGTGAGGGCCCATGGTGTTCGAGGTGAGCTACTGGTATGGATTGAGGATTGGCTGTGTGACAGAAGGCAGAGAGTTGGGATAAAAGGTTCTTTTTCGGAATGGCAGCCGGTGACAAGCAGTGTCCCGCAGGGTTCAGTGTTGGGGCCGCAGCTGTTCACATTATATATTAATAATCTGGATGAAGGAACCGGGGGCATTCTAGCGAAGTTTGCCGATGATATGAAGTTAGGTGGACAGGCAGGTAGTACTGAGGAAGTGGGGAGGCTGCAGAAGGATCTAGACAGTTTGGGAGAGTGGTCCAGGAAATGGCTGATGGAATTCAATGTGAGCAAATGCGAGGTCTTGCACTTTGGAAAAAAGAATACAAGCATGGACTACTTTCTAAACGGTGAGAAAATTCATAAAGCCAAAGTACAAAGAGATCTGGGAGTGCTAGTTGAGGATTCTCTAAAGGTAAACATGCAGATTAAGAAAGCGAATGCAATGTTGTCATTTATCTCAAGAGGGTTGGAATATAAAAGCACCATTGTGCTACTGAGACTTTATAAAGCTCTGGTTAGGCCTGTACTGTGTCCAGTTTTGTCCCCACACCTCAGGAAGGACATACTGGTACTGGAGCGTGTCCAGCAGAGATTCACACGGATCATCCCTGGAATGGTAAGTCTAACATACGAGAAACGACTGAGGATCCTGGGATTGTATTCATTGGAGTTTAGAAGATTAAGGGAAGATTTAATAGAAACTTACAAGATAATACATGGCTTGGAAAGGGGGGACGCTAGTCTCCGTTAGGCAAGGAGACTAGGACCCATGGACACAGCCTTAAAATTAGAGGGGGTAAATGCAGAACAGAAATGCGGAGACATTTCTTCAGCCAGAGAGTGATGGGCCTGTGGAATTCATTGCCACAGAGTGCAGTGGAGGCCGGGACGCTAAATGTCTTCAAGGCAGAGATTGATAAATTCTTGATGTCACAAGGAATTAAGGGCTACGGGGAGAATGCGGGTAAGTGGAGTTGAAATGCCCATCAGCCATGATTGAATGGCAGAGTGGACTCGATGGTCCGAATGGCCTTACTTCCACTCCTATGTCTTATGATCTTAATCCAGGGAGAGCTAGCCTTTTGGATGCAAAATTGGCTTGAAGGTAGGAGACAGAGGGTGGTGGTGGAAGACTGTGACCAATGGTGTGCCGCAAGGCTTGGTGCTGGTCCACTGCTTTTTGTCATTTATATAAATGATTTGGATGTGAATATAGGAGGAACGGTTATTAAGTTGCAAATGAAACTAAAATTGGAGGTGTAGTGGACAGCCAAGAATGTTATCTCAGATTATAACAGGAGCTTGATCAGATGGGCTGATGAGCCGAGGAGTGGCAGATAGAGTTTAATTTAGATAAATGTGAGGTGCTGCATTTTGGAAAGGCAAATAAGGGCAGGACTAACACACTTAATAATAAGGTCCTGGGGAGTGTTGCCGAATAAAGAGACCTTGGGGTTCCTTGAAGGTTGAGTCACAGGTAATCAGGGTAGTGAAGAAAGTATTTGGTATGCTTGTCTTTATTGGTCAGTGCACTGAGTATAGGAGTTAAGATGCCATGTTGCAGCAATACGTTGGTTCAGCCAATTTTGGAACTCTGCGTTCAATTCACGTCTCCCTGCTATAGGAAAGATGTTGTTAAACTTCAAAGGATGCAGAAATGATTTCAAGGATGTTGCCGGGGTTGGACGATTTGATCTTTAGGGAGATACTGAATAGCCTGCGACGGTTTTCCCTGGAGCGTCAGAGGTTGAGGGGTGACCTTACAGAGTTTTATAAAATCATGAGGGGCACGGATAGGGTGATTAGCCATGGTCTTTTCCCAGGGTGGAGGAGTCTAAAACTAGAGGGCATAGATTTAAGTTGTGGAGGAAAGATTTAAAAGGAACCTAAGGGGTAACTTTTTCACACAAGAGGGTGGTGCGTGTATGGAATGAGCTGCCAGAGGAAGTGGTAGAGGCTGGTACAAATACAACATTCAAAAGGCATTTGATTGGGAATATGAATATGAAGGGTTTAGAGGGAATGGGCCAAATGCTGGCGAATGGGACTAGATTATTTTAAAATATCTGGTTGGCGCGGACATTTGGACCAAAGGGTCTGTTTCCATGCTGTACAATTCTACGACTCTATGAATCTCTGTGTCACACTTGGCTTCCTGTGTGGCCTTGCATTCCTTCATGCATCCTTGTGTTTCCTTGTGTATTATCATGTTTCCACATGCTTTCTCCTGCTCCCCCACACTTGCTCTTGCATCATTGTACTTGCTCATGAATTCTCGAGCAGGGACCGTTGCAATTCCTCCTCATTCTGGTTGCACATTATATCCTTATCATACTTTTTCTGCTCCTGCCTCTCTTGTTCTTCCTTCTCCAACATTTCCAGCTCATATAGTCCAGCTCTTCCTCTGCTGCAAGCAGAGCCAGTTCTATGTATCTCTCCATATTTTTCAGAATTCTTGGAACTGTTGCTTATTGCTGCAAATTTATTTTTGTTGAAATCTTAAACATCCCATTTGATCTGCGAGTGATTCAGCTCCCAATTGTTACTATTTTGGATTGTTGCCTTGGAATAATTTTAACTTGGAAAAAATATAATACAAAAAATGTACTGAAGGAGCACCACACTGTCTGAGGGTCAGTCGTGAGGGAGTGCTGCACTGTCAGATGTACAGTACTGAGGGAGTGCTGCAATGTCAGAGGGTCAGTACTGAGGGAGTGCTGCACTGTCAGAGGGTCAGTACTGAGGGAATATTATACTGTCAGACGGTCAGAACTAAAGGAGTCAAAAATAATAGTTAGTGGAAAAGTTCAGCAGGTTTGGCAGCATCTGTGAGAGCAATCAAAGTTAATGTTTTGGGTCCAGTGACCCTTCCTCAGGGGACATTTCAGGAATATTCTGAGGAAGGTTTGCCGGACCCAAAACATTAACTTTGATTTCTCCCCATAGGTGCTGCCAGACCTGCTGAACCTTTCTAGTAACTTCTGTTTTCATTTCTGATTTACAGCATCTGCAGTTATTTTGGTTTTTATTTAGTATTGAAGGAGTGCTGCACTTTAGAGGGTCAGCACTGAGGGAGTGTTGCATTGTCAGAGGGTTAGTACTGATGGAGTGCTGCACTGTCAGAGGGTCAGCATTGAGGGAGTGCCGCACTGTCAGAGAGTTAGTACTGACAGAGTGTTGCACTGTCAGAGGGTTAGTACTGAGGGAGCACTGCATTATCAGAGGGTTGGTGCTGAAGGAGTGCCGCACTGTTAGAGAATTGGCAAATGGGGGCATAGTCCATGTTTGGGGGAGGGATGGCGGAGGGGAGGGCACAGCACAATTGCAAGGCTGTACTGAGGAAATACCCCACTGTCAGATGGTCTGTTCTGACAGTATATTGTATTGTTGATGAAGAGAATGCTGCAAAGCTTGTACTGTCATCTTTCCTATGTGACCTCGAATCTTACAACCCTTCTCACGTGCATATAAAACACATCATGGCATTATTGGAAGAAGAGCAGGGGATTTCTCTCAAGTGTCCTGGTCAATATTTATTGCCCAATCAACATCAGCAAAGCAGATTATCTGGTCATTTTCATATTGCTGTTCTTGTGAGCTTGCTGTGCACAACTTGGCTGCTGATTTTGTACAATGGCGGCTGCATTTCTGAAAGTGCTTAATTAGCTGGAAATCAGTTTGCTTTAAGTTAGTAAAAGGTATTACATAAATGCAATTCTTCCTTTCTCTCCAGCTCTGAAAGCAAACCATGAGTTAAAAATCTTAGACGGTAAACATTTTCAGTAGGTTTAATAACAATTATTTTGGTAGGTGTACAGTAACAGCAGTAATTTCTGTTGGAGGTATACTGCTGGGAGGCCATTCACACTGCTATGCTATCTCCCCACAGCTGAGCATCACTCAAAGTGGTGGAACATCCGCTGAGTCACAGGCTTATTTTGAAGAAATTCTTCTCGATGAGGATCACTGCATCCAAAATAAATTCTGAGGAAAACTGACCAGGAATTTCAAACTGCTTGGAGGAAATCCTCCAATCCCAGTGTGGGGGTTCACAGTTAGTCCTCGGTGTTCCATTCTCGTGTGGCCAAGATCCATGATTCATTTTGTCCACTTGCTCATAACCAGCAGTACTTGCCATTTTCCAAATGCCCAGGAAGACCCCAACTGTAAACAAGAAAATGAATGCCTAAGCACATTAATCACTGCGGAACATTCGTGATGGCTTCAAACAGAGGCGTAAACATTTGTGAACAGCACAAAGTGTTTCAACTGCTACCAACAGGCTGCTGGGGACAGGACACACATTGTTTCAAAGGAGGAGTAGTTAATGTAGATCAAGGAGAGGGCCGCACTGCGTGGGCTGTTGTGTTGGGTTTTCCAGACAGACATGCAGAGTCTTGGGCTGGAAAATGGAAACGCACCCAAAACAACATTACTCACAATTCCTCAACCCTCCAGCACCACAGGCAATAGCTTTTCCTCGAATAGTTTCCTCATGAACATTCAGAGCCCATTTCAAACCATAGAAACAGGAATTAGACAGAAACGGACTATTGTTGGGGGCAGGAAAACAGCCAGCGATGTCTTATTGAGCTATCTGAGAGATAGTGGTAAAAGGGGAAGGTGGGCGGATAGATTCTTGACAGGTTCAGACCTGAAATGCACTGCATGAGAGTGTGGCAGGAGAGACTCAAATGAGGCATTCACAAACTAGCTGCACAATTATGTGAAAAAATTAATGTGCAGGGTGATGGTGAGAGGGAAGATAAATGTGACAAGGAGGATTGTTCATTTGGAGAGCCAGTACAGACACGATGGGCTGAATGTCTTCTCTCTGTACTGGAAGAATTTTGCAATTCCTTTGAATAAATGGGTGGCCCACAACCATCAGCAACGTCAGAACTCTGGGTTGGACCTCACTGCCAGATCAGGCCAATAAAGCTAGAAAATGTAACAGGCCTGATTCGATGGTGATTTGCCAGAAGAAAGTGGCAAACCAAAAATGAACGGTGCCTGATTTTGTGAGAACATTCTCTATCTTTCTAAAATCTTTCATGGCGCTGATGAAAAGTCTTTATCTCCCAGGGATTTGAACTTCAGGTGTTTTCTAGGATTTTATTCGTGCTCATATTTTCTTGTGGTATTTTGATGAAAAAAGAATCTTGGAGCCTCTATGAGCAATAAGAAAATTCTATTCTTTGTGCTTCACCTTTCAGGTCCTGCGGACTTTCCAATGTGCTTGGCTGCCAACAAACTCTCTTTGAAGTCCAGTCATTACAGCAGCTGATCATATATTAAATATCCCTAAATACTGTAAATTAAACATACGTCTCAGTCTGGAGCATTTGGACATGAACCACTGCTTTAGATAAATATGCCACAACCTACTGTCATTGATTTGATTGCCAATAAAACAAGAGCAATGCGCCATGTGGAAGGGTGCCTAAGATACTATTTCATTCCCCTGCTTCTCCATTTTACAAACTGACAGGGTTCAGGGTGAGTCAAGGGAACCACTAGCTTGGCCATTCCCTATGTCATAGAAAAGGAATAATCTGCTCAATGGCCCTCAGTGTGAGTTCAACCAGGACCACTCAGCTCATAACTTCATTACAATCTTGGTCCGAATATGGACAAAAGAGCTGAACTCCTGATGGGACAGTGACTGCCCTCGACATTAAGAAAGCATTTGATCAAGCGTGGCATCAAGAAGTTCGAGCAAAATTGATCAATTGGAATTGGGGGAAATCTCCAGTGATTGGACTCATATTTAATTCAAAGAAAGATGGTTGTGATTGTTGGAGGCCAAGAAGCTCATCCCAAAGTCATCTCTGCAGGAATTCCTCAGGGTAGTAACCTCAGCACACCTATCTCCATCTGCTTCATCAATGACCCTCCCTCCATCATATGGGGTGGGGATGTTCACTGATTATTGCACAATGTTCAGCATTATTTGTAACTCCTCAGGTACAGAAGCAATCCATGTTCAACTGCAACAAGGTCTGGACAATATTCAGGTTTGAGGTGACATGTGAGAAGTAGTAGTCATATCTCACAAATGCCAGAGAATAACCATCACCAACAAGAGACAATCTAAGCAACTTCCACCCCAACGCGCCACCTGCACCCCCCCCAACCCCAACCCCACTTTGACATTCATTAGTGTTACTATCACTGAATTCCCAACTAGCAACATCCTGGGGATTATTATTGGCCAGAAACTGAACTGGACCAGCTATATAAATACTATGACTATAAGCACAATCAGAGGCTCAGAAGTTTGCAGCAAATATCTCAAGCCTGACTCCTCAAACCAGTCGATCATCTACAAGGCATATGTCAGGAGTCTGATGGAAAACTCCCACTTTCCTGGAAGCATGCAGCTCCAATAACATTCAAGAAGCTTGGCACCAACTAAAATGGTGACACATCTACATTGTTCAATAATCACTCTTTCTAATACTGAAACACTACCAGAAAGATGGAGAGAGTATAGGAAAGGTTTACCAGGATGTTGCCTGGTTTGAAAGGTATTAACTATGAGGGGAGGTTGAACAAACTGGGTTTGTTTTCATTTGAAAGTCAGAGGCTGAGGGGTGACCTGATAGAAGTTTTTCAAAATTATGAGAGGCATGGATAGAATGAATAGTCAGATCCTTCTTCCCAGGATAGAAATGTCAATTACCAGGTTTGATTTAAAAGTCAAAAAGTTCAAAGAAGATGTGAGAAGCAATGTGAGAAGCAACAGAGGGTAGTAAATGTGCTGCCAGAGGAGGCAGTAGAAGCAGATACAATAGCAACATTTAAGAGTCATCTTGAAAGATACATTAATTTTTGTCTCTAACAGATACATTAACAGGCAGGGATTCGAGGGTATGAACAGCATACAGGCAAAAGGTTTTTTAGTTAGAAAAGTGTCATGTGTTGGCACAGGCAAAGGGCTTGTTCCTGTGCTGGACTGTTCTTTATTCTGTGAGGAGAAAGTGAGGTCTGCAGATGCTGGAGATCAGAGCTGAAAATGTGTTGCTGGAAAAGCGCAGCAGGTCAGGCAGCATCCAGGGAACAGGAGAATCGACATTTCGGGCATAAGTCCTGAAGAAGGGCTTATGACCGAAACGTCGATTCTCCTGTTCCCTGGATGCTGCCTGACCTGCTGCGCTTTTCCAGCAACACATTTTCAGCTCTGTTCTTTATTCTGTGTTGTTTTTTGTTCAAAGTCCTGAGAACGTGTGCTTCCTCCAGTCAGGGGAAATGACCTCTCAATGTCTACCCTGTCAAGTTTCTTCTGGATATTGTGTGTTTCAATGACATCACCTCTCACTGCTCTAAACACCAGTGAGTAAATGGCCTACCATCACAGGGTAACGCTCTCATCCGAGCTACTAGTTTAGTGAATTGCTGTGTCACCAGCCACCTGAGTCCAAATTTCTGGAATTCCCCTCGCTAAACTTCTGTACTCATCTATCTATCTCCTCCTTTAAGACACTTCTTAAAAGCTTCCACTTTCTTTGCTTTTCCTAAATTTCCTCACTGTTCAAATTTTATCTGATATCACTTCTGTGACGTAATTTGGAACCTTTTATTATGGTAACAGTGCCATGGAACTGCAAGTACAGGAGTTGAGACGTCATATTGAGGTTGTTAGTGAGGCCACTTCTCTAATACTGTGCCCAATCCTGGTCATCCTGTTGGAGGAAGGATATTATTAAACTGGAGGGAGTTCACAAAAGATTTACTGGGGTGTTACCAGGACTAGGGGGTTTGAGTTATAAGGACAGGTTGGGACTCTTTTTCACTGGAGCGTAGGATGTTGAGGGGTGACCTTATTGAGGTTTAAAAATCATGAGGAGCAGAGATAAGGCGAATGACAAGGGTCCTTTCCCTAGGGTGGAGGAATTCAAAACTAGGAGGCATATCCTTCAACTGAGAGGTTAAAGTTTTAAAAAGGGCATGGGGGCAGTTTTTTTTACACAGAGTGATTTGTGTGTGGAATGAACTGCCAGAGAAAGCGACAGGTACAGTTACAACAATTGAAAAATAGATTCATGAATAGGAAAGGTTTGGAGGGATTTGGGTAAAGTACAGGCAGGTGAGTCTAATTTAGTTTGTGAACATGGTTAGCATGAACTGATTAGATTGAAGCGTCAATTTCCATGCCATATGAGTCTATGACTCGATGACTGTGACTCTAAGTTGTTGTTCTCACACACAGCAGGAAAATTCCAATTGTTTTCTGTGCCAAAAACTGCTCTATGAGATAAATATAATAAGTAAGGAATAGCTTCAAAAAACAACCAGACCAGTAATTTTCTCCAGCTTTTGTCCGCTGTGGCAGAGCAGTTTTCTCCCCAGAATATTGTTTCCAACCAAGATAAGACCCATCTGATCTTTCTTCACCATCTAGGCTTGGTTAGCTTTTAAGCAATGGCAATGAGTAGTTCTCAAAACACTGCGGACCACACAACCTGCAGGCTGCCTCTGAGAGAACACATTCCTCCACAAGGTCTTTACATTAAACAGACGACTCACCACTGCCCTGGCTCAATGGGTGGCATTCTCACATCCATATCAGAAACATTCTGCTGACGTTCCACGCTGACACCACAGTGCCAGTACTGAGGGAGTGCAGCACTGCCAGAAATGCCGTTGTTCAGATGAGACATTAAACTGAGACCATCTTCCCTCTAAGCAACTCCCACCCCAACGTCCCCTCCCCAACCCCACTTTGACATTCATTAGTGTTACTATCACTGAATTCCCAACTAGCAACATCCTGGGGATTATTATTGGCCAGAAACTGAACTGGACCAGCTATTTAAATACTATGACTATAAGCACAATCAGAGGCTCGGAAGTTTGCAGCAAATATCTCAAGCCTGACTCCTCAAACCTGTCGACCGTCTACAAGGCATATGGCAGGTGTCTGATGGAAAACTCCCCACTTTCCTGGAAGCATGCAGCTCCAATAACATTCAAGAGGTTTGGCACCAACAGGACAAAGGAGACCACTAAAATGGCGACACATCTACATTGTTCAATAATCACTCCTTCTTAGAACAGAGTTGAGGAGAAACATCTTCACCCAGAGAGTGGTGGGTGTATTCCCCAGAAGGCTGTGGAGGCCAAGTCTCTGGATACTTTCAACAAAGAGTTGGATAGAGCTCTTAAGGATAGTGGAATCAAGGGTTATGGGGATAAGGCAGGAACAGGATACTGATTGAGGATGATCAGCCATGATCATAATGAATGGTGGTGCTGGCTCGAAGGGCAGAATGGCCTACTCCTGCACCTATTGTCTATTGTGTATTGTCTCTGCTCGATATGAAACATCCCACAGTCACTACTCAAAGATCCACAGGGGGATTCTGCTTGGTGTGCTAGCCAATGTTTCTCTTCTAACTGAACATGACCACACAAAACATATGATACAGTTGTTATCACATTTCAGTTTGTGGCAGCTTGCTGTGCACAAATTGTCTGCCCCATTTCATGCATTGTAGCAGTGACTACACTTCAACAACCACTTTATTGGCTGGAAAGTCCCAATGCCTTTCATCAGTTACAAGATGGTTGGTTGTCTTCACAGATGTGTATTATCAGATTACACTGTTGCCGTCCACAAGTTCCTTTACCTTTATCAATACACCCTGATATGATCTTACAAATGACAACAACAAATTGCATTCATGTGGCACCTTGAATGTCAAATGCCAAACCGCTGAGAATTGTGTGGAAAGGAGACTTGAAGCCAGGAAGGCAGGCAATAGGAGGAACAACTAAAGATTAGTTCATTGAGTTGCATTTTTGAAGATGTTTCTGAAAGGGAAGATATTGATTGGCGAAGCACAAGTGTGTATTTCAGGAGGGGATTCTGAAGAGAAAGCGCTCTTTCTCACATAGCTCTTTTCATACTGTTGGAGGGGGGTAGGGGTTGGCAGACGGTGATGCTAGATTAGATGAATAGAGCTTTTTGGAGTTGGGGAGGAAAAGTAAAACTAGAGGAGATTGCAGAGATAGGTTGAGGATACGGACAGATGGGAATTAAAGATTTTTAATATTAGGTATTGTAGGAGTTAGAAATCAATGAGGATGAGGTGCCTAACTAGTTGTACTGAGGGTAAGGGAGAAAACAGACAGCAAAGTTATAAGTATACTTTGGCAAAGTGCAGAAATTGGAGTGCTAACATGAAATTCATTCATGCTAGAGAGTAGACTGATGGGGCCATGATTGACCAAGTTGGATTTGTCCCACTTTTGTGGACAGGACATGACTTGGCAACTTTCCACATTGTCTGATAAATGCAAATGTTGTCATTGTACAGCTTGGCAAGGGGAACAGCAAGGTCAGGAACATAAGTCTTCAATACTATTGCTGGAATCTTGTTAGGGACAATCATCTTTACAATATCCAGCACCTCCAACTATTTCTAGATTCCACTTGATGAATTAAGTCAGCTGAAGACTGGTATCAGTGATGTTGAGATCACAGGAGGAGGCAAAGATGGATCATCTATTCGATCCTTCTGGCTGAAGATTGTTGTGAATGCTTCAGCCTTTTCATTTGCACTGATGTGCTGGGCTCTTCCATCATTGAGGATGGAAATATTTATGAATCTCTTCCTCCGATTAGTTGTTTAATGTCCACTACTATTCATGACTGGATGTGACAGGACTATAGAGTTTAGATCAAATCCATTGGTTGTGGGATCACTTAGCTCTGTCTATCACTTGCTGCTTATGCTGATTGACATGCAAGTAGTGCTGGTGGCTTCACCAGGGTTGACACCTCATTTCCAGGTGTGCCTGGACTGCTCCTGGCATGCCAAGGGGGCATGGTGACTCAGTGGTTACAGAGTAAGGGACCCGGATTCAATTCCAGCCTCAGGCAACTGCTTGCATGGAATTTGCACGTTATCCCCATGTCTGCGTGGGTTTCCTCCAGCTGCTCCAGTTTCCTCCCACAATCCAAAGATTTGCAGGTTAGGTGAATTGACTATGCTAAATTGCCCACACTGTTCAGAGATGTGTAGGTTAGGTGCATTAGACAGGAGTAAATACAGGATAATAGGGTAGGGGAATGGGTCCAGATGGGTTACACTTTGGAGGGTCAGCGTGGTCTTGTTGGACCGAAGAGCCTGTTTCCACACTGTGGGGAATCTATGATTCAATGCCCATCTGCACTCTCCATTGAACCAGGGTTGATCCTATTTCTTGATGGTAATGGTTCAGTGGGGAATATGCTGGGCCATGAGATTGCAGATTGTGCTGGAGTACAGTTCTGCTGCTGTTGATGGCCCATAGCACCTCATGAGTGCCTAGTCTTGAGTTGGCAGATCTGTTCGAAGTCTATCCCAATTGGCAAGGTGATAGTGCCATGCTAAACGATGTAAGGTGGCATCTATGTAAAGGCAGGACTTCATCTCCACAAGATGAAGTCCATTGTGCAGTGGTCACTCTTATTGATACTGTCTTCTGAATGATATATCTGTGGTCGGGAGTCAGGTGAAGATGAGGTCAAGTAAATTTTTCCCTCTTGTTGGTTCCCTCACCACCTGCTGCAGACCCAGTATAGCAGCTGTATCCTTTAGGATCTGAACAGCTTGATCAGTAGACTAAGGTCTCCAATAAGACAAACAGGCTTAGAATCTTCATGCAATGCATTAAACATTCACTGATTAGTTGGCATTCTATAACAGTATGTCAATACTAAAATAACTTTATTCCACGCACCTTCAATTTCTTCAATGGCAGAATAAATATTGGGATGCATTCAGGAAGGCCTCTTTGGTTACATGCCTTTTCATGGCAGGTATAGGCACAATTCTAAGTGATAATAAGTGGGAATAGATTGTGTCCTGTCTATATTAATGGACTCAAGAATGGGCTAATTGTCCTGAAATAGCTCTTTTTCACATAATATTATTTGTTCTCCATGGAACGCAACTATCCATTACCCTTAAAGGTGAGGGTTGTAGGGAAAGGTTTAGCCTGAAGAGACACTGGTATCTGAAAGGAAAACAGTTCCTGGAGATGGAGTGCCTGCCTCACTCATACTTCTTCTTGAAATGTTTACGTTGGTTCCAAGTTGTTATCTGATATCTCTGAAGGGAGAGGAATTATAACACGTTCAACTGATCTTTATTATCAATTGTTCCAATCATCTGAACATAATAAAATAAAAAACATATTTCCATCGTGATGATGTCACAGCAAAGCAGTTACATAGCCATATGGCACTTCCCATTAAACTGTCCAAATGGATGCTCAGAATATTTTCAAATAAATCACAGACTGTGAGTGTCAGGATACTTTGTGGAGGTCTGAGGTTTGTTTTTGACACATCAGCACAATCTGAACTCACTCACACATAATTCTGCCATTCACAAGTTATATGTTGTATTGCTTATTGAGGTTAACAAACTGATCTCAGTGAAGTGCCCTTTTAAGATTACCTTTTACACACTCGAAAGAGAGGTGCATACACATAAAGGTTTCACTTGTAGGTGCTGCATATGTTTTTACTTAATCTTGTCTATTTTATTTAAACACCTGTTGACACCTAATTACGAATGCTCACGTCTGTCTCCCCATCCAGATCAAAGGGTGACCCCCCCACCTTCGGATCTCCTGTCACATTAATTCCTTATCTTGTTCTCACACTGATTTCTCTCTCGTGCTATTCTAAAGAAGTTTAGTGCAAACTGAAAAAGCAACACCTGAACTTTCCATTAAGCATTGGATTCAACACTGATCTGCTGCCACAGCCCTGTGTTACCTTTGTTTTTGCATGTTTGTATTTCCTTTTGGTCTTCTTTTTGGTTTGTTGCTGTTCATTATTTTGCTTTTCACACCTTGTCCAGACACATCTTTTGCTTCCTTACCCATCCCATTACCATTCCCTAAGATCTTACACAATCAACTCTTTTGGTCACTTCAGCTCTCCTCCCTTTTGCTGTGTCACAGACCTTCCCTTTTACCCACCCTGAACATTTCCTTAAAACCTACCACATTTTAAACTTCGGTCGGGTGAAAAGTCAACATGCGACAGGATAGTCTGGGAGTCAAAGCTACACAATGGAGGGGGTAAAATTCTGGTATTCCCGACTCGATTCCCAGACTTTCTGATTTACATCAGCATCACTTCAGATTGCAGGCTTGCTTGGTCATGAGTCCACACCCTAACCTCCCAACATTGGCCAGCTACAACGCTGTGTTAGGTATGTCCAAGTCCTCTGAAATTCCCATTAAGTTCGATCAGTTTTTACAGGAGTTATGGTTCATGACATTTCAGCGTTGGTGTGAAATCTTGGCTGCATGAGGGAAGCTTTTAAAAGGTAAGTTCAAAAGGTCAGACCTTGTCCCTCAAGCCAACTGATACCTCCTAGATACCTCCCATAGCTCTTTATATACAAGGTATGGCCAGGCTACAGTACTTCCATGTCCATTAACCCACTAGACACTTTGCATAGAATTAACAAATACTACGGTGACAACAGTGATAATGTGTAATTTTTTTTAAAAGCCAGTCATTCATTTATAAAGGAATAGCTTTAACTGCAACCATGGGTGGGACAGTGGTTAGCACTGTTGCCTCACAACACTAGTGACCCGGGTTAGATTCCAGTCATAGAGTCATACAGCATGGAAACATGCCCAACTCACCCATGCTGACCAGAATTCCTAAACTGAACTAGTCCCATTTGTCTGCATGTGGCCCATATCCCTCTAAACCTTTCCTATTCATGTACCTATCCAAATATCTTTTAAATATTATAATTGTAATCACCTCTACCACTTTCTCTGGCCTGTTCCATGTACACCACCCTCTGTGTGAAAACATTGCCTCTCAGGTCCCTTTTAAATCTTTCCTGTCTCACTTTAAACCTATGCCCTCTAGTTTTGGACTTCCCTACCCTGAGGAAAAGACACCGGCTATTCATCTTATCTATGCCTCTCATGATTTTATAAACCTCTATATTGTCTCCCCTCAAACCTCCACACTCCAGGAAAAAAAATCCCAGCCTATCTAACCTCTCCTTATAACTCAAACTCCCCTTGTAAATCTCTCCTGCACCCTTTCCAGTTTCATAGCATCCTTCCTATAGGAGGGAAACCAAAATTGTAGCAGTATTCCAAATGTAGCCTTACCAATGTCTTATACAGCCACAACATGACATCCCAACTCCTGTACTCAATGCTCGGACTGATGAAGACAAATACACCAAACACCTTCTTCACCACCCTATCAACTTGTGACGTCACATGCAAAGAACTGCACCCGTATGTCTCTCTCTGTTTGACAATACTCCCTAGGGCCCTACTATTAACCGTGTAAGTTCTGCCCTGGTTTGTCTTATCAAACTACAACACTTCACATTTATCTAAATTAAACTCCATGTTCTATTCATCAGCCCACTGGCCCAGTTGATCAAGATCCCATTGTACTCTTCGATACCCTTCTTCACTGTCCACTATACCACCAATTTTGATATCATCCACAAACTTACTAATCATGCCTCTTATGTGCTCATCCAAATGGTTTATATAAATAACGAACAACAGTGGATCTAGAACAGCAATTGTCTGTGTGGAGTTTGTACATTCTCCCCATTTCTCTGTAGGTTTCCTCCTGGTGCTCTGGTTTCCATCCAAAGATGTACAGGTTAGGTAGATTGGCTTGCTAAGTAGCCCCCGTACTGTCCAGGGATGTGCAGGCTCGGTGGATTAGCCATGGGAAATGTGGGGTTCTGGGGTTAGGGCAGGGGATGGGTGGCTCTGAGTGGTATACTGTTCAGAGAGTCACAGCAGATTCAATGGGTCCAGTGCAAGGATTCTAACCAATTAATTCCGTTGATCATCTTTGCCTTTTAAAATATCAATAGCAGAAATTGCAAGCCACTTGGGTAGCATGGTGGCTCAGTGGTTAGCACTGCTGCCTCACAGTGCCAGAGACCTGGGTTCAACTCCCACCTCGGGGTGACTGTGTGGAGTTTACACAAATCCCTGTGTCTGCGTGGGTTTACTCCAGGTGCTCTGGTTTCCTCCCATAATCCAAAGATGTGCAGGTCAGGTGAATTGGCCATGCTAAATTGCCCATAGTGTTAGGTGTATTAGTTAGGGGTAAGTATAGAGTAGGGGAATGTGTGTGGGTGGGTTACTCTTCAGAAGGTCGGTGTGGACTTGTTGGGCTGAAGGGCCTGTTTCCATACTGTAGGGAAACTAATCTAATCAAATCTCTGCATCTTGTGTAAATAACAAGATTATTTGTTATATAATAACAAATTGTGCACAGTAAGAACTGTGAGTCAAGCAATGATTTCCCTGGGCTGTTTCAACATTCTAATGGATATCTGGGGTGAGCCAGTAATGAAGCTTGATATTTTAAAGGACCTGGGTGATTGAAACTTTATATTGGGCTGTCGTAAAAACACTTTTTAGGAATGAATTCCTTTTTAGAAACACATCTTACTGACACTTTAGAGTCCATTGATTCTCTACAGACTTTATAGTAAGCGAATGGGAATGGATGGATGAGAGTCTGGAATGGTAGTTATGAGGAGCATTAGGGTGTTGGTGGAGAGGCATAACCTTGTATGGTGAGTATATGGGGCTATGGAGAGGTAGATGCAGGAGCATGACTTGCCATGAAAAGTATTGGATATTACAGAGGTTGGGTAAAAGGCATGGTTTTGGATGGAGGGTGTGAGGTGCTATGGAAGAGTGGGGGAAGTGAGTTAGCATGTTGGAGAAAGGGCAATGTGAGGGTTGAGGATGAGAGATCTAAGTGTTTTATTTATAACTGGGATGAAGTAACATAGCACCAAAGGCAGCCTATTACACTGACCACCTTGGCACCTGACTGATGCTGTGGCTGCCTCCAAACCCAACCTGGGGCAGGGGAGGGAATGAGCCTGACAACTGGTATCCACGCCCATGCTTCCTCACCCCTCCCATACCCTTAACTAATAGAAATGGATCCATTTTAATATTTAAAATTCAATTCCACACACCCTCCCCACTTCATTACCCACATCCTTCTCGGGGAGAGTTCCATATTCCCACTCCTCATTGTGTGAAGATGTTCTTGCTGGCATCATCACCGACCATTCAGGCTCTAATCATAAGTTCTGTCGCCTTGTTCTGGACCTCCCTCACTTGGGAAAACAGATTCTCTCTATTGACCCGATTGAATTGTTTAATCATCTTAAGCGCCTCAATTAATGTTCTAACCTCCTCCGCAGCTCCTAGCAAAATGATTAGGAAAACATTCCAATTTGTCTTTTTTGGATCCAAACATAAAAGGCAAGATACAAATTCCCCAACGATGACAAGAAATTCCTCTTTCCATGCACATCTGAATCAAAGGCCTCAGAATAATTCCATTTGCGTCATTTGGCAAAACCGTGCTCTCTGACCAGTGCAGGAGCACCACAGAAAACAAATATCGCCATGACAAAGAGGTCCAGCACTTTCCTTTGAGATTTTACAGCCATTAAGCAGCAGAGACTTGTCAAAGGCAGCATCACATATTCATCAGAAGCTGCACTTAATAATAATCTTCCTCATTTTAAAGCAGCGCTGCACAATGAACAACCTTATGTGAGTTTTAAAAAATTCATTCAGGCAATATAGGCTTGGCCAGTAAGGTCCCAATATTTAGTGTTCATCCTAAGTGCCCTTGAACTACCTCCTTGAGCTGCTGTTAGAGAGGGAGTTCCAGGATTTTGACCTATTTTATTATCCACCTCTTTTAAACACTGTTCACATTGGAAGATAGTGGTTGGTGATTTCAAACACTTGCCTAAAGATCAGGGCCTCCATTCAATAGCCTCATTCCACAGCCATTAAACAGACACCCATATCAAGGGGAAGTCCTGTCTCAGAGAGTGCCAGCGAAAACAGAGGGCCAGCAACTCCCATGTCCCAGCCACTGTCCGGGACTGCAGGAAGGCTGAGAGGAAGACACTGGGCCAGGATTTCGAGTCTTGCTAAATTTTGGGTGTTGCTGGGGCCAGGAGGCAGACAGCGGTGAAGAGTTGGGCACCTGGTTGAAAAAGGAAAGAGGGAATTGCAAGGTTGGAGAGGGAGGCTTACCTTTGGAGGGGCTTGCAATGGACATGGATACCCATCAGGAGACACCATTACCCACCCACAGCCCTGCTCTGGAGTCTGGTAACCAGGCATGGCTATCTGCAGCCACAGTTAAAATACCAGCAGCAGCAGGAGGCACTTAATGTGCCATTAATTCGCTACTTAAGGACCTCAATTGGGGCACTGGCTGATCATTTCCTCGTTGGGGTAAAATACTGTGCAGGAGTGGGGTTAATTTTTTTTTTCCCCAGCACCCATGGTGTGTGTGTGTGTGCAGGTGTGAGACACAGTGAAAGACACAAAGTGCACGAATCTTTATTCAAATTCCACTACCAGGAAGATAGGAAAACACCCGGGTGGCCAGTGACAAACACTGCCCTTCACATCAAAGGGCAGTGCTGTGTGATCAAAGCAGTGAAGGGGAGGGTAGGAACTAAATCAAAATAGAGTCGGAGGGAGAAATAATGCACTCCACTCCCTGCGGCGCCCACCTCTCCCTGAACAACTCCAGGGTGTTGGTCGACACCGCGTGCTCCTTCTCCAAGGACACCCGGACTCTAATGTAACCGCGGAAGAGGGGCAGGCAGTCGGCCCTAACGACCCCCTCCATGGCCCGCTGCCTGGACCTGTTGATGGCCAGTTTGGCCAGGCCCAGGAGCAGACCCACGAGGAGGTCTTCAGACCTGCCCTCCTTCCTCCGTACTGGGTGCCCAAAAATCAGGAGCGTGGGACTGAAGTGCAGCCAAAAGCAGAGGAGGAGGTTTTTCAGAAAATCAAAAAGGGAGTGCAAACGCCCACACCCAATATACACGTGGTCCACGGACTCCACAGCGCCACAGAACAAGCAGTTGTGGAGTGGGGTTAATAGCTGGTAACTGGGATGGTGCTGTGGCCTAATACCTAATTTTTGTTCCCCATTATCTGCTAGTCTGTCTCCATGGGGAAAGTAGAGACCATTTATCCAATAACAACATACATTTCAAAACAGCAGAAAAGTCACAAGGTACATTATTTTTCCCTTCAATATTCTCAGTAGAGAGCTGCAGAAGCTCAGTCCCTAATCAGTAACACCAAATATGCAGGATATTTGCAATTTACTGTGGATTGAACTTCCCTTGATCACAGCTGGACAACTATTTAACCATTGTAAAATAAATCTTGTAATTTGATTCGATGCCCCGACCTGAATATCAGCTTCTACTCAAAGGCTTGTACAAAACATGCCCATCATATATCATAGATTCATCGATGTTTACAGCACAGAAGGGGGCCATTCAGCCCATTGCGTCTGTGCTGGTGAACAAAGATCTGACCACACTATTTTCCAGTTTTTGGCTTAGTGTCCTGAAGTTTATGACAACAAAGATGAATATCCAAGTGCTGCTCAAATGACTACAAGAAGACTATGCACTTACTAAACAAACTTAAACTAAAAATATAAAGTCAGTACAATGAAAAAGAGTGATGGGACTTTAATATAACCATATGCCTGAATAAAATTCATCGTCTAACAAAAACAAAATGGGTCAATTGCCTTCCCTTGGGCGATTCAGTACCCTCCAAAATACACAAGCATTCTTGGCTACAAAACTTACAAAAGCAACCATCACTGTAAGTAATTATTAGATCCAAGTATGTTTTATGATTCATGTAAAATTGTACAGTACAGGAGGAGGCAATCTATCCCGCCATGTCTATGTCAGCTCTTTGAAAGAATAACCCCATCCCGCTGCTCTTTTCCCGCCAGACCAGTAACTGCTTCCTGAAAATTGTTTTTTTTTAAAAAAGTCTTTCACAGAATGTGGGCATCACTGGCACTTATTACCTATCCCTAAAAAACCTTGAGTTGGAGTGACTTGCTCAATCATTGCACTTCAGAGTCAACTACATTGCTATGGGTCTGGAGTCACATGAAAGCCAGTTTAGGTAAGGATGACGGATTTCCTTCCCTTATGGATATTAGTGAATCACATGGGTTTTAATAATAATCAATGGTAGCTGTCATCATCACGATTAGTAATTTTAGCTTTCATTTGCAGATTTATTTATTGAAACTGTTAATTAACAAGAATAACTTCTACCAGCGACCCTGGCAGAATTTGAATTCATGTATCTGAAGCATTAATTTGTGCTTCTGAGTTATTGGGTCAGTGACATTAACACTATACATCCATCTCTGTATGTGATATAATTTATTAGATGTAATGGGAATGCCTCTTTACAAGTTAATGATTCTTTTTCTGTCCAACACTTTCTCATCATTCTGCTTGAAAAAAGCAATGGAAAATGAGAATAATTCTTGCTTTCTCCTTTTTTTTTCACTAAATCAAACTAGTTTCCCTGATGGTGATAACCTTGAGCTCTTTGGAGTACATTAATTTATTGCCAGCACTTAAAAAGAACAAGTATTACTTTAACCAATTCCACCTCCCACCATTTTTCAAAATAAAAACAGAGGAATCTAGTTCAAAAGCTTTTATGATTAATCTGATCAGATTTATAGATCTACTTATGCTGAAGAAAATTAATGATTTGAGGCTAATCCCCACTGCTTATAGCACAGCAAGGAGACTCTGGAAACTGCACTTACTTTAAAAGATTAATTTAAGACAGTATAACATGTGTTTATGACATATGTAGCACAGCCAGTTCCTTCTGATTTGTCGTTTAATGGATAATAAATGGCATTCAAGCTGTAAAAATAATGTACAAATTATGCACCATAAGTTATTATTAGATATAAGTGCAAGAGTTTTTTTTGTTGCCCCACAGGGTGTACAATATTTCAAGTCTAATCTCAACAATGACGTTCTCAGCTTTCTAACTTGTATAGTTTCCATCTGCAATGTCTTCTTATCATATTGCAATCAACTGGACTGCTCTTGCCTACACTGAGAACTTCCCTATCTATGACAACTCATCCATCCCAAGCTTAAATTAGCATTGCCCTCACCTACCAATCACCAGATGACAAGAGACCAAGGTCCCTCCCATTCACCTTCCACCACTCTGGTAATCCCAGAAATACCACTGGAGATGGCACCAAACCCAGTGACAATAGAGCCAGTACAAGTGTACTCAGCATCCATGGCAGAGGAGAGGGGAACGAAACAATTCGATCTCACCTCAGGCATCCCTTCATCCCGAGGAGACAAGAAGGTGGCCAGGAGGCATTCACAAGAAAAAGGACCAACAAACTGGCATCATGGGAGTTTTATCTCAGGACACCCTAGCAGTGCTCTTTCTCTCTCTCTCTCTCTCTCTCTCTCTCTTTCTCTCTCTCTGTCCGCACCTCCATTGTACCAGGGAGCCTAATTCTTCCCCCAGGCCCGGCTGAGGAGTGTACAGTTGTCCTGTGCCAGTGATTCTCAGCTGGGCAGGGCCGTCTAGGTCTCGAGCCCCCAGAGAGCACCAACCAAATCACACAGTCAACGAGTAGTCTCCACTTTAGCTGCAGATGTTAGGGCAGCCCCTAGATATAGTGGAAGGCAAAAAATAACGATGTTCCGAGGGCACCTGGAGCATTTTCTACATGTATCTAATCTGCACATTTGTAAATATATATTCATTTGTGCTGCATAGCATTAAATGTATTCAACAACCCTAGAGTCAATGGGAATCAGGAGACATTCGCCCCCAGTTGGAGTCAGACCTGCCACAAAAGGAAGTGGTTATGGCTGTTGGAGGTCAGTCATCTCAGTTCCAGGACATCTCAGCAGGAGTTCTTCAGCATTTGTGCTAGGCCAAATCATCTTCAGTTTCTTCATCAACGGGTCATCATAAGATCAGAAGTGGGAATGTTTGTGGATGAATCCATGATGTTCATCACCATTTTTGACTCCGGAGATATTGAAGATTGTCCATGTCTATATGTAACAAGACTTGGACAATGTCCAGATTTAGGTTGACAAGTAACATTCAAAGAGCAACTGACTTAAAGGAGGAGAGAGGTGGACAGGCTGAGAGGTTTAAAGAGAGAATTCCATACCTCAGTGTCTAACCAGTTGAAGGCTTGACTACCTATAATGGAGCAAGGAATATATACATCCTTATCTTGCCCTGTCCTTGGAGATGGCTAGCAGAGTGGTTAGTCTTCAATAGTATGAAGCACTCAAAATGTTCATGAAAATTTCAAAATTTGATCAAGCCTCCCAACAAGCTTCTGATTTCAGCAAGTGTAAGAGCTTTATACTTTGCTGTGACTAGTTTTAAGCAAAGTCAGCTCTAATCCAGTGTTTCTGGACCATCCTTTCAGTTTTCTTCAAAAACAGGAACTAAATATCCACATTGAGTGTCGTTTAAGTATGCCCTCAAGGCAATTTGAGAGTTTGAACAATTCACTGGAAAATTTGATCAGTCTTTGAATCCAAACTGCATTCGCCACTGACAATATAAAGCAACATAGTTAGAAGAAACTTAGTAGCCATGACATCTTCAAATATGACAAATGGAAAAAAAGGATGCAGTTATAATAATTATCACCAATGGATATTGTCCCACATTATATATTATCTCACCAATCTTGTTTGCCCAACAATGGATGTGGCCATTGCACTGCTAAGGTTTACATATCAGGGTTCTAAAACAAGAGATGTGGTTTCCTTTATTACTTGTCTACCTTAATCTCCTACCACATCTCTCCATAAACACCCCCTTTGCCACCATATCCAATCACTCATCCTTTGTGAGACTCTAGTGGAATCTATTTAAGATCCACAATTCAACTCATTAGCATTATAAGAACAGAAGAGATGGAATCAGTAGGAGGCCATCAAGTCCTTCAAGCTAGTTCTCGTTGTTCAATATGATCAGACCTGATGCTTCCACTCATCTCCACTTTCTCGCACTATTGCCATCAGTGTTTTCTGTAACCTGTGCCTGGTTGCATAGCCGGTCTGAGCTTCCTTTGAGGTCCTGCATATGCCGATCGGTGTAACCAGTACGCCACTGCATTGACTTCTGTTTTGGAAGTTGTTGCTGCATATAGGCCTCAGAGGCCCTCACACTGAAATAAACAATTAGAGGGAACATTGAACCCTGTATCCGCAAAAATGTATCAATCTTTGTTTTGAACGTAGCTCTTAGAATTGAATATCCTCCTGGTATAGTTAGTATCACAATATCTCCTTTTCTTCTTTTCTTTCTTAACCAACCTGTTTTGAGATATGAATACACACCTCTGAAGGAGGTGAGATTTTAACTTGAGCTTCCTGGTTCTGAGGCAGGGACACTATCACTGTGCCACAAGAGCTCTTAAGTATGTAGGTCTTACTGTTGAACATCCTCCTTGTATAATTCTTTCCTCTGAATCTCCTACTTGAACACCCATCTTTCCGTGAAGACTACATGGCTAATCTGTTCATTTATCACTTTTAAAGTAATGTTCTCAGTAGCTTGTGCAATCCTGAAAAACATATGCACTTGCAAATAAGGGACAGGAAATCCATTGTGTCCCTCCTGGTGAGCCCTGAGGTGTGTCAATTTCTTGGCAAAGATGCACTCCTCAAATTAAGCCCAGACATAAAATAAATCAACTAACTCTTCTCACTACAGTGGGACTTAGGAGAGATGGTGTCTCCTGGTTCAGGATCAATAGATAGCATTGGAGCCTAGGCTGTTGATGGCTTTATCTTTTATTATACATTCTTCTAATTAGTTACTGGGTTAGGCTTGTCAAGTGGTATATCACAGAATCATCTCTCCATTGTCATGCCATTTCTTACATCACTGATGATGTAGATTGACTATTTCTATATTTAATATCAACTCTTTACATTACTTCTCCCCAGGTCTTCCACTTTATAAATTCTTAATGTTATCCTACAACCCTACTTCCCCCCACCCTTCAACCCTGGCTCACAGACATAATCAATGTGAAGTCGGGTTTTGTCCATATTTGGTCTTCCTCCTTCCTGCTGAAAAGGAAGGTAGCATCAATTCACAGGTGATCAGTTGGAAATCATTCCTTCCAGTGATTTTGAAACTACAGCCCACAAAATAGAATTTTGTAATCTAATCGTGGCACTTTGTAAAACCCCAAGTGACCTTAGTGTATCTGCTGAAGATTTATGGGATGACCAGTCTCTGATCATAGATTAATAAATTATCCACAGCATGGAGATATTTTTTAGATTAGATTAGATTAGATTAGATTAGATTACTTACAGTGTGGAAACAGGCCCTTCGGCCCAACAAGTCCACACCGACCCGCCGAAGCGCAACCCACCCATACCCCTACATTTACCCCTTAAACCTAACACTACGGGCAATTTAGCATGGCCAATTCACCTGACCCGCACATCTTTGGACTGTGGGAGGAAACCAGAGCACCCGGAGGAAACCCACGCAGACACGGGGAGAACGTGCAAACTCCACACAGTCAGTCGCCTGAGTCGGGAATATCTTCCCTGGTCAAAGTACTGGCTGAGAATAACTTACTTAAATCATATTCTGGCGATCCTTCGATATAGTACTCACAAATGTGAACACATCTTTTGTCTGTTTTTTGAGCTTTCTAAATTTCATCCATTCCGAATCTCTGTTGTTGCAACTAAGTATTTTATATCTTGTTAAGCATATGAATTTCTTTAACAAAACTTTTGTCCTCTCGTGCAGGACTTTCAATAAGAATGCATGACAATGTGTCTGTTGATGTTTTCCTTGAGTCCCTACAATGTGGAAGCAGGCCATTGAGCTCATCGAGTCCATATCAATCATTCAAAGAGCATTCCACACAGACCCATCCTATCCCTGTAACCCTGCATTTCCCATGGATAATCCAACTAGCCTATGCATCCCTGGACACTACGGGCAATTTAGCATGGCCAATCTACTTAACCTGTACATCTTTGGATTGTGGGAGGAAACCAAAGCGCCTGAAGGAAACCCACACAAACACGAGGAGAATATGCTAATTCCACACAGACACCCAAGGCTGAAATTGAACCCGTGTTCCTGTCACTCTGAGGCAGCAGTGTTAACTACTGAGCCACTTTGCCCCCCACTTCAATATTCCCGATTATAATGTTGAACTTCATTAATCTTAAATGAAATCTGCAGCCCTGATGGCACCTTCACGAGTTCTTTGTCAATGGTTTGTGGTCAGTTTCAGTGGTAAATGTTTGACCTAAGGCAGAGGCTGGAAGCTTCTCACAAGCCCATGTTACTGTTACTGCTTCCTTTTCAGTTTCTCTGTCTCTTTACTCCATTTCAGTCAAAAACCTGATCATGTAGTAGACTGGTCGACCTTTCCCTGAATCTGGATGGAGAAAGGCACACCCCCTAGATTAGTTGATGATGAAGGTTTTATCTCTGTTAAGGGGGGAGGGCTTCAGGGTCATAGACAACTAATATATCTTGTGAAATTAACTTTTTTTATCTTCTTAATGGAAGTTCCATGCCAAGCACCATGTTTGTCTAAGTGATTATCATCATTTACACGGGCCAAATTGGGTAAGAGCTTTCTACTTGATTCATCATCCCCATGAATTATTGAAGCTCAGTTCCTGATGTACCAATTATGTGCCTCAAGAATGCAATGGTGAGATGTGCGACTTCACATTTGTCACTAAGAATAAGTCTTGCCTCTTGCAAGCATTGCAATACTCTTACTCAGTCAACATATTTTGTTGTAAGTGAACCATGAATTAGAATGTCATCTGAATGGCAGATAATTCTCCTATAATCCTTCTAGGAAATTTGCCATCATTCTTTGAAAAAAAGTTTGATGTAATATTAAAGAGCAGTCCATTGAAACAATATCTTCCAAACAGTGTAATGAATGTTGTCAGTAGTTTGGATCATCTATCCAGAGTTGGTTGCCAAAAACCTCTGTTCATTTCAACTGTGGTAAAAATTGTGCTTTTTACTATCTTTGCCAGACTCTCATCTACAAATGCAATTAAGATCTCCCTTTCCAATGCTTTGTTTAATTGTGTGAGGTCAACAAAAAGCTGCAGTGAGCCATTTGGTCTTGGTAATGGAACTATGCTAGCACACCAAATGGTTTTGTCACTGGTGAGATTAGATTAGATTCCCTACAGTGTGGAAACAGGCCATTTGGCCCAACAAGTACACACTAACCCTCTGAAGAGTAACTCATGCAGACCCATTTCCCTACATTTACCCCTGACTAGTGTACCTAACACTATGGGCAATTTAGCATGGCCAATTCACCTGATCTGCACATCTTTGGATTGTGGGAGGAAATCGGAGCATCCTGAGGACACCCACACAGACACGGGGAGAACGTGCAAACTCAAACTCCACACAGTCACCTGAGGCTGGAATTGAACCTGGGTCTCTGGTGCTGTGAGGTAGCTCACTCTCTCTGATACAGCACTGAATCAGTTTCTTGCTTTGCCTTCTTTACAAGAGGATGCAGAACTCTCCTTGGGGTGAGTAGGCACAATACTTTGACATCTGGTCTCAATGTGACATGTTTTTAGCTTCCTGCCAGTTTTCCTTAGTTTTCTAATTCGTCCATAAAATAGTCATAGAGCTTTAGAAGCTTTTCGGCTTAATGAACACATTTGGTTTTGAATCACATACACAATTCCTGGATACTGGATATTTATTAGTTGAAATGCCCCAGATCCATAGAGTTGAATGTTGGACGAATGGAGGAAATCTTATTTTAGCCATTTCATGTTCTGAAAGAACTGATACTGCTCCCCCAGGGTCTGACTTGAAGCTTGTTTTGTGCCCATTCCCCATGATTTCACTCTGCATTATTGGATCCTGTAATTATTCCCAGGATTGTTATTAGCTTTAGTATTTTTTCATTTCTTAATGCTCCATGTTTTGGTTGATTTGTTTGTTTGATTTCAAGATTGACGTCTTGCAGGGACTGCTGTCGGAGGAAATTTTCTATCATACTCATCTGTCTTATACCATCCTCATTCATCCTTTGGAGGTTTCTTTTCACTCACTCTGTGACATTTGCCATCCAACTTTGCCAAGGATTCCTTCTGCTGCCCTCCTCTTTACCCTCAGGAAAAGATCTCTGGATCGACAATTTTTTTCTGAAAGTTACTTTTTAAAAATTACTACCCCTTCATTTGGTTTATGGTCTGTACTTGGAATTTTTAGCATGCATCTTACATTTCAAAGGTCTCTATTTTCTTCCAATCATCTTTACATATTAACCAGATTTCTACGTGTACAGGATAGGCTGAAGGGATAAAATTGATGATGATATTCGACAGCTGCATGATCTTGAATGAGTCCTGTGAACATTCTTGTCTGTGCCGATGATGCTGGTTTTCTGTATTTGCTTTTCTATACTTGCTGTTTGTTACACTGTGTAAGAGAGAGAATTTTGTTCCAAGTCACTGGACTCCACCTCGGACCGGGACTGTGAACAGTGCCAGGAACAAACCTAAGCCTCCAGACCAACCGTCGATCAAGGGGTCCCTGATGGGCAGAAGGGCCTGAGGCTTATTGCTTTCTTTTGCTTCATTTTTCATTTTTTTTATTACTTATTAGATGTTAATTTTGTTCTTTCTTTTCTTTCTTTATTCTTAATAAACATTTATGTTTAAACAAATTGCTATTGTTGAGTCTTCTCTTAACTATATTTAATGGAATCCAAAAAGATCTGTTTGGATATATACTGTTACCCAAGACATGAAAGAATCCAGGAAAAGGAATAGAAAATAGCATCTTATGAGTTTTTACCTTGTTACAAGCTTTTGTTTTCTTGTTAACACATCATCATTTTCACAAAATTACTTACAAAGAACAAACAAAGACCAATGCAGGATATGGACACGCCCCTCAGCCCTCTAAGCCAATACATTTTGCCCATCCATACTAAAACTTGTGGCTAACGTTTTTGCTAACTTCTGAATTACATATGCCATCTTCTGTAGCATTTTTTCTAAATAGACCAACTTGCAAACATGGAGATCAGAGTTGAGAGTGTGGTGCTGGAAAAGCACAGCAGTTCAGGCAGTATCTGAGGAGCAGGAGAGACTGCAGATGCTGGAGAGATTCCTGATGAAGGGTTTATGCCCGAAACATCGATTCTTCTACTCCTCAGATGCTGCCTGATCTGCTGTGCTTTTCTAGCACCACACTCCCAACTTACAAGCATCCAAATTAAGAGCAAAAAACAGGGAATTCATACCCACTAGCCTACTCTGCCATTCACTAACATCACCATTAATGTAATTGTGAGCTCAGCTTCACATTCACAAATGTAAATCAGCAAAAGCTAATGTCGTGTGAATATAATCAGATAATAAGAAAGAATGTTAAAATTCCAGATGTTAAGATCTCAATGATATTGGCTGTGAACAAGACAAAGCCAGCTACAGCTTACTGCCTCACAACAATTTCAATTGATAAAACTTTGCCCATGAAAAGTAAATCAAATTGCAGTGATTGTAAACTAGGTGCACCTCATAGAATATGATTTCCCTGACTGAGACTGTTAATGTGGTCCAATCAGGGAGCCCTGGCTGACAGACATAAACAGGAGTGTCAGGGGTTCTATCCACTCTGAGGAAGCCGGACCAGTGTTAAGTACTATGCATGTGTCACTAAAGAGTGACTTGGTGACAGGATATTGGCCTCTGTGCAGTAATTACACAAGTGATTTTTATTTCCAAATCTCAAGGATGCAAAATCAGACAAATCCTGAAAATGATGTAATTCTCTAAATTATTTTTTACTCGTTTCATCCAAGTCATTGCACATGTAATGAGTTTTCTAATGAGGAAAGGGTGAACAGGTTGGAATCCAGAGATGCTCTGGAAGTTTTACATGGCAATATCTGAAAGCATCTCGTGATTGAAAATAGTAACAATTATCGAAGAGTTAATAAAAATGGTAAAAGGCCTCAAGGTTTTAAATACCCCAACAAGGGAAAGCATCTTCTCAGCATCATTCTTGACGAGACCCTCAAAACCTTAAATGTTTCAATAAGATTGTCCCTCATTCTTCTTAATTCCAATAGATGTAGAAATATAGAATCCCTACAATGTGGAAACAGGCCATTCAACCCATCAAGTCCATACCGACCTTCTAAAGAGCAGTCTTTCCAGACCCACTCCCCAAAACCTATCCCCGTAACCCTGCATTTCCCATGGCTAATTCACTGGGCCTACACATCCCTGAACACTATGGGCAATTTAGTAAGGCTAATTCACCTAACCCACACATCTTGGGATTGTAGGAGGAAACCACAGGGAGAATATGCAAACTTCACAGAGGCAGTTGTCTGAGGCTGGAATCAAACCCAGGATCCTGGCGCTGTGAGACAGCAGTGCTAACCACTGAGCCACTGTGCTGCCCAGAGGTGTAGCAGCTGAGGTTTTTCAATTCAGTTAGTAAACAACTCTGGGATAAAGCAGCTAGTACAAATAATGATGATCATAAAAATGCTGGATTGTCTTTAAAAATCCATCTGCTTCCTTACTGACCTTTAGGGAAGGTAATCTTGTATCTGGTCAGGTCTCCATGTGACTGCAGGCACAGATCATGTGGTTAACTCTTAATTGCCTTTTGAAATGGACAAACAAGCCACACAGTTAAAGGCAATTCGAGCTGGACAATCAACACTAGCCTTGTCTGAGAGACCAAGATTCTGTGACTCAATTAGGAGATATGTTTACGTTAAAGAAATAAACTAAGAAGTGTGAAGTGAAACATTTGGGTAGGGATAATGAAACAAGGCAAAATGAATAAAACAGAGCAATTTTAAACCAGGTGCGGGAACAGGAGACTAAGGGTGCACATATATAAATATTTGAAGGTGACAGGACAAGTTGAGAAGGCTGTTAAAAGTAGCATATGGGATTCTCATCTTTCCAAATGGAAAAGTAAGGAAATCACACCAACTTTTGCAAAACTGTTCAGGCCCCACTTAGAGCTTTCTGTTCACTGCCAGACTCCAGATTACAGCAAAAATCTACTGCAAGTAACTTGCCAAGCATAATCATGGAGCAATCCAATGGAAGTCTATACCTGCCAATGTCCTCTTCAGGGCAGAGAGCAAGAGAGAGGAACTGTTTTCAGTAGCAGAAGGTCCTATGACCCCAGGATTTTTGAGGTGACTGGCAAGAGGTCAGAAGGGAGAAAAGAAACATTTTCTTGATTATGAGTGATCTGCCTTAAAGAGTAGCAGGAATAACTTTCAAAAGGGAATTGGATAAATACTTTAAAGGAAAGTATATACAGAACTGTCAGCTAAAGTGACCTCCCATTGTCTACAAAACAAAATGTAGTTTCTGTCCCTATCCTAGTTGACGGAATTGGGTTACAAATGACAGATGGAATTTAATGCAGAGAAGCCTAAAGTGGTTCATTTTGGTAAGAAGAACATGGAGAGAGAATATACAATAAAGGGTACAATTCGAAAGTAGAGGACAAGAGCCAATGGAGCATGTTGTGCTTCAATCTCTGAAAAAAGCAGGACAGGTTGAGAAAAACATTAATTTGGTACTTAGACTCCTAGGCTTTATAAATCAGGGCAGAGACTTCAAAAAGACAATGAAGATATGATAGACCTGTATAAAACAATGGTTTAGCTTTATATGGAGCATTGGGTAATTTTTGCAAACTGTGCTTTGGGTTGAATGCAAACGATTTTCATCCAGAGTATTGTGAGCCTGTGGCCTTCTCTGTCATAAAAAGTGGTTGAGGCCAAAACATTGAAGGTTTTCCAGAAGGAGTTAGACCTAAAGAAACCAAAGGGAATGGGGAGGAAACAGGAATAGTTGGATGATCAGCCATGATTACATTGAGTGGCGCAGCAGATGGGAAGGGCTGAATGGCGTACTCGTGCTTCTACTTTCAATGTTTCTATGAACGATTCACAAGAATGAGGGACTTCAGTTATGTGGATGGATTGAAGATGTTGGACTTGTTCTTGTTGTGTTATGCCTCGTGGTTAGTATATCAGTATACACTTAAAAGACATGTCCATGTCATCAATTTATCAGAACATGTGACCTGAGGGTATAAAGATCTATCATACTGGGATCAGCTGAAGCATGACATATTACTGGAAATATGTTGCTTTGTTGTAACCAAATAACTTAGCGCTGGCCCAGACACTTCTGTACCCATGAAAGTAACAAATTGTATGTATTAGCCAGTGGTACTAACATCTGTTGAATCTTTTAATACCACAATGTTTGTGCATAGTTTCTTATGTCATGGACAGATAACAAGAAACTTTATCATATCCAGGTTAGTTCTCTTTAGGAAAAAGAAAGTTGAGAGGAGACTTGACATAAATGCTCAAAATTATAGTTAGTCTAGACAGTGAGGATTAATGGACATTGATTAATATGGTTGACAAAAAAAGCAACAGTGACGTAATGAAGAATGTATTTATGCAGGGCAAAAATAAAAATTGCTGGAAAAGTTCAGCAGGTCTGGTAACATCTGTGAAGAGAAATTTCAGTTAACATTTCAGGTCCAGTGACCCTTCCACAGAACGGCATCGCAGTTCTTTCGCTTTTTATTTTTTTATACATGCCGGGGCTGGTTTGATCTAGAATGCGCTGCCTGAGTGTGTGGTGGAGACAGGTTCAATCACAGCTTTCAAAAGGGGAAATGGATAAGCAGCTGAAGAGGGAAGAATTGCAGGGCCGTGCGAAAAGGCTGGGATGTGCAACTCGCGAGGTTGCTCTTGCAGAAAACTAGCCTGGACACGATGGGGAGAGTGGTCTGCTCTATGCAGTAACCATTGAACACATGGAAAACTCAGGGAGTGATTGTAATTGGATAGCTTTTATCTAGAGCTGGCATAGGTGTGATAGGTGTGATTTCCTGATGAAGGGCTTTTGCCCAAAATGTCGATTTTTCTGCTCCTCGGATGCTGCCTGACCTGCTGTACTTTTCCAGCACCACTCTAATCTTGACTCTAATCTCCAGCATCTGCAGTACCCACTTTTGCGTAGGTGTGATAGGCTGAGTGGCCTCCTTCTGTGTTGATGATTCCATAACTTGGTATCTCCTGAACAATCAGATCCAAAAGCAAAGGGTTAAACAAATAAAACATTGCTCTTCCTCATTCAATCTATTTAACTGTGTCCAATAATTGGAACTGGTCTGGCTCGGAATTCTCTTATCATGTTGACACGGACAGGTGGTGTAACAAGATCCTGGGAGGCTGGTAGATGGGGGTGAGGGTATCGATAGACTGGCATTATGAAGCTCATTATGAACTCAGAAGAACACTGAGCATTTTGTGATGTCAGGGGTATGTAAAGTTCAAGGTGACTGTACGAACAGAAATAGCTCCAATGTAAAGGCCACCTCGGAAATGAACACAACCTCAGCTCATTGAAATGGAACAGCTACACATGAACGTGCCAAGGAATTTCCATCTTCAGCCTGAGTATTTGATTGACAGGCTAAGGCAGGGTGTGTGAAACTGAAGTGCAAAGTAAAGCTTAAGCAGTAATAGGTGTGAAGCAATAGGATTGGAAAGAAAACGATACAAATTAGCTGCAGGGAGAGGGTGTTCAGAATTCAATGATCAGATGTTGCTGGCTTGTGGAATCTCCAGCTAAAATAAATCATCTGTTAAATTATTTTGAGAAGTTATTGATAAGAACACTCATCCTCTATCACTGGAGATTTTAATTCTACCTAATGCGCAAGGACAATTGGCCATGAATAGACGATGCCACTCCAGCCTATTGTATAAAATCATAATACATCCCTTGGGCAGTAAGCTCTAGTTATCAAGCAACAATTGCACAAATTCAGCTCAGACTCAGCAGCAAGTGCACTCCACAAAACTCTAAGTGCATGCATACAAATACCTAGCAAATTACAAACCATCCATTACTTGTCCCTTCCCATAACTTGTGTTTTATCTGCCAAACACAATAAACAGAGATCGAAAATTACACATGTTTTTTGTTAACTGAGTTAATAGGTGTTAACACCAAACAACTACTGAAAATCAGCTGGGTGAAAGGTACCAAGAGCTAAACTACTGCCAATTTTTAAAGGTAGAGCAATACCATGATAACACAATCACTGTGGGCTGAATTTTACATTTTTTCTTTTGGCTAAGCACAAGGTGCATTGAGTCTTCTGGAGGGTTTATGCATGAGGCCTTCTGAGGTCTATCAATGTCACTTATTAAACACATCACTTTAATTAGCTATCCCATCACTATAGCGTCTGTCACATGGAGTTCAGGCTGCATTTGACCACACACCATTCCCAGAACAACTCATCCCTCAGCAGATATTTGCTGAAAGGCCATTTCCCTTATGCCCACACTATCGTTGAAAGGCTACTGTGCCCGCGGACAAGCATTGACAATCCAGCATTGCCTCGCGGGTAACTTCATGGCACAGTAGCCACTAAGCCACACTGCCCATGGCACATCAGTGGAGTGGCTGACCCTTCCGTACACATACAACTCCATCTCTCAGATGAGTCACCTTTCAACCACCATTTCATTTGTTCATAGCTACATCATGCCTGCAAACTCTCTCAGTCAGTGCTATCGTGTCCCTAATGCTTGCTGTAGACCTGCCATGGACTATCATATAAAAGGCAATCAATCAGCCAATTGCAAACTTGAGCTTTTATTTACAGAAAGCAAAGGGGAACACAAACAGAACCTACAAAGGCCGAAGTTCACCTCAACAATGCAAACCAGATTTCATTAACAAATATGTTACATTCCATGATTTTCTGCTGCACCCAGCTCTCATCTCCTGTAACTGGGTGTTAATCAGGTCCTGTCTGACCGGCAGTAACGGATGCAGCTCAGTCCTGTCATGGACAAGGACAAGGAAGAGGTTCCTGTGCCTGAATGTCCTCCTTCTCCACCTCCGAACAATGTTCTCATTTCCCCAGTTCCTCAGCATCCAGCACATCATCTTGTTTCCTGTTTCAATCATGCAGAGCACAGCAGTCAGAATGGTGCAGCACACACTCAGTGCAGACAACAGAGAGTTCCCCAGACCAGTCCAAGGAGCCAAACTATATCTTCAGCAGCTATATAAACTGTCCCACCACAGCCCTGGTCACTGCGTGGGTGGCATTCACCTGCGCTCCACCTCAGTCAAGAGGGTGCCCAATGATGCCATGAGCCATGGTCGCTGTAGGTATCCTTTGACCCCAGTAACCAACTTGTAAGGCATCTGGATCTTCACATGCATCAGGTATCGGAGAGTCCCCCAGGAAGGGGCAGCAGTGATGACAGACCATCTTAACATTAATGGAATAGAGCACCTTCCTGTTGATGAAATCCACAGCATTGTGATATTGCCCTCTCATTGCAATGTGTGTACAGTCGATGGCACCTGGGTGGTAGCAGCTATATTCCTGAAGCTTACTGCCTGGGCCACAGCACTGATCTCGACATAGGGAAATTAAGTGAACTGGAGTGGTCTTGCACAAATGGTATGGCTCACTGTCCTGATGCATTCTGGGTGCACAACTGAGAGATCCCACACAGCTCACCCATCATCCCCTGGAAGGAGCCAATCCATAGAAGTTCAAAACAATTATCGCCTTCACAGCCACTGTGAGAGGATAACATCCGACTCTTGTGGGATTTCGTTCCAACATCTGGCACAGTTCCATCACAACACCTGAGGACGAAGGGAGCCTGTGCCTCACTCATCTCCAGGAGATGGAGTCAAGGTGAAAATGTCTAGGTCTCCTGGGCACCAGGCATTCTGAAGGACGCTATGGCAACAACCTCTCCTTGATCTGCCGTTCCTTGTCATGATGTTAATGTGATCCAGTGGATTGCACAATTCTCCGGGTCAGAACAATGTTGGTAGAGTCCGCTGCTGAATATATAAGACTAGACTGACATTCCAATGCAGCAGTCATGGAGGGGTTATGTCTTTGATGAAATATTAAACAGAGTTCTGTCCTGTCACCCACCTCTCATTCACTCATGACTTTTTTCACTCATTCCTTTACACTCGCATACTCACAATCAACTGGTGTTTGACTAGCTCAGGAGGTATTATTTTTCTCTCCTTCATCTTGCGGTCAGCAAATAATTAATGAAACCTTATGAATTTAGCGATGAGGTTCATTTGGAAATCGAACACCAGAACTCAAACCTTAGACCACAGGAATGTAACATTGCAACTGTATAATCTGGAAGCCCTGCAAGTCTCTGAACCCTTCTGGAGCACCCAGTGACTGTACTCACAATCATTACCTGGACCTTACTCCACTGGGCCTCAGAATCTACCAGGAGTTTAATAAACCCAGTCCTCACTAATCAGGTGAGGCAGCAGTGCCAAGCCAGTAATAACAATAAGCAATCTACAACACTCATGATTTGATCAAAAGTGACACCTTCAGCCTGCTTTAGGCTTTTTTTACCCCACTGAGATCCCCTTTGTGGTTTTGGTCAGTTGACACAAAATGAAAAAATTCAGATTGCGTGACAAGGCGGAAATTGTGTTTCCATCTGAAACTCAATAAATTCTCTAGAATGCAGTTGTTCTGCATATCTTGTTTCGTCTTGAAGGCAACAAAGACACACATTCCCTGAGACCAAGCTAAAGGAAGATACTGCATGCTGTGTTTGCTGTGGCTCACTTAGTAGCTCTCTCTGAGCCTTTTTTTTTCAAAACAATGCATTCATGAGATGTGGGATACTGCTGAGTAGGCTAGAATTTACTATCCATCCCTAATTAAGTTAAGACTTAGTTAAGAGCTGGAAATGTGTTGTTGGAAAAGCGCAGCAGGTCAGGCTGCATCCAGGGAACAGGAGAATCGACGTTTCGGGCATAAGCCCTTCTTCAGGAATGAGGAAAGTTTGTCCAGCAGGCTAAGATAAAAGGTAGGGAGGAGGGACTTGGGAGAGGGGCGTCGGAAATGTGATAGGTGGAAAGAGGTCAAGGTGAGGGTGATAGGTCAGACTGGGGTGGGGGCGGAGAGGTCGGGAAGAAGATTGCAGGTTAGGAAGGCGGTGCTGAATTTGATGGATTTGACTGAGATAGGGTGGGGGGAGGGGAAATGAGGAAACTGGTGAAATCCGAGTTCATCCCTTGTGGTTGGAGGGTTCCTAGCCGGAAGATGAGGCGTTCTTCCTCCAACCATCGTTTTGTTGTGGTCTGACGATGGAGGAGTCCAAAGACCTGCATATCCTTGGTGGAGTAGGAGGGGGAATTGAAATGTTGAGCTACAGGGTGGTTGGGTTGGTTGGTCCGGGTGTCCCAGAGGTGTTCTCTGAAACGCTCCGCAAGTAGCCGGCCTGTCTCCCCAATATAGAGGAGGCCACATCGGGTGCAGAGGATGCAATAGATGATGTGTGTGGAGGTGCAGGTGAATCTGGCGGATATGGAAGTGTCCTTTGGGGCCTTGGAGGGAGGTGAGGGGGGAGGTGTGGGCGCAAGTCTTGCACCTCCTGCGGTTGCAGGGGAAGGTGCCGGGTGTGGAGGTTGGGTTGGTGGGGGGTGTGGATCTGACGAGGAGGTCACGGAGGGAGTGGTCTTTACGGAATGCTGATAGGGGAGGGGAGGGAAATATATCCTTGGTGGTGGGGTCCGTTTGGAGGTAGCGGAAATGACGGCGAATGATGCGCTGTACATGGAGATTAGTGGGGTGGTAGGTGAGGACCAATGGGGTTCTGTCCTGGTGGCGGTTGGAGGGGCAGGGTTCAAGGGCGGAGGAGCGGGAAGTGGAAGAGATGCGGTGGAGGGCATCGTCGACCATCGGGGGGAAATTGCGGTCCTTGAAGAAGGAGGCCATCTGGGTTGTGCATTTTTGGAACTGGTCCTCCTGGGAGCAGATGCGGCGGAGTCGAAGGAATTGGGAGAATGGGATGGCGTTTTTACAGGGGGCAGGATGGGAGGAGGTGTAGTCCAGGTAGCTGTGGGAGTCGGTCGGTTTGTAGTAGATGTCCGTGTTGATTCTGTCGCCTGAGATAGAAATAGAAAGGTCGAGGAAGGGGAGGGAGGAATCTGAGACTGTCCAGGTGAATTTGAGGTCGGGGTGGAAGGTGTTGGTGAAGTGGATGAACTGTTCAACCTCCTCGTGGGAGCACGAGGCGGCGCCGATACAGTCATCGATGTAGCGGAGGAAATGGTGGGGGGTGGGGCCAGTGTAGTTGCGGAAGATGGATTGTTCCACATATCCTACGAAGAGGCAGGCATAGCTGGGGCCCATGCGGGTGCCCATGGTTACTTCTTTCATTTGGAGGAAGTGGGAGGATTGGAAAGAGAAGTTGTTCAGGGTGAGGACCAGTTCAGTCAGTCGAAGGAGGGTGTCAGTGGAAGGGTACTGGTCGGTACGGCGGGAAAGAAAGAAGCGGAGGGCTTTGAGTCCTTCGTGATGGGGGATGGAGGTGTACAGGGACTGGATGTCCATGGTGAAAATAAGGCGTTGGGGACCGGGGAAGCGAAAATCATGGAGCAGGTGGAGGGCATGGGTGGTGTCCCGAACGTAGGTGGGGAGTTCTTGGACTAAGGGGGACAGGACGGTGTCAAGGTATGCGGAGATGAGTTCGGTGGGGCAGGAGCAGGTGGAGACAATGGGTCGGCCGGGGCAGTCAGGTTTGTGGATTTTGGGCAGGAGGTGGATGCGGGAGGTGCGGGGTTGTGAGACTATGAGGTTGCAGGCGGTGGATGGGAGATCCCCCGAGGTGATGAGGTTATGGACGGTCTGGGAGATGATGGTTTGGTGGTGGGGGGTGGGGTCATGGTCAAGGGGGCAGTAGGAGGAGGTATCTGCGAGCCGGCGTTTGGCGTCAGCGGTGTAAAGGTCAGTGCGCCAAACTACTACTGCGCCTCCCTTGTCTGCTGGTTTGATAGTGAGGTTGGGGTTGCAACGGAGTGAGTGGAGGGCTGCGCGTTCCGAGGGTGAGAGGTTGGAGTGGGTGAGAGGGGTGGGGGAGTTCAGGTGGCGGTTAATATCGCGGCGGCAGTTGGCTATGAAGAGGTCGAGGGCAGGTAGGAGGCCAGCACGGGGTGTCCAGGTGGATGGGGTGTGTTGGAGGCGGGAAAAGGGGTCGTCAGAGGGTGGGCGGGAGTCTTGGTTAAAGAAGTAGGCACGGAGGCGAAGGCGGCGGAAGAATTGTTCGATGTCACACCGCGTGTTGAATTCATTAATCCGGGAGCGTAGGTGAATGAAGGTGAAGCCTCTGCTGAGGACTGATCTTTCATCCTCAGAGAGGGGTAGGTCTGGAGGGATAGTGAAAAACACGGCAGGGCTGGGAGCTAGGACCTGGTGTGGGGCTGGAGCTGGGTGTGGGGGCGGGGTTAGGTCTGGGGGCGGGGACGGGGATCGGCGTGGGGGCGGGGTTGGGCGTGGTGATGGCGATAGGCGAAGGGGCGGGGTTAGACGTGGTGACGGATATGGGCGTGGGGACGGGGTTAGGCATGCAGTCGGAGATCGGCGAAGGGGCGGGGTTAGGCGAGGTGACGGAACTCGCCGGGGGGGCGGGGTTAGGCGTGGAGATCAGCGTGGGGGCGGAGACACATGCGGCGTTGTGGGCGTGTAGGTTAGTGACGTCAGTGGGGGCGGAAGTGGCTGCGGCGACCGCAGAGACAGAGTTATTCCCCATAGCCGCGGAGGTCGCGAATCTGCCGGCGATTGTCTTCATGGCGATCGCGGAGGCGGTTGTCTGGGCGGCGATCGCAGAGGCTCCAACACACCCCATCCACCTGGACACCCCGTGCTGGCCTCCTACCTGCCCTCGACCTCTTCATAGCCAACTGCCGCCGCGTTATTAACCGCCACCTGAACTCCCCCACCCCTCTCACCCACTCCAACCTCTCACCCTCGGAACGCGCAGCCCTCCACTCACTCCGTTGCAACCCCAACCTCACTATCAAACCAGCAGACAAGGGAGGCGCGGTAGTAGTTTGGCGCACCGACCTCTACACCGCTGAGGCCAAACGCCAGCTCGCAGATACCTCCTCCTACTGCCCCCTTGACCATGACCCCACCCCCCACCACCAAACCATCATCTCCCAGACCGTCCATAACCTCATCACCTCGGGGGATCTCCCATCCACCGCCTCCAACCTCATAGTCCCACAACCCCGCACCTCCCGCTTCCACCTCCTGCCCAAAATCCACAAACCTGACTGCCCCGGCCGACCCATTGTCTCCGCCTGCTCCTGCCCCACCGAACTCATCTCCGCATACCTTGACACCGTCCTGTCCCCCTTAGTCCAAGAACTCCCCACCTACGTTCGGGACACCACCCATGCCCTCCACCTGCTCCATGATTTTCGCTTCCCCGGTCCCCAACGCCTTATTTTCACCATGGACATCCAGTCCCTGTACACCTCCATCCCCCATCACAAAGGACTCAAAGCCCTCCGCTTCTTTCTTTCCCGCCGTACCGACCAGTACCCTTCCACTGACACCCTCCTTCGACTGACTGAACTGGTCCTCACCCTGAACAACTTCTCTTTCCAATCCTCCCACTTCCTCCAAACGAAAGGAGTAACCATGGGCACCCGCATGGGCCCCAGCTATGCCTGCCTCTTCGTAGGATATGTGGAACAATCCATCTTCCGCAACTACACTAGCCCCACCCCCCACCTTTTCCTCCGCTACATCGATGACTGTATTGGCGCCGCCTCGTGCTCCCACGAGGAGGTTGAACAGTTCATCCACTTCACCAACACCTTCCACCCCGACCTCAAATTCACCTGGACAGTCTCAGATTCCTCCCTCCCCTTCCTCGACCTTTCTATTTCTATCTCAGGCGACAGAATCAACACGGACATCTACTACAAACCGACCGACTCCCACAGCTACCTGGACTACACCTCCTCCCATCCTGCCCCCTGTAAAAACGCCATCCCATTCTCCCAATTCCTTCGACTCCGCTGCATCTGCTCCCAGGAGGACCAGTTCCAAAAACGCACAACCCAGATGGCCTCCTTCTTCAAGGACCGCAATTTCCCCCCCGATGTGGTCGACGATGCCCTCCACCGCATCTCTTCCACTTCCCGCTCCTCCGCCCTTGAACCCCGCCCCTCCAACCGCCACCAGGACAGAACCCCATTGGTCCTCACCTACCACCCCACTAATCTCCATGTACAGCGCATCATCCGCCGTCATTTCCGCTACCTCCAAACGGACCCCACCACCAAGGATATATTTCCCTCCCCTCCCCTATCAGCATTCCGTAAAGACCACTCCCTCCGTGACTCCCTCGTCAGATCCACACCCCCCACCAACCCAACCTCCACTCCCGGCACCTTCCCCTGCAACCGCAGGAGGTGCAAGACTTGCGCCCACACCTCCCCCCTCACCTCCCTCCAAGGCCCCAAAGGAAACTTCCATATCCGCCACAGATTCACCTGCACCTCCACACATATCATCTATTGCATCCTCTGCACCCGATGTGGCCTCCTCTATATTGGGGAGACAGGCCGGCTACTTGCGGAGCGTTTCAGAGAACACCTCTGGGACACCCGGACCAACCAACCCAACCACCCTGTAGCTCAACATTTCAATTCCCCCTCCTACTCCACCAAGGATATGCAGGTCTTTGGACTCCTCCATCGTCAGACCACAACAAAACGATGGTTGGAGGAAGAACGCCTCATCTTCCGGCTAGGAACCCTCCAACCACAAGGGATGAACTCGGATTTCACCAGTTTCCTCATTTCCCCTCCCCCCACCCTGTCTCAGTCAAATCCATCAAATTCAGCACCGCCTTCCTAACCTGCAATCTTCTTCCCGACCTCTCCGCCCCCACCCCAGTCTGACCTAACACCCTCACCTTGACCTCTTTCCACCTATCACATTTCCGACGCCCCTCCCCCAAGTTCCTCCTCCCTACCTTTTATCTTAGCCTGCTGGACAAACTTTGCTCATTCCTGAAGAAGGGCTTATGCCCGAAACGTCTATTCTCCTGTTCCCTGGATGCTGCCTGACCTGCTGCGCTTTTCCAGCAACACATTTCCAGCTCTGATCTCCAGCATCTGCAGACCTCACTTTCTCCTCAAAGACTTAGTTAAGAGCCAACCACATTGCTACATATTTGGAGTCATACATGGGCAGAACAGGTAAGAATAGTAGACAGATTTTTAATCTGTAAGGGAATCAAGGGTATGGGGATCAGGGCAGCACAGTGGCTCAGTGGTTAGCACTGCTGCCTCACAGTGCCAGGGACCTGGGCTTGATTCCAGTCTCGGGTGACTGTCTGTGTGGAGTTTGCGCATTCTTTCTGTGTTTGCATGGGTTTCCTCTGGGTGCTCTGGTTTCTTCCCACAATCCAAACATGTGCAGGTTGGGTGAATTGGCTGTGCTAAATTGCCCATAGTGTGGGTTATTAGTCATGGGTAAATGTAGGGTAGCTGGATGGGTTACCCTTCAGAGGGGTGGTGTGGACGTGTTGGGCCGAAGGACCCGTTTCCACACCGTAGGAATTCTAATTCTAAAGTGGAATTGAGGATTATCAGATTAGCCATGATTTTATTGAATAGTGGACTGGACTAAATGGGCCAAATGGTCTACTTCTACTCCTATTTCTTATGGTCTCATTACTGAACCAGACAGGCTTTTACATCAATCAACAGGGCTACACAGTTGCCATTAGGCTAGTTATTTGTTCCAGATTTTTATTGATTTAAATTTTCCCCATACTTTTAGCCGTTTGATCTGAATTACTAAGCAAAGATATTACTATCAAACCTCCCCTGCTCATGTTCCAGTACAGGACTGAGGGGATTCTGCCAGGACAGAGATGCTTGCATTCCAATGGAATTTAAAGTGACATCCTCTCAGGTGGGCGTAAAAGATCCCAGAGCTACTATGTCAAAGAAAAGCAGGAGATTTCTCTCTGTTGTTCTCGCCAATATTTATCATCATCAGCATCAGCTACTTGTGGAGGGTGGTATGGTCGTTTTAAATTAGCTCGCCCAGTAAAATGACACTATTTGACTGGCCACTTGTTTGCTCCGTCATACTTGGTGATGGTAAAAATAGAATGTCACTGGACCAGTAATCCAGAGCCTCAGGATAATGCTCTGGAGACATGGATTTGATGGGATTCGCAGGATCGAGGGAATGTTGAATGATGAGATTTCGATTTAGTAGAGTTCTTGTGACATGGTGGTAGCGTCGCTGCCAGCAGAGGGGTCATAATTTTAATGTGATCTAGTGGATTGCACTGTCCTCTGGGTCAGAATGATGTTTGAGGCCAAAGGTTCAAGTCACACCTGCTTCAAAGGTGTGTAATAACATCTCTGAATGGACTGATTAGAAAATATCTTCAAAGTAAAACTGATCTCATCAGATCTTGGAAACTACTCAGACTCTAAGTCACTCTGCTCATTAGCTACAATGGGTCTTTGTAATAACACATTGAATGCAGTCAGACTGAACCCAATTGAGATTGTCATTTTCTGGAATTGGGCAATTATCAAACGGTCTAACTGAGGAGGTACTGATCCTGACAGTGTGAATTAACACCAGTAAAAATCTAGGCTGCTATAATTTCAACAGTGTCCATGCTGATTCAGTGCTCTGTATCACAAGGCAGTCTAATTCATCTAGAGTGGGTTTCACTATGATGCCAATGGTACTCACTACTTAATCAAATTTTCAGAGAAAAAAAAAAGAGATAAAGGGAAGAAACTGGAGCCTGTTAAGGCTAATCAATGTTGTTCAGATGTATTTTTACAAGGGGAATATTTGTTTGTTCTATGATTCATTCTGACAGTTTTGAAATGTGCAGTTTCTTTCAAGGACTTTTCTTAAGAATTCCATTTTCCAATCTGCCAGCTGCAATTATTTCACATGGAACTTGGTTTGTCCACAACTGAGTAAAACACTCTCCTTCCATTTGGCACTTTGTAAAAGAATGTTTTTTTTCACAATCCATTTGTGAAGAAGCCCATTGAAACCAATTATAGTGGTAAATAATGAGAGTCCATTTATAACAACTTAATCCCAGAGTTTTAAATGAATTCTCAAATTTTCTGTGATCACCGGCATTAACTCTTTGTGCACTAAATTGATTACATAAGATTTGGAGTAGATTTGGGATGGATTGAACACCAGTAATTCAAGAAAAGTGAGATGATAAAATCATATTGCATTAAAAGGACGCCATTAGACCCATTCATCCTGTTCTAGCTCAGCAGCTCAGTAGCCTGTGCAAATCAGCGTCCTGTGACATTATTAGGACTCAAATACAACTGAAGATTGCATTTCAAGATTGCTTGAATTGTGAAATCAATCCTTGTTAATCTTCAATGTTCCTATTTCCCTTACCCCATAGTTCACCCCTACCATACTAGTGTGATTATTACATTTCACTAACTTGTCTTTTTACCTTCTCTGAGTGAATTTACCAATCAGGACAAAGTTGGGCCAGATCAACAATGTCTCGATGCATAAATCTTAAGTTGGGTATCAGAGAAAAATACTGATGGAAAGGCACAAAGATTTCAAAGGCAGGAACAGAAGCTTCGAAAACTTTGAAGGATGACCATTTTAAACAATGTGGAAGGCTAACAATGAGGCCAGACATGGAAGCTCTGAAGCAGCAGTTTCAGTGCTATGGAACAGCAGCCGCCTTATACACAAAGAAGCAGTGCCATGGAGTCAGCATCTTCCTTTATACTGTAGGTCTAATCGCTGCTGATGTTCTGGAAGCCAAAGCATGGAATAAAGTACTAAGAGCAAAACATAGTGATTAAGTACTCTCCCAGCACCCTAAGCTGACATTTAGTAGTTGTACTTAGTTTTAGTAAACAGCAGGTTTCAAAAGGGGCCTTGCTTTGCCTTCCCCTCTATGCTGCAAGGGACTTATCAGAATGGAAGGACATCTCCCATTTCTTAAGGATCCATGGTCATAACCTCGTGTCAGCAATGCAGAGCTCTGTCCTTTTTTAAAAAGAAAGGGCAGAGAGAGAAGATTCATGAGTTTAGAAAATCCAGTCCAATGTTATTTAACACCAGCTTCATCACCTCAAAAACAAAGATCCTGCTAAAGGAAAATTTTCAGAGAAATGGAAATTGTACAAGGGAAATGTTTAAGTAGTTAATGATACAGAACAAAAGATGAAATCAATATTCCTAGGTGAAGTCAAAGAGAATGAAAACAAATTCTGAGCTGCCATCGTGAAGAGACCAGAGTTTGAAACAGACTTTAAATTCGACACAGGAGTGGCTGTTTCGATGCGGACAGACAGCTTTTCATTATTGAGGTCTATGCGAGTCGGACTACTTAACATAAAATTCCAAAGTTCAGGAGGTGGCACAGGTCTTCAACTGCATGGACAAATCACAGTGAAGGGAAATCGCAGAGGATGAAATGTCAGTGAAATGTTACATACGCTGAGGAATTGGAATACCTCATTGTTAAGCAGAAATGCATGCATTCGTCGAGGTCTCTTCAAGCAAGTAGATACAATTCTTCAGAATGAAGACAGGAGAAAATTTTGGCAAGGACTTCCAAAAATGTTCAAAGATTTAGGCAAATCAAAGCAGGAGTCTCATATGACCCCACAAGTAGATGTTAAATCCATCAAGCCTGCACATTCCCAGATAAATTCCTCACCTTTTAGTAGGAAAGGTAAAGTTTCAGTTAGACAGCATGGTTGAAATTGAGGTCATTTCACCAACCATAGACCCGACATAATGGTACTCAGGGCCAGTCATTGTTCTGAAGATAAATGGAGAAATAAGATAGTGTGTGGATCTCACTGAGTTAAACAAATGACAAGGGAAGTTCATCTTATTTCATAATTTGGCAAAATTGGCAACAAGTAATTTTTTTTCACAAAATTATATGCAAACAGTGGGTCTGGCTGATGCCGTTAGACCATGAGTCAAGATTAATGACTATATTTGTTATACGCTTTGAGCAGTATTGCTTCAGCCATCTACTATTTGAAATATCATCTGCACAGAGATTCTCCAGAGGGTAATGTCTAGAATCTTGGAATAAAATGAGGGAGCCATTTGTTATGTGGACTATATCCTAATGCATGATAAAATGAAAATGAAACATGAGCAGAGCATCAGAGACATGCTGAAGGCACTCACTGTACAATACAAACCTTACACTAAATGAGAAATCTAATTCAGTAGATAATTACATTTCTAGGACATGCTATCCTAGTTCCTCTAAAGAAGAGAAGAGCCATTAGTAAATTTCTAGCACTGAAGGCATATATCTGGACAATATGATTCACCTCAACACATTCCAGTTTCTGCTCTCTATCTCCAGCTTTTGCAAACATTGAAGAGGATTTACTTTCTACTCATATTCTAGCACATTACAATTCAGGTTTATTCACTACAGTAGCTGTGAATGCATTATTTAAAGGAACAGGAGCAGCCTTTAGCCAAGCACAAACTGATAAAATATGAAAACTGGTCTATTTTACATTGAGAGCTTTAATATGAATCTGAACAAAGGAACGATGCAATTCAGATGGAAGCATTACTGGTAACATGGGCATGTAAAGGTTTTCGGACTACCTCACAGAAGGCAGATTCCAAGTCAGGATGGACCACATGCCTTTCATATGATTACAGAAGTTGAAGAAAATCTTTAAAATGCCTCTACACACGCAAATATTCAAGCATGATGAGGTATGATGATGGAACAGTCATATTCTTGGCAAAGCACAAATACATTCTTGTCGGCAGCAGTAGATCAAGCAGAGAAAGGGGAAGTGGAAGTATTAGAGAAGAGAAAGTTGAGTTTTATTCTATGACAATAACCAGCACAGAAAAGGACATTTGCCATACACAGTTTTCCTGGCTATTTAGAGTCAGACAATGGAACTCAATTTGTGAATGAGGATTTTACAAAATTCACTGGAGGCAGGCTTCAACTAAGCAACATGTTTTCTACTCCATTCATTTCAAGAGCAAGACAGGGCAGTCCAAATTGTGACTCACTGATGCATAAGAATGTAGGCTGAGAATTAGCTGTACTCAGTTACAGGCCAACACCATAGAATAATAAGTATTCACCAGCAGAACTGTTAATGGGAAAGAGATTAAAAATGGACATGTCAGTTTTAGAACACAACCTCAGGCCAAACATATTCTCTTAAGATCTTGGGAAGGTAAAACAATGAAAGAAAATCCATGGGAAAAAGCAGCAGAGGTGGTAGAACTCTGGACAAAGAGCAAAGACGCTGTCAGTCTTAGGGCTGGGGCAGAATGTCTGGTTAAGGAACAGGAAGTCAAAAGCCATGGTCAGCATAGAAACAGAGCAACTGAGATTATTATGTTGTCCAAACCCCTGAAGGGAGTTTCAGGAAGATATTAGTTCTACTCAAGAATGAAATCAGGTTGTGAGACAGCCTTACCTAAACCACACTGGACAGCATGCAGAGTGGTATAATTATTCCAGACATGGTATAACACCAGCAACCCTAATGTTAAACTCAAGTGAACCGGCTCAAAACATTCAGTCAGAGTTCCAGATCATCTGAACCTGTGAGATTCAGATTTTGGGAGGATGGTGATAATGGTGTTACTAGTGATAATGATAATAATAATTACAAAGACTATTAATGTAAGCAAAAGTAAACTACTGAAATAATATGAACCAGATAGAGCGAAACTTGAGGGGACATATAGTATAATGAGATTCATATGAACATGAAGACAATGTTCTGACATCAATAGGAGAGAAAAAATAAGAATAGAATGAGTGTGTGAAGGGAGACACTGCATTCAGATATGACAATCTTCAATGTGTAGAGGTCAATAGAGTGTTACAGTACACCAGTAGTTGAACTGTCTTAGAGATCAACAACAGGAACAACGTATGTATAGACACTCACAGGCCAGAGATACTCCATCCTGCAACTCAATGTGCTGGAGCACTATAAGCTTAAAGCCTATGATAAAACAATTTTTTATCCTTTGTACCTCAGCTTCCTGTGTGTTTATAACTGTAAAAGTCTCTTATAGATTATAAATGATTTTTGATCGCCTTGTTCAAAGATGTTATGATTTCTGCAGCATGTGAGATTTGAACCCAGATGCAGAGGTAGGGACACTACCACTCTACCATAAGTACTCTCGTTGTACATTATATTCAATGCTTGCAGACAACTCCAAAATACCTGGAGTACTAATTTCTCTAATCATTGGCATTTTGGTGTTAATATGTCAGCTGTGTCCCTGTAATAAGCTTCCTCAGTTATGCATTGGAGGATTGTGGGTTCCAGCCCCACTATACAGGTTTAAACACAAAATCTAGACTGACATGCCAATGCAGTATTGGTGGAGTTTTACACTGTCAGAGATGCTATTTTTTGTATGAGACTTTTATCCGATTTTTTTGTTGATAAAGTAATTTCTCAGAAAGTGGGCATTGCTTGAAAGGTGAGTATTTATTGACCATTCTTAATAACCATTGACAAGGTGGTGGTGAACTGTCTTCTTGAAGTGCTGCAGACAATGAGATGGGGGTACACTCTATTATGTAGGAAGATCCAGGATTTTGACCGAGTGGTAATGAAGGAGTGGTGATATGTTTCCAAGTCAGGATGGTGTGAAGCTTGAGGGGGAACATTCAGGTGGTAATGTTCCCATGTATCTGCTGTCCTTTTCTTTCTATGTGGTAAAGGTCTTGGATTTGGAATGTGCAAGTGCATGGCTGGAGAGCATTTTTATTGCAATGCATGAGGTATCTGAACAGAGTTGGATAAGCCAGATGGACTGCTGGGTCCTTTCCTATGCATTGTCTCTATACATTCATTAAGGATCTCATATGAAATGGCTGTGCCCAAACAATGGGCTAAAGTTCACATAACAGTGAAGATTGCAAACAAAACCCTGACTCTTAAGATGACTTGTATTTAAAGGATTTGAATTTTGACACTACACAAGCGTGGCTTCACTTACAGACAGTAAACAATTCCGTCACCACTAGCCTTGTGTTGCTGTATGCTGTCTTTATGATTGATTAAGATATTGCAGACAGATCCTAGAAGATTGACAAGGCCAGCTTTTTGCATATGCTATTCATAAATAATGGCCTCTTTTGGCCAGAAGAATTGCATATCTTTGCAATAGCCCTTTCCCTTCTTGCTTATTTGTTGGTGGGGCAAGACTATTCCAAAAAGTTCCCTGCATTGTCGCTGATTAGTGAGTCTGCCCAATGCTGGGTCAGAATTGCATTGAGGTCATGGAAAACTATGTCCAATTAAGCTACTTGGCTTATGCTGGAGAGGCTGCACAGTTTTCATCATGCTACAACCTTGCTCCCTTCCACCTGGGTAGCTGAAAGCCATCACTTTGCTAAGGATGGACAAATATGCAGTAGATACGGTGTAATGTGGAATTAATGTAACATGATATACTTTAGGAAAAACATGGAGAGGCAAAATAAGATAAATTGGGGTATTTCAAGTGGATGTGAGCAGAGGGACTCAGGTGGGTGCATACTCACAAATCTTTGAAGTTGCCATTAGTAGATGGAGATTGCGTCATTCTCTGTATTTCTCTTACATATGACTGCAATATCATCAGCTCTCCAAATACAAGAAGGACACTCTCAAAATATTATCCATATGCTGCCAGAATTGATCACGGAAAAATGGTAACTCAGAAACAGTTTCGTTCAAATAACATCCTCAATGTAGTGAGTTTCTGAAATTCTTCTGCTGAATGGACAGACCAGTTTTCATTGCAGCTCAGGCAGCATCCGAAGAGTAGGAGAATCGATTTTTCAGGCACAAGCCCTTCATCAGGCTTATGCCTGAAATGTCGACTCTCCTGTTCCTTGGATGCTACCTGACCTGCTGTGCTTTTCCAGCACCACACTCATGACTCTGATCTCCAGCATCTGCAGTCCTCACTTTCTCCTAGACCAGTTTTCATGCTTGGCATCTTTACTGTGAAAAGAAACTTGTTCTGGAAAATGTATGATTTCATTCTTCCCACACTGGTATTTTGTAAGGACACTTTTCAAGTGAAAGGTGAGGCAACTTGGATCCTGGCATACTCCTATATTGCCACTTTTCTTTAAAATGCACATGAAGGAGCTACACTGATCTGTGTGATGGTGACTTTCCAAAGATTCTTATCAAAATGAAATTATCCCTGTTTTACTGGTGAATAATGCCCCATATCTACAGATCTGTATAACTGCAACCTACAGATGTTGTTTAAGAGTAAGAAACTCTTCCTCAATTCAAATTCTTTGATGTCAAAAGCTACTTTCCAGTTGGTCTTCAATTAGTTTTCCAAATATCTGCCACCAAAGTTTTAGTAGTTTATCGCCAGTGGCCATTGCTGTCACCATGGTGTGAGTTTGCATTCACACAGTGTTTTACCTAGTGCTGCAATGCTTATGTTATCTCCTGTAACATAAGAAGCTGGACGTAGATATTGTGATATTGTGGGAGAAGGTGGAATGGAAGATCTTTACACCCTCAGGTCACATGCTTGATAAAGTAATGATATCAAAAGGTATAAAGATACCCTGCTGTAAGACATAAGATACACAGTTAATGTAGAGACTCTGGAGAAGCTGGAATTGTTCTGTCTAGATGAGACGTATAAAGGGAGACTTAATGGAGGTGTTCAAAATTTTTAAAAGTTCACACACAGCAAGTAGATGATAGATATGATGGAATTCACAAAAAAGTAGGGGGAAATGAAAAGAATTTCATTGGCACACATTGAATTGTCATGATTTGGATTGAGTGGCAGAAGCAGATCCAATAACAGGAACTGGAATTGTGCAGAAAGGAAAGGATTGCAGGCCAATGAGGAAAGAGCAGGAAAGAGTGGGACTAATTGGAAAGTGTTGGCACAGACACAGCGGGTCAAATAATTTATAAAGCCAAAGGATTTTAACATCCTTTGACAGCACCTTCCAAACCTAGGTCCTCTACACTGGAAGGATAAGAGCAGCAGTTACATGACAACACCACTACCTGAAAGTTCCCCTCCAAGTAGTACACCATTCCTGACTTGGAACTGTGTTGCCATTCCTACACTGCTGTTGGACCTACATCCTGGAATTCCCAAATAATATTATGGATGTACCAACACCACATAAGCTGCAACAGCTCGAGAAGGCAGCTCAAGGGGGCATGCAGTAAATGGTGGCCTACCCAGTGATGCCCACCTTCTGAGTATGAATTAAAAAGGAAGTTCAAATTCTACTCCAACATCTGGTGTCAAGAAATGCTCAACATCTTAAACACTGTGTTCACGGGTTAAGATGGGCCAACATAGAAAGTGAGGAGTCAACCTTTGTTATTGTGGTTTACTACAACTAAATCTTTCCTGACCAAAAGCCATCTAACCTGCTAGTCTTTCCAGCAAGGAAGTTATTTATACAAGGATCTGAGGATTTTGTGGGATGGGAAAAACACACCTGTGTGTGGTTTTATGGTAAAAAGTGACAGCCAAATTGGTTTGCAAACCTGAAACAATATGTGTGACAGACAATATTAGGTTGAGAATTCTACTGCTCACTCTGCACAGTGACACTGCAGGCGTTCTGTGAAAAGTTTGCACTTCTGGCCTGTTATAAAAGAACATGTTTATAATTTCATCACCAAACAAACAAAATAAAAGGACTTTTGCAATGTGGTTATGTACACATCTCTGGGGAATTCACACCCTAATAATGAGAAGAAACCAGTTTTGGGTGGAATTCCTTGGAGAATTTTGCAAATACAAATTCCAACATAAAAGAATTTTTTTTTAAAAATTATTTTTGGAAAATTTAAGCTCCATATTTTGAGTAAAACCATAAGTTGAGGAAAACCAAACAAATCCCTCTACAAAGAGTGTGGTTTGGCTCATTAAATGAGAATATTATGAACATAAGGAGACCATTCAGCCTTTTGATCCAATTATAACATTCTAGTAGAATCATGATGTGCACTCTCAGGCCCATTCACTTTCCACATCCTTCCTTACAAAAGCTATCAATTCCAATTTTCAAACTGACCTCAGCATCCAGAACATTTTGAAGAGTCTTAAGTGTCAGCTGTGGCTTAGTAGGTAGCACCATGCCTCAGAATTAGCAGTTCCCGCATTGAAGTCCCGTTCAGAAAAGTGTGTCGATAATCTAAGGCTAACATTGAGGAGATCTATTGGATGAGGTCCTGTCTGCCCTTATAAGATGATTGAAAAGACCCCAAGCCAGTCCTTGAAGAAGATCAAGGCAGAACTCCCTGTGTATATGCTTCATCCAAATAAATCATCTCACTTGGCATTATCACATTGCTGTTTGTGGGATCCTGCTATTCATAAAATGACTGTTGTATTTCTTACATTCCTAAAGTAACGACACAAAAGAATTCTTCATTGACTTTAGGACAACCAGAGATTGTGTAAGGTTCTGTAGAAATACAAGATCTTATATTTCTATCCCACTAAATACCACCAACACTTCACCAAAGACTCTCACTTATGATGTTACCTCATATGGTGACAAAACACCTGAAAACAAACCTTCAAGCTCAGTGAGCTAATTTACAGACAAGATCCTTCTCTCTGTTCCAATCACACCATTGCAGTAAACCTTCAAGATGGCACACAGAGATTCAAAAAAAGTGTCATTGTGCATCAACATAGAACATTGAGTCGAGTGGACTTGTTCTGTGCTGTACGTTCTAAGTACAAGCAGCCACTTCACAGCTTTCTCAGGCTGATGAACAGACTTTTGCTAATCCTTCATCCAATGAATTTTGAGTTATTTTGGAAAACTACAAAGAGTCGCCAATTGTCAAGGGACAATTTAACAAATTACCTTTCTTTGAATGTGAAACAATTAGGACACCCCTTTCTTGTTCCAAGACTACTTTAGCTTCTGTTAAAAAGCAAAGCTAATTAAGATCAAAGTGAGCGACATTTCAAAGCTTGTGCTAATATTGAGTTAATAAGTCAGTAGAAAGGCCCTTCAGGGCAAATTACGCAGTAAATAGTGACACTCAATCAAAAACACATTATTGTTGGCAGGCTCTGCATCTTAATAGAAAACAATTCTGCCAATTACAGATTAAATGTTAAAATTACACTGTTCATATCAAGAAGAAATTTGTTAAGCAGTTTGTGAATTAATGAGATCAAGGTTAAATGTGCCGTTGGTCACAACTTGCATTGTTTTGTTTGATCTCTGAAGTGATGACTTACAAATATAATGAGGATATTGTATTCCCATGTATGGGTAGCAGCTACAGGTTCCCCAGTGTCAACATGAACATTTTGCTGAACAGATCATGATGCTAAAAATTAATGGCTACAGAAAATATGGAGCTGATAAAAGGAGGATTCACTTGGAATATGATCATCTCACATCTTTTGTTTCTAATCAACTTGCTCAGACATGTTGATACACGCCTCTGGAATTGGTGGGAACCGAGGTCTCCTGAGCTAGAGGGAAAATACCTACCTCAAATTCACCTGGATCATCTTAGACACCTCTCTCCCCTTCCTGGACCTCTCCATCTCCACCTCCGGTGACCGACTAACCATGCACATCTATTACAAAACCACCGACTCCCACAGCTCCCTGGACTACACCGCCTCCCACCACGCCTCCTGTAAAATGCTATCCCTTATTCCCAATTCCTTCGCCTCTGCTGTATCTGCTCTCAGGAGGAGCAATTCCACCATAGAACATCCCAGATGGCCTCCTTCTTCAAAGACTGCAATTTTGCATCCCACATGGTCGATGATGCCCTCCAGCATATTTCCTCCACTTCCCGCACCTCCAGCCCTGAACACCACCCTTCCAATTGCAACAAGGACAAAACTGCCCTGGTCCTCACCTTCCATCCCGCCAACATCCGAATACATAACATCATTCTCCGCTACTTCTGCCACCTACAAACAGACCCCACCACTAGGGATATATTTCCCTCCCCGCCCCTATCTGCATTTCAGAGAGACCATTCCTACCGCGACTCCCTTATCAGATCCATGCCCCCACAAGCCCACACCCCACTCCCGGCACCTCCCCCTGTCAATGCAAGAAGTACAAAGCCTGCACCCACACCTCCCCCTTCATGTCCACCCAAGGACCCAAAGTACCTTCCACATCTGACAGAAATTTACCTGTACTTCCATGCACATCATTTACTTATCCATTGCACCTGATGTGGTCTTCTGTACATTGGGGAGACAGGACGCCAACTTGTGGATCTTTTCAGAGAACATCTCTGGTACACCCGCACCAATCAACCCCATCACTACTGAACACTTCAACTCTCTCTCTCCCACTCCACCAAGGACATGCAGATCATGGGCTTCCTCCATTGCCTAAACTTTACCACCTGATGCCTGGAGGAAGAATGCCTCATCTTCTGCCTTGGGAACCTGCAACCACACAGGATCAATATGGATTTCACCAGTTTCCTCATTTCCCCTCCCCCCACCTTATCCTAGCCCCAAGCCTCCAACTCGGCACCACCCATTTGGCCTGTCCATCTTTCTTCCCACCTATCCGCTCCAGCCTCCTCTCCAACCTATCACTATCCCCCCCACCTTCATCTACCTATCACATTCCCAGCTACCTTCCCTCCAGGCCCAACCCTCCCATTTATCTATCAGCCCCCCCGGCCCTCCAGCGTCATTCCTGATGAAGGGCTAATGCCTGAAATGTCAATTCTCCTGCTTTACTTTTTCAGCACCACACTCTTGACTCTGATATCCAGCACCTGCAGTCCTCACTTTCTCCGTACTGATACCTACTACTGCAACACAAGAACCCCAACTTAGTGCAACTTCGCAATGCATGTTCTGAATGGGTATCCACTGTGACTCAATGAGGAGCACACTCATCTCTAAATCAGATAGTTAGTGTATTTTCATAATCCCAATCCTTGAGTATCTAATCCAGGCCAACATTTCCAGTGCAACAGTGCTGTACTGTTGGAGGTGCTGCCTTTCAGATGTGATTTAGGCAGTGCTGGAAAATGCTAGTATTTATTTCTTATCCCTAATTGTCCTAAGACTGAGTAGCTTAGTATGTTGCTATAGATCTGGAGTTACATGTAAACCAGGTAGGGGGATCAGCTTTCCTGATCTTAAAGTACATTAAATCAGATGGATTTTTATGACAATAGATAATGGTGGCTTTCTTGTTTTATTTGATCCTATGTCCCCAGAGCATTAGCATGGGTCTGGAGATCACTGGTCCAGTGCTATTACCATTATGTCTTGCCCCTCTTCAGAATGGGGAAGAGGGAACCCAATCTGCCCTTTCAGTTGAGCAGAAAATCCTACTTCACAGTAGAGTGATGCAGTTCTCCTTGATGACCTGATTGACACTTGTCTCTCATTCAATACTTAAACCAGATGATGTGATTTTTATCACAATATTATCTGTGTATGGAATCTTGCTGTCTAAAAATTAGCTGCTGCATCTTCTATATTCCAGCAGTGACTATATTTCAAAATTTTCAGGAAAACAGTTCACGTGTTTGGGAAGTTGTGAAAGGCGCTTTAGAAATTGATTGATTTAATGTTGATTGATTGATTTATTGTTGTCACATTTATAAAGGTACATTGAAAACTATTATTTTGCGTGCTATACTGGCAGATTGTACAATGCAAAGTGCATCTGGGTAGCAGAATAGAGTGCAATGTATAATGTTACAGCCACAGAGAAGGAGTGCAGAGAGAAAGAGATCAGAATTAACATTCAAAAGTCTAATAAAAGTGGGGAAGAAGCTGTTCTTGAATCTATTTGTACGTGTATTCAAACTTTAAAATCTTCTGCCAGACAGAAGAGGGATGAAGTGAGTCTAACTGGGGTGGGAGGGGTCTTTGATGATGTTGGTTGCTTTCCTGAGGTAGCAAGAAGTGTAGATGGAGTCAGTGGATGGAAGGTTGGTTTGTGAGATGGACTGAACTGTGTTCACGATTCTCCGTCAAATGAAATCTTTCTTTCCATCATTTATTTATGGAGCCATGTCAATAGCTAAAGTCCAGCCTGTGAACAAACAGAAATCAGTCTGAAAAAACATGTCACTCAAAAGGTTTTTGTCTTACTTAAAAAAAAATTAACAATGGAATGTTGGTGATTCTCACCTTCCCCCTCCAGGAGGGAACCTGACTGGATCCATCAGAAAACCTGACTGGGATTTAGATCAAAATGTGAAAGGAAAAGGAAGGGGAGTCTAAATTTCATTAGGAACCAGAGAAAGATTCCTTCTACTGACAGTTCAGCATTATTTGTACAGCCATAAAGCACAAACTGTTTGGAAATATGTCCAAATACATAATTTAAAACACTTAAACCAAAATGTATGACGCATTCCCATTTGTCCTGTCTTCAAAGGAAGCTGTGATTTCCAAACATTTACTCAACATTTTTGTAACATTAGATTTCATTACACAAAGACAAATAAACATTCAGTCAATTATGCTCAATAATCTGAACTCTCACATCCTCCAGAACATTATTCACAGCTACCCATTCTGGAAACTGTTTGAGAGGTACACAGAGTTGGGTGGGGGCCTTTAATGATTTAATGTGCTTGAACTTATTATCCTTTTGGGATTTTTCTGCTCTACAGTAATTGTGTTGATGACAAGTTCACAAAGAGAGACATGGCGCTGGTCAGAATCTTCTGCTCTCGCTGTTGGTGAGTTTAGAGATGGGAAGAGCATTTAATTAGGCAAGATGGTGGCGCACGCAAACCCTGCTGCCTTCCCATCTCCACCATAACTGGCCTTCCCACACAGGGCAAACCAAGGCCCTTAATGTCCCTTCCCAAGGCCTCATCCCTGCCCAGTGGAATTAATTCAGCCACAGGTTGTCCCATCGTCATGCAGTATGCACAAAAGCCACTATCCTGTGGGAAGCTTGCTCAGGTGGGGTTGGGATCAACTAGGAGAAAGTGAGGACAGCAGATGCTGGAGATCAAAGTTGAGAGTGTGGTGCTAGAAAAGCACAACAGGTTAGGCAGCATCTGCGGAGCAGGAGAATTGACATTTCGGGCATAAACACTTCATCAGGAATGAGGTGGGATTGGGATTGAGGGGTGGTGGGTTCTATCGCTCAAAGGGAAGCAGTGTGTCTGATCAAGAGGTATGACATTAGGCAAGGGAACCACACTTTTCCTTGCACCTCACCATACACTTCCCTTCACATCACTTACCTTTGCCCAAGATTCTCCACAATCCTAGGATTCTGAGGCTGCTGTAGCGCCAGCAGCCATGGCCTCCTTTATGTTGCTGCTGAGCACAAGGGGAAGATCACCATTGCCTGATGGCCATGGAGGCCTACCCTGGAAGAGGTTTGGGTCTCTCACGGGTTCTTGAGCTGCTGGTTGAGACCGTCAATGGCCAAGAAGTTTCCACCCATTCTAATTACAGGTTGGATCACTGTTGGCTCTTTAGAGGCCAAGGTATGGGTTTTAAACTTGATTGCTGAGCAACTTTGTATGGGCACTGTAACGCAGTGATTATGTTACCACTGTAACAATAATCTGTGAATTCTGGATTCGTAATGCAGAATCGTTGACTGGAATCAAAACATGGCATTTTGAATTACAAATTCAATTTTGAAATGATCATAAGATTATGATTAGAAGTAATGCTGTTGGATTGTTCTGAAAACTCACCTGGTTTACTATTGCCCTCTTCGCATGAAAAGTTTGCCATCCTTACCCAGACTGAACTATAAATGACTCCAGACTCATAGCAATCAATGGACTGTACTAACAGTACAACAAAGAAAGGGTACTAAATGTCAGTAATGCCAGTGACACCTGCATCCTGAGAATAAATGAAAAAGACATGCAGGAGATTTGAAGCGAAAAGGGTATTAATCACTAAGGAAAGGAAAGAATCTCGCTATCCTTGAAGTACAATCCTGACCTTTACCGTCACAACAGCATAGTCCGAGTGAATGTCTAGTCACCCCTGTCTAATAACCCATGTGTGCAGAGCTGTCTTGTGATTGCTGGCTGCCTGTTTATGGGAACATCTGAGAAGTAATCCAGACTGTCTTTCTTTTCTATTGAGTAGAGCATGCCAGAGAATATGAATAATGGCCACTTTGCTAATGTTTATCTGTCCAAGAGAAAAAAGTGACAGAAACCAGAGTACAAGTTGTACATAAACAGAGAAAACACTCTTCTGCCAAAACTCTTGCTTATGGTCCATATGTTAAAGCATCTAATAGTATGTTAATCTAATACTGGAATGGTATGATACACCATTCAGCATAGTTAATGGGATAGTACAGGAAAGTTGAGATTGGGGTAGAGGATTGGTCATGATCTTATTGAACGCTATACATACCTGAAGGTGCCAAGTGGTTTCCTCTGACTCTATTCCTGTGTTTCTGCGGACATTACAAAGGAAGAGTTCCCTTATGGGTCTGTGATTCTTTCCCTGAATTTTCCTTATCCAAATGATCCAAGAAGCTCACAAACAGAGTCAGGAATTGCTCCAGAAATCCCTTCATTAAAAGTACACTTTGAAGCAACATGTCAGTGCTGAGTTCCTTGTAGCAATTTCTAATCCAACATCATAACTTTGCTGAAACCGCAGAGGATAATCCCCCAATCCCAATGAAATGTGGAAAGCAGACAGACCAGTTATCTGTCATATCCAGCAGTAGCATCAACTGAAGCTGCACTTACTGCTTAACTAAATAAATAGTGGTTACCAAAAATACTCCTAAAACTCACCCCATATGTTGGTTAAACATTTTAAGCTCTTTGTAATCTGTAAACCAAAGTGATATGGCTTTTTTTTAATTCACTCACAAGAAGTGAGTGTCTCTGGCTAGGCCAACATTTATTGCCCAGAGGGCAGTTAGGAGTCAGCGACATTGTCGTGAGTCTGGAGTCAGATAATAGTCCAGATCAGTTAAGGATGACAGATTTCCTTCCTGAACATTAGTAAACCAGATGGGTTTTTCCGACAATTGATTCTGGTCATCATTCGACTCTCAATTCCAGATTCTTCATCAAATTCAAATTCCACCATCTGCCATAGCGGGATTTGAATCCAGGACTCTAGAAGATGAGTTGGGTTTCTACATTAATTGTCGAGCGATAATACCACTATCCCATTGCCTCCCCCATTATGTTCATATTGTTTGCAACTTCTGAGACTTTGGACATATGAGAAGTGGACACCATACTAATGCAAATTAGTATCAATTATTAATCATTAAACTATATACCAAAGCATGGTAAAGCAGGACTTCACTCAAACCTTCTTCAATCAGGCCTCAGTTCCATGTGATTTGACAACATCTGACACCACTAATAATACAACGTAACTATTAACATAAAGCTTTTAACTCACATAAGACAGTCCCACCAAGTTCACTCTTCCCACAAACTGTTAAAATTATGCACTATTTACGATTTCATCCAAATCCTATTTACCCTCCTCATGTCCAAATGTCTTTTGCCAAAGGCATTAATCACCAGGTGTTCTTGGTTCCCTTGGAGGACTCTGTCGGACTCTGTATGTGTTACCTTTTCATTTCCTTGGAAGACACCCAGTCTGATGGAGTAGGATGTCAGCTTCTCAGAACAGCTGGTACCTGGGCTGTGACATTTACAATGACTTGAATGTAAAGGCAGTGAAAACTGATGAAGACAACAAATTGAAATTTGCATTCTTTTCTCCTCCCTTGTAGACTGGAGAAAATTATATCATCGGCTTGAAAAATGAAGCACTTTCACACCCATGAAGATCTTCAGCAATGATTCATCGACTGCTGCTACGGTGAGAAAAAAACTTATTCAAGACCTTTTCCCGAATCAAATCCAGTAGATGGAAATAAGAACAAAGGACATTCTAAAGATGAGGACAAAGAAATGATGATTTCAGCACCAGATACTTCCAGGTAAGAACTTCTCTTCCTGGAGCTGTCCATTCATATCCTCTTGTGCTCTTCCGCAGACACTGGCATCTGTGGAACTCCACCAGAAAGCTGGAGTGTACTATCATCAGCAATGGAGGATACATGAAACCTCAAAGAAGTTAAACCCTCATGGACACTGCATCAGAACTGGGATGTATAGAAGTTACAGCATAGTTCTCTGGTCTGCAGCTTTACTTGTAAGTTCAGCACTACCATTAGGCATTTTTTTCCACAAAGACTATATTTTACACTCCTTCAGGTAATTGCTTTGTGGCCAATATTTTCACGTTGTAATCTTGTAATCCTTCCAGACCTGACACAGAATCTATTCATTCCTCCAGCATTTCATCCTCATTAGCTGTCCCATTTCTAATGTGAGAAACCCTCTCCATGGTTTGATAGATAGTCCTGTGCAACTGCTAGACACTAGGTCAGTAGTAGACATTTCCAATTCTTATTTAATATTAATATTTTCAACCTCCAATTGATGCTCAGCTTTGAGCATTTCTAAGGTTCCCCACAGCTTTATGTTTTCTGAAGTTTAGACCTCTGTACTTTTGAGAGAAAACTTGAGTACTTCTGTGGTTTGCTGATGAGATTCAGTTGTGGACTTCAGCTTACATTTGTGCAAATTACTAATGGCTGAACCTTCAATATTGTCCTTATCTAATTTGGATTTAAATGTTCCTTTCTCATGCTGCTTGTATTTGTTGAAGGACTTCTTTCTGGGCTGCTGCTTAAGTTTGTTGTCACTGAATGTATCAAAGCTGAAAAATGTGTTGCTGGAAAAGCACAGCAGGTCAGGCAGCATCCAAGGAGCAGGAGAATCGATGTTTCAGGCATAAGCTCCAGCATCTGCAGTCCTCACTTTCTCCTAGTTGATTTTAACCTACTGCGAATCCTCTTGCAAGGATGCCTTCCTTGAAGAAGCTCCTCCAGCATCTGCAGTCCTCACTTTCTCCTACTGAATGTATCAAGTTTATTTTGATGCTCTTTACTGCTGTAAGCTTATTCTCACATTCAGATATACAAATGCTGTCCTCACTATCTGAACGTTCAGTGCCCACAAGGCTGGTCGAAGCTCTGAGACCTCCTTTGTGGATGAACCAAAGATCTCTTTCAAACTCCATAATCCAAAACTTCTTAGTTACTGTGACTACCTCGCTACCTGCAGAAAAACACATTGAATTACAATGAATTGTCATTTGTAATTCACCTGTCATAACCTCTTCTTCAGTTGTTGTCATTTTCAGTGCTCAAACTGTTACAGTTTGTACCTGTTTATTGCAATTAGCCTCCAACACTGGCAGGTGTATTACTCATGTTGAGTTTGTTGCAGCTTTGCTGTGGTCTTGATCATCTCAGTTGTGGCTGAAGACACCTGGAATTCCAGGATATCGGTCTCTTTCTCCTCCTCTACAGCCCTTGGTCACAGGGAGGAATTTCTATACTGGAATACAATTGCTAATGCAGTTGCTATATATTGTTGCATGATACTGGTGGGTTCAGTGGAATAAGCAAAAATAAAAATCACCTTTTTATCATCTTCTCCAACCAAAGGCTGATTCTCCTCAAAAGACAGATCAGAGACTTCAGTATCATTGCCATAGTTATCAGATAACTCTTCTGCCTCCTCTTCTTCCAACAAGTCACTAGCATCAGTGGCAGTTTCATTCTCTTCCATTCTTTCCTGAAAGAGCAAATTAAAGTCTAAAATGTCCTCTTGCAGCTGGTCACCTCCAGCCTTCAGTGCCTAGCTTTCCCAAAATTTCAAGACTCTCTTCCAGTATTGCAATGCAATATTTACACTATCTTCCAATGGTTTAATGGATGGACTTTGCACCATGAAGACTGATTCACAACATAATGAGTTAAACTTCAGTTTCTTCACCAACTGCTTATCAAGAAAATTCAAAGCAACACAAGCTTCTCTGGTTAATAAAGAAGACTGATGATTAGGAATGACAATAAAGTATTGGTGATCTCTCTCCCAGCTTGCATTTACCCTCTCAATCTCATTTGAGTACCTCATGCATGCTGAATTGAATAAAAGACTGCAAAATTCAGGCTTCCACAATAGAATAGAAACTGAATGAATAGGCTCGATTGCTCTTCCATCCAATTCAAATTAGATTTGTTTGCTAATTATCATGAAAACTGTGAACTAGAAGTTTTGGATCTCTAAAGTCCTCCATAAAGAATAATTCTCATTCTTCAGTATTCTTTATCTCTTGGACAGTTGCAGACTGAAACGGTCAGTTTTTAAATTTTTGTCCCGTAGATGTAAAGTTTCTGCAGATGTTGAGCCATAGGACCTTACAATCACCTCTTCTATGGTATGCCTGACCAGTGGGCAGTTTGTGAAGTTTTCCCATTACACTGCAGATGTGGAGAGGTGACAGTGACTGCTCCCCCTGCTTTCCTGCTCTGCATTGATGTAGGTGCTGTGCGATTCTTCTCTGAGAATGGCCTGACAAGGCCAAGAAATAGAGAAAAGATCTCCTGAGAGTCCCTGGGTATCCAAGCCTCCCTTTGTAGCCCATGGTATGAATCAAAGGTTCTAATGACCTGCCAATACATTTCAGTTTGTTTATCAAACCCTACTAGCCCCACCATAACCCTCCTCTCCATCTACCTCTGTGCATTCCCAAAATATCCTCACCACAGACTATGTTTGTTATTAGGAGCGCCCAAACTGATCTTTATTTGGCTCCTGTGCAATTCTGAAGATTTTCTTGTCACCATCAAATTGGTGACACCAATCTATGCAGCGCTCAGGTTGATTAAGATCTTCTGTGAGCAACAGGTGCCCGGCAGATTTGTGTGTGCCTCCACTGCTCAATTTTTTTTTATAAAATCCTCACAGTATGGGAACAAGCCATTCAGCACAACAAGTCCACACCAACCCTCCAAAGACCATTCCAACCAGACTCATCCTCCTAACCTATCCCTGTAACCCTGCATGTCCCATGACTAACACACCTAGCCAGCACAACCCTGAACACTATGGGTAATTTAACGCAGCCAAGCTACCTAACCTGCACATCTTTGGACTGTAGGAGCAAACCAGAGCACCCGGAGGAAACCCAAGAAGACATGGGGAGAACATGCAAACTGCACACAGAACATGCAAACTGCACAAGGTTGGAATCAAACCTAGCTCCCTGGCGCTATGAGGCCACAGTGCTAACCACTAATCCACTATGCTGCCTCTATGTAGTTCCTGATGAGGAGGTGCCAGTGTTGAGTGAATAAAGTCAGAAGTCACACGACATCAGGTTATAGTCCAACAGGTTTACTTGAAATCACAGACTTTTGGAATACTGCTCCTCCGCACTGAAAACTTGTGATTTCAAACAAACCTGGTGCTGTGTGGCTTCCGACCATGCAGTTCTTAGCAGTTATTGCCGCACTCCAGTCGCAATGAGCTGCTCTGATCATCATTGTGGGTGTTTTACTCAAGTGTATTTTGGCAGCCACCCTTTTCGGTTTCAGTGTAAGTTGTGATCCCTTACAATCAGTCATGAACCACATACCACTGCTCTCACCCTGTATAAATATCATTAGCATACAGGGGGAAATGTGGTAAGAAATTCTGCAAGGCCCATCCCAATGTCGGGACCAACTCACTGCATCATTTAGCTAAATTCCAGGTGTCAAGGGAAGATTCAAGCCAGGGAATGGTGGGCTGTTAATTAATGGGGATTATTGCTTATTAATGACATTGTTAACATCTGCACATCTCATTAATACTCACCTTCCTATTGCATCTCCCATTGTGAGCAAACTAAGTGCCAAGAATTCTCAATATGGAAATCAGAACGGGTACTTGGTGAACTCAGCTCACTGCTTCCTCCTTGGAATTCTATTTTGCAGTGCACATTCCATGGGCACCAGCCACATGTATCTCACCCCCACAGACATTGGCATCTCACATGTGCCAGTCTCTAAGAACCTTAATGGCACATCGCTGATCTGCTTACAGTGCTCTTCTGTATTTTAATGTTACACCTCAGAGTGAAGTGGCAACTTTCATTGTAATGCTGCAGCAAGGACACTGTGCTCTCAGGGTCACACACTCAGGTCATGTATTGGAACTGACTGCATCTCCAGCCTGTTTGCTTGCTGTCATATCTCTCTCTTACTCTGAGTCTACCTGGATGTTTGCAGCATCTGTGTCTTGACTTGCCTTGCTATTTTTCACCTGCTCCCTCAACCAGAGATACTAGGCTCATATTCCTGCTGTATAGCCTTGCTGTTTAGCACCGAGACATTGGCAGGAAACTGATCATCATTGTCAGTAGGCCTCAGTCATGTCAAGGGAGATAGCCTTCAATCAGGGGGTGCAAGTACAGTAAGCTAAGAACAGCCTCCAACACTAGCCCATGGGCTTGAACGTGGTCAGTCAGTCAGTCACCCAGGACAGAGAGTCAGAATCCTCTCCACACGGCTGAGGAGATAAGTGTTAGGCACCCAGCCTGATTCCTTCTGCCTCATTACAGGAAGTTTTCTTCTTGAAATGAGATAGAAAGAGAGAGAGAAAGATAGAGAGAGAAAGAGAAGTAATACAAAGCTTAAAGTGGGTGAAATATCTGTTAGTGCTAGGCAGCTGAGAGGGTATGCAGGGTTAGTGCTATCAGAAGGTTGGGCTGGGTAACAGTGAGTGAGGGAAGATGTAAGAATGGTAGAGTCTTGGTGGGTCCAGTAGTAGAGGTAGAGCAAGTGTGAGGTATTGGAGAAAAGGTAGGGCACTGATCCTGGCAGAATGAAGAAGGTCATTGATAGTGCTGGGCATTCCTCCAGGCAGCTGAGATTGCTCTGACCCAGGTGACAACTTTGGACCAGGCTGGTATGGTCTGGTGTAATGACCTCCTGTGCTGGTTGTGAGAACACCCAGCCACAGAATGACCCTGTCCACCAGCACCTCTAGGTCCCTCTCTGCAAAGCAATGCTCCAATTACCGTCTTTGCCATTTCTGGGGCAAAACTCAGGGTCTGTGCAGGGCAGCTTCAGACTGGATGCAAGTCTGACTGAACAATGGCCTTTTAAAGATGGCACTGGCACCAGGGATGACAGCCAATTCTGAGATATCCAGGTAGCAGTGAATTGGTCCTGGTACAGTGAATGGTAGAATGGGCTAGAATTGGATAGAAGGCAGTGTAGGGTTGGGGGTTAGGTAATTAATGAGCTGAGTTTGGTAAAGATACAGAGAGAGAACCTGTGAGGCCACACAGCAAGAAACCCTCCCTGTGAACTCACATCATCTAACAGTGCTAATGTTGCAGGCTAGCTATTAACATATAACTGGGAATCCACATACTACAGTGATAGCCACATTCAACAGCACCTTCCAAACTTCAGATTTTATAGAAGAACAGGGCACCCTTGTAAATGCTAATGTCTCTGATGTAATATAATTGACATCACTGTAAACATTTGCTCGTTACTCTTTATGGGATCTTGCTGTGCACTTTTGATTGCTGGATTTCCTCCATTGCAACAGTTTATTGCACATCGAATACTGCAAAGTTTGCTCAAACATCCTGCAGTCATGACAGGCACTACACAAATACAAGTCTTTCTTTAAAGTTGCACAAAAGCAATGCAGGTGTTGGTGACAGGCAACTTCACAGTTTATTATGAAGGAAATCTGGCAACAGCTTCACAATCTGAAAGAAGTCCAATCAACATTTATTACAGAAACCCAGAGAAAAGTATGTTTATTATGAGTTTGAGCATGAGGATGTCTAGAAATCTTATCAGGACCTTTTAGGTACCAATATCATTATTTTTTGACTTTAAAGCAAATGTACTCATTTTTTGACAAATAACTAAATGTGTCCTTCTACAAAGCAAGCATCTCAGGAGATCAGAAAGTTTTACAAAATGTAATTGGTTAAACTGCACTCAAAACACATGAATGTAGAACTGACTAAGAATGTGAAATAGCTGTCGATTTTTAACATGATGACCTTTCACCACTGTCACCCAGGCTCTTTCTGCCACGTTCTCTGCACCTATCCTGCTGACCCCTGTCCAAGATGCAGTGACAAATCTGGGAAATTTCCTCCTTTGGGACACTACATTCCTGAGATTCTAAACAACTGCTCTCCTCCATCCCCACTTACTGACTCCACAATCCAAACACACACCCAGATGGTCCATGTAGAACAAAGTTTATATGGCCTGTGGTGAAGCATTCATTTTCAACTCAAAGACAGCCTTCTCACTTAAAGAGTCACAATTCCTTGAGTGAATAAATTTCTCCTCAGCTTAACTATACATGATCATGTTTTTTGATTATTATATATCACAAAATCACAGAAGTGTTACAGTATGCAGATAGAGTCATAGAGTCATAGAGATGTACAGCATGGAAACAGACCCTTCGGTCCAACCCGTCCATGCCTACCAGATATTCCAACCCAATCTAGTCCCAACTGCCAGCATCCGGCCCATATCTCTCCAAACCCTTCCTACTCATATACCCATTCAAATGTCTCTTAAATGTTGCAATTGTACCAGCCTCCACCACTTCCTCTGGCAGCTCATTCCATACACGTACCACCCTCTGTGAAAAAATTGCCCCTTAGGTCTCTTTTATACCTTCCGCCTCTCACCCTAAACCTATGCCCTCTAGTTCTGGACTCCCTGACCCCAGGGAAAAGACTTTGTCTATTTACCCTATCCATGCCCCTCATAATTTTGTAAACCTCTATAAGGTCACCCCCTCAGCCTCCAGTGCTCCAGGGAAAACAGCCCGAGCCTGTTCAGCATCTCCCCACAGCTCAAATCCTCCAACCCTGGCACCATCCTTGTAAATATTTTCTGAACCCTTTCAAGTGTCACAGCATCTTTTCGATAGGAAGGAGACCAGAATTGCAAGCAATATTCCAACAGTGGCCTAACCAATGTCCTGTACAGCCGCAACATGACCTCCCAACTCCTGTACTCAATACTCTGACCAATAAACGAAAGCATACCAAACGCCTTCTTCACTATCCTATCTACCTGCAACTCCACTTTCAAGGAGCTATGAACCTGCACTCCAATATCTCTTTGTTCATGAACACTCCCTTGGACCTTACCATTAAGTGCATACATCCTGCTAAGATTTGCTTTCCCAAAATGCAGCACCTCGCATTTATCTGAATTAAACTCCATCTGCCACTTCTCAGCCCATTGGCCCATCTGGTCAAGATCCTGTTGTAATCTGAGGTAACCCTCTTCGCTGTCCACTACACCTCCAATTTTGGTGTCATCTGCAAACTTACTAACTGTACCTCTTATGCTCACATCCAAATCATTTATGTAAATGACAAAAAGTAGAGGACCCAGCACCGATGGAGGCCATTCGCCTCATTGTGCCTGTACTGGCTTGTTTAATGAGCATCATTACCTACTGCCAATCTCCTGCTTTCTCCCCATACTCGTGCATGTTACTTTTATTCAAATAAACGTCCAATTCCCTTTTGAATGCCTCAATTGACACTGCCTCCACCACATTTCCAGGCTGTGTTACTCTAACTACTTTCTAAGTTAAAAATCACACAACACCAGACTATAGTCCTGTTTAAACCTGATTTTTTAACTTTGTCCACCCCATTACCTCCAAGTGATACTTTCTGAGTGTAAATGTTTTCCTCATTTCACCTTTGCTTCTTTTGTACATCAGATTAGATTCCCTAGAATATGGAAACAGGCCCTTCAATCCAACAAGTCCACATTGACCCACAGAAGAGTAACCCACCCAGACCCATTCTTTTATCCTATATTTTACCCCTGACTGATGCATCTAACACTATGGACGATTTAGCATGGCCAATTCATCTGACCTGCACATTAGATTAGATTACTTACAGGGTGGAAACAGGCCCTTCAGCCCAACAAGTCCACACCGACCCTCCGAAGAGCAACCCATCCAGACCCATTCCCCTACATTTACCCCTTCACCTAACACTAACACCACGGGTCAAACCCCACGGCAGTTTAATCACTTTAAATCTACACCTTCTTGTCCTTGCTCCTTTTACAAGCAGGAACAGTTTATTCCTATCCACGGATTTTGAATATCTCCATCAAAAATTTTCCTCTTATTCTTCTTAACTTCAAGGACAGCAGTCCCCATTTCTTCATGCTATCCTTGTAATTGAGTTTGTCATCCCTGAAAAACCATTCTTGTAACTTATTTGTGCACTGTTTCCAATGTGTTCACATTCTTCCTGATAATGTGAAACTGAGAATTGTATACAATACTCCAACTGAGATCTAACAAGTGTCTTACACCATTAATTCTATTAATTTCCTGTTGATAATGGGCGCAGTCGGAAATTGTGGTGGTTGGCTCAGAAGGCATATGTTTGTGTTGTAGCAGTCTGTAGATAAATGCTTATGAAAAGTGTGTAAAGATTGGGTCCTGTTCTATCCTTCACCAACCAGTATTTTAGAATATAAAACCATTATCCTGAAACTCTCATCCATGGCTGTAGACTCTCCAATTACAAAAAACACCACCTCAGCATTAATCCTGTCACGTCCTCTCATAGGTTAAAGCTCAATGCTTTAATGGTTGGATTTCAGTGCTTCAAAGTGCCATTTTATGTCTCCATTTTTATTCTGCCATTTGCTTCTTACTTAATCCATTGTTAATGGCTGATTGTTTTGATGCTATCCTCCCTGAATCATTTCTTATTCCCAGCATTTGTCACTCATACTGACTACAACATTGGGTATTTAGGACTCTAACTAAATGAGAAATATTTGGTTTGAAAAATCTTCAGAACACTTTCTGATGAGAAGATAGTCACTGCCAGAAATGATTATGTTTAATGTTATAATGAGGACAGATTGATGTAGAACAGAAATATTTATTTTTCAGTGCTTTCTTGATTACCAAAGGGATGAAACGTTTTGGGGAAATGCAGGAATGTAGAGTTGAGGTTAACTCACATTTCCTATGATTGACTTGAATGTCAGGGTAGGCTGAAAGGGCCAAGTGGCCTACTCTTGGTCTATGTTCACATGGTGGTATGATCTGAAGAAGATCGTAAAATCACTGTGACTTTGGATTTTTCAACAATACCTTGTTGCTCCACGTTTAAGTAAGGAGACAAGCAAAGTGTCAACTGTAACACTCTGGGTAGCACTCATCAGACATTTGAGAATTCAAGCCCCACTCCAGGCTGACACTCCAATGGAGTACAGATGGAGTTCTGCACTATGAAGGAAAATGTCTTTCAGCTGAGATGTTAAGCCAAGACCCCATTGTCCTACTCCAGGTGGATGCAGGAGATCCCTGTATTATAGCAGTGAATATACTTAAAAGTGCTTTTCAGCTGTAAAGCATTTTGGGATGTTTTGAGATGGTGAACCTCGCTAAAGAAATGCAAATTCTTTCCTCACTCTAGGTTGGACTGAAGATGAGCAGAGAACTTCTCTACAGTGTCCTGACCAATATTTATGCTTCAACTAACATCACTAAAACTGCTTAAATGGTCATTTTTTTAAGTAGGTGGAGTTCTCTGTTGGGTTTCCCAAAATTGCTGCAATCATTATTTGCAAAGGGCTTGGAAGTATTGTGACAAACACAATATCAAAGCAACGCCTTTGCTCAATAAAAACAATGGCATGAGATCTGTGCTTGTAAATTCTCTTTCACAAAGTGGAAAATCTGGGCCAGCTGACACCATCATCTTTAATTTCCTCAACTTTTACCTTTTGAACAATCACGGTTTAACAAAATCAAACCCAAATCTCTTCTAATCCTAGACACATTGCTACACTGGTACCACTTGCCGCTGGGTTAAGCCAGTATGGGAGCTGACACATTCTTCTGATGCTGATGAAATCTCCCTCACTGTGTGTGTGGCATTTTAAAAAACGCACAAAGTTGAAAAGCTAGAAACATTTGGAAGCTGTGTTGCCAACCTCCCTGTATTGCCCTGGAATCATGAGGAATTGAGAATGTCTCCCAGAAACGACTGCAAGAGGAAGAAGAATACGCATACAGAGTGTTCAAAAAAAAATTTTGAATTGCTTTTGTCTTTTCACTTAATAATGATAAAACTATTGGGGATGAATCTTGCAGTTTTTTGGTCAAATGCCTGTTGTATTGAGTTTTTTTAGAGGTTGTTTCGCTGCCAGGCTGAGTGGGATTTCTTGCTGTATCTGACCAAACCTCACTTCGTTAATTACCTACTCCACCCCCAAGGTCTGATTCTAGCCCATTTCACCAGACTTTGTTCCCAGAACAATTCACTACTCCGCAGATTTCTGCTCCTTGCTTCCATAAAACCTTTGAAAAGCCACCGCGCAAACACTGCGTGAAAAAGTCAGCAATCAGTGTTGCCCCTCAGCAACAATGCTACATTGCCTGCTGCACACGGTCATAGCTGACACATACAAACCCATTCTCTCATGCTGGCCACTATTTAACCACACAGTTTATATTTCCTCAGATCCATCCTACCTGAACATCCTCTGTCGGTCACCTTTACTCTGACCCGCAATGCTCAGTGGGTATCCACGGCTTGTCATTGTTCAGGTGGGGAACATCATGAATAAGCAAGCACTTGGACAATTCAAAAGAAAAGCTTTTATTTACAGCCAGCAAAAGCAAACACATACAAAATGAATACAGTTTGCCCAAATAAAGCAAACTAACTGCTGGCATCATGACCATGACAAATCTACAGCCTATAACAACCTGCTACACCTAACTCCCATCTACTGGAAGAGGATGTCAACCACGTCCTGGCTGGCTTGTAGTGCCTGAAACAGCTGAAGATGGCCATACACTAGAGAGGTTCCATCTCCTCTCAGAGGAGGAAAATTGCTCCTGTTCCCCCAGTTCCTCAGTATCTATCACATCGCATTGTCACCTGCTCCATGCCTTTGGCAGTGACCTCCACCCCCACCCCCACCCCACCTCGGCCAACTGCCCCAACTGCCCCAGTGTCCAGTGCAGTGAGCTATAGCTAGATCATGCTATAGCCATTGTATTGACGTAGCTTGTGTGACATTGAGAAGATGACCCTCCCCCAGCTCCGATCATCACTGACAGGCAGTTTGCCTATGTGTCTGCACAAAACCATGTGCCAATATGGCAGTGCTGATAGCATTTAGGCTCTGGCTGAACTGTCAATGCACTAACTGGTATGCAACTGCAAGGCAAGGATGCTATGAGCAGCCAGGTAGGCACTAAGTGAGCAAGTGCAAGAGAGCAAGTAGGCAGCCCTAAAAAGAAGCTAGGTCCAGTACATTAGCTGAGCACCTGTCCCTGGGTGCAAAGTGGCCTTGCAACAATCTTTCAATGCTATTTGCTGGTGTACCCTGCAATGCAAATCTGTGTTTCCTAAGTGCCCTGCAAATAGATTGAGAGGTACCATGAAGCCAATGTCCATGGACAAGGCCTGCATGAGGCTGGAGCCCAGAGTCTATGACCTGAGATACTGTTTGGTACTGAGCAACATGGAGGCTCCTTACAAGCAGTGGTGAGCTGAAGTCACCATGTACCCATTCTGACCTCCACGTTGTGAAGTCCTTACTTGTTTGGTGCATTTGGTAAGATAGGAAGCTGAATATTTTAATGACATGTGTTACGGCATTAACAAGGCACTTAACAAATTATAGTAACTCTTAACGGGCAACTTAATGCTGGTAAGTCAGAACATTATGGGCGGCATGATGGCTCAGTAGTTAGCACTGCTAACTCACAGTGCCAGAAACCCAGGTTCAATTCTAGCCTTGGGCAACTGGTCTGTGTGGACTTTGCACATTCTCCCCATATCTGCGTGGGTTTCCTCCTGGTGCTCTGGTTTCCTCCCACAATCCACAGATGTACAGGTTAGGTGAATTGGCCATGCTAAATTGCTCATAGTGTTCAGGGAATTGTAGGTTAGGTGCATTAGGCAAATTAAGGGTAGGGGAATGGGACTGGGTGGGATACTCTTTCAAGGGTCAGTGTGGACTTTTATACATAAAAGATGCTGCTAATACCCTCACTAGATTTCTTGCCCAATTCTGCTATATATCCTGCCAAAGCCCACATCATTCAGGTCCCTATAAGATTCTGCCCTTGGAGGATTAAGGATGAAAAGCTATTTGTTGGAGAGCCCAGGTTCAATCGATTGAGAATAGTGAAACTTGTTATCTCCCTGTTGGCTGAGAGAAGATGGAACACTGACGTTAGGCTACCAATGGCAGGTGGGTTTCAGACACAGTGTTAAAAGGTAAGGTCAGACATCAAGGAAGACTTCCAAACCCCACTGTAAGGGGCATGACACAGCATCAAAAATAATTAATGATGACACAGCAGCAGAGAGACTTGGAAACTTAGCATTCCGTTCACTGGCCATTAAACAGTCCTGATAAACGGCTTTTATTATGTTTTCAGATTCTTTGCATTTGACACAAACCCAATTCAGTCATAAATAAGTTATTTTATGAGTAGTTGAGATAACATTCATAGATTCAAACATTACAGTAACATTAATATAAGCCAAACTATTCAGGAAAAAAATGCATTTGTTCACTTCATACAAGCAGCATTGTTTTATTTGGCTAAAAACAGTTACCATGGCGGCTTCGCCAGGGTCCCATATCAATGTCAGTAATACACTTGTGACTCTAGTGTAAGCCACTCTAGACATTTGCCAGCCTATAAATATAACATATTTGCACAAGTCAATTCCTCTGGCTATCCAGCAGCCTATAGCCAACACAATGGCTGCGTTAAACAAATAATAAATACTCTTTGCAGGGTACATGTTTGCACAAATATAACGAAATACAGGGCTTTTGCACTGTTACATGGCATCAAGCTACCAAACTGAACTACAATGTTTACAAAGATGACCTTGTCCCACAATGGCAATCACCCCACAATTGCATTGTCTGTATTTTGTCTGGTGAATGTTTTTGTAAACCTGACCCTTTGGGCTGTTGGCTGTTAGTATTTTCTTAACTTTGACAATCAACTGCATGGAGGCTCAGATACAAAAATTATTCAGTTGGCATATAATTCTAAAACATCAAGATTTCACAACTGGACTGTAGTTTTAGTGATATGGCTGATCCCTTGAATTCTGTGCTTTCTTTTGTATTGACATTTGAACAGCATTATTTTGCAATGCCACCCGAATAACCTTATTTTAGGCCGATCTTATGACGATTCAAACACTGCAAAGCTACAAAATGTCTACCGTAAAGCAGACCAAACTCTGGACCATATAAATAAAGACATGTAGTAAAAGAGCAAGGAAGTTGGGCTAAACCTTTAGAAACATTGATTGTCAGTTGGAGAATTGTGTTAACTTATCTCACAGAGAATTGTCTCTCTGGGAGATAGTGGCATAGCGGTAATGGTCATTAATTCTGGAATAGAAATCTAGTTTCAGTAATAGCGACCAAGAAATGAGCATTAATTGTCATTAAAAAAAATCAAGTTTGCTACTATCATTGAAGGAAGAAAATCTGCTATCTTTGCCTTGTCTGTGTTACATGTGACTCCAGACCCACAGTGATATAATTGACTCAAAACTACCTTTTGAAATAGACTTACAAGGCACTCAGTTCAAGAACAATTAGGCATGGGTAATAAATGCTGACCCTGTCTACGATGGCCACATCCCGAGAAAGAAAGACATTAAAGTTTAGGAAAGATGTCAAGCCCTCGGAGGGGGTGTAGAAGACATTTACTGGAATGGTACCAAGGATGAGGAACTTCATTCATGTGGAGAGATGGAGAAATTAAAGTTGCTTTTGCCAAAGTAGAGCAGGTTAAAGGGCAAATTTAATGGAGACGTTCAAAATTATTAGGCATTTGGAAAAAGTGATTAAGAAACTTTTTTTTCTCATGGCAAGAGACTCAGAAACCAAAAGATACAAATTTAAAGTTATCGGCAAAAACACAGAGGAGGTGAGGAGAAAGTATTTATGGCACGTTATTATAATCTAGAATACATCGTTTGAAATCTTGGAAGCAGATTCAATAGTAACTTCCAAAAGGATTAATACTTGAAGGGGAGAAACTTTACAGGCCTATGAGGAATGAATAGCAACAGCAATGTCACTTTTAACCCACGCACAGGTTAGGCCCCTTGTAACTACATAGGTAGTAACCCAAAGAAAGGGCAATACACCTAAAGAAATCGCACAAGTATTACAACTAAGATGGAAGGAGTGCACTGTCTTTCTCTTGTCCAACTACTCCATGGTTTACAACATAAATGAAACTGTTTTACCCCGTTCCCAATATGGCTAATCATATGCTTTCTCAAATTCAGACTTTGAATAAAACGATTCACCAATCAGATTTCTTTCAATAAGCATAAAATTATTGTTCTATTGCAAACAAACTTAGTCCACTGCGTGAAGAATTGGTCAACATGCACTATTTCCAATATTAAATGCTATAAATGCTTATCCCTCAATATCCCTGAAACACACACTTAAGCACACAATCAAAGAACATTTTCAAAACAAATGGCTTCCACTCTGCAGATAATTATTTCTAAAAAAAATACTTTTGGCTAATAACTGTTAGTTTGAGAAGACAAAAATGGTAAGGTTAGAGCCATTCAAATGGATTACAGTCTAATGTTCTGGCATTCAAAGATGGATGTTGATGAATACTTGCAGTTGTCAGGGAATTTTGACAATCTGTTTCAGAGGCTGCTCATGGGAGAAGAACTGGATTAGGACTCCTGGTATGACACTGAACCCACAATAATTTTTTTATATCTACAGAAAAGAAACAGGTAAACTGAACTGGGAAGCTTCTTTCTTTCAGAAGGATTCTCTCTATCCATTCAAAGCAGAAGCTGAAATCTTGCAAGTTGAAAACCCAAGCGGGTTAGCGCCAGTAAATAAGTTGTTATTACAACACATGTTACTATCAAGAATTGACTCATTTAAAAAAAGTTCCAATGTCCTTTCATTAATCCACAATTCTTTAAACAAGCTCTACAAATGTTATTTAATATGAAGCCTTCATAACCCAGCAGGCACCAAAACGTATTAGAGAAGGAATGAGGCTAATTGGATAGCTGTTTTTAAGAGCCAGTATGGGCTAATGGCCTGAAAGATCCCCTTCTGACCTGCTGCATTCGATGATTTTATGTGTAGAGTCCTAAGGAATAGTCATTGCACATAACTTTGTCAGGCTGGCTGGGTCACTAGTTGGGAGAACTGGCATTGAGCCTTTGTCATTTTCATGGGAGAGGATAAAATACACTTCAGGCAATTAAGTGAACTACCCTGTGGTTGAGGGTCCTGGCAGCTGAAATCCTATCCTCAGAGAGCATTGGCAACTTGTCACAGTAGAAGTTGACAACTTGTCACAGTGGTATTGGAGACAACTGGAGGCACAGTGCTCATCTGAGGGCCCAGAGGAGAGACCTCAAGGCTGGAGGTAAGTGAAGGAAGAATGGCATTTGCAGGATGTGTGCAATTGGAGAGGGGAACAAGAGGGGTCAGGGCAGGGGCATGGCCCGGAGTACGGGCATGGCTTTCTGCAGACATGCCTCTGCCTAATGTCAGGTCCCTTGATTAGGGGTAGGGTGCCTTAGCAGATGATTCTAGGAAAATGGGTGCCAATTGGTTAATTACTGACATTAATTGACACCCTACGTTGATGGCTGGGAATACCCACATCAGCTCCTTCCATAATTATGGCAGTGGAAGTTTTTCAACATGTGGAAACGAGTGGGGTCTCTCCCCTGATTATGTGGGCCTGACTGTCGAGTTTTCTATGGCTGCATTAAATCCAGTTCATTATTCTTGTCCAGGTGCTGCCTGTCCGAATGCAAGTTTCAAACTGTTTGTGGGCTAACTTCCAGATTTCTAGCATCAGAAGCTTTGTTTTACCCTGTTTAACTTTATTGAATTGATTGTGACCTCGTTTGCTCCTGCATCAACTCCTGTAGTGGCACACTGTCTCATTCAGTCAGGTTAACACTGTCTCACCATGGTGTACTACCCGTCTATTTCAATGTTATTCATAGAATGATACAACACCACCGTTCCCCCTCCCCACCTCAATCCTCCACTTTTGTTCAAAATCTCAAAATCCCTGTCGATGGGATTGTGCTATAGTTTTTCCCTAACTGCTTACCATCAGGGATGCATCTTCACTGTCCCTTGCCAACACTAGCAGAACCCGATCAAATATAGCTGGATGTTAAATCATTAGGATTTTGAATTTATGCTGTCTGAAGTTTAGGCCAGAACATTGCAGCAATCATTCATTCTAGAAAGCTTATGGATACTTTCAGTTTCAAATTGTTAATTTCTCAAGTGGTTTCTCATACTTGTTTCAACTTATTTTATGAGTTTAATTAAATAACTTGAATTTTCAGAAGTGGTTAAGTCCAATATTAATCCCATCCGTCTGAGAAAACACAGCAAAATAGTCACGAAGACTGGATCAGGTCAATGAAAAATTATATTCTGTTCACATCTCAAGTATGCATTGGAAAAACTTTGAAAAGACCAAAGGTTCAGGAGAAACCTATTTACCCAGAGAGTAATGAAAACGTGGAACTCAGTACCTGGCCAAGTGGTTATGATATTGGTGCAGATGCAAAAAGATATTGATGGATTAACTGAGCAGCCAAAGATATTGCAAATGAAGTACAATATGGGAAAGTGTCCATTTTGGCAGGAAGAAAAGAAAAAACAAACTTATGTAGATAGTGAGAGATTTCAGAGCTCTGGAATACAGCGGGATCTGAGTGCCCTTGGTTTTTACACAGATACGGCAAGTAATTAAGAAAGCTATTATTTATCACAAGTGGAATTGAATATAAAAATGGGAGTTTAACAGGGTATTGTTGAGACCACATCCAGAGTATTATGTACAATATTATTCTCCTTTTTTTAAGGAAGAATGTAAATTCATTGGAAACAGTTCATAGAAGGTTTACTAAGGTAATACTAAGGTAAAATGGGAGTTTAACAGGGTATTGTTGAGACCACATCCAGAGTATTATGTACAATATTATTCTCCTTTTTTTAAGGAAGAATGTAAATTCATTGGAAACAGTTCATAGAAGGTTTACTAAGGTAATCCTAATGCCTTATTAGGAAAGATTGGACAAGCCAGGCTTGTGTCTGCTGGAGTTTAGAGAGTAAGAAGTGACCTGGTTGTAAACCTCTGAGGGATCGTGACAGTGTGGATGTGGAGAGGATGGTTTCTTCTTATGGGAGGAACTAATACTCAAGGGATACTGTTTCAAAATCAGGACTCATCTATTTACAACAAAGATTAGGTGAATTGCTTTCTGTCAGAATGTTATAAGTTTTTGGAACTCTCTTCCTTGAAAGGAGGTGGAAGCTACGTGGTGGGTTCTAGAATTTTTTTAACACAGAGGTAAATAGCTTCTGGCTAAACAAGGTAGTGAAAGATTATCAGAGTAGGCATGAATGTGTCTTTTTGTTGTAATCAGATTATCCATGAGCATATTAACTGATCGTAGCATGCTTGAGGGGCTGAATTATCTATTCCTGTTCCTTGTTGGAATACACATAAGAGAAAGCTGGATAAACACTCAAGGGCAAATGCACTAGAAAGATATGCTCACATATTGTGGGCTCGGAAAAGGTTTGTGTGCAGCATTAACATCAGTATGGAATAACTAGGCCGAATGGCCTGTTTCTATGCTATAGACATTGCCATATCAAACAATAGGGATATATGGCTGAAGTAATTCTGTTAGTCGGCTTAAGATCATATTTATAACTTTGCTACAATCATATCCAATTTACCATAGTGACTTATATATATATATATATATATATATTTAAACGTGTTCAGAGATGCTACTATATATAATACAATCCAGGGGAGGTAGGACTTGAACTCAGAACTTCTGGCCCTGAGGTATGGGCACTATTACAATAACTTGAGATGAGTACAAAAGCTGACAGTTGTTAAGATCCATCATCCTGACTGCTTTAGTGCTTGGAACTGATGCAGATCCAGCCCAAATCAAGCAAAATAACATGTGCAACAAGTAATATTGAAAATTGCAAAATAACTGTAGCCTGTCATGTTTTCATTGAAACTCTGCCATGTCTGTGTGCACCCGTATACAACAAATGATATCTTTCTTTTTAAAATAAACCTGTTCAGACATACTTTGGCACATAACTGGGACAGATAGGACTGGAACCCAATGGTAGAGTCTACCATTGTGCCACACGACCCCTCAGTCACAACATTTGATATATTTACAATAATCAACAACAGTTACATGGCCACTATTAGGTTAGGCTTTTATTCCAGATTTTATTAAATTCAAGTTTCACCCACCTGCTACAGGGGTATTTGAACCCAGTTGCCCAGAGTTTTAACCTGCGGAGGTTCTGTGTTGCTCCTCCAGTGACATTCCCACTGCATCACCAACTCACTTCACCACAGTTGATGAAATAACCCATTGTAAAAAATTAGCCTTTCAGGACCAATGTCACAAAGCACTTCTACACAAAACAGGGAGTGAAAATCCAGAACCCTTTCCCTAGCACAAGGAGCAACTGATGCTCAGGTTGAGGAGAGAAGGGGATGCAGTTGAGGCATTTCAAAGTTGAGAGTGATAAATTTCTGTGGGCTAAAAATATCAAGAGCTTTTGAACTACGGCTGGTATCTGTATTTAAGATGTAAATCAGCCATGATAGAAATGAATGACAGAACACACTCGAAGGGCTGAATGGCTTCCTCCTGCAGATACACCATTTTTAGAAGCCAAAGTAAAACAATTAGTTACATCAAATTACATCAGAAAACTAGTCACTAAAATAGATCACAGGGCACTATTTGAAGAAGTGCAAAAAGATTATCTCCGAGCCAAATTTTAACCTTCAGTCAACATTAATATCTTCTCATTATCACATCTACAATTTGTGGGAGCTTTGCTGCACAATTGTGGATCCTGTGTTTATTGCATCACAATAGTGACTACATTTCAAAAGTACTTCATTAGCTGTAAAGTGCATCAGAATGTCCAGAAGTATTGAAAGGTGCTAAACAAATACAAGTTTTTCTTTTTTTTAAACAGTTCAATAAACACACAATACACCAGTCCCTATTGTTTCAGAAGTATGATGGTTCTATTTCAACACAATTCACTGCACAAAGTTGTACATCATCACATTCATTCCACACAAACACAGTGAACACACTCACTCTGGTTAAATGAACCAGATGATGCATTTGTTCACAGTCTCTATCAATGAAGCCCACCCATAAGTCTGCATTACACGATTACAAGTCTTTGATTTTTCAGACCAGACCTCCACCAAGAAAAACAAGACCAGTATGTTCATGTTAAGTAACCTAATCCAGTCTTATCAGGGTCCTGAGAACACTTGCTGCATAAACACTTTTAGTAATTGCTAACATAATATGATGTACCACTGATTGGAGGTGAGGATTCAGTGATATTGACAGGGGATTTGTATCTGTAATTGCAGATTTTCAATCAAACACGAATGGGGGGTCCATTCAGTTATCAGACCTTCCCAATTCTTCAAATGCATGTAAATATCACCTTACACAATTAAGAAATGCCTTTGGTTTGTTTGTCAGATGCAGTCAAACTCCAATATTTGTTTGTTTTATTCTTATGCTAATGTACAGAACCAAACTGCTTTAGTGACTTTGTATGTGCATATATATTATGAATAAAGTATATTTTTGAAATAAAAGAAACTAATATATGAAGTTACACATGTGTCTTTAGACTTTCTACTTAAGGTTATAAGAAATAGGATAGGAAGAGGCTATTTGACCCTTCAAGTTTGTAGTACCACTCAATGAGATCATGTATAACCTTTTATATCAAACCCACCATACCAGAAAATGTTGGCATTTATTTTGTTTTCATTGCTTTTACAACCATCAAATGTTCTCATTCAGAATGAGTGGATAGGCAAATATAGTTTTCTGCCGGATACCTTGATTCCCTTAGTGTCCAAAAGCCAATAGATTTCAGTCTTGAATATATTCAGAAACAAAGCATCCATAAATCTCTGGCTGGAGAATTCCAAAGATCCACAACACACCGACTACCGCTGCAAGCATAAGATCTTTCCAATCCCCACAATCAGCCAGCAATTGTCACCCTGTCATGAAGTGCCAAGAACAGTGCTTTGCAGAATTCTTCCCCATGGGAGCCCACTTTGAGGCTTCCAAATTATCACGACGACTCAATGAAACCTGAGAAATGTTGGATGGAGGGAGAAGACCTGAGAACAGGGTATGGGCGTGGGAAGAACTATGAGAAAAGGGAAAGGTGGGGACAGTTCTTGCTTCCCCTGAGCTTATGACAGCAAAATCTCAGCTCATGACCCCACGAGATCCCATTTTCGGAAACTCAGGAATAGAAATCTCAAAATGTGTATTTGTGAATGACAGAATCACAGAGTTATTACACTTCTCTCAATGGAGTATAGTCTGTAATATAAAAACATAAGTGAATGAACAAGGGCATTTGTGAAATGGGCATCATCACGACGACAGAATTTATTGCCCATCCCCGATTGACCTTGAAAAGCTAGTGGCGATCTGTCATCTTGAATCGCTGCAGTCCTTGTGGTGTAGGGACACTCAGTGCCGATAGAGAGAGAGTTTCCATGATTTTGAGCCTGTGACAGGGAATGATGACATTGTTCCAAGTCAGGATGATGTGTGGCTTGGAGGGGAACTTGCAATTGGTGTTCCCATATATCTGCTATCCTTGTCCTTCAAGTGTAAGAAGGTACAGTTTAGAAAGACTGTCTAAGGAGCTTTGATGAGTTGTTGTAGTGTACCTTGTAGGTGGTACACACTGTTGCTGGAGGCAGTGAATGTTGAATGGGATGTCAGTCAAGTAACTTGCCTTGTCTTGGATTATATCAAGCTTCTTGAGTTATGTTGAAGCTACACTCATCAAGGATACTCAGCCACTTGGCATTGTAGGTGATGGGAGAAAGGGTGGTGCATGGAAGCAGATATTAAGTTGACATAGATGATGAGGGGCTCCGGGAGTTGATGGGGTCAGAGTACCTGTTATGAGTATGGGGAAAATGTGGAAGTACGGGGGAGTGGAGATTTGGAGGAATGTTTAATATTTCTCCCCTTTCGGAGCTGTAATGTACCCCTTTTCATGAAAGTAGTCTGTAGGGTGGCAGAGCATGTATTACGGGCCATGGGGATGTGAGTTAAGGGGCAGACAGTTGCATTCATGGGGCATATAGACTGGGCAAAGTGAGGGGGAAAGACCATTTTTATTTTTAAACTTTAAACAAACTGCAGCTTTTTCACCCCCAGCCTACCCTGGGAACAGTGCAATTTGTCAGAGTTTTCCAGATCACCTGGCTCAACCTCTAATCCAACCAGACCCCATACCAGACCATAAATCTGAGTTGTGCCACCCCCCATCTATTGTTAAAGGTCAGGTTCATGGAGCTGAGATTTCGCCAGAATCTGGGTCCCCAAACAGGGAACAAACAGTGGGGTATGAAATGCATATGCAGAGATTTATAGAACTAGAACTGACTAGAGTGAAGATAATTTTCATCATTGACCACATATTCCAGGTAGCTTGGGTAATTTGTAACTCAAAATCATAGTACATACAATTTTTTTGTTTGTTATGAAAAGGGGGATGTTGGGAGAACTGTACTAGTTGGCATTTCTTAGTCATGGGTTTCTACCTCAGCTGTCAGTGCCATGGTCTGCAGTCTGTGGCAGTGATTATACACACTACTTGAGGCATTGTCCAGGTTTCTAAGGCATACAGGAAAGTGGATTGAAGTAGCGTTTTACGACTATTGGTTTCCTTGTGAAAAGCTTGAGATTTCTTGTGGTTAACAGATCATTTGTCAATTACCTCTCTTTTTAAACCGTGCATCCCATCAGCCACCTTCTGTTATTATTCATACAAAATAGGCACACATGTTCCTTTGTCGAGCACTTCATTACTTTATGGTTACTGAACAAGATGAGTTGGAATGGAGGATTACATTGAGAAAGGAAATTGGTAAGCAAGACGGCCAGATCATGAGACTCTTGTAACAAAGTCAAGAGCCAATCTTCCAACTTAAATACTAACCCTGTTTACAACAAAATGTGGCCCCTGTTGGGAACAGCTTAGGTTCAGATGAGAAGCCTATTCTGCACCCTGCCCAAATTTGCAGTTGTTAAGTTCTACTCATGATTTGGAGGTGCCGGTGTTGGACTGGGGTGTACAAAGTTTAAAAATCATACAAATTTGGGTTATAGTCCAATAGGTTTATTTAGAAGCACTAGCTTTCAGAGCGCTGCTCCTTTATCAAGTCGTTGATGAAGGAGCAGTGCTACAAAAGCTACTGCTTCCAAATAGACCTGTTGGACTATAACCTTGTGTTGTATGATTTTTAACTTAAATTCTACTTACATCAATACACATGGTACAATGTGTCAATACCCTTGGACTGGGAGGCCCGGGTTCAAGTCCCACTTGCTCCAGAGGTGTATAATAATTGCTCTGAAAAGTTTGTTTATAAAAATAGGTTAAAAACTAAAAACTGGAAATTGCCTATCGATTACCCTGGCCCCTTTCCTTGAAAGGTTATACTTTCAGTGCTCCTTTTTAATGTGTTTTCTTTAAGCATTTCCAGTTCTGCTAATGCCTTATATATATTTGTTCAAAATCAGCCTTCTACCACAACCCCCTCCCCCCCTCCCCCAGCCTAAATGGATTTTGGAAGCATCCAGCTCAATCCCGTTAGAAGGAGAAGGGAAATCACACTAGGCTCCACAGTGAACTGTAATGTTACATTGAAGCTACAGCTCATTTCTCATTTTAAGCTATTTCCCCTTAGCCTTGCACATACTTTTGCATCAGATTACTGTCCACTTCCCAATACTTTTGAGTGTGCAACCAAAGAAAAATCCAGTTGTTTCTCAGACGCAGCGTTCAACAGCTTGAAACATGAAAGACACTCACACACGCCACAGAGAAACAGGCAGGGGGTTACCATATGTTGAATCAGTGCAAAAGCACAGCCTTCTCACACAGCTGATGGCCTAGGGGCTACAAACAGGTAATGTCTAAACTAAAACCCACATACAAGATGCTAGAAACGGCAGCACGTTTAACGAATAAATGTATAACTGTCAATTAATTCTGGAACAGTACAGGATGAAATGCTTTATTCGTTTCCATATGATTCTAATTTAGTGGATTGAACAAAAGGGAATTGATTAATCTCAGTTTTAATCTCCATTTTTCTTCTGGTGATTAGTTCTGTGGTCTTCCTCTGGCTACAAAGCCTGGTCTGCACTACAAGTTTCTGCAGTGAGGGTTTAGTACACGCATGAGGCTAAACTGTTTTTGAAGTCTTGCATGTAAACTATGTTGTCTGTTTCTGCTTCTGGGATGATTTCCAGTATTCTCACATTCTGTGGAATGTGGACTGACTAAATCTGCAAAATACAACTAAAATAGAGATGATCGTCTCCCTGGTCAAGTCACTTCTCTCAATCAAGCCACTGTATTTGGAAATGAAGGCCTGTGTTTGTTTTAGAAAACATATTTCTAAAAATGTTACAAGCAGATAACAGCTGGAAGAGTCTTGGACTTTTTAAAATACTCCTTGTTTTCAATTCCCTCTGTGGCATTGTCTCTCCTTGTCTATGTATTCTCCTCTAGCTTGACAACCATCCAAAAACTCTGTGGTATTCCAATACAGTCTCCTGAGGTTTGCATCATCACGCCATTGGTGTCCGTACTATCGACTGCTTGCGCCCTAACCTCTGGATCATTCTCTCCACCTCTCCTGGCTCACCCTTCTCCTTTAAGGCATTCCTCTAAACCATTTCTTCGATCATGCATCTGCAAAGCACCTTTGTAGGGCTTGCTATGTTAAAGTTGCAACATAAAGGCAAATATTGTTGTATTTAAGAAGACTGTTTAAGATTGCCTGCAAGGCTGTGAGGGCAATTTTAGTTGGGCATTGAAAGGGAAATTGGATTGTTACCTGAAAAAGGAAGAATGTGCAGGGTTACAAGAGAATTTTCTAGGCGGTTGCTTGCTTGGAGAGATTTTGTAGAGACAGTGGGCTGAATGGTCTCCTGTGCTAGAACAACTCTGTGATTCTGTTATTTCGTGGAGTTAGAAAGGGTTAATTGACTAATCGGACAATTCCATTTTCAGAAATACACAGTGAGACCACAGCTGTCTCAAATGTTTAATCATCTACCAGTCTATCGTAGTCATCATTGTTCATGGAGTGTCTGAAGCAGATTTTTAGCTAAAGGGAGGCTAAGTTTGCATATTCCAGCAGAACACATGATTCCAAATGACCTTAGATTTGTCATGTAGTTGGCATGTCACCCAGCCCTCCCAGGGCGTGTGGGACTACTGATCCTTCCTCAGTGGCAGCTCAAGCAGAATTTGATGCTTATCTTCGTTCCTCAATATTTGCACAATGGGATGAATTATACTGCGATGATGACAATTCTTTGCCTGGCTCTTCAAAAGTGATGGGATCTCACACAGATTTCCTTTCTAGGTCGCTATCAAAACTTACAAAGAACTAATAGATTGAGAACTTCCCAGAGTCAACTCTCCCTTTCCGTAAATCAGGAGTTTCAGTATTTTGGAAGTTGCTTTACAGTTTGATGGAAATATCATTCTGGTGTTGCAGTGGAGGTTAACACACCAATATTCATTTCTTGGATTATGAGCAAACTAAACAGATTTATAAATGATGTTAGTTGAGAGTTAAGTGTTGGCCCAGAGCAGCGGGAAGATCTTTGCCCTTTTTGCAAACGGCACTACTTATCCATCAACCTCCATTTAAAGCAAACAATCTCATCAGTTATCTCATTGCTGTTTGTGAGATATTTCCCTATGCACAAATTTGGCTGCTGTACTTACTATACTGCAACAGTGACCACCCTTCACAAGTACGGCATTGACTACAAATTCTTTGGGATGTTCAAAAGTCATGAATGGCACTATATAAATGCAAGTTATTTCTTTCTGACACTCTTGTAAAAGAGTGTTGTCGCCTTTGAGAGACTGGTGATAGTGGTTGTACATGAGGAGGCTATTGAATAGATTCAAGGTTGGAATGGATAGACTTTTCCTTATCTCTCAGGGGATCAAGCAATGTAGGAAAATGGAATTGAGGCAGAAAATCTGCCATGATTGCACGAAATGGTGGAGTAGGGTCAAGAAACTGTTTGGTCTAATTGGAATTTCATTTCTTACGCTCTTAATGTCAAGTCTGTTCCATCATTTAATTAGATCACAACTGATCTGTATTGTAACTCCATCTAATTACCTTGATGTGAACTGTCAGTACCCTCACTCAACCATTCTCAGGTAATAAGGAAGGAGAGTCTCATGATGGGGGGAGGGGGGGGGGGGGGGGGTTAAATCATTGATATGAGTTGGCAGTGATTATGCATCAGATTTGAACAGTCACATGTTGATTTAAGACTCATGTCTGATGCAAGACATTGTCCTCCAAAATATCTACCTGGAGAGGACATTTTAAGAATTATGGAGTGAATAATTCCATATCTTCAGGGTCCATAAATAGGCATCTAGTTATTTTAGTTAGACAGCTAATCACCAATTGATTCCAAATGTGGCTGAATTGAATTGTGACAGTTCACCAGCCATAGCTCATTGCCAAACAATAACATAGACTGATACAAAACATGGACCCACAGGAGGCACCTCAGCTACCCCAGCCCCCAACCTCGTGATTAACTCAGCATCAAGGAAGCTGGCCTGTATAGTGTCAGTCTGATCCTGAAGCCTCTGAATGCTAATTTTGAAAATGTCACCGTGCATATGCCAGAGATCCCAAGCCGACACGAACCAATTGATGCCAAGAATGGATTGTACATCCAGGATGGTGCAATAACTGGAAACTGAGTCAAAATCGGAAACATTTCCGGTTCAAAGAAAGTTCAGCATTTCTGGTTGATTAACATGGTTTCATCAGAAATTATAGCACTGCAGTTTTGCTGCAACTGCCAAACTATATAATTCATCATTGGTATAACCCTTTTAAACTCATCTGTTTGCTCAGTGATCAGTCAGATTTGTTTAAGCTTCAATCCACTGAGACGATTTGGTAATGACTCCCTGGAGGATGTTGTGCTAAATGCGTTGTTCCGGAATTGCTGGTGGTTAAACTTTCTGCAATTAGAAAACAAAACTTGCACTTATGTATAGTTTCTCAAAACCTCAGGATACCCCAAAGCACTTCACAGCTAATGAAGTACTTTTGAAGAGTAGTCACTACTTTGATGTAAGAAATGCATCAGCTGATTTGTGCAGAGCAAGATCCCACAAACAGCAATTTGATCGCTAACCTTATAATCTATTTCTGTTATTAATTGAGGGATAAGTATTCCCCACGCCATTGGAACTCCCCTTTTCTTCAAATTGCTGCCATGGGATATTTTACATCTGCCCAAGAGAGCAGTTTAATGCTTCATCATGCGTTATTATTAAGTATTAAGAGACCGCAGTCCCATGCTTGGTTTCAACACTGTGATAGTGCCTTTTCAAAACATTGCAATTCAATTGTTGCAGGAGTGTAAAGTGCACGGATTTTATACAAAGAGCAAATTATCTTTTAAATTGTTCCAGCCCCTACAGTCCCACCTCCCAAAATATTGAATGCTTAAATTGCTTAAAAGTTGCATCACTTCCTCAAGATACTTGTTGATGACCTCAATAATATCAATATGGCATAGAAAACTCCCTCAGTTACCAATTTTACAGATTATGAAGCTGTTTATAGCAGAAGCAATTGAAACCATGAAATTAGCCTGGAGCTAACAGACTCACTGATTAAAAACACTTGTTATTGACTAACCAACTTCTGCTTGGTTATAGTGTCACAGTGTACATAATGTCCGATCTTAAAACCTGAGGGTTCTGAATTAATATAGACAAAGGCAGGAGTTGCTGGAAAAACTCAGCACATCTGGCAGCATCTGTGACAAGAAATCAGAGTTAACGTATCAGGTGCAGTGACCCTCCCTCAGAAGAGTCCGAGAAAAGATCACCGGATCCAAAACGTTAACTCTGATTTCTTGTCACAGGTACTGCCAGACCTGCTGAGACTTTCCAGCACCTCCTGTCTTTGTTTCTGATTTACAGCATCTGCAGTTCTTACAGGTTTTATTTAATACAGACAAAGCATTTGTAATTTCTGTGTGCTTATACTTCACTTAATTTCTGAAGGTAGAAGTATTCCTTCTGACTATTTAGAGTGACGCAGTTTGCAAAAATGCTTCTGCACTTCATAGGTACGTGGAAGTTATAGCTATTTTGGTACACAGTTATAGAGTCATAGAGATGTACAGCATGGAAACAGACCCTTCAGTCCAACCTGTCCATGCTGACCAGATATCCCAACCCAATCTAGTCCCACCTGCCAGCACCCGGCCCATATCCCTCCAAACCCTTCCTATTCATATACCCATCCAAATGCCTCTTAAATGTTGCAATTATACCAGCCTCCACCACTTCCTCTGGCAGCTTATTCCATACACGTATCACCCTCTATGTGAAAAAGTTGCCCCTTAGGTCTCTTTTATATCTTCCCCCTCTCACCCTAAACCTAAGCCATCTAATCCTGAACTCCCCAACCCCAGGGAAAAGACTTTGTCTATTTATCCTATCCATGTCCCTCATAATTTTGTAAACCTCTATAAGGTCACCCCTCAGCCTCCGATGCTCCAGGGAAAACAGCCCCAGCCTGTTCAGCATCTCCCCATTGCTCATATCCTCCAACCCTGGCAACACCTTTGTAAATTTTGCTGTTTTGTGCCTCCTTTAGTTGTTGAATAAATATGTTGAGGACAGCAGGAACACAAGGAATCCATTAAAACTCTGATAAATTGAGGAACATTACTGAAAGCAATGATGGTAGATCAGCAATGGCAAACGAGGAACAGCAACAATTGTTAATTCCTGACTGCACAAAAATCAAACAGGAAAGGTTGCCTGACCATAGGCAACAATGGAAATTAGAGATGGTATTAGATCCAAGGAAGGGGCATACATATTGGCCAAAAAAAGCAGCAAACTTGAGAAGTGTGAGCATTTTAGTTTTCAGCGAAGGAGAACAAACAGATTGATTAAGAGGGGGGAATGGAGGTCAGAGTAGGCTTGGACGAAATGTGTAAACTGATTGCAGATGTTTCTGTTGGTATGTGAAGAGAAAAAAAGATTGGTGAACACAAATATAGGTCCCCTACAATCAGAAATGGGGCAAGTTTATAATGGGCAAAAAGAGATGGCAGAGCAATTAAATATAATTAAAATGCTTCTGTCTTCATAAAAGAAGACACAAATAACATCTCAAAAATGATGGAGAACACAGGGTCTACTGAGAGGGGGTAACCAAAGGAAATCAGTACTAGTATGAATATTGTGTTATGGAAATTGATGGGATTAAAGGCTGCTAAATCTCCAGGGCCCAATAGTCTACATACCAGAGTACTTAAGAAAGTCGCCTCAGAAATAGCAGAGGTTATCTTTCAAGATTATTCGGACCATGTTCCTTTGGATTGGGGTGTAGCTGATGTAACCACACTATTAAAAATGAGGTAGAGGGGGATCCAAGATGGCGGCAATCTAGGAAGAGTGCGTTGCAGAGCTCCGCACCACAGCGCAAGCAGGATGAAGCTTTAACCTGCCCTACCCAGACCACCACAATGTCCTGGGACTCTGGAAAGTTCGAGAAGTCCCAGGAAAATGTCAGAGAGAAACTTACCTTGGTTTTCACCATCCAGGGATGCTGAAAGAAGGGAGGTGGCACATCCGAGGCCCAGCCTGCAGGATCCTCAAACTCGATTTTCAACCAGGTCCTGGTGAAGGAGCTGCGAAACTTTGGGAAATGTTGGGCAAGCAGATAGAGGAGAAGCTGGCCCCAATCTCTATCATGCTGCAGAAGCCTGATTCAGGCCCTGGAGACACAGGTCCATAATTTGCTTAACCAGGTTGATGACCTCAAGAACAGAGGACGGAAAAAAAAATTTGGATCGTCGGTCTACCAGAGGGTAAGGAAGGTGAGCGGCCGGTGTAATTTATTGAGTACTGGTTGCCGAAATTCCATAACTTGAGGCTGGAATGAGTAGCTTGAAGATTGGGAGGGCACACCGGGTCACGGCACAGAGGTCAGGTCTGGGCCAATGTCCTCGTCCTGTCTTGGTGCGGTTTCATCACTATTAAGATAAGGAGAGAATCGTGGAAGCTCCAGCATCCAGGGGTAGGATCCTAAGGCCCTAATTTACAAGGGATCTAAGATCACATTCTTCGAGGACTTCTCAGAGGCGGTGATCCAGAAAAGAAAATCCTCTGATGGCGTTAAGAGAAGACTGAGGGAGCTTGGGATCCTGTACTCTTTGAGGTATCCGGCGGTGCTTCATATCACCTTAGATCGATCTGTACATCTCTTTGACACATTGGAGAAGGCAAGAGAATTTGTGGACAAATCAACTTTATCTGAACAATTTAGTATACACAAATAGTAATGTTGTTTGCATATGGCTCTGCTTTTCTTTTAAAGAAAACAGGAAGCCCAGTCAGGGCTTTCTTTTCCTTTTTGTATTGTTAATAATCTGGTCTAAACTATGTTCAAGGGAAGTTGGGATGTGTATTTTCTAAGTGAAGTTATATCCAAAGGATGGGTGGGGTACCTACCTTTTTTTTAAAAAATGTCTTTGTTCACATTGTTATTTCATGGTGCATTTTCTTTCTTTTCTGCTTGTGTTTGCAGTGCGGCTCTAGCTCAGAGGAGAGAAAATGGTTGAGATGGCTAGATGCCTACTTACGGACAGTTTATGCCCGGTTCAGGTATTTAAATGCCCTGGCTGCACTATTGACAGTGGGATGGGATGTTGGATTTTGGGATGGGTAGATGCTCCTTTGGGCAAGAGGTGAGTTCCTCTCATCAGCTCTGTTGGCGCTTTATGTGTTGGTTTGCATTTGTTTATTTTGTATATAGTCTTTGATAGCTTTGGTAGGTTTGCTAACTGTAGTGGTTTTAGTTTATGTAGTTCTTATGTTCGATGGATCTTGCAACACTAAGGCTCAGCGATTTGTAATTTGAGTTCCTCCTCTCTGGAATCTAAATGTTATTGCTGAAGGTTATGGTTGATGATTTGATTAAATGGTGTACCTGGAACATCAAGGGGAGTCACTCACCAATTAAGAGGAAGAAGATACTTTTGATTCTTAGAAATCTGGATATTGCTTTGCTACAGGAGACACACTTGGATGAGAGGGAGAATTTGAAACTACAGCAGAATGGCTTTGATCAGGTTTACTTTTCATCCTTTAATACCAGAAGTAGCGGAGTGGTTATATTGGTTAAAGACACACACGGGAAGTTTGTAATCTTAAGAGCCCTGATAAATGGGGAAGAATATGGTGTTTCAAATGTTTATTGCCCTCTGGCCCATCCCCTTAAATTTCTGGTAGATGCATTCTCTAAATTGATCAGTCTCAAGTCCCAGCATATCATTATCGGAGAAGATTTTAATTGTTTTATGGATCCAACAGTAGACAGGTTGCCCAAAGGCACCCCGATACCTTCTGTACAAACTAAACAATTAGTTGATCTGTGTGTGGAGTTAGGGTTGGTGGATATCTGGAGGCATCTCCACCCTACAGGCAGGGTTTTTACGTTTTTTCCAATCCACACAGATGTCACACCAGGATTGAATTTTTTTTTTGACCCCCCCGGCAACTCTGGACTTGGTGGCATCTTGTACAATTGGTAATATTATACATCTCTGATCACACTCCAGTGTACCTGTTGGTTAAGATTAAGGATGCTATCGTGGACCCGAGGCACTGGCGAATGGATCCCTTTGTCCTTAAAGATAATAAGTTTTTGGAGTACTTCTCTAAGGAATTTCGGATGTTCCTAGACATTAACTCAGGCTCAGTTAGTAGGCTGACTGTACTTTAAGAAACTGCCGAAGTCTATGCCGGGGGTTAGTTATTTCCTACTCTGCTAGTAGGATCTGCCAGAAGGGTGAGCAGCAACATCTCCATGAAGTACGGTTGAAGGCAGCCGAGAAGGCTTACTATGATAGGCCCTCATTGGTCAAACTACAGAGGATTACAACTCTATGTTCACACAGACAGCAAAGAAGGAGCTTACTTTCACAAAGCAAAGGTTATATAAGCATGGTGACAAACTGGGCAAGTACCTAGCATATTTCGCCAGGAAAAGGAGCGCCCCTCAAGCCAACATGTGATTCCAAAAAGATTAATGTGGCATTCCAGAGATTTTACTCTGAATTATATCAATCTGAGGGTTGTGAGGAGGGGCGGGCCAAGATGGAGTCCTTTTTCAAGGATCTGGAGGTCCCAGGTGTGACCCCCAAACAAGAGTCTGTTCTCAATGCCCTCTTATTGGAGTAAGAGGTGCAGGAGGCTGTGAAACAACTTCAGAATGGAAAGGTGCCCAGTCCTAATGGACTTGTCAGTGAATTCTATAAGGAATTTATAAGCATATTGTCAGGCCCAATATTCAACATGTTCAATGATTCATACAGTCATGATTACCTCGCGCCATCGCTAAAAGAGACCAATATTTTGCTTATTCTTAAAAAAAGGAAGGTCCCCGAGGATTGTGCTTCTTACAGGCCCACTTCACTTTTAAATGTTGACTTTAAAATCCTCTCTAAGATCTTGCATTAAGGCTGGAAACTGTTACCTTCTTTTGTTAAAAAGGACCAGATGGGCTTCATAAAGGGCTATAGATCCTCCAGTTATGTTAGGAGGCTGCTTAATGTAATTCAAGCATGTCAACAACAGTCAATACAGGGATTGGTGATTTCTCTGGTGCAGAGACGGCATTTGACCGAGTTGAGTTGCCGTACCTTTTTAATACTCTAGAGTGGTTTGGCTTGGGTGAAGCATTTATAAGATGGGTAAAGGTTCTCTACAGTGACCCTCTCGTTGTGGTCATCACCAATGGAGTATGACAAGCAATTTTAGTGTTTTTAGGAGCAACTGACAGGACTGTCCCCTTTCGCCATTGCTTTTTACCTTGGCGATTGAACCGGTGGTGGAGGCCATTCATAGATTAGATTAGATTCCCTACAGTGTGGAAACAGGCCTTTCAGCCCAACTAGTCCATACCGACCCTCCGAAGAGTAAGCCACCCAGACCAGTTTTCCCTCTGACTAATGCACCTCATACTATGGGCAATTTAGCATGGCCAATTCACCTGACCTGCACATCTTTGGACTGTGGGAAGAAACCAGAGCACCCAGAGCAAACCCATGCAGATACGGGGAGAACGTGCAAACTCCACACAGCCCAAGGCTGGAATTGAACCTGGGACCCTGGTGCTGTGAGGCAGCAGTGCTAACCACTGAGCCACCGTAGGGATACCAATATATCGGCTCCAGAAGTGGGGTTAAAATTACATAAGATTTTGTGGTACACAGACAATGTCCTCATCTTTTTGTCAAATCCAGCAGTTTTGGTGCCTCGCCTGACACAAAGCATCAGTACGTTTGGCACCTTTTCGGGGTACAAGATTAATTTTGCAAAATCAGAGGCCTTGCCTATGGGTCATGGTTGGGTCGGATCGCGCTTATTAAAGTGAATATTCTCCCCCGTTTGCTATATCCTTTATGATACTCCCTTTGAATTTCGATAAGCATTCAGGAGGCTGAACGGATAGTTCAACTCTTTTATTTGGCATCATAAGCAGTCTCTTGTTAAATTAGCTAAACTGCAATTGCCTCACAGACTGGGGCGAGTGGATCTCCCAAACATTAAAAACTATCAACTAAATTTGCTTTTATCTTACGAGAGTGATTGGACTTGTGGGGACCCTCTTCCAATATGGTTAGATATCAAAACCTCTCAGGCAAAGTGTCCCTTTATTAGTTTTCCGTTTTTGGACAAAATGAGGACAGTTAAGAAATATTGCCATAATCCAATAGTTATCAATACTGTTAAAACATGGAGGGCAATTCAGTAGAGGGAAGGCAGTATTGGCAAAACATCTTTTCTCACACCTGTAGGGTATGCCAGGTTTTTAACCGGGCATGATGGATCCAGGATTCAAACATTGGGTGGCTAGGGGTGTGTCTTGCATGGGTGATTTATTTGAGGGAGACACAATGATGTCCTTTGATCAGTTAGCACAGAAATACGAGCTATCTAGCAGGGACCTCTTTCGTCTTTTGCAAGTTAGGGCTTTTATTCAAAAAAAGATTACACTTTTGACTAATCTCTCCAAATCCGATATAGAGAGGAGGGTGCTCGGTGCTAAGAGTACACTTCCTGTCAGCACTTTATGTCATCAATTGGGGGAAGCCCCTCAGATGAGTTTGATCGATTTTGCAGGGTGTGGGAGAGGGAGCTAGGCGTTGAGGTCTCCTCAGAGGCATTGGAAGATATTTGGGAAAACGCAAGAAAGATATCAATTTGCAATAGGACCCATGATTTATTGTTGAAGATTCTCCATATGGTCCACTTGACTCCGGATCGTTTGTCAGAATTTAAACCAGGGGTATCCTCAACATGTCCTAAGTGTAAGGTTAGTACGGACACTCTTACCCATTGTCTCTGGTCTTGAGGTAGGCTTCAAACATACTGGAGTGCTGTGGCAGGTCCAATGGAGGGGATTTTGTGTGTAATGGTGAAGAAGGATCCGATCTCTCTTCTTTTAGGCTTGCCCAATGTGTTCCCTGTTGATGCGCATAAGAAAAAACTTTTCAACATCCTCACTTTCTGCGCAAGAAAGAATATTTTGTTAGGTTGGGTGTCCGAAAATCCCCCGGGCCTGTTGGGTTGGTGTAAGATTGTTATGGAGCCCCTTGACTTTTCTTACTACAAAACTAAGAATTTCTATAGGACATGGTGGCCCTTTTTGGACTACCTGGACACAGATTTGTCCGCCACACTAATGAGGGCTTTTATGTGAACGTAGCAATTGTGCTTTACGAGTCTAATATCCAGAGAGAGGGAACTGCGAACGTATGAATATGTGAAAAGTAATGCTCTCGATATGTGAGAGTTAGTGTTTTGTTTTGCTGAGCTGTTTTATTATTATTTATTAGTTTGTTGTTAGTTATTATTTATTTCGCTAAGTAATTAGTTGGGGCTTTTTAAAACATATTTTTATATATTTATACATTTGTACATGAGAGCGGTTTAGGTTTTTAAATTATTTTTTGGTGTTCTTTCTTTGTATTGTTTTGAATTGTATTGTTTTGTATTTGCCGTAATATTAAAAGAAACTATTTTAAATAAAAATATATTTTTTAAAAAATGAGGTAGAAAAGAAAACAGAGAATTATAGATTAGCCAGACATCGGTAACAAGGAATATGCAAGAGTCCATTATAAGACTATCGCCCATCAGATTGTGGAGCAAAATTAAGCCAGTCGGTCAATCAAGTTTGCTCCATCGTTTAATCATCTGATGTGTTCTAAACCTTATTTTCCTCCTTTCTACCCATAACCCTTGATCCCATTACCAATCAAGGACCCATCCAGTTCTGGCTTAAATACACTCAATGACTTGGCTTCCACAGCCTTCTGTGGCAATGAATTTCATAGATTAACTATCTGCTGGCTGAGGAAATTCCTCCTCATCTCAGTTCTAAAGGGTTGTCCCTTCACTCTGAGGCTGTGCCCTCAGTGAAAGCATCTTCTCGCTATCCACTCTTTCCAGGCCTCTCAGTATTCTATCAGCTTCAATCTGATCCCCCATCATTCTTCTTACCTTCACCAAGTGCAGACACAGAGTCCTCAACTATTTCTCACGTGACAAGCCCTTATCCTCAGGATCCTCATTCTTGTAAACCTCCTCTGGAACCCCTCTAAAGCCAACACAGCCTTCCTTAGATACGGGGCCCAAAACTGCTCACAGTATTTCAAATGCTGTCTCACCAGAGCCTTATACAGTGTCAGCAGTACATCTCTGTCCTTACATCCCACTTGAAATGAATACTAACAGTACATCTGCCTTCCTAAATACCAACTAAACCTGCATGTTAACTATAAGAGACTCCTGAACTAGGACTCCCAAGTCCTTTTGTGCTTCAGATTTCTAAAGCCTTTCCCCATTTCAAAAATAGTCTACATCTCTATTTTTCCTACCAAAGTGTATAAACCTCACACGTTCCCATACTGTATTCTATCTGCCACTTCTTTGCTCACTCTCCTAACCTGTCCAAGTTCTTCAGCAGTCTACAGCTTCCTCAACACTATTCCCCTACCTCTATTTTTGTGTCATGTGCAAACTAAGCAACAATGCCCTCAGTTCCTTCATCCAGATTGATAACGTACAGCGTGAACAGTTGTGGTCCCAATACTGACCCCTGTGGAACTCCACTAGTAACTGGCTGCCATCCCGAAAAAGACCTCATTATTCCCATTCTCTGCCTTCTGCCAGTCAGTCAATGCTCTAACCATGCCAGTAAAAGGTTGAAAAGCAGAACACTTGGAAACCAGTGATAGGATCAGTCAGAATCAGCATAAGATTTATGAAAGGAAAAATATGCTTGACAGATCTACTGGAATTTATCAAGGATGTAAAAAGGAGAGATGATAAGAAGGAGCCACTGGATGTGGTTCAGAAGGCTTTATTAGGTCCCACATAAGAGATTAGCATGTAAAATGAAACTGCATGGGACTGAGGGTAACATACAGACATGGCCACAGAATTCGTCGTCAGACAGGAAACAAAGAGAAGGAGTAAGTGAGCCTTTTTCCAAGTGGGAGCTAGTGACAAGTGAGGTCAGTGCTTGGATCACAGCTATTGACAATATATATTCATGATTTAAATAACAGAACCAAATGCAATATTTCTAAGTTTGTTGGTGACATAAAGGTGGTGGGAGGGTGAATTGTAAGGAGGTTTTAGAAATGCCTCAGTGTGATTGGAACAAGTCGATTTAGTGGGTAAATGCATGGCAGTTGAAGTATAATGTGAACAAGCGTGACATTATCCACCTTGGTAGCAAAAACAAGAAAGCAGTTCATTTTCTACATAGCAATAGATTGGGAAAGGTGAAGCGCAATGACATCCAGATGTCCTTAGACACCAGTTTCTGAAAGTAAGTAGGCAGGTGCACCAGGCAATGAGGAAGGCAATGGTATGTTGGCCTTCATAGCAACAGGATTCATGTACAGGAGCAGAGCTGTCATGCTGTAATTGTACTGGGCATTGGTGAGACCAGGCCTGCAGTTTTGATCTCCTTACTGAGGATAGCTGTACTGGCTATGGGAAGAGTGCAACAAAGATTCCTGGGATGGCAGGATTCACATATGAACAGATGCTGGATTGTTTACAACTATATTCACTGGAGTTCAGAAGAATGCTCATGGTTGGGGTGGGGGTGGGGGTCAATTTCATAGAAACCTATAAATTCTCACAGGGTAAACAGAGGAATTCCAAGTAAATATGTATTTTGCTTCTGTCTTCACATGACCGGGGTGTCCAAACCAGAGGTCACAGTCTAAGGATACTGGGTAAGCCACTTAGGACTGAGATGAGGAAAGATTTCTTCTTCCACAGAGTGGTGGGCCTGTAGAACTCTCTGCCACAGAAAGCAGTCGAGGCCAAAACACTGACTATGTTCAAAAAGGAGTTAGATATAGGTCTTATGGATAAAGGGATCAAAGGACATGGGGAGAAAACAGGAACAAGGTAATGATTTGGATGATCAGCCACAATCATATTGAACAGCACAGCAGGCTCAAAGGGCTGAATGGCCCACTCCTGTTCCTTTTTTTTATTTTTCTATGAAACCATGCCATGGGATCTTTCACATCAGATGGTTTTTGCTCAGGTCCTGGCATGGACTTTGAGTCTATCATCCCACATCAGAGTTGAGAGTACCCAAAGAACCACAGCCCACCTGCAATTCTTTCTTCGTAAAATTTTAACATGTAATTGGAAATATCTGTCAATTCACATTGCATCTGTCAAATCACACTACACTAACTGAAGTATAAGTAGCCATCTTATTATTTTAATGTATCATAAGCCATCCAGTACTTGTCAACAAATCCATGGAAAACAGACTTCTACTTTCTGACCACTAAAAGCAAGATAACTGATCGCAAATTTGTTGGAGATTCTCTATGCTGAAAATGTGTTGCTGGAAAAGCGCAGCAGGTCAGGTAACATCCAAGGAGCAGGAGAATCGATGTTTCGGGCATGAGCCCTTCTTCAGGAATTCTCTATGAAAAAGGAGATTCTCTATGCTCAATTCTACATGAATATGATTGACAGAAAGAATTTCACCCATGCCTGCAAGAAGTAGGATATTTATTGTCCCATCTTTAATCTTGCACTGTTCCAGCATTGTTGCTCATTCCTCAGAGTCATATGCAAGGCTGGCCTTTCATCACCTTGGTGGTAACCTCTCAAACTCTCTCATCTTTCTCATGTGAAAAGTTCAGGAAATCAAACAGAGATCCCACTCGTGAATTGATGTGCAGTGTTTGAAAGGGCCAAACATAGATCTATTCAAAAACAAATGGTGGACATTGCATTGAGTATTTCAATTCATAGAAGACTATATCATAGAAGAAAACCATTCAGTCCACTGTACATTTACTAGCCTGCTGAAAGAGCAATCCCATTAGAACTACTTGCCCTGCTCTTTCTCCCCAGGCCTGCAACTTTCAGATGGACTTTGGTTCCATGTTGTCTTGTCTACTGATCTAGGTTATACATGGATGCTTACTTTCAGATACATGCACACTGATTCACACACAGTCCCATTCACACCACTCATTCGCGTCAAGGCCTTACTTGAAGGATTTTCAGTCCAAGATTTGTTTTCTCTTTCTTTTTCGTTAACTGTACTTTACGACCTATGACTGAGGAAGTTCCTTTATAAGCAGCAAGTATTATTGAGTTGGAAACTCACTACCTGCAAGATTGTAGAGGTGGAGATGATCATTGATTTCAAATGGAATGTGGATGAGTATGAGGGAAATGAACTTGCAAGTCTATGAGGAGTGGAGCTGACTGGATAGCACTAAAGAGAGTCAGCTTGGAATTGATGGGCAGAATGGTGTCCTTTTGTTCCTGATTGGCACTAATCACAAAACTGATAAGAATTTCCACTAGTATTAACTTATTGACCTATTCACAGGCACTGACTCATCTGAGCACATTCTTAATTCAGATTTCCAAGGTTTGCCTGAGGTACAACAGCTTATCCATGACGTAGTGATGGCGAAGTAAAGAAACCCCCGTAAGGAACATTCCAGATTTTAATGCAGACACCATGTCACATCCTGGCAAATGGGTAAGGCCAGCCCAGTGACAGAAATCAGGAAAATGGGGGCAGGGGTTATCAACCGATCATCTTGATTCAGCATCTGTTTCAGATTTTACAGCTCCCAAGCCTGGAATGGAGTATCTCACAACATGCCCTGGTACTTAGACTTCACCCTTACGTTTGAAGATCTTTTACCCTGTAACTTACAGTGAGTCTGTGCTAATAATCAAAGTGTAGAATATCTAAAGGCCTTGTGAATTTGACAGTTGCCTTTGAAAACTACTTTTGGAAGGTCATTATGACAGCTTTAGTATGTCCTCTTGACAGTTATAATGGGTCCCCTTGACACTTTTGACAGTTGATTTGAATAAGCTTCTGACAATTCTAATGCGCTTAATAGTTAATAAGGTTAACCAATATTTGCTCATATTCCTTCCAAAAAATCCCAAAAGGTACCTTACCTTTACCTCAGAAGAATGTAACCTAAAAGTCACCTGACCTCCCCGAACAATGTCCCAGGACCATATGCAAAAGAAAACCTTACCTCTCCAAAATGTTTACCTGGCTGCCCAAAGAAATGCCAAAGTTAAGACCTACTCTTAAAGTTCTAGAATTGGGTGAATGCAGCCCATAATTCAAATGATCAGCTGCCTCCATGAGCCACACGTGTGTGAATCCTGACCCAACCCTATTCCTGCCCCTACTCCACGCTCAAAGGCAGGAGCTACAATTTCAGGGCTCATTCACCATATGATAGAGTGCCTTCCCATCATGGTGAAAATCCAGGCCTAGGAGGCAGAGACAAAAAGGAAAAGTAAGAAAGAAAAATTCACATTTTTCAAATCTCAAACAACAAAACACTACATGAAGGAATGAGGTTCAACCACTTAAATCATTCCCCTTTCCAGACCAGAAAGGTTGATTTTCATTACATTAACAATTAACTTTCTGCAGTAAGTTTAATGGGAAGTCACTGCGTCAATCCAGCAAGTTCTTAAAAATAATGGGAAAGCTGAGGATGAGGCCATTAGTGTGAAATAAATGATAGATTGGCGTAAATCAACCAAACTGTTTTAGAGATTTGCAGCTCATAGCATATCTCTTCATCTTCTGCCTCACTGGCTGATTTGTGCATTAATAACACTATGCATCATTAATACTGCAATAAGATTCAGTCCCAGCAGTGTAAAACAATTTGGGTCATTTAGGACTGGTTTATTCGTCCACTGTAAAATTTCACTGTTGGAATGCATAATTTTAAAAGCCTCACATTACAACCCCCCAGAGATAAACAGTGAGAACTGCCGAAATGTCAGAGGTGGGATAGATCTGATTTAAGACTATTTGAAATATCGGTACAATGCTCAAGTTTAAGTTTGGTCTGGCACAAAGGTCTGTACCTTGCTGCCCCTCCTTTAGCAGGTAGCTGATCCCAGCTTGGGTATCTCCATCCTACCAGTGAAAACAGGAATACACCACTTTAATAAGGTAATTATGTTGAACAATCACACCCAAGGGGAATGATCTAAGATTGAAAAAAAGCACCTGCCATAGAATTGTAGAAGTAACTACACAGAAACTCCCTCAGCTCTAATAATTATTAAAGAGAATTGTTTCAAATTGTTCTAAAATGCATATACTTTCACAAAACACACACACAATACATATGTGTACACATACATTGTTATAGATACACAAGCACACAGACAACTGTATATGCATACACACAAGAAATATACACAGACTGACACATATCCGCATACACACAAACATATGCATGTACAGACATATGCATGCACACTTACAAACATCTAAGAGTGTGAACATGCTCTTATACACTCATTCACATGAATATACACATACACACACACACACAATAGTTTTTTCTCTACCCACCGTAATCAATCATAGCAATGTTTTGAACATTTTCAATCAGAGCAATTCCCACAATACACACCTAATTTCTTCTGTCTTGTATTTCAGTTCTTCAGGATAAAGGCCAACATTCCACTTTCCAATTATTTTGTCTATCCATGTGCGCCAGCCAGATGTGGCATGTATAACTGGAAATATATATATTTTTTTAAATTACAGCATAGAAGTCCATCCGTTCCTTGAATCTTTGCTGACCAGTATAGAGCAAACCTACCTCATCCCATTTTTCAACTCTTGGCCTTTAGCTTCATAAATTATAAGACTACAGCACCCAAATCTTTTTGCTCCTTCTCATTAATGCTCTCTTAGTAATAAGACAATATTGTAATTTGTTTTCCTGGATCTGTGGATAATTTAGCACTTGCCCACACTGAACTTCATTTGTCTCAAATTTGCCCAGGCATTGTAGCTGATTTTCAATATAAATTATCAATGTAAGTAATTGATGTAAAGAACAATTATGAGGATGAAATTATCACTTAGAATCAACCAAACAACAAATTATTCACTTGTACTCTATCTGTCCCTTTGTAAATTTTTGCTCCAAATTATCCAACTTACTTCATGTCATCTGCAAATCTGGACAAAGAACTCTTGATTCTTTCTTGCCAATCACATACATGGTGAAAAACCAAAGCCCCAGTATAAATCCCTGGAGGTAACCACACATCACATCCTATCAAGCAGAATAAATTGTCTTTATCACTGTCCTATGTCTCCCGCCAATTATGAAAAATGTCATAAGACTACTTCCAATTTAGTGAGCATTTACTTCTGCAATAATATAACGTGTAAAATGTCACATAGTTTTTGAAAGTCCATCTAGGTACTATCTGTTGGCATTCCCCTATTCGCCATGCTAATGACTTCTTAAAGAAAATTTATCATGGTTAGGCTGAGGCTATCTACTTTTCACAAATCTGTGCTTAATCTCTGATCATGTCCTATTAATCCAAATGATTACTCACACTGCTGATATCATACTGACATGACTGTAATTACCTGCTTTCTCTCACCAGCTCTGGAGTTGTGACTGAGGTCCTTTCACACCTATGCTCCTATCCACCCAGCTGCTGCTTTCTGCTTGTGGGCAACTGATCAGAGAAAGAGGGGCATACAAGCCTCAGGAGTGAAGGAATCAACTGGGCTACACATTGTCAAGTCTGGAATTGCTTTAAAATCTGAATCAGTGCCCTTTTATCCTAAGATGTTAGTGGAGATTCAGTCTTAAGGGCTAGTTTTTCAATGAGGTAGGTACTGTCAATTTTTGCACTGACATTACAAAGATTTCTATAATATTGACAGCAAGAAAGGTTATTCAGTCCAACTATTTCATGTGGAAGTTTATGCCCTTGTATAGCATCTCCTTGTATTCCTTTCTCGCTCTTGGTTTTCTCCTGGTTCACTCTCAATATATTTGTATAAATCATATGAAACTTTGGTAACAAGTTCCACATTCTTAATCAATGGCACTCATTCTTGGATTCCCCTAGAAGTGGAAATATCTTCCACCCATCCACCTTACTGAACAGCCTTCATAATCTTTAAGTTTATCTATTGAGTTAGTCCTCGGTCCTCACTTTTCTGGAAAATAGAGCCCTGGTCTGCACAATCTTTCCAGTTCTCACATTACTGCTGTCAATCTCTTTTGCACTGTCTCTCCGGCTTCTACCTGTAAAGCAATGAACAGGAGCAGTACTCATGATCACTGTAGCTCAAATGGAGGTTCTAAGAGGGAAAGCTCAGACACTGGCTGGAGAGGGATAGGATGGCTTTGGACTTTGAGTTTCCAAGAGAGACTCAGCCAGTTGAATGTTTCTTCTGACTTTAATTTTACCACATACAGAACTACAAAAAAACAAATGGACTTTAAGTTAGAAAAATGTGGAAACTGGAAGAGGTGAGTGCATTAGACAATGAGCTGGATAACATTCCATCTTGACTGCTCAAAGTTTAAGTCACCCGAGCAGCGCACTTTCAGTTATAGATACTTGGTTATATGAAACAATGTAATATTAAGAGAGAAATGCATTTTAAGTCATTGTTGATGCTGAATTATCAGTTCTAGAAGTCAAGCAAGTTAACAAAAAAGCTTGAAATTGTGTTGCTGGAAAAGTGCAGCAGGTCAGGCAGCATCCAAGGAGCAGGAACCTGAAGTAGGGCTCATGCCCGAAATGTCGATTCTCCTGCTCCTTGGATGCTGCCTGACCTGCTGTGCTTTTCCAGCAACACATTTTCAGCTCTGATCTCTAGCATCTGCAGTGCTCACTTTCTCCTAACAGAAAAGCTTGTCAAACCTTCTGTTGCAACAGCTCACCACGGCAACGGATACTGCAAATTCTGTCCTGCTTCTGGTGCACTTAAATATTTGAAGAATGCCATTCACCCCTCTCAAAGTTTCTCACTGTTTCGAATGATGGTGTATGTATTCTTACAGTCCTCAGTTGGAAACAGAATATTGGGGGGGGCAGTGGTGGGCTGAGAGATGTTGGTGCTGCTGGTGGTAATACATTCGTCTTCCAAAAAACTTGTACAGTCAGGACTTGTACCAATTTGGTGTACAGCCAAGGTGTAATTGTATCATGGAGTTTTATTTTTTGTTATGATAAGGGTCCAGCCTCATGTTTACAGATTTGTTTATATAAAGAGCAGCCTTTCCGTTTTCCAGGCTGAAGAACAATTGTTGGAGACTGAATAGATCCCCCTTGCTTGTTCTAACCATTTGACAAAGGTTTTGGTGTGGCTGTGGACTTATTGCAACTGAGCTGAAAACCATTTGTCACAGGTCCCAGTAAATTACAACTGTTAAAATTGTTTGTTCAGTAATGGGAAAGCTTCCTCTTAACACCAGGAAATATAGACAGATGCAGAATATATATCCAACATTTGACACAACCTGCACATGGCTTTTGAACCACAGTCTTTACAATCGAAGCAGAACATTGTGGAGTGAATCCTGACTTTGTGTGATCTGGACCATAATGAATTGATAGCCTCCTTTCACATCTCTCCTCAATTTTATTTCCATTATTGTAACTGAAATGAGGCATAACACAAAGCTGATGATTTGCTAGCATGTCTTCAATAGTGTCACAGACTGGATATAGTACAGACGGAGGCAATTTGGTCCATCATGTCTAAGCCAGCTCTCCACAAGACCAACTCCATATATCCCATTTCCCACATTTTCCTCATAGCCCTGTCTTTAGAAACTTCTCAAGTTCCCTTTCGAAAGCATAACTAAACCTGCCTCCACCGCTCTCTGTGACGGTGCATTCCAGATCATAACCACTCACTGGGTTACATTCTAGCACAAAGTCAAAATGTCCGCCTCCATTAACTTGTGCAGGTAATTCAAAGCACCTGCTTCTTTATATCAATAAGCTGCACAAGTCATTAAACAACATTCCTTCAGAAACCACAAAATCATGCACAACCCAACCTTCACGACAGCACAAAGCATACTGCATATGTGATCGAACAAAAAGGATACATTTATAAAGATGTCATACTATTTAAATGTGAAGTACAGCATTTAAAAATATGCAATATAAAAAGTACACTAAATAAAATATATGAGGTGGCTGATTGCAGTTTTGTATATGTAGTACAGCTCACAATCAGCTTGAGCTTCAGACTAACATCAGTCATTCTTGTGAAGATTCACCGGTCCAATTGGGTATCCAGTATCATTGAATAGAATAACCAACATGAGGTAAGCTAAAATCCAAACTATTTGCCACTAAGATTTGTAGCTCAACTGATCTGACCAAACTTGAAAAACATTATGGGGGACCACATTAATACATACATTGTGCACAGGATTGCTTTTCACTTACTGTGTGAAGATTATTCAACACAACAACAAATAATATTAATATTGTACCTTTGGCATAGCAAAGTACTTTACAGGAACAATTATCGAACAAACAATTGATGCCAAGTCACATAAAGAGATATCAGAACAGAGGATCAAAACTATGGTCAAAGAAGATTTAAGGAGTATCTTAGAGAAAGATAAAGTAACAAAGAGGCAGAGAGATGTAAGGAGGGAATTCCAGAGTTTAGGGCCCAGAGATGAAGCCGCAGCTGCCAATGGTGGAATGATGGAGATCATGGATAACCAACAGATCAGATTTGGAGAAGTGCAGATGTCTCAGGGAGTTATGAGGCTGGAGGAGGTTACACAGATTGGAGGTCAGTGAGACTATGGAGAGATTTGCAACCAATGAAAAGAATTTTAAAATTTAAGCATTGCTGGCCCAACATGGGTCAACGAGTACAGATGGTATTGAGTGAACAGGAATGGCTGTGAGTTAGAATGTGGCAGCAGAGTTTGGATGAGCTAAAACTTATGAAGGATGGATGATAAGGGACTGGTCAAGAGAGCATTGAAATAGTGAGGTCTGGACACCAACAAACAAAGTGAATTCTACTATGGTTGGCTGTGATGGAGTAGCCTGGTACCCAATCTGAGTTGAAGCATTGAGAGCAGGAGACTCAGGAACTGACAATAACAAGGAAAGACAACAGAACCAGCTCTTACCTTGCGTAGCCATTGGGTGTTGTTGTCCGACCTGCTCTCCAGCTGTTGCAGCTTCTGCGAGGGCCACTCCTGGTCTTCCTGGGGCGCGTCCCGCTGGAGGGAATTGCTGCTGGGGTGATCCGCAGAGCCGCGGCAGCCCCCCTCCGGTTCAGGCAGGACGAAGGTGTAGCTGCATGTTCCATGCTGAACCTTGCTGAGCCTCCTGCGGCCTCCCTCCGTCGCTCTGGATTGTCCACTGCAGCCAGCATGTGCCAGGGCAGCACATAGCAAAGCCATTGAGAGAGAATCCATCGCCCACATTCTCTGTGCTGTCACTCCTGTTAACCTCTGTGGAAGTAATGGGCAATTATACCCTCTTCAATGCTGCAAACAACTTGAACTTTCAATGAGGGAGTGCAGGTGATTTCAAAAAAATAAAGTTTTATTCTAAAGTAAGGAGGATCTAAACTTTATTTATTCCTTTTCTCGCTCTCGCTCTCTCTCACACACACAAGGTGATTTACTCACTTCAGCACCAATCCTTACTGAAAGCACTCCGCTGTTTCCCAGTCTGGTGTCGATTGGCAGTTCTTCAGCCTGTGCACTGAGCTCTGAACTGTCTACTCCTCACTGAATCCTGACTTGAAGAGCGCAGCGTCAGTTCAGACTGCTGGGAAGCGTGCAAAGACTTTGACAGGAATGTATACGCCACTATGCTAAGGGTGTCTGATACCTCAGTTGCACAGGGATCATCTTACACACACAAAAAAAGCAGCGATCATACATGCAGCTTCGAGCATGTGGAGTAGTCCAGGCACACAACCCCGCCCCCGACCTTACTGTCGTTTTTATCTGCTTCAGTCCACCTTTCGGTTTCCTTTTGCCAAGACACCAGTGAAATCTGTTTGAGTTTTCTTTGGCTGTGAAGAAGCTGAGAATCCGAAGTCTCTGTTCAGGAGCTGGCGACCACAGCTTGCTGATATTATGTTGTAGCGAACTGCAAAGTTACTCGAGGCAATTAGAATAAATTACATGGCTCTCTGAAGTGTTCAGGACCCAGCTGTTTTAATAAAAGCAGAACACAGTCGGAGATTACAGTGAATTCCTTATTGTTTCGCTGCTTTCCTCTGGTTTTGAATCCCTGCCAATTGCTGACAGGCTTGTCAACTTCTGCTTTTTACACTTGTAGATCTGTAGCTTAACCTCCTTCACTCTCTCTCTCCTGCCCACATATTCTGTCGTGATCTGTCTCACTCTCTCTCTCTCACTTTCTCTCATATTCACTCTCCCACCATCTCTCTCAGTTCTGGCAATCTCTCTAATTTTCCTGTTGTCACTTTCACATTCTCTTTTCTCATCTCTCACATGTCCTCTTTTGTTTTCATTCCCAATTTCACATTCTGTCATTTCTCTTTCTCCAATACTCATTCTCTTTCTCAATTTCTTATTTTTACTCTGTCATTCTCGTTTTCATTCTCTTTTCCTTGTACTTGTTAATTCTCTCTTTCTCACTATCTTCCATTGTCTCTCATACATTATCTCTTTTCAATTTTCATATAATTATCAATCGCGCTCTCTCTCTATTTGTTTTCTCATTCCCTCTCTCACTGTCTCATTCTCTTTCCTATGCTTTCTTATATGTTCCTACTCGTTCAATTTCTCAATTTTCTCTTTCATTCATCTGTCATGCATTCTCTCCATCACATTCTCTCTCTCATTCGCTCTTTTCCTGTTACACTCTTGCTCTCTTGATGTCTTTGATTCCATCTCTCGGCCTTTCTGTCATGCTCGTTCTTTCATCCTCTCGTTCATGTTCTGTCTTCTCACAGTCTCTTTCATTTTCTTTCACATTCACTCTCTCACCCTCACTAGTTATGTCTACTAGATTATATTTCAAGCTTACAGTTTCGCAAATACAGGTTGTTCCGTTGTAATGCGCATTTCATCAACGCAAATTGGGGACACTTTCTAAAGCGCGAGCTTTTGAATGTGTGTTGGCTGTAACGCGATTGCATCGCCAACACTTTAAGCGCTGTTTCTAAAGCGCGATTTTTCTATTTATGTGGGGTTGCACACGAACACCATCGCATTGTAGTAAAACTGAGTGTACCAGGATGATAACTTAGTACAAAGCATGTAAATCCCTGCAGCGTTGTTTGTGATGAACTGCCCGACGAAGCCCCTTGCCCTGGGATACACAGACTGTGCAGCTGCAAAATCACTACATCAAGTGTTTTATTTCAATTAAGAAGACTGCAAATAATCTCCGAAGGCCTGATTAAACTGTGACCTATTGAATCATTAGGGATTTTTAAATTATTAAAACAAGGACCAAACATTTGACTTTTTATATTGTAGCCATCATGATGGCTCATGAACTACTCCCTCTATTTTCAGTTGGTGATTACAGTGGGTCCACTTGACTTTTAGCTCTGACACCTGAGTACAAATTCAGCCTAGATAAAATCCCATAACAAAATTTGCTACCCATAAGGCTCTCTGTAGGTTTTGTTTCTTCCTACAGCACATCTCTGAAGCATCTTAAAAAAAACATGCAAACACTGTATTACTGTTACCAAAACAACTTTTTTTGTCTTCGTTCATGGGATGTAAATCCTGCTGGCTGGCTCAACATTCATTGTCCATCCCCATTTACATGTGCAAGGTGGTGGTGGTGAGATGCTTTCTTGAACTGCTATTGTCCTTGAGGTGTAGAGGCACCAACAGTGCTGAGAGGAAGAGGAGGGAAGCAAGTGCCAGTCAAATGGGCTGCTTTGTTCTAGATAATGGCAAATATCATGTGCTGTTGGAGCGGTACTTATCCAGGCAAATGGTTAGTATTCCATCACACTTCTGACTGGTGGCTTATAGTTGGTGTACAGAGTTTGGGGATTCAGGAGGTGAGTGTGTCTAGCTTCTGATCTACTCATGTGACCACAGTATTTATATGATTAGTCCAGTTCAGTTTCCAGTCAATGGTAATCCCCAGGAAGTTGGGAGAGGATTCAGTGACAGAAAAGCTAATGAACATAAAGGGGTGATGGTTAGATTCTCTCTTGCTGGAAATGGTTATCCCCTGGCACATGTGTGGCACCTATGTTAATTGCCATTTATCAGCACAGACCTGCATTTCATCTATGTCTTGCTGCACATGGACATGAAAATTATGCAACCATCAGCAAACATCTCCATTTCTGATGTTATGATGGAGGAAAAATAATTACTGAAGTAACTGAAGATGGTTAAGCCTAGGAACTCTTGCAGAGATGTCCTGGAACCTAGATAATTAAGTTTCAATAGCCACAACCATCCTTTATGCTAGGTCTGACTCCAAATAGTAGAGAGTCTCTGATTCCCACTGATCTCAATTTTGTTAGAGCTTCATGATCCAGCATTCAATCAAATGCTGCTTTGATGTCAAGGGCTGTCTCTCTCATCTCACCTCTGGAACTTATCTCACCCCTGGAATTCAGCTCTTTTGTCCATGTTTAGACCAAGGCTATAATGAGGTCAGGAAGTGAGTGGCCCTGGTGAAGCCCAAACTGAGCATTTTGTGAGCAGGTTAGTCCCTTGCAAGCTGCTTGATAACTTCCACCACTTTGCTGATTGATCAGGAGTGGAAGCATTTTCTCTGCAATACTTCATAAACACCTTTCATAATGTAATCCAGAATGTTCTACCTGAAAATATGGTAGAACATAGAGTCATAGTCATAGAGATGTACAGCATGGAAACAGACCCTTCGGTCCAACCCGTCCATGCCGACCAGATATTCCAACCCATGAATCAAGAAATAACTTGAAAAGGGATTTGGACAGACATTTAAGGCTGAGGAACTGATGGTTTATAGACAGAAATCACATATTAAACATGACAGCTCCTTCAAAGAACCAGCACAATGAAATGGGCAGAGTGACCTCCTGTGTAAGATTGCAGGATTCTAAACCTTGAAGAACTCCATCAGGTCATCCCTCAGACAACTCTTTTCTGTAGGAGACAGCCCCACTCTGAATAGTATTACTACATAAATCTATTTTCCACCTCAGTGTCCTTTACATAATATAGAGACTGTTCACAGCAATTAATTTTGTTATGTAAATAAGCAGATATAATCAACATGCAAAATCTTATAGACAGTAATTAACACAATGAAATTTCTCATTAGTAGTATTAGTTTGAACGATAGAATACTAGAATCCCCACAGTGTGGCAGCAGGCCATTTGGCCCATTAAATCCATACCAACCCACTGAAGAGCTTCCCACCCACCCCCACTCCCTACCCTATTCTCGTAACCCTCGAAGGAAACAAAGAAATTGCATTTTCATAGCGCCATTTGCTTTTTCTTGGCGATGCTGAGGTTAGTTATCCCACTATTACTGCTGTCTATCCCTAGACAACTCAGTGCAAAAACCTACCTGGAACCAAACCAGGCTGGTGCTACTATGGCTCAGTGTGCCGTATCTTCTCTTCTGATTCTGAAGAAGTCATTTGAACTTGAAATATTAATTCTGTTTATTTCTCTCTACAGATATTGAGTTTCCCTCAACAGTTAGCAGTCTGGCTGAGTTTTCCCAGCTTTTTCTGTTTCTACTGCAGGTGATCTGCCACTGTACACCAGTGGTAGAGGCAATGAATGCTTAAGATGGTGGAAGAGATGGAAATCAAGGGGGCAGCTCTGTCATTGATGGACACATGCCATTATAACAGGAAATATGATCATTATTGTATTACGAGCTGTCAGAGCTTGCTGTGTGCACATTGGCTGCTGCACTTCCTACATTAAAGTGTTCAGAAATGCATCATTGGCAGTTAATTGCTTTGGGACGTGCTGAGATCGCACAATAACTATAGGAAAGCAAGACTTTCTCTCAAACTGCCTCACTGACACTTTGAAGTGATGAGCCATCTAAATTGTCCTTTGGACATGATTTGTTTAAATACATTGTCCTTTAAATTCTTTGCATGGCCATGATACATGGTACTTTAAAGATACTGCTTTTGGCATGTCCTTGATGGTATTTTCAGGTTATGTGAAATATATCTTGCTCTAATCACCTGTAATGCTGGGCCTGATATAGGATGGCAAGGTGGATCAGTGGCTAGCACTGTTGCCTCACAATGCCAGGGACCTGGGTTTGATTCTCCCCTCAGGTGACTGTCTGTGTGGAGTTTGCATGTTCTCCCTAGTCTGTGTGGTTTTTGGCTGGGTGGTCTGGTTTCCTTCCACAGTCTAAAGATGTGCAGATTAGGTGGATCACCAATTCTTAAATTACCCATAGTGTGCAGGCTAGGTGGGTTGGCCATGGGAAATGCAGGGAGTGGGTCTGGCTGGCAGGGTTGGTGTGGACCCGATGGGTCAAATGGCCTGCTTCCACATTGTAGGGATTTTTTTGACATAAACATATGATTCAATATGTGTGATCTAAAGCAGAAAACACAGCTAAAACTGGCACCAAGAAGGGGTCTTCAGAAAACTGGCAGTAAGACACAGCACAATGTTACTCATCTTGCTTCAGCTTTTTAATTCTCTCGTTGATCTCCTATGTGACTGCAACAATTTAAATCATGCAATAGAAATCAATGACAATAAATGATTGAACAAATATGATTACAAACATTGGTTAGGGCAAAAATATCAGGACTGTGGAGAAAGAATATGGGAGTTAGGACTTTTTAAGGGTCTTTGTCAAACAGCTGACTGAGTCACGTTGGGCTGAATGGTCTCCATCTGTAGTGTATCTATGATATTCACTGTAGTGACACTGGTGGCAATTTGAGATTGTTGACTAAATATTCCTGTTAGCCATTGAGATGAGAATCAGAGCCATTTGCATTCATCAAAGACAGATACACTTAGTTTGGGGTCAATTATTTCTTTTAAATAATTAAGGATTATTCTTTATAATCTTTATACAGTAAGTAGCTGGGATTTGAAATGCACTGCTTAAGAGGGTGGTGGAGGCTCTTGTCTTTAGAAGAGAATTGGATAAGCATCTGTGAAGGAAGGGAATGATCATGTGACTTCCATAAGAAGTCCACAAGAACATGATGGGCTAAATGGTCTTCTTCTGTGCTGGAGCCATTCTTCAATTCCATGATAATATTTACTCATTTGAATGCAAACACAATGAGTTAAGTAATGTATTACAATTTATAGTGAAATAATTAATGCCTCTCTTGAACAAATAGGATGGTTGAGAAATAAAACAGATGGTTAAATGATGCAGCAAGTTGGTTCAAGTCTAATACTCCAAGTCCATTCCAGAGATACAATCAGGCAAAAGACATCAATACAATTTCCTGCTGTTCAAACAATCACATTTTGGTTGATGAATCCACCCATTGGTTTGGAGATCGCCAGTTCCTCTGGATAGGCATAGAGCCTTTGGGAATTGTAGTTTAATCTCGCAGAGTTTGCTGAGACTAAGACCCAAGTGAGAAAGCATTAAGACATTAAAACAAATTGCATACTGGTTTTCATTGTCGTACAACACTTTCATTAATTATTAAAATACCAGCAATGAGTCTTAATAATGACGCTGCTTGATCAAGCAGTAAAACATTATCCAATATTTCTTTCCATTGTAAAAGGAAACAAGTGTGAAGAGTAGAGCGAAAGGACAAATTGGATAGCTCTGTCATATACCAATATGGTCACAATGGGATGAATGCGCACTTTCTGTGCTAGGCAATTCTTCTGATTCTATGAATCTTCAGCACAGTTGATAGTTATAATTCAAACATTCTGGGTAATTTAATCTCCATTATTAATGCTATACAAACTCTCATGTTATAGAGAGAGTTGCAGTCATTTGTAGAGATTGCTCATACGTGTTTCTGTAGTTAGAAACAGTGTACAACTGCTCAAACAGAAAAACTCACTCTTACTCAAATCTCTGTTGCTTCAGCTTTTTTTCTTATGTCCCACTAATTACAATTGCTTGGATTCAGATATCTGAATTCCATTCAAAAGACCAGGAAAATACAAGCAAAGAAGGAGACCAAGACTGACACACACAGAGAGAAACAATGAGTGTGGAGCCAGAGGCAGAGATAGAGATGTACAGCAAAAAAGGGAAGGAGGGAGAGAGAGAGACAGAAAGACAGCAGAGAGACAGAGAAAGAATCAGAGAGAAAGAGGCGGAGAAAGAGAGCCAGATAGCCAGAAAGACAGAGAGAGAGAGAGAGAGATAGAAAGTTGGAGTGACAGAGAGCAAAGAAGAAGTGGAGATTGAGAAACTAGAAAGAGAGGGAGATGGAAAAAAGACAATAAAAATCAGAGGCAGTGAAGGAGAGAGAGAGACACATACACATGCATACACACATGCAGATAGGGGCACAACAAGATCTGAAAAGATTCAAAAGATAATACTCCAGGACAATGTTTTACTTTATCCAGAAAGGAAGTCAGGACTGACATTCACCCTTGGAGAGATGGCTGTACAAAAGTCAATGGAGATGAAATTCAGAATGTGGTGACCCTTCCCCACCCCATCCACTTCCCTTTAATCTCCCAAGAGTTTTAAACTGAAATTTGCATTGCTTCAATTCCAAAATGTGCTAAGAAAACAATTCGAGAGTTTGTCTGTTTGGTCAACCAATACAAATAAGCCTTCTAGTCAGAAAGTGTGATTGATAACACTTCGGGTAGCCAGGAAACTTTATCTTGTAGATTGGAAAGAAAGATGACTGAATATTCATTCATAACAGCAGATAGATGCAAAACCATGACCCAGATAACTAACACTAATTTGCCAACAATGTGGATGGAATGTTAGCCTCACACTGACCCAGACACAGTTTACCTCTTGAAATATCACATTCAGAATTTCTGGTGCTCTATGTCATTCACCAGAAGTTAAGTTTTTTTCAAAGTGCAAACATTCATTTTCTAGTTAGAGTTTTATTTCAAGCATCCATACATCATAAAATTCAATCACCTTCCTAACTGACTATACTTTATGTACCTTTGAATACTAAACTGCAAAACCAAAAATTAAACTTAAAAATAAGTTAAAACTCCAAATTGAAAGCAAACTAGGAGGTATATATATTTGTCCACATGATTGTCTTGTTATTTTTGACTCCTAGGTATTTGCATTCGATGAACAGAAATAAACATTAACAATCCTCACACAGATTCCCCTCTCTCATAAACAATGAGTAAATAAAATGTTTAATCACAAAAAGCATTTTCCATAAGTCAATGAAGCATTTTTTGAAGGGTAGCCATTTTTGTGAAGCAGGAAACACAGCTCTCAACTTACACACAGCAAACTTTCACAAAAATGGTCAGATAGCTTGTTTTGATGTAAGTTGAAGGATAATTATTAGCCAGGAGACTGGGGATAACAACAGCCTGCTCTTCTCCTCTGACAGCACAGTTCTGACCCTGCACCCCTCAACCGCTAAACAGTATAGCTGTCCCTCATTACAAATCCACTGTCCCAGCATCATTCCCTCAGTTCTGACAATGCAACACTCCCTTAGTGCTGACCCTCTGACAGTGCAGCACTCCTTCAGCACTGACCCTCTGACAGTGCAGTACTCCCTCAGTACAGACTGTCCAACAATGCGGCGCTTCCTTACGTTGAACCTCTGACAGTGCAGCTCATGTTCAGTACTGTCACTGTGGCAGTGCAATACTCCCTCAGTACTGACTCTCTGACAGTGTAGCACTCCTGACGCTCTGACAGTTGCTCCCTTGGTGCTGTCTAACTAATGGTGTGAAGCTCCCTCAGTACTAAGTCTCTGACAGTAACTCACAAAGCAATGATCTTTGACAGTACTGCACTCCCACATTATTGACTCTCCAGTGCTGACTGCTTCCATCCTTCAGTACTGGCATTTGAAAATGCGGTCAGCCTTCTATAGCTGACCTTCACCACCAACACTCCGACCATGCAATGCTCCCTCAGTACTGACCCTTTTAACAGTTCAGCATACCCACAGTACTGCTCCGCCTACATTGTGACACCGAGATGTGAGCCTAGTCTATATTCTGAAAACTCTGCAGGGAAGGTTTGGACTCAGAGAGTGTGCCACTATATTAATTAATGCAACAGTGTCATTCCTGCCTGGTGTCCAAGTCAAAAAAGACCAGTCACTCCAATTGCCTACAGCTTTCCACAAATGGGTGGGGTGGGGGATTGGGATGTCAGTTGAACTGATTGAAGTGTCCCTGTAAACGACAAGAAATGTTTGATTAAGTGCGAGATGAGCTGGTGAGGCTGGATCCTCAAAACACAAAAATGAACCATGACTTTATCCTGGCTGTCCAGGGTCAACATTTATCTGGAAACAAGACTGATACTCTCGGGAAGCAAACAGCAATTAATTGAATCCCGCAGAGAATCTGTGGCCTACACTTTATAGCATAGCTCAAAACAGAGAAAACTCTGAGCAGCAGCAACAACTTGAGCCTGAAGGTCCTGCATGGGATTTGTATATTCACTGTATCACTTAATTGGCAGCACTAATACATCATCATTATTAACATCCCATAAGGCAATGTTGGTGACATTTTTTTGTTTCTTGATCCTCCTGGTATCACTCCGGAGGAAGAGGGATTTGAGGTTTCTGCAGCCCAGACTCACAACTCTAAGATTGTTCCAAAGCCTTTGCGGAGTTATTTGATCTGAATTGATGGCTAAAGACAGGAAACCAGGACAGTCACCTCAGACTGGACATCTACAAGGCCATTTAGCCTTCCAGCTTGTTCTATCATTCAATGAAATTAAAGCTTATCCGCAAAGTGCCTCCATACCTCTTAATACCATTGGTCAAGACAAATCTATTGGTCCCAAATTTCAAATAAACAATTTGCATAAGAGAATTCCAAACTTCTACCACTCTTTGGCCAGAACATAATGCCCTCCTCCAGGTTGGGTGGAATGGGTGAGGGGCATTTAATCAGGCAGGAAGTTGAACTTAACAGCTTCCTGAGTGATGGAGCATTCTCAGAGGCAAGTTACTCATATCCCAAACTATGAGGTCCTGAATGTTGTCTGCTGCACCTCCCCGACCAACATACTGCAGCAGCCAGGGATCCCATCAACACAGTTGCAATTCAATTTCCAGAAAGAAAATAAAGGAGAAACCAGTCACCATTGGACTCATGGAAGAGATGCCCATCACGAATAAATCCATAGCTAACAGACCTGGAAGAACTGGTCAGCTACAATATCCAGAAACAATGTTCTAAGGACGTACACCATTTACAAATAGAAGTCTTTCTTTCTTTAAAATAGACAGTATTTTCATCAGTTTTGAGTTCTTAGCATTGACCCATGGTCGAAGGATGGCAGCTTACAACCTGGCCAGAAGCAATTCTCTGACAGCTGTGTTTGCAGCCACCAACTACAGAGGGCGCATTCACCACTCATTCTGTCGCCGTGCCTATATCCTCACTGCCAAAGATAGCTGCCTGATTCAAAGAATATGGCCATCTGAAATACTGAGCAATGTAAAGGTTTTCTAACAAGTGCAGCACCAATGAAATATTTCCTTGCTGTACAGAGTTGTCGTGTGGTCCACGGTTATAGATTGCAGTTTTCCCAGAGTATTGATCTCCAAAAACACCAGCTAAAGATCCTGGGATCACAATTGCAATGCGCTCTCTACCTTACTCATTGTCTCACAGGTCACTCCACTCTCTACCTCTCCCTCCCTGTGTGCCCTGTCCACCACGTGTGAGGGAGAAGGATGGTAAGTGGGTGGAAGGTCATGAGGAGTGGAGTAGTCAAAGAGGTAGCAAGTGGGGAGGCCATGGATTATGAATGGCATGGCAAATGATGCCATGAAGAGGGCAATAGGGAAAGGAGTGAAAGCGAGGCGGAAAGGTGTAGTGGGCACATTGATAAACAAAGCACTGGAGGGGAATAGTGTGCGATCATTCAACAGGCATACAACAATGACATCAGTATTACCTCATGTGTGCCTGTAGATGGCATGGGCACCCAATGTCCTGTGCACAATGGTAACATGAACTGCACCAATTTCCTTGGGTGCATTGGTAGAAGATACAGTTTGTTTGAAATGCCTGAGAGCTTGGGCATCTATTGATCTCACTGCTTTCCCCGATGCAATGCCTCGGCCAATCAGAGATGACTTGCCAACTATTTGGCATCCTTTACTTCTCCAATAGAAATTGTTTTGTGATTGTTTGAAATTGGAAATTCTTGAATTTGTACTGATGAATGACTTTGGCAACATATCTGTCCTTTCAACAATATTTAAGGTCTGTGTTATGAAGGAATTGTTAGGTTTTTAAAAAAATTCACCTCATTAGCTGTGAGTGATGATTTCCACCATCATCAATTCAATATTTTTAAGTCATATTTCTGAGGTTAACACCCCTGGGTGAAGGCAAACTTTATCTGGTGTTACTGTCACCCAGCCAGCTCAATAATAAGTCAGCTTACCCAAAGATACCATAACTTTTGGGGGGGGGGGTTATTGAAACATTTACTGATCCACCAGCAATCACTTGAGGCTCAAACCTCTGTTTGCCCGAGCTACAAATCTTTTCAAAAGCTCCAACCTCTGTTTACCCTTTGACAGTCTTACACGTGAGGTGTAAGCAGTAAACTCTCCTCATACAATATGACACAAAGGGCCACTAATGGACTGGCTTGTCTGCACAGAGCCCAAATTAGCAGCAGTGCTGAATTAACATATCTAGCAATAAAGCAAGTCTGGAATAAATGTACTACTTTTCTCATCTTAATGTACTTGTCCAGCAGTAATGATTCCTAATTTAACAGGAGAAAGTATCCTCTCTATTGAGAGAGAACAAGAGTACAATTTAATAACAGGCTCCGCAGGTGAAATCTGTCTGTATCTCTTTATACTGCATACAATGATTTGAATGTTTGTCAGTGTTAGAAGGTTAACTTGCTGAAAAGCAGACTAGTTGATACAGCTACTGGATGAAGGAATCAAATTTCCTGATTCAGAAGCAAAAGCAAATCCTGCAGGTGCAAAAGATTTGAAATGAAAACCAGAAAGTCCTGGAGAAATGCAGTAGGTCAGGAGAGAAAAACTGAGTCAACGTTTCAAGTCCATTTTGAATCTTCTCTGGATTATCTTGTCAAAAAGACAACACCAGATTTTGTGATCTGATTTTCAGTTTAATGATTTATTTCGTATAGACCCTACAAGTATCAACTAATGTCATTTTCTTTGATACGGGTGTGGTCACCATATGAAAAGAAGAAAGTGATTGCACTAGAAAGGGTACAGAGGAACTGTATTAGGATGTTGTCAGGAACAGAGAATTCTTAGTTTCTCTCCATGGGTGCTGCATGACCCACTGTAATCTCCAGCAGTTTTTTGTTTTCAGTACTTTGCGATATATTGCTTGGAAAAGAGAAGGCTTGGGGAGATTTAGTGGAGGTTCATGAAATAATGAGGGACTGACATAGAGGGTATAGGAAGGACAGATTTCCCTTTGTGAGGAGATCAATAATCACACAGATTTCAAGTAATTGATTAGAGGTTAACTATGGAGAAATCTTTACACGCAGAGGATGTACAGATTCTAGAACTCACTGCCTGAAAGGATAATGGAGACAGTCGCCCTGAGCACATTTATAAGGTCCTTGGATATGCATTTGAAGTGTGAGTGAGTGAGTAAGTGAGTAGTGAGTGAGTGAGTGGGTGAGTGAGGCCCTTTTTAGTCATGGCTGACCAAGGGTTGTATCCTCATTGTTCCAGCTTTCTGATTCCCTGAAGCAACATCGCTTGTGACTGAAGAGACCATTTGAAGTGTAATAATTTACATAACTATTGTCCAAGATCTAAAACATGAACAGCTCTTGGTCAGCACAGACTCTATCAATCAAATGGACACTTCAGAGTTATACATTTTTATATGTTGGCACACATTATTCAGTTATGCATGTGTGTGTACATAGAAACAGAGATAATGGGAACACAGGTAGGCCATTCAGCCCTTTGAGCCTGCTTTGCCATTCATTATGATCATGGCTGACCACACTACAGAATCATCTGTTCCTGTTTCTCCTCCAGATATTTTGATTCCTTTGGCCCCAAGTGCTAAATCCAACTCCTTCTTGAAATCATACAATGTTCTGGCCTTGACTGCTTTCAGTAGTGAATTCCTCAGGCTCACCAGTTTCTGTGTAAAGAAATTTCTCCTCATCTTCATCCTAATTAGTTTACCCCTTAGCGTTAAACCTCTCTAGTTCTGAACTCCTGTGCCATCGGAACATCTCCCTTGCATTTACCCTCCCTACTCCTGTTAGAATTGTATAGGTTTCTATGAGGTCCGCCCTCATTCTTCTAAACCCTAGTAAATATAACCCTAACCAATTCAACTTCACCTCGTATGTCAGTCCTGCCATCCCAGGAATCAGTCTGGTAAACCTTCACAGCACTGCCTCTATTGCAAGAACACCCTTTCTCAGATAAAAAGACCAAAATTGCACACAATATTCCAGGAGTGGTCTCACAAAGCCCCTATATAATTGTAGCAATATATCCTTGCTCCTGTACTCAAGTCCTCTCTCTATGAAAAGCCAATGCATCATTTGCCTTCTGTACCACCTGCTGTACCCAAATGCTCACCTTCAGTGACTGGTGAGTGAGACCACCTAGGTCTCATTACACAATCCCCTCTCTCAATCTGTAGCCCTTCAGATAATAAACTGTCTCTTTGTTTTTGTTGCCAAAGTAGATAACCTCACAACTGTCCACATTATATTATATCTGCCGAGCATTCTCCCACTCACTCAGCTTGTCCAAATCTCACTGAAGCATTACTGCATCCCCCTCACAGCTCACTCTCCCATTCAGTTTTGTGTCATCTACAAATTTGGAGATGTTACATTTAGATCCATCATCCAAAGCAGTAATATACAGTACGAATAGCTGGGGACAAAGCAACAATCTCTGTTGTCACGGCCTGCCATTCAGAAAAAGACCCATTTATATCTACACTTTATTTCCTGTCAGTCAACCAGTTTTCTATCTACTTCAATACAACACCCACAATGCCATGCAATTTAATTTTAAACATTAATTTCATATATGGAACTTAGGTAAACGCCTTCTGAAAGTCCAAAGAAACCATATACATTATATCCCTTTCATTAACTACTCGCTACATCTTCAAAGAATTCCAGTACAATTGACAAACATGATTTCCCTTCTGTAAATCCACACCGACTGAGTCTGATTCTACCAATGTTTACAAAATGCTTTTCTATTAATTCTTTTATAATGGGCTCTAGTATTTTCCCCATTACCAACATGGTGCTGACTGGTCTATAATTGCTGGTTTGCTCTCTGCCTCCCTTTTTTGAAATAGACAGTTTACAATAGCTACCTTTCAATCTGTATGAGTCTGGGCATCAGTTAGAGCAGTTGGCAGGACAGCTGATTTGCCATGCAGAATGATGCCCACAGTTTAGGTTCAATTCCTGTACCAGCTAAGGTTACCATGAAGGACTCTCCTTCTCAAACTCTCTCCTCATCTGAGGCATGATGACCCTCAGGTTAGACCACTACCAGTCAGCTCTCTGTAAAGAGAGAGTGTCTCTTTGGTCTGATAGAACTATGCTCATTTTAATCTATATTCCAGACTCTATAACACCTTGAAGAATGACCGCCAATGCAGCCATTATTTCTCAGGCCACTTCCTGAACTATGCTAGGATGTAGATTATCAGGGCCTAGGCATTTATTGGTCTTTAATATTATCAATTTCCCCAACACAATTAATGTTGACTTCTGTCTGTACCTCTCAAAAAAACTCTGTGCCCCCAACTTTTCTGCTGTGTCCTCCTTTGTGAACACACACCAAAGTGTGTATTTAGTTGGTAAGCCATCTCCTTCCTCCCCATTAAAAGTTCCCCTCTTTCTGACTGTATTTGTCTTCACCAATCTTTTTCTCTTTAAAATTTTACAGTCAGTTTTTATGTTGTCTGAAAGCTTACTCTTGTACATTATTTTCCTTCTCTTAATCAAGTGTAAATTGGCGGATTTTATTTATTTATTATTTCATGGAACGTGGGCAATGTTAGCCATCCCTAATGGCCCTTAAACTGAATGGCTTGCTAGGACATTTCAGAGGAGGCTTTAGAGACAACACATTAATGAGTCTGATGTCTCATGTAAGCCAGACCAGGAAAGGAGAGCAAATTTCATTCCATAAGACATGTTAGTTAACCTGATGGGATTTTTCAGCATTGATAGTAGTTTCATAGTCACCAGCACAGAGACTAGCTTCAGATTTGTGAATTGAATTTAAATTCCACCGGCTGCCATAGTGGGATTTGAACCCATGTCCAATTAGCATTTTGTCTGGCGCTGCTGGATTACTGCCCAATAGCATTCCCTCAGCACTACAAACTGCTGTATTTGCGTGTGCTTTACTGTGCATATATGTTGGTGTGCTTGTGTGTGTGGTGTGTATGTTGGGTTTGCAGGTGTGTGCGCTTGTGTTGGGGGTATTGTATATATATATATGTCTGTGCTTGTATGGGGGTGACTGCATATGTATGTATGGATATGTCTGTATGTGAAGGTGTGTGAGAATATGTTTATGTGGCTGGATCTATTTATGTCTTTGTGTTGAGATGTACATGAGGAAGCATTTGCGTGTGGGGGTGTATGTATATATGTGCTTGTATAGTGGCTATGTAGATGTTTGTGTGGGTATGTTTGTGTGTGATAGTATATCTGTGTGCAGTGTGTGTATGTGTTTGTGTGCTGGGGTGTTGGGAGGTTTGTGGTGTGAGTCTGTGGTACTCCTATGCCAGTTAATTGCTTACACTCCAATCCCTTCATCAATGTGCTAGCAGTCCTTCAGTAGTTTGGAAATTTTGCTCCCGAGTCATTCTTTAGGAGATGGTAGAAAATATAGCTCATTGGCACAATTATGATCACCTATCCTAACATCCCCTTTTGGCTCGGTGTTAGATTCCATGCTAGACTCCTGTGAAGCAGCTTTTGAAGGAGCAAGTGTCACAGTGGTGATAACTTTTACTGTGACTAGGTTCCATGAACAAAATTATTCATCTTAATCTGTAGTCTCCAGCTTTGCATTCACAATTCAAGCTTAAGTATCAACTAAGGCTCAGCAAACAGGTGAAAGGTAAAGTTCTCTTGGCACACTATAATATTGGTGATTTGGAGATGCTGGTGTTGGACTGGGGTGTACCAAATTAAAAATCATACAGCAACAGATTATAGTCCAACAGGTTTAATCGGAAGCACAAGCTTTCGGAGCGCTGCTCCTTCCTGTTGAAGGAACAGCACTCCGAAAGCTATTGCTTCCAAATAAACCCGTTGTACTATAACCTGATGGTGTGTGATTTTTAACTTTATACTACTAATGCACAGGAGTGTTCACCATAGCATACTGGGCCAATATTTATCTCTTAGCCAATACACTAAAACATATTAAGTGGATATTATCACATTGCTGTGCACCAATTAGTTGACATCTTTCCCCAACAGGGACCACACTTCAAAAGTGCTCCTAAGTGCCTTGGGATGTTCTGAGGCTATGAAAGGCGCTAAATAAATGCAAGCCCTTCTTTCTTAAACTCCCACTGCCCATTCATACACAAAAAAGCTCACATCAATTGGGTTACCCTGGGACTGGCTGAATCTCTGGTAACTGCGTTATACTCCAATATTTAGAGACAGCAGGGAGGTGAAATCAGACCAATCCACTAACACCCTACTGGCTGCCAGTGAGTCAGATTAGAAATTCTCAACTTCCCCTTTTCAAGGTACAAGCTGTACTCTGAAGATTAGTCTCTCAGTGAAAGGCCATCAGCAGGCAAATTGATTGACATTGCTGAAAGGTGCTGACTTCTTCCCTACCCTATCACATTCTCTCCCAAAACTGTCTGTCTGGTCCTTAACAACTGCAAGAGTTAAAAATAATGCAGAGGTGTCAGTTCAAATGGCTTCCTCAGAAAGTGCTTTCAGTCAAACGAGTGTTGGCTGACAGACAACATTCAGCCTATGATAGTTTTGGCACCTTACAAAGCTCGCTGTTCATGCTCTGTGAATATATTATTTACTGCAAGTAAGAGGTATTATGAACAATTAATACTAAATCCTAAATTTGTCAGTCTCCAACTTAGGCAGAATGAAGACTGCATTATGATTTATTTCTTATGCTGCACGAGTATAATAAAATACATCCCGCACTCTATGAGGAATGTAACAAACGTTGCTGCACTAAATCCCCTTGATTATCTTTTCTTCACAGGTCTGGTTTAAGTGACTAATTCATTCCCTAAAATGGATAGTCAATGGGCTAATAGCTGAACCTGTGATGAGCTTGTTACCTCTCTCCCCGGCTCAGACTGAATCAGTCCATTCGCAATCTTGGAGCCACAACTGATTCCAAGATTAGCTTCAAATTTCCTTTCCATGGCATCATTAAGACAACTTATTTCCATCCCCGCAATATCACCCAGTGGAGAGAGCCCTGACCAGTGTTTCTCATTCTACACTTTGTAAAACTGAACGTATATCCAATTTAGAACAAATAGAGGAGGCATGGTGGCTCGGTGGTTAGCACTGCTGCCTCACATCGCCAGGGACCTGGGTTCAATTCCAGCCTCAGGCAACTGCCTGTATGGAGTTTGTGTGGGCTTGCTCCGGTTTCCTCCCAGGGTCCAAAGTTTGCAGGTCAGGGTGATTTGGCCATGCTAAATCCCCCATAGTGTTCAGAGATGTGTAGGTTAGGTACATTAGTCAGGGGAAATGTAGAGAAATGGGTCTGGACAGGATACTCTTTGGAGAGTTGCTGTGGACTTGTTGGGCTGAAGGACCTGTTTCCACACTGTAGGGATTCTAATTCAAATCCCATTCCCTCCTCACCTCTGGTGTGTGATGACTAGCATTGACTCCCAGCCTAACAATGTTTTGAGTTTTAATTTCTCCTCATTTTTACATCTCTCAGGGCAGCACAGTGGCTCAATGGATAACACTGCTGCCTCACAGTGCCAGGAACAAGGGTTTGATTCCAGTCTCGGACAACTGTCTGTGTGGAGTTTGCACATTCTCCCTGTGTGTGCAAGGGTTTCCTGCGGGTGGTCTGGTTTCCTCCCACAATCCAAGGATGTGCAGATTCGGTGAATTGGCTATAGGAAATGCAACTATGAGAAAGTGAGCACTGCAGACGCTGGAGATCAGAGTCAAAGAGTGTGGTGCTGGAAAAGCACAGCCAGTCAGGCAGCATCCAAGGAGCAGGAGAATCGATGTTTCGAGCATAAGCCCTTCATCAGGAAGTGGGAAATGCAAGGGAATAAAGTAGGAGGGGTAGGTCTGGGTGGGATACTTATCACAGGGTCAGTGTGGATCCAATGGGCTAAACGGCCTGCTTCCACACCATAGGGATTCTGTGATGTTAACTCTCCAAGGCCTCAGCCTCCATGTCTCTGTAACCTCCTTGAGTCTCACAATCCTCCAGGATATCTGACTCCTCAAAATCTGATATCTGATTTTTAATTCCTGATTGCAATTGCACCTTCTAAACCCTTTCGGGGGGTGTAAAAGAATCTCTTTGCTCTGAAGAAAAACAGTTTTTCCCACTGTCCTGGCCAGTATTCTGTCCTCACCCAATAAGTTGTAAACAAATTAGTTGGTCATTACCACATTGCTGTTTGTGGGACTTGATATGCACAAATTAGTTGCCATCATTCCAATGTGACAATAGTGACTACATTTCAAGAAGTACTTCATTGTCTGTAAAGGAATTTGGGTCACCCAGAGGCAGTGAAATGCACTGTAGAAATGCAGGGAGAAGAGATAATTGTCCAGGACAGACAAGACTATGAGATCTTTGAACTCAAGCTGTCAGTTTGGACTCCATCACATCGTTGGTTACTACAACAGCTAATAATGTTTCAAAATCCATTTTGCCAGCACTTTGTCAGCATAGCTTCCATCTGTGAGTGGGATCTTCCCAGCTCTAGTACAATGTGGGCAATAGTGAGTCCACTGGGAAAATATGGAAAGATTGGAAAAATATGTCTCTTGATGTCAACAAAAAAAATCAAATTTTTCACCTAAGATTTTAGCAGTGAGATTAAAATCTCAATCAGTGAGTGGTTCATTTGCATGTTTTAACATCTCATTTTGACCTGATCTAACTTCATTCATTTGCAGTTTGCTATTTTCTCAGGCAGGGGAGAGAAGCTAAACTGTGACAATTCCTGACTGACAGTCAAAGTCCACACATGGAGGCTCCAGCTCACTGCTTGCTCTTCCAGACCTCCACCTTAGCCAGCATTCCCAAAGAACTCAAGGCCCACTCCATGAGCAGCAACAACCCTCATCCTTCGTGCAAGGAGTTTGGCATCAGGCATGCACCAGCCTTACCTCATTGTCGTGGCACATTTCCAATTCACTTATAACACAGTTTGCCAGTTCAATGCTGCATTTTAAAGCTCACCAACCCATTACATTGCAATGGACCTGTCAGGCTGCTTTGCACACAAGGTCAGGAACTCTTGCATCAGAACAGCGTGCAACTCAGGACTCATCATTTGTTCTCTTAATGCTCACTCACTTTGTGCTTACCTAGATTCTTACAGCATCTCTGCCTTGCCATGCTTATTTGCACATTGCCTCATTCAGAACTTCTGTTTTACATTGTCTTTTATCACAGACGCAAAGCCAGGCAGCTTGTCATGGATAGCAGCAGTGATCAATCAAGTGGGGTAATTGTGCTTTGTGACACTGTGCTATGTCAATGTCACACTTGCAGCATGTGCCAGCATCTTACCCGGCAACATAAACTCCAATCAAATAGCCAAATCTCAAAGGGAGTAGTTTTCAGGCAAGACCAAGGAGACTGTTGTCGGTCAGGATGTTCAGCCACAGTCAGTCAAGGGCATCATCTGATCTCAGCCCAAGGGCTTGGACACAATCAGTTAGGGACTTGCAGAAGTCAGGTCAAGGGTTGAATATAATTACAATCAAGGCAGTGTGCCACTGCCCCTGCAGGGCCAGTGCGACCATTCTGGTGATTAATGGTAGGTCAGTCAAGGAAATGAACAGAGGTCAGTCAGGGGCCTGGTTACTCTTGAGTTAGGGCTGTCCTTCCAAGTCAGTTGAGGGTCGGGCCCCAATCCAGTCGGGCTCTGTTCACTGAAAGTCAAGGACAATAATCAGGGGCCACCTGCTGTGCTGGACAAACTTGGGAAACCAGTTTTGGATATTGGAGGGGGGAGAACTCAGCATATAAGGGTGGGAGATGATAGAGCTTTGAGGGGGGGAGCACCACAACTGACTTCAACAGGTGGATAGTGTATCATGATGGTTGGTGTAACTAAGTTGTAGGCTTGGGGTCAATGGCATTAATCAGGCACTTACATCGTGCAGTTTAAAGACATCTGTAATCTCAGAATTCTGTATGTTAACTGCATGTGGTGACCAACTAAAATATTCTGGCCACAAGCAATCTTAACTATGTTATTGGTCATTACAAATTGATCATGACCATCACCATTTCTGTGAAGCTGAACTAATCACATGCAATCAATAAAGTGTCACCCGATGACCACAGTTCACAACGCCTCATAAACTGCACAAAGGCGAAGAACTGCTTTTTTCTCATATGGAACTGAAAGTATTTTATAACATGCTCTAACATTCAATTCTGTCTTTTCTTGGCTAATCGGATTGGATGTAAGATTTCAGTAATCCTATTGTTTTTACAATCCCCACTGTATTTGCATGACATTGCCTGCGCTGCATCCATCAGACAAAGGTCCATTATGTCGAAGGTCCATGTCAAACTGCCAGTTGTGAGTGATGTGAATGCTGACTGCTCACATTATTGCTCTGTTTCTGATATTCCCCACTTAGGTTCATTGGAACTGTGGCTAGCTGATTCATTCACAGAGGAGTTATCATCATGATGGCTGGTACATGAAGATGCAGAGAAATTGAGAATGAGCAAATGTGTCAATGAGCCCAGAGCCAGCAGTTGCTGAACAGCCTCCACATGAAGATATTGGAGCAGAAGATGCCCTTGGGATTTGGAGGAGCTACTAGAGACCCAGAGGCTCTCATCCTCAATGTCATTTCCACGGAGGAGTGACGATTGTAGCTGCAGACTGAAAATATCACAGGACTGTGTCATGGAGAGGGACTTGCAACCTGAGGGAAAGGGTTCTCATCAACCCTACCTAAGCTGCATGGCTGCACAGTCGCTCAGAGGGACTGCACATGCCGATTGGTGTGTGGACACATTGACTTCCAGTTCCAGAAGTCGCTACTGTGCACAGACGTATGAGGCCCACACAGTCGAGGGAACCTAGGTGGCCATCCTACGCCAGTGGCCATCACCATGTTAGCTGCACCAAATCTCTTTTTGACTGTCTGCTTCCAATCATCCCACTGAGGTCTTCACCTACAAATGTATCACGACTGTTACTGATGCAATTTGTGCCAGGCCACATCATTTCATCTCATTTACCTATAACAAGGGCAGCCCCATAGATTTTGACAACGTAGCAGTCTTCCCCTCAGTGCAGGGAGCTATGAACTATAGATGAGTCATGTTGAGAGTGTCATATCATAATGTGTCTGACTTCATCTAAAGAAAAGGGTTCCACTTGATCAATGTACAAGTTACCAGTGATTATTAGTTCCACATGTTTGGGGTGTAAGCCCAAACTAGATGTTATTATGATGACTCTATCCTTGAAAATGCTCTGGTTCCTGCTTCATTTTAAAGGCCACATGTCCCCCAAGAATGGCTACTGCAAGATGAGGGCTACCCTCTGCAACTCATTCTGATGACTCCATTACACAATGTGCTGAGGCTGACTGTAGATATTTCTTCCAATAGGGCTATCATAGAGCAGATGGTATGCCTCTTGAAGATCATGTTTTGATGCTTGGATCAGTCTGAGAGCTTTGAGTGTGAGTTCAGAGTGTGCTGCTTATTTCTTGCATTCTGTGCTCTGCAATGGGATTTGACGGGTGCCAAAAAGCTGGGAGAGTGACAACAGTCTTCTAAGGAAGAAGATATGTTCATTGAGGGAGAGAAGCAACACCTTCAACATAATAAAGTGGTAACACATCAGGCAGAATAAGGCAAACAGGACTTAATTGGCACCCAGTTCCAATAGATAGAAGCTGAGCGAGGTCGTCCAAAATTTGTTATTCCTCGAAAGCCAAGCAACCTTCATTTATTCCAAAAAGAAAGAAAGTTTCTTTTGTTTGTTCTTTCTTAACTTCTGTTAAGCAACAGGAAAAGCAAATATTAGTAACTGTTTGAAGGCTTTATAACATGTGATGTTCGTACACAATGGGAAGATATAACCAATGCTGGGCACCAAGGAGAGAGGAGTACTCCTTCAGACAGGGCTCTAACATGGTCTGGAAGGGAGGACAGGTATCTTGTGCACATTCATTCACGCAGTTGCAGATAGGAAAGTCAGCAGACAGATGATGATGCAAAACAGCAATACCTTTATGAAAGCGACCTTTTGTTTCCAATGAATGTCATCTTGTGCTGCTTATGGACCATGAGAAGCTTCTTCCTTTCTCTCCCATATGTGACTGATTGCATTTGACCTGCATGGCTGGACTTGAAAAATGGTGCCCGCAGTAGGGACCCGGAGGGTCCTTGCAGCAGTGAATACCCTGCCTCTGGTGAGCACAAGACAGCAGGAGAGTTGTGCTGTCGGGGCTACTTAATGACACATGCAGTGGAAACTTAATGTGAGACAACCCGCTAGAGGTCACAGAAGGAAACTCTCCCTAAAACTCCTCAAAATTGACACTGAGCCAATTTTGGCCAAATCCAGCTGTGTGCCTCAGATCTGACTCTACTCGGGAAGGTTCTTCCTTTTGTGGCTTTGTCAGTGGCTACAGCTGGTACTTCAGTGGCTACAGTTGCACTCTGCTCTGTGGTTTGCTCTCAGCTTTCAGCTGCTGGAACACAATCTGCCATTCCACAGGCTGCCTACCAGGGTCAGTTGTAGCTCTGTGAGTAACACTGTTACCTCTGATTCAGGAAGTTGTGGGACAAAGTCTATGCTCATAAGTATGTGCAACTCTGAGAAAATGCTAAATGACTCAGGGGACATATTAAATGAGACAATGGAATGGCATCTGCAGGATGCTGAGGATGTGTGAGTGGTTTAGAGAAGCAGCCAGTATCACAAGTTTCCTTACTCTCTCCCTTCTGCTTAAGAACCACTCAGGGACAATGAAAAGGAACTGCTGCTCCTCTGTTTCATCCCAATCTTATACAGACCCACAATCAGAACTCATTACAACAGACATACTCAACCAGGAGTCATAGTGGGGAACTCTGATACCTGCATTCTCAACTTCTTTGATGTATAGGGGTCTAAAATGATTAATGTTTAGAGTCGTAGAGATATACAGCACAGAAACAGACCCTTTGATCTAACTCATCCATGCCGACAAGATATTCTATATTAATCTAGTCCCATTTGCCAGCATTGGGCCCGTATCCCTCTAAACCCTTCTTACTCATTTGCCCATATAGATGCCTTTTAAATGTTGTAACTGAATCAGCCTCCACCACTTCCTCTGGCAGTTCATTCCATACACATGACACACATGAAAAAAACTGCCCTTTAGATCCCTTTTATATCTTTCCCCTCTTACCCTAAATCTATGCCCTCTAGTTCTGGACTCCCCCACCCAGGGAAAAGACCTTGTCTATTTATCCTACCCGTGCCCCTCATGATTTTATAAACCACTATTAAGGTCACCCCTCAGCTTCTGACGCTCCGGGAAAAACAGCCACAGCCTATTCAGCCTCTCCCTATAGCTAAAATCCTCCAATCCTGGCAGCATCCTTGTAAATCTTTTCTGAACCCTTTCAAATTTCACAACATCCTTCCCATAGCAGGGGGAGCAGAATTAACCACAGTATTCCAAAGGTGGGCTAACCACTTGATTGGGAGTAATAAGCATCACCCCTTGTCAGAATGTCAGAGGAACTTAGTCAGAAAAAAAGGAAGAAGCTGAAAGAAGACAGACCCCAGGCTAGTGTGTTCCTAATGGTCTCTGTAGCAACATTCTTCTAGTTAGACCGACAGGTGGCTATCATCATCCATGCTATACCACTTCATGTTTGAAGGAACCCACACATAAGATGGTGACATAGCTGTGTGGAGGCAACAGTGGGCCTCTGCCACAGTTTAGTGGGCAGCGGTAACCAGCAGGAAGTATACTTGGTGCCCAACTAAGAGAAATTAACATTTCGACCTTCAAGAGAAATGAGGACAAGATCATTTTGTAGGTAACCCCAGAAAACTTCAAGAGAAACTGATCATGCTTGAATGCTGATGACGACAAACCTCATGGCAACACAGAGCACAGGAGACCAACACACAGTGTATGTCAGACCTGATTGAAGGTGCGCAGAAACAGGAAATCTGCTGCTCCAAGGCAGAGGCACAAGGCCTGTGGGAACGCTCCTGACTACAAGATAAGTCAGTGAGCTGAGCAGACATTGAGGACTGAGTGAATCAAAACCAAAACTCATTTATGGAAAAGAGAAAACCTTAAATACACAGCAATCCAAGCTGAAACGGCAGTTATCTATTAAAACATAAAATAGTTGCAGCCCCGATCAGGCATTGCTGTCTTCGCATGTCAATAACATAAGACAGGGTTAGAGAAACAAAACAAAGAGGGGCACCATTGAAAACTCATTTTAGGAACGAAGAGTCAGGAATTTAGATTATCAAGCTATTTAAAGCAGGTAAGCACTGAGTGAATTAAAAATGTACTTGATTCTGATATGGTACAAAAATTATTTTCAGGAAATAATGCAAGAAGAGTCATAGCATGGCTTGGAAGGGCAGAAAACCTCCTGTTATGTCTGGGAAGTATGGGTAAATCATCATTACAGCCCTAAAGTACAGGAAAATCTCCACCACAGCTATGAAACAGAGATTATGGGGGAAGGGCAGGAAAGTGGGCATGAGGAGTTGGATCAGCTATGAATTTATTGAATGGCTAAGTAGGCTTAAGGAGTTGAATGGCTTGCTCCTGTTCCAATTCTTATTGTCTTATGGTGTTGGCTGTGAACTAAAGAGTGTGCCTTCCAGGGTCTTTTATCCTGTACTTTGGTGTCAGTGACAAAAAGCACCACTCTGGATACAACTTCTACTCAGTCTGGTTCTTTTTAATAACATACCAAACAATAACACCAGTGGCTCAGTGAGTTTCCACACGCAAGAACTTGTTTCTGGGTGGTTAGTCTGCCAATAAACTCTCTGGCGTGTCTTACTGGAATTGGCCAGATCATGTTTCCAGACGCATCCCTGAGGTCCTAGAAAGTTTCATTTGTACATAACTCCTTGACACATTTCCTTAGCACACCTCCAATTGAGATACTTAATTGGATTATGAAATTCATCGTCGCCATTCTGAGTCCACCCCTCTGTGGTCAGGGCTACCTGTAGATGCATGCCAAATAGATGTGATCTACTATGTCTTCAAGCAGGACAAACAACATTCACACTCTTCAGATGGCATTGTTCAGCCAGTTTTTGTTGACAAGGTATCTCTGCATGTGAACCATAATTTTTAAATCATGTTTGATATGCCTGGGTGGGTGTGTGGGTGTGTGTGCGTGTGTGTGTATTAGTTAAAATGTTTTTAGTAAAAAGTCTTACTTTGTTCCTGTAATTATGTCTTCAGCTAGGATCTTTTCTTTCTGTACAGTTCCACCTTTGCACTACACAGTTAAAAGCTTTGGCCACTAGCCCACTTTATAATTGAGTACATGTTAACATAAGTGCAAATATAAGACATATTGGAGAGACATAAAGCAAGTAAATGCTTTATATCATGACTGACAGACATGTACAGAAAATACTTTGCATTATAGCATCAATACCACAGAACTAATACAGAATCACAAAATGCCTTACAGGACTAATAAAACTGTTGAAAGTACAAGATTAAACAAAGCATCCAGTTGATTCAGAGGATGATGCTGTTAATAATTTCCACAAGTTAGTGAAGAAACACAACAATGTTGATTTAGTTCAGAATTCATGTGACCAGTTTGTTGTAGGAATTACCAATGAGTCTTTGTCAGATTAATTACAGTCTAAAGAAGATCTGACTCTAGGAAAAGTCTTTCAGATGGTGAGTGAAGTAAAGATCCACAAATAATATAGATCAATTGTTGGAATGCTGGAAATTGGGGTCCAATTAAAACTGATTTTTTATCTAATGTGTTCTATGAAACAACACATCTCAAAAAATGACAGTCACTGCAGTAACTAGCCTTCTCAAAACACAAAGTTCTATTAAATAACGACAAAAAGAAAGTATATGAAAGGGCTGAAGAATCACCTACATTACCGAGGTCACAATGTTACATTGAATTGATGTCAAAGATTTATCTGGTGGCGTGTATACCTTACTATCAATGGGAAAATAAGAAATTTATTCTTAGAAAAAATGATACTAATCTTCAGATGACGATGGGCAGGAGGAAATTGTTATTTAGATGTCATGATTAGTTGTTCTGTGCTCAGTGGCTAAAAGGAATCAAACAAGTGATTGACACAGCATAGATGACCAGCCCCAAAACTAAGGTATATGAACAAGGGTAGATAGGAAATGAGGTAGAGAGAATCCAGGGATAAAGCCATCACCCTGAGAGCAGGTCAGGAGTCCCCCTACATCAGTATAAAAATAAAACAATGACTAAGAAGCAAAGACTGTGAGACATCGGAGATGAAAATGCCATCACCCGAAATCATAGGTGTTGGTCTGCCTCTGCCTCTCCATTGAACAGAATGCTTTTGGAATCAGTATAGTATTCTCATCTGTCACAGGTCATATGTTCCCTTTCTTTGTCTAATTAATTACTGTACTATATCTAAAGTTGCTGTTTCTTAACAAACTTAATAAACCATCTGAAAATTCCTTACAAATGGCTGATTGCTTAAGTTATCCATGATGTGGAGGTGCCAGTGTTGGACTGGGGTGGACAAAGTTAAAAATCACACAACACCAGGTTATAGTCCAGGTTATTTGAAAGCACTAGCTTTCGGAGCACTGTTCTTTCATCAGGTAGCTGTGGAGCAGCATCATAAGACGCAGAATAAAAAGCAAAAGATCTCAGTGCCATGCTAATGAAAGGATAAGTTGAACAAACCTAAATTGCTGCTAGTCTTTGACCTTTTAGAATGGGATTTACATATTACTGAATTGAAACCTGCAATCCATTTGGATGTCAAGGCACAGCTCACAGCCGACTGGAGTTCAGCTCTATGATTTAAGGAACATCACAAATTATGTTAAAGGTGTGCTGCAGTAACTCTCCAACAAAGTGGACATCAAATACTTTGAAATGTATATGTACTTGAAAAAACTGCACAGAGACCAGTATCCCATGTCCAAGTCACCCTTTATTTACATGTCATTTGTACAAGCGCTCTGACCAGTCAGCTTAAAGCCAGTCCCTAGAATCAGGAGATTCTCTGAATCTCCTGTGTTTATTGTTAGCCAGGCCTCCATGATTGGTGCAGGTTAATAACCCCAATCAAGGATCTCATACTCAATAAGATCTACCTGGCCATGGTTCCAATCACTCCAGTATTTCACAACCAAGAATTTTCACTCATGATTGGAAAGATGGAAGAAAATAAACAACAAAATGTCAAGGAAAAACTGGCAGAAAATTTGGCTAGATTCCATAAACAAAACTCAAAGAAAAAGTAGAATCTCCTGAGGTTAGTTGCAATGGAATAAAAAAATTATTGCATTTTGTAAATGAGAAAGCTGTAACTATAGTGTCATGGCTGAAAGATTTTCCACCTTTTTCAAAACCAAACAAATTTTTCACTCCAAATAGCAACAAAATAGAAGGTGAAGTGCAAGCACAAAGGTAGTAACTGAACTTTCCACACAACCTGTGAGGATGTATAGAATTAGATAGAATGTGCAAGTACTCAAATATGGAATTGAGTCAAGTTCACAACAGTGTCACAACTTTCCATTCCAAATTTAAGTATCCCACTAAAGGCTGAGGTGATTTGAAAGGCCAAATTCCAAGGCCCCTTGCAAAAATGGATCCCATCAGCAACAAAGGCTGTCACATTGAGCAATCATAAATCTCCAGGTAATACAATTGAAGAAATGAACAAGTTAGTTTCACCAGTAATTCGATCATTGAGAGAGAAGGAGAAAGCCCAACATATACAAGAAATTGAATTAGTAAGTCTATCCACTTCAGCACAGAATTACAGGTGGGATGGGATCAAACTCCACTGACACAAAGGAAAGAGGTTTCACGCAACTCAATGGAAGACATCACTAAGACAAGAGAAACACTGGAAATAATTACCTGCTGAAGTAGGGACCATATTGACAATTGTGAAAAATAGACAAAAACATTAAAGTCCTCTGCAAAGGAAATGCAACGTAAAAACCTTTCGGATAAAGAGAGGACTACAGACCTCAAACTGACAAGAAGACAATCTGAGTCAACTAGCATCTCCCCAACAAATTACCATTCTCCCGGGTCCAAAGAGAACACGGTGGCACGGTGGTTAGCACTGCTGCCTAACAGCACCAGAGACCTGGGTTCAATTCCCGCCTCAGGCAACTCTCCGTGTGGAGTTTTCACATTCTCCCCGTGTCTGCTTGGGTTTCCTCCGGGTGCTCCGGTTTCCTCCCACAGTCCAAAAATGTGCAGGTTAGGTGAATTGGCAATGCTAAATTACCCGTAGTGTTAGGTGAAGGGGTAAATGTAGGAGAATGGATCTGGGTGGGTTGTGCTTTGACGGGTCGGTGTGGATTTGTTGGGCTGAAGGGCCTATTTCCACACTGTTAGTAATCTAAAAAAAATTTAGGGAGGATAGTGAAACCTCCAAGTTTCTGAATTTATAAATTCAAAGAGAGAGGGTGGGGTAGTTGTAAATGTAAATCTATAAATACATTTATAGTAATCATAGCATGAGAAAAAAATGTCCTGATGGGCAAGCAGCAGGAGGAAATGTTATATATGTATCTGAAAGGGTTAATATTTAATTAAGTGTAACAAGTACTGCCCACAGTGGTGATGTCACAGGGACTTGATCAGAGTAAAGAAGAAGCTTATTGGTGACAGACCTGAGGCTATTTATTCCTAATATCTCTATCGTAAATCTGTCAATAGTTGCATTAATGCATAAACTTCTGATTGTACATTCAACAATATTCTTTTGATTAGTTCAGAATTATGGTTATTCTTATTTATGCGAGCACACTTCTGGTGTAAAGGAATCCACAACATCCTCAACTGCTTCAGAATTGTCAGATTATTTGTTCATTCTGGATGAACACAAATTTTCTTCAATGAAACATTGGGAAGATCAAAGTTATTCTGTGTTCAGATCCCAGCCATTAATTCCATTCACTAGATACCAATGCCATCCCTCCCCTGGGTGGACAACTAGCAGATTAAATTTAATGCTGAGAACTGAGATGTGATTCAGCCTGGCAGGAAGAACACAGAAATAAAATATAATATAAAGGTTATACTTCTAAACCAATTGAAAAGCACAGAGAACTGGGTGTATACACGCACAAATCATTGAAGATGGTAGGATAGATTGAGACAGCAGCTAACAAAGCACAGGCTATACTGGGGATCATTAATAGAGGTACACATTACAAAAGCAAAGTGGTTAATATATCTAAAGAAGTGTTGGTTCAGTCTCAGCTGGAATTCAATTCTTGGCATCACACTTTAGGGTAGACGTGAGAACAAAGAAAGAGCGCAGAAAAGATGCACCAGATTGATTTCAAACATGAGGAACTTCAATGAGGAGGATAGACTGGAGAGGTCAGAATGGTTTTCTTGGAGAAGAAGTTGAGAGATAATTGAATAGAGATATTCAAAATCATGAAGGTTCCACATAGGAAACATCAGAGAAACAGTTCCCATTGCGACTTGGAGATGCTGGTGTTGGACTGGGGTGTACAAAGTTAAAACTCATACAACACCAGGTTATAGTCCAACAGGTTTAACTGGAAGCACCAGCTTTCGGAGCGCTGCTCCTTTATTATTCAATAATCTGATGAAGGAGCAGAGCTCCGAAGGCTAGTGCTTCCAATTAAACCTGTTGGGCTATAACCTGGTGTTGTGTGATTTTTAACTTTGTAGTTCCCATTGCCAGAGGGTTCAAGACCAGAAGGTATAGATTTAAGGCAATTAGTGAAATAAATAATGACAACACAAGGAAAATCATATTTGTGCAGTGAGTGGTTAGGATCTGGAGTGCCTGATAGTATAGTGGAGGCAGACTCAATCATGGCTTTCACAAGAGAATTGGTTCATTATCTGAAGAGAAGAAAAACTGCTATGAATCAGATTTCACAACTCTCAGCTATTCTGGAATAATGAAAGTTTGGCTGCCCAACAATCCACACCAATATATGTATGGTGTAAATAAAGAGTTATGAGTACTGTATATCTGAACATGAGAGAGCTTTACTCTTGAGTTAAGAAAAAAAAGTTATGAATATGAAGGACTCAAAACAATAGTAGCCTCGCAAGACAGTTCAGCCTCTCCAAGAGCAAGTGAAGACATCCAACTTTCTAGAGAACCAAGAGAGTACAGAATTCATGAAAGTACAACCAACTGGCAAGTGTTCTGTGAGCACAATCCATAGACTTAGTTGCAACAATCTAAGGTATGGCTACCACAGAGTTTTCCACATCAATGGTATTTACAAAGAATATAGCACATATTTAGAAACTAAAGTCCCAAATGTGTAGATATATTTTCAATTCTACAGTTTACAGACAATTAGTCATTGCTTAGACTGATGCCTCTTGACTAGTATGTTGAAGAAAGTCACTCAGTGTGCATATGTCGGTTTTTTCATGTCCCTTGGAATTCTAAGGGACAGACTCTGGTCAATTTCTGAAAATTCTCCATCCCAAATAAATTTTGCTTTTAAGTGTTGGCTTCTTTTAAGTTGTATGCATTCTTGCTGAATGAAAGCAAACAGAACTTGAGCCCAAAATCTCTGATGTCCAGCTCCTTAGATCATCTGTCACATTTGAGCACTTCTGTTTCTTGCTGAGCCATAAGCTGATGCCTTAATTTCCACTCTCATCTTTTAGAGCCAAATGCATTTTTGCTGAAGGACTGTCTATGTACAATATTTTCTGCAGGTTTTTGTCTGCTAACACACCATTGAAGTACTTTGGAACATTTTATTATATTAATAGTGTTCTGTAAATACAAGTTATTGCTTGTTGAAAATTATTGTAGACAACTGACTTGACCTCAGCAAGCTCCATGAACAGCAAGGAGATAAATTACTATAGAATCTGCAATTTAATGAATTGGTGGTTGGTTGAAGGCTAAATATTTTCCCTAGTCACAAGGAAAGTCACTTTCACTCTTCCTCAAAACAGTACAATTAAATCTTTCACACCCATCTGACAGATCAGATGGGACCTCACCTTTATGTCTTTTCTGAGATTCTCTGACAGTGCAGCAATATCTCAGTACTAAACTTGAGCATCAGCTCAGGTTATGCGATCTTGAATTCATTACCAACTGTCTTATGTCTGAGCAGACCAGAGCTGAACAAGAAGTTACTTGCCCTACTGATGAATTTAATCTGTGGAGCATATACCTCCACATCCTTGAATTCAGCCAGGCTCTCAGTAATTGAAATTAAATATTGCAAGGAGTAGTAAAAATAATTTATTTTATATATATATATATATATATATATAAAGAAGACACACGTCTGTTTGGAATTCCAAGCACAAGGTGGCCAATGGTGCAAATTTCATTGCCGTTTAAAAAATTCTCTGGCTTTGAGCCTCTCGGATGTGGAGTATTGCCTCTGGTATAGTGATTACATTCACACACCAGCTAAAATACCCTGGAGGTAACTTGGCACTTAGAGCTAGAGTAGTGCTCCAAGATTGGTCTGAAGTCTCCAGGAACTGAAGATTAATCTCCAGGAAACTGGTGCAAGCAACACCCAGGAGAAGAATTATGGGGGGCATAACATAAATTGTGTCAGGGCTTTTTGTTTTGTTTCCAATTTCTCTGAATATTTTAGTACATTAGTTACAGACATATTAGTGATGAAGTGGATAAGGCCATTTTAGCAGGGAGTTACAGGATTTTGACCCAAAGACAGTGAAGGAACAATAATGTATTTTCAAGTCAGGTGTGATATTTGGAGGAGTAGTTTAAGGTGATATGTTGCCATGCATTTGCTACCCTTGTCCTTACAGATGGAAGGGGCTATAGATTTGGAAGGACAAAAAAAACCCAAAGAACTGCAGATTCTGGAAATTCGAAACAAAAACAGAAATTACTGATAGGACTCAACATGTCTATCAGAATCTGTGGAGAGAAATCAAAGTTAACATTTTGTGTCCAGTGACCCTTCTTCAGGACTGGATCTGAAACATTAACCGCCTTCTCTCCATAGATGCTACCAGAACTGTTGAGGTTTCCCAGCAATTTCTATTTTTGGAATACATGTGTAAAGTGTCGTCAAAAAAGCCTTGGTGTGTTGCTGCAATGTATCTTGTAGATGGTACGTACTGCTGTTAGCATGTATTGGGTTTTGACGAGATTAAACATTGGTGGTGGATGGGGTGCCTATCAATTGGGGTTACTTTTTCCCAGATGGTGTCAACCTTCTTAGGTATTGTTGGAGCTGCGCCCATCCAGGCAAATGAAGTATATTCCATCACACTCCTGACTGTGCCTTGTAGCTGGTGGACAGGTTTTGAGGAGCTGAGTGACTCGCCTCAGAATGCCTAGTCTCTGACCTGCTCTTGCACCTTATGTGGAGGCAGTGAAACATCACTGGACCAATAATTCAGAAACCCAGGCTAATGCTCTGGGAATATTCATTTAAGATAAACCATGGAAGGTGTTGATATTTGAATTCAATAAAAAAAAGTGCAGTTAAAAGCTAGCCTAATAGCGACCATGTAACCACTGTCATATTAAGAAAAAATCTGGTTCACTAAAAACATCTGGTTTCTCTCCACAGATGCTGCCAGACCTGCTAAGTTTTTCTAATATTTTCTGTTCATGTTTTTGCTTCACAAATATTCTTTTGGGAAGAAAATCTGTTATCCTTACTTGCTTTGATCTGTATGACTCCTGACCCCACAGTTATCTGGTTAGATGTTCACCACCTTCTGAAATGGCCTAACAAACCACTCAGCTGTATACAAATTGCTATAAAGCTGTTACAAAGGGATGGAATTGGGCAAGTCACCTGGCATTAGCCTGGGCACTGACAGCAACATAAAAAGTCTTGTCAAGCCTCCAATGTCCTCTTACTAACATCTGGCTGTTTATGCTAAAATCCCACTAGATTAGCAAACCATCCCCCCACCCCATCCCCGACGTGGTCATACTCACGGAATCCAGAACCCCATGTGAATGTACTGGAGGACCGCGACTCAAATCCCACTGCAGTATGTTCAATTAAAAAAACGTTTTTCTAATTTTCTTTCTTTGGCAAACCCGCAGGGGTGTCAGGGTCAAGGATGGAGAGTGCATTCTGCGGTATCTCTGCCACAGGCAGGGGTAGTTGGGCTTTGAGATCGGTGGGTGGACCCGCTAGATTCTGCGTATTCTTTAACTGGTTTGCACTTGGTCTCCATGTGCTCCACTCGGTGGTGGTTGAAGTGGTTGGCGCTTTCATGGCTGCTTCTTCTCCAGGCCATATAGAATAGAGTAGAATAGTAATTTTTTGGCACTTGTAGTTTTTACAAAAATATACAATGAAAAGCATTTAAGTGGTCATAGTCTGGCACCATGTAATAATATATACTAAAAAAAAGACAAAATCCACTTTAGTTCAATTCACAGCTCCAGGGCTCCTGAGTTCAAGGAAACTCAGCACTGAAGTTGCCGTAAGAAATCCCGTAAGGGCGGTTTAAATCCTGGGCCGGACCCACCATGATGCCAAGGATGTCATTCCGTAAGGAATTCCAGGTGACTGCTGAACCGCCGCAAGGATGATACCATGTGTTGCTGGAAATGTTACAGTTGTTTAGGGAGTTTCTCAGGGTGTCCTTTCAGCATTGTCTCTGTCCTCCTGGTGATCACTAACCATTGTGGAGCTTGGAGTAATGTTGACCATGTAACCACAGCTGTTTGTCATAAAAAGAACTCATCTGGTTCACTAACATGCTTTAGGGAAATAAATTTGCCATCCTCACCTGATCTGGCCTGTATATAACTCCAGATCCGTAGCAATGTGGTTAATTCTTGCCTTTGAGCAACTAGAAATGAACAATAAATACTGGCCTAGTAAGTAATGGTCACATCCCATGAAGAAATAAAATAACTTATATCTTATAATGTCCCAGACCCTACAATCACCATCCTGGGTAATTCCTATCTCTCCAGAAGTAGCAGCACCATGGTGAACAATTGAGAAGAAGTTGCCTTAGGAATCTTCAACATTGTCTCTGGACCCCATAATGTCTCAGAATCAGATAAAACATGTGCCAGTGAGTGAACCAAAATCTACTTGATCATATCCTCAAAAGTCAAGCCATCACAGATGCATCTATCCATGAAAATATCAATAAGACCCACCATCTCACAATACTTGTGGAAGCAACTATGCATCTTTACATTGAGGATACCCTCCATCATGTTGTCTGGTGCTATCACTGTGCGAAATAGGACAGACTTTGAATAGATCTAGCAACTCAAAACTGGACATCTATGAATTACTAAGTGCCATCAGTTGCAGCAGAATTGCACTCAAATATTATCTGTAACCTCATGCCTCCTAGAAGATATTAACCTCTGCAGTCCTCACTTTCTCCTAGAAGATTTTAGCCTCTCCAGCATCTGCAGTCCTCACTTTCTTCATGGCCCACATACCTCTCACGCCCTGATAGTAGAGTCCAGGTTAAATTCAGATCAATCAAGAGCTTATTGAATGGCACAGCAGACTTGAGGGACTGAGTGACTTCTTTTTCTCTTGTTAGGATGTCCACTTTCATCTTCAGATATCAGATCGGCATCTAATTCGCAAAGACAAGGCATGGCATGACTTTGATGGACATGTCAGGAAACAAATCGCAGGAGAGTTAGGCCAGCTACCAAAAGTCGAAGTTCATGTAATGAGGCTTTCAGGGCTACACCCTGTGTCAGAATTGTAGAACCATTCAATAGCACAGCACTGAAGTCCATTCGGCCCATTGTGCTGGTATCAGTTCTGTGGAAGAGATATTCACCTCGGATGAATATTGATATTCACTGAGGATGTCACCTAGACAGGGGACGAAACGTTTGCAACAAAAACTTCCAGCTCAGCGAACAGAACCACAGCAACGAGCACCCGAGCTACAAATCTTCTCACAAACTTTGAAGAGATATTCAAATTTTCTCCTTGCCCATTCCTTCAAAGCCAAACAAAATCTTTTCCCCTTCAAGTATGTATCCAACTCTTCATGGGTGCCCCCACTTAGAACAGTGTGAAATTACAGCATATTAGGCAAGACTACTCCTGCAATGTGATCCATTATATCTGCCCAGTCACCAGCAACACAGCCAGAGGGCTGACAAGACTCTCCACTAACACTCAAAATCACTTGACAAAATAAGGTTTCTTAAAAAGCTCATAGTTGTAGCTTCCCTGAAGCAGATGTGATTCAGATGCCCAATCCAAAAGGTGACCTCAGATGAACTGTAAAAGTATGTTTCTTTAATTAATTCCCATGATGTGGCATTGCTGGTAAGGCTAGTAATTCCCTGGTTGTCTTGCCTATTCCTGACTGGTACAACCAAGCACCTTGTGAGGATGTCTCAAGTGACAATTGAGAGTCAATCACACATCGGTGTAGTTCTGGAATTGAGTACAGGCTATAAATCAGCAAGGCTGAGAGATTTCCTTCTCCATACAAGGATGTGGATGTAGTGAAATCAGCGCTCAGGCCATGTTGAACATATGTGGCATGGTAAGAGACAACTTCTGGAAGCCTACCTGTCTGTCTCCTCCAGAATCCTCCACGAGATCTTCTATCTGCAGCTTCCCATCTTATAGTTCCCTAATCCCATACAGCTCACTAACATATTCTGTCTAAAATCCAAAACTACTTTTCTCCTCCAGTCCAGCCTCTTCCCTCCCACATTTACAATCCTTCTGTTGCACTACTCATTGCAACAATTTCCAGTTTCCCAGCTGAAGCCAGCTTCTTATCACTATGGTTGGCCTGTCCTTCAATAGCTCCATCCTTCACCAGGATTGTCTGAAGGCTCTCCATTTCTTCCTTGAACAGAGGCCCAAACAGTCCCCTCCCCGACCTGCCTGAGCTTGTTCTCTGATTGAACAATTTCTACTTTAGATTGTCTCACTCCCTCCAAACAAAAGATATGGCCAAGAATGTCTCATTGGCAAGGGCTATTTCTACAATCCCCAGCATAATACCACCAGCAAACATATCTGCCCCTCCCTTGTCTCTATCAGCATTCTGAAGGGAGCATTCCCTCTGTGATCCCCTAGTCCACTCCTTTATCATCCCAACTCCTCATCATCCTCTAATGGCATCTTTCTGTGCAATCACAGGAGGCATTACATCACCTTTGGTACCGCCTCCTCTCTCATACATAAGGCCCCAAGCATTCCTCCCAGGTGAAGTAACCTTTACTAATACTTTTCTCAGCGTAGTGTACTGTATTCACTACTCACAATGTGGTCTCCTGCCTATAGGGGAGAGCATATGCAAATTTGGTGACCACTTTGCAGACTACCTCTCCTCAGTCCACTAGTATGACCCTGACCTTCCAGTTGCATGTCATTTTAATATTCCACCTTGCTGTTATTTTCACACAACTGTCCTAGTTTTGCTGCAAAGTTTCATTGGAGCCCAACACAAGATAAAGGAACAGACCTCATTTTCCAGTTAGGCACGCTATAACCTTATGAATTCAAACATTGAATTCATTTCAACTCCTTAGTTCTCCATTTTGGATACTTGCTGGCCTCCATACCCCCAATTTTATTGGTTTTGCTTTCAGCAGGTCTTCCCTGGATTCTGCTATTAATACCTGCTCTGAACCAATCTCTTCTCTATAACCATTACCACATCTTTTGACAGTTATTCTTGTAGGGGACGGGATAAGTGTAGTGTGTCAAGGTTTGTAGGTGATACTAAGATGAGTGGTAGAGCAAAGTGTGCAGAGAACACTGAAAGTCTGCAGAGCGATATAGATAGGTTAAATGAGTGGGCAAGGGTCTGGCAGATGGAATACAATGTTGGTCAGGATTAGTGTTAGGGTTAGCGTTAGGTTAGGTTTAGGGTTAATGTTAGGGTTTAGAGTTAGGGTTAGGGTGAGGGTCATCCATTTTGGTAGGAATAACAGAAAAATGAACTATTATTTAAATGGTCAAAAATTGCAGCATGCTGCTGTGCAGAGGCTCGGGTGTTCTTGTGTGTGGATCATAAAAAGACAGTTTGCAGGTGCAGCACCTAATTAAGATAGCAAATAGAATATTACTAGAAGGATGGTGTTTAAAATAAGGAGGTTATGCTACAGCTGTATAGGGTGCTAGTGAGGCCACTCCTGGAGTACAGTGTACAGCTTTGGTCTCCTTACTTGAGAAAGGATGTACTGTACTAGCACTGGAAGAGGTGCAGAGCAGGTTCACTAGGCTGGTTTCAGAGTTGAGATGGTTGGTTTATGATGAGAGATTGAGTAGAGTGGGACTATACTCATTGGAGTACCTTATAGAAACATATAAAATTATGAAGGGAATAGATAAGATAGAAGCAGTAAGGTTGTTTCCACTGGTAGGTGAAACTAGAACTAGGGGGCAAGGCCTCAAAATAAGGAGGAGCAAATCTAGAACTGAATTGAAGAGAAACTTCTTCACCCAAATGGTTGTGAATTTATGGAATTCCCTGCCCAGTGAAGCAGTTGAGGTTACCTTGTTGAATGTTTTTAGGGCAAAGACAGATAGGTTTTCGAACGGTAACGCAATTGAGGGTTAACGCTCCCTCTCTCTATCTGGGCTGTAACACTCTCTCTCTCTGGGTAAGTGGAGCTGAGTCCATAAAAAGATCATCCATGATCTTATTAATTGGCAGAGCAGGCTCGATGGGCAAGAAGGCCTACTCCTGCTCCTATTTCTTACGTCCTTGTGCTCTTATGCTCTGTGACACCTCTGATATCTAATCTCCCTCACCCCCAAAACCTCCCCTCACCTTTCCTTATGTTCCTTTTGCTCTTCCTTATAATTTTCTACAGTACAAAACCCAACATTTGTCCATTTCTCTCATCAGTTAAGGTACTAACAGTTAAAAGATTCAAATTGTTAACTTCTCTTTCTACAGTTGCTGCTAAACATGCTGAACTTCTTATTTTCAACTTTTTCCTTTATTTCAGATTTCCAGCATCTGCTACACTTTCCATTTGTTATACTAATGCACATAAAATGACCGTGCATAGATCTTACTGGCTCTGAAAATCCTATATTCTGCATTGTCTGCAAATTCTCTATGCTCTTTTGTCACAGGACATTCTATTCTAAATCCTGTGCCCCAGATCAATCATGTCATTTACCTCATGCAGCTTTTGGTGAATATAAGTTCTTCACAGTTCTTCACAGACAATTTCAGCAAAAGACTTTCGAAACACTTCCTTTTAAAAAAATGTCACTTCTCCCCTGGACTCTGACATCCCACTTGGCCCCTTGTTAAAAAGATTTTGTGGTCTTTAGTGGGTGAAAGCTTCTGAAAGCTTCAAGTCCCCACTGTGTCCCCACAACAACAACAATGTTTAAAGTCTCACATGAGACACAAAAACAAAAAGAGAGACAGTGAAATTCCACTGCAGCCTGAATGACTGGTGCACTCACATTAAAAGAGCAGAACCCCTCTCTCTGTTCATTCATGTGAGTGTGAGTGTTGTTGGCAAATTCACAATTTATTGCCCATCCCTTGTTAACATGAGAAGGTGATGAGCTGCCTTCTTGAACCATTGCCATCCTATATCTTTTGGAGAAATTTGATACAAATGAGTGGCTGTTAGCCATTTTGGAGGGCAGTTAAGAATCAAATGCGTGTGTGTGGAACAGGAGTCACCTGTTGGCCAGATTAAACTAGAATGGCAAATTTCCTTCCCTAAAGGACATGAGTGAATTTTTTTTTGTTTGATAATCCAAGAATTTCAGGGTCACTTTTACTGAGACCAGATTTCTGTTTCAAATTTATATAACTAAAATAGTCATCGTAAAGAATTACTAATCTAGATTTATAAATTTGACAATGTAATCATTTTTCTATGATGACCAGGTCAGCTAGAAGTTATAGCTCCTTTATTGTAGAAAACTATTATATGGTTTTGTGGAACAAAGGCAACATCCCTTGCGATGGTGTGTGTGTGTGTGTGTGTGTATGTATACGTTGCATTAATATCAATTTTTAGATTTGGATTTTTGACTGCCTGTCTAATAATTAACTTGCAAGTATTTTTGTAGCCATAGGCATTCTGTAGTCATATAGATGTATGGCACAGAAACAAATCCTTCAGTCCAACTCATCCATGCCAACCAGATATCCTAAATAAATCGAGTCCCATTTGCCAGCATTTGGCCCATATCCCTCTAAACCCTTCCAATTCATATACCCTTCTAGATGGCTTTTAATGTTGTAATTGTACCAGCCGCCACCACTTCCTCAGGAAGCTCATTCCATACATACACCACCCTCTCTGTGAAAAAAGGTGTCCCTTAGATCCCATTTAAATCATTCCCCTCTCACCTTAAACCCACGTCCTCTATTGGCATTTTCCTCAACTGGGGAAAAGACCTTGTCTATTTTACCCTCTCCATGCCCCTCATGATTTTATAAACCTCTATAAGGTCAGCCGTCAGCCTCCAATGCTTCAGGGAAAATAACCTCAGCCTATTCAGCCTCTCCTTATAGTTCAAACCCTCCAACCCTGACAACATCCTTGTAGATCTTCTCTGAACCCTTTCAACTTTTACAACATCCTTCCTATAGGAGGGAGACCAGAATTGCATGCAGTATTCCAAAAGTGGCCAGAGCAATGTCCTGTACAGCTGAAACATGACCTCTCAACTCCTATACTCAATGGTCTGACCAATAAAGGTAAGCATAGCAAATGCCTCCTTCACTATTCTATCTACCTGGGACTCTACTTTCAAGGAACTAGGAACCTGCACCCCAAGATCTCTTTGTTCAGCAATGCAACACCTCACATTTATCTAAATTAAACTCCATCTGCCACTCCTCAGTCAATTGACCCATCTGATCATTGTACTTTGAGGTAACTTTTTTCATTGTCTGTTACACCTCCAATTTCTTTTAAACCAGTTTGTAATAGATAGTCTTCAAAATCTAATGGCTTTTTGCTTACATTGGAAAAGTTTACAGGCCAACAAAGCCCATGTTGCAGTGCATTAAAATTTTTGATGGAAGATTCTGGACTATCTTTTAAGTTAGGAGGAAACACCCATAGCATGGTGAGAAATATTTCAGTTTTAATTTCAAGTTAGGGCAATTCTGAAAGAGTCGTTGCTGAAAATTGATATATAATATAGTTGTTCCTGCAAAAGGAAGAAGATTGCTTAGATTTATTTTTAAAAATTTCCTCAATGTCAGGAGTTTAGTAATAGTTCCAGACCAGAAGTGTTTGGATTGAAACCCTGAAGAAGTTCTTTGAGGCTGAGAAGGTTTAAGCTATAGGAAGAGGCATCCAGATTCTCCAGACTGAGAGTTATAACCACATTTAGAATAGTTTCTATAGAGGTGATAGAGAAGGTGATTTTTCTGGTGTAAGCACTATAAAGGGGTAGTTTTTAGGATAAATGTATCTTACAATTAGTGTATATTGTCTTTCTTAATCTTTAAATCCATATTATATATAAATAGTCTGGTTTATTCTACTGTATCTTCATTTCTTTTGCATAATCAACTTCTATTTCATTGTTATAACTAAATCTGCAATATTGTGTATCAGTGAAAGAATACCTGTAAAAAATAAAAAAGAAACAAAATGTGATCTATCCAATCAGATTTCATTCTGGGATTTGACTTTTCCAGTAATAAAATCAACTGAGATTGTAACACCTGTCTCTGAGCCGGAAACTTCAGGTTTATGTTTCGCTCCAGAATTTGATAGCCACGGAAGTTGCATTCATAGTACACTCCTACAGGTTCTAATACAAGCCATCGGTAGATAGTAAGGATGGGAATGATTCTTGGGCAGCCATGTATTGGGAAGCCTTTGGAGCTCCAGACTACAACCTGCAAGTAAAAGTGCCTGTTTTCACTGCGACTCAAGCTTCCTGAGTGAACTTTAACATGCCAGCACCACCACACATGTGAGGGCCTGTAGTTGTGGCTAAGTGGTTAACTTTATTTATTGAACTCGCACGTGGCCTTATGCAACTTCAGATCCTGCTGACTACATTTCAAAACAACCTTAAATTGAACCAAGTGCAGATTTACTTATGGCTAAATGGATTAAAAACATATAAAGGTCACCTTGTTCTACAAATTTACTTTACAAAAGGCAGCCTATATGGGTAAAGAGGAAGGGGATCAGAACTATTTGGAAAGCTGTTTCAAAGAACTCGCAAGGTCAAGGGGATTCTGTGGATCTCCTCCTGTAGTGTATAATTCTACCACTTTTTATCAGTAAGGTTTTGAACATGGTCCCCAAAATCATTGATGCTGCTTCACAGGAAGGACACTGAGGCACAAGCCATGTTCAATACAAGAACAATTTACATTTATACAGCACTTAATAAGACTTGCAGGCAATTCACAGGAGCTTAGCAAAATAAAATATACCACCAAAGCCACATAAGGAGATACTAGAACAGGTAAGCAAAAACTTAATCAAATAAGTAGTTTTTAAGGACAGGTTTAAAAGAGGAGAAGAGAGTCAGGAATTTGTGGAGCAAATTCCAAAGTTCTGCGTCAAAGCAACTGAAGATCCTGCAAACAATGAAGATATTATTAAAATCGGGCATGCTCAAACAGTCTTAATTAGAGGAGTACAAACTTTTCAGAGGATTGTGGGGCTGGAGGAGATGACTGGGATAAGGAGGATGAAGACATGGAGGGATTTGAAAACATGAATGAGAACTTAACAAATCTTAAACAGGAGCCAATGTAGGTCAGTAAGTACACGGGTGATGAGTGAATAGGACCTTGTGTGAGTTTGGTTACAGACCATGGAGGTTTGAATGAGTTTAAGTTCATGGAATGTAAAATGTGGGAGGCCAGCCAGGAGACCACTGGAATAGAATACCACAGGCTGTAAAGTTTGTGCATTCTTGCTAATTAAGATGTCCAAAAAAATCTAAATATTTCTTTAAAGTTAATAGGTTGCCAGTTACAGATTTTTCCAAGCATGAAGGATTTGATCATATTCAACACAAACCAAGAATCGCAGGCTGATTGCCTGTTCCTGTCACAGGAACAACAAGCGGTGAATGAGCATGGTGCCTTCCAATTAGTCCCATTTCCTCAAGTGAACATATCATCTGCTGATTCACCAGCAAATAATTATGCAAAAATGTTTGTGTTGAGGAGCTGCTGTCAATGCGGACGTATTCTCATAACCATATTCCCAGTTATCCCCTGTAACATTTGACCCACTCCCCAGGCAGCCCCTGTTAACATTCACGTTCTACCAGGGATCCCCTGTAAATACTGATATGTGCCCCAGGCACCAATTGTATGTGCTGAAAAATTACCTGACCCGCCTAACAACCACCCCCACTAAACTTACTCACATACACCCAGAGATTGCTTATAAATTCTGATGTATTTTCTGAGGATGCCCTATGAATGCTAACACACACCCTACATGGACCTGTAAATGTTTACTTCGGACCTCCACGTGCCCACCTTCCAAGGCAGATTTCAGGACAGGCAACAACACAAAGTGGCTGAGGTGAGGCTGATAGCCAAGTTGGATACCCTTGAGGAAGGCCTCTATTGGGACCTTGGGTTCATGTCACACTACAGGTGACCCCACTGCACTACACACTCTCTCATAAGTAAACACACACACACATTCTTACATATTCACATGCTCACGCAGACCCTCTCTCATACACAAGCTGTCTCTCATATGCACACACATGCACCCCCTGCACTCAACCCTACGCCCGCACCCTCTCACAGGCTTATACCCCATCACACTCATAGACGTACTTGACCAAACCTACACACACATACATACACTTTTTCGTATGCTCTCGCTCACACACACACCCACTCTGTCTCTGCTGCACACCACACATATAAGAATATGGGGTGAATTTGTATTTGCAGATTATATTTTGTTTTGCTCAAAAACTGCATGAATCCATGTAAGATTCTGTGGGCCCCACTTTAGAAATTGAATTGACTCAACATTGGTACAGACTTTACCGTCATATATTTAATGCACTGTCTGAGCTCAGATAACACCTATTATTAGATAAACTGATGCCACCTTGAGAATGTAATTCTGGGATTTACATATTAAAGAACCTAAACCACCGTATCCCATTCTTAAAGATGAAAGACTTAATCTAAACTTGTTTAAGAGAAGTGATTGCTGGGCCTCTTGCTGAGATATTTGTATCATCGATAGTCACAAGTAAGGTGCCGGAAAACTGGAGGTTGGCAAACGTGGTGCCACTGTTTAAGAAGGGTGGTAAAGACAAGCTATAGACCAGTGAGCCTGACCTTGATGGTGGGCAAGTTGTTGGAGGGAATCCTGAGGGACAGGATGTACATGTATTTGGAAAGGCAAGCACTGATTAGGGATAGTCAACGTGGTTTTGTGCGTGGGAAATCATGTCTCACAAACTTGATTGAGCTTTTTGAAGAAGCAACAAAGAAGATTGATGAGGGCAGTGCAGTAGATGTGATCTATATGGACTTCAGTAAGGCATTTGACAAGGTTCCCCATGAGAGACTGATTAGCAAGTTTAGATCTCATGGAATAAAGGGAGAACTAGCCATGTGGATACAGAACTGGCTCAAAGGTAAAAGACAGAGGGTGGTGTTGGAGGGTTGTTTTTCAGACTGGAGGCCTGTGACCAGTGGAGTGCCACAAGGATCGGTGCTGGGTCCTCTACTTTTTGTCATTTACATAAATGATTTGGATGCGAGCATAAGAGGTACAGTTAGTAAGTTTGCAGATGACAACAAAATTGGAGGTGTAGTGGACAGCGAAGAGGGTTACCTCAGATTACAACAGGATCTGGACCAGATGGGCCAATGGGCTGAGAAGTGGCAGATGGAGTTTAATTCAGATAAATGCGAGGTGCTGCATTTTGGGAAAGCAAATCTTAGCAGGACTTATACACTTAATGGTAAGGTCCTAGGGACTGTTGATAACAAAGAGACCTTGGAGTGCAGGTTCATAACTCCTTGAAAGTGGAGTCGCAGGTAGATAGGATAGTGAAGAAGGCGTTTGGTATGCTTTCCTTTATTGGTCAGAGCATTGAGTACAGGAGTTGGGAGGTCATGTTGCAGCTTAACAGGACATTGGTTAGGCCACTGTTGGAATATTACGTGCAATTCTGGTCTCCTTCCTATCGGAAAGATGTTGTGAAACTTGAAAGGGTTCAGAAAAGATTTACAAGGATGTTGCCAGGGTTGGAGGATTTGAGCTATAGGTAGAGGCTGAACAGGCTGGGGCTGTTTGCCCTGAAGCATCGGAGGCTGAGGGGTGACCTTATAGAGGTTTACAAATTTATGAGGGACATGGATAGGGTAAATAGGCAAAGTCTTTTCCCTGCAGTGGGGGAGTCCAGAACTAGAGGGCATAGTTTTAGGGTGATAGGGGAAAGATATAAAAGAGACCTAAGGGGCAACCTTTTCACACAGAGGGTGGTACGGGTATGGAATGAGCTGCCAGAGGAAGTGGTGGAGGCTGGTACAATTGCAACATTTAAGAGGCATTTGGATGGGTGCCTGAATAGGAAGGGTTTCGAGGGATATGGGCCAGTGTTGGCAGGTGGGACTAGATTGGGTTTGGATATCTGGTCGGCGTGGACGGGTTGGACAGAAGGGTCTGTTTCCATCTCTATGTACATCTCTATGACTCTATGACTCTAACTATAACCTGGTGTTGTGTGATTTTTAACTAAAGTTGTTTAATATATCATTGCAATTCCATGACACTGTAACCCTTTTGCTATAAATTCTGCGTTATATGGTCTTGTTCCACAACCACCTGATGAAGAGGCAGTGCCTCAAAAGCTAGTGCTTCCAAATAAACCTGTTGGACTATAACCTGGGGGTGTGTGATTTTCATCTTTGTCCACCTCAGTCTAACACCAGCACCTCCAAATCATGTTCTCTGGAGACTCCCTGGAGATACTGATACACACTCCTGTTATCCCATGGAAATACTGACACAGTTCTCAGGTATCTCTTGTTAATATTGACACCCTCCTAGGGACCTCCTATGAATACTGGCATATGGCTAAGGATGACCTTTGATACATTTCTTGAGAGCAAGAGGAGTGTCATTGATGTCAGGGTGTTACACACTGTCTTGGAATGCTGACCTCATGGGTCAGAAAATTAACGTTAAATTACATATATGCTGCTTTTATAATATCAATATCCTAGGTTGATGATGATTCAGGACTGATGGTTATAAAGCTGGAGAATGAGGGCAAGATGCAAAGTCAGAAGGTGAAATGCCAACGTGTGTGATATCAGTAATCTGTTTGAGAAGGGGAACATGTTAGAATGAATTAAGTTTAAATACTAATCAGCTCATAATAATTCTATATTTAATTATAATTTCACTGAATTTAATTTGAGGATTCTCAGTAAGTGATTTGCTTGGTCCTACATTGTTCTTAATTCTAAACTATTGCTGTTACTTTGCCTTTGCATATTACTGAAAGAAAACAAGCTTCCATTTTGCTTCACAAACCTGTTTGTTCAGGAGTTAGCAGCATCACATTCTCGGTTCCTTTACAAATACTGCTCCAAACTCTTCAATTAGTGTGAGAAAGTGACACTCCTATGTGTGTGCACGCGTGAGTGGGTGTGAATCTGTGTGTTAATGTAGATCTACGAGTGGGAGTATAAGAAGTGAATATGAGTACGTGTGTTTCACAATTTGTGTGTGTGTGTGTGTCTGATTGTTGTGTGAGGTAATGGTGGACGTCCTTTCAAACTGCTGCATGTCTTGGATTGTAAATACACCATAATGCTGTTAGGAAGGGAGTTTGAGGATTGTGAACCAGGGACAATGGAGGATAAAGCTCCAAGTCAGAATGATCATAGAGTCATATAGCATAGAGACAGGCTCTTCAGCCCAACATATCTATGCTGACCAACAAACACAAAGCAACACTAATCCCATTTACCTACACTTGGTCCATAGTTTAGTATGCCTGAGCATTTTAAGTACTCATCCAAATGTTTCTTAAACGTTACAAGAGTACCTGCCTTCGCCAACCTCTCAGGCAAAATGCGTTCCATATATCTACCATCCTTTGGGTGAAAAAATACATTTTTTTCAGATCTCCTCTAAACCACTTACACCTCACCTTATACCTGAGCTCTCTGGCCTTAGACAAATGCTGTGATTCCTACATTACAAGACAGACTACTATATTTCAAAAGTGTTACTGATTTTTTTTGTGTGAGGTCCTGAGGTTGCAAAAGCTGCTTTAGAAACACTACTGTTAATTCATCTTCACTGGCACTAACTCAGTCCATAAAACTGCTTCACACAATTCACCAGAAAGAGACAAACTGACTCAGACGATAGTAAAATGAAGAGTAACCCTCTCCACAGTTTGTGTTGTGTTCATATTAACATAGTGTTGCAACTTCGTAATGAATGACACTTGGATGATTTATTTCTCAATATTTGCTGCTATAGTTTCTTTGTAACTCCCATTGAAAACAAAGATAATTCAAAATGGTCTCCCATAAAGTTACTTTTCCACGAATAAATAAACAACTGCTGACATCTACAGGATAGGACTGATTATTTTTAGTAGCAAGTATTAGTGGCAAGTTAACTATGGCTGTTTTAATAGATCCAGATGCTACATCTTGGGCCTAAACTGTTTCCATTTTCATGAAGTTTAGTCCAACTCTACAACTGCTGAGCCCCTGGATCAGCTCAATTCTTTTTATGGAGAAAGTGAGGTCTGCAGATGCTGGAGATCAGAGCTGGAAATGTGTTGCTGGAAAAGCGCAGCAGGTCAGGCAGCATCCAGGGAACAGGAGAATCGACGTTTCGGGCATAAGCCCTTCTTCAGGAAGGAGTCCTGAAGAAGGGCTTATGCCCGAAACGTCGATTCTCCTGTTCCCTGGATGCTGCCTGACCTGCTGCGCTTTTCCAGCAACACATTTCCAGTTCAATTCTTTTTATTGACAGGGTTATGAGTAAGAGCTTCCTTGCAGCATGGTGTTGAGGAAAGCTTGAGTAGATTGGGTCTATATACCCTTCCTATTCAGGCACCCATCCAAATGCCTCTTAAATGTTGCAATTGTACCAGCCTCCACCACTTCCTCTGGCAGCTCATTCCATACCCGTACCACCCTCTGTGTGAAAACGTTGCCCCTTAGGTCTCTTTTATATCTTTCCCCTATCACCCTAAAACTATGCCCTCTAGTTCTGGACTCCCCCACCGGAGGGAAAAGACTTTGCCTATTTACCCTATCCATGCCCCTCATAAATTTGTAAACCTCTATAAGGTCACCCCTCAGCCTCCGACGCTTCAGGGCAATCAGCCCCAGCCTGTTCAGCCTCTACCTATAGCTAAAATCCTCCAACCCTGGCAACATCCTTGTAAATCTTTTCAAGTTTCACAACATCTTTCCGATAGGTAGAAGACAGAGGGTGGTGGTGGAGGGTTGTTTTTCAGACTGGAGGCCTGTGACCAGTGGAGTGTCACAAGGATCGGTGCTGGGTCCTCTACCTTTTGTCATTTACATAAATGATTTGGATGCGAGCATAAGAGGTACAGTTAGTAAGTTTGCAGATGACAACAAAATTGACGATGTAATGGATAGTGAAGAGGGTTACCTCAGATTACAACAGGATCTGGACCAGATGGGCCAATGGGCTGAGAAGTGGCAGATGGAGATTAATTCAGATAAATGTGAGGTGCTGAATTTTGGGAAAGCAAATCTTAGCAGGACTTATACACTTAATGGTAAGGTCCTAGGGACTGTTGCTGAACAAAGAGACCTTGGAGTGCAGGTTCATAACTCCTTGAAAGTGGAGTCACAGGTAGATAGGATAGTGAAGAAGGGGTTACATTGGCCAAGTAAAATGCTGAAGAAACAAAACCTAGTCACCAGGCACAGTGCAAACACAGCAGCCAGATACTAATGACATGATGTAAAGGGCAACAGTTATCCCAGATGGACACACCCTCAATAACTTAGCCAACCTAGGGCCCAGACAGAAAGGCACCAGGTCTTGTTACACAAAGCCATCCAATTGATTGAGATGGTCCAAACTATTAAGCAAATCTCTCTGATTGCCCAGAACTACAGTAAAGTTTAAGAAAACCATACATAAAGGTCTTAAAATAGAGTTCACTTGCAGGCCGACCTCTTGGACCTTCTGGAAACATGCTGAGGGGTCCAGCGTGGCAAATGGCAGAGACCCGCTGACTGTCCGGAGAGAGAGAAAGAGGGAAAGGAAGCGAGAAAGCTGCTTGGCAGTTCCACAGTTCCTAATGAAGTTGAGACCTTTTACATTGGTACAGGCTTGTGTTCATGACCACTTCAGTAGTGTGGGACACCTGGGCACATTCATTTATAACATTCTGATTGGAGTTATCTAATTCATTTAAGGAGGAACTAGACAAAAGCAGTATTCGATCACACTCCTGACTTGCCTCTTGCAGATGGTGGATAGGCTTTGGGATGTCAGAAAATGAGCTACTGTTGTGGACTAGGCCAGATTACTCAAAACATTCTTAAGCAGGCAGCCCCAGACCACAACTTTGCAATTTGTTTCAGTAAGTGTGCAGTGAAAATGACCAGGAGTAAGATAGCTAGGCTTTCGAGACTTTAAGATATACTAGACTTTAAAACAGACAAAACTTTATTCACAGATTACACAATGAAACTCAAAAACAAAATAAAGAACCCCTACAGAACTCAGTCTATTCAAACTAGACTTAATTATGCTGTTCTGAATACACGCAACAGTCCCATAAGCAAACTCCCTTTAAAACCCAGTATAAATGGATTGCATGCTTACAGGTTGAAGTTGAAGGGCAGAAAGAGACAGCAAGGGTTTCCACACAGCTCACTGTTGAACTCCTCACTAGGTCAGATTGAACTAAACTGCTCAACTAGAGAGCTGACCACTCCCCTTTCATTATACAGGTCACACCTAAAACATTGCCACTTGGGCCTGAAGTCTCATCTGTTTACATATAAACAAAAGGCCTGTCAAAACCGTTTTCATCTCTGTACCAAACCAGACTGATCAGAGACTGGCCTGGTTTATTACCCCTCTGAAAAAATCAAGGACAGAGTATCCTTGAGCCAAGGAACAACTTTAGAAAAAAAAGGGACTAGCTTTGTGACACTACTAACTACAGGACTGCTAGCCTTTGACCATAGTGTTTATACAGTTAGTCCAGTTCGGTTTCTGCTCAATGCTAAATCCAGGGATGTTGATTATGGGGGATTCAGCAAAGGAGATGCAATTGAATGTGAAGCAATGATGATTAGATTCTCTCTTTGTTGAGATTGCCATTGCCTCAGACATGTGTGGCACAAAGGTTACGTTTATCAGCCCAAGCCTAGATATTGTCCAGGTCTTGTTTATTTGGATATGTTGTTTCAGTATCTGAGGAGTCACAAATAGTGTTAAACATTGTGTGATCATCAGAAAACACCCCCGTCTGACCTTACAATAGAGGAAGATGACCGAACTCTAACAGCACCAATCATTTTCCTTTGTGGTGGGTGTGACATAAATCAGTGAAGAGATTTTCTTCTCATTCCCAATCCCTCCAGATTTGTTAGGGTGATTGGAAGCCATTCATAATCAAATGTGGCCCTGATGTCACATCTTATCTTTCGAGTCCAGCTCTTTCATTCATGATTAGATTAGATTAGATTCCTTACAGTGTGGAAACAGGCCCTTCGGCCCAACCAGTCCACACCAACCCTCTGAAGAGTAACCCACCCAGACCCATTTCCCTCTGATTAATGCACCTAACACTATGGGCAATTTAGCATGGCCAACTCACCTAACCTGCATATCTTTGGACCGTGAGAGGAAACCGGAGCACCCGGAGGAAACCCACGCAGACCCAGGGAGAATGTGCAAACTCCACACAGACAGTCGCCCGTGGCTGGAATCGAACCTGAGACCCTGGTGCTGTGAGGCAGCAGTGCTAAACACTGTGCCACCGTGCCGCTCTGAAGCAGAGATGTAACGAGCTCAGGACCTGGGTGGCTCCTGGTGGAACCAAAACCAAGCATCAGTGAGCAGGCTTTTGCTAACAAACTTTAGTTGATAGCACATTCTTGTCACATGTACCTAAGTAAAAGTTTTGTTTTGCGAGCAGTACAAGCAAATCATAACAAACAAGGGCTTCCAGATCATCGGATGCTTAGACAGAACAATAACTGATAACTGTTCCCATCTCTTTGCCAATGATCAAGAGTAAATAGTAATTGGCCTTGGGGATTCCTGCAGTGCTACACAACATAATGGAGCATATATCTAATGCAAAGACAAGACATCAACTCCACAAAGACTATGTGGTAATCAGTACTGATATTGTCATGTACAGATAGGTGACTGGTGAGGATGAAGATGGGTCTGTCGCTAATTCAGGGGTTTAGTTTCAATAAGTTGTATTATGATCTAACTGCAAAGGGTGTGTTATTAAATGAGCCTAACAGTTCTACAGCCCATTAATGACCTTCTCTCCATCATAAGGTCAGATGTGGGACGGACAAGTGGCAAGTAACAGTTGCTCCATACAAATGCCTGACTATGACCATCACCAATAAGAGGCAATCTAACCACTACCCCTTGACATTCAATGGTGTTACCATCATGAAATCCCCCACTATTAACATCCTGTGGGTTACTATTAACCAGAAACTCAATGGGATTTACCAAATAAACACAGTAGTACAAGAGCAGGTCAGAGGTTAAGAATACTGTAATGATTAACTCACTGTCTGACTTTCCAAAGATTGCCCATTATCCACAAGGTACAAGTCAGGAGTGTGATGGAATACTTCCCATTTGCCTGGATGGGTGCAGCTCCAAAAACACTCACCATCCAGGACAAAGCAGCCCATATGATTGGCAACACATCCAGAAGTATCTACTCCTTCCACCACCAGACTCAGGAGCAGCAGTGTGTACTATCAACAAGACAAATCATCAAAGCTCCTCAGACAACACCTTTCAAACCCATGACTACTTCCATCTATAATGACAAGGGCGCAGATACATGGAAACACCACCTCCAAGCTACCCTCCAAGCCTCTCACCATCCTGAGTTAGAAATATATTGCTTTCCCTTCACTGTCGCTGGGTCAAAATCCCCCTCTGCTGGCAATGTGGGCTAATCCATTACAGGTGGACTGCAGCAGTTCAAGAAGGCAGCTCACCACTACTTTCTCAAGGGCAACTGGGGACAGGAAATAAATGTTAGCCAGCCAGCAATGCCAACATCCTATAACTGAATAAAAAATATTCTCCAGCCTTCGTCCCACAATCCTTGATCCCTTTACTAATCAAAAGCCCATCTATCTCTGTCTTAAATACACTCAATGACTTGGCCTCTACAGCACTCTGTGGCAATGAGTTCCAAACGTTAAAGATCTGGCTCTTCTGGCAACCTCTGGCTGAAGAAATTCCTTCTTATTTCAATTCTAAATGGTTGTCCTCTCACTCTAAGTCTCTATCCTCAAATCATTGTCTCTTGTACTAGTGGAAACATTTTTTCCATGTCCACTTTATCCAGGCCTCATCCTTCTAAATACATTGAGTACAGACCCAGAGTCTTCAACTGCTTCTCATAATGACAAGCCCTTCATCCCCAGGATCATTCTTGTAAACCACCTCTACTGCCAGCACATGCTTCCTAAAATATGGTACTCAAAACTGCTTATAATATTCCAAATACAGTCTGACCAGAGCCTTACACAGCCTCAGCAGTTGAAATGAATGCTAACACTGCATTTACCTTTCTAACTGCAGCTGAACCTGTATGTTAACCTGAAGAGAACCTTGAACTAGTTCTAAGTCCCTTAGTGCTTCAGATTTCTGAAGCCCTTTCCAGTTTCAAAAATATGCCTCTATTCTTCCCAACAAAGTGCATAACCTCATACTTTCCAACACTGTATTTCATTTGCCACTTCTTTGCCCACTCTCTTGGCCTTCTGTAGCCTTTCCACTTCCTCAATACTACCTGTCTCTCTACCTAACTTTATGTCACCTGCAAACAGAGCAACAATGTCCTCAGTTCCTGCGTCCAGATTGTTAATTTATAATGTGATTGGTCCCAATACTGGTCTCTGCAGAATTCTACTAGTCACAAGCTGTCATCCAGAAAAATATCTCTTATTGTCTACTCCTTACCTTCCACCAGTCAACTATTCCTCTATCCATGTCAGTACCTTGCCCTTAATACCATGGGTTCTTATCTTGTTTAGTAGCCTCCTATGCGGCACCTCGTCAAAGGTCTTCTGGAAATCCAAATAGATCATAAACTGGCACCCTTTTGTCTAGTTTACTTGATACCTCTTCAAAGAATAGTCAGTGTACCAATGGAGGAAATCCTGCAGCCAGTGTTTGCTCATTGCAGCAATAAATATCCTTCAAAAGTGTCTCTCTGTCTCAGAATTGATTGGGGCATCCTGAAGCTTTATAAATACACGTTTCACTGGGGAGGGAGGACTGAGTGCAAAATACAATGGTTTCACACATGTCTCTGCAGTGTTCACTTGGCTCCAACTTGATTGGAAATGATACTTTCAACAATTAGGAGTAAAGAAAGTTGATTTGGAGGGTGAGGGATTTGGATTTTCCAGACAATTCAAACAGCCTAGAAATTCAAAATGAGGAAAAAACAAAATTGGTCATTGGAAAATGTCTCAGCAGTATTTCTGCTGCCCCTCATATCTGTCAGCAAATTCCATGGAATAATTTGTGCAATAAATGACTCTCTAATAAAATATAAATTAATACTGATTTATTTTTGTCTTGTCCCTGGCCAAGACGAGTTCAATTTTTTTAAGTGCACTTGAACTGCACACAGTGTAATCAGCTTGAATGCCAGAGCACTCTGTCTGTCTGATCACTAATAATAAAGAAGTAATTTGTTTGTGACAATGCTATTGTGACCCCTAATTTTGAGAAAAAATATAATTTAACAATCCTAGATAGCTTTGAACCACTTGGTAGTCTGTGATTTGCCATCATTCACTGTATGTTCTAAAGAAGTCGATGTATTTCGCTGCTGCCTGACAGCACCAGGGACCTGGGTTCGATTCAACCCTCAGGCAACTCTCTGTGTGGTGTTTGCACGTTCTCTCTGTGTCTGCGTGGGTTTCCTTCGGGGGCTCCTGTTTCCTCCCACAGCCCTAAGATGTGCAGGTTAGGTGGGTTGGCCTTGCTAAATTGTCCATTGTGCCCAGGGATGTATACATTAGGTGAATTAGCCATAGGGAAATCAGGATTACAGGGAATAAGGTTGGGAGGGGATGTGTACAGGTGGGATGCTCTTCAGAGGCTCAGTGTTGACTCAATAAGCCATATAGCCTGCTTCCACCCTGTATGGATTCTATGATTGTATTTTCTCTCATGTAGATTCATGTGTAAAGTGATTCAGCAACCAACTTATTTTACAATGAAAGACTTGCATTCCTATAGTGCCTGCAAGGGATTTTACAGACAATAAAGTACTTTTATGAAATGTGGTCACTGGAAATGCAGCATTTAATTTGTGCACAGTAAACTTTTTGATTTACTTTGGTGATGTTGGTTGAGGAATAAATAATAGCCCCAAACACTGGGGAGAACTCCCCTATTCTTTCTTGAAGTAGCGCCATGAGGCCTCTACACTCAACTGCAAGGGTAAAGACAGAGACATTTCAATGTTCATCCATCTGCTTGTTACTATACTCAACGTGCCAACATGAATTATGCGGTCACATCTTCAAAGTCTGTCTTGAATGCACAAAGGTTTAATGCTATACAAATCCAGGAAAAGTATGAAGTGGGAAAGTATTCCATTCCAAAGCACTGACAGTTGAGCATTGGTGAGGAGAAACTGCTCCCAAGGTAAGATGGCGATGCCAATGATGCATCTGTTGAGGTAGTCTGTTCTCACCAGGTGGAGAAATGGGTTAACTGCTCTCTTTACACCTCAACTAATGTCTCCCTACCGCTGAAGTCAACAGGATAGAAGAAAACAGACACAGGGTGAAAACAAACAGTTCACTCGCCAAATAAATCCTGCTGATATGACTTTAGGGATCAATATGATCTGGGCTGCAGTGCAGGAACAGCCATAACAGCCAGCTTCAGCCAGTAAGCACTTCCATTGCAACCTTTCTCATTCATTAGTCAAAAAGTGACCATTATCATCGGCACCACAAGTAAAGGTCAAAGGTCAGCCTTGCTGGCTGCTGTACAATTCACACCTTCACCCTTCACTCTGTAATATCTCAATTCTGTCAAGTGAGTGTGTGGAATGATCCAGAAGACCTCAGTACAATTAACACAGTATAAATAGAATTCAAGAGATTAAGAGTTTTAAATATTAAACTGACACCATTCCATTTGTCGAGATTGCAAAATAAGAACAAAAAAGTCTAGTTATTCCATTTGTCTGTTCACTAGTGTGAAGGAGTGTTCACTAGCAGTTATCATGCCCTCAACTGCATGGGCCTTGAGCTAAGGAATTCCCTCCCTAAATTTCCCTACCTCCCTAACTCTCTCCTCAATATATTGGCTAAAGCCTCTTGGTTTTACCAAGCTCCAGTTACCTGTTGCTAAAGTATGATATTTTGTTTGATAATTGCTCATGAGGATGGTTCAGTATGTTAAAAGTGTTACATAAATAAATGCAAGTTGCTGCTGTTCCAACTGAAACATCTGTTGACGATAAATCTGAAGCACAAAGGGACTTGGGAGACCTAGTTCAGAACTCTCTTATGGTTAACATGCCGGTTCAGTTGGCGGTTAGGAAGGCAAATGCAATGTTAGCATTAATTTCGAGAAGGCTAGAATACAACAGCAGAAATGTACTGTTTGGGTTGTATAAGGCTCTGGTCAGACCACATTTAGAATATTGTGAGCAGTTTTCAGCCCCATATCTAAGAAAGGATGTGCTGGCGTTGGAGAGGGTCCAGATGAGGTTTTGAAGAATGATCCCAGCAATGGAGGGATTTTTCTTGAGGAGTGATTGAGGACTCTGGGTCTGTACTCACCAGAGGTTAGAAAGGATGAGAAGAGATCTGATTGAAACTTACGAGAATACTGAGAGGTCTGGTTAGAGTAGACATCGAGTGGACTCGAGGGCACAGCCTTAAAGAGAAAAGAAGGCTCTTTCGAACTAAGATAAGAAGGAATTTCTTCAGCCAGAGGGTGGTGAATCTGTGGAACTCACTGCAAAGAGGGCTATGGAGGCCAAATCATTGTGTGTATTTAAGATAGAGTTAGATAAATTCTAGTTTAGTAAGGGGATCAAGAGTTATGGGGAGAAGGCAGAAGAATGAGGTTGAGCAACATAATTGAATGGCAGAGCAGACTTGATGGGCAGAATGGACTAACTCTACTTCTGAATCTATTGGTCTTATGATATGTTCATTTTTCAATACCTAGAATTCTGTGAAGTGCAAATTTGCAGTTCAGCTAAAACACGTGGGACTTTTTGCACCACCAACTTGGATTTATGTAGCATCTTTAATGTAATGAAACATCCCACAGTGATTCACAGAAGCAATTATCAAACAAAATCTGACACCAAACCAGGTAAGGAGATATTAGCTCAGATGTCCGGAAATTTGGTTAAGAATGTTGTTTTGAAGATTTGTCTTAAAGAAGGAGAGGAAGAGAGGTGGAGAAGGCTCAGCAAGTCAGATATAACGAGTGACAGTAGTCATCATGAATCTCATTTGATTCCATTCCACTGCCAAAACTTCCCTGCCATAACAAGGTTTAGGCTGCACTCTCAGAAACATTGCATCTAAAACCAGAATGGCTCTAAGGAAATCCATACCTATCTCCACCTTATCTTGGAGAAGCTAACTTCCATTGAAAACATCTCAAAGGTAAAAAAATTTGCACACGTTTATCATGTTGATATCTGAGAACCACCCTTCAGTATTTTAGTTCAAGTCTCAAATCTGGATTCTTTCAAAGTGTCAGCAGCCCCCCGGGAAGGCGAAATATAGGAGAATGTAAACACGGTTGGAATCTAACGGCTTGAAGCAGTTTCCTTTTTGCTGAGCTGCTATTTACCAGATCAAACCTAATACACTTTCTCAGCTCTGACTAATACGACTGTCTTGGGATTTTAATCATGTGGAATTTCTTGAACCTTACAAATGGAGCCACGGATTTTGACTACAAATTAGCAATAATTATGTATTGTTATGATTGTTGAAAGGCAATTAAGTAAGTACTGCTGTCAGCTATAATAATTTGCAATAGCAAAACCACAGAACTAAATCAATACGTTACTCTCATTAGATCATCAATCAGGCACGTGTTTGCCTGACTGGATAATTATTTCAAAAGGCCTGCTTCTGCCCTCAAAAGCATGTGTATATTCAATAACTGTGAACCCATGTTGTTTGGGCTGGGGGTTTCAAAGTGTTTCAATTTTACCTGCCCAGCAGCAGTAACTCATGAAGGTAAATATGATCCACACACACGGCAAGTTGGACACTCAGTGCCAATTTACTCTTCGTTTAGTGAGATAGAATTCAAGGTTTGCCCTCTTCGATTTGCTCCCATTCCATCCCAAGATGGCAGTACAATGGCTCAGTGGTTAGCACTGCTGCCTCACAGCACCAGGGACCCAGGTTGGATTCCATTATCAGGCGACTGTCTGTGTGGAGTTTGCACATTCTCCCTGTGTCTGAATGGGTTTCTTCAGGGTGCTCCAGTTTCTTCCCACAGTCCAAAAATGTGCAGATTAGGTGGATTGGCCTTGCTAAATTGCTCATTGTGTCCAGGGATGTGCAGGCTAGGTAGCTTAGCCATGGGAAATGCGGGGGAGGGGTGCTGGTCTGTGTGGAATATTGGTCTGGGTGGGATGCTCTTTAGAGGGTTGATGTGGATTCGATGGGCTGAATAGCCTTCTTCTGCAATATAGGGTATCCATGATTCTATGAAAATAGGTGACTACCAGGATTCCCAACTCATCACATGAATCAAAAACTGGGTCTTTCAGATGAGGTAGTCATGACTACATTGCTGTTTCTGGGTTTTTGCTTTAAGCATATTGTGTGTTGCATTACAACAGTGACTATCATTCAGAAGTACATCATTGTCTGTAAAGTGCTTTGTGAGTACCTGAGGCCATGAAAGACATAGAAATGCACACTCGTCTTTTTTCTCACACCTTGCTATTGATGCCATTCACTTGCCCTTTTTGGATGTTGCAAAACCATAATGCCAGAGTTAGAAAAAGCTCCATCGAGTCATTCGTTCATTCTCCACATTGGTGAGTAGTGTACATTCAGTTATATCCCACTGACGTGATTATTGTCTTTGCATTCTTAACAGCATATGTATCAATCCAGAAAGGGAGATTTTCTTGGGTCTGAGTGTTAGATCATTCAAATGCAGTAAGTGCTGGAAACTCAGACCTGTTCTGAAAACAAACCTAACCAAATCTTCAATGTCTGGTTCAGTCACATATGATCTAGTGTTTTGATACAGAAGATCCCACCTACAAAGCAAACAGTCAACTTGACTTCAATCACAGAGGATGCTTGCTTTCTCTCCATGGATGCTGCCTGACCCATTGTGATCTCCAGCATTTTTTGTTTTCAGTTTCATTTCAATAAAGGTAAAAATCACACAATACCAGGTTATAGTCCAATAGGTGTATTTGGAAGCACTAGCTTTTGGAGCGCTGCTCCTTCACAGAATTATACCCCTTTACACTCACATGCACACACATACACACACTCTCTCACAAACACTCATAACCTCCCTCCCTCCACGCACACACCCATATGCACACACACACATATAAGTTTTTGGAGTGAATTTGTACTTGCAGAATTACATTTTACTTTACTCAAAAACTGCATGAATCCATGTAAGTCTCTGTAAATCCATTTTTTAGATTAGAATCAGTCTGACCATTGTGGCACAGACAGTCTCACACAGGGCACCTCACACCTTAAATGCATTATCTGGGCCAATATGACACAAATTGTTAAAGTTCACTTGAGAATGTAACATTTAAAAAAAAAAAAATTTGCAATCTACATATGAAAGATCTGAATCCAGCATGGTCATTCTAAAAGATGAGAGACTTAACAAACAATCCAAGTCTTTTTCAATATATATTTTCAGTTACATTACACCGTAAACTTTTGCTATAAATTCTGTGTCTTACAATGTTATACTCCACAACCACCTGATGAAGGAGCAGCGCTCCAAAAGCTAGTGCTTCCAAATAAACCTGTTGGACTATAACTTGGTATTGTGTGATTTTTAACTTTGTCCACCCCAGTCCAACACTGGCACCTCCACATCATGATTTCAATAAGGTCTTCTTTAAAACTGCAGCAGTGTTGCATGAAAATGTAAAATACTTTCAGTACAGTAGTCATATTTTTTAACCAACCTGTTCAAAGATGTTACTACACCCCTCTGGAGGAAGGTGGGACTTGAAAACAGGCCTCATGGCTCAGAGAGAGGGACATTACTACTTTGCCACAAAATCTCTTACTCTGGTTGAGTGAAAATATCCCTAAACATTGAAGGTAGCCATCTGTAATAATCTTAGGTAAACGAGACAAAGTGTTAATGACCATTGAACCAAGGAAGGAGAAGAGATTTTGGCTATGGTACATTTGATTGACAGAATAGATTTGAGGGGTTGAATAGCGTTCTCCTGTTCTCATTACATACTTGATCATCCATCCATCTTATTTTTATCATTTATTTACGCTTCAAACAGAGTTTGCTTCAATAAATGGCTTCCGGTATTGAAGGAACATTGTGCAGTCTACACAAAATGGTAGGTGTCATGGGACGTATTCCAGCAAATGCAACAATTTTTAGGAAACTTCTGGAAAAGAGTCATTACCCCACCATTGTCACCAATGGATGCCGTGTGGGGGAAATGGTGGCATAGTGGCAATGTCAATGAACTAGTAATCCAGAAGCAAGACCAAGGCTAAAGCTTTGTAGATATGGGTCAAATCCCACCATGGGACTGCTAGGGTTTAAGTGAAGTTTGCAGAATCTGGAAAGTATGGGTAGGTTCAATGATGGTGATCATGACATCTATCAGCCATCGTTGTTAAAAAGCTGTTTGTTTCACTAAGGTCCTTTAGAGAGAGAAACCTGTTGTCCTTACATATAACTTCAGACCATAGCAATAAGATTGATTCTTACATATCATCAGGAATGGCCTAGAAAGCCAATCAGTTAAAGAACACTTAGGGATGGCCAACAACTGCTGGCCTTGCCAATGACACCCATATCCCTTGAAAAGAAAGAGAAAATGCGACTGTGTTGCTCCTCAAAGCAGCAATGTTAGTCCTGGTGTTGTGCCTCTGACTATTCGTCATTGCTTTCATTGAATTTAGAACAATGGTCAATCCAAACAAATGCTTATCCACTTTTTTAGGGTATTTCCTCTGCCAACCTGTGCCTAAATCTATCCCCAGCCCCATGGTTGTGTGGTCACACTGTTCAAATGATTGGTTGCTGGACAGCTACAAATGGATAATGATATGTGAGCACATCCCTCGATGGTTATGCCTGAACAAATTCCTTCCTGTATTAGAACAGTTTGTGGAGCACTGGAGGCATGCAACATTCTGATTATCCAACACAGGTAGTGTGTGTGGCAGAGAGTGAGGAGAAGGTGGATGCCAAACTAACAGACATCAGGGAATAGAGACAGACATGATATGATACATTTGCTGATTCACAATCAATCCAATCCCACTGCTGTAAGTCCTAATGGCAAGAAAGTTTTTCATAGAATAAATTGTTCCAGTGACAGGATGCTAAGTATCCAGAGGGCACAGGTTTAAGATGTTTTGATTAAAGAACATGAGAAAATCTTTTTTACAGAAAGTTGCTGTGAACTGGAATGCACTGCCTGAAAGTGATGAAAGCAAATTCAGTTGTAACCTTTTGAAAGGGAATTGGATAAATTTTGAAAAGGAAAGAATTTGCAGGTAAAAGGGAGAAGAGGGCAATCGGACTAAATGGATATTTCTTTCAAAAATCTGGCACAGGCATGATGAACTGAATGGTCTCTTGTATTTTAACATTCTTCAATCAATAATTTTCTACTGGTACAGTGTGATAACATACTAACTCCCATAGCAATTGTGAAGAAGCTTCAGCACTCTGCCTATATATTTTGGTTGCCATGTTGTATTAATAGTGTTTACACTGGAGTTAAATACGTCATTAAACTAACACAACCCTGGATGACCACAATCTCATTTTACCTTCTATTCTCAAATTTGTAATCAAAAGAAAGGTAATTTTAGCTTTCCAAGGTTTCATTTAAGGTATATTAATAGTCTCAAATACTCAAACTTTAAACTGCAGCACGCTGTTCATTGTTCAAGATGAACAGTTCCTGAATCAGTCTGTTGCTCTGAACTTATTAATTCAAAACTAATCAGCTCAGAGATAGATATCCTCTCCACTAAAAAATCTCTCCTTTTCCTTATTCAAAAGGTAGTGGTAACCTGAAACTGTCTCCCCAAAACAAAATCTGTTGAGTCTGAGGGGTCAAACAGAGATGTTTGTTTGTTATTAGGTAAAGGCTATTATGGGTTATAGAGCAAGATGGAGTTAAAGTGATCTAACTGAGTGGTGGCACATGCTGGATGAACTGATTGGGCTCCTGGTCTTTCTTCTATTTGTGAAGTTAAAAACAGAAGTGCTGGAAGTACTCAGCAGGTCTGGCAGCATCGGTGGAGTGAGAAAAATAGTTAATGTTTCAGATCTCTGAACTTAACTGGAGCTGTTATGATGAAATTGACCTGTTGGGTGGAGCTTTAGGCCTTACTCTCAGCAGGTTTGCAGGTGTGGAATGCATTTAATTGGGCAAGATAGTGGTGTATCTGAACCCCAGTGCCTTCCCACTCCGTCAGGCTGGTGTAAGGACTTCCCGGCCCATTGTCAATTGAAACCCTAAAGTGGCCAATTCATGATGATCCAAAGGCATCATGCCACCATCACTGGTATCAATGCAATTGCAGCGAGGTCTGTCACCATGGGGCATCCAAGACAGCTAACCTTGTGCAGCCTTGCTTACGGTCATATGGACAGGGAGCTCCTCATTCAAAAGCAATCAGTGCCTGATCGGGAGGCATGACATCTGCAAGTTGGGGCCTGTTGAGAGGCACCTCTCTGCCCTTAATGCTGAAACCGCACCCCACCCCCATCTCCTCATGACCAATACCTTACAAGAATACCTCCATTTTGTTTCAATTTACTTATGGGACGTGGGCGTCGTTGGCTCGCCAACATTTATTGTCCAGCCCTAGTCGCACTTGAGAAGGTGGTGGTAGTGAGCTGCCTCCTTGAACCGCTGCAGTCCATATTAGGTTGACCCACACAGCCCTTAGAGGTGGGAATTTTAGGATTTTAACCCAGCGACAGTGAGGGAACCGGAATATATTTCCACATCAGAGTGGTGAGTGGCTTGGACGGGAACTTACTTGGAGGTAACCTCATTCTGCCTCCTGCCAATTGTTCCTTGATTCTGGGTCTCTGGTTTCTGTTGTTCTGACAATGATCATTGGCTCATGAGTGTGCTGCCCATCAAACGATAATATCTGCCAGTCCTTGTCTCTCAGTGGGTGGGAGTCATTCCTACCCACTCCCTCAAAGTCCTTCATCCCAGAAGGCTTCACCTTGTGGTTACTTGTATGCCCCAGTGCACAATTAATACCAGTGGGTCATCCCAGAGGAGATAACACAGGTGTCTGTCTGGTTTAGTGGACAAAATGTTGAATCCAGTCCAACATTGTTTCTCTTTCCACAGAAGCTGACAGACCTCTTGAGCATTATCAGCATTTTCTGTTTTATTTCAGATTACCAGCTGATGGTTTCAGTGGTTGATGAGCTGATGAACAATCTGGAGCAGAGCACTGTTGGGATTAATTTTTATAAAATCTGTTTACTCCCTCAGGTTTGGATGGAAATGAGATCTTCCAAACTATGACATCCGGTATAGAATATGCAACACCTTTCAATGGGCTCTGCTCCATTTTCCCAGGGGCATTTGAAAACTTCCCTCACAAGCAAGCTTTATTTTTATATTTTGAATCAAACAAGTTGTGGTTAAGCCTATTGTGAATGGACCCAGCTGCAGAATTGTGTCCAGTTCTGGGGCTCTGCATTTTAAGAACGTTGTCAAAGCTCTGGTAAAGATGCAGAGGAAACTTGTCTCCTGTGATGTTGCCAGGGATGAGAGGCATCAATTAATGTGGCGAGACTGAGTTTAGAGCTGCGAGGGTTGTGGGGAGATTTAATGAAGGTGTTCAACATCATGAAGCAGTTTGCTAAATTAAGCAGGACAAACTGAAGGGCTGGTAACCAGAGGATACAGATTTAAGTTACCTTGGAAAAGAACCAGAAGAGGAGATAAGTAGACTTTTTTTTCACAGGAGTTGTTCTCATCTTGTACATGCTGCCCTCAAGGGTGGAGGAAGCAGATTCGCAAGTAACATACATAATAATATTGGACATTTATTTGCAGTAGGGATTTTACATAGAAAGGAGCAGGTGTTAGTGAGATTGAGTGATATTCTTTCAGAAAGTTGGCACAAGCACAATGGGCCAAATGGCCTCCTTCTGTGAGATATCATTCTTTGATACAAACTACTTTCAAGACCAGCTGACTTTCTGCTTCCACCTAACTTGTCAAAACCACTTCAGAATTGATCATTTGAGATCCCCAATTATTTATAAATATTATTTCATACCTCTGGAGCAGGTGGGACTTGAACCCAGATCTCCTCATTCAGTGGTAGGGCCACTACCATTGTACCGCAAGATTGTTCAATTAGCATTTAGATACAAGTTCCACTTTAATTGCTCCAATCCCACCCAGCAGGTCAGAAATAAAATCCTCTCTGCCTCCCTTTGTTATACATGTGTAAGTTTCCAATGCACTGCCAAAGAAGTTACATCCATCCATTAATAAATGCACATTCCTCTGGTGTTAGAGCTTCTATTGGAAAACATGTAGGTTTGTTTTTATCTTTGACATCTCAACTTCAGGTAGCACTTTGCAAATTAGCAGTGGCTGGCATGGGTACCTTACCTTACCTTACCTGGTGATTTAACACAGCAACACACTAAATCCAAATGGTGCGGCTTTCCTCGATTTGAGGGTTATCTCTGTGTGATATGTACAGAGTTATGTGATCTATTCCCATCCTTATTTCCAAATCCATCCAGACTCCCATTCATCCATATCTATATTATCTACGGATTAGGGTTTTGGATTCCTGACCTAACTTCTCTATCACTTTCTCTAACCTCACAACACTCCAAATTAGCTGCTTTCTCCTAATCTCACCTCTTTAACATCCCCAAATTTAGGTCAATTTTGACTGACTACACTGTTGTGTATCTGCTATTTTAAAGGTGCTATGTAAATGCAATTTGCTGTGACTAATATTATTTGCTGCTTCCTGGATTGACACTCCTGCTGCTCAGTTAACCTGAGAGCCACTAATTCTGATTGCAGAGATCTTCTCACATAGTATTAGTAGAATAGCATTAGTTTGTTACAAAGGCTACTCATTGGTTAGCACTGCTGCCTCACAGTGCCAGGAACCTGGGCTCAATTCCCACCCTCGGGTGATTGTCTGTGTGGCATTTGCACATTCTTCCTGCGTCTGTGTGGGATTCTGTCAGATGCTCTGGTTTCCTCCCACAGTCCAAAGATGTGCAGTTTAGGTGGTTTGTCCATGCTAAATTGCCCCAATGTCCAGGTATGTGCAGGTTAGGTGGATTGGCCATACTAGTGTCTAGGGATGTCCAGGTTAGGTGGATTGGTCATAATAAATTGTGCATAGTGTCCAAGGATGTGTAGGTTAAGTGCATTAGCCATGGGAAAAGCAGGGTTACATGGGATATGGGGTGAGCCTGGGTGGGATGCTCTGTGGAGAGTTGGTGTGAACCCAATGGGCTGAATGGCATCCCTCCACACTGCAGGGATTCCATAATATCATATCCTGGTCAATATTAAGCTATTTTACTGTGGAGTAAAGTTAAACTGCTCCATCTTCCAGATCCCTTGCCACTGAGATTTTTCATTTTTCTACAGTGTGAGAATCGAATTCTGAAGTATCATAGTGATCTGTATTTGCCTTTCCCATGGGTACAGTTATCTGGATTGATGCCACTGCACATTTGATAGGTGCCAGTTTGTTTGTCAGTCATAGCTTTATTCATAGAGTAGAATCTTTACGAAAGAATGTTTAGCAAAACCTGTTACTAGTGAGCAGTAAGTCTGATGATCTGTTTGTTCTATTATTATGACAACAATCATGTAATGTGAAACAGTTTCAATTTGATTTAGTTTATTTCTTTTTGAATTAATTTTACTAAGAGGGAGTTGCACAGTCAGAGGCCCCATCCATCAATGAAGATGTTCAACAGGATCTGGTCAGCTTGTGCAGTTGGATATAAACAATCCTGCGTCACTGTTGATAGGGGGTTAAGGAACTTTCCTGGTGCTCTCAGCCAACATTCCTCCCATGAGCTTTACCCCTTGAGATAAAAAAATTATTATCTGATCTTTCACTCAATTGCTTTTCTTGAGATATCATTGTGTGGCAAATTGTCTTCAGTGCATTTTATTCTCTCAACAGTGACTGAACTTATTGACTGTAAAGAGTTTCACGAAGTCCTGTTAACTTGAAAACCTAGAAATCTGGCTCTGGATATTTTATCAGGCACCAGTGGATAGACATTGGCTCAAATACAGTTGTCTGAAGTTTGCAAAAGGTTTTCGTGGAGTGTGGCCATTGTGTTGAAGGAAGGAATAAGCATCATCAGTCATTTGGATTCAACTTTGGATGAGACTAATTTGGGTGGAAATTTAAGAGAAGAGGAATTAATGGTGGGAAAATATACAGTTCATTGGGGAAAAAAGAGGAAATTGAAGTGAAATTAATTGAACAAATAAAGTGTGCATCAGGGAGAAAGGCAAGGAAATAACTCATGTTGATTTGAACTGCCATAATTTGAAGAGTGGATATCTTTTAACAACTCGAGGTAAATTAATTAATTAAATTCAGATTTTGTTTTGATAATCAGACCAATGGAATGTTTATGGCTGGTCTAATATTTATTAGGCAGCCTCAGATAGTGAGAACATTTGATAATATTTGAATGCCAGCAATCAGACTGTTATAAGATTTGATATAAAGAAAGAGATAATAAAATTAATTGATATTGAATACAGAAAGCACTAATTCTATGACGGCCCAAGGGGAGTGGGTTCACTGCAAGATTATTGAGGATTAGATGAGCTGTGATGGCAGGAGAATAGAAATTGTTCTGCATCATACACCAGTAAATACAAAACCTGAATGATTTGAGATCTACTCCCAGATTGAGAGATTCTCTTCCATTGGCTCTTCCATGATGTCACATACACTGTGTTACAGACCAGGCCCGGCCTCTCAAAAAACTTTTAAGCAGGTAGCCCAGACTGTAACTTTGCTATTGGTTTCAGGTAAGTGTGTCGTAATATTCCCAGAGTGAATTAGCTGGTCAGACTGCCAAGTTTCAAATAGTCAGAATTTATTTACAAAATTACGGAATGAAACACAAAGAACCAAAAGTAGAATACCTGAATAGCTTATCCTATCCGAACCCAACAGGCTATCCTGACTAAATGATGCTGTTCCAAAATACTTGCAACAATCCCAATGAACAAACCTCTTAGCACAAAGTCAAGAGTGTAGTGTTGGAAAAGCACCACAGATCAGGCAGCATCCGAGGAGCAGGAGAAATGACATTTCAGGTATAAGCCCTTCATCAGGAAGACTTGATTCCTGATGCAGACTTTAAAAAGACTTTTCCAGCACTACACGTTCGACTCTGATCTCCAGCACCTGCAGTCCTCACTTTCTCCTACCTTTTCCCTTAGCACAAAGAGTAGAAATGGCACAAAAAGTTTACAGGTTACAAAGTCAGAAGGACAGAAGGAGGGGGAGAGCATCCACTTTTAACTGAGCCCTGACTCAACTAACCCCCGAACTGAAGTGACCTGCCTAGCTAGACAGCTGGGCATGCCCCCTTGATTATACCTGGGTTTTTTTAAAAGACTTGAAAGCTTTCTGCCTAAAGCATGATCTGTTAGGTATAAACAAAAGGGCCCCAATGAACTATTCAAACTTCAGACATGACGGAACCTTGGGTCATTTAAAACCTCTCTGGAAAAAAAATCAAGGACAACATAACCTTGTAAAAGGACTAGCTTTGTGACAACTGTAGAATAAATAAAATTATGATCTGATGTGAAATTTGTGCCTATTGATTCTACGTTCTTCACCACCATCCCGTCAAACTCACATGTACAACCACTCTCCACTCCAGCACAGGCTCAATGGGTCAAATTTTCTGCCTCTCAGCTGTACCCATTCAGTGATTCTATGGGTCCAGGGGACAGCACATTTTGTCCCTTTCTCAAGCATGTCCAAACATTCCATGAGAATATCTGTGACCTAACTCAACACACGTGTATTTGCCCCAGGTCCTTTGATACCTTTAGAAAACTAAAACCTTTCAGTCACATTGTAAAAGTAAGAATGATTAATCATCAGTTGCCATTTGCGGAATTGAGTTTCAAACCTGAATCACCCTTTGTCTGAGGGATCTGTGTCTCTGAGGCAGTTAGTGCTACCACGGTGCCATAGCTCACACCCTTGTGCTCTCCTGCAATATTTGGTTTGTGAGGTGCTTTGCAGACAATATTCTTCAGTCAAATCAAAACTAAATAAGATCAGCAAGTCTCAGGAATAATTTTGCACAACTGGAGCCATGGCAAGTCAATAGTGACCGACACAGCCAAGAGCATGTCTCCAGTTCCACTTACCTCATCAATTTATAGTCAGTTAACAACTTCCTTCTTGATCTCTTGAGTGCTCAGTTCAGCTAGCCTCTCAGGGGATCAGATGCATTTCCAACATTAAGTTATCATCAGTGATATTATCTTCATCCTTTAAAATTGCTGCTCTCTTCTCAAAGAAAAGTTCCATTCTGTCGGGCACAGTGTGCTCATCGTTTACTATTTAATAGGTACTCCTGAATTGTTCTTCAAAATCAATAAATCAATCAATCATTTTCATTCCATGAACGGCTGGAACTGCAATTTCCAAGGACATTGGATATATCCTCAGCATCCAAAATTATATTGTGGAGTTTCCACAACACATCCCTTACTTCTGGTCTAAGTCACTTTCGTATTCTCAGCTGGATTCCATTGGAATCTAATACTTTACAAATCCAATATCTCAATGACCACGTCGCTTTTGGACACACTGTACACAATCATTCCTTTCACACTTTCTGCCAACTTGGACACAAGATGAGAGACAGTATTTATGTTTTCTATTCTCAAAAATCACTGAAATAAAAACCTAAAGATTTAGGCATTTCCTTTACTCTTTCAGCTCAGTTATCCTTAAGGGGCCCCACTTAATTTTTAAAATCCATATGTACAAAAACAAAATAGTTTCATTCATTTCCCCTAAAGGTAATTATAGCTTTTCCTTTATTTTCTTCACAGACTATACTTTAGTTGTCTCTTAATGGTCGAAATGTTGTGAATTAAAGTCTTACTCCAGAGACCTGAACACGGGATCTAGGTTATCACTCTCAGTGCAGTGCTAAGAGAGTGCTGCATAGTCAGAAGTACTGCCTTTCAGATCAGACAATAAAATAAACCCCTGCCTCCCCTCTCTTGATTTAATTAGATTTGATTTTGATTTATTTATTTATTGTCATATACATCTTTTTACAAAATACAGTGAAATGTGTTGCAGAATGTTGCCACTCTCTTGGGCCATCTTATAATACAGAAAAATAAACTAAAACATAGAATAGAAAGACAGAAAAATGAAGAATTCAAGAAAAAGTGTCCAACTTTATAGTCCTTTTTGTTAAGTGCTCTGTTGTGGGCCATGGGCCTGGTGGTCAAACTCGAGTCCCCTTCACTGTGTCATTGCTGCTGGAAGGAAAGTCGCCACACTTGAACACCAACTCACCTCCAGCAATGCCCTCACCCACACTGGACTTCACCAATACAAATGCCACCAATGCCACCCGGTACCGCACCGGACCAAAGCTGACTCCGCTGCCACCACTTCGGCCCTACCTTGCCAATGCAGGTGCTGCTGTTGCCGCTGGGTCTCATATCTGGCACAAACCCACCTCCACCACCGTCCCTTTGAACCTTTGCTTGACAGAGATACTGCCAGGAACCTAAACTTGCTTATGCATCAGTAGCCATGAATCGACACTAGGACTGTCTCAACAATGCAGGAACCATTGGGAACCCAAACTTGTCTCCGACACTGGTGCTATAGTCTGTACTGCTAGGCCTACCTGAGTACCCAAGTCCATGCTGCTGGGCCTACTCAAGTCCATGTTGCTGGGCTAACTTGAGTCCATGTGCTGGGGCTACCCAAGTCCATGCTGCTGGGCCTACCCGAGTCCATGCTCCTGGGCCAACTTTGAGTCCATGTGTTGGGCCTACCTGAGTCCATGTTGTTGGGCCAACTTGAGTCCATGCTGCTGGGCCAACTTGAGTCCATGCTCCTGGGCCGACTTGAGTCCATGCTGCTGGGCCTACCTGAGTCCATGTTGTTGGGCCAACTTGAGGCCATGTGCTGGGCCTAACTGAGTCCATGCTGATGGGCCAACTTGAGTCCATGCTGCTGGGCCTATTTGAGTCCATGCTGCTGGGCCAACTTGAGATCAGACTGCTGGGCCTACCCAACCCCATGCTGCTGGGCCAACTCGAGTTGATACTGCTGGGCCAACTCAAATCCTTGCTGCTGGACCTACTCGCCACCGATGCCATCGCTCTGACTGAGCTCTTCACCAAGAGGTAAATAAAATAGAATAAAAGAGAAAAGAAAAAGTAATGAAACAGAGAAAAAAAAGAAACAAAAAGCTCAGAAGTTCTACTCCACCGCCATCTTACCAGATCTCTTGGGGATGGGTAAGAGCTATTGAGACTACTTTGTAGAAGAACAGGGAGATCCACCCGAGTGATATTTATCTCTAAATCCACATCACAAAAATAAGATAATTTAGCAATCACATTGCTGATCATTCGATCTTGCTATGCCCAGATTTGCTGCTGCATTTCTTATTTTGCAACATATCAACAGTACTTTGAAATAAAACTATTTGAGGTACATGGTGTTATGAAAGGCATTATGTAAATGCAAGCACTTCTTTCTTTTTGATTGTCAGAAAAGCCCACAAATGGAATCTAAGTGGCAGCTTTGTTGCTTCTCATGGAGAGTTGCTGTCCACAACTCTATTGATCCAAACTCATCTCATTAACTAGGTGCCAAGCCCCCTACAGCTTCCAGCTGCCAGTCTGATTCGACCACTTATTGTAGGTGGAAGCATTCACTACTGTTGGGATGTCCTGTGATCCCTGGCGCTGGTGCAATTATTGTACCTAGCCCTGCACTTGGTCAAGAGTTGCCAATCCACAGTTGCCCTTCACCATTCACATAATAGGAGAGCACCCAAAAACCAACAATACACATAGCTGATACATCCTTGCACTTTAATTCATCTATCGCTGTTTGAGCGTCTGCTTAAACCAGGCTACATATCTTGCCTATCCTGAGTAACACCCTGCCCCACCTGCTCCAGAGGTGTGTAATAACATCCCTGAACAGGTTGATCAGAAATTATCTCCCATCTTATAACCAACCTTCCATCTAAGCTGACCAGCCACGCACATGTGCAACCACTCCAAGGTTCCATGCATGGCGATCGGCACTGGAACACCAGTTGCGATATTGACTGATGGATTTCAGAGTCTATGCTGGAAAGAAATGGGAGAAGGAATGCCACTTACAACCATCTCTAAGTGAGGGCTACTCTTCCCCAGTGTAACCCAGCATCTTATCATTGTTCAACATGCAACAATCACATACAGGAAAGCCTTCAAACAACTTAAACCAGTCACATTTATTCACCAACAGTAAAACTTAACAGAAATCAAACAAACAGACTACTTGCTTTAGAGCACCATCAATTTTACAGTCAATAAATGACCACTGCACCCAGCTGGAACTGGGTGTTAATTCAGTCCACGCTGCTGTACTGTATCACACAGAAAGTGACATTCCTCTTGCTCAATGTTCACCTCTCCCTTCTCAGAATACTTTTCTCGATCTTCCAATACAGCACACTCGGATCTTACGACACACCCTGTCCAGAGGGAATAGCAATGTTCACAGACCAATACACGCGTCAGAACATCATTTGCTCCATCATGGTCTTGGTTAGAAATGGACTGCATCGTTTCTACACCTGGCCTCAGTCAGGGAGTTGTCTAGTGGAGTCAGCAGCCATTGTTACAGAGATCAGCCCTTGTACCCCCAGTAACCATCCTTGTAGGGTATCTGACCTCTGAAATGCAACAAGAATATGAGAGATCTCAAGGATATTGGAACCATGGAAGCCCCTCAGGTACCTGGCACAGACTTCTACATGCTGGTCCCAATGATCACAGATAACATACATTGATAGAATGGAATTTATTGATGAAGTCAGCTGCATTTTAACATGGGTAAAAGTGAGGACTGCAGATTCTGAGATTAGAATCGAGGTATTGTACTGGAAAAGCACAGCAGGTCAGGCAGCATCTGAGGAGCAGGAGAAACAATGCTTTGGGCAAAAGCCCGGATTCCTAATGAAGGGCTTTTGCCCAAAATGTTGATTCTCCTGCTCCTCAGGTGCTTCCTGACCTGCTATGCTTTTCCAGGACCACACTCTCGACTGCATTATACCATGGGCCGCTCGACATGACCTGTGTATTGACTTTGCAGCCTGTACAAAGAGGGGCAGAACTCGGAGGAAGGGTCACTGGACCTAAAAATTAACTCTGTTTTCTCCCTACTGATGCTGCAAGACCTGCTGAGTTTCTCCAGCAATTTCTGCTCTTGATTCAGATTTTCAGCATCTGCAGTGCTTTGTTTTTATGTTACCAGAGCCTGGGCTGCAACATTGACCTCATCACAGGAAATGGCTGAAAAGGTGTGGTGTGACACAAATTACATTGGTAACAGCCTTGATACCTTGGTGGGGAGCAATTACGACATCCCGCACAGGACCCCAATGACTCCTTGAAAGAAGCCAGTTGCCATCTTGATGCCAGCAGGATAGGATGACTACCCTCTTCACCCCTGTGCCCCATCTCTATAGGTTAGTGCTGCCCACCATCAGGATCCATCAGGTTCTCCACTTGAGCCCAGAGTGGAGATGAACACCATCACTTACCTTGCCACACAGCATCCCATGTACTCTCATGCACTACCTTCTTCTTCCTGATATGTTGAATATCCCCCCTTTACCATCTGTGATCCTCTGCATCCCTGGTTGCTGCCTCCAATCTTCAGCATTGAATTTGCTCACATTCCTACAATAACAATGTGCCTGGCAACCACCCTCTTGTTTTCTATTCCAGTGATCCCCCAGGGCAGATTATGGTTCAACTTCTGACTTACTTAGGCACCTTGACTGATGACAGACCAGATGTCTGAATGATCCGCATACAGTTCCCTATTTGACAATTCATGAATTCCTTAACTACATGCACTGGACATGTATGATTGACCATGTCTCACTCCCCAGACTGTCGGCATAAGAACGTTCTCACCCTGACTGCCACCATCAAATGACTGACCGTGCCCAAGCCCTTAGACTGGGAGCAGATAATGCCTTTGATTCCCTGTACTGGGGCTTCCTGACTGACAGCAGCTGCCATTGACTTGACTGAGGATTACTTCCCTTAGACTTTGAGACATGGCCATGCAGTTGATGTACATGCAGAGTGCTTGCTGCATACATTGATGGCACATGCTATAGGTGTGAGATTGGCATGTGAGCTGTGACTTTAAACTGATAATTCAAAGACTCAATAACGCAAAGGCTACCTTGTGTTTCTGCACTGTCAGAGGATCGACATTGAGGGAGTGACAGTTGGAGGGTCAGTACTGAGGGAATGCTGCCCTGTCAGAGGATCAGTACTGAGGCAACATTGCACTATCAGACAGTCAGTACTGGGGGAGTGCTGCACTGTCAGAGGGTCAGTGCTGAAGGAGGGTTGCACTGTCAGAGGGACAGTACTGAGGGAGTACTGCACGGTCAGTGGGTCAGTACTGTGGGAGTTCTGCACTGCCAGTGGAGCAATACTGAGGGAACAGTGTCCGTTAGCTTAGATGTGATTAAAAGTTGAGACCCTATCTGCTCTCTCATATGGATGTAAAAGATGCCAAGTCAATATTCAAAGAAAGGTAAAATTTTCCTTGTCAATATTTGACCCTCAATCTCTTCAATATTTGAATAATACGATTATAGTTTAATTATAACTTGCGTGGTAGCAGAAAAATATTAATTAATGATTTTTACTCAGCACAGGACAATACATCCTGAAAGGGAAAGAATGATTTGTTTTGTATTATGCCTTTCATAGCTAACAAACTCCTTTGCTGTCAATAAAGTATTCTTGATATAAAAGAATTTCACAGATTAGGAGACATAGAGCTAATTTACACACAGCAAGCTCTAACATACAGCAAAATGACAATAACTAAGTAATCTGTTTTTGTGACATTGATTAAGGAGGAAATATTGATCAATACATAGCGTATTGCACCCTGTCCAGAATGGGATCATGGGATCCTCTTGAGATAATAAGTGGGTCTTGGGTTAACAATTATTTCAAAGGATAACTCTTTCAATAGTCTAGCACTCCCTCAGTATTGCACTAGAGGGAACCTGTATAGACCTAAATTTTGTGTTCACAACCTACAAACTGCACCTTTAGAGGTAGAAGTGTTTTCCACTGAGCCCTGGCTGACAGGTAGTGGTTTGATTCTGTAACTAAAAACCTAATTTGGACAGGTAAATATAAGACAATTCAAGCAAGCTAAATTAAAGGCATCTTAAAATCCCTATGTTTGGAGCACACTAAATGCACAGTTCCTTCAAGTTAGGTTGTTTTACTGATTAGGAATCTAAACTGTGGGGGCATAGTCTCAAGAATTGATTATTTAGGACAGAGATGAGGATGACTTTCTTTATTCAAATGGTTGTGAATCCATGCCGCAAGCAGTCACTCCATCATTCAGTATCTTTAAGGTGGGATAGATACATTCATGGTCCGTCAGGGAATTAAAGGATATGGGGACTGAGCAGGAAAATGGAGTTGAAACCCAAGGTCAGCCATGATCATATTGAACTTTTACTCAACCAGCTCCATATGGTCTAATCTTGCTCCTAACTTTTGCATTCTTGTGATTTGATGAGGTGATAGATGAATATGGAGCCTTTTAATTAATGTTCCACCAGGTTTATCAATTACACTAGCCCTTAGCAGTTTCTAATTATTTATTTTTTTCAATTCCTATTGTACCCTTGCTCCCAGATATCAAGGACATGGTTTCCATCACACTCTATAACTTCTCCCGTTGTTGCTTCTTTTTTGAGTTATGTATAGGGAACTCATTCAACTGGTTAAATTGCCACTACCTCCTTTGAGGACTAAGATATTTTGGCACTCAGTCTTGGCATTAAAGTGTAATTAGGATGTGTCACAATCTAAATACCAAACCTGTGACTTGTAAACAGCACAGTTCTTATCCAATTCCCAAGCAGCGCTAAGAAAGTTAACCTCTGCACTTCATTAAATTTTAAAAATTAAAGCCTTCACAATTGTTAAATTATGTTTTCATAAATAAATGTCAACCTGTCATAGAGAAGGAACAATTAGACAGACACAGAGACAAGAGAATTTAATTTGATTATTCTTTTGGTCTTTCACCAAAATGGATAGACCATAGCCAGATGCTCAAACTGACAGCACAAAACTGGTCCGCATCACATTAAAAGATAGTATAAGAATAGCGAGTGATAGAACTGGAGTATCTCATTAGGGGCGAGATTATCCTTTCCCTAAAGAGGAAAAAAAGAGTCCCCTCAGCAAATGGGAGCTGGGAGAGAAGGTCCACTGGCAACCTTCTCAATTTATCACCAATTAAGGTCCTTAAATGTCAATTAACGGCCACTTAAGATCTCTCCTACCATTGGCATAATAACCTGCCTTCCCACAAGCCAAAAAATGTGGCAGGGATTTCCTGACTGGGTAACCAGGACAGCTGGCCTCCATTTACTCCAATTGACAACATGGAAGGGGGAGTGGAAGTGGCTGCTAATGTCACAACTCTGTTGTTGTTGCTGAAGGCCACCCCATCACCCATGCTTTCAAAAACTCCCCAGCTCTCATTGCCACTAATGCTCACTGACAGGTCCGAAAAAAGCCAGTTTGTCACCATTGGATCTCCTGAAAACTAAGCTTTCAGCGATGATCTCTGGGACCCAGATGCCACCAGCCTCTGATTGGCTGGAAACATTTGGTGATGCAGGACTTCAGCATGGAGACCAAGCTCACTGGTCAGCTGTTAACTACCTGACTGGAGCTTAATCCAACGAAACCTCCCATCGGTGATTGTAGTGAGCCAGCCACCTCTGAAGACTGCATGAAGCCACCTCTGAAGACCTCACTGCATGAAGCATTAAATCATGGTCTGGTTGCAATTGGTTACAGGGTGTTTGAGAAAAAGGACGATTTGCATTTCAATAGCACTGAAATAACTGCAGAGGCCAGTATTTCATCACCCAGTCACCCTTTATTAAATTGTGCACAGTGCACTGGCTATAACCAGCCAGCTTGGAGTCAGTCCCCTGAACTGAGGAGATTCCTAGTAATTTTTCTTTGTTTTTTTACACTGACTTTAGCACCAGCCAGCACAGAGTCAGTGCTCCAAACCGAGGAGACTCTAAATCTCCTGGTTATTTTTTTCCCCGTCTACGCCCACACTACTGCCTATCTACGGTAGTGCTTCTATTTTCCCCAGCACCCATGTTGTGTGTGTGCAGGTGTGTTTAGTTAGGGATTTCCTGATTGGCCCAGGTTAATAACCCCAATCAAGGTCCTTGAAGTCAATAAGGTCCATTTGGTTCCAATCACTACAAGCACCTTTTACCAAAGCCGTTGCAAGCCTAAGATCTGTAGTCTCTGTTCCAATGTAGAAAATGTGGCAGCCAATATTCATATGCAAGATCCCTCAATGGCCAGATAATTTATTTTAATGAGGCCCCTTTAAGGGATAAATATTGACCAGTACAACAGGAAGAACGTCACCTCTCTTCTTCAAGAAATAACAAGAAACATTTCACAGTCACCAGTGAGGACGGAGATGGTATGGCATCTCATTTGAAATATAACATCTCTGGCATTGAAGCACTGCACAGGGAGTGAAGCTAGCATTTTGTGCTCAAGTCTGTGGAGGGGTCTTGACTCTATAATCTTTTGGCTCAGATGATATATGCTACACAGCCGTAGGAACTAATGACGTTGATGGTGGCAAAGCAAAATGAGGAGGAGACTGAATTTCTACAATTGACACTTTTCACCTTGGGATTAAAGCACAAAGCCACGTTGTTAACTTTTGATGGATATTACCAGATTGATTTCACCCAGGCATCATGACAATTTCCAAGCCTCAAAATGACTTCATGATGAAAAGGAGCTTGGGAAGCATTGGTAAAGAAGATTAAGGGGTGATCTGTTGGAGTTGTTTAAAATGATGGAAGAATTCAAAAGAGTAAATCAGAGAGTCATAGAGTCATGCAGCACGGAAACAGATCAATGAAAAAAATGATTCACAAAGTTGAGGCTCATCATACTGGAGGCTCAGTATCAGCTTGGATTTTAAAAGAAACAGCTTAAAGTCAGAGAGCTGTGAGGCATGGTAAATGACTGATTTTCAGACTGATGAATAATAGACAGTGTTACAACACCGCGGCGGACCCTCCTGTTAATTAAACTAAACACACAGAAAAGCTCACCTTGCCTCTTAATCTGAGAAAGTATGAGTGACAGAGAACTCCCGAAATTCCACTATTTAAAGAAAATTATCAATTTTATTCTTTAACTCTAAAAGTGAACATTAAACAGCAACTATTTACAACCCTAAGTCTCCTTTCTCCTCAAGGTCTGTTATCTACCTCCAACTCTATAACTACATACTGATCCAATTAAAGCCCCTATTAAAATTACAACTTAATTTTCAAAACTAGACAGCGTGTGTCATCATCGGCCTCTGTCTTCCTCTGGCTGTATATCTCTCTGGGTCGCCTTTGGTCTTTTGCTGCAAATACGTTTCATATGAAAAAGGTACGTATGATAGAGAGCATTTTGAATGATAGTTTCTCTCTCTAGATGGCACGTTTTTGCTCTCTCTGGTTAACTCTCAAATGCAAGCTTATTTATATATTCGATCGACTCATTGGTTCAATGTTGGCAAAACAATAAAATTCAAATTTGGTCAGGTTTTAGTATCTTGGGGCATAATTTAAACTGGTTAAATTCAAATGGTGGTCAAAAGAACTGAGATATCTAGTTTACAGCTAAATAATTTCAATTTTCCAGTACACTCTGAGACTGCTAGTCAGTCACATGACAGTTGCCTTCAAACTCTCACTGCCAAAATAGCCTTCACTCTCTTTTAAAGGTACAGTACATGCCTTCAACTTAATAACAACAGTGACATTCCCAAAGTTCAGTTTTATAACCACCATTTTCATTGATGTATTTAAATAACATGGATATTGGAATGCAGAATAAAATTGCAAAAGTTTTGTCAATTATATCAGATATACAATTGTGGCAAAGGATGAGAATGAAACTAATCAACCACAATAGAACATCAATAGGCTGTTAATATGAGTGGACAAGTATCAAATGGAATTTAACGCAGAGTCATATGAGGCAATGTATTTTGAAACAGATTGCAGATTCAACACAATTGTTGTCAAAATCAGCAGGGGAAGAGGAACCTAGGGGCACATGTGCATAAGCTCTTGAGGTGGAAGAATATATTGACAGAGTAGTTTGCCAAGCATTTGGAATTTTGGGCTTCGTAAAAGCAAGGATCTTGTCCTGAATCATTATAAAACTCTGGTTAGGCCATAACTACCTTTATAAAAGGAAATTAGGGATTTTGAGAGGAGATTTACAGAAAGTATGAGTTATTTTAGCTCCAAGGTTAGATTGTAGAGTTGGGGTTGTTTTCCATGGAGCTAAAAGATAGGAGATCTGGTAGAGATTTTCCCAAGAGGATGACTGCTTTAGACATGATAAACTATAATAAATCAAGTTCTAATTAGCCAATGGTCCAAAGTACTGGGGGACAAAACTTTAAGATTTTGGGCAAGAGATACAGATGGGATGCAAAGAAGAATATTTTTATGTTATAATCCACAACTCTCAGCTCTACAATGTGGTGCTAGTGGAGACACTCAGTGATTTCAAAAGAAATTGGATGAGTATTTGAGGGAAGTAAACCTATTGGTAGGGTTAGTGACAGACTGGATTGTTCTACAGAGAGAAGGGCTGGAGTTGGAGGTCAAAATGGCTTCTTTCTGTACCATTATGGCTCTGTCATTCTAATATAAATCAGATTTTCAGGGGTAACACAATCCTTGTAGAGTAATTGGCATCAACGTGAATTTTAACTTTCCTTTACTAAAACAAAGGTAACCAGAACATAAAAATCAACACTGATTGCTCAGAGATTGAAAGCCAAAGAGTTGCAGGTAATTTTAATTCCATCCTCTCTGTTGAACAGGTTGACAGTGACACATAAGGCACTGTAATTCATTAAACCACCTCACTTTGTCAGTCACCATCCAGATCTCGTCCATTATACCTGTGCAGATTCTGTGAAGGAGCTGTCTGTTGTAAATTTGCTGGTTTGTTATATATTTTACATATTTAATTTGGTTCAGACCAATGCATAACAGACACATACAAACATATGGATTAGACCATGTGACCTTTCAGGCTAGCTTCACCATTTTATAAGAGACAGTTGATCTGATGTGACCACATCTCCACATTCCAACCTACCCCAGATAACCCAAGACTCCCTTGTTTGTCAAGAATCTACATACCTCTGCCCTAAAAAATATACAATGACTCTGCCTCTACTGCGGCCTAGTACGGAGAGTTCCAAAGACTTTCAGCTTTCTGAGAGAAATCAACTCTTTTCATATCTATATTGAATGGACAATCCCTTATTTTTAAAATATGTCCCTTAGCTCAACTCTCTCCAGCAAGGGGAAACATGCTTTCAGCATCTGTTCTATCAAATCGCCTCAAGATTTTGCATGTTACAACAAAATCACCTCTCATTAGTCTCTAGTTGTGGAACATATTATTTACAAGGTTTTACAATATCTCTGCAATCACAAAATGTCTGCACTTATGCTCGCAGCTTAACTTATGGTCTCTAACAGCTTCTCTATTCACTTTGCTCTGACTCTCCAAGCAGGCTTAACCAATCAAGTTCAACAAGCATCGATCAATTACCAGACACTGAAAATCACACACAGAACGGTTAAACTATTGACCTCTGCAGGGTCTGACTCATTAAGTCATTTCTTAAAGCCCTGGGCAAATATCCTCAGGTTTTGTCTAATTCTCTTTCAGAATGTGCTACTGAATCACAATAAGTTCAGTTCACCCAGCATCACTTGTGTTCACTGACATACATAGTCATGCAGCTCCTGTGTAAAAGTCACAATCCTTTTAATGGAAACAATTTCTTGTAATATATTTTATCAAAACTCTACCTGATTTTGAATGCTTCTGTTATTAAATTTCCATTTTTTTTGTGCCAGATCAAAATTTTAACTGTTCTTTTTTGTTGTCTGGCAACCGAGTTTTTTTAACCACAGTAAAGGGGAATTTTAGTTCAGTCAATTAGTCTGCATTCGTTGCTCAAAGCCCTTTTTGTCACCTTCATATGAGCTCACAGATCAATGAGGAGAGCTGAAGTAATGACCGGGTTTCTAAAAGAACATAATTCACAGAAGTATCATTGTTTCATCATGTAGCAATCATGCTGGACAGCTATCATATGAATCGTTTTCCTAGCCTATCAAAGTATCTTCGATCCAATATTCATAGCAATTCAATTTCCTGCTGCCAGAATATCCATTAAACAAACAACTGTATTCATTATTCACACAGCAGGAGTCTGAAACCAAGAGAGCAAAATATAAATTGCAAGGCAATATTGTGAAGGAATGTTTGGGGAGCCATATGGGTCCATGGAGTGCATACATAGCCACAATGCAAATTGTTAATGTGCTGTACAACAACTGATGGCTAAAAGCAGTTGTAACTCAGTGTGTAAAACTGTTAATCCAGAGTCAGAACAATGTGATTTCAAGTCACACTTTATGGATTTGGGTGCATAATCCAGTTTGGCATTCCCAGTACAGTACTGAGGGGAGGCTGCCCTGTCAGAGGTGCTGTCTATTTAATGAGATGTGAGGCTGAAGCCTTGCTTGGGGATGTTCTCCCCAGAAGAAGTTAAAAATATGAGGTGCTGGAAAGATTCAGCAGGTCTGGCAGCATCTGTGAAGAGAAGAACAGAATGATCATTTGGCAGATAATATGATCATTCAAAGACTTTGGGGGTTTTCCCCAGATTTCCAGCATCTGCAATATTTTGCTTTTATTTTAGAGTTCTTCCAGTTATCTGGCCAGTGTTTATTCCATTGCCAATATCGCTATAAAATCTGATCATTATCACATTGCTCCTTGGGGTACCTTGTGTGCAAATTGTTGAAGACTTTCTCACTTTACAAAGTGTTAACATTTCAAAAGTACTTCATTAGCTGTAAAACATTTTGGATGCCTTGAGATTATGAAAGGTACTGTGGAAATTTAAAACTCCCTACCTCTCATCCAGGATATATGTTTCAATATTCCTGAACAGGTTGAGTAGAAAATATTTAGAAATTTAAAACTTACTTCTTCCTCAGGCAAACTGTTAGATTCAATTCAATTTCAGCAATATTCATGAGTCTATTGCTGTTTTGTATCTCAACTCCATATACACACCATTGCTCCATATCCCTCGATAACCTTACCCAACAAAAATCTAATTGAAAAGAAAACCCACAGAACTATGGATGCTGGAAGTCAGAAATGAAAACAGAAATCTGCCGGAAAAACTCAGCAGGTCCGTCTGCACTTGAGGCTGGAAAGCAGAATTAACGTTTTGGGTTGAGCAACCCTTGGGAGAAAGGGTCTCTGGGACTAATTCTGGAAAATCTAATTGATATCAGTCTTGAAACCTCCAATTGGCCTCAACAGCTTTTGAGAGAACAGCCAGGGAATTCCTAGAAGCATGGCACTCATCCACAAACTCCATCAACAAACACATAGACCTGGACCCAATATACTGGCCACTAGAGCGGACAGCTGAAACTGACAACCGGAAGCGGCAGGGACAGGCCACTATAAATGCCGGAGGAAACACCACAGAAGCGCTTCACAGGAGGCTCCCAAGCACTGAGGATGTCACCTAGACAGGGGACGAAACATTTGCAACAAAAACTTCCAGCTCGGCGAACAGAACCACAGCAACGAGCACCCGAGCTACAAATCTTCTCACAAACTTTGAAATTAAAATGATATGCCTAAACCAGCAAGTCAATTGCAAACACTTCTTAGGTCCATATTCAATGAAATGCAAGTCAAATCTGTGCTTGGGCATCTCAAGTGGCTGTTGGATAGGTTTACAAAAAAGAATTTGAGCTATAGGGAGAGGCTGAACAGGCTAGGACAGTTTTCCCTGGAGTGTCGGAGGCTGAGGGGTGACCTTATAGAGGTTTACAAAATTATGAGGGACATAGATAGGGTAAATAGACAAAGTCTTTTCCCTGGGGTGGGGGAGTCCAGAACTAGAGGACATAGGTTTAGGGTGAGAGGGAAAAGATATAAAAGAGACCTACGGGGCAACCTTTTCCACACAGAGAGTAGTGCGTGTATGGAATGAGCTGCCAGAGGAAGTGGTGGAGGCTGGTACAATTGCAACATTTAAAAGGCATTTGGATGGGTATATGAATAGGAAGGGTTTGGAGGGATATGGGCCGGGTGCTGGCAGGTGGGACTAGATTGGGTTGGGATATCTGGTCGGCATGGACTGGTTGGAGCGAAGGGTCTGTTTCCATGCTGTACATCTCTATGGCTCTATATGACTAATTAAGGAGGGAACACTTTAGATGAAGAAGATTTTTCTGTGTACTTCGTATTAGTTGGCTGAGACGCAGAAACAGAAAATGCTGCAGCATCTGAGCAGGTCTGGTAGTGCCTGTGAGGACAGAAATAGTTCATGTTTCAATTCTAACATGACTCTTCTTTGTTACTGGATGGGGACACAGGACTGAAGTTGGGTAAGTGGGAGTAAAATGGCCATATTCAAGGCTTATCCTCAAATGTTGACCTGTATTTCTTGTCTAGAGAGCTGCTTCGATTCAGTATGCAACAGGGCTTCGAGAGCTTGGATAAATCCTCTGTTTTCCCTGTCTCCAACTGTTGCTTTTCTCTCAAATAATCCCCATCTTCAGCCATTCTTTTATAGGAATGAGCTGATTACTTTCCTGCTAGAGTTGCTGGGGAATTCTTTTTCAATTCACCATTGAACTGAACAGTTCCTCATGTGGGGACCAGTAAGGAAGATTGAAATGAATCCTTTCTTTCTCTTCTCCATCGGTAGTCAGAGCTGGGCCAACTCTTGAAACATTCAGCGCAGTGAGGTGCAGAGTTCACAGTGATACAGGCAAAGGGGTGCTGTTTTTCCAAACTAATGAAATGTAATCTTTAAAAGCTCAGGTTAAACATTTTAAAAGTTCATCCACCATGTTAATATTGAATGTCACATTAAATGTTGAAATTTTCACGAAAGCTGGCAAATTAGACAAGATTTCTTGGTGCCCTTGATGACAATTCTGAGCTGTAAATTTCTTCACGGCATGTTCAATACTGTTGGAATATTGCATGCAATTCTGGTCTCCTTCCTATCAAAAAGATGTTGGGAAACGTGAAAGGGTTCACAAAAGACTTAAAAGGATGATGCCAGCATTGGAGGATTTGACCTATAGGGAAGGTTGAATAGGCTGGAGCTGTTTTCCCTGGAGCATTGAAGGCAGAGGGGTGACCTTCTAGAGGTTTATAAAATCATGAGGGGCATGGACAGGGTAAATAGACATGGTCTTCTCTCTGGAGTGGGGGAGTTCAGAACTTGGGGGCATAGGTTTAGGGAAAGCCATAAAAGAGACCTAAGGGGCAACTCTTTCATGCAGAGGGTGGTACATGCATGGAATGAGCTGCCAGAGGAGGTGGTAGAGGCTAGTACAACTGCAAAGTTTAAAAGGCATCTGGATGGGTATATGAATCGGAAGGGTTTGGAAGGATATGAGCCGAGTGCTGGCAGGTGGGACTAGATTGGGTTGGGATATCTGGTCAGCATGGACGGGTTGGACTGAAGAGTCTTTTCCGTGCTGTACATCTCTGTGAGTCTATGACTCTATGACCTGGGTTTACTGGTCCAAGACTAGCTAAATACTAATTGTTGCTATAATGATTAAACCCCATTTTAATTATATTTTTTAAAAAATCAAACGTGAACTGTGTACTTGTCACTGTATTGTTAAAAAATCATTTTCATAATGAAAATAATGTAATCTTTTCCTCTTTACAAATCAAGGCTATGAAGTACATGAATATTCATTATGGGGTGTCTTGAATTGGAGTATAGTTCCTCTGAACAGGTAGCATCCTAGTGAATTTGTACCATAAAACACAAAAAAACTAGCATCCAAGATTAGCAGGTAATAGAGCAGGCAAGTGGAATGTTGGCCAAAGACAATGGGGTATGTTAAAACTATATAAAACACTAGTCAGACCACAGCTGGAATACGTGAATAGTTCTGAAGCCCTTATATTATGAAAAACAGACTGGCATTGCAGGTAATCCAGAGATGATTCACTGCACTGATGCCAGGTACTGTCTTATAAGAAGATTGGTTCCATACTCATTGGAACATAAAAGAATGGTAGGCAACTTTCTTGAAAGATAGAAGACTCTAAAGGGACTTGGCAGGGTAGATGCAGAGAGGTTGTTTCCTCTTGTGGAAGAGCCAAGGACCAGAGGGTACAATCTCTGAATGAGGGAATTACACATTTAAACACAGATGAGGAGGAATTTTGGCTCATTAAGTATATTCAAGGCTGAGATAGACAGATTTTTAATCATTAAGGGTATCAAGAATTATAGGGAAAGGGCAAGAAAGTGGAGTTGAGGATTATTAAATTAGCCATGATCTCATCGAATGGCACAGCAGACCCAATGGGCCAAAAACACTACTTCTGCTCTTACGTCTTACGGTCTTATGGTCTCTCAGTCTCATAGTTTAACTCTTGTGGTCCCCGTTTAATTGCTGTCTGTGGCTCTGTGTTGTGTGCTGCCCGACTGACGTCATTAATTTGCTATTAAGTATTTTGGGATCATCTAAGACCCATCACTCACCGTGTTCATCCTGTTCACTCCAGGTCCAACAAAACTTCAATTTCAAATTCTAAAATTCCTTCTTTTAAATTTAGCCCGGAGAATCCCCTCCCCAAAATATGGGGAGGCAATAGCCTGGTGGCATTTCATCTAATTTTCTGGGGACACGGGTTCAAATCCTGCCACGGCAGATGGTAAATTTGAGTTCAATAAAGACTCTGGAATTAAGAATCTAATGATGACTATGAAACCGTTGTTGAAAAATTCCATTTGGTTCACTAATGAGACCTTGAGGTAAGGAAATTTGCCATCCTCACCTGGTCTGGCTTGCATGTGACTCCAGACATCACAGCAATGTGGTTGACTCTTAATAGCCATCTGGGCAATTAGAGATGGGCAATAAATGCTGGTCTAGCCAGAGATGCCCACATTCCATGAGTGAATACAAAATAAATGTGCTTTTCAAGATGTGGTGCCCACTTAGTGCACAGATGGAGTCTGACCAGAACTCTGTAGACTGTAACATTACTTGCAGCCTTTTACATTCCAGGACCTTTAAGATAAACAGCAACCTTCCATTAGGCTTTTTGTTGTCTTTCACCCATTTTTGGGGTGTCCACCAGGAAACTCATCCAGCAATGAACTTCCCAGATTGATCGGAAAACTGATAGCAGCCACTGGTCAACTGTGTTTGCTGTTAATTGATTGCTCCTCCATCTTTGGAGCAAGAGTAATGGCACCATCTAGTGTAAGAATCAGGTACTAATGACATTGCTGACACCATATTAGAACGAGTTTGCATTTGACACAGAGCCACATAAAAGAAATAGTAGGGCTGATGACCAAAAGCTTCTTTTGAGAGGTAAATTTTCAGGAACATCTTAAAGTTGAGAAGGATAGCAAGTCAGAAATATTAAGGGAAGGAATTTCAGAACTTGGGGACCCAGCTAACTGAAAACACACCTTCACAATGGCGGAGCAATTAAAATTGAGGACGAGCTCGAGGCTTTCATTAACAGAGAGATCTTGGAGAGTTGTAGAGCTGGAAGAGTTTACAGAGAAAGGGAGGGGTGAGGCAAGAAAGGGAATTGCAAATAAGGATGAGAATTTAAAATTGAATTGATGCTTGACCAAGAATGATAGTGTCAGTGAGCATGATGGGTGGGAAGTCTCAAAAGTGTCCAAAATGCTTAACAACAAATTAATAACAGTCCCAAAAACAACAATGTGGAAATGAATGTATAATTTGTTTTTATGATGTTCATTGAAGGATAAATATTGGCCAGAACACCAGGAAATCCATTTGTAACCTTTGATCAAGTTTCCACTTTTCTTGTTTCTGAGCTAGAAGTTCATGGTTTCAAGTTTAATTTCAGAGATAATGACAATCCCAGTGCAGTAATTGAGGAAATGTTTCACTGTTTCATCTTTCAGATGTGATGTTAAATCGAGGTCAGCATCCTGTCCAATGTTTATCCCTCAATCAACATCTAAAATTGTTATCATTACATTGCTGTTTGTCATAACTTGCTGTGAGCAAAATTAACTGCCATGTTTCCTGCATTAAAACAGCAACTGCACTTCAAATACTTCATTCGTTTTATATCTAGTGGTTGTAAAAGGTGCTATAGAAATACAAGTTCTTTCTGCTGTTGCTCATCTGGGTTTTATCACCCACTATCATGCATCTGAATGAGCCACATTTTGCCACAGTCATTTTGCCACATTTTTTCACTTTATTGTTACAAATTATAGATGTGTTGACATAATTGCAGTTTAACTTTCTGGAATTAGCTAGAATATTCATGTGACCATAAATATATGTGTCCCCATCTCTGCTAAAATGTTTAACCCCCTTATTCTGAGATTATGCCTAATGGTCCTCGGCTCTCCCACAAGGGGAAACAACCTTTTCACATTTACCCCGTCCCAAGTCCCCTAAAAATGTTCTATCTTTCAGTAAGATCACCTCTCATTCTTCAAAATTCCAATGAGTATAAGCCTAACCTACTTGTTATCAGCCTAGTTAAGGTTCTCTGGACTGCCTCCAATGCCCGGCTATTTTTCCTTCCATATGGAACCCAAAACTGTTCACATTGTTCAAGCTGTAGTCTGACTAGTGCCTTGTATAGGCTTACCAATACCTCCCTTTTAAACACCATTCCTTTCGAAACAAAGACCAACATTCCATTGCTTTCCTAATTTCCTGCTGAACTTGGATGTGAGCTAATAGTGATTCATGCCTGAGGTCTCCCAAATCCCTCTGTTCTGGAGCTTTCTAAAATCTTGCTCCATTTAAGTAATATTCAGCTCCTTTATTCTTCCTGCCAAGTGCACAACCTCACATTTTTCCACAATATACTCCATCTGCCAAATCTTTGCCTACTTGCTTAATGGGTCTACATTCTTCTGCGGATTCTGTGTCATCCTCATTACTTGCCTTCCCACCAATAAATTTACATTCCTCATCCAAGTAATTAACACAAATTGTAAATAATTGTGACCCTAACACTGATCCCTGCAGCACTTCAGGAGTTATAGGTTGTCATTCTGGAAAATGCCCCCCCTTATCCCAACACTGTCTTCTTATTAGTTAGCTAATCCTCTATCTGTGGTAATATGCTACCTTCAAAACCAAGTGCTCTTAAGTAGCTTTATGTGCGGCACTTTATCAAATGCCTTCTTAAAAGTCCAATATATTACAATCACTATTTTCCCTTTATATAACCTGCTTGTTGCCTCCTCAAAGAATGCTAGTAAACGTGTCAGTATGATTTCCCTTTCATGAAGCTATGTTGACCCTGCTTGATCATATTATGTATTTTTAAATGCTCTGCTATCACATCGTTTAAAATATACTCTAACATTTGCCCAATAACAAACATCGGGTTAACAAGCCTATACTTATCTGTTTTTGTCTCCCCTTATTGAATAAAGATGTTACACTGGCAGCTTTCTAATCCTTGGGCTTTTTCCAGAATCTAAGGATGCGTGGACAATTACTACCAGCATATCCATTATCTCCATATCTACTTTCTTTAATATTATATAATACATCCCATCAGACCCAGGAGACATAGTGACCTCTAGCCCCATTAGCTTCCCTAGTGCCTGTTCTCTGGTGACATATTGTATTTACTTCTTCACCTTCTTTTGCCAGCTGATTCTTTAGTAATTTTAAAATGCTATTAGTATCTTCTATTACAAAGACTGATGCAAAATATTTATTCAATTCCTCTACCATTTCCTAGTCCCCCATTATTCTTTCTCCAGCCTCATTTTCTAGTTTACTTTGGCTTCTCTCTTCCTTTACACATTAAAGAATATCTCGTTGTCTGTTTTGATATTACTTAAAAGTTTATCCTCAAAGTTCATCTTTTTGTTTGGTTATAGAATCATAAGAGATGTACAGCATGGTCCAACCCATCCATGCCGACCAGATATCCCAACCCAATCTAGTCCCACCTGCCAACACCCGGCCCATATCCCTCCAAACCCAACCAAGTGCCTCTTAAATGTTGCAATTGTACCAGCCTCCACCACTTCCTCTGGCAACCCATTCCATACACGCACTACTCTCTGTGTGGAAAAGGTTGCCCCGTAGGTCTCTTTTATATCTTTTCCCTCTCACCCTAAACCTATGCCCTCTAGTTCTGGACTCCCCCACCCCAGGGAAAAGACTTTGTCTATTTACCCTATCCATGCCCCTCATAATTTTGTAAACCTCTATAAAGTCACCCCTCAGCCTCCGACGCTTCAGGGCAAACAGCCCCAGCCTGTTCAGCCTCTCCCTATACCTCAAATCCTTCAACCCTGGCAACATCCTTGGAAATCTTTTCTGAACCCTTTCAAGTTTCACAACATCTTTCTGACAGAAAGGAGACCAGAATCGCATGCAATTTTCCAACAGTGGCCTAACCAATATCTTGTACAGCCACAACATGACCTCCCAACTCCTGTACTCAATACTCTGACCAATAAAGGAAAGCATACCAAACGCCTTCTTTACTATCCTATCTACCTGCGACTCCACTTTCAAGGAGCTATGAATCTGCACTCCATGGTCTCTTTGTTCAGCAACACTCTCTAGAACCTTACCATTAAGTCCTGCTCTGATTTGCTTTCCCAAAATGCAGCACCTCACATTTATCTGAATTAAACTCCATCTGCCACTTCTCTGCCCATTGGCCCATCTGGTCAAGGTCCTGTTGTAATCTGAGGTAACCCTCTTTGCTGTCCACTACACCTCCAATTTTGGTGTCATCTGCAAAATTACTAACTGTACCTCTTATGCTCGCATCCAAATCATTTATGCAAATGATAAAAAGTAGAGGATCCAGCACCGATCCTTGTGGCACTCCACTGGTCATAGGCCTCCAGTCTGAAAAACAACACTCCACCACCACCTTCTGTCTTCTACCTTTGAGCCAGTTCTGTATCCAAATGGCTAGTTGTCCCTGTATTCCGTGAAATCTAACCTTGCTAATCAGTCTCCCATGGGGAACTTTGTTGAATGCCTTACTGAAGTCCATAGAGATCACATCTACTGCTCTGCCCTCATCAATCCTCCTTGTTACTTCTTCAAAAAGCTCAATCAAGTTTGTGAGACATGATTTCCCACGCACAAAGCCATGTTGACTATCCCTAATCAGTCCTTGTCTTTCCAAATTCATGTACATCCTATCCCTCAGGATTCCAACAACTTGCCCACCACCAAGGTCAGGCTCACTGGGCTATAGTTGTCTTTTGACATTTTTAAAACTTATCCAATCCTCTGCTTAACACTAATCTTTGTCAAATTGCATGTTTTTCTTTCAATTTAGCTGACCTAACACGAGCCTAAGTTTGACATCAGCAGAATGGCCTCCAGTTTTGTGTGTGATTTGCAGGTTGGACAGATGGTAAGACATAGGATGGGTGGCTGACAATTCTCGATCTTAGATAAGATGGGAAAGCAAAGAGATCTTCAACACTGCAGAAACAAAAGTTACATTTCAATTTACTAAGGAGGTGCTTGAACAATGAAAGTTATGCTGTTCTTTGCCAATTTGTATTCCCAATTCAGTGACAATAATTACTTTGTGAAACAAAGCAATTACTAAGCCATAAATGAGTTACAGATTTAAGCTGTTTCCTGAAACCAGTTTCTGCTCTAATAACAAAACAGGTGTCTTATTCCCTGAAGAAGGACTTATGCCCGAAACGTCGATTCTCCTGTTCCCTGGATGCTGCCTGGCCTGCTGCGCTTTTCCAGCAACACATTTTCAGCTCTGATCTCCAGCATCTGCAGACCTCACTTTCTCCTCTTATTCCCTGTCTCCTAGCTCAGCGAGTGAGATAATAAATGAGAACAAAAACAGAATCTATTATAAGGTTTGTCCCTTCCCCTGCATAGTTCATCTGATCGAGAATATCCTCCCATATATATTGTGACCAGGCAATCACTCAGCTTCCTCATGAGGTTAAGGGAAGACAGCCAAACACGATTATGCTTTCCATTGAATAAATATAAATGAAACAAAGATGTACTGGCAGTGTGTAAAAGCCCCAAGTAATTTGTAAAGAAATATATATTATTCAAAAACCACCTGATGGATTGTTTGTTGCCTATACAAGTTTAAGTTTCTATATCTCTCCATAACTCTCTATATCATGAGTTGATACATAGATATTATCCTGAGCAAATATTCCAGCTACTAGCTCCGTTACACACATGGGGGATTATCAGAGTGGGGGTTTTTCAGATGAGACATTGCATTGAGGGTTAGTCGGCCCTCTTGGGGAAAGGAAGTAAGAGATCCATGGCTACAATTCTGAAGAAAAGCAGGAATGTTCTCTCTGGTGTTCTAACAGTATTTAGGTCCTCAACAAACAGTATCTGGCTATCATCACATGGCTGTTTATGAGATCTTGCTGTGCACAAACTGGCTGCTACATTACACAAGAACCGCACTTGAGGAGTACTCCACTAGCTGTGAAATGTTTTAGAAAGTCCTGAGGTTATGAAAATTACTGTATAAATAAGTCTCTCAATGAAATTGATATGTAAAAGATTTAGAAAATTTGAGGTTTAGAGTAACAAGACGACTTGATGTGGCATTTTTAATAACTAATTATACAGGATATTGAAAGTAACGGTAAAGGACTATTCTAAATTCAATGTTCCAAGATTCAACAATTAAACCTCCTGGCATTCGTAATAGACAGAATACCTAGTGTTAATAATTGCAGATCATAGACTGCTCCATCGCACTCAAGCAGGTCATTTACTCCAACATTTCTAAATTGGTACTTTTCACAAGTGTTCCTCACCAACTCCCCCACTTCAACTATCTTAGTCACTGTGCCTTGGGATGTCTTAATCCCACCTAAGAGGCATTGTTATTAACATTAGATTAGTATTCTTTACAGTGCATTGGGACTCTATACTGTATCGATTCCGTCAGCCTAGAATTCAGCCTGGGGCAGATATAAAGCCACAAGCTGACTCCCTAGTTAAGCATTTCACCTACTGAGCCACAACAGCCTCCACACTGCAGAGCACATTTTAAGGCTTCACTAACTTCATGTTGGGAGGATGAAACTCCAAACCTCCAAAACCGATTTAAATAATTTTGAGTGAAGAAGCTTCATGAAGGAGATTGCACACAAAATAGAAAGTTTTGTGATAGTTCTCTCTGTTAGATTATCTTAGCATGTTAGGCTTCTGCCAAAGCAGGCAAAAGGTTTTTTTTTTCCAAAAGCAAATGCTACTTGAATTTCTGGCACAGTCTTCAGCAGGACATGAAAATGGAAAGAAAAGCCTATCCATAGAATTGACTAAAGCAATGAGAGTTGGCAGGCATAACATCAAATTAAACAAATAACAGGTAATGGAGGGGTACAATGTTTATGCTCCTGTGTCAGGATAATGAGCTGAGTACCAGGTAAACTTGCAAGGAAAGGGAAAGGTAGTTGGTATGGAACAACTGCATTCAGTTCTGGGCACCAGGAAGGACTCACTGGTCTTACAGGGGGTGCAGACTGATAGTAAGCTTAGAAGTTTAATTTAGGAGGGTAGGTTCCATCAACAGGGGCCTATCCACTTGTAAGGTGATGGAGAAAATGGTATCAGGAAGAATTAAGTAGATGGAGATAAGACACATTAGCCACAATTTAACTGAAGCGTCAAGGATTGGTTGACCTTATGGATTTTCATGTCCCCAAAAACAATCTAGATCTTTTAATATGCTTCATTCCAAAGACAGAATTAGAAACACAAGATAGTGAATATTTAATGACCTTAGAGGAATATAGTCACAGATTCAACAGTAGCTACACCCAGGGCAAAGTGATCAGAAACAGAAAAGAAAAATCGGTATAGTGCACATTTCACTATGCTTATGCTTTATTCACAATTGCAGAATCAACTATATTTCCAAAATATCATTTTATTTTCTATATTTAAGAGTGCGTGACTTGTCACATTTTATAATACATTGGAATCTCTCAGTCCTGCACTAACCCAGATAGTGGCCTGTTTACTGGGCAAAGAATCAATAATTATAGTCGCATTTGGTAATCATCTGGTATTAAATCAAAGATGTTATATAACCACAAGGTACTGTGGCTTCAGGGTCCGCCCAGCATGGTAGACAACTCTGGGCACTGTTCTCTTTATCAGTATCATCAGCATCCACATTGGATCACTGGGATTGCAAAGCCCTTTGGCAAATCACGTTTTGGTTGGCTGCCTTTTGGAGAAATGAGATCCCATTGCAGAGATAGCATCCATTTTGGAACTTCCCTGATTAAAGTTATAGTATAAAAGTCACTTGTTCTTTATTTATTTGATATAATCCAACTTCTGATATATTTTGTTAGGTCTGTTGTTTTTACACAGAATGAGTATCTCCAGAAAAAAAAATAGATTGCCCCCAAAAAGCTTGGTAAAGATTATTTACAAAAAAGTAGTTAGCACAATTAACCAGTTACGAGATACTCCCATAAATGATCGGCAATATTCACCAAGAAGAAATCATATCCCTGGACATTTTATTTGGTTCAGGCACTGCATCTATTTCTCCTCCTTGTTCCCACCTCAGCCAGTATAGTGGCAATGCCAACATTTCAAAGCTGAATCAAGGGGACTTGTAAATCCCACCTCAAGGGACAAATATTCCAAAGTCATTCAAAGTATAATTTATCAATTTTTCACTTGTTCCCCTGGAACCAAAACTCAACCAACAATCTCCAAGGCAGCTTGACTAAAGGATAATATACAGAAGTGTTCAGTAACATACACAGTATTGGTGGGTTACTAAAGGGACAATACAAAATGGCATTTGTTAACATACAGTGTAATCATTGGACCAGTTCAAAAGCTGGAAATATTAACAGGGAACAAACCTGAAACAGCTATAAATACTGCAATTACAAATCATTACCCAGAAAAACATTTAGAAAAACTCAACAAACCTACAAATTCCAGAAACATTATGAATCTATCCTTGTACCACTGCCAGGATACTTGAGGTCTAAATGAGGTCCAAATCTAAAACAAAATGCTGTCCACAGCTTTGTCAAAGTAATGACTGAAGAAACTGCATTTCTGCTCCAGCTAGCTGTTGAAGCTCACAACAAGGGCTGTTTCCCTTTCCAACATTTTCAATTCGTTTCCCAGTTGTAAAATGTCTGCAGGAAAATGCACAACAGTGACTGGTGTTGAGGTCTCATTTCCTTTGGACGGTGTTGAATGGCGGTGGCTGAACTGTCTGAATGGACTGAAACACTGATTTCTTTTTTACATCAGACGACAGGGCTTTCAGTGAGGGCAGCAGCTGGTTCCTCTTGATGATCTGTAGTGCCAACTGTGTGTTGCCTGCCCGCCAAAAAAAACACACCAACTAATGAGAATACCATTTGAGAAATATAACTGGTCATGGACAATTAACTATAAGCAAACAAGATAGAAACAGTACAAGTTCTTAAACATAAACTTTAGCAAATTTAATACCTGACAACAATAAAGTGTGCATATGCAGTCCTGTACATTCAGCCCTTCAAGTCCATCTTCCTATCTTGGTTCCATATCTTTTAATACACTTACCTCTCAGAATTCTATCAAAACTCTATTTTGAAATTTTCAATTGACCCGGCCCCCCAACCCCAAATGGGTATTGGATAATTATCAGAGAAGTATTGGAGGGCTATGGTGAAAGGGCAGATTTGTGGGACTAGCTGAGTCCATAAGACATAGGAGCAAAAATTAGGCTATTCAGCCCACTGATACTGCACCGCCATTCAATCGCGGCTGTTAATTTTCTCAATCCCATTCTCCCCGTAACCCTTGATGCCCTTGACAATCAAGAAACTATCTCCATCTTAAATATATTCAATGACCTGGCCTCAGTGGATTCAACACTCTCTGGCTGAAGTTTCTCTTTATCTCCATTCAAAAACGGTCTTCCCTTTACTCTAAGGCTGCGCCCTGGGGTCCTAGTCTCTCCTACCAATGGAAACATCTTCCCAACAACCATCCTGTCCAGGCCATTCAGTATTCTCTAAGTTTCTATTAGATATCCCCTTATCCTTCTAAACTCCATCGAGTATAGACCCAGCGTCCTCAAACGTTCCTCATATGTTAAGCTTTTTATTCCTGGGACCGCTCTTGTGAACCTCCTTTGAACATGTTCCAGGACCAGTACATCCTTCCTGAGACATAAGGCCCAAAATGCACACAATACTCCAAATGTGATCAGACCAGCGTCTTAGAGAGCTTCAGAATTACATCCCTGCTTTTATATTCAAGTCCTTTCAAAATAAATGCCATTGTTGCATCTGCCTTCCTAACTACTGACTCAACCTGCAAGCTTACCTTGAAAGAATCTTGGACTAGAACTCCTAAGTCTCTTTGCAGTTCAGACTTCTGAATTTTCTCCCTATTTAGAAAATAGTCCATGCCTCTATTCTTCCTACAAAAGTGCATAACCTCACACTTTCCCACACTGTACTCCAACTGCCACTTCTTTACTCACTCTTTCATGTTCAAATCTTTCTGCAGCCTCCCTGCCTTCTCAATGCTACCTGTCCCTCTACCTACCTTTGTAGCATCTGCAAACTTAGCCACAATGCCCTGAGTTCCTTCATACATATCGTTAATGCACAAAGTGAAAAGTTGTGGTCCCAAAACTGAGCCTTGCAGAACACCACTCTGAGAAAGACCCTTTTATCCTCACTCTCTGCCAGACAGCCAAGCTTCTATCCATGTTAGCACCTTGCCTCTAACACCATGGGCCCTTACCTTTCTCAGTAGACTCCCATGCGGCACCTTGTCAAAGACCTTCTTGAAATCCAGGTAGATAACATCCACTGGCTCTCCTTGGCCTAACCTACTCATTACTCCTTCAAAGAATTCTGGCAGATTTGTCAGCCATGACCTCCCCTTGAAGAAACCATGCTGACTTTACCCTATTTTACCATATATGAAGTATTCAGAAACCTAATCTTTCACAATGGACTCCAGGAACTTATCCATGCCAGAGGTCAGGCTAATCAGTCTCCACATAGGTAGAAGAATCTGCCTCATTTAATTTGCCCAGCCATTTGGGAAGAGTTGGGATTTGTATATATTAGCAAACTTTAATTTGTAACTAATCTCTCAGAAACAGAACATTTGTGCCCACCTATTTTTTTGCCACCTCACCCACAGGTAAAGTTTCTGTACACACTCACAAAACAAATACTTATTTGAATGAGGCTAAGAGGGAACAATCTTTCCCTATACATGTTCTGATTACAAAGCAATATTTTAAATCTAATTAAATAATTAGACGTGAACATACCATTCTGCAATTCAAGGTACACAGCCAATAGGATACCTTCTGGAGGGATCTCTTTGGGATTAACCATTGAAGCAGCCTGCAATGTAAAAACAAAAGACAACATAAGAATGGGTGATTATTCAATATTACAGTTAGATTCTTCTTCAGTAAAGGATAAAGGGGATAAGAGAAACCTGCAGCACTTTATGAAATGTTTTCTGGTAACGCATATGAACCTCAGTTATTATATCTCCACCTGTACTATTCACATTTTAAAAAATCACTTGCTGCTAATGTAACAGACGTTTTTCAAAACTGTGATAAAGAGTGTACAGAGTACAATCACCAGGATCTTGCCCAGATTGGAGCGTTTCAGCTATGGAGAGAGACTAGATTGGTAGTTGTCTTCCTTAGATCAGAGGCCAAAAGGAACTGATTGAGGTCCACAAAATTACAGAACAGATAGAGAGGGTGTAGATACGAAAACCATTTCCCTTAGCAGAGGGATCAATGGCCATAGATTTAAGGTAAGAGGTTTAGAGGGAATTTAAGGAATAATGTTTTCACCCAAAGGCTGATTGGCTCTCTTCCCACCACAGAAAACAGTAACCATCTTCCTTCCCCCCTAACTGGATCTTAAACACCACACATCCAATCTCCTCTCCAAAAGTCTCAGGTGCTCAAACCACAATCTCCAATGCCCCTAATCTACCTGGCCCTGGGTTCAACTGAGGCGTTGATCCTGGCACAGCTTCCTGTCCCTGCAGTACCCAGTACTGAGCTCTTGGCACTCCCAGCACTACTGGACCTGCCAAACAGATTGAACAGCAGCTCAAGGGTGGTAATTCTTCTCACTAAGTGTCAGAGGTCCTACTCTGCACCACCTGAGCATACTGACCTGCAGTCTGTGGGGCAGGCTTTTCTTGCCAGGTGCCCATCAGAGTGTGAAACTCAAAAATCCCAGGCAATGATTATCTCCAACAAGAGACAATCTAATTATCACCCTTTTGATTAGATGGACAATCAGATTTGCCTTCCAGGGTGCAAGCAGTCTGCTACCCCCACCCAGCTCTGGAACATTTGATTTACTAATCAAAATAAACAACAAGTGAGATTATGGTTAACAAGATCTCAAGATATAAATAGAAAGCAGGAATCATCAGTAGTGCTTCGTCTGGAGGCTCACTGAATAGGTTACCTTGTATGGTTAAGAAACGTCTGGAAATGAACCTTCCAGCTCAGCGAGCAAACCTACAAATCTTTTCAAAACTCACTAAAGATCACAACAAACTTGAATGTTTACTTCTTCCTAAGACTACTATACTCCCCACAAAAAGTGCAGAGGGAAATGTGACACAATGAATATCTACAACAGCGAATGAAGGTACTAAAAGTAATCCCAGGTCCAGATGATGAGCAATGCTGAATACTGAAAGCCAGGGAGGAAAAGTGTGATTGCTCAAAATTCACAATAGAGGACTGGAGTCTGATGAGGTCAAAAACAGTGATATACAGTACACATTATTCTTGTACTGAAAGTTGATAAATTATTGCAGACTGTGATTAAAGATAAAAAGAACCAAATAAGAAGAAAGGCACAGGTTGATTATAGATAGCAAACACGGATTTGCAATGGATCAGTCACAGGACTATAAAGGAAATTTGAATTTAATTTTCTTCACTCATGGCATGTGGTCATTGCTGACTGAGTCAGCATTTATTGCCTGTCCCTAGTCGCCCTTGAGAAGGTGGTGGTGAGCCCCTTCTTGAACTGCTGCAGTCCAAGTGCTGTAGGTTGGTTTACAGTGCCCTCAATGAGGGAATTTCAGCATTTTGACACAGCAACAGTGAAGGAACAGTTTCATATTTCTCAGTCATGATGGGGAGTGGCTTGTAAGTGGTGGTGTTCCCATGTAGCTGCTGCCCTTGTCCTTCTAGATAGAAGTGTTCACAGGTTTGGAAAGTGCTGTCTGAGGATCTTTGATGAATTTCTGAAGTGCATCGTGTAGATAGTGAGCACTGCTGCTGACTGTTGGCGGAGGAGGGACTGAACGTTTGTATATGTGGTGCCTATCAAGCATGCTGCTTCGTCCTGGATGGTATCAAGCTTCTTAAGTGTTCTTGGAGCTTCATCCATCCAGGCCAATGGGGAGTATCTCATCACATTCCTGACTTGTGCTTTGTAGACAGTGGACCAGCTATGGAGAATCACGTGGCAAGTTACTTGCTGCAGTATTCCTAGCCTCTGACCTACCCTCGTAGCCACTGTGTTTATGTGGCAAGTCCAGTTGAGTTTCTGGTCGATAGTAACCCCCAGGATGTTGATAGTGGGGAATTCATGATAGCAACACCACTGAATGTAAAGGGGTGGTGATTAAATTGTCTCTTATTGGCGATGATCATTGCCTGTTATTTTTTGTGTTTCATACCACTTATCAGCCTAAGCCTGGATATTGTCCAGATCCTGTTGCATTTTAATAGTATCCGAGTCATCGCAAATGGTGCTGGATATTGTACAATCAATCAATCGATGAACTTCCCCCACTTCTGACCCAACGATGGAGGGGCGGGTCATTGATGAAGCAGGTGAAGACGGTCAGGCTAAGGACATTACTTGAGGAACTCCTGCAGAATGTGCCGGAGCTGAGACAACTGACCTCCAAAATCCACAACCATCTTCTTACATGCCAGGCATGACTCCAACCAGAGCTTATCCCTGATACCCACTGAATCAAATGTTGCGCGGCCATCTCAATGTCACACTCAGTGGATTGTGATCTTGATGTCGAGGGCTGTCACTCTCCATGTTTGAACCAGGACTGTAATGAGGTCAGGAGCTCATTACTGTGGTGGTGGCGTTTATTGAAATCCCCACCCAGAGTACATTTTATGCCTTTGCCATCCTAAGTGCTTTCTCCAACTGTTGTTCAAAATGGAGGAGTACTGTTTCATTAGCCAAGAGAGGATGGTACCTGGTAACCAGCAGGAAGTTTCCATGTTTAACCTGGTAAGATCCAAAGTCAATATTGAGGACACCTAGCACAACATCCTCTAGTCTTGACACCACTGTTCTGTCACCTCTCCTGGGTCTGTTGCGCCAGTGGGACAGGACATACCAGGAATGGTGATGATGGAACAATGCCTGGGACATTGTCTGTTAGTATGATTCCCTGATATGTGAGACAATTCTCCCAATAGCTCCCAGATATTACTGAGGAGGACTTTGCAGGGCTGACAAAGCTGTTTCTGCTGATGTCACTTCTGGTGCCTAGGTCAATGTCAGGTGGTCTGTCTGGTTTCATTCCTTTTTTGAGACAAGGCTGAATGTCCTGCTAGGCCATTTCAGAGGGCAGTTGAGAGTCAACAACATTGTTGTGTGTCTGGAGTCACATGTAGGCCAGACCAGGTGAAGATGGCAGATTTCCTTCCCTGGAGGATATCGGTTAGCCAGATGGGTTTCTCCAACAATCAACAATAGTTTCATTGTCATCAGTAGGTTCTTAATTCCAGATATATTTTATTTTATCCATTTTCCACCATCTGCCATTGTGGGACTTGAACTCAGGCCCCCAGAACATTAGCTAAATTTCTGGATTAATAGTCTGGCAATAATACCTTAGGGCATTGCTACCCCATTCAATTAATAAATCAGGAATTAAAAACACTTCAAGGACTCTCTTCTAAAGAAAAATGGTTCCAACATGCTTAGTTATTTAAATGTGAGACTAGCACAGATGGTCAACAGCTAGTCAGTCAAAAGATTCCCGATCTCCTACAAATGTAAGGCATGAAAAAAACCCAGTACTTTTGACTTTTCAGACTCAACGTAATTAGAAGACAGTATGTTATCCATGCATGTAGTCAATCCTTTAATCTAAATGGATAGAGCCATATTTCATAGAGTTGTTTTTCTTACCTGGTGAAGACATTTGCGTGCCTTGTCATATTCACTACGTAGGCAATATGCACTGCCCAGGTTGAAGAGCATCATTGCACAAGCAGATGAAACCGAATTGGGGTAACACTGCAGAATCTGTTTGCCAGCTGTTAAATGTACAAAATACAACTCATTAAAATCACAATAGCACAGCACAGGAGGAGGTCATTCAGCCCATAATATCCATGTAAGCTCTTTCAAACAGCAATCCAGTTAATTACATTGTTCTGTGCTTTTCTGTATCTCTGCAATGTTTTCTTCCAAAAACATTTATCCAAATCCTTTTTGAAATTTATTGCCAAGTCAGGCAATACATTCCAAATCCAGAACCACAAAAAATCTCTCTCAAAAGGAAAAAGGAGTGGGCCATTCAGTTCCACGAACCTCAATAAGATCATGCTTAAAATCATTACTTCAAATACACTTTCCTGCACTACTTCCCTATTCTCTTAGTAGCAAAGATCTATCAGTTTTCAACATGAATAGACTCAATGAGAAAGCACCCACACCTCTATGGAGAATTAAGGAAGTTGACAACCTTTTGAGTAGAGACATTTTTCCTCAACTTAGTCCTAAATGGCCAACTCCCTTATCTTGAGTGTGTCATCCAGTTCTAGAGTCCACAGCTAGGAGTAACATTCTCTTTACATACATCTTGTCAAATAAAAATTTCTGTTTCAATCAAATAATCCTATTATTCTTTACTGTTTCCTCAACTTCTCCTCACAATCCTTCATTTCAATAATAAGTCTACACTCTCTTAAAGGTAAGTGTACCCTTCCTTGAGTAAGGAAAATCCTGGATCTTTGAGGTACTTGAGCTCAACTTTCAAAAGACTTCCAACCTTGAGACAAACAAATCTCTCTTCTTTAGACTCAAGAGAAAGCTACTTGATAAATACCAAATAAAAATCCAATGATAGGATGTGAATACAGGAGGTATGGTTAGTGTGTTTGCAGGTGACACCAAAAATGGTGGTATAGTGGACAGTGAAGATAATTACGAGGCCAATGGACTAAGGAGTGTTAGATGGAATTTAATTTAGATAAATCTGAGGTGTTGCAATTTGGTAAGGCAAACCAGGGCAGGGCTTGTACAGTTAATAGTAATGCCCTGTGGAGTGTTGCCAAAGGGGTACAGGTGCATAGTTCCTTGAAATTGAGTCACAGATAGACAGGGTGGTGAAGGAAGAGTACGGCTCGCTTGCCTTCGTTGGTCAGAAAATTTAGTTGGGATGTCATGTTGCAGCTGTACAGACTTTAGCGACGTCACATTTAGAATATTGTGTATAATTCTGCTGCCGTTCTATAGGAAGGATATTGTTAAACTTGAGAGGGTGCAGAAAAGATTTGGAAGGATGCTGCCTGGACTGTAGGGTTTTGAGTTATAGGGAGAGGCTTTTTTCCCCCGGAAGTGTTGGAGGCTGAAGGTGACCTAATAGAGATTTATAAAATTGTGAGGGACATGAATATGGTAAATAGCAAAGGTCTTTTTCCTAGTATGGGGGAACCAAAACTACAGGGTATTGGTTTAATATGGGAGGGGAATGGTTCAACAAGGACCTGAGGAGTAACTTTTTCACACAGAGGGTGGTGTGTGGATGGAACAAGCTGCTAGAAGTGGTGGTGGTGGATACAATTACAACACTTAAAAGTCATCTGGATGGGTATATGATTGGGAAGGGTTTAAAAGGATATGGACTATGTGCTGGCAAATGGGACCAGGTCAGATTGGGACGCCTGGTAGGCGTGAGCAAGTTGGACTGCAAGGTCTGTTTCCATGCTGTATGACTCTATAGGTATCATGATGCATAAACTAATTCACCAACGTACACAGTGCAATAAAGATACAATCTCCAAGCATTAAGTGAAAATATGAAGAAATAGTGAAAATAAATCAAGGAACAAAAATCAAATTGGTGCTTTTCTTTTAACTCTGATGCTGTCCTTTATGGTGTAGATTCCAAAATAACCAGAAAACATCAGGAGTAACATCCAAATTAATCAGTCGTAAATGCTTAACTGGAAGTTAGCAGTACTTTGCTTCAATAATAGAACAAAGCCCAAACGTATGTGCTGTCCACATTCTACCTTAATGATTGGAACTTTTTCACTCTTCCACAGGTTTTCCTTATGGGTGTTTTCCAATAATCTTTATTCCAAATTTCCAGTATCTATAGTATTTTGCTTTTGTTCTGAAATGTGATATTTTTAACAGTATACTTACAGTTCTCCATCTGTTCACTTTCCCCTCGGTCAGATCCTGAAAGAAAAGCCAAGATCTCTCAATTTACATTTACTTTCCAAGTATCCAACATTAATTTAATTGATGAAATAAAACAGGAGCTGAAGAAAATGCACACACTCTCATTCACGTATTGTAGCCTTTTGAAATCATGGTAGGATATACAACTTCCATAGTACTTCCGAATCAACCACCTCTGTCATCTAGATGACAAAGGCAGTAGATGTTTGGCAGCACTATCTCATGGAAGCTCCCCTCTAACTCTCATACTCATTATTACTTGAAGTTTTGTGACTGCCCCCTCACTGGAACTGGGTTAAAATACTGGAATTCCATCCCTCATGGCACTGTGGGTATGGCTGCATCACATGAACTGCAGTAATTCAAGCAGGCATTTCAACATCACCTTCCGAAGGGAAATAAGGAGGGGTAATAAATAACAACAAGTCCTGAGAATGAATAATAACAGTAGGGAAAATACTATCAGTCATTGTAGTGGATTGAGGAGAAGGAGGCGAGAGAAAGGGAAGCACTGGGTCTAGTGGAGTGCCATTAGAGAAGTGGAGGCAGAGCACTGCTCGGAGGATCACTAGCTGGTGAGGATGACCTGTCAAGGTTCCACAACAGGAGAGAGAAGAACTACAATCATTGAGGTGTTGTACATGCAGTGGGTTTAACTGGGTTATGGCAGCACTATTAGAAGCAATTCCAGAATTCATGAACATTCATTGGAGATTTATGGTCTCCCAATACCAGTTATCACAAGGGTAGGAGAAAGTTTGTAGGTCTTGCTGTAAGAATTGAGATTGGGGATTAGCAATTACTTTAGTAGATACACTCTGAACAGCACTTGAACAATTTAATAAGCACCAAACACTTTCCCTTTTTGTAAATCTGTTTTAGCAGTTATAAGAAATAATAGAAAAAACATTTACAGAAAGCATCTGAGCAATGATGAAAGCTTGCTTCAGCTTTTCTCAAGAAATTACAATTCATCAAGTTCCAAAGACCACACTTTAGGAACGATGTAACAGTCTTGCAGTGGGTGGAGAGACTGACTACAATGATACTAAGGATGAGGAACTTCAGTTACAAAGACAGACTGGAGAAACTGGGACTGTTCTTCCTGGAGCATAGCAGGTTACGAGGAGATGTATAGAAGTGTTCAAAAATCGAGACAATTTGATACAGTAATCAAAACTAAAACTTTCACTGTAGAAGGATTATAATTAGCAAAAGGGGAAAGCAGTAGAGTTTTTCCCTATGAGCAATAAGATATGATTATCTGGAATCCACTGCATGAAAGGGAATGGAGGAAGATTCAATAGTAACTTGTGAAAGGATTTTTTTCAAATGAAAGAAAAGATTTGTAGAACTTTGGTAAAACAGCAAGGTATGGGACTAATGGGACAGCATTCAAAGAGCCAACAGAATGGCCCACTCCAGTATTTTATGATTCCATGGAAATATTGTCCTCAAATAAATCCATTCCTGAGAAATCCACAAAAAGAATGCAGCTGACAGGGTAAATCAGAAACAAGCAAGACATTATTCACCTTGATCTTGTTCATTTGATGAAACTCCCAGGAACACATCAGTGATATTTTCAGGATTCAAGTGAGTGATGGCATCAGAGATTCTATCCAGAGAAATGAGGGACTCTGCTGCATACAAGTGACCCAGAAACCTAAACCCAATTACAAACAGATAAACACAGTCTGAAATGTCAATTTAAAATAACGTATATAAGAAATTATTTTGAACCACACAACAATAACACACAAAAAATCAGATATCCTTAACATACCAATTAGTCGTCAATATTTATGATGTTGCTTTTTAAAAATGCCACACAAAAATAAAGGGAGAGGGATGGAGTCCACATCTGTGCAACAGAACTCGAAGTGGGAACTGGAAATAATTACTCAGTCTTCTCAATATTTAATTGGAGGAAATTTCTGCACATCCAGTTCTGGATGTTAAATAAGCAGTCTGGTTAACAGCTGCGAAGTCAGACAGCAATGGTGATGATGTTCAGCACATTTAAGTGAGTGGGCAAAGGTCTGGCAGATGGAATACAACATTAATAAATGTGAAGTCATTCACCTTGGTAGGAGTATTATTTGAATGGTGAAAAGTTGCAGCCTGCTGCTATGCAGAGGGACCAGGGTATCCTGGTGCATGAATCACAGAAGGTTGGTCTGCAGGTACATTAGGTAATTAGGAAGGCAAATGGAATTTTGTCCTTCATTGCTAAAGAGATCGAGTTTAAAAGTAGGGAGGTTATGCTGCAGCTGTATAGGTGCTGACAAGGCCAAACTTGGAGTATTGCGCGCAGTTTTGGCCTCCTTACTTGAGAAAGGATGTACCAGCACCCAAAGCCTTTGCACGTATCCCCTAGCTCCAGCTCACCTGCAAGTTAACCTCCTCCAGGATGTTTGAACAAGAGCAGTGTAAACAGCATTCACAACAAGTGTTAGTAGCCTGCTTTCAAAACTTGCAATATTTTTTCCATAATCCTTGGCTTTTAAAAAAAGCCCTTTCCTTATTTCAGTCCATAATCAAAAATACAGTGAAAGTGGCTCAAAAGAATGCAGTATTATGGAGTATCCAAAAGCCTTTGAGAATGAGAAATATGTCAAAGGAATGGAGGGTGAAAAGTGCTCTAATGTGTTCAAGGAGGAGATGGCCATTTGAGGAAATTCCAGGAACACATTAAAGGATGAATTCAATCAGCATTTAGAAAGATAAAGTCTGACCAGGGCCATTATGCACATGTTTGTGAAGGATAGATCATCCTCATGTAACCATGTTTCGAGTAAGTCACAACATGTGAAGAGGTGCCACATAAGAGGTTGATCATAAAGGTCAAGCAAATTACTCCATTCACTGCCCTCCTAACTACTGTCAGGATCAAATAAACCAGAGCTGCCCTGAACCAGCTAAATGTAAGACTCATGTGCATCAACAGTGCCATTTACACTAATCTCAGCATCAATGGATGAAGTCACGTGGCACAGTGGGCCTCTGAGCCAAAGACTCTGGGTTCAATCCCACCCCAGAACTTAATTGCCAAGAAAGATGTGTTCATAACACAGCCAGTATCTAATTTGCATTTTTTTCTAATACACTAATGGAAAGCAGTGAGACCAGATAAGATTCCTGTTCAACCATATGATTGGAAAAATGTTGGAGCTACTACAGATACTATCCATAGTTTAGACTACAACTTGCATGTACAAGTGTGCATTATCACTATAATTCAGACACTGACTGAACCCTAACATACCATAAGCATCATTGCCCACCATGTTCCTACCTCAGTCCCTCAATTACTGAGACTCTTTCCACTAGGAACAAACGCACAAAGAAAAATGTATCTGACTGCACTGCCCTACAGGGAGCCACTTTGAATGCAATGGTCTGATTTTTTCATGGCAATGGGAAAAGAGCTGAACAGGGCTAAATGGATAACAGCTAGCACAAGCATGATAGGCATGAATGGTCTTATCCTCAGGTGTTGTTCATTTCATGTATATGTCTTCCAATACTCTAAGTTAAAATAAGCAAATTACTTCATATGCAAAGTTAACAATCCTATCTGTAATTCCATAATATATTTGTTAGTTACTTACTTTAGAGACCCAGACAGTTTAGTCTGCTGCAGAAGATTCTCTGCATGATTTAAGGCCATAAGGTTGTCACCAAGTGCAAGGGCAACATACGCACTGCCAGCCAGGATAGAACATCTGAAAGAACAGAAAAGAAAACTCTACATTGTCTGTCTGCAATCCTATTCCTCTATTCATTAGCGGATTTCTAATTGGAATTGAAGCCTGCTCTAGAATTTCATCGCATTTATAATCTATAGTCATTAATTTCAACAGAACTCCCATTATTTGAGCGGTTTTTGAGGGTTACTTCTGCTCTGGTAAACATTTGGCTGGAGCTGACTGTTTAGGAAATGAACTGCACACTTCTCATTCTGTTCTTCCCCATGTTCAATTGCATCTTTATAGCTGAGTTAGATAGGGCAGAGGTGAGAAAGTCATCTGAAGTCACTGGAAACTTGAACATAGGGAATTATATACAGAATAAATCAACTTTCCATTACATAAGACAACAGCAAGAGACACTGCAGAATGTAAGAAAAGACCTGAAAACATCAAATACTGGAGATCACAGCGGGTCAGACAGCATCCACAGAGAGATAGCAAGAAAAACCTGGTGGCAAAACGAGCTAGATCTGTTCTGAACAGGAATTGACTGCAATGTGTTAAAAACAAGTCCTTTTCTCACAGAAGCACAGATTTTTATGTTAAATGTTTGAAATATTCATGATTTTGGGTTCTTGATGTGCAAAAAGCTTCCATCACATTATTGCATTAAGTTGAAAGGACTCTAGCACTGAGCATAGGGATAGAAATCAATGCTGACCAAGTCAGCGATACTCGAAAACCCTCGGGTAAATAAGAAAGAAAATGTATAATGCAGAGGAAAGCATTCATACCGCAGATTGTCCAATTCCTCTTTCCTTAATGGAGAAGATGGTGGACCTGGAACTAAGAACTTATCTCCTTCATGAGGCTTACCACTGTAAAATGAGAGAAAATAATTTCAGCTATATTAAGGTAACAATATTAGAATTTTTAATTAATGTGGTTTGGAATTCAATGGGCAGAGGATGACCAACCTGTACTAAAAACATTAATGTAATATGGTAGCTGTTGCTATGAGAAAACAGTCATTGCAACATAACAGGTCATTCAGACCATTGAGTTCAAACCAGCTCCCTGCAGAGGAATACAGTCAGTTCTATTTCGACTGGAGGAGTGAAATTAGTGACAAGGATTACACAACATACAGCAGAATCTAATGGCAGCAGCTCAGGCCTCGCTGATATTTAGCTGATGGAAGATTCCACCTCATGCGACACTGAATGTCAAAGGGGAGAGCATTCTGACTCAGAGCAGTGAGGGATGGGGGAGGCGGTGGTGGAAAATGAGAGCTGCTGTTAACCTGCACACAGCACAAAATTGACCTAATATCTGCGGATGTTATCATCAAAGAATAATACAGGTATTTCTGGTATAATGCGAATTGGCTATAATGCAATTGATGAATAGTGGATGCTGTTTGAATAGCATGAATTTTCTACTGCACAGATATAGAGATTTTCAATAACGATCTTCTATAGCACAATGTTCTATTGCATTAGGTTGCACCATTGCGTTATACCAGAAATACCTGTATGCAACTGAGGGAAAGAAAGGAAATGCTCATGCATGAATGGTTGAGGGGTTGGAGAGCTGATTTGTCAAATCATTTATCAATTGCTTATACCAAATATTAATGCTATGAAGCAAACCAATAAATGTAAAAGCAAAAAAACATAAAACAGCATGAGAAATACAAGTAGGTCAATTAGCCCTTTGATCCAGCTCAGCCACTCAAGAAGATCACAGCTAATCTTCAACCTTAACTGCACTTTTCTACACTATCACTTATCCCTTTAGTAAAGGAAATAGGATTCCACAACAGGACTTCACCGACACTTCACTTGGACAGTCACTGATATATCTTTCAATGCTCTGTACCTGCAGGCCTCAGTGTTTTCATTGCTGGTTTCACCGCTGCTTGACTGATTGAAATTTCTTAAACCATTATCTTTCTTGGTCTCCTGTTGATCTTCAGGGAGCAGCAGCAAGGCATTTCTTAAGCAGATAGCTGCAAACTCCATACTAGCTACAGGAATGGCTGAAGACTGCCCATCGCTGCAGAACAAAAAGAACAAAATACCATTTTATTAAAGGCTTCACGGCCTTAAAATTCAAATTTAAACTTTTATACCAATAAATCCTCAACATACTTTTCAGTACCAGTGCCTTAGACTCTTTTTGGCTGATGCATAAAATCTTGAAGGCTCTAAATTCCAGTCCCCACTGATAGCAAATCAGTCAATGTAACTAAGGAAAGGAAAATTCATATACAAAAAGGCCCATCATATACCTGTGCCAGTTCACTGATAGAGCTATCCAATTAGTCCTGTTCTCTCCCCCATCCGCCAGTAGTCTCAAAATTTCTTTTTAAAGTATGCATCCAAGTCTCCCTAGGATGTTCTTCTTTGATTAGTTTCCACTGCCTCTTCAGGTCCTGCATTCCAGGTGATAACATGTGTACAAAAAAAAAATCACCGCCCCACCCTTGGATTTAAAAAAAAATTATCTTAAAGAGAAGGAAGTCTCAATGTCTATCCAACTCTACCTGTACCACCTGAGGAAAGCTCTTCATGTAAAGACAGAAATTGCGATGATGCACAATGAAGTTGAATAGCACACCATATAGCTCAAACACCAAAGTTGGGCTGCTTGCTTCAGGTACTGTACTGGCAAGCTGCCAGAACTCAGTACCTGAAGTAGGAATTGGTACTTTCTGGAAAGATGGATACTTTTAAGCAAGGAATTAAATTGAACCTTTGAGAAAGACCTGAGGATCCCTCTCAGTTTGTGCTCACAAAAAATATTGCATTTCTATGAACATTTCTGTTGAGTATTCCACAGCCAAATTGCATTTAATTCAGGAATGCTTACTGCTAAAATCTGAATATATTTCTGTCCGGCTCCCACACATCACTTCATCAATTGAACATTTGGCAACTTATCAGAGTTTACAAAAACTTTACAATCTTAAGCTGCCTCTATATAAATAATACACTTGTAAGATTTCACATTTAAACATCTTAAAAGTTTGCTCATTCACACTGTGTGTGCTATGCAGCCACTTGTTGAATTTTTTACAGCCTGTTTGACACCTTGCTCACTCACTTATAAACGGTGTTCTGCATGGACTGTGAGGCCAAGACTATCTTCTGGTGATAACCTTGACCCAGAATTGATTGCACAATCCCTTTTTTGCTTGGCAGTCCTCTGGTCTCTTGTTCTGATGTCTGAAGGAAAATAATGCTGAAATTTAACATGACAGAAGAAAAAGTACAGGAAAGGAAACTTGCAGAATGAATGGAAATATAGTTGACACAAGTCCACTCACCCCCTTGTTGGCAGCAATGCAGCACTCTGCTAGCCTTAACCAGAGTCGTGGATTGGAGTGATATACCTGAACTGCCTCCATCAGACACTCAAAGGCTGCCAGTGGTCTACCAATGTGCAAAAGCTGGATTCCACAGTTATGTAACAGTTCATATCGCTTGTTTGTAAGCAGTGTACTCATAGGTCTGCCTGAAAACTTCTTCCCTAATTAAGAAAAAGCAAAATTACAAATATTGAGCACCTGCAAAATGCAGAGTTATATTGCTTAATATAAACCTATACAAAAAGACTACAGATTATAGCAAAATAGACTACTCAACTGGTTTTAATATTACATACTCCAAGTACGCACTAAAGAAAAGTTAATCAGTAACAGATTTTAAAGTCAACTTTCTAACAAAATGATCGAAGTGAAAAATCATGAACATATATGTGTATAAGTACTGCCTTTTCTTTTAAATCAAAAGCTAAAGGAAACAACTTCCTTTGCAACAACCAAAAATGTAATTTGTACAAAATTATGCTTAACACGAGTGAAAAATGTAAATTATTCTTCGTTTCAGGGAACTGTGTTTGGAAGTTATTTTAAAATAAGTGGATTATGTCATAAGCTACATTTTTGACAAACTTCCAAATGTTCAAAAGTGCTTCCTAGCCAATGATGTACTAATTGAAACAGAGCAATGCTGCAACATTGCAAATGTGATAAGCCATGTGACACAGTCACTTTGCACAAACAATGTGATAGCGTCCCAGATAAATTGATATATTTACGCACCACTGAACTTCAAACAATTCATACTTAATTAGGTTCATGTTATTATTTTTGAATAGAGTATTTGACCAATTGTAACCCACCTTGATCTGTGCTCGTTCCTGCTAACTGCACACAAGCAGCATCGTTCTCCTGCAAGGCCTTTTTAAAGTAGAAAATTCCAAGATTGTGTTTCCCCATAGCAAAATGGATGCATCCAAGGTTATTCCAGAACATGCATCTAATACATTCACCTGTTTACAAATGTTTTGAGAAGAGAAAAGTCAAGAGTCATCATACTTGTTTTAACTACTTCATAAATATATTTAAAAAGCTAAGAGTGACAGATGGCAGTCTTTAGATGTAAATGAATTTTATTCCAAGGTAAAGGAGGTTAATTTAATAAGAGTAAATATGAAGAAACTAGCTTCCACTGTAAGGAATGCCAGGTATCAAAAGACACAAATTGACGGCAATTGGAAAAAGGTGATGAGGAATGTGCAGGTATGCAAGAGCCTACAAGGTTGGACACTGGATTTGTTCAGGAAAAAATAAAATGTGTATCTGGTCGTATAAAGAAAACTTAAATGGTTCTAAAAAAGGGTCTACACTCCCTGAAAGTGGAAGAAGATTCAGCAGTAAATTTAAAAAAAATTAGATAAATCGAGAAATTTGCAAGGGAATGGGAGAGCATCAGAGAATGGCATAATTGAATAACTCTTTCAAAGGACTAGCGCAGATATAACAGGGTGAATGGCCTTCTTTTGAATGAGTTTATAAATTTGAAACGCGTTCCAATAATGAGTTTGGCAAAATGTGCGCATTAAGATGAATTTGTTAACTGAAAGCCACTGGAATGCCACATCATCAAACATAGATAGACAGCTTGAGCAAATTTGAAAGACAAGACTCCACATAAATAGATTATTTCTTTCAATGTTTCACGCCCGTCTAGACAATAAAACACAAGCACAGGTAATTGACCCATGAGGGAACTTTTCCAATTTGGATGAATAATAAATGTTGGCTCTGACCCAAATCTCCATGGGAAGAGAGTCATGCAATGGAAACAGAACAGTACAATTCCCGAGACCAGATTTCATTAAGCATATCTAGTGATATCAGATGGTTACGTGTGAAAGAGATAACAGATAACAGATAAATTGGAAAATAAAGACGAGTGCTACTCTCTCTCGATAAATTCAAATGTAATGAACTGAAAATATGGGTGGGGACACCAACCCCATTAAACAACTGGTACTAGCAGAAAATACCAAAATCACTTTCTTTCTGAAGAGTTGAGTTATGATTAGTTTCTATTGTAAAAGTACAAAATTAATACCTTACGCTTATTAGGACTTCAATTTACAAATTGATCAACATAAAACATCTATCTAGACATACCTAGATAAATCACTTATTATCTGCAGTAGACAATAAAATAGCTGTTACTTTGGTTCTTTACCTGTGCTTAGGAATCCAGGATGATCTGTAATATTTGCACTGTTCAACAGCTTCACTGCTTTTCGATAATTTCCCCTCAAATACTCAAAATTGCTCTTGAGAAATAGGGAGGGAGCAGACTGCATAAAATAAATAAAGATGTGCACACAGAGGTAATGTTTATATATAAACAACAAACACAAGACATTTAGAGCAGCGAAAGTTTAAAATCATACAATGAAATTATAATCCTATTACACAAATTACTAGCTTTAAAATGAAATTTTAATTTATAAAGTCATTTCAGGTACAGAAGAGGCATTTTGACCAAAGTCCATGCCAGAAGGGCAATCTAATCAATCTCACTCTCCTGCTTGATCCCAAAAGCCCTGTAAGTTTATTTTGTTCAAGTGTTCATCTAATTTTCTTTTGAAAAATGCCTGTGAGGCAGGGGAAAGCTGAATCAGAGTGTTCCAGATCCTAAGCATTGACTGCATAAAAAGGTTGCACTTAATGATTCCCCTCTATCTCTTGCCAAAAACCTTAACTCTGTAGATCCTTAATCTTCACAGCAGTTAATGGGAAAAGATTTTCATTGTCTATTCTATCATAATCTTATACAAACCTATCACATTTTCCATCATGATTTGGCAGTGCCGGTGTTGGACTGGGGTGCACAAAGTTAAAAATCACACAACACCAGGTTTTGTCCAACAGGTTTAATTGGAAGCACTAGCTTTTGGAGTGCTGCTCCTTCATCAGATGGTTGTGGAGTACTCCTAGAAAGCTAGTGCTTCCAATTAAGCCTGTTGGACTATAACCTGGTGTTGAATGATTTTTAACTCTGGACATTTTCCATCAGTCTCTTACACTCTAAGGAGAACCACACCCCTCCAACTGGAACAAGGATAGTACACACCTGGTCCTCACCTTGCACCCTACCAATCTCCGGATTCAGCACATTATCCTTTGCCATTTCCACCACCTGCAGTCAGATCCCACCACCAGAGATATATTTCCTTCCCCACCCCAATCAGCATTCTGCAGAGACTATTCCCTCTGCGACTCCCTCATTAGGTCCATGGCCCCCTATCAACCCACCCTCTACTCCTGGCACCTTCTCTTTCCGCCACAAGAGGTGTAAAACCTGCTCCCACACCTCCCCTCTCACCTCCATCAAAGGTCCCACATCTGGCAGAGATTTTCCTGCACATCCAAACACTCCATCTACTGTGTCTGTTGCTCTCAATGTGGTCTCCTCTACATTGGAGAGACAGGACGCCAACTTGGGGGACATGTTAGAGAACATCTCTGGGACACACACAACAAACAATCCACTTCACCAAGGACATGCAAATCCTGGAGTTCCTCCACCACCAAATCCTAGCCACCCAATGTCTGGAGGAAGAACACTTCATCTTCTGCCTTGGGACCCTCCAACCACACATCAACGTCGATTTCACCAGTTTCCTCATCTCTCCTCCCCCACCTCATCCCAGATCCAAACGTCCAACTCAGCACTGCCCTCTTCAACTGTCCCAGCTATTCATCCTCCTTCCCACCTATCTGCTCCACTATACACTCCAACCTTTCATCATCACTCCCCCATCTGCATCTACCTATCACCTTCCCAGCTACCTTCCCTTCAGCCCCACCCTCCTCCTATTTATCTCTCAGCCCCCAATACCCCTAACCTCAAGGCAACAAGATGAATATCAAATAATGGCGAGGTGGAGAAGTGAAGACTGAGGCACATTACGAATGAAAGATTCCTAACTTTTGGCGATGCTTTTTAGGGAAGCACAATTTCCAGGTACTTACATTTCCAGCTGTATTCATAACAGATTTGATTTCCCGTTTACAGGCTTTCAAAGATTTCATCTGGACATAAGCTCTCACTTTACACTGTAAACAAAAACGTGGACAAGTCATGCAATGAGAACACTTACATACAGTGGCACAGTGGTAAAGTCATTGAACTACAATCCAGAACCCCAGGCCAATGCTTTGGAGAGGCAGATGGTGAAATTTGAATTCAATCGTGAAAACAACCCGAAACTGAAGCCCGCCTAATAGCAACCATGTAAGCATACGCAAGTGTTGTAAAACAAACCCATTTGGTTCAATAATGTCTCTTTGGGAAGGAAATCTGTGTCCTTTCCTGGTCTGGTCTACATGTGACTCCAGACCCATAGCGACATGGCCGAATTTTAGTTGCCCTCTGGGTAATTAGGAATGGACGATATTTCCTGGCCTAGCCAGCAACACCCACATCCCGTGAATGAATGGAAAAACATTCACTTGCAAATACCATGAAATCTTTTTTGCTTCCTTGTCCATTTTTTCTCATTGATTGAATCAACCTTCCTTTAACCACCTCTGCTCCAGAGAGTTATAATTCAATATAAACGAATTGTTCACACACCTGATGAATTTTGGATTTAGTAGCTTCCACCAGACCTCCAGCATCAGCCTTCTGATTAGCTACATCCTTATAAGCCTTTGATCAAATAATGAGAGTGAAATTACTTTACAATTCTACACAACTGAACAGTAAAAGCTTAAAGAATATACATTGCAGATAGGACTTAACCAGATTCTGGGAAACTACAGCTAAATGTTCACGCAAGCAGGTGGACAGGATCATGGAACACATACATCCATGTATATTAAAAAAACTCATCATTGACTGAACAGCAGAGGTCCTTGCCTCCAAACTCCATCAAGAACAGTGGTCTGTGCTTAAACAAATCTGATATACTCAATATGTGGACTATGAGGGATGATCCAAAGCCCAATTATGGCCTGAGTCTCTAAACATGGATAACATTACACCAACCTGTCCAATAAATTTCAAGGATGTGCCTCATTTCTCTATTCAGTATTTCAGTAGGCCAATAAAACGTACAGCTAATTCAGACATTCCACTAGAAGATTTTCCCATTTTGTGAAAGCAGGCATTTGGGCTTTACCAAGTTGAGCAACTTCGTTTAATTTACAATAACCAGATAATGGACTCCTGGTTTGAAGTCAAACAACAGCTTTGATCGAGGCAGTTGTCAGCAGTCATTCTACAGGACCATTTGAACTTTCCAAAAATTAAATCTTGGTGTTTACCTGTGTGCGGCAAGCCACATAGGAACAAATAGGCCATTCATCCCCTACAGCTTGTTCCACCATTCTACATCACGGTTGATTAGCTACCTCAATGACATTTTCTCGTTGTATCCCATATTCCTTGATATCATCAGCTTCTAGAAATCTAACCATCTATGTCCCGGAGTTAGAGAATTTTAGAGATTTGCTACCCTTCAAGTGAAGAAATTCCTCTTCGCCTCAGTTCTAAATAACCTGCACCTTATACTGAAACTCTGCTTTGGTTTTAGAAGCCCTAACTAGGGAAATATCCTTTCGGCTTAGTCTGTCTAGCCCTTTAAATATTTGCATGTTTCAAGGAGGTCACCTCTCATTCTTCTAAATTCTAGATAATACAGGCTCAGTCTCCTCAATCTCCCCTCGACATACAATCCAAGGAATTAATCTGGTGAACTTCTGCTGTGGTCCCACTAGGTATCTTTTCCTCAGGGAAGAACCAAACAAGGTTCTATACAATTAAAGAAAGACATAGTTACTTCTGCACGCAAATCCTCCAGTGATAAAAGTCAACACATCATTATTCTTTCCAATTATTGGTTACATTGGTATCTTGGCTGTTAGTAGTTTATGAACAAGGAAACCTGTATCTTTTGAAGAATAACCTCACATTTATCCACATTACATTCCATCGGACATGTTCTTGCCCATTAAGTCAGCCTGTCCAAATCTCTTGGAGATTTCTTTGTATGATCCTACAACACACATCTAGTTTTGTAGCAGCTGCAAATTTGGAAATATTGCATTTGGTCCACAGATCCAAATCATTGATACAAATCATGAACAGCTGGGCCCCAAGCACTGATCTTTGTGGTACCCTACTAGTCACAGCCCAACACCAGAATAATTCATTCATTCCTTTTCTATTTCCTTACTATGAACCAATCCTTACTTTGTACATTAATCTCATCATAAACCTGAAAATCCAAATACAACCACAAGCACTGGTTCTCCTTTATTTGTTTTTAGTAATATCCTTAAAGCATTAACAGACTGTGAAATGATATTGTAAAGACTTTTTAAATTTTACTATATTTATGATTGTGCACTGAAGTGGGAAGAACTGTTTTTAAAATTCAAGGATTGTGGAAACGATTGCTGTATTTCTTTTTTAAGCAAACACTTGCTGTAAGTGCTGTTCTTCTTTCAACCAGTGGAAGCAGGTTACTGCAGATGTGTTGCATCAGGAACATGTACAAAGTGAGATTTGGCCAGCAACAACTGGTCATCACTCCACAGACCAATGACAAATGTCTCTACCCGCCAACAACTATATGATCGTCTCCCAGCCAGGTGAATTGATTGTGGGTGTTAAGTACAAAGCCAAAAGCCTTTGAACATCCAGAACAGCAGGTGATATCTGTCTTTCCACGGTGAAAAGCCTGAAAAAAGGCAGCTTATTGTCCTTCACCAGTTTTTGTAAGCTGCTGTTTTTAAACCAAAACCAATTGTGAAGCAATTGCTCTGTGCCTCCGACAAGCAGTTACAAACAAAAGTAGATGAAGAGCGATCGAGAAACAACACGTCTTAGCCAGCTAAAAGGAACATCTCAATGAACCCAGAGGACAGAGTCCTTTGAACTGCCTTTCCAGTTTGTTCTTCCACGCATAACATCATTTTTAATTTCTACCAGATGTAGAGCGGATGTTTTATAGAAAAGTTAGACTTTTAACTAGTACAGTTGTATGTGGATGATTCATAATTGTTTAACTATAGCTATAATCAGTTTGTTATAAAAAATAATTAAGTACAGAATTCTGGTCCATGCTTTCTGTCAAACTAGTTAACATATGTGAACTGGAGAATTTTGCGGATTTTGATAAAATCTTTAACTTTTGTGATGATTCTGGGAATAGCTGAGCTCAATTTCTAACTTGTTATGCGAGTGAATGTTTAACAATATCATCTTCATAAATCCATTGACTGTGCCTAATCAGATCACTTTTTTTTAAAAAAAGGGTCTAGTTATCTTGTTTCTTCTTGGGATCAAGGATAACTTTCTTCCACTCTGGACTTGTCAATTCTGAGGTGACTAAATGGCCCATTCGTGGATCTGCACATTCTGCTGATGTGGCAAGCGATGTTCGATGAGGCAGCAGTTGGGTTGCTTGTGTTTTTTGAGGAGCATGAAAATCGATGTTTTGGGCAAAAGCCCTTCATGAAGGGCCCGAAACGTCAATTTTCCTGCTCCTCAGATGCTGCCTGACCTGCTGTGCTTTTCCAGCACCACATTCTCGACTCTAATCTCCAGCATCTGTACTCTTCACTTCTGCCTTACTTGTGTTTTTGCCTGCCCCTCTCATGTGACCTCCATCTCGGCTTTTTAGAGACACTGAATATGCTTAGCACCTTTATGGATGCTGCTTCTCCAGTTTAGGTAGTCTTGGGCAAGGGATTCCCATGAACTTTCTTATAAACGGAGGCTATGAGGATACACTTGAAGTGTTTCCTCTGCCTTCCTGGTAACTACTTTCTGTGACAAAGTGAAGGACCTCTTTCAGTGTTGTAAAAACCCTATAACTCTCAAGGTTCTTTTATAAAATTATTAATCAGGTCCTTCTCTTTGCATAATACAGTTCTCTGCTGGGTTCTTCAGTAAACTACTCCAGAAAACCATCTTGTACACATTTTAGGAATTCATCCTCCAAAGCATTGGAGCTCATTAGATTTACCTAGTCTGTATATAGATTGAATTTACCTTTGATTTTGTATTAGCTTTACTGAATGTACCCTTACTTCCCTAATTTATACCTTGTCCTACATAACCATTGGCAGCCTAGACACTATTTCTACTAATGTTTGCTGCCCCTTGGTGTTTCTAAAATCTTCCTAAATAGATTTTACCCCTTTGTCTTCCAGACATGCTGAGTTTCTCTAGCAACTTCAGTTTTTGTTTGTTTCCAGTTACAACCTACTGTCTTCATACGCTTAGCAAAATCATTTATCTACAAAGAGATGAGTCCACATTACTGGCTAGAAAAGCTAGTGCAACCTTATTGAACTAAAAGCAGCTCTCAGAAAGGGAGTTTGTTTATGCCGAAGTGTGAAGAATATTTAAACAGTAAATTGTATTAAAAGCTATATTTGCCATTAAAGTTTCAAAAAATTTAAATATACTAACCTCATTGGACTTGCCATTTTTATTGCTCCCTTGTGAAATCATTTTCTCCAGAACAGCAAGCAGCAGCAAAGCTTTCTCAGGCTGGTACGTCAATAGATAAAGATCAACAAGCAAGAAACACAAAGCCTGGGCAAATTTCTCTTCTGCTTAAAGATTGGAGACAGAAACAAATCAGATTTTAATGATCTGAGCACCAAGCACCTCAAAGCCCAAACAGACAGGCACAGCTTGGGGTCAGTCATATCAAGCTTTTGTGGTTCCAATGTTTGCTGCAAATAAAACTTTAAATAACCTCTAGATTAATTTCCAAAAGAAAGATTTACCATATAGATTAACTCATTATTTTCAACAAACATTTATTTTGCTTAAAATGCTGCTGAAGCATTCGATTTTACACTCATTGGGACAAGCACAAGAATATCAACTTTCACATGGTCACAATTTATACCACAGGAGAAAAGGATGCTGATTGGATATTTTTTTCCCTCTAGCAGTATAAATTGTTGCGATTATTTGAATTTTGTCATTCTTACATTTTACATGGATGCTCTGCCTAGCAACTGTTTTAACAAAGCTTTATTTAGTGTTTCATAAGAATGATAGGGGAGTATTAGTGGAACATCAATATACAAGTGTAACTTGATTTCCCTGCAATAATTCAATAATGTCCTGCAGGAAATTGATGACTTAGAGTAGATTTATATATTTAAATCTTTCTGTGTAGAATATCCTTCATTTATTCTCATCTATTCTTTTGTACTGCTGTCCATAGAAAAACTGAGACAAGCCTCTCCAAATGATAAACTCAAAAGGACAAAAATAAAACCTGGAATGCACAATCCTCCCCAACACATCTTGGAAAGCTGGACTGAAAGAAGAGGGATGCCATTTAACAGAGAAAATTGCAACATCAAATGTGAATATAATAAACAAATACTGTACACTAACCAGTATCATTGTTTAAGATATGACACAGGAGAGGAATTTGGGCACAGCCGATGGACTATTGATCATTGAAGCTATCAGTGGCGTGCAAGGCAACAAATGTGACAAACAGCAATCTGGGTCACAATGTTGGGGAACTGGAGCACAAAATCCAAGCTTTGTAAAGATGTCTGATTCAGTCCTACTTTTTTAACATGGTCACTTACTAGGGATAAATATTTAGCCATAGAAAGAATTGTCTCAAAAAGGGGGAACTCATTCAAGGACTGTGATCACGTATCAGAGAAACTGGGATGTTAGGAAATGTTAAAACAAAACCTATTGAAGATCTCAAAGTAGAAAATACAAGGCAAACTCAATAACTTTAAAATAGATTTGAATTTGAGAGGACATGACATTCAACTTATAAGGAGGGTGAAAAAGTACCTTAGAATTAGTAAGTTAAGGCTCTGTAATGGAGTGGTAGTGTCCCTACCTCAGATGTCATAGAGATGTAGAGCATGGAAACAGATCCTTCGGTGCAACCCGTCCATGTCGACCAGATATCCCAACCCAATATAGTCCCACCTGTCAGCACCTGGCCCATATCCCTCCAAACCCTTCCTACTCATATACCCATCCAGATGCCTTTTAAATGTTGCAATTGTACCAGTCTCCACCACTTCCTCTGGCAGCTCATTCCATACACGTACCTCTTGTGTCATAACATGTCTGAACAGGTTGAGACGAAAAAAAATCAATAATTAGCAATTTTGTGCAGAGGGAAATGAATACGCAGAATGAGTTTTCAAAGGAGGCAATTTATCTAGTACCAACACTGGGAGAAACTTTGAGGGAGGCTTGGGAATTACTTCCTAGACATGAGGACTGTGCTGATGTACTCCAGTACTCATACTACAATTGTCACCTTTTCACAAGACAGTAAAAGTATTAAAAGAACACAGATATTTAAGCACCATGACTAAATCAATCCTATTGATATATAACCAAGTAGAGTGAACAAGAACTACCTACCAAAAGGCTCTATGAATTGGTAGAGTTTTTCTCCAATTGATATAGCTTCAGTGTACTGGCGGAGATGGTAAAGAATGATTGCTTGATTATAATAAAGCATGCTGTTCTCAACATCATCCAGTCCATCCATTTCTTCAACTGTGGAATGCACCTAAAACAACCCAATAGAGACATAACCCAAATAAGTACTTCAAATTAACACTCTCATTTTCAATTTGCATCCAAGAAAGAACTCCTGATGCATTGAAAGGTCTCCCACAGTAATTCTCCTCAGCATTCTTTCCCACCCTCAAATTCTACTTCCAAACCCTGAGTCCCATCCACTCGTTGACTTCTTCAGTCTAACCACCTCACAAGACAATTCATAGCCCAACTAGTTCTCCAGCCCTTCACCCTACTATCCAAAATTACCGCTAATTCGTTATTTACTCATAATGCAATCACCAAATGATCCCCCTCAGCCTCTCCTCATCTTCCTATTTTCAGAATATTGTCAAAAAATACTACTGCCCGATCCAACAGGGAAACAATTTGTGGCGAGACCGCACCTGGAATATTGTGTGCAGTTCTGGGCTCCAAATTTGAGGAAAGACGTTCTGGCTATTGAGGGAGTGCAGCGTAGGTTCACGAGGTCAATTCCTGGAATGGCGGGACTATCTTATGTTGAAAGATTGGAGCGACTGGGCTTGTATACCCTTGAGTTTAGAAGACTGAGAGGGGATCTGATTGAGACGTATAAGATTATTAAAGGAATGGACACTCTGGAGACATGTTTCAGCTGATGGGTGAGTCCCAAACCAGAGGACACAGCTTAAAAAACAAGGGGTAGGCCATTTAGGACAGAGATGAGGAGAAACTCATTCACCCAGAGAGTGGTGGGTGTGTGGAATGCTCTGCCCCAGTAGGCAGTGGAGGCCCAGTCTCTAGATTTGTTTAAGAAAGAGTTGGATAGAGCTCTCAAGGATAGTGGAATCAAGGGTTATGGAGATAAGGCAGGAACAGGATACTGATTGAGGATGATCAGCCATGATCATAATGAATGGTGGTGCAGGCTCGAAGGGCAGAATGGTCTACTCCTGCACCTATTGTCTATGATCATCACTGGGAGAAAACAAGCATATGCAAGCTGGAGGCAGAGATTTAATAGAACTTCCTTTGAAATGAGAGAGTATTTGAAAATATTTTAAAGCAACTGAAAGGATGTGAAGAAAGATTGGAAAAGAAGCTCAGTTTAAGACAGATAAGAGCATAATAAATAGGAGTGGGTCATTTCGCCCCTCAAGGCTGCTCATTTAATAAAATCAGGGTTAATCCTATTGTGACCTTAACTCTACTTTCCTGACTATCCTTCAACCTTAGACTCCCTTGTTGATCAAAAAATTGTCTAACACAGCTTGAACATATTCAATGACCTGGCCTCCACTGCTCTCTGGGGAAGAGCATTCCAAAGACTTTGGGCATTCAGAGGGGAAATTCTTTTGCATCTCAGCTTCAAGCAGGAACATGCATGCCAAAGGCAACACAAACTGAAGAGCCAAGTTCTGTTACAATTTTGCAATTCTAAATGTTTGAGAATGCAGATTGTACCAACTGACAGGGGAATATTAACCACATTGTGAAGAGTTTCAAATTGTTAAGTGTGTGGATTAGGAAAAGGCAAAGACCATTTGATGAAAAATAGTAATTGATGCGAGAAACCAAAAGTGAATTAACAATGAGATTGCAGTGACTATAGGGTAGCAAGCTATTAAATCAAACATTGAGATGTTGGTTCCAAACAAAAATGCCTTTTTGGGGAGATGCCTCAAAGGTCTTTCTTTACTAACATTTTATGTAGATCAGACAAGAATTAAAACGACTTCTGTGGTTTTTCAGTCTTACCTGATTTTTCAACAGGTTAAGAGTCTGTCTCAAGGTATCTGTCAAAGTCTGTCCATTTTTGTAGAACTCTGCCACTGCTTTATTCAGAGATATTTTGTAATCATCTTTGTTCAGCTCTTGCAAATGACCCAGATATTGCAGACAAGTGTCAAACTGTCCTGCCTATGGAAAATTGTAAGAAAGCATGCATAAACAAAACTGTGATTTGCAGCAATTTTCTGGAGCTTCATACACTCCGAATAAACACTGATGCAGTTTTAATATAGTACAGTATGCAGGATGTTGTTAGAGGAAGGAAAACAAACAAAAGTGCAGCAGTTGATCTTTCAGCAAACAATGACATTGTGACCTGGCATTCTGATAACAACTGAAAAATTCTGTCATACCTGAAATGATAAATTCTCATTCCCTTTTCCATTAACACTTCAAATAAGCTAACTTGAACAATTATCCTTTTTAGATATTTTGACTCAACATGACACAGATGTTATTACACACCTCTGGAGCAGGTAGACTTGAACCCAAGCATCCTGGCTCAGAGGTGAGGACACTACCACTGCACTCCAAGAACCTCCAATCACTTTTTTACTCGGACTCAAAAATAGATGGTGTGCATTATCTTGTTTTCTACCCATTATCACATTGCAATAACAACTGGTAGCTGCAGAAAATTCCACATTATGATCATCTGGTCCAAACATTCTGACGAGCAACTTCATGATATAGTACAAAATTTGCAATTACTTTGTGACTGTTTCATTCAGTGCTATTTGCATGGAAATAAACCTAACTGGTGCTGCATGTGTAATACATAGAAAAGGGAGCTGAATTCATTTGCTTAAATGGTGTAAAGAATAACAGTACCATGACATTTCCTCACATATCACACTTCAGGCATTAAGTTTCAGATTATAGAACAGTCTTTTTTTTTTCTGTTGACACAAACAGTGTGGAAGATGGTAGTAATCATAGCAATTCAAAAGCTCGCAACAAAAATTAACTGGCCATGAAATTCAATTAATGGAAAAGAAATGCTGCCATTGTCTTGGCCCTACAGTAAACTCAATTTCATGGTAACTCTTTATGATCTAATACTTACTGTGTAAGCCTGATAAGCATTGTTTGCAAGCTCCTTAACATGGTCAGCAACTCCTGAAGAAAGAGAATTACTCTCTGTTTTCACATCAGTATTCTGATCTACAACACAAAGCAAAGACATTTATTTTGCATATCTGTTTTTCATATGACAATTTTTTTCTTCGTATTCAGGGGAAATGACAGATTTTTAGAACCACTAATGGAAACTTAGCTAAAATCAGTCTAAAGCTTCTGCAAAAGTTAATGAATTTTTCATCTCATTCACAAACTGATATCTTATCCTGGGATTACACAGCCCAGGGAGAAACAGCTTCTCAGCCCATACCCTATCAGAATTATATATGTTCCAATTAGATCACCTCTTCGTCTACAAAACCCAGAGAGTATAACCACAAATCATGATCAAAACAACAACTTATTTAGAAAGGTAGTGAATAAATATTTTGAAAGAAATTAGATAACAACAAAAGCAATTGGGAGGTAATCAGGATAGAGAGTTTCAGTGAAGAGTTTTGGTTGGCACAGAAGATTATATATAGAATATAATTGGTTCTGATATAATGTGATAGCTCTGTCTCATGCGATCACACACTATAAGAAAATCATTCAATAGCTGTGCCATTTAAATTAATGGGACCAATTATAACCAATACAGTTATGGAAAGTTCACGTTCTACAAAAAATGGTCCAAATTCTTCAATAGTGTTAAAGCCAATTTGCGTTGAAGAATCACGCATTATAACAGAACCGATTTGTGTATAGAATTCTCAGTGTGGAAACAGGCCATTCGGCCCAACAAGTCCACACCAACCCTCCAAAGAGCACCCTACCCAGACCCATCCCAACCTATCCCTTTAACCCTGCATTTCCCATGGCTAACGCACCTAACTTATACATCTTTGGATTGAGGGAGGAAATTGAAGCACCCAGCAGAAACCCACACAGTCACAGGGAGAATGTGCAAACTCCACAGAGACAATTGCCCGAGGCTGGAATTGAACCCAAGTCCCTGGCACTGTGAGGCTGCAGTGGTAATCACTGTGCCACTGTGCCAAACCATTGTTACAATTTATGCACATCAGCATATTTTGCAGAAAACTTCAGTTTAATTCAAAATCTTAAACAATCTCAATGTTTCTTAACCTGCTTACTCTGTCACTAAGCAGATGGAATAGCATTCTTTTTGCCATTACCCTATGATTTATTGGAAAAAAAAGTCAAACAACTTATGGCACAGAATGAGGCCATTTGGTCCGAATAGAGTTATCCAGTCCAATCCACTTTCGATCACTTAGTGCATAGTCCTCTTTGGTTCCAGTACATGAATATCGAAATACTTTTAAAGCCTTGTGAGATCTACCATCCTTTGAGACAGCGAGGTCCAGACTCCCACTGCTTTCTGACTAAACGAATGGATTTTAGATTCTAGACTGAAATCAATTCACCGCCTCCAAAACTCAACTGTGTCCTTCAACACCTCCCCCCCATTCCAAAAACCACAGGTGTACAGTACACACAACCCAGGGCACGGGCGGGCGATGTTACTCCTTTCTTGACCCGACTCCAGGTGCCTCCCTCACCTCCATTACTCGCCGCACAAGGTTCCGACATGACTCCCATTCACCTCCCTCCCCCCCTCCCCGCAATGGGGAAGGAGCTCTAGCCCCGAAGCCGGCTGAGGTGACGTGCCGACTTCCCGAGGCCCCTCCGGAAATCAGTAAGCCAGGCGCATCTATTGAGCGTCACTTCCTGTAGCATCTTCACTATTCATCACATTACGGTATAGGTAAATGATGTTGTAAGCTGCACCCCGGGGACTATCAAATATTGCAAGGCGTATAGAATAGATTGCAAAAACAGTACATATAATTGATGCATTTGACCCTGTGGTGATATTACATTTGATATAGTGCCATAGTGGACCCATTAGCCGTGCATCACACCAATTCCTGAATAAAGTACTCTTTATCTTTAATAAAGAGTCTTAAGGATAATACTGTTTATCTGCTCTAGCAGTTTAATGGGTGGGTTTCATAGTGGAAAAGGGAGAACTTCGAAAATATTACAAATAAAATCTCAACTATATACTTGATTTTCATATAAATTATTAATTAAAACCAAGATGAGGACGTTTCTGTTGGACAGTGGGATGGGAAATATAAATTTAGAAACAAAACATTAAATAACATGACCAGGATGAGATATAGAATGCGTTTGAGACAACGTGCTGAATAAATTTATAGGTAATACTAAAGATTGCAAACCTTTGAATGAAGAAGTATCCAAACCCTTATCCTGAGAATAATGCGGAGAGGGTAGTCAATACTATTTCTACTTCATATGAATGAGCTGTAAACAGAAAACAATTCTAGGTTTAATTCTGCAGACATGTAAAACGTAAATTCCAATGTGGGTCACAAGGGAGGACTTACATGCAATTGGACAGATAAATGCAAATATAAACATTAAAAGTGCTATATGTTGGGATGGCAGTAAGGTTCATGGGCAGCATGGTGATTAGTATTGCTACCTCACAGCGTTAGAGACCCGAGTTCAATTCCTGTCTCAGGCGACTCTCCGTGTGGAGCTTGCACATTCTCCCCGCGTCTGCGTGGGTTTCCTCCAGCTGCTCCGGTTTCCTCCCACAATCCAAAAATGTGCAGGTTAGGTGAATTGGCCATGCTAAATTGCCCGTAGTGTTAGGTGAAGGGGTAAATGTAGGGGAATGAGTCTGGATGGGTTGCGCTTCGCTGGGTTGGTGTGGACTTGTTGGGCCGAAGGGCCTGTTTCCACACTGTAAGTAATCTAATCTAAGTAAGAAGGGGTTGGGATCAGTGACTTGGACTATCAGCATTTCGGCCACTCTGTCATTCACTCACTGTGTCAGATTCTATGGGTAACTATAACTTTCTCTTTTCGGTCCAACTGGGTCACTCTTAGTCTCTCATTATGGATCATGCTCTCTCCATGGATCATGCTGTCTATGGCTTATTTTGTGTGGGTCACAGTCTCTCTATGTGTTAGTCTCTCTTTCTCTCTGGGCCACTCTCCATGCTAAATGATAGGAAACAGAGGGTAGTTACAGAGGGTATTTTTCAGACAAAAGACAAGTCTGGACTCCAGTAGTCATATTCCCAAGAGACTGGTGCAAGGACCCTTGACTTTTCTGATGTTAATAAATGACTTGGAGATGCATGCTGAGGTTAACATCTCTGTATTTGCATTTTATACTTACTTAAACAGAATAACAAATTGTAAAGATGACCTCAGAGAGACAATGACAAATTGGCAAACTGGACAGAAGCCTCGAAGATGAATTTCAATGCATAGCAATGTGAAGTGACGCGTAGAAGAAACTTGAGAGACATCACAGGTTCAATGGTATAACTTTACGGGAGTACAGGAACAGAGGGACATTAGGGGTTCAAGTGAAAGTGGACAGGTGAGTTGGAACAGTTGTTAAGAAGGCTTATAGGATCTTTTGGTTTATAAATAGAGGTATAGAGTATAAAAGCAGGGAAGTAGTAATACACCTCCACAAATCATTGGTCAGACCATATTTGGAACCATAATGTTCAGTTCTGAGCACCTTATTAAAGGAAGGGTATTAAAGCCCTGGAGGGAGTGCTAAGGCAATTTACTAGAATGTTACCAGAAATGACAGAAAGTATATAGAAGGAATGATTTGAGAAATTGGACTTACTCTTCTTGCAGCAGAGAAGACAAAGAGTTGAATTTTTGAGGTAATCAAATTTATGAACAATTTTGACAAGGTAAAGAAGGATATTGTTTCCATTGTTTGATGTCAGTAATGACAAGTCACAATCTCAAGATTATCAGCAAGGGAACCAGGAGAGAAATGAGGAGAAACATTTTTACTCAGAGAGTTGTTAGGATTTGGCATATGCTGCCTGGGAGAGTGTTGGAGGCAGATTCCATAGGTGCTTTCAAAAATCAAATTGGACATGTATTTATGTACATGAACATACAGGGCAATGGAGATAGGGCTGGATAATGAGACTACCTCTTTCTTGAACCAGTGCACACACAATGGGCTGAATAGCTTTCTTCTGTGCTGAAAAATTCTATGATTCTGTCCGTGGGTCCCTCTTCCTAACAATCACTCTCGCCAGCTCTTTTTTTTTGAGTTACTTTGTATAGCTTACTTTATCCAGGTCAATGTCTGTGTATTACATTTTCTCTCTCCCTGTGGGTCACTTAACTAGTTTATTTTCTTTGGGCCTCTCTGGTAGTCACTGTCTCTTGACTTTTCTCTCTCTAGCCCCTTCTTTCTGGGCTTCTCTGTCCAATAGTCACTCTCTAACCCTTAATTTTTAGGTCTCTAATATTCAACCTATTAGTCATTCTGTCTAGCCTTTCTCTCGAACAGTCACACTTGCACTCCCTCTCCATAACAGTCCCTCTGTTTGACCTGTCTTCCAGACCTCTTTGTTCTGGCGCCGCAGCAGTTCCAGTCACTAACACCGGGCGCCGCTGCTGAGACGATGCCATTGCGACTGCGCGGGATCGCGAGTCCACGCGTTTAACGTTCAGTGTCCGGAGAGAAAGAGAAAACAGTGAGTGTCCGGGAGGGAGAGGAGGAGGGGTCAGTGTGTGTCCGGGGGGCGGATGTGAGGGGTCAGTGTGTGTCCGGGGGGGGATGTGAGGGGTCAGTGTGTGTCCGGGGGGCGGATGTGAGGGGTCAGTGTGTGTCCGGGGGGGGATGTGAGGGGTCAGTGAGTGTCGGGGGGGGATGTGAGGGGTCAGTGAGTGTCCGGGGGGGGAATGTGAGGGGTCAGTGAGTGTCCGGGAGGGAGAGCAGGAGGGGTCAGTGTGTGTCCGGGGGGGGATGTGAGGGGTCAGTGAGTGTCCGGGGGGGGAATGTGAGGGGTCAGTGAGTGTCCGGGGGTGAGGGGAATGTGAGGGGTCAGTGAGTGTCCGGGGGTGAGGGGAATGTGAGGGGTCAGTGAGTGTCCGGGGGTGAGGGGAATGTGAGGGGTCAGTGAGTGTCCGGGGGTGAGGGGAATGTGAGGGGTCAGTGAGTGTCCGGGGGTGAGGGGAATGTGAGGGGTCAGTGAGTGTCCGGGGGTGAGGGGAATGTGAGGGGTCAGTGAGTGTCCGGGGGTGAGGGGAATGTGAGGGGTCAGTGAGTGTCCGGGGGGATGTGAGGGGTCAGTGAGTGTCCGGGGGTGAGGGGAATGTGAGGGGTCAGTGAGTGTCCGGGGGTGAGGGGAATGTGAGGGGTCAGTGAGTGTCCGGGGGTGAGGGGAATGTGAGGGGTCAGTGAGTGTCCGGGGGTGAGGGGAATGTGAGGGGTCAGTGAGTGTCCGGGGGTGAGGGGAATGTGAGGGGTCAGTGAGTGTCCGGGGGTGAGGGGAATGTGAGGGGTCAGTGAGTGTCCGGGGGTGAGGGGAATGTGAGGGGTCAGTGAGTGTCCGGGGGGGGGGGGGGGGGATGTGAGGGGTCAGTGAGTGTCCGGGGGTGAGGGGAATGTGAGGGGTCATTGAGTGTCCGGGGGTGAGGGGAATGTGAGGGGTCAGTGAGTGTCCGGGGGAGGGGAATGTCAGGGGTCAGTGAGTGTCCGGGGGTGAGGGGCATGTGAGGGGTCAGTGAGTGTCCGGGGGTGAGGGGAATGTGAGGGGTCAGTGAGTGTCCGGGGGGGGGGGGGAGAAATGTCAGGGGTCAGTGAGTGTCCGGGGGTGAGGGGAATGTGAGGGGTCAGTGAGTGTCCGGGGGGGGATGTGAGGGGTCAGTGAGTGTCCGGGGGTGAGGGGAATGTGAGGGGTCAGTGAGTGTCCGGGGGTGAGGGGAATGTGAGGGGTCAGTGAGTGTCCGGGGGGGGGGGGGGGGGAATGTCAGGGGTCAGTGAGAGACCAGGGGGCGGGGGGAGTGAGGGGTCAGTGAGTGTCCGGGGGGAGTGAGGGGTCAGTGAGTGTCCGGGGGGGTGAGGGGTCAGTGAGTGTCCGGGGGGTGAGGGGTCAGTGAGTGTCCGGGGGCGGAGGGATGTGAGGGGTCAGTGAGTGTCCGGGGGCGGAGGGATGTGAGGGGTCAGTGAGTGTCCGGGGGGGGAATGTGAGGGGTCAGTGAGTGTCCGGGGGTGAGGGGAATGTGAGGGGTCAGTGAGTGTCCGGGGGGGGAATGTGAGGGGTCAGTGAGTGTCCGGGGGTGAGGGGAATGTGAGGGGTCAGTGAGTGTCCGGGGGTGAAGGGAATGTGAGGGGTCAGTGAGTGTCCGGGGGGGTGGGAATGTCAGGGGTCAGTGAGTGTCCGGGGGGGGGGGGAATGTCAGGGGTCAGTGAGTGTCCGGGGGGGGGGGGATGTGAGGGGTCAGTGAGTGTCCGGGGGTGAAGGGAATGTGAGGGGTCAGTGAGTGTCCGGGGGGGGGGAATGTGAGGGGTCAGTGAGTGTCCGGGGAGGGGGAGATGTGAGGGGTCAGTGAGTGTCCAGGGGGGGGATGTGAGGGGTCAGTGAATCTCCGGGGGAATGTGAGGGGTCAGTGAGTGTCCGGGGGGGGATGTGAGGGGTCAGTGAGTGTCCGGGGGGGGGTGTGAGGGGTCAGTGAGTGTCCGGGGGTGAGGGGAATGTGAGGGGTCAGTGAGTGTCCGGGGGTGTGGGGAATGTGAGGGGTCAGTGAGTGTCCGGGGGGGGGGGGGGGGGAATGTCAGGGGTCAGTGAGAGACCAGGGGGCGGGGGGAGTGAGGGGTCAGTGAGTGTCCGGGGGGAGTGAGGGGTCAGTGAGTGTCCGGGGGGGTGAGGGGTCAGTGAGTGTCCGGGGGGTGAGGGGTCAGTGAGTGTCCGGGGGCGGAGGGATGTGAGGGGTCAGTGAGTGTCCGGGGGCGGAGGGATGTGAGGGGTCAGTGAGTGTCCGGGGGGGGAATGTGAGGGGTCAGTGAGTGTCCGGGGGTGAGGGGAATGTGAGGGGTCAGTGAGTGTCCGGGGGGGGAATGTGAGGGGTCAGTGAGTGTCCGGGGGTGAGGGGAATGTGAGGGGTCAGTGAGTGTCCGGGGGTGAAGGGAATGTGAGGGGTCAGTGAATGTCCGGGGGGGTGGGAATGTCAGGGGTCAGTGAGTGTCCGGGGGGGGGGGGGAATGTCAGGGGTCAGTGAGTGTCCGGGGGGGGGGGGATGTGAGGGGTCAGTGAGTGTCCGGGGGTGAAGGGAATGTGAGGGGTCAGTGAGTGTCCGGGGGGGGGGAATGTGAGGGGTCAGTGAGTGTCCGGGGAGGGGGAGATGTGAGGGGTCAGTGAGTGTCCAGGGGGGGGATGTGAGGGGTCAGTGAATCTCCGGGGGAATGTGAGGGGTCAGTGAGTGTCCGGGGGTGAGGGGAATGTGAGGGGTCAGTGAGTGTCCGGGGGTGAGGGGAATGTGAGGGGTCAGTGAGTGTCCGGGGGTGAGGGGAATGTGAGGGGTCAGTGAGTGTCCGGGGGTGAGGGGAATGTGAGGGGTCAGTGAGTGTCCGGGGGTGAGGGGAATGTGAGGGGTCAGTGAGTGTCCGGGGGTGAGGGGAATGTGAGGGGTCAGTGAGTGTCCGGGGGTGAGGGGAATGTGAGGGGTCAGTGAGTGTCCAGGGGTGAGGGGAATGTGAGGGGTCAGTGAGTGTCCGGGGGTGAGGGGAATGTGAGGGGTCAGTGAGTGTCGGGGGGGGGGGGAATGTGAGGGGTCAGTGAGTGTCCGGGGGGGGGGGATGTGAGGGGTCAGTGAGTGTCCGGGGGGGGGATGTGAGGGGTCAGTGAGTGTCCGGGGGGATGTGAGGGGTCAGTGAGTGTCCGGGGGTGAGGGGAATGTGAGGGGTAAGTGAGTGTCCGGGGGGGGGGGGGGGGATGTGAGGAGTCAGTGAGTGGGCGGGGGGATGTGAGGGGTCAGTGAGTGTCCGGGGGTGAGGGGAATGTGAGGGGTCAGTGAGTGTCCGGGGGTGAGGGGAATGTGAGGGGTCAGTGAGTGTCCGGGGGTGAAGGGAATGTGAGGGGTCAGTGAGTGTCCGGGGGTGAGGGGAATGTGAGGGGTCAGTGAGTGTCCGGGGGTGAGGGGAATGTGAGGGGTCAGTGAGTGTCCGGGGGTGAGGGGAATGTGAGGGGTCAGTGAGTGTCCGGGGGTGAGGGGAATGTGAGGGGTCAGTGAGTGTCCGGGGGTGAGGGGAATGTGAGGGGTCAGTGAGTGTCCGGGGGTGAGGGGAATGTGAGGGGTCAGTGACTGTCCGGGGGTGAGGGGAATGTGAGAGGTCAGTGAGTGTCCGGGGGTGAGGGGAATGTGAGAGGTCAGTGACTGTCCGGGGGTGAGGGGAATGTGAGGGGTCAGTGACTGTCCGGGGGTGAGGGGAATGTGAGGGGTCATTGAGTGTCCGGAGGTGAAGGGAATGTGAGGGGTCAGTGAGTGTCCGGGGGTGAAGGGAATGTGAGGGGTCAGTGAGTGTCCGGGGGTGAAGGGAATGTGAGGGGTCAGTGAGTGTCCGGGGAGGGGGAGATGTGAGGGGTCAGTGAGTGTCCGGGGGGGGGGGGGGGAGAATGTGAGGGGTCAGTGAGTGTCCGGAGAGGGGGTGATGTGAGGGGTCAGTGAGTGTCCGGAGAGGGGGTGATGTGAGGGGTCAGTGAGTGTCCGGGGGGGGGATGTGAGGGGTCAGTGAGTGTCCGGGGGGATGTGAGGGGTCAGTGAGTCTCCGGGGGAATGTGAGGGGTCAGTGAGTGTCCGGGGGTGAGGGGAATGTGAGGGGTCAGTGAGTGTCCGGGGGTGAGGGGAATGTGAGGGGTCAGTGAGTGTCGGGGGGGGGGGGGGGGGAATGTGAGGGGTCAGTGAGTGTCCGGGGGGGGGATGTGAGGGGTCAGTGAGTGTCCGGGGGGGGGGATGTGAGGGGTCAGTGAGTGTCCGGGGGTGAGGGGAATGTGAGGGGTCAGTGAGTGTCCGGGGGTGAGGGGAATGTGAGGGGTCAGTGAGTGTCCGGGGGTGAGGGGAATGTGAGGGGTCAGTGAGTGTCCGGGGGTGAGGGGAATGTGAGGGGTCAGTGAGTGTCCGGGGGTGAGGGGAATGTGAGGGGTCAGTGAGTGTCCTGGGGGTGGATGTGAGGGGTCAGTGAGTGTCCGGGGGGATGTGAGGGGTCAGTGAGTGTCCGGGGGGATGTGAGGGGTCAGTGAGTGTCCGGGTGTGAGGGGAATGTGAGGGGTCAGTGAGTGTCCGGGGGTGAGGGGAATGTGAGGGGTCAGTGAGTGTCCGGGGGTGAGGGGAATGTGAGGGGTCAGTGAGTGTCCGGGGGTGAGGGGAATGTGAGGGGTCAGTGAGTGTCCGGGGGTGAGGGGAATGTGAGGGGTCAGTGAGTGTCCGGGGGTGAGGGGAATGTGAGGGGTCAGTGAGTGTCCGGGGGTGAGGGGAATGTGAGGGGTCAGTGAGTGTCCGGGGGTGAGGGGAATGTGAGGGGTCAGTGACTGTCCGGGGGTGAGGGGAATGTGAGGGGTCAGTGACTGTCCGGGGGTGAGGGGAATGTGAGGGGTCAGTGACTGTCCGGGGGTGAGGGGAATGTGAGGGGTCATTGAGTGTCCGGGGGTGAAGGGAATGTGAGGGGTCAGTGAGTGTCCGGGGGTGAAGGGAATGTGAGGGGTCAGTGAGTGTCCGGGGGGGAATGTCAGGGGTCAGTGAGTGTCTGGGGGTGAAGGGAATGTGAGGGGTCAGTGAGTGTCCGGGGGGGGGGGGGGGGGGGAGAATGTCAGGGGTCAGTGAGTGTCCGGGGGTGAGGGGAATGTGAGGGGTCAGTGAGTGTCCGGGGGAGGGGAATGTCAGGGGTCAGTGAGGGTGAGGGGCATGTGAGGGGTCAGTGAGTGTCCGGGAGTGAGGGGAATGTGAGGGGTCAGTGAGTGTCCGGGGAGGGGGAGATGTGCGGGGTCAGTGAGTGTCCAGGGGGGGGATGTGAGGGGTCAGTGAGTGTCCGGGTGGGGGATGTGAGGGGTCAGTGAATCTCCGGGGGAATGTGAGGGGTCAGTGAGTGTCCGGGGGTGAGGGGAATGTGAGGGGTCAGTGAGTGTCCGGGGGTGAGGGGAATGTGAGGGGTCAGTGAGTGTCCGGGGGTGAGGGGAATGTGAGGGGTCAGTGAGTGTCCGGGGGTGAGGGGAATGTGAGGGGTCAGTGAGTGTCCGGGGGTGAGGGGAATGTGAGGGGTCAGTGAGTGTCCGGGGGAGGGGAATGTCAGGGGTCAGTGAGGGTGAGGGGCATGTGAGGGGTCAGTGAGTGTCCGGGAGTGAGGGGAATGTGAGGGGTCAGTGAGTGTCCGGGGAGGGGGAGATGTGCGGGGTCAGTGAGTGTCCAGGGGGGGGATGTGAGGGGTCAGTGAGTGTCCGGGGGGGGGATGTGAGGGGTCAGTGAGTGGGCGGGGGGATGTGAGGGGTCAGTGAGTGTCCGGGGGTGAGGGGAATGTGAGGGGTCAGTGAGTGTCCGGGGGTGAGGGCAATGTGAGGGGTCAGTGAGTGTCCGGGGGAGGGATGTGAGGGGTCAGTGAGTGTCCGGGGGGATGTGAGGGGTCAGTGAGTGTCCGGGGGGGGGGGAATGTCAGGGGTCAGTGAGTGTCGGGGGGGGATGTGAGGGGTCAGTGAGTGTCCGGGGGTGAAGGGAATGTGAGGGGTCAGTGAGTGTCCGGGGGGGTATGTCAGGGGTCAGTGAGTGTCCGGGGGTGAGGGGAATGTGAGGGGTCAGTGAGTGTCCGGGGGGGGGGATGTGAGGGGTCAGTGAGTCTCCGGGGGTGAGGGGATTGTGAGGGGTCAGTGAGTGTCCGGGGGTGAGGGGAATGTGAGGGGTCAGTGAGTGTCCGGGGAGGGGGGGGGGAATGTGAGGGGTCAGTGAGTGTCCGGGGGGTGAGGGGAATGTGAGGGGTCAGTGAGTGTCCGGGGGGATGTGAGGGGTCAGTGAGAGACCAGGGGGCGGGGGGATGTGAGGGGTCATTGAGTGTCCTGGGAGAGGGGGGATGTGAGGGGTCAGTGAGTGTCGGGGGGGCGGAGGGATGTGACGGGTCAGTGAGTGTCCGGGTGGATGTGAGGGGTCAGTGAGTGTCCGGGGTGGGGGGGGGATGTGAGGGGTCAGTGAGTGTCCCGGGGGGCGGGGGGATGTGAGGGGTCAGTGAGTGTCCGGGGGGGCGGGGGGATGTGAGGGGTCAGTGAGTGTCCGGGGGGGCGGGGGGATGTGAGGGGTCAGTGAGTGTCCGGGGGTGAGGGGAATGTGAGGAGTCAGTGAGTGTCCGGGGGTGAGGGGAATGTGAGGGGTCAGTGAGTGTCCGGGGGTGAGGGGAATGTGAGGGGTCAGTGAGTGTCCGGGGGGGGGATGTGAGGGGTCATTGAGTGTCCGGGGGGATGTGAGGGGTCAGTGAGTATCCGGGGGGAGGGGGGATGTGAGGGGTCAGTGTGAGACCGGGGGGAGGGGGGATGTGAGGGGTCAGTGAGTGTCCGGGGATTGGCGGGTGGGGAGGGTGTGAGGGAGCAGTGAGTGTCCGGGGGGAGAAGGGGTGTGAGGTGTCAGTGAGTGTCTGGGCGGGGAGGGGGATGTGAGTGGTCAGTGAGTGTCTGGGGAGCCCAAGGAGGAGGAGTCTGAGGGGTCAGTGAGTGTTCGGTGTTGCGGGGGGAAGGGGACTGTGAGGGGTCAGTGGGTGTCGTGGGGGTGAGGGGGGATGTGAGGGGTCAGTGAGTGTCTGGGGGGAGGGGGATGTGAGGGGTCAGTGAGTGTCTGGGGGGAGGGGGATGTGAGGGGTCAGTGAGTGTCCTGGAGGAGGGGTGTGGGTGATGTGAGGGGTCAGTGAGTGTCCGGGTGGAGGAGGGGTGTGGGTGTCAGTGAGTGTCTGGGCGGGGAGGGGGATGTGAGCGATCAGAGTGTCTGGGGAGGCCAAGGAGGAGGGGTCTGAGCGGTCAGTGAGTGTTCGGTGTGGGGTGGGGGGAAGGGGACTGTGAGGGGTCAGTGGGTGTCGTGGGGATGTGAGAGGTCAGTGAGTGTCCGGGTGGGGAGGGAGGTGTGAGGTGTCAGTGAGTGTCGTTGGGGTGAGTGGGGATGTGAGGGGTCAGTGAGTGTCCGGGCGGGGAGGGGGATGTGAGGGGTCTGTGAGTTCCTCGGGGAGGGGGATGTGAGGGGTCACTGAGTATCCGAGGGGGTGGTGGGGAGAGAGTGAGAGGGGTCAGTGTGTGTCTGGGGGGGAGGAGGGGTGTGAGGGGTCAGTGAGTGTCTGGGTTAGGGGTGGGGTGAGGTGTGAGAGGTCAGTGTGAGTCCCGGGGGAGAGGGATGTGAGGTGTCAATGAGTGTCCGGGCGGGGAGGAAGGTGAGGGGTCAGTGAGTGTCTGGAGGGAGGAGGAGTGTGAGGGATCAGTGAGTTTCTGGTGGGGCGTGGGATGTGAGGGGTCAGTGTGTGTCCGGTGGGGGTGAGGGCGAATGTGAGGGGTCAGTGAGTGTTGTGGGGTTGAGGGGGGATGTGAGGGGTCAGTGAGTGTCTGGGTAGGGGAGGAGGAGTGTGAGGGGTCAGTGAGTGTCTGGGTAGGGGAGGAGGAGTGTGAGGGGTCAGTGAGTGTCTGGGGTGGGAGGAGGAGTGTGAGGGGTCAGTGAGTGTCTGGGGTGGGAGGAGGAGCGTGAGGGGTCAGTGAGTGTCTGGGGTGGGAGGAGGGATGTGAGGTGTCAGTGAGTGTCGTGGGGGTGAGGGGGGATGTGAGGGATCAGTGAGTGTTCGGGATGGTGGGGGGAAGGTGGATGTGAGGGGTCAGTGAGTGTCGTGGGGATGTGAGGTCAGTGAGTGTCCGGGCGGGGAGGGGGTGTGAGGTGTCAGTGAGTGTCTGGGGGCAGGGGGATGTGAGGGGTCAGTGAGTGTCTGGGCGCAGGGGGATCTGAGGGATCAGTGCGTGTCCGGGGGGAGGAGGAGTGTGGGGGGTCAGTGAGTGTCCGGGCAGGGAGGGGGATGTGAGGGGTCAGTGAGTGTCCGGGCGGGGAGGGGGATGTGAGGGGTCAGTGAGTGTCCGGGCGGGGAGGGGGATGTGAGGGGTCAGTGAGTGTCCGGGCGGGGAGGGGGATGTGAGGGGTCAGTGAGTGTCCGGGCGGGGAGGGGGATGTGAGGGGTCAGTGAGTGTCCGGGCGGGGAGGGGGATGTGAGGCGTCAGTGAGTGTCCGGGCGGGGAGGGGGATGTGAGGGGTCAGTGAGTGTCCGGGCGGGGAGGGGGATGTGAGGGGTCAGTGAGTGTCCGGACCGGGAGGGGGGGGTGAGGGGTCAGTGAATGTCGTGGGGGTGAGGGGGTGATGTGAGGGGTCAGTGAGTGTCCGGGTGGAGAGGGGGATGTGAGGGGTCAATGAGTGTCCGGGTGTGGGAGGAGGAGTGTGAGGGGCCAGTGCGTGTCCGGGGGAGGGGGATGTGAGGGGTCAGTGAGTGCCATGGGGATGAGAGGTCAGTGACTGTCTGGGCGGGGAGGGGGGTGTGAGGTGTCAGTGAGTGTCTGGGGGGGCAGGGGGATGTGTGGGGTCCAGGGTGCGGGGGGATGTGAGGTGTCAGTGAGTGTCATGGGGGAGAGGAGGATGTGAGGGGTCAGTGAGTGTTCGGGTGGGGGAGGAGGGGTGTGAGGGGTCAGTGAGTGTCCGGGAGGAGGGGATTGTGAGGTGTCAGTGAGTGTCCGGGCGGGGAGGGGGGTGTGAGGGGTCAGTGAGTGTCTGGATGGGGGATGAGGAGGGGTGTGAGGGGTCAGTGAGTGTTCGGGCAGGGTGGGGGATATGAGGGGTTAGTGAGTGTCTGGATGGGGGATGAGGAGGGGTGTGAGGGGTCAGTGAGTGTTCGGGCAGGGTGGGGGATATGAGGGGTCAGTGAGTGTCCGGGTGGGGGAGGAGGGCTGTGAGGGGTCAGTGAGTGTCCGGGGGAGGGTGATATGAGGTGTCAGTGAGTGTCCGGGCAGGGAGGGGAGTGTGAGGGGTCAGTGAGTGTCTGGGGCGAGGGCGATGTGAAGGGTCAGTGAGTGTCTGGCGGGGGGGGGGAAGAGGGGTGTGAAGGGTCAGTGAGTGTCTGGCGGGGGGGGAGGAGGAGGGGTGTGAGGGGTCAGTGAGTGTCCAGGTGGGGAGGTGGATGTGAGGGGTCAGTGAGTGTTCAGGCGGGGACGGGGGTGTGAGGTGTCTGTGGGGGGAGGGGTCAGTGACTGTCCAGTGGGGGGGGGGATTGGGGAGAGTGAGGGGTCACTGACTGTCTGGGGGAGGGGTGAGGAAGGGATAGTCAGTTTGTGAGAGAGGTGCAGGGAGAGGAGGTGAGTGAGTGTCATTGATAGGGAAGTGGTCAATTAACAGCCAGAGGGAATGAGAAAGAAGGAGGGTGAGGTGAGTTAGGGTCCCTAGTTCTCGTGGTTTTTGAGCCTCTTCTCCAGGGCCTCTACCTGTTTTGACCTCGGACTCCAGCAGCAAGGAGGGAATGGGGAGTGAAATTGGGACTGGAAAGCCTAGTGAATAGGATATTTAGGATAATGAAGTGGCAATGGGCAATATTAAATATAGTGATTAGAACAATATTTAATGTGAGGCTTACTCTCTAAAGTTTTAATCCTGGTATTTTTGGCTTAACGGAATAGTGAAAAGTAAGGTTTGGGATTTTGGTGTGTGAGGTGGATCAGAAGGGGAGGGGAGTGAACGCTGGAGGCAGTATTAAAGGTATGAGGAAGGTGGCAAAACCTCGGTGACTGAAAGGCTGGAAGGAAACATTTACATTCCAAACTGTTTTCCATGTCTTCAGGATGTTTTGGAGTGCTTAGCTGCCTATGAAGGACTTTGTGAAAAGTAGACACTGCTGTGATGGAAGAAACATGCCATGCAATTTGCACGCAGCAGGCTCCCAAAAACAGTGAATTTAATAACAACCAGTTTTTAGCAGGCTGAATATCACCAGTTGTTTAAATATAAGAATTTATTTAACTACACTGAGCAGTAGCCATTTTTATGGTTGTGAAGAATTGTTCTCAGGATGTAGGTGTTGCAGGGAAGGTCAGAATTTATTGCACAACACTAGCTATTATAATTATGGTCAATTATAGCCCTATTATATTATGAGTAAAACATTAGTGCACTGCCAGAGGACAGGAAGAGGTAGATCTAAAGTTTATGAGCACTGATTACAATTGGACTGGAATTGAACATGTTGGAAAATAATCTGCTTAATTTGGTGCTGCATTGCTGTTTACGTAGTCTCTGCAGTAAATCAGTTGAGTATGTAAATCTAATCTGTTTCTTCTTGGTGGCAGGAATGATTTGGGTAATGAGATATCTACCTCTCAATTTTTTCTTGACCTGCCTGCTGATTTCATTTTGGAACGGAAGCTGTGGTCACGTTGATCATGATACCGAATGCACAGCAATTGGTGAACATGGCCACCTTCCTCTTCCAGATGCAACCAATACAGGTCTGGACAGAAATAAAGCGATGTTTGAACAGAACTACTATCTGCAAAAACTTTTTGATCAGTATGGTGAAAATGGCACCCTGACGATGGAAGGTTTAGAGAAACTCCTGTGCAATATCGGAGTTGGTGAAGTCAGGACAATTAAAACCAGGCACAGTCATTTTGATCATGTCTCAAAGAAACATACGGTATCAGCAGAAGGAAACATTCATCATCCCTGCTGTCCAGGGTGCCGACATATTCGGTTGAAAATTGGCATACAAACCACTCCCAAACAGACTGGAATCTCTTCAAAGCACAGCCATTCATCAGGTGTGACTCCGCCATCCGGCGTCTCCGCTGAAGATAAATCTGGAGCCAAAAAGCACATGAGGGCAGCACGCAGTCCTCCCAGTGCAATTCCAGCAACAACAAATACACATTTGATGGACAAACGTAAAGCTGAGTTTGGTACGACTGATAGTTACAACACCAGAATGTCTGGCTTGCCATCAACAGAAGATTCTACTCGCAAAGACAGTAATGAGGTTCAAAAAAGAAGTAATCCACTTGAAAACCACACAGATAAATACCCGAAAGGAGAAGAGGTAAGATCACATTTCTCTTGGGGCACATACTTTGCAAAGGATGTCTTGCTTTGGTGTTTTTAAATTCTTTTTAGAAAATCAGTTTAGGGTTCTAGATTACTAGTCCAATGATGTTACCACTATGCCAATGTCTCCACAAGTCATTTTAAGTTAGCTGTATTAACGTTACACCAACTTGCATCTATGTAGCAGCCTTAATAGAGTAAAACATCTCAAGGTGCTTCACCAATATTATTAAACCAAAACTGACATAGAGATATGACTAAAAGCTCAGTCAAACAGATCTGTTTTAAAAGAGGACTCAAAGGGGAAAAGGAAAATGGAAAGATTTTGGGAGAAAATTCCGGACATAAGGCCCAAAAGCTGAAGGCATGGCAGCCAGTGATAAATTAACCAAAATCAAGGATGGGCAAGAGGCCAGAGTTGGAGGAATACTGAAGTCTTGTACAGTTGGAGATTAGAGAGGAGTGCAAGGCTATGATTTGAAGACAAGGATGAGAATTTTGTATTTGAAACATCACTAGTTTGGGAACCAGTCAGCAAGGACAGAGGTGATAGTGGAATGGGATTTGGTGAGAGTTAGAACATGGACAGTAGAGTTTGGATAAGCTGAAGTTTCTCGAGCGTGGGAGATGCAAAATCGGCACAGGGAATATTAGAATAGTCCAGTATGGAAGTAAGTGTGCCCTTGGTCAAGCTACATTCTAAAGTGGGAAGCAGTGAACTCTATAAGCTGGAAATTCACCATCCATAGATTTCTTGGATGCTTGTTCTTGAGTTTCTTAAACAGTGATGGATTTATGTCCCTTGCATGAGCAAAATAAGTAAATAACATAATAAAGGATACCCAGGGCCCCCTTGTTCTCTGATGATTGTTCCTTTTTGTTTTAACACTAGCTGTGTCCTAAACTGTACTAACTGTGTCTGGTACTGCCACTTATAAATATGTACAGCAAGTCCTTCAAGTTAGCAAGAGTGATAACTGGAGGGTCTGGATGACTGAGGCATTGAATTATGGAGCATATGTTCTAGAAACTCCTTGTTCTCTACAAAATGAAATACTGTGGATTTTAATCGAGAATGAAAGCAGGAAGTGTGACTTCACCAGTTGGCAGCATCTATGGAGAAGAAAGGTAGAGTTATGTTTCTGATCATTTACCTATTATCAGGAATGTGGTCATTCACAGGAATCCTGTGCAACTAAGTCTCTGGACTGCCCTGCTCTGTGATGATGCATATGTACCCAAGCAGGACCAAACAACAATAACCCAGCAGCAGAGCGAGCTAACCAACTATCTCATCCACAACCCGTGCTACAGATCTTTGCAAAAACCTTAAAGATGCACATGTATCCAAACAACACCGAGTTTAAACTGGTGGGTTGCATAGTTTTGAGTGGTTTACAATGAGAGAAGAAAGGAATTCTAGGTGAGAGGAAAAGCAAGGCTATTGTATTGTTGAGTGGATCTTTTAATTTTTGCATGATTATGATCCCTACAGTGCCTGAATGCAGACACTTTGCTTTCATCTCACGGAATGACCCCACAGATGACTCTTGATGCAGAGCAATTTGGCTACATTTGTCCTGCGCTCCTGGACCAGATTGAAAGCAAGGCTTGTATTGCACACAAAACTGAAGAGAAATACTCCGCTTCCACTGTTGGGGCAGGTGAATAAAGTTATTTAATTTGGAGGGCATGTGTAGAGGGAGGGATGCATGCAGGAAGAGCAAACATGTGAAGGAACTGGGGTGGCTGATAGGGAGTGTAGGTAAGGGTGGGAGGGAGAGCATAGGCATGTAACGGGGAGTGAGGGTGTGTGCAGGGAGGAGGGTGTGTCTGCATGTGAAAGGGGGAGGTTTGTTGTGGGAGTGAGAAGGGAGGGCAGGGGAGTGTCGGTGTGGGAGGAAGGATGGCAGGTGAAAGAGAGGCTGATGGAGGAGGGGAGGACTTGGTGGGAGGGGACAGCAAGAGAGAGGCTATGGAATGACGGAGAGTAGGTGTGGGAGGGAGGGAGGTGAGAGGAAGGGCTTGCAAGGTGGTCGTGGGAGCATCAGGTTGGAGGCAAGTGTAGGGTATGGGGTGGTGCAACAAGTTCGGGAGCAGGTGTAGAGAGCATGGGTGAGGATGTTTGAGGAGAGTGGAGGGCATGGGTATGAGATTCGGGAGGTTTGAGGGTGCGGAGGTGCAGAAATGTGGAGATTGGATGGGGAACAAATGGAGGATAATGGGTGTGGGACATTTTTGGGATTGAAGGGGAGGAAGGAGGGAGGACAGCCTGGGAATAATGGGGAGGAGAGCAGAGCTGCTGGAGAAACTCAAGTCTGGCAACCTCTTTGGGATGAAAACAGCGTTAACATTTTCAGTCTGGTGACTCTTCATCAGAACTTGTGGGGAGGAAAGGAGGAAGAGACAGGTGTGGGAGAAGTTTGGCGTGAGGATGCAGTATAGAGAGAGGGATAGGAGTGACGGTGAGTGGGGAGAGCTTTGGAGGTAGAGTGAGGTTGTAAGAGGTAGGACATGCAAGGTAAAGAAAGGGGATAAATGGGAGAGAGGTATTTTGTGGGAGAAGGTGGGAGTGTGTGGAACGTGAACACAATGAAAGTACAGTCTCTTCCTAAAACCTTATCCACAGTGCTGTAAGGGAGAGGAATAAAATCCAACCTGAAAGTTAACCCACATTTAGCTTACTTTCTTATAAATTATACCAAGGCCAGCTTTGTGTGTGTGCCACTAGGTGCGAATGCATAGTCCTAATGGCACTCAGCCCCTGTCACATCCCCATCCCAAACCTCATGATCAGCACTTGGTGTGTTGTGTGTCTCTGTCTTGCCTGCATGTGTGCGCTCTCACTCACTCTCTCTCTCTCTCTCTCTCTCTCTCTCTCTCTCTCTCTCTCAACAGAAAAGGCAAAAAACGTTTTTACTCAGTACTGTAAAGTGGCATTTTTAAAATGGCCATCTTTATTATTTGCTCATTTAAATTATTGAATTATTGGCATTTTTTCTGAAATTCATGCTTAGTACTCTGCTAAACATTAGGTTTCTGAAATTGGTCCATCCCCTGAGTGAAAGAAAGGGAATTTTCCCCCTCACGCAAAAGAGTAGCACCTGTGCTACAGCCACTCCCTACGGTAGCTGGTTCCACATGCTTAACCATCTTTGAATAGCAATGTTTCTACTGAATTGCCTATTGGACTTCTTGGTGATAACTTTACATTTTGACCTCTAGTTAAGGTCTTTCCCACGAGGAAATATTCTCTTTGTATCCACTTTTCTAGTTTACAGTTTTTGGTGTCAATAACATAATCTTTCATGGCTTTGATTACGAAAAGTTCTTCCATCTATTTACTACTCATCCCCTTTTATTATAAGTACTTGCGGTTCACTGTCATTTCAGTTGGGATAGGAATGACACAGGGTGGCGTGTGTATATGAAACCAGCTCCCAAAAGAACTGATAGAGGCAGGTACAATTACAAAATTTGAAAGACATTTGGACGGAAACATGGATACAAAGGTTTCAAGGATATGGGCCAAATGCAGGAGAACGGGGTTAGTTCAGTTTAGGAAACCTGGTTGGCATGGACAGGTTGGGCTAAAGGGCCTATTTCGGTGTTGTGTGACTATGTTAGAATGTAAGTAGCCTACAGTGCTGCCTTTTTCCCTTTTACCTTTTTTATGATCTTAATGCCAAGGACAATGAACTGTCCTCAAGGGCATCCCACTCTTCCATTCCATCCCCCACCACTTCGAATCCTTACTCCTTTGTATGTTCTCTGAGCTTCCCCGTAAATGCATTCATGTTATTTACCTTGACCATTCTCTATGGTAGTGAGTTCCAAATTCTCCTGAGTTCCTTTAACAAATGTACAGTTTTGGACCTTAGTCCTGATCTCCCTGACTTGGGGATAACATCTATACCTCTATCTTTCTCAACATTCTTTACAGAGTGTTTTCAGGCGCTGAGACACATTGGACCAAATTGAATCTTCACACTAAATTGCTAACAAATTACCAATGTCGAGAATTGCCCTTTCTGTACTTAGAGCACCATTGATATCATAGACAAGTACCAATAGTCTAAAAATAAGAAGTAATTCCTGCATAATCTAAGAACCTGGAGCAGTTCAGTGAAAGATAACATCATTTTATCAGTACTTCAGTTATATGGGGCTGTTTTCCTTGGAGATAAGTATGTTCAGAGGAGATATGATAGATATGCTCAAAATCATGAAGGAGACGGGACAGACTAATTAGGAACGGTTCCCTTTGGTGGAGGGTTTGAAAGCCAGAGGGCACTGATTTAAGCTGTTTAAGGCAAAAGAAACAATGGCAACAAGAAGAAAAACTTTCTCGTGCAGCAAATGGATAAAGTCTGAAGTGTACTTCCTGAGAGTATGACAAAGGCAGGTTTAGTGGGGCGTCACGGTGACTCAGTGGTTAGCACTGCTGCCTCATAGCACCAGGGTCCCAGGTTTGATTCCAGCCTCTGGTGACTGTCTGTGTGGAGTTTGCACATTCTCCCTGTGTCTGCGTGGGTTTCCACCGGTGCTCCAGTTTCCTCTCACAGTCCAAAGATGTGCAGATCAGGTGAATTGGCTATGCTAAATTGCCATAGTTTTAGGTGCATAAATCAGAGTGAAATGGGTCTGGGTGGGATACTCTTCGGAGGGTCGGTGTGGACTGGTTGGGCCGAAGGGCCTGTTTCCACACTGTAGGAATCTAATCTAATCTAATCAAATCAGTCAAAGCTTTCAGAAAAGAAGCATAACATTATCTGCATAGCAATGAGCAGAAAACAGTATGGTTAGAGAAGTTACTTGTTCAGATGACTAGCACAGACGCAATGGACCAAATGACTTCCTGCATTGAAACTATTTTGTTGTCATGCTTTTTTATGTGAAACCCTGATGGGGCAGAATAGAAAATTTGCAAGAAATGTAATATATCTGATTAAAATGTTTTAAAGTTTATTTTGGGATATGCAGTATCTTCAATTCTGTTTGTCTTCTGACAGCTTGGATCGGAGGCTTTGTGTCTGTCACCACCATCAGTCTGCTGTCCCTGTTGGGTATAATCTTCATGCCGTTAATAAATAAGACATTCTTCAAGTTTCTCTTGACATTCTTGGTTGCTTTAGCTGTTGGAACACTTAGTGGGGATGCATTTTTACATCTCTTGCCACATGTATGTATCATCTATATATATATATAAAAATATTTTTCAAAATTGTGTTGCCATTTAGCGACTTAGTTAATCCACGGGCCCCATATGAGGTTGTCTTCATTTACTGATCTGATTAAATTGTTGGACCCACTCTTCAAAAGGCTGTTTGTAATGTTTCAAAAAATGTTATTTTATAATCTGTTTGCTTCATAAAATATTGACAAGAAGATATTGCATATGGTTATCGTGATCTTCTCTGAAGTTAGTGGTGTGATTTACATAGTCATATAGCACCAGAAACACCCTTCAGTCCAACTCATCTACATCAACATCAACCAGATATCCCAATCTGATCTAGTCTTATTTGCCGGCGTTTGGGCCACATCTCTCTCAACCTTTTCTATTCATCTACCCATCCAGATGCCTTTCAAATGTTGTAATTGTACCCGCCTCCAGCATTTCCTCTGGCAGCTCATTCCACGCACGTTCCACACTCTCTGTTTAAAAAAAAATGTCCTTCAGGTCCTTTTAAATCTTTCCCCTCTCATCTTAAACCTCTGCTGTCAAGTTCTGGACTGCCCCACCCTAGGAAAAAGACCTTGGTTATTCACCCTATCCATATCCATTATGATTTTATAATAAGTTCACCTCTTAATCTCCAATGGGAAAAAAGCCCCAGCTTATTCAGCCTCTCCCTATTGGTCAAACCCTTCAGTCTTAGCAACATTCTTGATAATGTTTGCTGCACCCTCTCAAGTTTAACAATATTCTTCCTAATGAAAGTTGACCAGAATTCCAAAGGTGGCCTCACCAATATCCTGTACAGCTGCAACATGACATGCCAACTTCTGTACTTAAATGTTCTGACCAATGAAGATAAGCATGCCAAACACCACCTCCACCACCCCGTCTATCTGAAGCTCCAATTTCAAAGAACTGAGCACCTACACCCCTAGGTCTCTTTGTTCAGCCAAACTCTTCAAGGCCCTAACTTTAACTGCATAAGACCAGACCTGCCCTGGTTCGTTTCTGGTAGCTCTTAGCTTTTAGAATTCACCAAGGTCTCTAGTTCCAAATCCTTTAACTTCATTTCAAATCCTGTTAATTTCAGATTCTCAGGTGATCATTGATTGTTGATTCTATCTAATTTGCTAGGTTTAGTTTCATAGAAACATAGAAATTAGGAGCAGGAATAGACCATTTAGCCCTTTGACCCTACTCTGCCATTCAATGCGATCATGGCTGATCATCCTCCTCAGTATCCTGTTCTGCTTTCTCCATGTATCCCTTGATCCTTTTATCCCTAAAAAGTACATTCGGTACTTTTGTCTAAAATTCCATTGTAGTATTGAGAGAGTATTACATTGCCAGAGACTCACTCTTTCAGATGTGATGCAAGTAAGACCCAAATTTCATGCTCTGGAGTGAATGTTTGCATTTAAGGAAAAGCAGAGGTACATTCTCAGTGTTCAATACTGGCATGGACAAGTTACACTAATGTGCAGTCACTCTTGTCATACATCCTGAGACAAGGTGTTATATAAATGCAAATCTGTCTTTTCACTATGGAGACCTGCACAAGAATATTGGAATTTGCACTATTTGGACAGCAGTAGAAAGCAGCTTACCATCACTGTCATGAGGAAAATTAGGGATGGATAATAAATGTTAACCTTCCAAACACGTTCATGGACACTGGTCTTTTAATATTCCAGAATTTTCATTGCTACTTTCCCACCCAGAAAGGGGCGGCACAGTGGCTCAGTGGTTAGCACTGCTGCTTCACAGCACCAGGGACCTGGGTTCGATTCTTGCCTCGAGCAACTGTCTGTGGGGAGTTTGCACATCCTCCCCATGTCTGCGTGGGATTCCTCTGGGTGCTCTAGTTTCCTCCCACAATCCAAAGATGTGCAGGTCAGGTGTATTGGCCATGATAAATTGCCCATAGTATTAGGTGCATTAGTCAGGGGTAAATGTATGGGAATGGGTCTGGATGGGTTACTCTTCTGAGGGTCCATGTGGAAGGTGTTGGGCCAAAGGACCTGTTTCCATACTGTAGGGAATCTAATCTAATTAGTAAATATGTTTTTATTTTGCAGTCGCAAAGTGTTCATCATCATGATGTAGAAGACCAGGATTACTTGGATTCTGTGTGGAAAGGCCTCACTGCTCTTGGTGGTCTTTATTTTATGTTTCTTATTGAACATCTTATTACATTGATTAAACTGTACAAAGGTAAAAAGAAGGTAGGATCTGCAATGAAATTTTGTCATTAATATTAATAAGGGAACCTTTTCTAATGATAAATGGTAATTCAGAGCTTTAATTGATAAATGAAGGTTTGGTGTACTGGTGTGAACACAGTACATGCTCAGCAAGTCAGGCTGCGTCGTTGGGGAGCGAAACATTACTGATGTTTCAGATTGATCTTTTATCAATATGTTAACACAGTTTTTCTCTGTCTCTGTACAGATGTTGCCAGACAGTTGTCCAGCAATGCTTCTAGCATTGTTTTTACTTCAGATTTCATAATCTGTAGCATGCCATTGTTCTCAATGTGCTATTACAGTAATTGATTTGAATGATCAGCCTGTCGATCCAACTTCTTTACTTTTGGATTATGAATCAAGAACAGGAATTTCTGTATGGTGCCCTTCATTCTAATTTGCTTCACACTAGTGGTTAGTTGATGAAAGTATCTTAACTAGCACAGTTAAAGTCTTTGCCTTGCAGTAGAATACTGTTTATATTTATTAGAATTGAACATAGGAAATAGGAGCCGCAGAAGACAATTCAGTAGGATAAAAGTACTCTGCTCTTCAACCAATTCAAGATTGATTTTGTATCTCAGTACAATTTGCTACGCAATGCCCTATTCTTTGATATCTTTAATGTTTCAAAATCTGTCAATCTCAGCCTTGAATATACTCAAGACTGAGCTTCCACAATCCCTCTGGCATAGAGAATTCAAAGATTCCTCAGCGTGTGAGTGAACAAATTGCTGCTAATCTCGCTTGTAAATGGCCTCCTCTTTATTCTTAAACTACTTCCCTGGTTCTAGACAGCTCTTTCCTTCCCCAGCCAATGCAACCATTCTTCCTGTATCTATTCTGTCAGGCTCTGCAAGAACTGTACTAGCAATGTGAGGTGACTGGAAAAGCTAGGGTTAATATATATAGAAAATTACTTTGATAAACATGTCAATATTTGTTTAGCTGTCTGTTTTCTTTAATTGCATTCTTAAAGTCCAGTATCTCTACAATGTCTGAACTGAATTTTGTTTTAAACAGCACAAGAAATCTAGTCAAGATGATCAGGAGATTGATCCTGATAGAAATGCAGAGCCTCATGAATCTCAGCAGTTATCTAAGGATGAAAATCCAGACATTAAACAGTTTGCCGGTGAGTCATCCAGATCACTCTGGCATCTCTTGTACTTGTTCTTCAGTAGCTGAAATTGTGTGGTTCTGTTTAGTGATTAGACTAGGTTAATTATCTTTCAAGTGTGTGTTTTATTATCAGTTTTCTAATCAAAATTAATCAAGTGGGGGATTCAAGATGGCGGCGGCCCAGTAGGTTTGAGTTTGCTGAGCTCTGCCCAGGACCCAGGCAAATTGTGGTACCAACCCTCCCCTCACTTTCTAAACTGCTAAAATAGCCTTTTCGCAGCAGGTTTGGTTATTGTGCATCAAACTTTAGCAGTTTGATAGATTTTAAAATGATCAAAGTTATAGGATCATGGAGTTCGAAACAGGCAAGGACCAACAGAGACGTCCGCAGCCGCCCTGGGAGACTTACCTGCAGAGGCGAACTTGATCTCGGAGTTTATTAAGCTCAGAGAGAAGATCAACGCGTCGATTGAAGAAACTCGGTCCAGGTAAGAGTGGATCTCGGTCATGCTGCAGAAGATCCCTGCTGAATCCTCTGTGGGACAGGTTGGTCTCTGGAGTGCCGAGTCCGGGCCTTAGAAGAACATATCGATGACCTCGAAAATCGAGATTGTCGGAAAAATATTTGGTTGCTGGACCTTCCCGAACGGGAGGAGAAGGCCAGCTTGTTGATTTTTTTGCAGCAATGGCTCCCACAGCTGTTGAAGCTGGAGTCTGAGCTGGGCCGGATGCGGGTTGAGCAGGCCCACCAGATTGCTGTGCAGAGGCCCAGGTCGGACCAGCCCTCCCACCCAGTCCTAGTTCGACTTCAGCACTACAGGGAAAACAAATGTTGCTGGAGGCCTCCAGAGTTTTGGGGAAGGATCCCCAAGCCGTGGTATACAAGTGTTCCAAAATAATGCTGTTCCAGGACTTCTCGCCGGTTGTGGTTCACAAGAGGAAGGCATTTGACAAGGTAAAGAAGCATCTGAGGGATTTAAGTATTCAATATTCCATGCAATACCCGGCAACGCTGGCCTTCAGTCATGGAGGATCTGCGTACAACTTCAGATCGCCAGATGCTCTCAAGTAGACTGATGGATTTCAACTATATTGTTAATGACTTTATTTTGCCCCCCCTCTGATTTTTCTCCTCCTCTTTCCCACTTTCTCTTTTCCATCCTTCCTCGGGTAGGGTGGGTTTCTTTCTTTTGACTCTTATCTATAACTCGCTTGGTTTATCCAATTGTTGGGGGATGTTTCTAAGTTTTATTTTGTCCCTTAATATTTGCTAGGATTGTAATTTTATGTATTTTATTTTATGTTGCTGTTTTGTTAAGAGTGCCTAGGTAGTAATATGGAGGGGGTGGGCTGGTCGCCCACTTTTAACTCTTGTATTATAAAATATTGCATGTGTTTGTCTCACTTTGTAATGTCTGGGCCGAGAGTATGGCTCCAGCTGGGAGGTGTTATGGTGGAATTACTGGAAGGTAGGAGTGCCTCCTGTGGACGTGGGGGACAGTCTCCTTTTAATTATATCTTATGTTTTTTTAAGGAGTAGTTCTTAGCTGTTTTGATGTAGTTATTTTTATATGTGACTTGTTTATGGTCTCTACTTAATGCCTTTTGAGTGGGGTTCTTCCTCCTGGGGGGTTCTCGGACTTGCCTGAAGAATCATGGCTAGTCATTCGTTTAAATGGTGCACTTGGAATGTCAAGGGGAGCCACTCGCCAATTAAAAGGAAAAAGATATTATCAAGTCTTAAAAAAAAGAGGGTTGATGTAGCCTTTCTACAGGAGACACATCTACTTGATAAGGAGCACTTGAAGTTGCAACAGGTGGATTTAGCAAGGTGTTCTTTTCATGTTTTAGCTCAAAAAGAAGGGGAGTGGCCATTCTTATCCAGAAAAATCTTCCCTTCCAAATGTTAAGCCAGATAAAAGATGAGTCTGGATGGTATATATTAATATATGGAGAGGATTTTGAATGTTTATTGCCCCCCGGCACATCCTTTTAAGTTTGTAATAGATGCAGTTTCCGAGTTGATGGCTCTCTGGGTGCGTTACACAATTATAGGGGGAGATTTTAATTGTATTATCAACCCCGAGGTGGACAGGATACCTAGGAGCTCCGCAAGTATATCTCTAAGATCTAGGCAATTGGCTGATCTATATAGGGAGTTGGGGCTGGTAGATGTGTGGAGGTATCTTCACCCCGATGGTAGAGATTTTACTTTTTATTCTAATCCACACAAGTGTCAGAATCGATGTATTTTTTGTCCCTCGACCTTTCTGAATTCGAATTCTGAATTGCAGCCTTTAGAAAATTCTATTTCGAATTGTACAAGTCGGAGGACTGTGAGGATAGAACGAGGAAGTTGGAGTCTATTTTTAAAAATCTGGCCCCCTCAGGCCTAACCTCGGAGCAGGTGTCGCTTTTGAACGCCCCCTGACAACTCAGGAAATCCAGGAGGCAGTGAGGCAGCTCCAGAGCGGTAAAGCGCCCGGACCAGACGGATTCCAGGCTGAGTTCTATAAAGAATTTATAGACGAATTGGCGGACCACTTATAGACATGTATAATTATTCACACGGTAGCCTCCCACCTTCTCTGAGAGAAGCAAATATCTCTCTCATTCTTAAAAAAGGAAAGGCCCAAGATTACTGTAGTTTGTACAGACCTATATCCTTATTGAATGTGGACTTTAAAATTCTCTCAAAAATGTTGGCATTAAGATTGAAGAGGGTTTTACCATTCATTATAAAAGAGGATCAGACAGGGTTTATTAAGGTCACAGATCAACTGATCACATTAGAAGAGTGTTAAACATGGTACAAGTCTGCTAGCAGGGAGGAATACCGGGATTAGTCGTCTCCCTAGATGCAGAGAAGGCATTCGATCGGGTAGAATGGTCATATCTCTTTTAAACTTTGGAACGGTTTGGTATTGGAGAGATCTTTACCAAATGGGTTGCAGTATTGTATAATGACCCCTAAGCAGCAGTGATTACCAACGGCGTAAGATTGGATAGCTTTGGTGTTGGCAGAAGTTGTCGTCAAGGATGCCCTCTGTTACCACTACTATTTACGCTAGTGATTGAGCTGCTGGCAGAAGCTATATGAACTGATCCTAATATAATGGTCCTGGAGGTAGGATCGGGTAAGCATAAGATCACTCTCTATGCGGACAACATCCTTCTTTTCTTAAATGACCCATTGACATCTGTGCCCAGCTTAATTCAAGTGGGTAACTACTTTGGTATGTTCTCAGGTTACAAAATTAATTTTATGAAATCAGAGGCCATGCCACTAGGAAGTCTTACCACCAAATCCAATTTTCCGGATGGGTCCCGTTTCCCCTAGCGGTGGTCACTGGGAGGCTTTCTTTATTTAGGTATTTTTATTACCCTGGTATATGGTCAGCTATATAAAACTAATTATACACACTTATTAGAGAAATAAGGCAGGACCTCCAACACTGGGAAGATCTCCTGATATCCTGGCTAGGAAGAATAGCTTTGGTCAAGATTAATATTCTCCCTCGCCTATCATACCCTATGAGAATGCTCCCCTTGATGTTGCTGAGACAGGCGCTGTGTAAGCTCTATGGTTGGCTCGGCTCCTTTATTTGGAGTCATAGACAGCCCCTTATTAAATTAGATAAGTTGCAGTTCCCACAAGTAAGGGGGAGGTCTGGACTTTCCGGATTTCAGGAGATATCAACTGAGTTATCATATGTGGCTGATTGGGTCTCCTGTGACTCACAATCAATCTGGTTGGATATTGAGGCCTCCCAAGCAAAATGTACCCTCGTCAATCTACTATTCATGGATAAGATGAGAGTTATTATGGATCATTGTATTTCATACAATTGGATTTTTACAATCAAAGCTTGGAGGATGATGCGACAGGATGAGAGTAATTTACAAAAAACCTTCCCTTATATCCCTATAATGGGAACTGACTGATGCTGGATTTAAAATCTGGGAGTCCAGAGGTATCTCCTGTCTGGGAGATCTGTTCGATGGGGGGGTCATGATGTCCTTCAAACAGTTGGGTCAGAAGTTCGGGTTGCCCAGCAAGGACCTTTTTTTTGATTTTTCAAGTATGAGATTTCATACAAAAGAAGACCACATTGATGATTAATCCTTATAAATCAGATATGGAAAGAAGAGTGCTTCGGCCGATGGGTACGCGCTCGGTCAGTACTGTCTACCACTTGCTTACATAATAAGATATCGAAGGACATGGAACGGTTATATAAAACCTGGAATCAAGAATTAGGGATGGAATCTCCTTAGAGATGTGGGAGGATATCTGGGAAAATGCTAGGAAGATCTCTGTCTGTAATAGAACTCAGGCTATTCAATTCAAGATACTTCATAGGGCTCATATAGCACCACAGTGACTTGCAAAGTTCAAGGTAGGAGCATCCCCAATGTGCCTTAAATGTAAAATAGAAGTTGGTACTTTCACTCATTGTTTGTGGACATGCCATAAGATGCATAGGTATTGGGACAGCGTAGCGAATGCCTTGGCAAAGATTTTGGGAATGGAGATTGGGTTGGACCCAGTGTCTCTTTTGCATTTTCCAAGTTTCCCTTCTCTAGATGCCCCCAGGACTTTCGAATTGGCATAGGATACTTATGGAATATATCCCCCTGGACTTCCTTACGAATGTGGTGCACCAAAAAATTGAATTATTTTATAGAACATGGCAGCCCTTTTTGAACTACACCGATGCAGATGTATCGGCCATACTGTTTAAGACCTTTGCTTAGCCGTGAGGACGGCGCTGGTTGGTTAGGGGGCCCCCGGGAGGAAGAATCCCATATAAATACGGGTTTTGTTATGACTTGATATAACTTCATTTTGAGTGCGTATTTATTAATTTTCTTTTTTTTGGTTATTGTTAATGTACCATACTGTGATTGTTTTTTAATATATATACAGTTTTCTTTTCTATATTTTATTTTGTAATTTGGTTGTTTGTAGAGTAGATTAGTAGTTAGTTTTCTTAATTTTATTATATTTTATTGTGTTATATTGTAAAGTGGATACACTATTTTGTATTAATTTTGTAATTTTGTAAAAAAAATCTCTCTTTTTTTTTGTAAAAATTAATCAAGTGGGTTGAAACAAAAATCTTTGTACCCACTTTTCTCCCCAGGCATAAACCCCTGCACATGACTACATGCAATGAAACTCCGATATGATATAATTGTAGTTGGGAGTTACATATACTATGTCAAGATGTAACTGGGAAGAGTGTACCAATAATTGTGCTACAATGTTCCACCAACTGACACAAAACGTATAAATTATAAAATCCCAATGAGACTGATTTGCCTGGGACAAAAGCAGTTCACAGAAGGTTCTTTCAGTATCAAAAAAAACTTACTTTTTGGGACACACTTAACCACAACAATACCAGTGAAACGAAAGGATCTCTAATTTATGCAGCTTCAAACTATACTGCTTCAAAACCCAAATACACACACACTCGAACATTATCAAGACAGACAAAAACAAACGGTTCAACACATTTGCAAAGGTTAGAAAAATAATATAGCATAAACAAAAGTCCAGACTATGAGGTACAAAGCAACTTTTCTCTCAATTCTTTTGATTTTTGCAATAATGACATACTATTGTCCTTCAATTTGATTCATGATCAAAGTGAACTTGTGTTTTTCCATGTAGGAATTCTTTCTTTTAAAGTTCTTTGGTTTTTCTGTGTTTTTCCCAGATGGACACAGAGGAGAGGGAGAGATGGTTGCTTGTTGTCTACAGGTTCTGGATGTCTATTCAACTCTGCTGCTCTTGACACTTACAGCTTTTTAATACTGCAGCTGAACCAATCAGTGCACTGTTAGGCAGAATTTCCTGAATGTGAAAAAAATTTCAGTGGCCATTGAGTTCTTTTCCAATTGATTTTCCAGTTGCAAAGTCGTCTTCATGGTATAGTTAGCAATATTGCTTCCATTTTAGTCTATAGTTCCAAAAAATAAAATGTGACCCCTTATTATTGTTATTGGGCAAGAGAATAAAATGAGTGCAAGGTAAATGGTGCTAAAAGGAGAGACAGGAGAGGACAAAGTAGTGAATAGAACATAATTCAGACAATACTTAAATGAATGAGGCTGTGGATTTGAGCATTGCTGGCTAAGCCAGCATATGTTGCCTTTGAAAGGTTGGCGGTGGACCGCCATCTTGATCATCTGCAGTTTGAGTGATGCAGATACCCATAGTAGGTACCCACAATGCTTTTAGGGAACAAACTCTAAGATATTGATTCTACATACGTAAAGAAATGGTGTTGCAATTCCAGTTCAGATGCTGCTTGGGTGTTGGTGCCAGCTGTAACTGGCAGCTGTTGGTGCCAGCATGTTTTTGATACCCTTGCCCTTCCAAGTGGTAGAGTTCAAAGGTTTGAGGGATGCTGTTGAGGGCCATGATGAGTTATTGCCGTGCATCAAGTAATAGTATATACCACAGCCATTATATGTCAGTTGATGGAGAGGTTGAATGTTTAAAATAGTTTAAAATGAGTTGCAGATCAAGCAGGCTGCTTAAAATGGACTCTTTATTCAGCCAAGCCTTATTCATCTCATGGATTGCACTGACAGCAGCTATTTTTCTAGGTTGATTTGACTATAATTCTTCGTATGTACAAAAGTGTATTATACTTTGATATTTAAATAATTCCTATAGAATTGTAATGAAATCCTTTCAGGATATTCTTTGCAGTTTTATTTTGTTGAAGTGTTTAATCTATCTGTTTTTTTGATATTGGCATCTTGTTTTCATTCACAGATCCGGCTGACTGTCTGGTTGAACCTAAGGATCAGTCAAATCTTCACTCTCTGGATCACAGTCAGAATTCTCTCACTCCAGAACAAGAAGTGATGATTGCCCATGCTCACCCAGAAGGCAGTTACAATACATACGTACCCAGAGGATGTGAAAACAAATGCCACTCTCATTTCCATGACACAATAGGAAACGCTGATGATTCTCATCACCATCACCACCGGTATCACCATATTCTTCACCACCACCATCACCAGAACCACCACCCTCATAGTCATGGTCACTATTACTTTCAGGAGGATTTGAAGGATGCAGGAATAGCAACTTTGGCATGGATGGTTATTATGGGTGATGGCCTTCATAACTTCAGTGATGGTCTGGCTATAGGTGAGGTACCTTATCTTCATTAATAACAATGTTCTATTGTTTCCACTGCGGCAACCACAAGTACTTGTGACATGATAGCAATATAGCAGACATTTGCCAACTTGTCTGTTTGAGGAGGTATTTATATTTCCATGTTACAAATACATTCAGGCTAAAGCAAGCCGAGATGTTAATTTTAGTGTATATCTATGCTAGTTACATCAGTTACTCACTGCTTCAGTTTTCCATATTCTCACTAGTCTGAGTAATGTGAAAAGACGCATAGCAACAGTAATTAAACGCTGAGTAAAATAGGTGTCATTTGTGGTGCAGCAGATAGATATTGAGGGCATTAAAGCAAAGCTTCCGGTTTGAAGGCTGTTTAAAGTAAAAGGAAATTAATGTCTGAATGATTTGAAACTGACAGATTTAGTTCTAAATTTGTGTTCCCCTCCTTGGTGGTTTTCAGCATTCTAAATAATGTTCCATATCCTTTCAGCCTTCCCTCTACCCAATCCTAATGCAAACTATTGTTCAAGGCATTGGCACTGGCCTCAAATCTGCATTGGCTCTTTTCAGGATCTTTCCCCATAACCTGGAGTTTCGTTTTCCTTTTGAGTATTTGTCCAAGGCTGCTTTTGAGCCTGTATCAGACAGCACATTCCAAATCTGAACAACTAATATAAAAGACTTTTCCTCATTACATTAATTCTTTTGTCAATCATCCTAAACCTGTGTCCTCCATTTACCCTTTAATCACAGAAGACCTTCAAGAACTGCAGTGAACTTTGCAGTTTCAGCACTATTAAACATTTCTTTCAGCCAGTTTTAATTCCTTTTGAATGCACCGAATCTTAAGAGAAACTGATTTAATTTTTAAAAAGGTACAATTCCAATTGTATTATGCTGAATATGTTTAAACTTCATTTTATCATTTTAACTACAGCATAGTTAATATTTTAAATCTTGTTTGTAGGTGCTGCTTTTACTGGAGGTTTGTCCAGTGGGTTGAGTACATCTGTTGCTGTATTCTGTCACGAATTGCCACATGAACTGGGTAAGATTTTTTAAAAATCTACATAATAATTTGACTGTAGTTGTAAGTGCTTTATTACTTGCAGGTGTGTTCACAGGATCCTGGAGCTTTATAGCGCTGGTGAAGGTGTTTGTATCAGTACATGCAAGATAACTTTATTGCTCTGATTTCTTTGCATAATTCTGTCATAGAGTTATACAGCACAGAAACGGGTCCTTCAGTCCAACTTGTCAATGCCAACCAAGTTTCCCAAATTTAAATTAGTTCCACTTGCCTGTATTTGGCTCATATCCCTCTAAATCTTTCCTATTTATGTACCTATCCAAATGTCTTTTAAATGTTGTAATTGTACTTGCATCTACCACTTCTTCTGGCAGTTCATTCCACGTTGGAACCACCCTTTGTGTGAAAAAGTTGCCCCCCGGATCTCTTTTAAATCTTTCTCCTTTCACTTTAAAAATATGCCCCCTGGGTTTGAACCCACCCACTCTAGGGAGAAGACCCTTGTCATTCACCTTATCGATGTCCCTCAATAAAGTCACCCCTCAACTTCCTATGCTCCAGTGAAAAATGTGCCAGTCTATCCAGCCTATCCTTTAACTCAAATCCTATAGTCCTGACAACATCCTGGTAAATCTTTTCTGAACTCTCTCCAATTTTATAATACCTTGCCATTGCAGGGTGAGGAGAAAGTGAGGACTGCAGATGCTGGAGATCAGAGCTGAAACTGTGTTGCTGGAAAAGCGCAGCAGGTCAGGCAGCATCCAAGGAACAGGAGAATCAATATTTCGGGCATAAGCCCAGAAGGGCTTATGCCTGAAACGTCGATTCTCCTGTTCCTTGGATGCTGCCTGACCTGCTGCGCTTTTCCAGCAATACATTTTCAGCTTTGCAGGGTGACCCAAACTGTACGCAATATTCCAAAAGTGGCCTCACCAACATCCTGTACAACCTCAGCATGACATCCCAACTCATTGACCTGAGACATGAAGGCAAGTGTGCTAAGCACTGCCCTAACTGCCCCCTCTACCTGTGATGCAACTTTGAAATAACTCTGTACCTGAACCCCTATGTTTATCTAACCTTTGCAACCCTAGAACTTCCTGGAATAGCTGTTGAACTGTTGTAATGAGAGCAACACCACAGTGAGTTTGTCTGTAGCAACCTCCCACCAATAGCAAATAACGGTGACCAAAATGATCTATTTAGGTTTAGGCGAAGAGATAAAAATATTGGCCCAGGACATAGGGAGGTGATCCTTACTCTTGAGAGTTGCTGAAAAAGGAAACATTTTTAAAGGTTTTGGTCTTGCAGTCATCAGGACAGGTGCAAGAATGCCAATTTTCAAAGGGAACAACAGTTTTACACTGAGAAAAGGGTAGTGATTAGTTGGCAAGTCAGCACTGATAGAACCGTGGTGAATCAATCAGAGATTTTGTTTGTCTACAGGGAAAAGGAACATGTCCAGGCAACTGGAAATCCAATTATCAATCAGTCAGTACCCTTTCCTCATAAGCTGTTGCTTGCTATTACATTTGGTTTATTTATGGGCCTGATGAGTGCAAAACAAAAAGCTTCAACAACATGTCATTTATTCAGCAATACTCCAGTCCACTATATTAATTTACAAACGCATTAAGGGTAAAAGGATAACAAAGGACAGGACCAAATGTGTGTGGTGCTGGACAACATAAAGAAAGAATTATAAATGAATATTTTGTCACTGTTTTCACTAGTGAGAGGGGTGATGTGGGTATAGAAATCAAGGAGGAGTATAGTGATATAGCTATAGAAATTAGCATAGGCAGAGAGGAGGTTCTGAGTGATCTGGCAGGCTTTAAGCTTTAGATAAATCTCCATCACCGAACGAAATGAATCCCAGGCTGTTGAGTGAGGTAAGGGAGGAAACATTACCGGCAATACTTTTCAAATTCTTTCTGACCAGAGGTTAGCCAGTGTGATATTGTTGTTCAAGAAGAAAGCAAGGGATAAACCAGGAAACTGCAGGCCTGTCAGTCTAACCTCCACGGTGGGGAAACTATTGGAAACAATTAGAGTCATAGAGATATACAGCTCAGAAATAGACCGTGCTGTTCAACTCACTCTTACAAACCAGATATCCTAAAAAAAAACTAGCCCCATTTGACACGTATACCTCTAAATGCTGCCTATTCATATGCCTTTTAAATGCTGTAATTGTACTAGCTTCCACTCTTCCTCTAGCAGCATAGTCCATACACACAGCACCCTCTGCATGAAAAAGTTGTCCCTTAAATCCCTTTTGTATCTTTCCCCTCTCACCTTAAACATATGCCCTCTAGTTTTGGACTCTCCCATCCTGGAGAAAAGACCTTGACTATTTACCCTATCCATGCCCCTCATGATTTTATAAACTTCAAGAAGGTCACCCCTCAGCCTCCAATGTTCCAGGGAAAATATCCCCAATCTATTCAGTCTCTTCCTATAACTCAAATCCTTTAACCCTAGCAACATCCTTTTAAATCTTTACTGAATCCTTTCAAGTTTCACAATATCCTTCCTATAGCAGGGAGACCAGAATTGTACACACTATTTCAATAGTGGCCCAATCAATTGGCCTCCCAATTCCGATACTCAATGCACTGATTAATAAAGGCAAGCATACCAAATGCCATCTTCAAGAGACTATAAACCTGTACTCCAAGGTCTCTTTGTTCAGCAACACTCCCCAGGACCTTACCATTAAGTGTATAAGTCCTGAACTGATTTGCCTTCCCAAATTGCAGCACTTCACATTTCTGTAAATTAAACTCCATCTGCCACTCCTTGGTCTATTTGATCAAGATCCCGTTATAATCTGAGGTAACCTTCTTCGCTGTCCACTATGCCTCCACGTTTGGTGACACCCGCGAACTTGAACCCAGGTCTCTGGCGCTGTGAGGCCCACTGGTCTCAGGCTTCCACTCTGAAAAGCAACCCTCCACCGCTGCCCTCTGTCTTCTCCTTTGAGCCAGTTCTGGATCCAAATAGCTAGTTCTCTCTGTATTCAGTGTGATCTAACCTTGCTAACCAGTCTACCATGAGGAATCTAGTCGAACGCTTTCCTAGAGTCCATATAGATCACATCCATCGCTCTGTCCTCATCAATCCTCTTCGTTACTTCAAAAAATCAATTAAGGTCATGAAACACAATTTCCTACACGCTAGCCATGTTGACTGTCCCTAATCAGTCCTTTCCTTTCTAAATGTATGTAAATCCTGTCCCTCAGGATGCCCACCACTGATGTCAGACTCATAGGTCTATAGTTCCCTGGATTTTCCTTACCACCTTTCTTGAATAGTGGCACCATGTTAGCCAACCTCTAGTCTTCCAGCACCTCACCATTGGCTATTGATGATACAAACATCTTAGCAAGGACCCCATCAATCACACCCCTAGCTTCCCCTAGAGTTCTAGGGTGCATCTGATCAAGTCCTGGGGATTTATCCATTTTGATGCATTTTAAGACCATAAGACATAGGAACGGAAGTAAGGCCATTCGGCCCATCGAGTCCACTCCACCATTCAATCATGGCTGATGGGCATTTCAACTCCACTTACCTGCATTCTCCCCGTAGCCCTTTATTCCTTGTGACATCAAGAATTTATCAATCTCTGCCTTGAAGACATTCAGCTTCCCGGCCTCCACTGCACTCTGCAGCAATGAATTCCACAGGCCCATCACTCTCTGGCTGAAGAAATGTCTCCGCATTTCTGTTCTGAATTTACCCCTCTAATTCGAAGGCTGTGTCCACGGGTCCTAGTCTCCTCGCCTAACGGAAACAATTTCCTAGCGTCCACCCTTTCCAAGCCATGTATTATCTTGTAAGTTTCTATTAGATCTCCCCTTAATCTTCTAAACCCCAATGAATACAATCCCAGGATCCTCAGCCGTTCCTCATATGTTAGACCTACCATTCCAGGGATCATCCGTGTGAATCTCTGCTGGACACGCTCCAGTGCCAGTATGTCCTTCCTGCGGTGTGGGGACCAAAACTGGACACAGTACTCCAAATGGGGCCTAACCAGAGCTTTATAAAGTCTCAGTAGCACAACGGTGCTTTTATATTCCAACCCTCTTGAGATAAATGACAACATTGCATTCGCTTTCTTAATCACAGACTCAACCTGCATGTTTACCTTTAGAGAATCCTCGACTAGCACTCCCAGATCCCTTTGTACTTTGGCTTTATGAATTTTCTCACCGTTTAGAAAGTAGTCCATGCTTGTATTCTTTGTTCCAAAGTGCAAGACCTCGCATTTGCTCACATTGAACTTCATCAGCCCTTTCCAGGACCACTCTCCCAAACTGTCTAGATCCTTCTGCAGCCTCCCCACTTCCTCAGTACTACCTGCCTGTCCACCTAACTTTGTATCATCGGTAAACTTCGCTAGAACGCCCCCAGTTCCTTCATCCAGATCATTAATATATAATATGAACAGCTGCGGCTAGATGTCCAGCACTACCACCTCAGTAATATGGACATTTTTCAAGATGTTGCTATTTATTTCCCCACATTCTCTTCAATATCCTTCTCCACAGTAAACACTGATGCAAAATACTTGTTTAGTATCTTCCCCCATCTCCTGTGGTTCCACACATAAATGGCCTTGCTTATCTTTGAGGGGCCTTATTCTCTCCTTAGTTATCCTTTTGTCATTAATGTATTTATAGAATCCCCTGGAATTCTCCTTAACTCTATTTGCTAAAGCCTTCTCATGTCTCCTTTTTGCCCTCCTGATTTCCTCCTTAAGTATGCTCCTACTGCCTTTATACTCTTCTAGGCATTCACTGGACCCCTGCTGTCTATATCTACTGTATGCTTCCTTCTTATTTTTGACTACCACCTCAATTTCTCTCGTCATTCAGCATTCCCGATACCTACCAGCCCTACCCTTCACCCTAACAGGAACATACTGTCTCTGGACTCTCGTTATCTTATCTTTGAAGGTTTTCCATTTTCCAGCCATCCCTTTACCTGTGAACATCCACCCCCAATCACCTTTTGAAAGTTCTTGCCTAATACTGTCAAATTAGCATCCTCCAATTTGAACTTTTAACTTTTAGATCTGGTCTATCCTTTTCTACCACTATTTTAAAACTAACAGAATTACGGTTGCTGGCCCCAAAGTGCTTGCCCACTGACACCTGAATCACCTGCCCTGCCTTATATCCCAAGAGTAGGTCAAGTTTTGCACCTTCTCTAGTATGTACATCCGCATACTGAATCAGAAAATTTTCTAGTACACACCTAACAAATTCCTCTCCAGCCAAGTCCTTAACACAGTGGCAGTTCCAATCTATGTTTGGAAAGTTGAAACCCGGCTACGTTGAAACCCCCCCTACCATAATCATCCTCCAGTCAGTTCTGCTATAACTCTCTAGTTTTGTTTTCATGCAATCCCATGTTTTAAGAAAATCGCGTAATAGCAGCTCTGTTTAGACCAATGGGGTCAGAATCGTGTTGTAACCAATGCATGCTTTAAACATGGCGCTTTAGTACCAAGTCCTCAATTCATCAATTGCAGAATAGTGAATTTGCGTTAATGACCTGTATTATTCTGAAAGATAACTGAGATCTCCTTACAAATTTGTTCCTCAATTTCCTGCTGATTATTGGGGGGTGTCTACAGCACAATCCTAATAAGGTAGTCATCCCTTTCTTATTTCTCAGTTCCATTGAAATAACTTCCCTGGATGTATTCCCAGAAAAACCCTCTCTAAGTACAGCTGTAATGTTATCCCTAAGCAAAAATGCCACACCCCTGCTGCCCACCCCGCGACACCCCCCCCCCTCCCCCCACACACATCCACCCACCCCTCCACACACACACACACACACCCTCTTTCTATCCTTTCTATAGCATTTGTATCTAGGAACACTAAGATGCCAGTCCTGTCCATCCCTGAGTCACGTCTCTGTAATTGCTATGATATTCCAGTTCCATGTGCCTAACC